>NC_139354.1:92835966-94035966 GCF_055883805.1 Amblyomma maculatum | reverse complement strand
CTATATCTGCTGAGGGCGCCACTGTTTGGGGACACGTCGCCGCCAGGGTCGCTGGCTCTGAGCGCGCGGTTTGCTTCCTTTCTAGGCGCGTTCGCCTCGTGTCTGCGTGGTAAAAGTAAACGTTTTTGTGCGCGCGTGTGCAAGCACGTTAACATTGAGTCGGGATGCGTTTGTTTTTTAAGGCGAAAGCCGTTCTAGGCTCATGGAGCGAAAATCTGTGCGGAAAAGCTGTGCTTGTGATCTGTGCGTCGCATCTGTGCACTGGTGTGTCAGTCACAAAAGCGGACGTGCAAGGAGGGAGATTAAGAATGGAAATTATTGATGGTGATAGGTAATCAAATAAAAGTTATAGACATCGATAGAGGTAATGACTAATGCTAATGACTAATAATGGTTAATAATGACTAAAATGATTTGTAATGACCAGTATACCAAACTACGATATGTAATGACCGCAATTGATTAGAAATGAGTAAAAGTGCTTAGCGATGTGTGGTAATGACCATAATAGCTAGGCATGACTCATCATTACTGTTAATGACTACGAAATGACCAATATGTGAAACGACATGTAATGACCACTGCTGATTCTAAATGAGTAACCTGCTTAGTTATGGGTGATAAGGACTACATTGAATACTTAGGCAGACTCATCTAGACTAGGAAACGACCAATATATCAAACGACTTGAAATGACGAACTGTGGCAAACGATGAGAGGCAAATGATAGGAGAAGGGTAAGCTTTCTGCTCTGCTGAGCTCGCTTCAGGCAAAGCCAGCAGCGAGGAGTGGAAATGCACTCGCTTCCTCTGAAATGAAAGTGGCGCTCAGGTTAAAAAGTTCTGATGATGAAGCATAATACCCTATCAGCTGTCGTTGAATTTGCTACAAGGGACATCAGATTGGACTTTTTGGGGATTAATTATAGGTTAACCGTGCAAGCAACGTGACAGGAACATAGGAGAAAAGACGACACAACCGCGCTAGTTGTATCGGTCTCTTTTCCTGTGTTCCCGTCACGTTGTTTAACCTATTTAGTTACCAAGGAGCTGGCCAGTGAACTAGGCTTTTTAGCGATGTGTTGTGAAGCAGATGAACACGATGAGGTAGCACCAGAAGCTCTTCTCGCAGGTAATGTTGCGAGGACATATCAGAAAAAGTTACGGTTTTTTTTTATATAAGCATGCAATTTGTTCTAAATTTTGCCGCGCTAGTCTGAGTGGCCTTGCAAGCAAAGGAGCCTGTGCATACAACATTTGGTTATCCTCTTGAGACTGTTTTAGTCGACGCGATAAACTGAAAAGCCACGTTCCACAGAAAATCCGGCGCCCGCTCTGTCGTCGGAAAGTAGGAAAATACCTCTCTGCTAAGAGGCACGTTCATTGGTGATATGGCCAGACCCCTTTGGCGCAATGAGAACACATGGCATGTTCAATGTGGCAAGAGCTGCCAAATCAGAGAGAGTCAATAAGATGTAAGGGTGAAATGGGACTTGAAAGTGTGACCCTTAGATCCCAAGTCAGGCACACTATACTCCTATAGGGCACATTCGTACGGCTTCAGTAAAGAGGGGCTTTATATAGCTATGTGTAGGGTGCTATTTCATATAATGCGGTGGCTTAAGGCTGCATTCTAATTATATGCGACAGAGGCAGCAATTACGGGATATGGGGAATAAGCAGGTAGTAAAAAGCGGGTACTCTAACGAGGCTCTGCAAGGAGATTTAAGAACCGCAAGTTTTGTTTATCACTACCAGGTTGTTGCTTAATTTATGCGATATTTGGTAATAGTTTTGAGGCGACATGTCAGTCGTGCAAGAGCCTGTTGGAGGAAATATGAGTCAACTGGACCAGTTACAGGTAAATGAAAACCAAGGACAATGGAGGCTTGATGTACCCCGCAAAGGAAGTAATCAAGCTTTGTCAGCTTACGAGCACCTTCATTAAAAGGATGATGAAGTCTGAAGAGGTCCGGCGAAGTAGCAAGCTGTGTAAACTTTTGATTTCATCATTGTTTCCTCACTGTACACAGTACCTGCAGCTAATCTATAAAAACAATGATTGTGCCCATGCTAAGGCGCTATGCAAGATATCGTTAAGTTGCGGCCCCACTGATAGCGAAATGGGCTGGAAATGTCAACAGTGGAGCGACGTGTATGGCTATGGCATAAACCTCTCTCAAGAAAGGTTTTCCGTCTGCGATTGGTATTTTTCTCCTTTTTTTTTGTGTGTGTGCGTGGCCATTAAATAAGCGTACTCGGCTGCACGCTAAATGTCGGCTGCAGTTGCGCTCTGAGGCGTGAACATTCTTGTGATCGCAGCCAAGAGTTTCACAACAGGAACACTCGACGCACTTTCTTCCATTGAAAATTACGAACCAGCAAAGTTGCATGGGTTTGCGAGCATGCAATAAAAATAGTAAAAACTTTCGGCGCATATACGTAACACCTTGCGGCAGACTGGCTCTATCAAGCGCGCTTACTTTATCCGGTCATGCAAAATGCGGGAAGTTGTACGCCAGAACGGATAGCGTTCTGGCGTACAAAGTTTAAGGTCTCCAACTGAGCCGAAGATCCCACGTTATAATCTAGATTTAACCTAATAAACATCTTCATATTTCCACCGTAACATTTGTCACAATGAGATAGAAAGGTTGGTTACATGTCGCATTTTCACAGAGGTTGCTCATAGTAGGACATTTTTTATTGGATAACGCTGGCAGCTTAGAACAGGTTCCTGCATACAAGCTGTATGCAGGAATGAGTAAATGGTACGAGAACGACACACAGAATTCGCGAATAGTTAATTAAGTGGTTATGCATTAGGCTACCATGGCAGCTGAACAGTTTCGAATTGTTCACAGCCGAGTCGCATTTTCATGGGACAAACAATTGGATCCGAATGCAACATCACGGTAATGCGAGCTCTCCAATCGAGTGGCCTTGAACCACCGTCACTATAAGTGTTTCGAAGTACACTCCAGTATACATCCTTGCCGAGCAAGCGCTAAGTGCTGACATGGTCACACTAGACATGACAGTATATACTAATTCGTGTTGCCAAATTGTGTGAAACGGAGCTCTTATATCCTTAAAATAAGAGGCTTCTACCACGCCAACGCCTCCCTCAAAGCGCAGCCAGGCGCAGCTCTCCGCGCGCGGCGATGGATGGATGGATGGAATATAGGAACGTCCCCTTTGAAACGGGGTGGTAGCAGTAGCTATCATGCTCATTTTTATCCCTATATCGTAATTATTGATTTAGAATGGCTAACTAAACCACTATTCTATTTATTAAATTTTGTTTCTACATTACTAACATTATGTCACTTCTCTGCTTTTAAGCCACCAATCTTCCAGTCGTTTTTTGCTAGTTTCCACCGCCGGTTTATTCACCCGGCCACTGTTATCTCTAAAGCCCAGAGCTTCAGGAACAGTGATTGCGCCTGCACCAACTTCCGGATAGATACCATTACATTCGAGTATAATATGGTCAGTTGTTTCACTGGAGTTTCGACATACTGCACATGCGTCATCTCCATTGTTAAATTTCTTTTTGTAGCTGCGTATTCTAAGGCACCCTGATCTAGCTTCAAAAAGTAGGGCACTGCCTCTTGAGTTATCAAAGAAATCTTCCTTCCTGATCTGCATTTTCCACTTTCGGTATAAATCCACACTCTGTTTCTTTTTCATCAAATTTATCCAATTTTTACCTTCTGTGTTTTTCACCTGTTGCTTAATACTCTTTATTTCTTCGTCCTTGTTACTAGCATAGTTACTAGTTAGTTTCCTAGTTCTTTTCCTCCATTGTGAGTCAACGCTTTTTAGGTACAGGTATTTAAATACTTTAGCTGGTCATCTGTTACTGCCCAATTTCCTCAGGTGTTCCTCATATATTTTACTCTGAGCTTCCCGTACCTCGAAAGATGCCCAGCCCATATCTCCCTGTACCGCCTCATTTGTAGTTTTGCCGCGGGCACCTAGTGCTAGTCGTCCAACGGATCTCTGATTTGTTTCTAATGTCGACTGTAACTCTGATTTTAGGCACAAAACCGCATTTCCGAAAGTAAGTCCGGGCACCATAATTCCTTTCCAAATACCCCTCAAAACCTCATACCTATTGTATCCCCACAATGCCTTATGCTTCGTTATCCCGGCATTCCTTCCGCCTTTGGCCTTAAGTGATTGCTCATGCTTTCCAATGTATGCCAATCCTTCGTTTACCCATACCCACAGATATTTATATTCTGCTACTCTAGGTATTTCAAGGCCTTGTATTTTAAGACCCTGATCAGCTGAGCCGTTGAAAATCATCAGACCCGATTAACGGCGCTGAAACTGAAGCCTAGAGCGTCCCCTTCGTCTCCGCAATACTTAAGTAGAGTTTGCAATTCTTCCAGGCTCTCAGCTAGCAGCACAATATCGTCTGCATACATCGAACCGGGGAGGCGCTGCTCTACCGCTTTTCCACCTACTCTATATGACAGGTTAAAACCTTGGTTACTGTCTTGTATCCTCCGTTCCAGGTTTATCATATAAAGCATGAACAGCACCGGTGATAGAGGACAGCCTTGTTTTAATCCTTTGCATACTTTGACATCCGCCGCACTTCTTATCCCTTCCCACGTAATTTCTACTTTGTTACCCCGTATATTTCCTGTAGGAACTATCTCTAAACCGATACCTTCTTCTTTTAATATGTTCCACAGGAGTTCCCTGCTTACGTTGTCTTACGCCCCGTTTATGTCCAGGAAGGCCAAATACAAAGGTCTATTTTCCACTCTAGATATTTCGATGCATTGGGTAAGCACGAACAGGCTATCATCTAAGCGCCTACCATTTCTAAATCCGTTCTGAAGTTCTCCGAGTATCTTGTTACTTTCTACCCATGCTTGCACCTTTAATTTCACCGCCTGCATGGCTAACCTGTACATAACAGATGTTATGGTAATCGGCCTGTAGGATTTTGTGCATCCTGTCTCCTTTCCCCTTATAGATCAAATTCATTTTACTCTTCCGCCAGCTGTCCGGAATTTGCTTATTTGTTATGTCTGTTTCCAGAGCTTTTAACGTTTCCTTGCTTTTTGGACCGAGTTCATTAATCAGCTTGATCGGAATTCCATCTATTCCTGTAGATGTGTTTTTAGGAATATTTTTTTCTGTCTCTTTCCAGTTTAGATTGGTCAGTTCTAAGGTGCTTTGTATTCTGCTACCTTGTGTTGCTTCCTGATTTGCGGAGATTACCCTATCGTCACTCTTAAATGACTCGGCTATAACTGATGTAATGTAGTTCACTGCGTTATCTCTCTTTAAATAATTTCCCGCGTTATCTTGAATCCGATCCTGCTTTGATTCTTCCCTAGCCAGCTTATATGGTTCCAGAATTTTCTTGCTCCGCCTCTAGAGGCATCGTGTATATCAGCTATCCAGCGATCGGTGGACTGCCTTATTTTACTTTGGACGAGGGCCTGCACTTGAAGTTTCTTTTGTCGATATGATTCCCATTTTTGGTCGATTTCCTCCTGAGATATCTGAGCCTTCTTTGCCATTCGGTGTTTCCTTGAAGCAGCCCGTCGTTGTTCAATAGCTTCCCTAATTTCTTATTCCACCAGCTCCGTGGCTTCCTCTTACCATTCCAGCGGTTTGCTACTTTAACCTCCTGAATTTTCCTCCTTATGAGTAGTTCTACCTGTTCATAATTCCTGTCTTCCATGCGGCTTTTTTCTATTGCTTCCTTTATGTCTGCTGCTATCGGCGCTATTTGATCGTCAACGAATTTGAGCGGTCCCCGAACGGTGGCGCCGCGGCGGTGGCGACTGGAAGTAGGCGCCTCCCGCCGGTTTCGGGCGACGTAGCAGGCCGCACCTAGTGCGCTTCCATCGAGCGGCCGTGGGCTGGGTATCTTTCGAAGTACGGGAAGCTCAGAGTAAAATATTATATGAGGAACCCCTGAGGAAATTGGACAGTAACAGATGGGCAGCTAAAGTATTTAAATACCTGTACTTAAAAAGCGTTGACTCACAATGGAGGAAAATAACTAGGAAACTAACTAGTAAGTATGCTAGTCACAAGGACGGATAAATAAAAAGCATTAAGCAACGGGTGAAAAACACAGAAGGTAAATATTGGATAAACTCGATGGAAAAGAAACAGAGTGTGGAATTATACCGAAAGTGGAAAATGCAGATCAGGAAGGAAGATTTCTTTGATAACTCAAGAGGCAGTGCCCTACTTTTTGAAGCTAGATCAGGGTGCCTTAGAATACGCAGCTACAAAAAGAAATTTAACAATGGAGATGACGCATGTGCTGTATGTGGTAACGCCAGTGAAACAATTGACCATATTATACTCAAATGTAATGGTATCCACCCGGAAGTTGATGCAGGCGCAATCACTGTTCCTGAAGCTCTGGGGTTTAGAGATAACAGTGGCCGGGTGAATAAACAGGCGGTGGAAACTAGCAAAAAACGACTGGAAGATTGGTGGCTTAAAAGCAGAGAAGCGACAATGTTAGTAATGTAGGAACAAAAATTTAATAAATAGAATGATGGTTTAGTTAACCAATCTAAATCAGTAATTAGGATACAGGGAGAAAAATGAGCATGATAGCTACTGCTACCACCCCATTTCAAAGGGGACGCTCCTATATTCTATCCATCCATCCTTCCATTGAGAGAACAGAATCACACGGTTTAGATCCCGACCACCGGAAACTGTGTTTAAATGGAGGCGAAACGAAGAGGCGTCGGTGTGCTGTGCGATGTCAGCGCACGTTAAAGATCCCCAGGTGATCGAAATTACACCGTAGCCCTCCACTACGGATTCCCCGTCTCTTTTTCCACTTTCACTCCCACATTCCTTCCTTCCTTCCCTTACGGCGCGGTTCAGATATCCACAGAACAAGTGTGACAGATACTGCGTCTAAAACGAGCTACTGTCACACACGATGTTTAGATTCAGAGCTCACCTGTCAACAATGATGCGCTTCTGCAGCTCAAACGCGAAGTCGTTGATACAGCACGCAGAAACAGTGACCGAGCGCTTCTAACCCTCGACCTCAAAGGAGCGTTTGACAACACCAAGCACTCCAAAAAGGACTCTGACTCCACGATCCTCAACAATCTCAAGAGAACGAACTGTGGCCAGGGAGTCTACTCGTACATCTACAATTTCCTTAAAGGCAGAACCGTCAACATCAACAACGGCACAAAACGAACCCCGCAAGTGAAGACGGGCAGAAGAGGCACTCCACAAGGGGCAGTATTATCCCCATTTCTGTTCAACATTTACTCCGTAATCTCCCACCCCTTCTAAATCAGATACAGGGCATACACCACACCCTGTATGATGATGATATAACCATCTGGACAACCACGGAAAGTATGGGAATGATTGTGAACAACTAAAAACAGCGAGAACAAAAGTGTAGGATTATGCACGAGTGTGTGGACGAAACTGATCTCCCGAAAAATGTGAACTCCTAGTCCTTCCTTCATTGATGTGTAAGGTGCTAATGCGGGTTAGCTATTCTTAACACCAACGGATTCTCAACACAGGCGCACAAAAGCGTTTACAGAGCTGATCTTACTAGCTGTTCTGTGAAAGTAAAACATTTTATACTTGAGTAGAAGAACTGTTGAAGCAGCAACAACGATTTGACTATTCAGCGTAGGTTTATAGGCAGCAAGCATGTGATTATTTGCAACAATAATATTTGGACCGGTTGGTATTGATTCATGTCATAAAACGCTCGCAGCACAGCAAAACGATGACGAGAAAAACCACACACGACCGTACGAACGCTGTGATGTTGTACAAAATGCGATTATACGTACGGGTATCTTCGGGAGTACATTAGACCTCGACAAAGACAACAAATATACATCGAAAGAAGCACTGCTTCACATTCAGAACACGTTAATGACAAAAGTGTTTTGAACATTTCCAAATAAGCAAAGCAAGCTACAAGACAACTCACTTAAACAATAAATACTGCAATGCATCAGAATCAGCACGAAAACAGCAGTGATGTTAGAGAAATGAAGTTGCTGCGTATTCAGTTACTTTTATCAACTTATTACAATGACACGTTCTTATAACCATCTCCAGTTCTCTATATTCCCTCGAACCAGTAGCCCGTGAATGATTATTAGGAAAATTAGGTATAGCTACAGGAAGAGTACTGGCCGAACACACAAGATAATTGTACAAACTTCGAAAATATTTGATATTCTTACAGAGTCGCAAATATTCTTAACGCGTTCAGAAAATTTAAGTTGACTTCTTGGACGTGCGATGTTTAAGGCAGCGTTTGACATAGCGCAACAGTAATTAATGTCTAAGTAAAAATCTTGCAGACACCTTTGGATCTTAGATTTACTTCTAGTTAAAAGATTTGAACATTCTGCAGCAACGGGGCGCACAACACGGAACATGAGTGAAAAATTTAAGCATAACATCAAAGCAGAGAAATAACAAAGAAATAACCGGTGCGAATGTAGCGGTGACGTCGATTTTCTTTTTAACGTACTATGAGCTTTTGCAGAATGCAAAAGTTATTTAGGGAAGATATGTCTTTCGATACATTGCTCAAAAGAAAACAGGAAGTTAAAGGTTTGAGGCTTATAAAGCTGTCCTAAACGCTGAAAACCAGTCCATAGCGGTTCTAGAAGAAGAATATGTACAAAAGCGGCATTTAAAATGCGCACTATACACGCTTCATGTCAAGAAAACGCTTCCAGTAGAAACCTGTTGGTGCTGTTCCAGGAAAGGTGAGCACTTCCGTCCACACTGTGCGTCTGCACTTGCGTCCGACGCATGGCCACACATCTGGATGATTACAGCAGGCCGTTGGGACACGTGCTCACATTTGAAGATCAGACATCCTATCCATGCGCCGATTAAAATACTAGCCCACAAAGAAACCACGTCAACGAATATAAAGCTGTTTTCATAGGGAAAAAAATTGCATATGAGGGAAGGTTCTCAAATATGAAATTACAACCTGTGATCTGCAATAAATTTTACGAGGATATACGCATCGATAGCTATGATGGCGTAATTATAGGAGGTATCTTGATTTGGGGCCAGGTGAAATTTGTGATGAGTCGATGCTGCGGCCCGCACTTGAACGCCTGTCGAAAAAGTATCGTAGCCGGTAGAGCAACGTTGCAAACTGCGATCTGCACAGATTAAAAGTACACAGATGTCACGAAACATGTTTGCAGCTAATGGTATATAAACCTACTGAGTAGTCAAAGAAGGGTTGCCAGGATTGTTGTAAAATAAATATTGTAGTTCACTTCTCAGGAGACGTTAGCCGCTATGAAGCCAAATACTCCGTGCCTAATCACGCGTTCGTGCTTTATTGTCTTAGTTTTGATGTGGAATTTTGCATCATTTTTGTGCGCAGGAGATCCTAGAGAAAATGCGTTTAGTCTGTATGTCTTAACACATAAAATTCTCGACAACGCGATTGATGCTTCCCGTTTAGAATGTAATCAGTAATCGTTTCCTACACAATAACGCATTGAGCTTCACTGCGTCGCCACACAGCTGATTTCCATCTATTTGCTCAAAGCAGTTTGTTTTCGTGTTAAGCGGCTCGTCCTAGCGTTGCAACCTTGTAGTTTCATTTTTCACACAATGCATGCAATTCACTGCCCTCTTTCTCAGAGATACCGTTTTACTTGCAGGTGCGAGCGAGAGATAACTATTTCAAACTCGGCATTTAACGATTTGTTATACTTTACTTGATCTTTTGGACATAATTACTTTATGTGTAAGATTTTGCACTGACCATTCTATCTCTAAAGCATTTTGAATGGGTATTGAGAAATTTGAAATAAGTAAATACAACTTTCGCGTATATGTTATCAACTTGGGACACCGAATGCGGTGATCTACACACATTCCTGATGAGCTTGCACGCTGAAGTGCTTACATCCGAGTGGCAACTTTCAACGCTGCTTACCTTGGCTTGACAGTATTGACCTACATCTCTAATGGGTAATAGTTATTGTCCCGTTCTCCGAAACATTCCGCACCGCCACTCCGAGCGAAAAATCCCGAGCATCAATATAGCAAGTGACATGGCCAGGCACTGATGGCTCGATGGGCCATTCATAATCTAATCCGACTGTACACTCTTAGAAAAAAGGGCAGTAACGGTTGCCGTTACTACCTTTTTTAACCGTTACGGTATTTGTACCACCTTCTTACGACCTTGTTCATTCCTCAAAGAAAAATTAGTAATATAGTAGTAACTGCTGCTGTTACTGCGTTTTTTGACTGCAGTACCTCTATTCGACCTCATTACTACAACACTGGGAGCACGGGTAGTAAATTTACCTGGACTCCTAATACTATAATCAGAAATCTGATAGTATATAAGATAAGAATATTCAAGTATAGACTATCTGCAGCACTCCTGATAACGATGCTAGTCTATTTTGTTTCTATGTTTATTTCAGTTCAGTTCAGTTCAGTTCAGGCGTTCAGTCGTGTCCGACTCTTCGTGACCCTATGGACCATGTCACGCCACGCTTTCCGGTCTCTCACTATCTTCTTAACATCACATAGCCTCATCTGCAATGCCTCGAGAATGCCATCTAACCATCGCGTTCGCTGCCTACCCCTTCTCCGGCGACCCTCAACCTTTCCCAATATCAAATCTTTCTCCAGCGACTCCTCTCTTCTCATCAGATGACCAAAGTAGCTGAGCTTTAACTTTAGAATTTGACCCTCCAATGAGCAGTCAGGGTTTATGGTCGACAATATCGACTGATTTGATCTTCTGGCAGTCCAAGGAACTCTTAAGAGTCTTCGCCAGCACCACAATTCAAACGCGTCGATTCTTCGGCGGTCAGCCTTTTTCACAGTCCAACTCTCGCATCCATACATTACAACTGGAAAGACCATAGCACGGGTTATACGGATCTTGGTTGGCAGACTAATGTCTCTGCTCTTTACTAGGCGGTCAAGGCTAACCATTGCTCTCTTTCCCAGAAGCAGGCGTCTCCTAATTTCATGGCTGCAGTCTCCTTCCGAGGTAATCTTGGCGCCCAAGAACAGAAAATCTGTCACAGCTTCCACTTCTTGTCCATTGATGCTCCAGGACTTGATAGGGCAAGACGCCATGATCTTCGTCTTTTTAATGTTCAGTTTAAGCCCAAACTTCTCGCTCTCTTCTTGTACGCGCATCAGAAGTCTCTTGAGATCCACTTCACTTTCTGCCATTAAAGTGGTATCATCCGCATATCTAAGGTTGTTGATGCGTTTTCCAGCGATCTTCACTCCAGCTGAAGACTCGTCCAGAATGTTTATTTAGTATTATTCATTATTCATACCCTCCATCGCCTAAGCATTCCAGAAGGGAGTGGGGAGACAAAATATAACAAACAAAAAGCGGCAGGTTTAGAAAACAAACACCATACAATACAAAATTTCAGACAAGTGAACTAGAACTAAATGCACCAACATCTTAAAAAATGCCAGTGCTGATCTCTCTGTTTGAGATAACATAGTGCATACGCGGCACCTACGGACTTGATTGTTCATCTTCATTCGTCGATTGTTTTTGTTTTGCGCAGAGAGCAGAGCACACGCTTAAAAGTCTCTTTGAAAGACATATAACTAGGACTGAGATGAGATGAAAACGTGAAAGGTGGAGGATAACCAAGACAGTTCTACTTAAGCTGAGGACCACCCAGAGGGCTATGGAACGAAAAATGGTAGGGGTAACGTTAAGAGATAGGAAGTGTGCACGGTGGGTCAGAGAAATAACTCAAGTTACCGACATTCTAGTGGAAATTAAAAAGAAGAAATGGAGATGGGCAGGACATGTAGGGCGAAGAGAGGATAACCGATGGTCGCTGAAGGTAACAAACTGGATTCCAAGGGAAGGAAAGCGTAGCAGGGGGCGGCAGAAAGTTAGGTGGGCGGATGAGATTAAGAAGTTCGCAGGGGTCAAGTGGATGCAACTAGCACAGAACCGGGTTAAGTGGAGAAATATGGGAGAGGTCTTCGCCACGCAGTGGGTAACGTCAGGCTGATGATGATGATGAGATTTAACCCCTCCTTTCAAAGACAGTACAAAACCAGACCGTGCCTTCATGACGGCGGAAAATGCACGCAAACACCACGTTCTCGCAGCCTGCTAACGTTGTGTCTAATTAGAGCCCTGGACGCAGGCTGTACGCTATCTTCTAAAAAAAATGTATATCACCCAAGCTGGCTTCTGAAACCGAAAATATGTCTAGGAAGCTGCAGTTCAAAAAGCCTGAAAAGCCACCGATAGGTCAATCCGAACCGATCCGAAACCATCTGTGGCGTAGAGGTGCCATGTCACCATCCTGCCTTAGCTGTCGTAGGGTGTGATTGTGAACGCTATTTCCTTACGTTGTGCTGTTTTTTTTTACGCTATGGTTTTTTTGAATGGGCCACAGAATTTATGCATGACGTGCACTTCGATGGAAGTTCTGAAGTACGTCAAATAATGGTAAATAGATTCGGTGTCGTACTCCGCTTGCACCCCGCCGTGGCAAAGCCGGTATCAACACGGAAGAAGGAAACAACCTGGCGTGATTGCTTGAAAATGCGAGTACGCTGCTCGAAATTATTTTTTTTTTGATGGCGCTATTGAATGAGGTACGCGCTGTTAATACTGTTGTGCGTGATCTCAAAATGTCTTTGTAATACAGGCTGCGGACTCCACGTGACGGCTTCACTAAGCTTCCTGTTTTATTGTGAGGGCGAGCCAGTCACTCTTCGGATGCCGTCGCTTTTCATATTCAAGTTCGTCTCTGCCGTGAAACAACTTGTGCGATATAAGTACAAAGTTATGGCGTATACTTGTGATAATTGAGACGAATGTGTATTGGATGTGATCACTACACCAAACGGGTTCTGACCTGTGTGATCCTTTTCGAGGCAAGGGCGTGAACGAATAAGCTTCTTTTTTTGCAATTTATTTCTTAATTAGTATAACCATTGTGCTTCTCAATCAATCATTTGAGATAAGTGTTTTTTAATGAGTATTTGTTGAAACTCGCTTTTTTCTGTAAAAGTTGGATGCATTATAGTGGTGAGAAGGATCAGCCCGCAAAAATCAGGTTGTTGTGGCGTGGCATGTTTCAAAGTGGTCGCTGCATTTGGTTTGGTGCTTTTGTGCTTGTACACAAAATATTCCCATCTCTGTAAAACGTGATCGACTGACGCCAAGGTGCAAACGCGTATACTACTAAGCCGTTGTAGGTATTTGGCAGTAGAATGATGATTCGAAATAAATATTTCAGTGACCGCACGTAGTCAACTCTGCGTGACAAGAGTTACTGTTTTCACAACCGAATATCCTTTTCTAGTCTTGAGGAATTGCACGTATCTTGGTGTTGCTCACAGCACAGGCGGAAATGAGCTATCAGTGGGCAGCTGAATTCGTTCATACTTTGTGTCATGCCTTTTGATGGAAGCTTTGAAATGATGCAGTAGTAGACAGTATCAAACCAGGAATAAAAACGTGATTTCACTTTATTTATGTTATGTCCGCTGTGTTTCGTGCTAATTTGATTTTTTGAGGCCTTTATTTGTGCAGAGCTCTTGGTTTCCTTAATGTTTACGCACATTGCTCAATACACCAGCAGTGAAATTAGTTTCGTGCTATTAATAATATGTCGGAAGTAAATGTATGACCGACATCGGGACATAAGCAGCTCGTATTTTGCATGCACTGTTTTGCAACCTTGAAATCACTTTGGATTAAGATATGCAGACCCTGGCGGATATACTTTATGTGATCGGGGCAAAAAGGAGATAGTGTGCAAAATGTAAGGCATGTTTCTGGTGCTGTGAGAAAGTCACCACTTAGAAAGAAAATATTCAGAGGTGCCACAAGTGTGAAAGAAGTCTGTTTTAAATATTTTTTACTGCGACTGTAAGGGCTCCTACACCAATATGGCTGAACTGATAACGTCTTACTGAAATGTTTACTAATATTTATGTTTCATATACGGAACGGCAGCACATAACACATTGTCCAAAATTCGGCGCATTTGAACATAATTTTATTCAGGAATTAAAGGAAAAAACACAATTCCTAGCTTTTATTAAATTTAATGCTCAAGTTTCCAGGAGATGAGAAATAATGTGTGACAAATATTGCATTGTAAGGTTTCCAGTAACGCTATCCAATCTGAAACGTGTTGTTTCGAGCATTGGGAGAAGGGTCCTAAATGAAGGCACAAAATAATTGCTCCCTGCTCCTCAGAATATTTCCCATAGGCCAACTCTGCGACCTTTGCCACAATGGGAAAGCATAAGTGATTACATTATTATAAGCCAATGATGATCTGTCACGTATGCAGGCTGTGGCGGTGACACTATCCGTGGGTGTGGATAGCTGCTTATGGCACCGCCCTTAGCAAATCAGTTGTAAATCACAGTTTTCAGAATAATTTTTTTTTTCACAGTCATCTATGATGACTTTCGCATCCCCATGTCATTGTACTCTCTTTCTTATGTTGACATACTTGCTTTATGTGCCTTTTATAAGAGGCATTTATTCATGAAAATATATCTTGGGGATCTTTTTGCTCCCATTAGTTAAAATTATTGTTTCTTCGTAGTTCTTATAGAGCAGGAATTTCTACACTATCTCTCAGTTTCCTGTTCAATTTTGGTCTTCAGAAGTACTACAATATAATGAAATCAAGTTGCCTTGCTCAAGAAATGTGAATTGAGCTTAAACAAAATGTAGGGCTTGTGAAATATGCGTAACAAGATCATGTTGGAGCGAGTTTAAAATACTGGCTTTGAAATGACATCGTGCAGAACCCCTTTTTCTCTAGAATACAGTTAGCTATGACAAATGAAACAAATAGTCATATAATTGCCATAGTTGTAGCCTGAAGCTAGGAAATTTCAAAACAGTTATTTACGTACATTCCTATGGCCGTCAATTCAAGCTACTATCTGCACCCACAAATGACAGTTTTGCTACATATTGATTATGAAACAAGCCAGCAATTGTTCATAATAATTATTCACATATGCAATTTCTTCCCAATTCAGGTTTCAGGCGTAACATACGGGTAAAAGTTTAGCAACGGGCATTGTGCTTGCCAATTTTGCGCTTATATTCAAATAGTTGTGACGATGCTTGAGAAGCTGCATGTTTCATCTTTGATAGCATTGCTGGAAGCAGAATAATTCAATGTGTTCTCCTGAACTCTTCATTCATCTCCTCCAAGAGACTAGCTCCCGAAATTTTAAAACAATTTGCAGTAATATATGGGCTAATTGGGTAACTTTTCTTTGCGTTTTGAAGAAATCTACAGTTTAAACATGTCATAATTGGGAAAACGTTTTATGTGCTTTCATTTTATGCGTAACAGGAACATTCATGCACTTTGTGAGCGCGAAGTTTCTTATGTATTCTCTAATTTTAATGTAGGTGTGCCTCACAGTCAGGGAGAAATAAAACGATTCAAAATAACCTCCTTCGAGAGTTGTGGCGTTTTTGAAATTATTTCTAGAAACCAGGTTTCAAGGTTTGCTTATCATATATAATGTGGAGCGCCTATGACACCCCCACTTCTAATTTTTCGACGGCAATGTAAAAACGTAACTATTTTTATGACCTTTTCATCTTTAGTGAAACTGTAAAGGCTCTTCTTTACACCATACAGGCTGGTAACGTTTTACAGATATGGCGCATTTTAATGAGCCTGAAATCGGGCCCTTTTTTCATTGTGCTGCGATTTGTGAGATGTCTTTTCAGAGTTGCTTGACAAGAATAATCATGACTGTACGCACTGGATTTAGCCGTGCCTGTTTTCATTACAGTGAAAAGAGTTGTGTTGCTTGGTCTCACTTTCCATTTTTCCCTCTTTAGATATACAGTTACCTGAACACTTCAAACTGGCCAATGTCTGCAGCCTACCTGCTACTAACCTGCACATCAAAGCAGAAACAAGAATGACACACTAAATAATCTTCCAGCAGGCACACTAGTGGTGTAGTAAATGAAACAAAATTTATTTCTGGAGCAAATCTGTTCACATTGTTCTGGTTCGGAAAGCGAAACCTCATATCATGTTTGATGTAGCTGAAAATTATCGTCTTGAGTTGGTTGTCATTGTGAGAGCATGTTTATCCCACCAACTTTTAACTATGTGAGTTTGAAATGTACAGCGGCCTGGAAAACACTGCAAACCACGTCTCAATCGTGTTCGAAATTACCACATGAGCTTTGTATTGAAGTTATAATGGTTACTTGGCTCCATACGTGAATGCTCATGACATGTGCGGAAGTATGTGCAAGGTACCTATTATGAGCCATTAGGTAAAAACTAGCAATGTTTTATCATTGAGTTGTGTTTTGTATTATTATAGCTGCGACTACGCATTGAACATTTTGGTTTTCATCTAGCAGTACTCTTCTTTTCCTTGTGACAATTAGCTTTGTTCAGTCGGTATTCACAGCAGTACATGCCATTCATGGTCTGCACTAATGCTGACCAGATTTGAGGGTCTGTTGAATTTGCGAAAACAAGTTTAACATTATAAATCTCGGGGACACACCCAGCTGAGCGAACCCTGGGCTGAAATATGATGTTAGCTACCCTTCGATATTGAAGTCGAGCAAAAAATCAGAGAACTAACAGATTTTTGGTGCTGTTATTGTTGTCACCTGCGTAGTATTAGCAAATTACAAATGCATAGTTGTCCTTATACCTGCTATCGTTTCCTCTAAACTGACCGTATCTTAAAAACAATCTTTAAAAAGGATTCCAATTTATATAAAAGGTATTTTGTTGCTCCCACAAGAGTTATAGGCAATGCGGATTTCTAATCAACACAGTTCCTCCTCACCAGTTAATATAATATAGAGCAAGGCGTCGAACGATATCAGGCATTTAAAAGACTAAGTGTCGTAGTCCACTAAGTTTATCATTTAATATCACTCGTTAGGAAATTATTAATTCGTTTCAGAAACAAAGCTTGTATGATAAAGTGTTTGGTCATCTTGAGGAACAACTGGTACAGTTTTTGCACTAAGATACAATTTTCGCCGCTTTATTTATAGGCATTTAATGATAGTTACCATGCAGCCAGCTGCTGGCTTGCTATCTCTTGCTCACTGGATGCACAAAGGGGCCATCATGGAGAAAACTCCAGCAAAAAGCGATTTTGTTCTCCAAGATGTGTCTTTGGTTGCTATAGTGGTACAGCTGCACGTGACAAATTTATTATTGTGCGCCTTATCATTTAAGGGCAGTGGAAAAACCGCTTTACATTAAAAGTAGCTTGGTGCCAATATTTAAGCCTGCTATTTCAAAGCAATTATCGCCGTTTTTTCTTGATACCAAAATTCAAAATGCAAATTCGTCTTTGCTAATGATTGTAATCAATAAAGTCAGCGGAACAAATAAAGTACTGCTATTTATGTAGCACTACTCTGAAAAGCCTTAAGTCATTCTCAGTGGGCTTGATCATATTTAGCAGGTCCGTCCAGAAATTTACCCCGAACAGGCTTATTTTCAATAATTGTCAATATGCATGATGACAAGCTGGCTCTTCTTGGCTGTGGCCTGCAGAGCTATTTCTTCGTATTCTTTGATTTCGTACAGAACCACCACCATTATACCAAATATATCCTCTGCGAGAGGGTCCTTCCCGTTGACCGTTATCAAACGTGCTTCTGCATCCACTGACTTTATGAAGTCATCCTTTCCATCCTGAATACCGCAGAGAAAGAGTATATTATTCACTCGCTAAATGGTAGGTATATTTTTCATATTTCCTCTAAAGTCATATCTTAGTTTGTACTGAATTAGATGATAGACAAAACTTAGTCGTACGATTTTACATTTTACATCAGCACAAATATAGCTGACGAAAGATGCCAAAGGCGAAACACGAACCTTTCGCTGGAGATTTCGGCCCGTTGCTCCGCACTGAGAAAAGCAGCGTAGGTAGAAGAAGAGCTGCTTACGCGGGAAACCCCAGAGTAGTCCGTTTCCG
Organism: Amblyomma maculatum; assembly: GCF_055883805.1. Classification (NCBI taxonomy): domain Eukaryota; kingdom Metazoa; phylum Arthropoda; class Arachnida; order Ixodida; family Ixodidae; genus Amblyomma; species Amblyomma maculatum. The sequence continues at coordinate 94,017,946 of NC_139354.1, read as the reverse complement.
TTTTTCAAGCGCGCCGTATCGTCACCACCGGCATCAGGTACGTCTGGGGACTGTAGTTGTGGAATGTAGCTCGCGGTGTGTGCCGCCATGCTCTCCAGGAAGACGTCTCGCACCTCTGAAAGGCTGACATCGGTTAGCAGGTTGCTAACCTTGAGTACAGCCTCGAAGCGCAGATAGTCCTCGCGCTGCTTGCGTGCACCTGGATCGGTGTCACGAAAGGGAACCACCTGCACCAAGACAGAAGGAATCGTACGAGGTAACATGTTTTTGGCTACCCACCTATTGAATTGCCTGCTCCTGTCCTCACAATTTCCACGTGCTTTGCATGACAGTGCACTGTTGTCCGGAATGCTTATAATAAGAGTGTGTGTTTAAATTTTGCAAAAAATAATAAGCACAGCCACCAAAACGAAAAAATGTCCGGCTGGTTTCTATGTAAAGCAGAATAAAAAAGCTATTTTAGATACAATCTTTGCTTGGTTAAATAGTGTCCCGCTTTTATAGCTGTGACTCACATATCACCTTCTCCCCAAAAACAAAATTTAGTTATATTTGAGAAATTCTAGAAAAATTAATGCGCTTGGAAATAATTGGAAGAAACGGAAAATGAGCATAGTTGCACTAGCTAGGTGCTTTCGGAGCAGAAGTGAAGTTTTTTGGACCTACAAAGACCCAAGATCTGATTGCTGCTTCAGGTTTCCCTAAACATCTTTAAGGCAAATAAGTGACTGCCACTGGTTTAATTGTTGGCATATCAGCATGAAGCGCCAACGGCACGTTTGATGAAAAAAAAAACCGCTTTCATTCGTTTGTAGATTATTATGGTAATGAAGGTTCTACGAATAAGAAAGTGAGACATTTGTATTTGTTTTCATTGGTTGAAAGTGAGACATTTGTATTTGTTTCCATTGGGTATTCCTAACTTGAATCACTCCTTAGACGGTTCGCCCTTTTGAACTACATAAACATTAACCGAATGCGTAGTCTGCCTAACTTTTCTGCCGCATATGTTTATGGATGGTTTCTTTTGTTTGTTATTTTCAGACTCGTATTCACTGAAATACGTCATGAAACGCATGATGTTTACTTTAATTCAGTGATTCTTCCCATGGTAACATGTCACCGATAGCCAACTGGTACAGAGCTCCCTCACTTGACAGTTTCCCGTTTCTGTTTGAATTCTCTTACAAAACTTGTTTACAAGAAGTTCATTTCTTCAATCATTCAGTGCGATTCAATTCATTTTATTCATTCCAGACTTATCATTCACTAGATCAAAGTAATGAAAAACTGACGTTAAAACCGGAATAAGGTATATTAACCGGCGCTAGATTACCCTGATTGCATAGTTTATTATACTATTCGGGGATAATGAACAAAGTGGCTGAGATTGCCGTGGACGGCGTAAACTAGCTGGTATTTTAGACCATACGAGGTTCTCTAAATAGCACTAATATCGCAAACTGTACAAGCGCTTTGCGTCTCGCCTTGGTCTAAACACCGACACGATTATTCCAGTGTCCTAGAGATGACTAGTTGAGCGCTCTGTCTACTCGGCATCCGCGACGAAGGTTTCCGCTTGTAAATACAAGCGTATGTGTAGCTTGATTCAACTCTAGGAATAATATACATTCAAGACTCATAGCTGAAATTTCGGCTATTAAGACGCCCGACTACTGTGCCGGAGTTCCCGGGATCGAATCCCGGCCTCGGCGGCTGCGTTTCGATGGAGGCGAAACGAAGTGGCGTCCGTGTGCTGTGCGATGTCAGTGCACGTTAAAGATCCCCAGGTGGTCGAAATTACTCCGTAGCCCTCCACTACGGTCCCCCTTTCTCTCTATCCACCTTCACCCCCACCTTCCTCCTTTCCCTTACGGCGCGGTTCAGGTGTCCACAGAGCAAGTGTGACAGATACTGCGCCTTTCCCTTCCTATGAACCAACCAACCAACCAATAAACTAACGCGATGGCTGTGACATTTGCAAAATCAATACAATGCTAAGAGAGCCACTTCAATCACCTATATTAACCGACACAATATTCACCTTTCGGCTGTTTGTTTCTCATTGGTCGCGTGCTAAAAGCCAACAGAATAATACTAACACGCTGGAAGAAAAGGGAAACGAGTATTCTTTGACTTTGATTCTTGTGAAGTTAATTATATAACCTTTTAGCTTTCCAAACCAACGCCCTGTATTGCAGTCCCCACGCATGCGGGTTCAGTAATAATGGTAGTAAATTTGAGGTAGGACTCGAGCAGAAAAGTGACGACGACTCGAAAACTGTTTTCTTGCTCCAGTAGTGCCCCTTAAGGGACAGCCGTTTGACAAATTCTACGATGAGAGGAATGAGGGATGCAATTTTATTGTGTGTGTTCAAAATTTACATAATTAGAAGTTGGCAATTTGTTACACACTTATAGTAAAGAAGCCAAAGAAAACAAAAATTTCTAACTTGCAAGCAAATGAGGAAACTACGTACTCAGCATAGCCGAAGAAGCTTTGCAGCTTACCATAGTCCAGAACACTCATTGGGCATTTAGGCTAGATTTCAATCCTCAGGACATTGCCCACACTCGAATCGTAGCCAACTGCAGGAAGCGTCAGCTTGGTTTTTTACTAGCCGTTTTTACACTCCTTTTTTTATTTACCACTACTAACAACTCTAACCACAGAAATCTGTGCAGTCAAAAAGAGTACAAAAATTTAAAAACACGCTAACTGCAGCGACCCGAGTAACCACAATCGGCCTGCCAAATTACGGCACATACCGTACAAAGTTACCCTTTACACAAGTCTTTCTTTAAATAGAGAGGGGAGAAGAAAACAAGTGCGGGAACACCAGCTTTCCTTTTTCTGTGTGTTGCCTACGCACTGACACCGCATCTGACCACTTCAGCACCATGGTTGCCCATGCTACTTTGACTTTGCCGTTTTTACGCATCCACCCCGTACTTCTTGAAGCCATGCACTCAATACCTGACCGTCGCCTTGGCCCGGCAAATTTTCCCATATGTGCACCGTCAGTGACCTTCACTTTTGCCAGGCCGTTATTTTCGTTGAAACGACACGCAACGGCTCCGGGAAGCAGGTACATCTCTCTATTCTCATGGACGGGACTCGTCCCAACCTTGACTCACCAATCGACTCTCCTTCCAGCGGCCTTTGTGGGTGCCATAATCCCGCACCACTAAATACCTCAGGGCCTACAAGCAACTTTGTATATTATGCCTGCTCAGGCAGTCTAGCGACAGTTAGCCAATACCATGTGCCTTAACCAATCGGTATTAAGGCATTGATCTAACTCAACCGAAAAATCGTAATCGCTGGACAGTGGCCCCATCCCTCCGTCCGTGTGTGCTTCGCCTCTCGATGTCACGATTTAAAATGTATAAATGCCAGTCTATCTGAGGAGAGTGGCTGCTTCTCGGTTATACTTTTCAATGCGGCGCTCGCTTCACGGTTCCGGCTGTTTTAGGAATTAGCGGGCTCTTTGTGGCGTTAAACCCGACAAACCAAACCAAATCGAACCAAATGGATTAGCGGAGTCTGCATTAGTTCGGAAGTGGTTTTTCTTGTGCTACAAGCGCCATTCCTTCCTCCCAATAGGGCAGCAAACTTGAAAGAAATGGGGACATGCTAACGGTACTATATATGACAATACTCATATACTATATATAGTATTATATGTGGCAATATATGAAAATGATCAAATGACGGAATAATATAAAATAAAACTGATGAGCTCTCTATGAGTCTCTTATTTTTTTCTACCCAAGCACTGCAAGATGAGTTCTACTAAAGTTGAGGACAACCCAGAGGGCTATGGAACGAAAAATGGTAGGGGTAACAATCAGAGATAGGAAGCGTGCAGAGTGGGTCAGAGAAATAACTCAAGTTACCGACATTCTAGTGGAAATTAAGAAGAAGACATTGGCATGGGCAGGACATGTAGTGTGAAGAGAGGGTAACCGATGGGCGCTTAGGGTAACAAACTGGATTCCAAGGGAAGGAAAGCGTAGCAGGGGGCGGCAGAAAGTTAGGTGGGCGGATGAGGTTAAGAAGTTCGCAGGGGTCAAGTGGATGCAGCTAGCACAGAACGGCAGTAGTTATACTCAGGCTGATGATGATGATGACTGCAAACTATACGCAAGTTCATCGCTTACCTCGTAACGGCTGTTGTAGTAGAGAGCAATCCGAACCAATTCGAGGAGCGCCTTCGCCACTGGTACTCCAGACAGAGCAGAAAGGACAGTCGTTGGGTGTGTAGAGTCGTATACCGGCGGGGATACCAGGTAAGGGTCTACCGTCACTTGTCGACCAATCAAGAGGTTATACCACTCGACACTGGCGATACCTGGCACGTGGTAGATGCTGTGCCGTGGCCGAAGAAGTGACTTCTTGAAGAATCTTACTGTGGCCATCGAAAACCTTTGGTACAAGTCAAATATTTGCGCGTTTGTGTCGTTCGGGAGATACGCGTAGGCATGATCAAGCATCGGCCACGACTTAGACATGTTGAAAGCATTGGCTACGATGCGCTCCGTAATAACTTTCACTTTCGCCTCTGACGACTCGCTGTAGCGTCGCACCAACTTGCTTACGGACAGTTTTGACAACCGAAGGATGTCCCACGTAGGCGCAAGGTCCTTTTGAGAGTCTCTGTGCAATTGCCATTTGACCAGGGGCATTACCCTATCCAAGGCGTCCAGGCAGTTCAAAAAACTATGATATTTCTTTCTCTCCAGAAGGCCCATATCTTCGAGCAAGCTGTCAGTTAGGTAAGTGGAAACCATCGGAGACAATGCCCACACCACATAAGCACCCAAAAATAGTTGGAAATTCTCAACATACCCTATGCGGCTGAAATACCCGTAATCGAGTTCTGTGAACAGGTCATAGTGGAGGTTGACTATCTCATCCGTTGGCCAGAGCTGCGAGTCATCTGGAAGGTGACCATTTATCGCTCTTCGTAGGTCTGGGTCGCTCAAGTTGTTGAAGCGGGGTAGGACATCATTTCCCCCTAACGTGTGTATGAGCTTGGCGATGTCATCGTGGGTGATCAACACGTTTCGGATCATTGTCGAGTAAGACTGGCCTTTGGTGCCCACGATCTCGGCGCACCGTCTGAGATAATCTACCTCTTTGCGCCTAGAATGAAGGGCCTCGATGTTTCTTATCCATTGGGTGCTTCTTGGGTCTAGTCTCATGTAGATGGTGTTCTCCGAGGGACGTCTTGGGTGCCGACCAACGTAGAAGGCCCAGAACATTGGCATGCCGAAGTGTAGCGATGATCGCACTAGCGTGTTGAGAATCTGTGCTCGTGTCACCCGAGATTTGCCTGGCCATGGGAGGCGAATGTCTTGCAGGAAGGCTGTAAATCGATAGTTGTCCCGCAGCTCCCCCTGAAAATGAAGGGTGACAATGCTGAAGTTGCCTTAATTACTTATTAGGAAGCAACTGCATTTTATCGCAGGTAAACACTGAAGAAGATGAATAAAATAGCATTCCTGTCCTTAAGCCAATTTTTGTACAATATTACTGGGATAATGTTCTGTTGCCTTCCTCTACAGAAGCAAAGAAATATACAACGGCGTTAATATAACAATATTTGACGACACAATGACTTCGGATCTCAGCCCAGCAGCTGCAGATCTGACATGCAAAAAGCAGAACGAATGAATTGGCCGGAAAGCTAAACGAGGAAAGGACAGGACAGAAAATACTGCTGACTTACAACTAATATTTATACAGATTAGATGTCAGTCGGTGCTCTTTCCTATCATTTCCTTGCTTCGCCTTCGAGCAAACTCCATTCGCGGCGCTTTATTCACATCAGAATGAACAAATTAGCTCAAAATATGTTATACTGTACGACTGTTGGCACCTACTTATGTGTGTCGATAAATATATAAGCGGCTGAAGAAAGGCGAGCATACCGGCATGAACTTAACGAGCATGCATACACAAGTCAAAGCAGAGAACCATTTTACTTTCATTTTGTTTCACGATGTAGTCCAATACTTAAACAAATAATTAATTTCTTGCGCAAATGTTTTCGCGTAGGCACTCGTAATGTCCTACTTCATTGAAATTGGCTTTGTCGCTTAACGGGCATGCCATTAAATGACTAACAGTATAGTGTTGTGAGAATAGAGACACATCTAGAGCCCCAGGTCTGTTGTCCAAATTGGCTCATTGTTTTAATGATGGCGAGAAAATTGCCTCATTCATTTAATGATAGCGCAATAGCAGAACAGAATTAAATGTGCATCTGTGGGTGTCATGCACACAGGTTCCCTGAGAATATTAGAAAAAAGTCTTTATGGAAGCAACATCCTATATATATATATATATATATATATATATATATATATATATATATATATATATATATATAATATATGGCAGAGACGCATGTGTAAACGACAATGGCCAATTTACAATACCATAAGCTAAAGAAGCTGATAATTTAGAAATGAACTTCTGCAAACAACGCAAATTGCGTCCATGATTTACTCCATTGCAACAGCGATGTCGGCTTCCAAATTATTAGGCTGAAATGTTTCTATAATTACACGCAGTCGAAATAAATTTTGCGCCCTGATTCAGAAAGCACGGGAAGAGTCAGTATGCCACCTTGGGGAACAGTTTCCTGCCATTTATTGAGACGCTTTTAATGTAAGCTTCCCTTTATTGCAGACACAAGAAACGCATCAAATATAAAATGAGAACTAACAAAAGCAAAATACTTTTCTTTTGATGTGATTATTTGAACCAACCAATTTTATCTGTTTTCAGCTTTATACTACAGCACGAGATCGCAACGTCAAGATCGCCATTTTGGCCATAAACTTGGTGTCTTAAATAACATAACCAGGTTATGTTATTTTTTGCTAAGGCCCAGTCAGATTTGTGTTCTTTCGTATGCAGCGTTAAGACTGTGTAAAAAATTCGGCAGTAAAGCGTTTGAGATTTACCCACGTTTCATTGAGGCCATCAATTCTATTGTGCGTTCAAATGCCACTACATTCGGCGCTGTGTTATTTCTCGAAAATTCTTCATTTGCGTTCTGTGCATTTGTTTCCATAGTTCGTTAAACTTTCTGGTGTTTTAGTAGCTTGGATTTTAAAATGATTAAGGAATATAAGGATGGCGTAATTAAGTGTTCGCGCTCTGCATGCCACCCTGTATTACTGGCATCGCAAATAACACAGACACCTTGCCTACCCATCATTTCGAAACGCGACAATCATGACCCGGATTATTTGCGCTTTTGTAATTATAAAAAAATCACAAGTAATTTCACAACAACCTTGAAACAAATGCTCGCCATAAAAGGCCTTAAGAAACAAAGAATGTTTAAAAGCCTGCAGCAGCATTGCTCACCCGGCTGAGGCAGCGGAACATGAACCCCGCAGCTTTTTCCTTGGATTTGCTAGTGTAGAGAGGGATCGTCTGCAGAAGCATGTCTTTGACGATTCGCCTGCTGAAAGCATTGCGGTATTTATCCAGGGGTGCAGGATAGGGGTTCCTGGTGACGTCCCAGCCGTGGCAAACATGCCTGCCCATATAAATGGTAAAGAACCTCTTTGTAAATGTAGCACATCAACGACACTGAGAAGTAATGAGATCTCAGAGGTGATAACAGCTGCTACGTGCTGTTGCCGTGGGGAGTAAAGAAGGATGAGGAATAAATATTCTTTTAATACTGGGAGGGAATGTCTGTGTCGGTGAAGTTCTGCCTCTGCTTCATTGTATCCTTACTTTTAAACCTTGAATTTTTTTTAATCTAATATTCCAGTATTAAAGTGAAGAGATGATTTCGTAGACAATAGTGTACTATAAAATCCAATAGTCTAGCCAAAACGACTGCCCAATTTCTATAACAAGTCTACCAACCGATTTCAAGTAACCACAGCATTTCTATGGTATATACGTTCTCAAAAGCCATCGCATAGCTGTGGATCAGTGCTGAATAAAGGTTGGTGTTAGAAAGTAGTTCGTTTAGCAAAAGTTGCCGACGGCTACATTGTGGCACCAGGTATAAAGAACAAAATGACAGAAATCAAGTATTGTCTGCTTGCTTCTGTTCTCTTGTTTATGCAGTTCTATTCATCACTAGGTTGCACAGTCTGAATCCTGAGAGTGGAGGTCTTTATGCGCCCCGCCGGGGTGGTGCAGTGGTAAGACGCCCGACTACTGCGCCGGAGTTCCCGGGTTCGAACCCGACCGCGGCGGCTGCGTTTCGATGGAGGCGAAACGAAGTGGCGTCCGTGTGCTGTGCGATGTCAGCGCACGATAAAGATCCCCAGGTGGTCAAAATTACTCCGTAGCAATCCACTACGGCTCCTCTTTCTCTCTTTCCACTTTCATTCCCACCTTCCTCCCTTCCCTTACGGCGCCGTTCGGGTGTCCACAGAGCAAGTGTGACAGTTACTGCGCCTTTCCCTTCCTGTGAACCAATTTAACTTTATTTAGGTCTTTATGCTTACACGTGAACAGATATCTGCTTCATGATATACAAGGGGAAACACGGGGTAATATTCGAGGCTCCATTGGTGTATCGTATCTGCTTGAATGAAATAGATATACGCTCGCCGAAAAGGCCATCATTCGTCACCGTAGCGACGGTGAGTGCAATGACGCCATGCGGATACGATACCCCGATGGAAAAGGAGCCTCTGCCGAAAAAGGCCAAGGAATCTATATATTTGCACAGCGTGGACATGATAAAATGGCCGCATTGTCGTGCCTGCATACAAACTCTCTGAGATGCGCTTCGTTACAACCTGTGTAATGTAATTAGTATTTAAAAGAAACTACATCATTTATTAAACTAAATAAAATTGGCAGCTGCGTTTCGATGGAGGTGAAACGAAGTGGCGTCCGTGAGCTGTGAGATGTCAGCGCACGTTAAAGATCCCCAGGTGGTCGAAATTACTCCGTAGCCCTCCACTACGGCTCCCCTTTCTCTTTCCACTTTCACTCCCACCTTCCTCCCTTCCCTTACGGCGCGGTTCAGGTGTCCACAGAGCAAGAGTGACCGATACTGCGCCTTTCCCTTCCTGTGAACCAATTATTGTTTTTCTTTCTTTCTTTCTTTCTTTCTTTCTTTCTTTCTTTCTTTCTTTCTTTCTTTCTTTCTTTCTTTCTTTCTTTCTTTCTTTCTTTCTTTCTTTCTTTCTTTCTTTGTTTGTTTGATTCCTAAGTGTGCTATTTCCCCACAATGTAGTTGTGATGACTCAGTTGCATATACTTCGACAAGTTGTTTGCAGTACTGCTAAACACATTGTGCTCCTGTTGTCACAACCCCCGAACTGACGGGGGCAACAGTAGAGCACAAATTATTATAGTGCGCTGGGCGAGAGGCACAAAGGAACTCAGTTACCTGTTGTAATGCGGAAGAACCTGAGTGACAGAGTGTTCCTTGCTTCTCAGTCCTGAAAACAAGCCTCCGCCTTTTCTTCGTTAGTTTCCTACAGTCGTTTAAAATAGCATTTGAAGGCTTCGCGGCCGCCACTGATTGCCTTCATACAGCTCATGATTTCATTCCACTTTTTACCCAACGGGGCATTCGCATATATAAGCCTGAATTATTCAAGCGTATTTTCAGTGTAGCAGTATATTTAGCTGGAATTACTCATTATACATTTATGCGACTGTAGAATTCACTGCTATGCCATTTATTTAAGAACGTGCCTTCGGAAGGAAGCCGCGACATGGCTTGACATGTAAAACAAATAGCGGCCAAGAAAACGACGACAGAAACATAAAGGTGCTTACTCCAGCCAACAGTTGGCCTTTGTCAGCACCACGAGGTGACTTCACACACCAGTTAATATTCCTGTCAATTTGAATCGCCCTACATCTTATGGAAAATTTTACAGTGTAAACTGCTATCATGGCCTAAGGATTTTATCACGCTTGGTAGAATGCCCTTGAATGAAGATACTGTGCTTTTCTAGCCGTATTAAATGCTATAAGCAGAAAGTAAGAAAGAAAATCGCAAATGAAAAGCACTGTGATCCTGGCTTAATGAACTGTATGTGTGCACCCAAATGTGAGAATACTGCGCCTTCGTCTTCCCAAAGCAAGCTTAAAACTTTATTGCCCTTCCGACTTTCACTTCCACCTTCCTCCCTTCCCTTACGGCGCGGGTCAGGTGCCTACAGAGAAAGTGTGCAAGATTCTGCCTCTTTCCTTTCCTGTGAACCATTTCTTAAAAATATTGCCCATAATGCCCCGCTGCGAGCTCCATGGTTAAAATGCTACTACTGCACTGGAATTTCAGGGTTTGAACCGGTTGCCTGTGGCAGCGTTTCGATGGAGGTGAAACGGAGATGCGTCCTTGCGCCATGTGACGTTAGGATTTCCAGGTGTTTGAAATTATTGACAAGCTCATTACTACGGCAGCTTTCTTTCATTCAGCTTTCACTACTACCATCATCTCTTGCCTGAAGGGGTGCTTCAGGTTTAAGCGGGAAGCAGTGTGATATAGGTCCCTACCCTTTCCTTTTCAGTAAACAATTACGTTATGTAAATAAATAGATGCATGAGAAGGCAACCTTAAGGGGCTAACATGTGTCTTGAGTCATTGAAGCCTGAACATCAAATAATTCGACCTGGGAAACCATATAAAAATAGTTAAGCCATGTAAAACCTTGTCGAGCAGGATTCTACCTCGTAAAACTAGGTTCAATCTATACCTAATTTCCTACTGTTCTTTAAAATGAAAGCTTCTTTGTATCATAAGTGGCATCCACAGTTGTCGGTCAGCTCAGACAGAACCAAAGTAAATAAGTTATAATGCAAACCAGACCAGAATCAACTTCATAACAAATGGTTTACAAGTAAATCCTTAGAGCGATTCAAGCACACCTTTAATAATAGAATTGTCCATAATTCAATGAAATTCATATTTCTATCCAACAAATTCTTTAGCTTTAAAGAAAACACAGACCCACACTGCCTACAAATCGAGCTCCTACCCTCGGGGAACCAGCCCAGCTTGCTACCCAAATACACTAAGTCTTGTCTTTAGTTCTTGCTTTCTCCATGGCAACAATGGCGGCTTCATCCCCATTTCCAGGAGGGCGAGTGGCCAGAAACAGCCGCGCGTCGAACACCACCGTACGCCATCTGACGGTAGCTTGAAAGGCAAGCGGCGCTTGCTACGAGCGCGAGCAATCGCCTCTGAGTTGAGCTACTCGCTTCCAATCTGGTACCAAAGAAGCCGCGCTTTTGCCCAGTACCATCGGTATGGTTCTGTGAAATAAGCCCTAGAGTAGACCTAGACCCAAAGCCTTGCGCCTTGTCACACTGAAGAGGCTGTAGAGCGCCTTCTGTCGTAGCGGCGACTGCGTCCCAACGGAGCGGAGACGCTTCGACAAGCAACGAGATCCATGTGAATGCCCAGAGGGAAGGACCCCCATCTGTTTTTTTTGCAGCGAAATATGTCAAGGCACGATGATGTCACGGTTGTCATGTGACTAGCATAAAGACGCATGTCAGCACACCCCCCTTTTTAGACAAATCATAAATCTTGTTATCACACCTTTCGGGGCATTAACTACTCTACAAAATAATTTACAAAACTTTACAACCAGGTAATATACAGCTTTAATCTGTTGAAAGAACTTCCGCATTGCTCAACCGAGCGCACACAAACTGCAGATCACTCATTATATCCCCAGCGATGGGAGGGCGACTTGTCTTCCCGACCTGGTCACCGTGACTGGAGCCGAAGGCACCTGGTGTTCAGTGTTTGCCGATCGGCCGGAGAGCTGTTTACGCTGGTAGCGCGCGCCCCTGACTGAACCACCAGGCTCCTCCTGACCATGTCTAAAGGCAAACACGTAGCTTCTTTCTGCTTTCCGGAAAACTGGCAAGCGGTTTAACAGTCGTCGATTACGGTGCAGCAGAGCACCTTGTTCTGCACGACTAGGAAGTAACGCGGGGAGCTCCACAACTAACTACCCCGACACTGGTTTCCAAGTCTTGAACACAGACAGGATCACCGACCTCCAACCGAACGAGATGCCTAGTATGATGACTGTAGTAACGCCCTTGCAATTTTAAATTCGAATGATCCTCATCTGTAACATCACTCATTCTTTTCTGTGTTGGGCCCCGCAGCTGACGTCCCATCACAACGCATGTCCTAAGATGTCGACCCATCATGGCTTCTGCTGAGCTGTAGCCTAGCGCTCCTGGTGTCGCCCTGTATGCGAGAAGTGCAAGGTAGGAGTCTTTCGATTTAAATACAAATCGCTTGATTGTATGCACCACACTTACCACTTCCATATTTTCTTTCGGGTGCCTTAGGCTTACAGTGACATCCACTGAAACCATACTCAACAGCAAACGTTCAAACTCAGAGCATAAAATTTGCTTTCCACTCTGTGTCCTACCATCTCCGGAGTGCCATGACGAGCAAAAAATGTCATTCATACTTTTTACAACGATTACCGCTGTAGTTGACTGGAGAAGCGCTAAATCCCAGTGGCGAGACAGATAATCCACCAGAATTGAACAGTGGCGATGGTCAACACAAGTCAACACCAACTCTCTCCCATGCAAACTTCTGAGTAGCAGTGGGCATCAACACCTCTGCATTCTGAGTAGCATATCGCGCGCAAGTTTCGCAGTCTCACCTGTTGCCCAAGCTCTTGGCTATGACCTGGCCCCCAACCAGCTCCTTAGCTAATGCTCGGCTTCTAGAAATGCCTTGATGCCGTTGTGCAACTTTTCTAGCACTTTTTTTCTTAGGAACTGAGGCATTACGAGTCTGGTTCCTTTTAAAAACAACCCGTTGACTTCAAATATAAAGGCGCGCTCTTGCCAATAAGGGGCGAGGTGGGAAGGAAGCCGCGGTTTTTCTTGCCAGACTTGGCGACGCAACAGTCGGAGGGCTTTGCACCTGAATTGGTATTTGAGCTTTTCTCAGTCTTTAAAAAAAATTTACATCCGGCTTCAAGTCCCTAAAAGCACGATTTCGCACACGAAGAAACTTCTGACACAGTCACTTCTCTGGCTATTCGCATGCATCCAGTGATTGGCGCTCGCGAAACAGCCTAAGCAGTCACTAAATGTTTCCCCGGTATATAAATTACCTCTAAAAGTAGCGCATGAGCCGCAGTCTGAAACGCCAATTTTATGGCGGGACCATACCAACCGGTATTTTTTCTAGTAAGGAAACAAGAGGCTTATGGTTTGTTTTGAAGACGACGTCGAGACCTCTGAGGTATTCATCGAATCTTTCGGCAGCCCAAGTAAAGGCTAACGCTTCCTTTTGTATTTGCGCATAGCGCTCCTCAGCTTTCGTGAAGGAACGTCAGGCGAACGCTACCTCAACCACATGTGATGGGAAATCTTGAAATTGTTTAAACGTCTTTTGAATGGTCGGACGAAAGGGACCGCTTGGAGTCGATTTGTAGTGACTCTGAGAGTTTTTCGTCTCTCAGTCCGACGGCGAACCTGTCTCTGAGTCAGTGCTTACATTCGCCAAAATCGCACCGTCCGCTAAGATTAGCAAGTCATAAACTGGTCTACTGACACACTAGCTATTTGATGCCGCTTGTAAAAGCAAGCACTCTCATACATGGCGTTGATCTCCTTTACGAAATACGTGTGAAACGTCTTGACGACGTGAATTTCTTCGAGTCCTCGTCCGAGAGATTGAAGGTGGCAAACATTTTCTGAGCTTGCCGTCTCATAGTATAGACAAGCGTCCATGCCTGTGCTTCTTCTGACCATTATTTGAGGCCCGACGCAAAGCAATAGGCATCGAAATGTTGAATCCATGCCAGCCACTCCGAAATATTGTCGACGTCTAGTGGTGGCGGCTGTTGAATGCCCATTGCTGTGAAGATTTAGGCTTCGTCCATCTTTCGCTGTTTTGCCTCTATCCCATGTCACAGCGTCAAACTTCTGACACGATGTCGTAGCAGCGTCCGGTGGCTATAAGCTTGAGCATCCAAACTGAGCGGAGACGAATCGACAAGCAGCGAGATCCGTGCGCATGTCCAGAGTGAAATACCCTCGTCTGTTTATTGCAGCCAAATATATACAGGCACGATGACGTCACGATTGTCATGTGAATCGAATATAGACGCATGTCAGCACACCATCTAGAAACACGACCAGGAGCAGTGAAAAGTTGACTGAACCAAAGGCTTTTTTCTTCACCCTTTCAGTAACAACCCCGGATATTGGCCATTCTCGGCACGCGGCCCTTGTCCCTTCTTTTTCTGGTCCTATCATCGTCTAGACAGGGCGCTGGCACAGAGCTCCCCTCGAAGCGAGCAGAGCCATGAGCGAGTGTGTCTGGGTGCTATTAAGAACGGGGAAGTGGCCAGAGTGCAGCAGAGAAAAGCGGCGATGGATAAAGAGGTGTCGCGGAAGTACGCACGATTCCGCCACTTCAAGGAGACAGTATCGGCCGATCTCTTAATAGTGATGATATGCGAGGTTGGACGCTGGTCCAGAGTACGAAACAAGCTAAATAGTGTGGCTTAAGAGGACGGCGGTGCGAGTTTTGTCGCACAAACTATGGGTAGCATGTTTGAGCTCCCGTGAGATGTAGGTCTGTCGAGTTGATCGAGGGCGTGGCGGTAGTTGTCGATGGATGCGGAACAGTGCACAAAGAAGCGTCTGTAGTCGGTGGGGTGAGGACGGGAGGGTGAAGGGTCGAAGTAGTCAGTCGGTAGGTATAAGGAGGTTCTATCAACAATCTCGGCTGTGGAAGAGTTGAGGTCTTGTTTGAAGGCTCAGCGTATAACGAATAAGATGATAGGCAGGCACTAACCACAATCTGTAGCCGACTTGAGGGCCGTGAGTACTTCCTTGAGGTGGCGGGGAAACCCATCGACCAGTCCGACGGTCTGGAGTGGTATGCAGAGGTGCGCGTGCGAACCGTGCCGAGAAGGCTAGGGATTTGGCGAAGACGAGTGACATGAACTGGCCTCCGCGGTCCATAATAATGGCAGATAAACTGTCAAAAGGGCAACCCCTGTGTACAGGAAAGCCGAGGCGACGGTGGAACTCGAGATATCGGGAAATGGTGTAGGCTGTGAAGAACGACTGTACCGGCCCACACAGGCAAGTATCGGTGATATTGACAAGGTAGAAGTCCCACCAGATCAATATGGACTGTGTCAAAGCGGGCGTCAAGTTGAAGACAGGAAGTTGCAGACGAAACCTCGGCTCAATGGCAAGCAGTACAGGCGTGCACTCAGTCTCAAACATTGCCGTTACTTTGTGGCCAAACATAGAAGGATGCTATGAGCTTTTGCGTTGCATGAATGCCGCACTGGGCTAAGTCGTGCAGGCTGTGAAAGATTTTCTTACCTAAAGAAGAAAGCGTATAGGGGCAGGGAATATCCATGAAGGTATGGCGGCTTAGCGTTACGCCTTCCATTTGCGCGTCTACCAGATGCACCGATATAGATGTTCGCAACCGGGTCAACTCAGTCTAAGTAGCCTCGGCGGCAGACACGCGATACCCGTGAATTAGGTGGCGCGAAGTGAGGGTACCCACGCGACAAAGAGCATTAGCAGGAATTTTGGGGTTGTAGATTCCTATACACAGGAAAGCTGACGAACTTCCCGGGTGTATATATGGGATGACCCTGGCAGAGACGCTGACACATGGTCAAACGCCAGGGGCTTGAGATTGGTGAAGATGGTGAAGACGCGTCCTTCCAGAAGTTAGAAGTGATGGACAGCAAGGTACATGGCGAGTAACTTCAGGCCAAATACACTCTAAAGGGTTTGTGGAGTCACCTGCTCGGAGAAAAATGCGAGAGGCTGACTAGTGACCAGTGTGCTGATAGAGGACAGCACACGTATCAGTACCGGAAGCATTCATCATAAGTGCGAGGGGACTGCCAGGTGTAGATGCCGGGCTACATCGGCAAAGCATGCCTGGCAGCGACACACAATTTGTTGGCGTCACTGTCCTAGTTTAAGGGATGCGTGTTGCACTTCGCCATGATAAGACGATCCAAGGGCGTCACCAATGTGGTATATTTGCGAAAGAACTGGCGTTAATGCACCATACCGAAGAACTGGCTAGAGAAGTAACAGAAGTGGGTTGAGAAAATTATGTGATCGATAGTGTCATGGACGGAAGAGGTCGTAGGCCACTTGATTCGACATGATAACCAAGGAAATCGGGAAAACGCACAGAGAACTCATTCATAACAACATTGAAGATGATCCCATGATCAGATACACGAGTGAGAAACTGGCGAATATGGTGCAAGTGATCATCAATGGTGTAGCTGGAACAAGGTTTTCCACATAGGCGAAAACGAAAAGTAGAGTTTGACGGACGGAGTTTTAAATACTGAAATGTCTGCGCTGTGGTCCGTATTCCGAAGATCATCCGCAGGAGTTCGAAGAGGCCGAAGGTGTTGTCGTGACGCTCTTCGGAGTATCTTTCGCGGCCTTAGGAATTTGGCGATATGGGCTGGAAACGATGGTCCCGCAATCCTGTAAAATTTGATTTTGCCATGGCTGCTGTGAAGTCCGGTAGATATGGGCGTTAATAGAGCGGTAGTCGCCACATGACCGAAAATCTCCAGTTTTGTTCAGGGCCATGTGAAGTGGAGAAGCCCAAGTGCTGGAAGAAGATAGAATGATGATGAGCTCCAGCATGTGCTCAAAATCCCCACGAGCTATCTTGAGCTTCTTCGGAGCGAGTCGGCGTGCTGGAAACACAGGCGGCCTGGTAGTAACCAACTGGTGACGCACTTCATCGTGAACAGAGTCATATCTGGTGGGGCTGTGAGGGTAGGATGTTCGCTGAGTAAAGGGCCGAAAAGAGAATCGGCAACTGCACCACAGTTTGGAGCAGCATCAAGAGTTGCCCGCTCTTCAAGAACCTGGATCAAAGGCGAGAGGTCGAAACCAGCAGACGACGAGATTTGATGTCGACAAGGAAACTATTGTGTGAGGAAGTCGGTGTAGATGATAGAGGTGCGGATGTCACCAAGTACGAGATTCCATCGAATCGCCCGACAGGAGACCCACGTTAAAGGGCAACTCCGGTGGTTTTTTCATCATTTTGTGTTTTTAATTGAATTACATTCCTCGGCACGTCCTGACTCCAACACAAAAAACCGCTTTCCAAAATTCCAATTAGAAGTATTTTTAAAAAGAAAAACAGCAAATCGAAACCGAAACTGCTTTCACGGCCCGAAATGACGTCCCATTTGACGAAATGGTGACGTCACACTCAGTATTAGAAAAACACTCGTACGTGCGTTGGATGGTGAAAATAAAGTATGGACATCATGATGCACTGCATAAAATGTCTGAGGTAGTTCAATATAAGTCCCACAATTTCATAATCACGCGGGAAGTGAACAGTAACGCCGGTATACTGTTTGTGACGTCAGAAACTCACTGTTGCCTGCAGAAATCTCTCAACTTAAGCCATGAAAACGGCATATTTTAAAGCCGTATTGCGCGTGAACGGATTATTGTACGGCGCCCAAATTTTGTAGAATGCGTCAGGACGGAGAGGAGAACCTATGGTAAAAGTTTCACTACAATATTCGAATGTCAAAAAACCCCCGGAGTTGCCCTTTAAGTGATACGGAGCGCTGTTTGTAGACGAATGCGCGTGTCGTTCATGCTAAGATGGGTGAATGAGTTCAAAATAGTGTTGTGGCATGTAGCAGTGAGGACACTGACTTTGGTGTCAGTATCAATCAGGATTTTGGTGCCGGTGAGCTTCTCAGTGACTAGAAAAGGCGATAGCTTTCGAGGTGTGACCGCTTGTTGCCACTAGCGGTCGGCCGGCATACTTCCCGCCCTAAGAGAATGGAATTAGGCAGTGGCCGGCGTTGGCACCGAATTGGTGGTGGTAACAATTGACAGTTGGCAGCGATGGCGAGTCCGACCTGCACTCTTGTGAAGTGGAACGGGAGGATGTGCGCCGTCGTTGGTGCAGGAAGGGTCCTCGACAGGCTGGAAATGCGTCAGCGATCACCTGCTCGAGATGATCGCAAAGTTGATCGACAGATGCTGACGTGGTCGTCGGCTCCTGATTGGGTAGATGAGTGGCGTAAGTGCCATGGTGGAGTGTCCGGTAGGGCTGAGGGTGGTACCTGTGGAGATCTGTTACAAACCTTCGGGTTTTTGTCGGCTAAGGTGTCGAGTTGAAGGTCCATTGCAGAGGTCAATTGCCAGGATCATCTGGATAATCCCCTGTAGCCGGTGGAGGAAGAGCTCGCGTAGGAGTCTGTCATCTCTAGTTTCAGCCTGTGCGGCGAAAAGCCCCAAAATGCAACGCAGCAGACGATTGTGGCGATATTTGCCCAGCCCCTCAGCGAACAGAGGCTCCGGAATGCGCTCGCGCGGCAACGCTACTTTGCGCCCGAGGAGCGAAGCCTTAAACGCGTCGTATAGATCCGCCCAGAGCTTGAAACGGGACCAGTAGGGAGATTGGCAACCTCTTCAGCCGCAGTCAGAGGCAGTGTGGAACGACGCATGAATGCCGTGATGACTGATTCCTGGTGCGAACTAGGCCAAAGTGGGCCTCTACCTGGTGTAACCAAAGCTCTGGGTTGCTCTTCGAAAAAAAAAGGCTGGCGGTCAGCAACAGCTGAGAGGGTGCCGTGTCCTGAGACAGCGGAATAGACACCCAGTTGCACGCTTATTCGGAGCTCTGTGTAGAAAGTGGGTCCTGCGCCCGTTCATTGTTCCAGCAAAGGTCAAAGAATCGCGTACACGTCCAAGGGTGGCTATTTGTAGAGCCCCACCCCGAAACAGATCTCGGAGCAGTTCAATGTTGACTGAACCAAAGGTTTTATTCTTCCTCCTCCGAGTACCAACCCTGGATCCCGAGCATTCAAGGAACGCGGGCCCTTGTACCTTCATTTTCGGCCCCTCTTGTCATCCAGAAAGCGCGCTGCCACTAGGTCTTAAATGATGCCTACAATGTTTTGTCGATTTGACCGGGTATCGTTCTCTCTTCTTAAATAGGTTAAAATAGCGCAGAATGTGAGACGAGAAAGAAAGCTAAAACACAAGGAACACGGTCATCTTCGGCCTTGATTTTCATCTCTACAGCAGAAAAAAATTTCAAATACCACCGTAAGCAAGTAACATCAGAATGATATTATATTTGAATTTTGAGTGCTATCTGCAACGGCCTAAATGCGGCGTGGCAGCTACACAGAACCCTTGTCTCGCTCGGTTTCGCTAAGATATTGTTTAACTCGGCTATGAAGCGGAAAAAAACACTAAACTCCCGTACCGCAGCTTTTTGTGCCTTCTTGTGCAGTCAGCAGAAACGGGGAATGGGGTGGGAGACGGCGTTAACACTTGGAGGTTGAATCGTTGCCAAGGCTATGTAGACAAAACTACATAGCGCTGATACAAACCAAGATGTAAGCTTCTGTGTGCTTCGCAATCAGCTGTCGCGCGCACTTGAAGCTCGAGCTGCGTTGGTCGGAGACGATATTTTGTTATGACACACGATCGCCTTGTACCAACGGTGGCCGTCTCATGTCGAGTGGCCAATCCGATACACCCACTTCAAAATAAATTAATTTGCCCCGCAGGACTTGGTTTTAGCTGCTCTCTCCCCAGACATCGAAAACGTACGCTTCTGTATGCGCCATGAGTGGTGGCTCGCTCCTACTCTCGGTCTGAATGGGCCTCATACGCCAAACTTGACACTTTACTTTGCAAAACATTCGTGAATGCAGCAAGCTGGTGGGACATTAGAGAGAAAGCTCCAGGTATTATGATGCTTATTGTGAACTGACAATAAAACTAATATATTCACTGTCATCGAATACGAGCTGCTGCTTAAACATCTGATCCTCAAGGTAATGTAATGAGGAATAGAGAGCGCTCCCTATCACTTGCGCCATGCTTGCTATGAAACGTCGGGCGAACAAATAAGCCCTGAGAGCGGAATCTCCATTCTCACCTGTAGAAGTCATCGCATGGATGCACACCGCTGTCCATTGAACGCCTCAAGTCTACATCCAGCGAGAAGCAGCCCGGCTGACAGGCATTCATGCGGCCCAGAAGCACGACGGGAAGGATGAACAGCGTCGCCGATACGGCGGCGGCGAGACCGACCACAAAAGAGGTGTAGCGGAGCCAAAAGCCAGCATGGGAGGTGTCCTCGGGAGGCCACCATTCTGTGTCTTCTGTGGTCATCTGGTTCGACTCCTTGCAACGTAGCTCCGACTCCTCGCTCCATCGCCGCCCAGGCGAATTCCATCTGCCCTCCCCGTCTCGCCCGGAGAAACGTTTTTCCAAGCCTCTCAGTACAACTGACTCCATAGGGCACGATGGGAGTGGAACTCCCTGAGTGCCTTAGGCTGAAAGTAAAACAAAACAGAGAACTGGTGTGGCGTCTGAATATATGTCACGGAGCAGTTGGCACCGGCAATGTTACCAAAAATGCACTTTTCTTCTTCTGCGCGTGATATCTCGTGGCAGGTGCTAAGGCCAGACATTCACCGGAGCGCCATCTCTTCTTCTGAGCCTTGCCGAGTAAAGAAATTCATTAAAGAGAACTTGTTAGTTGTTGTTGTTGTGGCTGTAGGAAGAAGGAAAAGAAAATGCACGGGCCTGCTACTGGCTCTGTAGCTGAGCCACCTTGTATGTGCCATCACATTAGAGGAGAACAACAACAACACCTTCGCTGCCTCGTGGGGACAGAAGAGAAAATAGAGAAGAACGAAAAAGAAGGAGAGAAAGACGCGCGCCGCAACAACAGCTGTCGTCCACCACCAAAGCGGTGGCGGGTGCAATGACGGCCTATAACAGATAAAAATTCGGTGGCTGGCTAGCCCCCGCCGCAAGCGGCATTAACCTACAGTTCCAGCCCCGTAGAGCCAGGAACAGCCACCCTTCACCCAAATCTTGTAGGATTACGCTCAAAAAGCAATTTCACTTACCTGGCGGGAATAGTCATCGTATGTTTTGAGCCCGTATTACGTCGATTCCAAAATGCGTCTAATCTGATAGATGTATATTCTGGTATTCTGGGGCAATGTTTTAAATAAATGTTCATTGTTGTTTTGTCGGTCTCATGCTGGCATTCAGACAACATTTGTATACTCGTGCATGAATACGCCGCTGATACTTCGGAGTCAAAAACAATATTTTTATTCTCTTCCTCTTTTTCATTTTGAGCTATCTATTAGCTGTACGCAAACAGTTTACTATTTTGCTAAATTTGTGCATGACTTGTTACGCGTGTGTGAAGCAAGTGAGTTGCAGAAATCTTGTTTTAGGACCTTTGAGGCAGCTCAAGAGATGGAAAAATGGCTTTCATCTACAGTTGCACGTGTGCAATAAAGGTATCCATGTTCCGGCGAATATCTGCTTACCTAGCAAACATCCATTCTTGTAAGGATAACATGTACAATTTCCGGTTACATGTGCCACCTATCCAAATTAAGTGAAGGTTTTGAAAATATGTGACAAACAAATTTTAGGCTCCGATTCCTACGGACTGGAAAAAAGTTTTTTTTTATAAATTTGCCACGATTCCTTTTTTTTTTTGAGTCTTCAACTGTACAAATATACTTTGAATATTTTGTTGACGGGCATCGAGTATGCTGAGGGGCGCCATCAGAACAAAATTTTTTTGAACAAGAGGTAAAAGACTATGCCGCTGAAATCACATGTCTGACAGGGATGTCATCATATGGTTGCCGAATACAACTGGAGCTGTGGATCAAGCGCTAATCTATAGAGTCCACTGAATTCTTTCTGGGAGGAAAGCACTAGGAGCGGTTAATGTAGTGGGATAAAAATGAGGCGTTCAGTATTTGGTTTTAAATGCAACGAGCTCTGCACAGATAAAAATAGCGGCGAAGTCTCAGTGTAGTCTTTTTTTGCACATGGAATATGCGGTCAGGTAGAAGCAAGCTGTGTTTTCACCTCAATAACAATAATTACCTTTTAATAACCTGCACTAGAACCCATATTTATATTCAGGACATGACATACAGGTAGTTTATTACATTTTGACTTTGAATTATTTAACGCGCATGTGTGATAAGACATGAATATAAAATATGAAACGCAGCTCGATCATGCCTCGAATGATGATAGATTAAGATAACCTATAAATGGCGACACTTCGAGGCGGTCCTGGGTGATAAATTTAGTTATCAGTGCACCTACCGAAGCTGGCGAAGAGCACCAACGCAAGAGACGGCCGCTTTAAATCCCGAAATCTTTGAGATCGCATTTTTGGTCTTATTTATTCTTGTGAATGGCGTACTTTCATGCAGGTGGTGGCGCTCAGGCACAGTTTACAACTGGTAGTCGCAAAGCCTGGCTAGTTCCGCAGACGCCGAATGCGCGCTTAGCGTTCGCTTCTTTCTTTAAAAATAAGCGACCGATCTATAAGGTAAATCCCTTGAATCGGCCGGCGGCGCTTGAAATCATGGGAATATATTTAGTGCGTGCAACAAAATAGCATGTTTTTGGTTATTTCTGCTTCTAAACAGTCTATTTTATCTCCGCTGTTCATAGCATGACACAGTCTTCGTAGGTACAACGCCGCCTGGCGAAGTCGTTGAACCTCGATCTCGGCCGCGAAATGTCCCGAGTGTTTAATCTTGTTCGCTTACTCTATGGTACGACGCAGCTGTTTTGCTTGACGCTCTACCTAACATGAAAGCGCAGTGACAGGCGACGGCGCTTCCCTTTTGTTATTGAGCAGAGACAGTGAGGTTGACTGTCGGCTAGACTTGAGGCGAGCCTAGCTTCTTTCAGTGATGGCTCTATGTCACCCGTTAATAATTTTGTGCTTTAACGATGCAGCACTAATGGTGCCCACACTCCCAGATACCCTTAGCGGGAGGGGGGGGGGGGGGGTAGCTGTCCCAGTCTCAAAGGAGATGCCCTCGACTTGCGCGGCAAGCTCAGCCGGAAGCCAACTACCGTGTAGTGACAGAAGAGGCTGGCCGTTTCGTTCCCAGCTTTCGCCGGTGCAAGCCAGAGTAAGATCTAGAGCCAGAAGTAACAAACAAAACAAACTTTATACACAGCAAGAGACGATACAGAAAAATTCACAAGAAAACTTAAAATGCATAGATGAGAGGATCACAGAAACACGATGCTATGCATGCAACTAAAGAGGCATTCAATATAACACAGGGTCTACAGCACTGAACAATACACGAGAGAGTCAAATAAACAAGCACTAAATTGTTCACCGGGCACTGTCGCAGACCGATGCTTGGAGAGTTACAGTGTGGCCGCCATACAAGACGAGCGCAGCTTTCTCGCAGATCTGTGTGCTTGCCAGCAGCGGGTGGACCCCGGGAGCCGAGCAGTAGCACTTGCGAACTCGCTGCTGTAGTAGCTCAAATACTCGCGGGCTCACACAACCGACGCGACCTCAATCAATTGGGCCAGCCACATCTGTCTATTACCACGCGGCAAGGCTGGCGCCCTTAGCTTCGCTCGTTTAAGCGTTCCCTTTTCCTGCCGCCGAGCAGCGCGTCGTCATTGGTTAGGTGCGGTCGAAAATTCTGGAAAGAACAAGTACCCTCCGGCCGGTTGAGTCCGTGCGCTCTTCTTGCGCGGGAAGGAGACGTTTCTCCAATTCGCTCGACCTTCTGCAGGGCACCGCGTGGGCTTCTTTCGTGCCGCTCTGACTTAATAAAGGCATGCGCCAATTTTGCGACACTCTGATCGGTTGTATTAAGATCTGGTGCGACTTTAAACAGCGTTTCAATGAACCACGGCGGTACATCACTGCTTGTTGCTTCAGTAATGAGGCATTCCCAAACGGCTGAAATTATTGGAAGCTCAGAGCACAGAGCGATGACAACAGGTGCCCTCCTGCCGATTATAAACCATTGAAGGTTCCTAAGCGCCGGGTACATACGTGAAAATATTTTGAGGTTCCGAATTTTCTACGCCGAGGAAACATGAATGAAAGCTACTAATTTTCTCCACCGCAAATGTTTTTCACTAAAATATTAACGTGCTTACAAAAATTCACGAGGTAGCATGAAATACGCCGATACCACCGACCGATCTGCGCATGCGCCGGTGCTCTGAAAGTGCACCGCCGCCATGTTAGTTGTGCTCGGCTGGTTAGCGCGCGCACATGTGCTTGCACTGCCGCTGCCTGCGCTGCACAAGAACTCACCGCCTATGTTTCCTAATCCACCACCGGGAAGAATTTGGCACATTATTTCACACACACACACACACACACACACACACACACACACACACACACACACACACACACACACACACACACACACACACACACACACACACACACACACACACACACACACACACACACACACACACACACACACACACACACACACACACACACACACACACACACACACACACACACACACACACACACACACACACACACACACACACACACACACACACACACACACACACACACACACACACACACACACACACACACACACACACACACACACACACACACACACACACACACACACACACACACACACACACACACACACACACACACACACACACACACACACACACACACACACACACACACACACACACACACACACACACACACACACACACACACACACACACACACACACACACACACACACACACACACACACACACACACACACACACACACACACACACACACACACACACACACACACACACACACACACACACACACACACACACACACACACACACACACACACACACACACACACACACACACACACACACACACACACACACACACACACACACACACACACACACACACACACACACACACACACACACACACACACACACACACACACACACACACACACACACACACACACACACACACACACACACACACACACACACACACACACACACACACACACACACACACACACACACACACACACACACACACACACACACACACACACACACACACACACACACACACACACACACACACACACACACACACACACACACACACACACACACACACACACACACACACACACACACACACACACACACACACACACACACACACACACACACACACACACACACACACACACACACACACACACACACACACACACACACACACACACACACACACACACACACACACACACACACACACACACACACACACACACACACACACACACACACACACACACACACACACACACACACACACACACACACACACACACACACACACACACACACACACACACACACACACACACACACACACACACACACACACACACACACACACACACACACACACACACACACACACACACACACACACACACACACACACACACACACACACACACACACACACACACACACACACACACACACACACACACACACACACACACACACACACACACACACACACACACACACACACACACACACACACACACACACACACACACACACACACACACACACACACACACACACACACACACACACACACACACACACACACACACACACACACACACACACACACACACACACACACACACACACACACACACACACACACACACACACACACACACACACACACACACACACACACACACACACACACACACACACACACACACACACACACACACACACACACACACACACACACACACACACACACACACACACACACACACACACACACACACACACACACACACACACACACACACACACACACACACACACACACACACACACACACACACACACACACACACACACACACACACACACACACACACACACACACACACACACACACACACACACACACACACACACACACACACACACACACACACACACACACACACACACACACACACACACACACACGCACGCACGCACGCACGCACGCACGCACGCACGCACGCACGCACGCACGCACGCACGCACGCACGCACGCACGCACGCACACACACACACACACACACACACACACACACACACACACACACACACACACACACACACACACACACACACACACACACACACACACAGGCTGTTATATACAAGACAACCGTTCTAAAGATAATTATGTTCTTTCTAGCGATGGCTTGTTAGCTGGGTCGGTGAGAAAACCGTCGACGTGTCGGCACTGCCTGTCGAAAATAATCGAGGGCTGCCTAGAAACTCGTATCATGGTAATGTGTTGTCCTAGTGATTGATGATTTATTGGTATGTGTTAGGCGACGATGAATTAGAGCAATCATTGCAAAATATGTAAAGAATTAGAGAAAAAAAGAAAACTAGTTTCAAAAGGGAGGTTTAAAGAAGTCAAAGTGCTCAGAATGAAAACCTAATGTTTGGTACTGCTAATTATGACACTTTAGTGTGTAATCGATTTGTTAATAATTACAATATTAGCACAAATACCGCACATGCGGTAAAGTAACGCATATGCGGTACTGGTAAATGCTGTATGACTATCTTGAAACACTTGGCAAAGGACACGAAAAGTGGAGCTAGTTGGTACAGGCAAAGGAGTACGCCAGCTATTTGCGAGACAAGCCTGAAATATTCAATTCACTGCAGTGGTAAAAATGGGCACAGAGCCAGCTGGAGTCGCCCGCGGAGGCGCCGGGCCTGCTTTTACATTTCACAGTAACTTGAAACGCGAAATATATACGCGCTGCGCTTTGTCACACCGAAATTTTTCTGAACACAATTACGCTTCGTGTAGCAGCCAGTACAAGAATGACAGTCAGCAGACTGACATTTGATTCCACGGCCTATCGAGTGCTGTTTAGCATAATTTTAGAACGTCTAGTCTTTTTTTTTAGAAATGCTTAAAAAAAATGTTACCGCTTTTCTTCATCCGCATTATTTCGCAACGCTGTTGTCGCGCACTGCAAATCAATGGTTATACTACATAGCAAGAATGAATAATTCAAACATTGTAGCGTTCAGAAATTAGAAAAAGCTGTCGTTTTACAAATTAGGCCTAATTTGGTATCTAAGCTTATGTATTCTATACCCAACTCTGTAGTGGAACCGTTACGGGAGCTGTGCAGTTAAGGTAGATTTTTTTTTTCACAAATATTGTGCATGGAGAAAAGACACCCACATAAAAACTCCCCCCCCCCCCCCATTTCAGGCTTCTTTCAAACATTTTCGGACTCCCATCACAGTTTGTATATTGAATATTGTTTTTCCGCACTTTCAAGGTCAATAAAATATACTCAAGAAACTAAACTGTCTAAAAGAAACAAGCGCCCAATGAATCGTGCCAACAAACACTAATCTTCCAAATAGAAAGATCTGACAGTGCGGATATACAACTGGCCGTTATGACAGAAAATGTAAAAATCATATGCAACTAGCAAGAAGTGGTAGTGGGATGCTTAGCTCAAACTTCTGTCACCCGTCCAAAATAATTTTCGACAAACTTGCTTCAAATCCTCATTTCAGACTGATTGTAAAATTCCGCTCAATTGAGCATCATGTATGAAAATATTTTGTTGGTATGTATATAAAGCTGCAGTTCAGCGCTCATGTGTCTGTTTTTTTGTCTTCAATCCATGCGCTGTTGAATTACACCAAGGAAAACCAGCTAACCCATCAGCTTTTCCTATTCAGACACAGTATTCTCTAAATTCAATAACACCCAGTATTTGACTTTTGTTTGTCGCAGTTGACTGGCTAATCGAAATAAGTTTGAGGCGGTGAAAAAAAATGGTGCCATATCTGCCTTTAAAACAAAGTGAACCTCACCTTCTACACCCATAAAGAGCAAGCAAATTCCCCATATTTCCTCATACGAAAGCTAATTAAACGCAATTAATGCACAGGAAGCTAGGCACAGACGTGACGTCAGCAGATGACGTGAAGGGTGAGGAAACTTAAATATCTCTACAACGCTCACGTTAAGCGCGACAGCACGCGGGGCATTAAAGTGCGTAAAACAACACATATTCAGCCATCTCCTTCAGGAGGGACACTATGCAGATTAGTATCTCATTGGTATTTCTCCCCTGAAAAAAAAAATCATTTTAGCCGCAATTATATCAAACTGTTGGTCGCGCAACGCTCGTCACAAGTATTGTGATTGAGAGTTTCCAGCTCCCATGCGATAGCATGACTCCGAGTCAAGCTTCGGTGGGATGAACAAAAGGCTCCTCATACATCATCTACAGGGAATTCTGCAGAGCGAGATTGGCACAGGGGCAGAAGGCCACTAGCCATACGCGACTGTTCTCGCACACCGACGGCTGAGCAGACAGCGACCCATCCTGTCCTTGTGGGCAGCAATACACTCGACGTACAGTTGTGACAGTTCAGTTCAGTTCAGGCGTTCAGTCGTGTCCGACTCTTCGTGACCCTATGGACCATGTCACGCCACGCTTTCCGGTCTCTCACTATCTTCTTAACATCACATAGCTTCATCTGCAATGCCTCGAGAATGCCATTTAACCATCGCGTTCGCTGCCTACCCCTTCTCCGGCGACCCTCAACCTTTCCCAACATCAAATCTTTCTCCAGCGACTCCTCTCTTCTCATCAGATGACCAAAGTAGCTGAGCTTTATCTTTAGAATTTGACCCTCCAATGAGCAGTCAGGGTTTATGGTCGACAATATCGACTGATTTGATTTTCTGGCAGTCCAAGGAACTCTTAAGAGTCTTCGCCAGCACCACAATTCAAACGCGTCAATTCTTCGGCGGTCAGCCTTTCTCACAGTCCAACTCTCGCATCCATACATCACAACTGGAAAGACCATAGCACGGGTTATACGGATCTTATTTGCTCTTTACTAGGCGGTCAAGGCTAACAATTGCTCTCTTTCCCAGAAGCAGGCGTCTCCTAATTTCATGGCTGCAGTCTCCTTCCGAGGTAATCTTGGCGCCCAAGAACAGAAAATCTGTCACAGCTTCCACTTCTTGTCCATTGATGCTCCAGGACTTGATAGGGCAAGACGCCATGATCTTCGTCTTTTTAATGTTCAGTTTAAGCCCAAACTTCTCACTCTCTTCTTGTACGCGCATCAGAAGTCTCTTGAGTTCCACTTCACTTTCTGCCATTAAAGTGGTATCATCCGCATATCTAAGGTTGTTGATACGTTTTCCAGCAATATTCACTCCAGCTGAAGACTCGTCCAGACCGGCCTTCCTCATGATGCACTCTGCATATAGGTTAAATAGGCAGGGCGACAGTATGCAGCCTTGCCTCACCCCTTTCTCAATCGGAAACCAATCAGTAAGACCATGCCCAGTTCTGACTGTGGCCTCTTGCCCTTCATAAAGGTTCCTGAGGAGACAGATGAGGTGAATTGGAACTCCCATCTCTTGGAGAGCTTGCCACAATCTGCTGTGATCTACGCAGTCAAACGCTTTCGCATAATCAATAAAGCAGAAGTAAATGGGTTTCTGGAACTCTCTTGCTTTTTCCATGATCCAGCGAAGGTTGGCAATTTGGTCTCTAGTTCCTCTGCCCTTGCGAAACCCAGCTTGCACGTCCGGAAGCTCCCGATCCACATACTGCTGCAGCCTACCTTGCAGGATTTTTAGCATCACCTTGCTAGCATGCGAAATAAGCGCGATCGTGCGGTAGTTGGAACAATCTTTGGCACTGCCTTTCTTTGGAATGGGGATGTAAACTGACCTTCTCCAATCCTGTGGCCACTGCAGGGTTGTCCAAATCTTTTGACATAATGTATGCAGTGTGTTAACAGCGGCGTGGTTGAGGTTTTGAAGCAACTCAGCTGGAATACCATCAATTCCGCTAGCTTTGTTCTTAGCAAGGCTGGCTAAGGCCCATTCAACTTCACTCTTCAGGATGCCCGGCTCGAGATCAGTAATCACAACCGTCCTATGTTGGGTTTGCACATCCGGGTCCTTCTTGTACAGTTCTTCTGTGTATTCCTGCCACCTCTTCTTTATCTCTGAGGCTTCAGTGAGGTCCTTGCCTCGTTTATCCTTTATCACGCCCAGCTTAGCACAGAAGCTTCCTTTGATATCTTTGATTGTCTTATACAGAGCTCTTGTGTTCCTTAATTGGCTGTTGTCCTCAACTGCTTGACACTGTATGTTCAGGAAGGCATTCTTATCTCTCCTTGCTATTTTCTGAAAATCCGCATTGCGAACCTTGTATCTTTCTCTTTCCCCCATACCTTTTGCCATCCTCCTTTCCTCAGCTATTTGCAAAGCGTCTTCAGATAACCAGTTTGCTTTTTTGCATTTCTTTTACTTTGGAACTACCTTAGTAGCAACTTCTTGTATTATATCAGGAACATCAGTCCGCATCTCTTCGGGCTCTGTCTTCTAGATCTAATTCTTGAAATCGATTCCCCACTTCCACAGCATATTCTAATGGAATCTGATCCAGATCATACCTGAAAGGCCTTCTAGTTTTCTGCGTTTTCCTCAATCGAAGCTTAATTTTGGCAACAAGAAGCTGATGATCGGTGCCACAATCGGCCCCAGGCCTTGTTTTTACTGCTTGTATAGCGCTTCTCCATCTCTGCCGGCAAATAATATAATCGATCTGATTCCTGTACAGACCGTCCGGTGAAATACATGTGTACAGGCGCCTCTTGTGCTGTTGAAAATGAGTATTCGCTATGGTCAGGTTGTTTTCTTGACAGAACTCTACTAGCCTCTGCCCAGCTTCATTTGGCTCACCAAGACCGAAGTTGCCTCTAATTCCGGATATTTCTTGACTCCCGACCTTAGCATTCCAGTCTCCTATGAGAAAAACGACGTCTGATGATGGGGTGCAGTCTAAAAGGCATTGTAGGTCCGCATAAAATCTCTCAACGTCAGCTTCTTCAGCAGCAGTGGTCGGTGCATAGACTTGGATAACTGTTATGTTGAAAGGGTGACCTTGGATCCGAAGTGAAATCATTCGGTCGTTTCTGGGGTTGTACCCTAGCACTGCTTTGCCCATTCTTCTGTTTACTATGAGAGCGACCCCATTCCTTCTCTTGGATTCGTGCCCACAATAAAAGACATAATGGTCGCCGGAGTTAAATTCTCCCATTCCGGTCCGTTCGAGCTCGCTGATACCCAAGATATCAATGTTCAATCTGTCCATTTCTCGCTTGACGATATCCAGTTTACCTTGCGTCATAGATCTTACATTCCATGTTGCTATGTGATATATCTCCTTGCAACATCGGACTTTCCGGTCGCTTCCCGACACATCCACAACTGAGCGTCCTTTTGGCTTTAGCCCAGCCGCTTCATTCGTCCTGGAGCTACTAGGAATTGCCCTTTGTTCATCCCCAGAAACATGTGGGACGCCTTCCAACCTGGGGGGCTCATCTTCCGGCGCCATATCGATAATGGTATTGTGACTGGCCATAGGGTTTTCTTGGCAGGAAATACTGGAGTGGGTTGCCATTACCTTCTCCAGTGAATCACATTTTGTCAGAACTCTCTGCCGTGACCTGTCTATCTTGGGTGGCCCTACACAGCAGAGCTCACGACTTCATCGAGTTTCGCAAGCCCCTCCGCCACGACAAGGCAGTGATCCATGAAGGGGACAGTTGTGACATGCTTTCGGAAATAAGCCGCGGATATATATATATATATATATATATATATATATATATATATATATATATATATATATATATATATATATATATATGACGCTCGCCGATGCTTTCGTTAAGTACTACTTTGACTAGCGCCACAGCATAGGGGCTTCGCTTGGTGCATTAACCGCTGAAATTCGGCGCACGGCTGAATTGGAATCCGGACGGCTTGCCTGGGCGAAACAGGTCTCAATGTTTTGTGGTCACAGCTTACAACAAGGGTACCGAAGTGTCGTAGATAGACGAATGCCCGCGTGGGAACAATGCATCAATGGAGAGCCAAGGCTACCCTGCACCGACAAGAGGTCTTGGTGGGCAGATCAGTTAGGTCTGCAGAATTATGCGTAGTATTGGGAAAAGCCAAATAAAGGTTGCAGTTAAAAACAATGTCCAGAGAAGCGGTGTTCAGCCAAGATAAACACAATGCGCCCAGAGAAATAGGCGGTCATCTTTTAAATTTTTTTCAGGATGACAAGGGACGGTAAAGGGTTCGCCGCAGAATAGAAAATTATTTCTTGTGTGCCGATACAGACACCGGGACGCAGTTTTGCGAGATAGATAGACAGAGATCGAGATAAATATGTTTCAAAGCATCGTTTGCTATATACCTTGAAGAACAAAGGCACCTGAGCACACTAGGCCTGCTATTCTTTAGTTCTCCAAACAGAATCAATCTGGAAATGACAAGAGGCTGACCGGCACAGAATTATTCCGACCGAGCTCCACCGGGGTGGCTCAGTGGTTAGGGCGCTCGACTACTGTGCTTAAGGATGCGGGATCGAAACTTGGCCTCGGCGGCCGCTTTTCCTTGGCAACGACAAGCAGGGCTACCGTGTACTGTGCGATGTCAGTGCACGTTTATCAAGCCCCGGTGGTCAAAATGTCCTGGGTAATCCACTACAGCGTCTATCATAGCCTGAGTCGCTTTGGGAAATTGAACCCCCCAAACCAAACCAAATCAGATTTCGATGAAACCGAAGCGCAATGCACGTGTATATCTTTAAAGGATCTTTACTTTTATTGTTTTTGTTGCTAAAATATTTCATGGAGGCTTTTGCAATTGCATGTCTGCATTCGCAGCATGTAGGAATCTCGATACACTTTTAGTCGGGATGTACAAGCAAATGTTTAGCACAGTGTCTTTTAACATTCTTGTTAGTTTATTTTGGTAGGCTTTCTTTGAAACGTTTGTCAACGTGTATGTAACCTTTATTTTGTATTCTATTTTCGATGTTTTATATTATACATGATTTAAATCTACCTTAACATTTAAAAGCGATAGGTTTGCTCCTGCAGGTGGAAACTCGAGACATCTTCAATCAAACAATGATAAACAATGATCATGTATATCTACTGGGCCCGTAGCGTTTTCATTCTTTCTATCTGGGGGACCTAGAAGCTGAACCACAATTAAGTGGGAGTTCGCTTGTCTTTTTGCAAGTGTTGCCGAGTCTGTTATGCTATAGTAAGATAGTGCATGATCATGTGACTGAACGGCGACTTGAACACTGCTTATGTCCGTCTTTGATCTTGCATGCTGATCTGGCATGATTGAAGAAATCACGTGATAGACGTGAGAATACGTTAGCTGATTGCGGTACCGATATAACAAAAGAAAACAGAGGTATAAATCCTGAGACAGTTTAAATAGAGGGTTAAAAGAAAGGCTCCAAGGATTTCAAAGAAATACAAATACCATGTCACAAAACCTGTTTTATGTACTGGGTTCGGAACAAGGCTGAAACAATCTCAAGGGATAAATATGTATCTTTTAAGCAACTTTGATAAATTTTTGCGTATTTGGCTTGTATTTAGGGTGTGCGCCTGCAATGATCTAGTCATTTTGATACTGTTTCTAGTTCCTCTTCATCTGCAGTAATGCCAGAAATGGTGCATTGGATAAAAGGATAAATGTAGGTTTCCGCCCAATGGCACAATTTCGCGCTTTCTCATACGTCCTTCTAAATGCGTTATTATTTCAGTAACAAAAATTATTCCGTGGAAAAAAAATGTTTGCCTCCATCCACGTTTCCCCAGCGCAGATAATTGATCGCCTTAATTTATGTCCACGTAAGTGTATGGCACCTAGGAGGCTTCGGTGATTTATAATCGGCAGGAGGGCACCTGTTGGGATTGCTCTGTTCTGTGAGTTTCCATTAATTTCAACCATTCGTGAAAGCCTGCGTGATTCAACCAAAAAGCAGTGAAGTATCTCTGTTCTTCATTGCATGCGAAGTCTAAAGCGGCGCTACATAATACAACATTTTAGAGCCATCGCTGAAAGAAACAAAACTCGCCTCAAGTCCCCCGCACAGTCAACCTGACTCTTCTCTGGTAAAGAACATAAAGTAATCGTCGTCACCTGCCACTGCACTCTTATGTCATAAGCAGCGTCATGCACAACAGCTGCGTCATACCATAGAGTGAACGGGCAAGAGCGGACACTCGGGCCCTTTCGTAGCCTAGATCGAGGTTCCATGACTCCGCATGATGGCGGTGCACCTACTAAAAATGATTTGTTTTAAATACTGTGGAGGATAAAAATAGACTATTTACTGAGATAAATAGCAACATACATGTTATTTTGTTATTAATGCTGAGGCAAGAATAATTCCAAAATATATTAGTAGTCATGGTAGGTAGCATTCGCTGCAGCCCAATTCCAGGAGTGTAACCTTAACCACCTAGATTTATTCTTGAAAACGTGAGTTCTGTGGTTTCAGAATTGGCTACGTTTTGGTGACTACTAGATGCAAACGGCTGGTGAATGCAAGCACTTACATAAAACTTCGCGATGCATACGAATAAATAAATGAATGAATAAAGCCTTTATGTGTATAAAGAAATAGCTCTCGGCCGCTGTTTGGGTAGTTAAGAAATTAGGAGGAATGGGAGTGTAGCTACTTGATTCTTCACGGTCTTTCAAGATTTTTCTCCTTGCTTGCCATGCTGCCGACCTGCGCGTTGTAAGTCAGCCTCTCACTACTCGAAACAGGCCGCTCTCACTGCCATTGGTGGCAATGACATGGTGTATAGAAAAGCAATACTGTGACCTCCAACATTTAGTGATTTGAAACGGCTATCTTAGAGATTGGTAGGTTTCGCCGGCTCGCCTAGATGCGATGAGAATCAAAACAGGTAGCTGGGGCCATAGGGATGTGTTCCTAAGTATCGATTGCCTTACTATAGGGTCATTGGAGGAGCGAACTGCATTCCAAGTACCGCGATCTCATAGGCCGATTTAGACCGACTGGACCGAAATGTTTGTACGATGGTCTTAGGACACAGGTGTGTTAGGTTATAAAAAACGGAAGTTATGAAAAGCCCGTATGTCATGTCCTGATAGCAGATATGGGTGCTAAGTATAAGTAGAAAGCAAATAATGCTATTACCACGACAAAACAGCTTCTTTTCGCCTGACCGCATACCCAATGTAGAAAAAACAGCTACTATAGGGTCTCGTTATTATTTACACCCTCTTCGTACTGCTCTTTGCATTAAGATGCAAATTATGAAATCCTTATACTGTACCCCTTGTATTTACTGCTCGTAGTATTTTCCTATGAAGCGTTCGGTACAGTCTTCGTAGTGGCGCTAAATCTCCAAACCCTGTTTTATGAGGGAACCACGTCATGTTATCCCTGTCAGACATATGATTTCAATTTCATATATTTGCTAGCTCAACAAAAATATTGTTCTATATGGCACCAATGAACACATTCGATACCTGTCAACATAATATCGCAATATTATTTGTACGGTTTCAGACCATCAAGAAAAAATCGGCGCAAGGTTTATGAATTTTTTTTTGTCCGGTCAATTTGAATAGGAGCTCAAAGTTTATCGGTCATCCCTTGGCAAGACCTTCACTTATATCGAATAAGCGGACTTGTTAACCGCAAGTAATTATAGTTTAAACTTAAAAAAAAAATTATATTATGTTATGAGACCTTTCTCAGGATCATGGTGTTTTGCATGCGTAACTGTAGGAAGATGGAAGATACTTCTGGTTCCGGGTCTTTAGGTGCATCGATGGTTGCAAAAGGGAATTTTTGCTGCGCAATACCTTAGAACCCGCGGTACAGATCACGCACAAATTTTGTGAAATGGTAAACATTGCGCGTAAAGGTAATCACTACCTTAGAAAGAAAAATGAGGGAAAGAAATAAAATATTGTTTTTGAGTGCGAAGTTTAGGCGACATTTTCATGTCGCGAGTATACAAAATAGTGCCCGAATCCCAGCACACGACAGACAAAAAAAAGGAACATTTATTTAATGCTTTGCTCAAGAAACCACAAAGAAACATTTTTCAGATTAGAGCGATTTTATATGGACGCAATAAGCGCTGATAATAAAAGAGTTATCATTCGCACCGAGGAAGCAATTTAAATTGCCATTTTTGAGCGTAACCTTACATTTTTTTATGTTTTTTTTCTCCGGCAAGGCTCAGAAGAGGAAATGGCGCACCGGTGAATGTATGGACTGCGCACCTGCCACGAGATATCACGTGCAGAAGAAGAGAAGCGCCTTTCGGAAACCCTGCCGATGCCCACTGCTTCCAGTCGTATCTCCAGACCTATGACCAGTACTGTTATTTTTATTTTCAGCTGAAGCAGCTGATGAAGTTCTACTCAAGCCTTGTCCTATGGAGTCCGTCGTTCTGAGAGGCTCTGAGCAGCGTTTCTTAGGGCGAGACGAGGAGGGCAGCTGGAATACGCCGGGGCGGCGATGGAGCGAGGAGTCGGAGAGACGTCGCAAGGAGCCGAGCCTGGTGCCCAGTGGAGACCCAGAATGGTGGCCTCCACAGGACGCCTCCCACGCTGGCGTTTGGCTTCGCTACGCCTCCTTCGTGGTCGGTCTCGCCGCCGCCACGTCGGCTACGCTGTTCATCCTTCCCGTTGTGCTTCTGGGCCGCATGAAGGCATGTCAGCAGGGCTGCTTCTCCCTAGACAGTGACCTGAAGCGTTCAATAGACGGTGGTGTGCATCCATGCGACGACTTCTACAGGTGAGAATGAAGGTTCCTCTTACAGTGCGCACCTGCGCACCCGAAGTTGAGTAGCAAGCATGGTGCAAGTGCCAGGAAGACTACTCCTAATACTACTACTAATAATTTGGACATTAATCTGGTGATCAATTGTTTCAACAACGTGTTGTGTTCGACTAAGGGAATTATATTGAATTTATGGTCAAGCATGTTTTCATTTTACACATCCGCCTCGTAAGACCTGAAGCTTTTTGTGTTACGTCAGGCCGGTTTGCAGCGTTCTCGAATGATTTGAACCGTGAAATGTCAAGTTTGGCAGATGAAGCAGAGCTTAATTCATTCCAGTGTTAGAGAGGACACCACCTCCCAAGTCAGGGATAGACAAGCATGTTTTCGACGTCTGGGGAGTGAGCAACTAAGAGCAACACTGGAGGCAAATTTATTTTAGTTTCGGAAACGACTCACCGTCCAAAGTTTTAACTCTGTCTCCTATCCCCCCCCCCCCCACACACACACACACCTGCTGACTGCGCGACCGCATGCCAGAGGCTGCGTTACGGGCGTTTATTGTTTTCAGTTCCACTGCCTTGTTGAGTGAACTAGTAGCGAAATCGTGCCAGGCACGAGGTTTCAAAGTACTATTGAAAATAAAAAAGGAGAGTATAATGTTTTTATGATGTTTAGAGGGGTATTTGAAATTCTTCTTTTCTGCAGTAGAGGTAAAAAACAAGGTCGGCGATGAACCTGTGCCCTGTGTATTCGCGTTCTGTCGCGTGTTCTGCGCTGTTTTAATCTGTTTATGAAGACAGAACGTTGCTTGATCAAATCGGCAAAGAAATGCTAAGAGGCGCTCAATGCTTGTTAAGAGCGATAAGGCGAAAACCTATGGGGCGAGTTCTACTGTAGTGTTTATTTGACAGAACCCTGCCAATGACACAGGGCCAGAGAGCTGCTTCTTCGGAGTCGGATTATTTTCCAACAGCTCCACTCAGCGCCAATGACGGTCACTCGTTGCGCCGCTTTATTTTCAGAGCTGTCGGAAGATGGCGTGTGCGGGTGGTCGATGCTAGATGTACTGTACAAGCTTATCTATAGTTACTATTCAATTCAGTTCAGTCGTGCCCTACTCTTTGTGACCCTATGCACCATGTCACGCCACGCTTTCCGGTCTCTCACTATCTTCCTAACATCACATAACTTCATCTGAAGCGCCTCGAGGATGCCATCTAACCATCGCGTTCGCTGCCTACCCCTTCTCCGGTGACCCCAAACCTTTCCCAACCTCAAATCTTTCTCCAGCGACTCCTCTCTTCTCATCAGATGACCAAAGTAGCTTAGCTTTAACTTTAGAATTTGACCCTCCAATGAGCAGTCAGGTTTTATGGTCGACAATATCGACTGATTTGATCTTCTGGCAGTCCAAGAAACTCTCAAGAGTCTCCGCCAGCACCACAATTCATATAGTTACTATATCAGTGTATAAATTATCTCCATTTCATGCGCTGCTCTTTCTGGCAATGCTCCCCTTGGAGATGGGGGTGAAGCATCATAGTCACGCCCTCTACGTTGCCACGGAGAGGGCAGCAACTCTCGACAAGGAAGGTTGAGATAAGTTCCTCACGTGCCCGGCGGGGCTTAATCGGGTAGCGCGCTCGGCTGGTAATCCGAAGGGCCGAGCGCGCTAGCTCGAGCAGAGTTCAAATTCATTGGCAGTGGAGAACGTTTTCTTTTTGTTAGATGTTATTTTATTTTCTGAATTCAATAAGGGATTTCATTTGATTGGATTATGAACAATCGAAGTTTTCAAGGATTACTTGGATCCCTCTAAGGATTGTATTGTGAACTCTTTAGTTACAGAGTGGATTCTGGTATGGCTTGTAATGTGACTGAATGGCTTAGGATCTGTATTAGCTGACGGACAAGTGTGTTCGTCACTCATGAGCCAAGGTAGGCATTCGGTCGAAAAATCGGCAGGGGCTTGAGCATGGAACCTAGTTTTACGAGCGATAATCCTGTTCAGCGAAGTTTTGCATTTCTTAACTATGTTTTATATGGTTTTATAGTTTATGCTCAAGTTTTGTTTAGAACATAAAAGCGATACTTTCTTAACACTGCCCTCTCCTAGAGCGATTTGTTTATATGATGGTGATAATATTAATAGTAGTAATAACAACAATCGGTTTACTAGGAAGTGAAGGGTAAATGATCTGTCAAAATTTTTCCGCGGATACCTTAACCGTCTCCTCAGGAAAGGGAGGAAAGGGGAATGAAAGTAGAAAGAACAAAAGAGCTTCTGTAGTAGACCTTAACATTTATTTTGTCACCTGGGAATTCTTAACAACTCGCTGCACGCCGAATCTTCTGTATTTTGTTTCTACAGAACGCAGCCATCGGTGGTCAAGTTCGAGCCCTGGTACTCCAGGTACAAAAGTCGAGCATGTCAACCATGGCGCCACCGCAGTGGGCCATTTATAATTTTGTTTAGTTTGCTTCGGAGAAAAAGAAGGCACATTAACTGTCTCACTTTTCAATGTATATCTACAAATAATTACGGCAATGCCACCAAGTCTTTTCATTCCGAGATATGCTTATTTTTCGCTTAAGGTGCATTTCGGCCCAAGGAACGCACATTATCCACACTTAAGGGCATTATGACAGAGCACAGAAAATTCCTAACAAAAAGGGGGGCGAATACAACAAACAAGCGGATGCCCGCGCAATAAAGGGGGAAACAAGCAATCGACAACCAGGGTTGGTGGCAAACAATTCAAGAGGGAGACGGAGCGTCTCGTTTGGTGTACACATTTGCTTTAAGTGCAGGTATTGACGGCGCCTTTGGGCTGGTGGGGTGCAGCAACAAGACACAGGTGTACTATATGGCAGGTAAAGAATGTAAAAGGCATCCATGAAGTAAAACAGAGGAGAACAAGGAGAGAAACTAAAACGAAGAAAGGAAGGAAGCTGAAGCGGTAGGCATAAACGAAAATTTGTTTATGCCTACCGCTTTACCTTCCTTCCTTTTGTGCTGACGATTGACTCCCCGGAGGGCTTCGCCTGCGACGGGGGAAGTGTTACAAACTTGGTCTCAAGCAGAGCACGGAGGAGGGAAGAGGGAAGAGAAAGAAGAAGTGTGCGCTCCCCGTTCGACCTTTGTCTAGTGGCACCTGTGTTGCTTCTCGCTGGCCGTGTGTACCTGGCGTACTGGGCCGGCTAGAACGTTTCGGTTGCGACGCTAGGGGCGTAACAATATATATGTTTTTCTTGTGACTAATGCGCCAGGCAATATTCAAATAAGATGTTACACAACCTTCCCGCTTATCTGTTTTATTCTAAAAACAGTTTCGGACTTTGGACCGTTCTTCTACCCTGAAGAAGGACGGTCCGTCGTCCGAAACTGTTTCGTTAGATTGTTAGAGTAGAATAGATACTCGGGAATGTTGTGTGACACCCTGTTTGTATATATATATATATATATATATATATATATATATATATATATATATATATATATATATATATATATATATATATATATATATATATATATATATATATATATATATATATATATATATCGGGTAGTTTTTTCTCCTGCATTTATTTATTATTCTTTCACCCTAAAACCGCATTAACAGTCTATTCTAGTCAATATCAACAGCATACGTAAAAATAAATCCCCAAAGTTTACCTTCCCAACATTATATATATATATATATATATATATATATATATAATGTTGGGAAGGTAAACTTTGGGGATTTATTTTAAGAATAATAAATAAATGCAGGAGAAAAAACTACCCGATATATATATATATATATATATATATATATATATCGGGTGGTTTTTTCTCCTGCATTTATTTATTATTCTTTCACCCTAAAACCGCATTAACAGTCTATTCTAGTCAATATCAACAGCATACGTAAAAATAAATCCCCAAAGTTTACCTTCCCAACATTATATATATATATATATATATATATATATATATATATATATATATATATATATATATATATATCGGGTAGTTTTTTCTCCTGCATTTATTTATTATTCTTTCACCCTAAAACCGCATTAACAGTCTATTCTAGTCAATATCAACAGCATACGTAAAAATAAATCCCCAAAGTTTACCTTCCCAACATTATATATATATATATATATATATATATATATATAATGTTGGGAAGGTAAACTTTGGGGATTTATTTTAAGAATAATAAATAAATGCAGGAGAAAAAACTACCCGATATATATATATATATATATATATATATATATATATATATCGGGTGGTTTTTTCTCCTGCATTTATTTATTATTCTTTCACCCTAAAACCGCATTAGCAGTCTATTCTAGTCAATATCAACAGCATACGTAAAAATAAATCCCCAAAGTTTACCTTCCCAACATTATATATATATATATATATATATATATATATATATATATATATATATATATATATATATATATATATATATATATATATATATATTGTACTGTGATAGTCATCGCCATCGACATGCACCTGTCAGTAGCCAGATCGTAAATCCAACGAGGAGAAAAACTCGGCGCCCTGCAAGCAGTCTAGTGCGTCATCGATGCGTGGCAGAGGATAGACGTCCTTGCGGGTGATCTTGTTGAGCCGGCGGTAGTCGACACAAAACCGGAAGGAGCCATCTTTCTTAGGTACCAACACAACTGGAGACGCCCAGGGACTGTGGGATGGCCGAATGACACCCCGACGGAGCATGTCGTCCACATGATCAGCAATTACTTGGCGCTCCGAAGCCGACACGCGATAGGGGCGCTGGCGCAAAGGTGCAGTTTTACCGGTGTCGATGGTGTGCTCTACGACAGACGTGCGGCCCAAGTCAGTTTGAGGAAAGTCGAATGAAGAAGCGAAGTTCTGCAAGAGGGCGACAAGTTGATCACGTTGCGCAAGTGGAAGATCAGCATCAATAGCATGTTGGAAAACGTCGGAGGGCGTCGAAGCGGTCGCAACATCGCAAGAGCACAGACTAACGTCGAAGGAGGGGGTTGAGTCAGCAAGAGTGGTGATATGACTGGGATCAAGCTCTTCAAGACGTCCAATGCATTCGCCACGGAGCAGGACTGCTGGGCAAGAAAATGGGTTCGAGGCGTAAAGTGCACTCTTGCCGTCTTGAATTTCGAGAACAGCGAACGGAAAAAGGAGGCAGGGACCTGCACATAGGAGCCAGACGTGGGCGAAGGTGGTGGCCTAGCCGTTACTTGGGCATACGTGAGAGGTGCCGTCACAGGCGGCACCACGGGGTTGGACGGCAAGGCATCAGCGACGTGTTCTTGCACGACACGGCGTATAGCAGGGGCCAAAGATGGAGCCAGTTCAGGAACGAGGCGGCCCGAGTCTTGAAAATGGGGAAGGAGTGAGATTTGACGTGCGACCTCTTCACGAATAAAATCTTTGATCTTTTGATTCAGCGGGCTCCCTTCAGAAGTTGGCGAACCACCCAGGGCTAATGCGGATACGCCTTCGTCGCACACACTGGAGCGGCGCCTAGAAGCGCGCCGCTTGCGGAGCTCGTCGTAGCTCTGGCAAAGCTTCACGAGTTCACTAACGCTGGTGGGATCTTTCGCTACCAGCATCTGGAAGGCGTCCTCAGAAATGCCCTCGAGGATGTAGCGGATTTTGTTTGCTTCCGGCATGGCCGGGTCGACTCGTTTGCAGAGATCAACGACGTCTTCTATGTAGCTGGTAAAGGTCTCATCAGCGCGCTG
This sequence comes from Amblyomma maculatum, assembly GCF_055883805.1. Lineage (NCBI taxonomy): Eukaryota > Metazoa > Arthropoda > Arachnida > Ixodida > Ixodidae > Amblyomma > Amblyomma maculatum. The sequence goes on along the minus strand of NC_139354.1, from coordinate 93,975,550 downwards.
AACACGATCGTGTAAACGTTGTTCGGCACGAAGCTTACGCACTGCCGGGCGGCCGAACACTTCCGCGAAATTCTTTTTAAATGTCGACCAAGATGACAGGTCAGCCTCATGGTTGCGAAACCAGAGGTTCGCCACGTCCGTCAGATAGAATATGACGTTACTGAGCTTGTATGAGTCATCCCACTTGTTGTAGGTGCTTACTCTTTCATAGGATGACAGCCAGTCGTCGACATCTTGATCGGCCGTGCCGCTGAACAGGCAAGGGTCACGCTGGCGCACGACGCCAGCACACATGATCGTGGGTGGAACGGCCGGCAGCGTCGAAGTGTCTTGCATGGCGGTCGTAGAGGGTAGTGTACGGCTTCGCAGTTCCAGTTTGGGTGGGATCGTACCCCGCACCTCCACCAATTGTAATAGGGCGTTTATTGACGCTCAGATGGAGAGCTGTGAGGACAGGACCTTGCAACGGCGAGCCCAGCGTACTTCTTCTTCTTCGTCGCACAACGCACAGGTGCATGTCGATGGCGATGACTATCACAGTACAATATATATATATATATATATATATATATATATATATATATATATATATATATATATATATATATATATATATATATATATATATGACAGACGCGACTGTTCGTTTTCAGAGCTTATTTTGTGACAGTTTCGGGAATGGTGTTTTCTTCGTCAGCACAAGTTTACAATATCTTAGTCTTGTGATCATCGGCTTGGAGAAAAACACGAGGCTGTGCGGCCCCGCACCCGCAGCTCACGCGAGAGTGAGGGCGAGAGCGTACAGTGGGCCATATTCAAAAGGCGCTGCTGCACTAAAAAATAGAATTGAAGGAAAACATCAACAGGGTCCTTGCTATGGTGCAGGAATGAGACGCAGACTGGGTAACAGAAAAAAAAAAAGGAAAACAGAAAAAAACAAACAATTGGGTGGGTGGGGAAACAAAAGAAAGGTGGCGGGGAGAGAAAAGTTGAGTGTAGTTGTCGACGCGGCTGGACGCAGTCACCACTGCGAAGCCGATTGTCAGCGGGCGGCCCGTATCAGGTGTCCGGACGCGCGTTCTTAGGGAAGTGGAGAAGTGGCAACCGAATGCCACTTGTTAGACGCCGCGACGGCAACTGGCAACACCGTCATCTGTGAGCGTTCGCTACATTCCTTCTCTTGGTTTTACGCAAACTTGCTTCCAGACCATGTGGCGCCCTCCCATAATCATCGAAGTGGCTGTCACCGCACCGCTTTTTCCACAGAAAACGGTGACCCCCGAAACGAGAAGGGAACATGGGAACAGGGAACAAGCAAGACAAATGAGAAGAGAATAGAGAAGGACGGAGACATGTGACTAAAAAAAACTTAGCGCTGAACGAAATAAAAGTTACTGTATTTGAAACGCTTGGCTTAGGAACATCTTTGAGACAGCCATGCTCTCATTATTTTCATCCTTGGCACAAGATGATCAGGTGAAAAGAACTAGAGAGTAATGAATAAGGGAAATTTCCAAGTTGTCAGTGCCAGTAGAAAGCCCCTTTGGTTACAATAGATGTTTGCTCTTTCTACGCAAATATGCCACACGCAGATGGCATAATGGAAACTCTAGTCGGTTTCGATAAGCCCAAATCTTCAAAGATTTATACAATTACATATTCTCTATCATCCTCGAACAAGTTCTGAGCTCCAAAAACTTTCAATTTAACGACCTTCATTATCTACAGATAAGTGGCACTGCAATGGGAACAAAAATGGCTCCCAATTATGCGAGCATTTTCATGGCGTCTTTCGAAATCCCCTTCCTGGAAAGGCGGATGAAGAAACCATTTTTCACAGGTGTTTCCATCACGACATTTTTCTTGCTTGTCAACATGACGAAGCAAGCCTCTTGGATATCATTGCCGACTTTAATTCCCTGCATCCTTCAATCAAATTTACCCACATTATTTCCGATTCAAGGATTACCATCTCGACGTGGAGATATCAGTTGCTGGTAACTCCCTCGCGACTACCTTATACAATAAGCCCATGGGTAGACAGCAGTATCTTCATTTTACAGCAGTCACCCGAAACACTAAAAAAGAAGTATCTGGTACTCCCAGGCGCACAGGTACCGAAGGATAGGCTCCACATATGCAACAGGCTAGGCAACACACATGAATTTGATCAACATACTAAAACTATCAGAACCGCACTACTACGACAAAAATACCCGGAAGATATAGTCGATGACGCAATTCAGCGCACCCGCAACCTTGACCAGGCCTCTTTTCTAGGAGAGAAAAAAAATCAAAGACGAGGGTAGTGCAAAAACGAGCTGAATTCTTACCTATTCCTCGACAGCTCCTGGAGTGAACATCATACTAAGCCTTCATTTTAACATACGAAGAGCGCTCGGCTGTCTTCAATATTCAAGGAGACAGCACCGGTTGTCTATTTCCGGAACAGCAACTTGAGAGACCTATTTATAATGCCAAAACAAAAAGGACTGTCGGTAGGATTGGTTGTCAACCATGCGGGAGACCTCGCTCCAAAGCCTGTCCGCACATATCGGACACCAAAGTAGCAAAGTCAATGTTCGAAACGCAGTACATGTTTCACATAAATGAGGACTTCGAATGCAACTCAAGCAATGTTATTTATAAACTGCACTGTGCGGTTTGTGGGCAGGAGTACAATGGTCAGACAAATACATCATTTCACTTCCGCTTTAACAACCACAAAGCCCATGCGTCATCCTTACAAAATGTGCCCTTTTACAAGCACCTGCGTCTCCCACTGCACAGTTTCGAACATATTTGTGTCATTCTTCAGTCCAGATTCCCTAACACATATTACAGGGAACAGAGAGGGACTTCATGCATAAGTTTTACACTTTCATTCCTGGCATCAACGCTACTCCTGGGAGACTTTCCTGCTTAAGAGAAGAAATTGAGTCCTACCAGCTATAGGCCATCAGAACGTGCGAGCGCTAAGCGCTGTTCTTTCACACGTTCAGCCGTGCATTCACACTAGATGGTAGCCAGCCGGGTCTTGATTTATTTTGTTATTATTATTTTGTGTAACTTCTTCCGGCCATCACCAGTCTAAGATCCACATTACTCTAAGCAAAACGCTAGTCATCCTTGATCATCTAAGAACACACAGACTGCGCCACGGCTCCGCGGGCCGCAAACCTTGTCAGTACCAAACTTTTCTGTTTGATGTATATTTCACATTCAGTACCTTGATTTATTAAAAAACATTTCTTCCTTTTATGTATCTTTACTTTTTTTCTTCCGCCTAAGTTTTTGAACTTCTTTCTAGTTCATTTCACCTTTATCAACATGTGCCGGAGATGCTCAAGGCATTGTTCCTAAGCCACGCCTTTTCAAATACTGTAACGTTTAACTCATTTAGCGCCATGTTTTCTGTAGTCACATGTATCCGTCCATCTTTATCCTACTCCCTTCTTTGTCTTGCTTACGCAGCACTTCTAGCATCTGTTCCATTTTGTTTTCCTGGGATCGCCGTTTGTTGTGGAAGAAATTGGTAGTAGTTTTGCTATGGTTAAACTTGGTAAGTTGAGCAAGCAATACTGCAAATGTTCGGCATGTAGTGTAGGTGTTAGGTCATTCTTATGCCATCAAACCGGCGATCACACACTGAACACACGCTTCGGAATGAATTATTCGTGAAACGGCGGTGAAACTCCCTAGTCGCAGTACACATTCACCAACCCGTCGAGCGTAGTCCAAACGTCTTTGCTCTTCCACGTCTCCAGTCTGGACGATGAGGCCAGCAGGAGCCAAATATTTACAACCTTTCTGCAAACGTGCAGCTCTCATCTCCTCGGTTTCTTCTGCACGTTGTCTTTAACGCTCTTCACGCCGTTTTCCTGTCTGGCAGCATCGCGAAGTCGTTATTTCTCAAGACTTTTCTATCGTTCTTCAGCAGTCTCCTGAGCACGTCGCTGTCGCCGGGTTGCACGCCACCGTTCTTGGCTACTTTGTGATTCTTCTTATCCTGTTTTTGATGCCGAAGCATCACTGTACAAGGCATTCTGTATACTCCATGCAGGATCATCACCAGACTTACAAGTGTGTAGAGGTGCACGACGCGCTCGTCTAGCAGTGTCTTGCACTCGCCGTTTTTCTAGCCGTTGTTCACGTTCTTAAGCCGTCTCTTAGACCGTTGCCATTTTCTGGCTTTGGCGCATCGCCGATGCTTCTCCTAGTAAGACTACATAGCAACTGGTGTACCCCGACGCGAACTCCTATGTCTCTCCATTTCACTCCTGTTAGCGATCGTCTTTTCATTACTGCACAACTCCTTACCCTAAGTGGTGCATCCCAACCACCGCTTTGGCGCACGTGCTTAAATTTCGACGCGCGCATGCAACATCGGACCTTTCTCGCATCGCATGCGGTGAGAGAGAGCGATTCGGGGAACGCCAGGAGTGCGAAGTGCGTGAGGACGGGAGTGAGCGGTGCGTCAGCACGGAGAGGGGACTTTTCTTTCACATCTATTTTTTTCCGTTCTAATGCCAATACTCTCCCCCTTGCTCCCTTCCCTTATAGCGCGGTTCAGCTGTCGACGCAGCTGCGGCTCGAGGTCAAGCGTGGCGTCCGCCGGGGATACGCGACGGCTCGGAACCTGGCGCAGTATTGCTGGAAACGCCACTTTGATGTTTATAGGCGGAATGACGCCGCACGGTCTGGAAGCAAGTTTACGCAAAACCTAGAGAAGGAATGTTGCGAAAGCTCACAGATGGCTGTGTTGCCAGCGGCAGCTGCAGCGTCTAACAAGTAGCATTCGGTTGTCGCTTCCGCACATCCCCGGGAGCGCGCGTCTGGACACCTCATACGGGCTGCCTGCTTCGCGGTGGTCGCTGCCTCCGGCTGCATCGAGAGCTGCGCTCAAAGGTTCCCTCCCCTCCTTTTCTTTTCTGTGCTAACCCTCCACTGCTGCTGTTTTTCTTTTCTTGCCCCATTGCAAGGTCCGCTGTTGGTGTTTTTCTTCATATCTATTTTTCAGCGCAGCGGCGCCTTTTGAATGTGGCAATCTATGCGGTCTCGCCCTCACTCTCGCGTGAGCTGCGTGGGCGGGGTCACACCCCCTCGTGTTTTTCTTCAAGCCGATGATCACAAGACTGGGATATTGTAAAGTTGTCTTCACGAAGGGAATACCATTCCCGAAACTCTTACATAATAAAGTGTGAAAACAAAGAATAGCGGCTGACGTAACGCTCGACTTTATTCAATAAACTGGCCCATTAAAACTTACTGTGTATATATATATATATATACACCTATATATGAAGGAAAGAAGCCAGCAGTCGGCGAGGCCAAGGAAAGCGTTGGGGATGGTATTTTGTCTTTTTTTTTATATTTACTTGGATAATCACAGAGATTAGTAATGTAATCTGTTTAGGAGAAATATAATTAAAGACAAAGTAGAAGAAAAAACAACGTGCCGATGGTGGGAACCGAACCCACGACCTCCGAATAACGCGTCCGGTGCTCTTCCAACTGAGCTACATCGGCCGCTGTCCGCCCTGCTACTTTCTTGGATATTTATGTTGTCTGTATACGAACCTTGAGAGTGTTCACCAGCGCCACTCTCAGCCAAGGCGGCGGACGTGGAACGTCCTTTGTTACCGCCAGCGTCACGTAGAACGTGATCAAGAGCGAGGGCGAAAGCTGTGCTAGAACCCTCTTACGCTACCTATGGCTTCAAGACTGCCAGAACCGAGACACCCGTAAGCTACAAGCAGATCAATGAAGGGGAAATGAGGGTGCTCGTCATAATACATGAAGGAAAGAAGCCAGCAGTCGGCGAGGCCAAGGAAAGCGTTGGGGATGGTATTTTATGTCTTTTTTTTTAATGTTTACTTGGATAATCACAGAGATTAGTAATGTAATCTGTTTAGGGGAAATATAATTAAACACAAAGTAGAAGAAAAAACAACGTGCCGACGTCCGCTGCTGTAAGACATACCTCTGCCTGTATTCATGTCACGGAACACAGTTCATGTGCTTGTTGATGGTGTGCCAGTTATGGCTTTGGTTGATACTTTTGGTTTATATATATATATTTAGTAATACCAGGTAATCCTTTGCTACATCGAAAAACGCATTAATTAAGGCTTCTATATGAGGATACCCCTAAGTGAAATAAATTCATGAAGGTAACCAGTCTAAATTCAGCCGCCGCGCGGCATTCAAAATAATCGTTGCGACTAAAGCAGGAAGCGTAGAAAATGCTGGGGCCTATATTCAGGACTGAAAGGCAAGGGCACCCTGCGTAATTCAGACGCATGGGCATTGTAGTAGGTAATTAAGCTCTTAAGAGCCTCTCGAACCTGCGCACTACATTTAATTGTGTTCCTATTGTCCCCCCCCCCCCTCCACCAAACTTTAATCTGACAAAGAAGCGCCGGGGGGGGGGGGGGGTATTGTACAGATACGCCGATGGCAAAGAAGCCTCCTCCGCAAAAAATATTGATCCCTAGGTTCCCTATCCCGGCAGATGGTAAAATATCCTAAGCATTGCGCCTGCCTACGAAAAGCGGTGAAGTGCTTTCCGTGAGCACGTTACGCACTTTAAATACTGTAAAAGTAAACCAAGATATTTTTAAAGAGGCAAAAGCTTGTTCTGATTTGTTTGAGCTCGTAATTTATATTGTTTTTTTTTTATTCTGTAGGTACAATATTTACAAATCATATATTGTATGCCCTTCTAAGACGTTCGTTTTGGTTGATGTCGCTGGAAGTAGGTTATAGGTTTTTTGACTGGTAGAGGCCAGGACGCCAGATCTCATCTAAGAGCGGACACGTTTCGAGAACACGGCTGTTGCCATGGCGTCTTCTTCGCACTCACTGTTACTCAACTCCTGGAGAGTGCTCTTTGAATTCGGCATTCTAGGTTGACCGCGGGTCACTCAGGTGACTCTGCCGGGCACTGCAGCCGAGCAGCGAGCGGGACTCTATCAGGTCACGCTGATTGATGCTTTAAGCCATTAAGCTTAGTAATACCAATTTTCTACCTAAATAAATGATGGTCAAAATAATTATAAACTTAGGAACTCGGTGGTGAAAGGTAAGTAGGGGAAACAATGGGAGTAATGCTTCCTACAGTAGGGGTAGTATTTGAAAAATGGAGAGTAATTTAGGGCAGGCTATATTTCTCTGGGGCAAGCTTTCAGAATATGTTTCGAATTCAACGGTATATCACACAGCGGAGAACTGTGTGCACGCACAACGACCTCTAATCTCGGGAATTTCGTTGTGCAACCGAGTGAGGAAGAAAACCGCTGAAACGAGACGACAGAGACAAGAAGATTGCACTGCTCCCTGTTTTCTCTTGCCTGCGTCCTGTCGCTTCTGCAATTTTTTACCTTATACCATGCGCCACCATCAAGCATATAGCAATGTTTACTGAATAAACACTTTTAAACATTGAGCTTTTTTAGCACTGATCCAGAGAGCTATGCGATGACTATTTAGAAGGTCTATACCATAGAAATATTGTGGTTCCTCAAGTCTGTTGGTAGACTTCTAATGGAAATTCAGGCAGTTTTTTGCCTCGAAAATTAAATTTTAGAGAAGAGAATGGTTTTTTAGGCAATCATCCCTTTGCTTCTCAACCCGAAGTTTGAATAACAAATAATAATTTGGCGGTGTAAACGTAAAGACAGACAGTGCAGCAGAGACAAACATTTCTCAACCCGTCCTTTCCCTGTCTGCCTTATAAGATTATTTATCCCTGACCTTTCTGTACTCCACACAGCGACCGCACCTTGGCAATTGTTATCACCTCTGAAATTGAAGGGGATGGCCTTTAATGGCTCACGCTTGCGTAGCGTGTCCGTCCGTGCGTAACACATTCGTTACAAGGGATTTGGTGGCTGGCAGCTGAAATGACCGAGCACTAAGTGGAAGTAGGGCTTCCTGATATTACATTTGACAGAGGTTGCCGAGTCGGGCCTCTACTTTCTTATGAAAGAGTGATATCAGGACCAGCCTGCTAAGACCTTTGCACTCACGGTATCCCTAGGCCACTCAGGCACGTTTATACGGCTCGGTTAAAGCGGGGATTTATATGTTGGCTGGTAGCTTACGCTATCGCATCATCGCGAAGGTGGGAGTCAAAACAAAAAGAAAGTGGTGCCGTAGTGGAGGACTTAGGACCATCGTGTGATAGACTTTCGCCTCATTGCTGTTTAGTGGTCTCCAAACTACTCCCCCCCTCCTCCCCTCAGAAATATATTCCTTCTCATTGTCACTGCAGTGCTATGCGTAAAAGAAGTTTGTTTACTTTTTCGGTGGGCAGGCACGTGTGCCACGGCTGGGACGCCGCCGAGAACCGATATCCTGCCCCCCTGGATAAATACAGCAATGCTTTCAGCTGGCGAATCGTCAAAGATATGCTTCTGCAGAAGATCCCTCTGCACTCTAGCAAATCCAAGGAAAAAGCTGCGGGGTTCATGTTCCGCTGTCTCAGCCGGGTGAGCAATGCTGCTGCAGATTGCTTAAACATTCTTTGATTGCATTAATTATTTTACGGTGAACATTTTTGTTACCTTTCTGCTTGAAATTTATAGTGAATATATGTCATAGAGAAGCGCAAATTGCAATATTCAGAAGCGTAAATAACGAGAACGCATATCACTCCCTCCTTTTATTCCTGAGGCATTATTTTTTTTTTTAATTTTAGGCCTCTGCAATAGCATAAAAGTTAACGAACGTTTCGGAACCTAAATGCCCAGAACGCAAATGAAGAATTTTCATTAAATAAGACTTCACCGAGTGTAGTGGCATTTCAAAGCACAATAGAATTAACGGCCCCACTAGAACCTTGGGTTATTTTAAATGCTTTACTACCGAATTACTTGCGCAGATTTTACACTTAATGCGATGGAGCACGAATATGACTGCAGCTTGGCAGAGAATAACATGACCTGGTTATGTCAATTTATTTTTCTCGGTTGCAATGCTTTTCGATGGCAAACAGAACCACATTAAAGTACTGCCAAATATAGCAATCCTGACGTCGACATATTCTCCTGCAAAATAAGGCTTAGAGAGAGATAAGATTCCTTGGAAGAAGTAATCACATCCAAAGAAAAGTCTTATTTTCATAACTTCCCATTTTAACTTCGTTGCGTTTTTCTGTGTGTACGCAAACCAAATGCTTAAATCAAACACGTGTCTCGAGGAAAGGCAGGCAACTTTTTCTAAGGCACAACCTCACTTATTCCCGCCCTCAATTAATCCTGCGGCTTATCCTATTTCGATCTCATGTAATCAGAGGCATATGTCCTCCAAAAGGTGTTACAAGCAGACATCGTTGCTACCACTGACAAGCAACGCAGCCAGTTTTAATTTTTTATGGACGTTCATTTTTAATTTACGAGCTTCATTAGCCTATAATATTGTAACTTGTCACTTGCCGTTTTTCCATTCATGTCTGTCATATCTTATATATAGTGTTGCAGTCTTATTATAGACTTTTTTCTTCACCAACGTCCGAAAGTAACCAGTATGCATCCCACTTCCCAATGCACATATGCAATCCTTGTGCTATTGCATTATCATTCTTTGGACAGGACATCTGTGCTCTGAATGAGTCTCTAATCTTACAACACTAGAAATTTATTTCTTCAGTGGCATGAACGTAAGGCGACGGAGCGAATTTCGCTGGAGCTGGAGACTATGAGTGCCTATACGAAAACACTGGCAGACGTTTATACGCTATTATTAATTATTGCATTACATCATTAAACAATATGATGGAGGGAAATAGTTATCTGCTTTTTATTGTTTATGCATGTCGGTAGTATCGCGCCAATGTGCCTGCCTTTCTTCAGGCGCTTATTTCTTCTTGCTGAGGCATTTAACAAGAAAACAAATGATTACATGACGCGACGTAATATCAAAGTTTTTATTTATCGACACACAAAAGTAACAGGCTAGCAGGCGTTCAGTAAACATCTTGTTGTGATCATTGGTTCATTCTGACATGAATCAAGTGTCGCGAATGGTGTTCACCCGAAGGTAAAACATGGAAGTGACAGGAAAGAACACCGACTGGCAACTAATCTCAACAAATGTAGTTGTGAGCCAGCGCTATTTCCTGTCCTATAAGTTTCTCGTTTTGCCTTCCGGCAACTTAATTCGCACTGCTTTGTTCATATTAAGCCAGCCGTTGCTGGGGTGAGATCCGAAGTGGTTCTCTTGTCATATATTGTAATATGCAGGTATCATTTCTTTTTGCTGTTTAGAGGAAAGAAATGGTAGAGAATTATCCCAGTGTAATAGCAACAAGCTTTGCTTAAAGACAGAAAAATTATTTTAATCCTCTTCGTCAGTGTTTGCCGTTGATAAAGTGCAATAAAGGTACAAATAAAAGCTCTTCAGCATTACTACTCTTGGTTTTCAGGAGAGCCTGCGGGAGAACTATATATTTACAGGCTTCCTACAAGACCTTCGCCTCCCGTGGCCAGGGAAATCTCACGTGACCCGAGCACAGATCCTTAATACTTTAGTGCGATCATCACTACATCTCGGCATGCCAATGTTCTGGGCCTTCTACATTGGTCGACACCCAACACGTCCTTCGGAGAATACCATCTACATGAGACTGGACCCACGCTGCACTCAGTGGATTAGAAACATAGAGGCCCTTTATTCCAGGCGCAAGGCGGTAGATTACCTCAGGCGGTGCGCCGAGATCATGGGCACCAAAGGCCAGTCTTACTCGACGATGATCCGAGACGTGTTGATGACTCATGACGATATCGCTAAACTCGTACTCACGTTAGGGGGACTCGATGTCATACCCCGCTTCAACAACTTAAGCGACCCAGACTTACGGAGAGCGATAAATGGCCACCTTCCAGATGACTCGCAGCTCTGGCCCACGGACGAGATTGTCAACCTCCACCAGGAGCTGTTCACACAACTCGATTCCGCACACTTCAGCCGCAGAGGGTACGTGGATAAATTCCAAATATTTTTGGGCGCTTATGTGGTGTGGGCATTGTCTCCGATGGTTTCCACTTACCTGACTGACAGCTTGCTTGATGATATGGGCTATCTGGAGAGCAAGAAATATCACAATTTTTTTACCTGCCTGGAAGCCTTGGAAAGGTTGATGCCCCTGGTTCTCTGGCAAGTGCACAAAGACGCTCAAGAGGACCCTGCGCATACGTGGAACATCGTTCGGTTGTCGAAGCTGTCCGTAAGCAATTGGGTGCGAAGCTACAGCGAGTCCTTACAGAAGAAAGCAAAAGCCATCATGGAGCGCATCGTAGGCAACGCCTTCAACATGACAAAGTCATGGACGATGCTTGATCATGCGTACCTGTATCTCCCGAACGACACGAATGCAAAAATATTTGACTTGTATCAAAGGTCGTCGATGGCGACAATAACGTTCTTCAAGACGTCACTGCGTCGGCCGCGACACAGTATATACCACGTGCCAGGTATCGCCAGCGTCGAGTTGTATAATCTTCTGATTGGTCGGCAGGTGTCGGTATCACCTTACCTGGTGTCCCCGCCGATCTACGACTCTACACACCCAACCACTGTGCTTTCTGCTCTAGCTGGAGCAAACGTGGCTAAGGCGCTGTTCAAATTGATTCGGATTGCTCTCTACTACAACAGTCGATACGAGGTAAGCTACGAATGTCCTTTGTCTTGCAGTGCTTAGGCAGAGAAAATACGAGACTCCTAGAAAGTTTTTATATTCCTTTGTTTTCTTGGTATTGTCATATTTAGCAGATTCGCGCGCCGTTCCTTTATAGTGTCCCCATTTCTTTTAAATTTGCTGCGCTATTCACCTAGACAATGACTACGCAAGTAGTATTTTAGATGTGATTGAAAATGCGCTATATGCCTATTGCTTTCTTCATCAACCAGGATGCGCTCGAAATTGAACAAGGAGCCTTCTATTGCCGCTTTAACTATTCCCTTTCTCGGCCAACGGGGCCCACATATTTTGTTCCCACCTGATAAAAAGCGTCTGCTTCTTTCTTAACCAGTCTTGAAAAAGTACAAAAAGCTTAAAAATAATTTCTATCTATGTTGCACAATATTTCGCTTTATATATTAGATAGGACGTGGTAAACCAATATAGTAATTTGCAAACTGACTTTGATGTTTATTATTATGGCAAACTCTTAAAGTTTTTAACAAGCGTCTTACTGCCTTGGCATTTCTATAGCTAAGTGATCAGCGGAACTGAAAAATATTGCAATACTAAAACAATGTATAACATTTTTTATAAAAACATTTATTTCGTCTCATTTTACCACGACCCTCGGGAGAAAAAAATAAGTTTTGTGAAATAAAAAATAAATCGGTTCTTGTGCTCGGGGCACTTGAAGCGCATTCCATGGGCCCCTATGCATTCTTCATGAGCGCATCCGTTTCTTTTGCGGGTTGAATACACACTGAAAAAAGTGAGCAGCGGCATCGATAATATCTTGTACGGGAGGCACTTCCAGTCATATCGTTTGCTTGCTGATCAATTTGCACACCTTTCTTTTCGCTGAGGCGTCGTCCCCGAAAGTTTTCTTTTTTTGGCTGAGCACGGTGGAATGAAGCTTCAAGTACACTTACTTCAACACTTTTTAGGCCTGGATTTTCACGAAAATAAATGTATGATGCGATATAATGTTCGTTTGAAAGCTGTAGGCAGGTGTAGCGCAAACTGACGCGAGTGTATGGCAAAGTGTTTGGTGGAGAGTCTGTACACCACTGCCGTTTTCAGTCAAATCAAAAGAGGCACCGACGGAAATTCATGGCGCAATCAAATTAGGAGTAAGGAATAAAATTTTACGCATGTATTTAGGATTTATGTTGCCTATTGAAGATTGCTATTCTAGCTTCGTTCAAAAGAAATCAGTGGTTTGGAAGGCAACACATGTATAGGTAGTGTCGTGACGGCGCACATGTATGACAGGCTTAGTCGGTTTAATACATAGATAAAAAACCACTTTTAATTAAAATATGGGGATAAAGATATATGCGTAATTGAAAACAGCGGAAAACAATAAAACTTGCCTTTCAGAGTCACATATCGCACTACATATTCATCAATTCATCAAAACGTTGCCTGCTGCTAAAATATTCACAATCTCAGAACCTTCCTGGACGGTTTGTTCACATAAGAAGCTAGAGTTTCATTCCTGTGTGTTACTTTCTTCGCATAATTGACGAGAAGAATTCTGAGAAAAGTTTCAAATATCAAAGGAGCAGACCTTATAGCATGGTTGTTGTCAATTCCTTCCGGCCACTTCAGCAATGGTGAATTCTCAATTGCTGGTATAATACGGATTTTAAGCACTTCTAAAACATTTGTGTGTGGCAGGTACACGAAAGCTTATTTAAAGAAGATAAAATATTGTCCAAGAGGGCAACAAACTCTGTGTTCGGATAATGAACTACACTAGAATCTTATCCGTGCAGAAGGGTGCACATGAGACTGCTTCTTTTGCTAGTTTCAAGAAGAATAGCGCAAGCTTCACACCCGAAGTCACTGATTAACTTAACAATGCGTCCAGCGACGTAAGCTAAACCAGAATATGTTGCAGTTGGTAATGTAGTGGCAGAAGATGCCATCACTTTCTTCAGTTCGTCGGTTACTGGTTGCGGCAGAGCAGAAATGATTTCTTCGGCATTGACGCAAGATGCCTTGATTTTGCTCCCAGATGAAACGTCCATCTTGACAATGTGGTCAAGTGCCGCTGTTATGGCTCTCGCATCTAGCATGTCGTGTGCTCCACACATTAGCCGTACTTTCACGAAGGGAGCCTCAATGGGGTCGCTACCGAGTTTCCTGGTCTGGACGGAGCTTTACCGCAGGAAGTATTTACCCCAATGTCCCAGACAGCAAGACATTTATTACTGGTCTTCCCTGAATAAGACTATGGGCAAGCGTGAGGATAATGAAATGCGATTGTAGCGCATGAAAAGCCACTACCTAGCAAATACGGACATCGCAAATTGCTAACATAATCGGAACCATTAGGCGAGCGCTGCATTGCAAAGGTCTAACAATTAAGCGATCACTGTCTGCAGGGGACAGGTAGGTGTACCTTTTAGAGCGTGGCATCGAGAGGCGAAGTAGAGCCGGACGGAGAGATCAGGCTGTGTCTTGCGACGACGACTGGTCGGTTGGGTTAGATAATTGCCTTAACCCCAGAGAGTTTAGGCACGCGGTAACATGGAGAACGCTGATGTGTTTGTCCCGAGTCGCAAGACTTCCTGCGTATGCATAATATAAAATTAGGCTTGTCAGCACTGGGGTATTGCGCAGCGCGTAATTAGGGCACCCACAAATACCGCTGGAATGAGAGATGACTCGTGAGTGTGGTTCAGACGAGGCTCGTGTACCGCAAAAGGGAGATGTGCCTGCTTGCCGGAGCCGTTGCGTGACGGTTTAGCGACAATAACACGCTCGCAAGGGGGAATGTCACTGACGGTTCAGATTTCGCGAGAATTATCCGGCCAAAGTGACGACCACTTATTGGAGAGCATGGCGTCATGAATTACTGGATGGATGCGTCGAAACGGCAAGCCAAATTACCATTAACAACCATGGCGTTGAATTGACCACGTGCGTTGTCGACGCTTAGGTGACACACGGAGAAAGTTTAAGGTAGCGATCTCGCGTTTGCTTGTTAATTTCCTCTGTCTTTAAAAGAGCGCTCGTGTACAGGATAAAGTTGTGCGACAGGGCTCACACTTTCGCAGGCCAATTGTCGTTACTCTGGTCGCTGTCGTTTGCGCGTTTTTACTTTCTGGTGTACTTTTTTTGTGGAACAGGTGTCATGGAAGAGAGTTGTTAGTACTGGTAAAGTCAGAAAGGGAATGGCAGGTAGCTAGTATCCAATCACCCTGTGCTTCCGGCAGTTGTTTGCGGTTAGAGTGTGCGCTGTGTCCAGATCCATTAAAACCGATCCCGAGGGCAGAGTCGAGTGCTCCGGAATGAGGTCAGGTGCACAGCATCTTCGACTATGCCGGGTAAGGGTACTTTTCTGTTGCAAGACAGTTCCAAATTTTTGTTTTCTTTGACCTCTTTTCTGTAAATATTTTACGAAGTGCCTAAATTGTAGTAATGTAAATTTTATATTATATGCGCATGTTCAATCCCTCATTCCTGTCATCGTAGAAATCGTCACAGGGCCTTGTATTGCGGGTAAGCTGTAGCACAACGAGAAAGCCTTGAGTCCTTGTCAACTTCATCAAAGTGTCTCCCCACCTGAAATGTACTACCAGTATTGCTGAACCCGCATGCTTGGGGATTGTGATACACGGCGTTGGTTTAACACTCTACAAAGATTATATAGCTAGTTTCACAACAGCCATGTTCGAACGTTTCTCGGTTCTCTTTTCGTCGTACGCATTAGTATTACACTGTTAACGTTTCAGTGTCACATGGGCCGAAACGTGGGAATTGTGTGAGTTGATATCAATAACCGAAGTGACTTTCTTAGCATCGTATTCTGTTAGCAAACGCAACTGCCATCGCATTAGTTAATGTTTAGGCCGAAATTCCAGGTGTGGGTATGGAATACCTTCGCGTACACACGTATTTAAATTTGCAAAATTTTCCCGCGGATCCTGAGTAGATAAGACGCTCGAGTGCTCATCTCTGGGATGCTGGATTGATCGCGTCGGTATTTTCACCGAGGCGACACCTTAACCTCCTACTTCAAAGAAAGAATCTCATATGGGTGGAAATATCTAAGCTTTTATCGGCCTTCTCCTGGAACATCAGCCGGTTTGAGACATTAAACGTCGTTAAAATATAAACTAACCGATCAAGGTAATCTCTTACCAGTTAATTCCTTTTTTCGGTATCAACCTCAGTTTATAATGAATTTATTCTAGCGAACTCTGAAATGTAATAAATAATTGAATTCACACTGAATAATTGACAAAATGACATTTTTTAACAAGTTTTGTAAGGGAATTCAAAGAAAAACGGGCAAACAGCAAGTGAGTGAGCTCTGTGCCAATTTGATGTCGGTAACATATTACCCAAAGGAAAAATTGGTGCAGAAGTAAACATAAAGATTTCAATACGTTTCAGGGAGAACCACTAGCCTGAAAAAAAAAAAAACGAAAAGGAAGCACCTATAAACATATGCGGCAGCAAAAATAAAGCAGTGTACTGATTCCGTTAAAGCACCTATAAACATATGTGGCAGCAAAAATGAGACAGTGTACTTATTGCTATAAAGTTTGTGTGCTAAATGGGGGAAATCTAGGGAGCCAAAAATATCCAGAGAAAGCTAGTACAAAAGTCACTTTCTTTGTCGTAGGATCTTTATTGTCATCACACTCTGCAAACGAATTAGAAGGGTTTTTTTTTGTTCAAACTTGCCTTTTGCACTTAATGTGATATGATAACGAGGATATGAATGCCTGTCGCTAATTTATCCGAAAAGCGCTTAGGTGAACCGGAAGCTGCAATCAGATCTTGGGCCTATGCAGGTCCGAAATGCTTCGCGTCCACTCTAAAAGCACCTAGTTACTGCATTTTTTCCCGTTTTCTATTTCTTCATTACCTCTCCCAAATTGAAAATTTGGGAGAGGGGTTTTGAAAATTTTTGAAATGTGGGAAACCTGCTTTATAGTGAGATGGGTTAGGAATATGCGGGTACAGCTCTGAAGGCTTGACACTCATTTTTTACCAATGAAAGATTGTAGCTATACAACTTTTTAGCATGTTTTGCGTAGAAACCACCAAGACGAAGTCCTTCGTATTGATGGATATGTTTAATACGAGTTGCCGAATTCAAACAATAACTTTTACTACTAAGCTTTTTCGGACATCAGTGCAGTTATTCATATCGTGTTTACCTTTGTTCGGACATTCATTTGTCTCCTTCATTAGCTCTCATTGAAAGTAGCGCCACTAGTGAGGACAGCACCAGTAAATCCAATACAAGGGTAACCAAGAAGACGTTGCCTCGTACTGCTACATCTATCCTTGTGCAGAAGGATTCCTTTCGTGACATCGATCGTGGTGCGCGCAAGCAGCGCGAGGACTACCAGCGCATTGAGGCTGTCCTCAAGGCTACCAACCTGTTGCCTGATGTCACCGCTTCGGAGGTGCGAGACGTGTTCCTGGAGAGCATTGCGGCCCACACCGCGAGCTACATTCCACAGCTACAGTCCCCAGCCGTATCTCCTGCCAGCGGTGACGATGCAGCGCGCTTAGGAAAGGGAAACGAACTGCTCTGGGGTTTCAAGCCTGAAAAGCTCTTCTTTTACTTACGCTGTTTTTCGCAGTGCGGAGGAGCGGGCCGAAGGCTCCTGCGAAAGGTTCGTGCTGGCCCTTAAGCATTTTTTTTCAGCTATACTTTTGCTTGCATAAAATGTAAGATCGTGCGGCTACTTTTTTTGCATCATCTCATTTAATTTGTCGCCTAAACGAGGATCCTTGCTGTTGAGTCCGATCCCCGAATAAGGGGGGGGGGGGGAGATTCCCTCCTATTCGGAGTATCGCCCCGATGCTAAATTTAGATAACTGTCACATTTATCAAGCGTGAAAATGCTTCAAGCGGACCACATGGGCCATGTAAGTACGACTTCAGTACGTTCTTCATGAGGGACGACTTCATAGCCCAGGTCGGCATTGTTAATCACTTACTGAGGCCACCATGTGGTCGAGCTCGGGAGACTGGCACACGCTCGTCTTCTTCGCTCGGGAGCTCGCTCACGAGTCCGCCAGCCATTGGTGCTTCTGTGTTAGTTCTCAGTAAACCGACGTACTTAGCTCTACTGCACTCAGTGATACCTTTGGTGGAGCTTGCGGGGTAGATCATATGTAAGAGGAGTTTCTGGGCGCCTCCAAAGTCAAGCTACACACCGTGGACACGATACCTAAATACAAGGTGGTCGCCGTTGGTGAGGTTTAGCTCCCGAGTGTGGTCCCTTTTGCTCTCCATCCCCAATCATGACAGCCATGGCGGCAAGCCTGGTCCCTTTTGCTCTCCATTCCCAATCATCACGACCATGGCGGCAAACCAGATCCTTCAGCATCCAGTGAGTGTGCCGCCGCTGATCTTCCATGCTCCGAGTATGTCCACCTTGTTTCATGGCGAAAAAATTGAGGACGTTGAGGACTGGCTGACCGGCTACGAACTGGTCGCTGCTTTTAAGCGCGGGACGAGGACTGCAAACTTGGTAAGTTGAGCAAGCAATACTGCAAATGTTCGGCATGTAGTGTAGGTGTTAGGTCATTCTTATGCCATCAAACCGGCGATCACACACTGAACACACGCTTCGGAATGAATTATTCGTGAAACGGCGGTGAAACTCCCTAGTCGCAGTACACATTCACCAACCCGTCGAGCGTAGTCCAAACGTCTTTGCTCTTCCACGTCTCCAGTCTGGACGATGAGGCCAGCAGGAGCCAAATATTTACAACCTTTCTGCAAACGTGCAGCTCTCATCTCCTCGGTTTCTTCTGCACGTTGTCTTTAACGCTCTTCACGCCGTTTTCCTGTCTGGCAGCATCGCGAAGTCGTTATTTCTCAAGACTTTTCTATCGTTCTTCAGCAGTCTCCTGAGCACGTCGCTGTCGCCGGGTTGCACGCCACCGTTCTTGGCTACTTTGTGATTCTTCTTATCCTGTTTTTGATGCCGAAGCATCACTGTACAAGGCATTCTGTATACTCCATGCAGGATCATCACCAGACTTACAAGTGTGTAGAGGTGCACGACGCGCTCGTCTAGCAGTGTCTTGCACTCGCCGTTTTTCTAGCCGTTGTTCACGTTCTTAAGCCGTCTCTTAGACCGTTGCCATTTTCTGGCTTTGGCGCATCGCCGATGCTTCTCCTAGTAAGACTACATAGCAACTGGTGTACCCCGACGCGAACTCCTATGTCTCTCCATTTCACTCCTGTTAGCGATCGTCTTTTCATTACTGCACAACTCCTTACCCTAAGTGGTGCATCCCAACCACCGCTTTGGCGCACGTGCTTAAATTTCGACGCGCGCATGCAACATCGGACCTTTCTCGCATCGCATGCGGTGAGAGAGAGCGATTCGGGGAACGCCAGGAGTGCGAAGTGCGTGAGGACGGGAGTGAGCGGTGCGTCAGCACGGAGAGGGGACTTTTCTTTCACATCTATTTTTTTCCGTTCTAATGCCAATACTCTCCCCCTTGCTCCCTTCCCTTATAGCGCGGTTCAGCTGTCGACGCAGCTGCGGCTCGAGGTCAAGCGTGGCGTCCGCCGGGGATACGCGACGGCTCGGAACCTGGCGCAGTATTGCTGGAAACGCCACTTTGATGTTTATAGGCGGAATGACGCCGCACGGTCTGGAAGCAAGTTTACGCAAAACCTAGAGAAGGAATGTTGCGAAAGCTCACAGATGGCTGTGTTGCCAGCGGCAGCTGCAGCGTCTAACAAGTAGCATTCGGTTGTCGCTTCCGCACATCCCCGGGAGCGCGCGTCTGGACACCTCATACGGGCTGCCTGCTTCGCGGTGGTCGCTGCCTCCGGCTGCATCGAGAGCTGCGCTCAAAGGTTCCCTCCCCTCCTTTTCTTTTCTGTGCTAACCCTCCACTGCTGCTGTTTTTCTTTTCTTGCCCCATTGCAAGGTCCGCTGTTGGTGTTTTTCTTCATATCTATTTTTCAGCGCAGCGGCGCCTTTTGAATGTGGCAATCTATGCGGTCTCGCCCTCACTCTCGCGTGAGCTGCGTGGGCGGGGTCACACCCCCTCGTGTTTTTCTTCAAGCCGATGATCACAAGACTGGGATATTGTAAAGTTGTCTTCACGAAGGGAATACCATTCCCGAAACTCTTACATAATAAAGTGTGAAAACAAAGAATAGCGGCTGACGTAACGCTCGACTTTATTCAATAAACTGGCCCATTAAAACTTACTGTGTATATATATATATATATACACCTATATATGAAGGAAAGAAGCCAGCAGTCGGCGAGGCCAAGGAAAGCGTTGGGGATGGTATTTTGTCTTTTTTTTTATATTTACTTGGATAATCACAGAGATTAGTAATGTAATCTGTTTAGGAGAAATATAATTAAAGACAAAGTAGAAGAAAAAACAACGTGCCGATGGTGGGAACCGAACCCACGACCTCCGAATAACGCGTCCGGTGCTCTTCCAACTGAGCTACATCGGCCGCTGTCCGCCCTGCTACTTTCTTGGATATTTATGTTGTCTGTATACGAACCTTGAGAGTGTTCACCAGCGCCACTCTCAGCCAAGGCGGCGGACGTGGAACGTCCTTTGTTACCGCCAGCGTCACGTAGAACGTGATCAAGAGCGAGGGCGAAAGCTGTGCTAGAACCCTCTTACGCTACCTATGGCTTCAAGACTGCCAGAACCGAGACACCCGTAAGCTACAAGCAGATCAATGAAGGGGAAATGAGGGTGCTCGTCATAATACATGAAGGAAAGAAGCCAGCAGTCGGCGAGGCCAAGGAAAGCGTTGGGGATGGTATTTTATGTCTTTTTTTTTAATGTTTACTTGGATAATCACAGAGATTAGTAATGTAATCTGTTTAGGGGAAATATAATTAAACACAAAGTAGAAGAAAAAACAACGTGCCGACGTCCGCTGCTGTAAGACATACCTCTGCCTGTATTCATGTCACGGAACACAGTTCATGTGCTTGTTGATGGTGTGCCAGTTATGGCTTTGGTTGATACTTTTGGTTTATATATATATATTTAGTAATACCAGGTAATCCTTTGCTACATCGAAAAACGCATTAATTAAGGCTTCTATATGAGGATACCCCTAAGTGAAATAAATTCATGAAGGTAACCAGTCTAAATTCAGCCGCCGCGCGGCATTCAAAATAATCGTTGCGACTAAAGCAGGAAGCGTAGAAAATGCTGGGGCCTATATTCAGGACTGAAAGGCAAGGGCACCCTGCGTAATTCAGACGCATGGGCATTGTAGTAGGTAATTAAGCTCTTAAGAGCCTCTCGAACCTGCGCACTACATTTAATTGTGTTCCTATTGTCCCCCCCCCCCCTCCACCAAACTTTAATCTGACAAAGAAGCGCCGGGGGGGGGGGGGGTATTGTACAGATACGCCGATGGCAAAGAAGCCTCCTCCGCAAAAAATATTGATCCCTAGGTTCCCTATCCCGGCAGATGGTAAAATATCCTAAGCATTGCGCCTGCCTACGAAAAGCGGTGAAGTGCTTTCCGTGAGCACGTTACGCACTTTAAATACTGTAAAAGTAAACCAAGATATTTTTAAAGAGGCAAAAGCTTGTTCTGATTTGTTTGAGCTCGTAATTTATATTGTTTTTTTTTTATTCTGTAGGTACAATATTTACAAATCATATATTGTATGCCCTTCTAAGACGTTCGTTTTGGTTGATGTCGCTGGAAGTAGGTTATAGGTTTTTTGACTGGTAGAGGCCAGGACGCCAGATCTCATCTAAGAGCGGACACGTTTCGAGAACACGGCTGTTGCCATGGCGTCTTCTTCGCACTCACTGTTACTCAACTCCTGGAGAGTGCTCTTTGAATTCGGCATTCTAGGTTGACCGCGGGTCACTCAGGTGACTCTGCCGGGCACTGCAGCCGAGCAGCGAGCGGGACTCTATCAGGTCACGCTGATTGATGCTTTAAGCCATTAAGCTTAGTAATACCAATTTTCTACCTAAATAAATGATGGTCAAAATAATTATAAACTTAGGAACTCGGTGGTGAAAGGTAAGTAGGGGAAACAATGGGAGTAATGCTTCCTACAGTAGGGGTAGTATTTGAAAAATGGAGAGTAATTTAGGGCAGGCTATATTTCTCTGGGGCAAGCTTTCAGAATATGTTTCGAATTCAACGGTATATCACACAGCGGAGAACTGTGTGCACGCACAACGACCTCTAATCTCGGGAATTTCGTTGTGCAACCGAGTGAGGAAGAAAACCGCTGAAACGAGACGACAGAGACAAGAAGATTGCACTGCTCCCTGTTTTCTCTTGCCTGCGTCCTGTCGCTTCTGCAATTTTTTACCTTATACCATGCGCCACCATCAAGCATATAGCAATGTTTACTGAATAAACACTTTTAAACATTGAGCTTTTTTAGCACTGATCCAGAGAGCTATGCGATGACTATTTAGAAGGTCTATACCATAGAAATATTGTGGTTCCTCAAGTCTGTTGGTAGACTTCTAATGGAAATTCAGGCAGTTTTTTGCCTCGAAAATTAAATTTTAGAGAAGAGAATGGTTTTTTAGGCAATCATCCCTTTGCTTCTCAACCCGAAGTTTGAATAACAAATAATAATTTGGCGGTGTAAACGTAAAGACAGACAGTGCAGCAGAGACAAACATTTCTCAACCCGTCCTTTCCCTGTCTGCCTTATAAGATTATTTATCCCTGACCTTTCTGTACTCCACACAGCGACCGCACCTTGGCAATTGTTATCACCTCTGAAATTGAAGGGGATGGCCTTTAATGGCTCACGCTTGCGTAGCGTGTCCGTCCGTGCGTAACACATTCGTTACAAGGGATTTGGTGGCTGGCAGCTGAAATGACCGAGCACTAAGTGGAAGTAGGGCTTCCTGATATTACATTTGACAGAGGTTGCCGAGTCGGGCCTCTACTTTCTTATGAAAGAGTGATATCAGGACCAGCCTGCTAAGACCTTTGCACTCACGGTATCCCTAGGCCACTCAGGCACGTTTATACGGCTCGGTTAAAGCGGGGATTTATATGTTGGCTGGTAGCTTACGCTATCGCATCATCGCGAAGGTGGGAGTCAAAACAAAAAGAAAGTGGTGCCGTAGTGGAGGACTTAGGACCATCGTGTGATAGACTTTCGCCTCATTGCTGTTTAGTGGTCTCCAAACTACTCCCCCCCTCCTCCCCTCAGAAATATATTCCTTCTCATTGTCACTGCAGTGCTATGCGTAAAAGAAGTTTGTTTACTTTTTCGGTGGGCAGGCACGTGTGCCACGGCTGGGACGCCGCCGAGAACCGATATCCTGCCCCCCTGGATAAATACAGCAATGCTTTCAGCTGGCGAATCGTCAAAGATATGCTTCTGCAGAAGATCCCTCTGCACTCTAGCAAATCCAAGGAAAAAGCTGCGGGGTTCATGTTCCGCTGTCTCAGCCGGGTGAGCAATGCTGCTGCAGATTGCTTAAACATTCTTTGATTGCATTAATTATTTTACGGTGAACATTTTTGTTACCTTTCTGCTTGAAATTTATAGTGAATATATGTCATAGAGAAGCGCAAATTGCAATATTCAGAAGCGTAAATAACGAGAACGCATATCACTCCCTCCTTTTATTCCTGAGGCATTATTTTTTTTTTTAATTTTAGGCCTCTGCAATAGCATAAAAGTTAACGAACGTTTCGGAACCTAAATGCCCAGAACGCAAATGAAGAATTTTCATTAAATAAGACTTCACCGAGTGTAGTGGCATTTCAAAGCACAATAGAATTAACGGCCCCACTAGAACCTTGGGTTATTTTAAATGCTTTACTACCGAATTACTTGCGCAGATTTTACACTTAATGCGATGGAGCACGAATATGACTGCAGCTTGGCAGAGAATAACATGACCTGGTTATGTCAATTTATTTTTCTCGGTTGCAATGCTTTTCGATGGCAAACAGAACCACATTAAAGTACTGCCAAATATAGCAATCCTGACGTCGACATATTCTCCTGCAAAATAAGGCTTAGAGAGAGATAAGATTCCTTGGAAGAAGTAATCACATCCAAAGAAAAGTCTTATTTTCATAACTTCCCATTTTAACTTCGTTGCGTTTTTCTGTGTGTACGCAAACCAAATGCTTAAATCAAACACGTGTCTCGAGGAAAGGCAGGCAACTTTTTCTAAGGCACAACCTCACTTATTCCCGCCCTCAATTAATCCTGCGGCTTATCCTATTTCGATCTCATGTAATCAGAGGCATATGTCCTCCAAAAGGTGTTACAAGCAGACATCGTTGCTACCACTGACAAGCAACGCAGCCAGTTTTAATTTTTTATGGACGTTCATTTTTAATTTACGAGCTTCATTAGCCTATAATATTGTAACTTGTCACTTGCCGTTTTTCCATTCATGTCTGTCATATCTTATATATAGTGTTGCAGTCTTATTATAGACTTTTTTCTTCACCAACGTCCGAAAGTAACCAGTATGCATCCCACTTCCCAATGCACATATGCAATCCTTGTGCTATTGCATTATCATTCTTTGGACAGGACATCTGTGCTCTGAATGAGTCTCTAATCTTACAACACTAGAAATTTATTTCTTCAGTGGCATGAACGTAAGGCGACGGAGCGAATTTCGCTGGAGCTGGAGACTATGAGTGCCTATACGAAAACACTGGCAGACGTTTATACGCTATTATTAATTATTGCATTACATCATTAAACAATATGATGGAGGGAAATAGTTATCTGCTTTTTATTGTTTATGCATGTCGGTAGTATCGCGCCAATGTGCCTGCCTTTCTTCAGGCGCTTATTTCTTCTTGCTGAGGCATTTAACAAGAAAACAAATGATTACATGACGCGACGTAATATCAAAGTTTTTATTTATCGACACACAAAAGTAACAGGCTAGCAGGCGTTCAGTAAACATCTTGTTGTGATCATTGGTTCATTCTGACATGAATCAAGTGTCGCGAATGGTGTTCACCCGAAGGTAAAACATGGAAGTGACAGGAAAGAACACCGACTGGCAACTAATCTCAACAAATGTAGTTGTGAGCCAGCGCTATTTCCTGTCCTATAAGTTTCTCGTTTTGCCTTCCGGCAACTTAATTCGCACTGCTTTGTTCATATTAAGCCAGCCGTTGCTGGGGTGAGATCCGAAGTGGTTCTCTTGTCATATATTGTAATATGCAGGTATCATTTCTTTTTGCTGTTTAGAGGAAAGAAATGGTAGAGAATTATCCCAGTGTAATAGCAACAAGCTTTGCTTAAAGACAGAAAAATTATTTTAATCCTCTTCGTCAGTGTTTGCCGTTGATAAAGTGCAATAAAGGTACAAATAAAAGCTCTTCAGCATTACTACTCTTGGTTTTCAGGAGAGCCTGCGGGAGAACTATATATTTACAGGCTTCCTACAAGACCTTCGCCTCCCGTGGCCAGGGAAATCTCACGTGACCCGAGCACAGATCCTTAATACTTTAGTGCGATCATCACTACATCTCGGCATGCCAATGTTCTGGGCCTTCTACATTGGTCGACACCCAACACGTCCTTCGGAGAATACCATCTACATGAGACTGGACCCACGCTGCACTCAGTGGATTAGAAACATAGAGGCCCTTTATTCCAGGCGCAAGGCGGTAGATTACCTCAGGCGGTGCGCCGAGATCATGGGCACCAAAGGCCAGTCTTACTCGACGATGATCCGAGACGTGTTGATGACTCATGACGATATCGCTAAACTCGTACTCACGTTAGGGGGACTCGATGTCATACCCCGCTTCAACAACTTAAGCGACCCAGACTTACGGAGAGCGATAAATGGCCACCTTCCAGATGACTCGCAGCTCTGGCCCACGGACGAGATTGTCAACCTCCACCAGGAGCTGTTCACACAACTCGATTCCGCACACTTCAGCCGCAGAGGGTACGTGGATAAATTCCAAATATTTTTGGGCGCTTATGTGGTGTGGGCATTGTCTCCGATGGTTTCCACTTACCTGACTGACAGCTTGCTTGATGATATGGGCTATCTGGAGAGCAAGAAATATCACAATTTTTTTACCTGCCTGGAAGCCTTGGAAAGGTTGATGCCCCTGGTTCTCTGGCAAGTGCACAAAGACGCTCAAGAGGACCCTGCGCATACGTGGAACATCGTTCGGTTGTCGAAGCTGTCCGTAAGCAATTGGGTGCGAAGCTACAGCGAGTCCTTACAGAAGAAAGCAAAAGCCATCATGGAGCGCATCGTAGGCAACGCCTTCAACATGACAAAGTCATGGACGATGCTTGATCATGCGTACCTGTATCTCCCGAACGACACGAATGCAAAAATATTTGACTTGTATCAAAGGTCGTCGATGGCGACAATAACGTTCTTCAAGACGTCACTGCGTCGGCCGCGACACAGTATATACCACGTGCCAGGTATCGCCAGCGTCGAGTTGTATAATCTTCTGATTGGTCGGCAGGTGTCGGTATCACCTTACCTGGTGTCCCCGCCGATCTACGACTCTACACACCCAACCACTGTGCTTTCTGCTCTAGCTGGAGCAAACGTGGCTAAGGCGCTGTTCAAATTGATTCGGATTGCTCTCTACTACAACAGTCGATACGAGGTAAGCTACGAATGTCCTTTGTCTTGCAGTGCTTAGGCAGAGAAAATACGAGACTCCTAGAAAGTTTTTATATTCCTTTGTTTTCTTGGTATTGTCATATTTAGCAGATTCGCGCGCCGTTCCTTTATAGTGTCCCCATTTCTTTTAAATTTGCTGCGCTATTCACCTAGACAATGACTACGCAAGTAGTATTTTAGATGTGATTGAAAATGCGCTATATGCCTATTGCTTTCTTCATCAACCAGGATGCGCTCGAAATTGAACAAGGAGCCTTCTATTGCCGCTTTAACTATTCCCTTTCTCGGCCAACGGGGCCCACATATTTTGTTCCCACCTGATAAAAAGCGTCTGCTTCTTTCTTAACCAGTCTTGAAAAAGTACAAAAAGCTTAAAAATAATTTCTATCTATGTTGCACAATATTTCGCTTTATATATTAGATAGGACGTGGTAAACCAATATAGTAATTTGCAAACTGACTTTGATGTTTATTATTATGGCAAACTCTTAAAGTTTTTAACAAGCGTCTTACTGCCTTGGCATTTCTATAGCTAAGTGATCAGCGGAACTGAAAAATATTGCAATACTAAAACAATGTATAACATTTTTTATAAAAACATTTATTTCGTCTCATTTTACCACGACCCTCGGGAGAAAAAAATAAGTTTTGTGAAATAAAAAATAAATCGGTTCTTGTGCTCGGGGCACTTGAAGCGCATTCCATGGGCCCCTATGCATTCTTCATGAGCGCATCCGTTTCTTTTGCGGGTTGAATACACACTGAAAAAAGTGAGCAGCGGCATCGATAATATCTTGTACGGGAGGCACTTCCAGTCATATCGTTTGCTTGCTGATCAATTTGCACACCTTTCTTTTCGCTGAGGCGTCGTCCCCGAAAGTTTTCTTTTTTTGGCTGAGCACGGTGGAATGAAGCTTCAAGTACACTTACTTCAACACTTTTTAGGCCTGGATTTTCACGAAAATAAATGTATGATGCGATATAATGTTCGTTTGAAAGCTGTAGGCAGGTGTAGCGCAAACTGACGCGAGTGTATGGCAAAGTGTTTGGTGGAGAGTCTGTACACCACTGCCGTTTTCAGTCAAATCAAAAGAGGCACCGACGGAAATTCATGGCGCAATCAAATTAGGAGTAAGGAATAAAATTTTACGCATGTATTTAGGATTTATGTTGCCTATTGAAGATTGCTATTCTAGCTTCGTTCAAAAGAAATCAGTGGTTTGGAAGGCAACACATGTATAGGTAGTGTCGTGACGGCGCACATGTATGACAGGCTTAGTCGGTTTAATACATAGATAAAAAACCACTTTTAATTAAAATATGGGGATAAAGATATATGCGTAATTGAAAACAGCGGAAAACAATAAAACTTGCCTTTCAGAGTCACATATCGCACTACATATTCATCAATTCATCAAAACGTTGCCTGCTGCTAAAATATTCACAATCTCAGAACCTTCCTGGACGGTTTGTTCACATAAGAAGCTAGAGTTTCATTCCTGTGTGTTACTTTCTTCGCATAATTGACGAGAAGAATTCTGAGAAAAGTTTCAAATATCAAAGGAGCAGACCTTATAGCATGGTTGTTGTCAATTCCTTCCGGCCACTTCAGCAATGGTGAATTCTCAATTGCTGGTATAATACGGATTTTAAGCACTTCTAAAACATTTGTGTGTGGCAGGTACACGAAAGCTTATTTAAAGAAGATAAAATATTGTCCAAGAGGGCAACAAACTCTGTGTTCGGATAATGAACTACACTAGAATCTTATCCGTGCAGAAGGGTGCACATGAGACTGCTTCTTTTGCTAGTTTCAAGAAGAATAGCGCAAGCTTCACACCCGAAGTCACTGATTAACTTAACAATGCGTCCAGCGACGTAAGCTAAACCAGAATATGTTGCAGTTGGTAATGTAGTGGCAGAAGATGCCATCACTTTCTTCAGTTCGTCGGTTACTGGTTGCGGCAGAGCAGAAATGATTTCTTCGGCATTGACGCAAGATGCCTTGATTTTGCTCCCAGATGAAACGTCCATCTTGACAATGTGGTCAAGTGCCGCTGTTATGGCTCTCGCATCTAGCATGTCGTGTGCTCCACACATTAGCCGTACTTTCACGAAGGGAGCCTCAATGGGGTCGCTACCGAGTTTCCTGGTCTGGACGGAGCTTTACCGCAGGAAGTATTTACCCCAATGTCCCAGACAGCAAGACATTTATTACTGGTCTTCCCTGAATAAGACTATGGGCAAGCGTGAGGATAATGAAATGCGATTGTAGCGCATGAAAAGCCACT
The DNA here is from genome assembly GCF_055883805.1 of Amblyomma maculatum. Classification (NCBI taxonomy): domain Eukaryota; kingdom Metazoa; phylum Arthropoda; class Arachnida; order Ixodida; family Ixodidae; genus Amblyomma; species Amblyomma maculatum. The sequence goes on along the minus strand of NC_139354.1, from coordinate 93,946,948 downwards.
ACCTAGCAAATACGGACATCGCAAATTGCTAACATAATCGGAACCATTAGGCGAGCGCTGCATTGCAAAGGTCTAACAATTAAGCGATCACTGTCTGCAGGGGACAGGTAGGTGTACCTTTTAGAGCGTGGCATCGAGAGGCGAAGTAGAGCCGGACGGAGAGATCAGGCTGTGTCTTGCGACGACGACTGGTCGGTTGGGTTAGATAATTGCCTTAACCCCAGAGAGTTTAGGCACGCGGTAACATGGAGAACGCTGATGTGTTTGTCCCGAGTCGCAAGACTTCCTGCGTATGCATAATATAAAATTAGGCTTGTCAGCACTGGGGTATTGCGCAGCGCGTAATTAGGGCACCCACAAATACCGCTGGAATGAGAGATGACTCGTGAGTGTGGTTCAGACGAGGCTCGTGTACCGCAAAAGGGAGATGTGCCTGCTTGCCGGAGCCGTTGCGTGACGGTTTAGCGACAATAACACGCTCGCAAGGGGGAATGTCACTGACGGTTCAGATTTCGCGAGAATTATCCGGCCAAAGTGACGACCACTTATTGGAGAGCATGGCGTCATGAATTACTGGATGGATGCGTCGAAACGGCAAGCCAAATTACCATTAACAACCATGGCGTTGAATTGACCACGTGCGTTGTCGACGCTTAGGTGACACACGGAGAAAGTTTAAGGTAGCGATCTCGCGTTTGCTTGTTAATTTCCTCTGTCTTTAAAAGAGCGCTCGTGTACAGGATAAAGTTGTGCGACAGGGCTCACACTTTCGCAGGCCAATTGTCGTTACTCTGGTCGCTGTCGTTTGCGCGTTTTTACTTTCTGGTGTACTTTTTTTGTGGAACAGGTGTCATGGAAGAGAGTTGTTAGTACTGGTAAAGTCAGAAAGGGAATGGCAGGTAGCTAGTATCCAATCACCCTGTGCTTCCGGCAGTTGTTTGCGGTTAGAGTGTGCGCTGTGTCCAGATCCATTAAAACCGATCCCGAGGGCAGAGTCGAGTGCTCCGGAATGAGGTCAGGTGCACAGCATCTTCGACTATGCCGGGTAAGGGTACTTTTCTGTTGCAAGACAGTTCCAAATTTTTGTTTTCTTTGACCTCTTTTCTGTAAATATTTTACGAAGTGCCTAAATTGTAGTAATGTAAATTTTATATTATATGCGCATGTTCAATCCCTCATTCCTGTCATCGTAGAAATCGTCACAGGGCCTTGTATTGCGGGTAAGCTGTAGCACAACGAGAAAGCCTTGAGTCCTTGTCAACTTCATCAAAGTGTCTCCCCACCTGAAATGTACTACCAGTATTGCTGAACCCGCATGCTTGGGGATTGTGATACACGGCGTTGGTTTAACACTCTACAAAGATTATATAGCTAGTTTCACAACAGCCATGTTCGAACGTTTCTCGGTTCTCTTTTCGTCGTACGCATTAGTATTACACTGTTAACGTTTCAGTGTCACATGGGCCGAAACGTGGGAATTGTGTGAGTTGATATCAATAACCGAAGTGACTTTCTTAGCATCGTATTCTGTTAGCAAACGCAACTGCCATCGCATTAGTTAATGTTTAGGCCGAAATTCCAGGTGTGGGTATGGAATACCTTCGCGTACACACGTATTTAAATTTGCAAAATTTTCCCGCGGATCCTGAGTAGATAAGACGCTCGAGTGCTCATCTCTGGGATGCTGGATTGATCGCGTCGGTATTTTCACCGAGGCGACACCTTAACCTCCTACTTCAAAGAAAGAATCTCATATGGGTGGAAATATCTAAGCTTTTATCGGCCTTCTCCTGGAACATCAGCCGGTTTGAGACATTAAACGTCGTTAAAATATAAACTAACCGATCAAGGTAATCTCTTACCAGTTAATTCCTTTTTTCGGTATCAACCTCAGTTTATAATGAATTTATTCTAGCGAACTCTGAAATGTAATAAATAATTGAATTCACACTGAATAATTGACAAAATGACATTTTTTAACAAGTTTTGTAAGGGAATTCAAAGAAAAACGGGCAAACAGCAAGTGAGTGAGCTCTGTGCCAATTTGATGTCGGTAACATATTACCCAAAGGAAAAATTGGTGCAGAAGTAAACATAAAGATTTCAATACGTTTCAGGGAGAACCACTAGCCTGAAAAAAAAAAAAACGAAAAGGAAGCACCTATAAACATATGCGGCAGCAAAAATAAAGCAGTGTACTGATTCCGTTAAAGCACCTATAAACATATGTGGCAGCAAAAATGAGACAGTGTACTTATTGCTATAAAGTTTGTGTGCTAAATGGGGGAAATCTAGGGAGCCAAAAATATCCAGAGAAAGCTAGTACAAAAGTCACTTTCTTTGTCGTAGGATCTTTATTGTCATCACACTCTGCAAACGAATTAGAAGGGTTTTTTTTTGTTCAAACTTGCCTTTTGCACTTAATGTGATATGATAACGAGGATATGAATGCCTGTCGCTAATTTATCCGAAAAGCGCTTAGGTGAACCGGAAGCTGCAATCAGATCTTGGGCCTATGCAGGTCCGAAATGCTTCGCGTCCACTCTAAAAGCACCTAGTTACTGCATTTTTTCCCGTTTTCTATTTCTTCATTACCTCTCCCAAATTGAAAATTTGGGAGAGGGGTTTTGAAAATTTTTGAAATGTGGGAAACCTGCTTTATAGTGAGATGGGTTAGGAATATGCGGGTACAGCTCTGAAGGCTTGACACTCATTTTTTACCAATGAAAGATTGTAGCTATACAACTTTTTAGCATGTTTTGCGTAGAAACCACCAAGACGAAGTCCTTCGTATTGATGGATATGTTTAATACGAGTTGCCGAATTCAAACAATAACTTTTACTACTAAGCTTTTTCGGACATCAGTGCAGTTATTCATATCGTGTTTACCTTTGTTCGGACATTCATTTGTCTCCTTCATTAGCTCTCATTGAAAGTAGCGCCACTAGTGAGGACAGCACCAGTAAATCCAATACAAGGGTAACCAAGAAGACGTTGCCTCGTACTGCTACATCTATCCTTGTGCAGAAGGATTCCTTTCGTGACATCGATCGTGGTGCGCGCAAGCAGCGCGAGGACTACCAGCGCATTGAGGCTGTCCTCAAGGCTACCAACCTGTTGCCTGATGTCACCGCTTCGGAGGTGCGAGACGTGTTCCTGGAGAGCATTGCGGCCCACACCGCGAGCTACATTCCACAGCTACAGTCCCCAGCCGTATCTCCTGCCAGCGGTGACGATGCAGCGCGCTTAGGAAAGGGAAACGAACTGCTCTGGGGTTTCAAGCCTGAAAAGCTCTTCTTTTACTTACGCTGTTTTTCGCAGTGCGGAGGAGCGGGCCGAAGGCTCCTGCGAAAGGTTCGTGCTGGCCCTTAAGCATTTTTTTTCAGCTATACTTTTGCTTGCATAAAATGTAAGATCGTGCGGCTACTTTTTTTGCATCATCTCATTTAATTTGTCGCCTAAACGAGGATCCTTGCTGTTGAGTCCGATCCCCGAATAAGGGGGGGGGGGGGAGATTCCCTCCTATTCGGAGTATCGCCCCGATGCTAAATTTAGATAACTGTCACATTTATCAAGCGTGAAAATGCTTCAAGCGGACCACATGGGCCATGTAAGTACGACTTCAGTACGTTCTTCATGAGGGACGACTTCATAGCCCAGGTCGGCATTGTTAATCACTTACTGAGGCCACCATGTGGTCGAGCTCGGGAGACTGGCACACGCTCGTCTTCTTCGCTCGGGAGCTCGCTCACGAGTCCGCCAGCCATTGGTGCTTCTGTGTTAGTTCTCAGTAAACCGACGTACTTAGCTCTACTGCACTCAGTGATACCTTTGGTGGAGCTTGCGGGGTAGATCATATGTAAGAGGAGTTTCTGGGCGCCTCCAAAGTCAAGCTACACACCGTGGACACGATACCTAAATACAAGGTGGTCGCCGTTGGTGAGGTTTAGCTCCCGAGTGTGGTCCCTTTTGCTCTCCATCCCCAATCATGACAGCCATGGCGGCAAGCCTGGTCCCTTTTGCTCTCCATTCCCAATCATCACGACCATGGCGGCAAACCAGATCCTTCAGCATCCAGTGAGTGTGCCGCCGCTGATCTTCCATGCTCCGAGTATGTCCACCTTGTTTCATGGCGAAAAAATTGAGGACGTTGAGGACTGGCTGACCGGCTACGAACTGGTCGCTGCTTTTAAGCGCGGGACGAGGACTGCAAGCTGCGGAAGGTTTATTTCGCACTTTAAGGCGCCGCCAAGATGTGGTTCAAAACCCGCGAGGCTACTATGACCATATGGCAAGATTTCCTGCGGCAGCTGCTTGAAAGGTTTTGAAACGATGCAAAAAAAGAGGTAGCTGAACTGTGTCTTCAACCCCGAGCGCAGCGGCCTAATGAGAGCATCGCCATGTGTGTGGAAGGAATGACTGGAATTTTAAACCACACAGGTCCGTACAAATCAGAGGCAAAGGGGCCCCGTCTTATGCGAGGTGTCAAGGAGCATCTATCTGTTCTTCGGCCTTGTACTTGAACCTCCATGTACTGCGGCTGAGTTTACGAGGGAAGCGACAAGCATGGAGGAGCGGGCTCAACCGCAGCGATTTGTGCATTTTGATCAGCCTACGAACATTACTGCTGTGGACTTCCGCTTGCCGATGCCCGAGTTCGTGAACTTATCCCAAGTATCGTGCGCAAATATGTGGAAAAGCTGCCCCCTCCCGAGCAACAACCGCGTTTCGGAAGTATCTCGGATGTTGTCCTACAAGAGCTCCGCCACGCATTGCCGTCAATGCCACCCACCCCGCTGCCTGCGCCATATTTCATGACCTACAGCGACGTGTTGCGCACCCCTGCACCAGCACCCCCGGAATCAATCCTGCAGCCCCGCTCCTCCCGCTAGTCCTGTTTCCCGATATCCAGTTTCTGCTGGTCTGCCTGACGCTCTACCACTGGTTAGGAAAGCAAATGTGAGTCGCACGCTGAACAGCCTACCTCTGAGCTTTCACTACGGCGAAGCCAGTCATGTACTGCGCCACTTCCTCCTTCGTCGGAAAGGTTTTCGTGGAGGATGCAACTCAACAGCGCATTAATCAATGACTTCGGGACATCGAGCAGTACCTCAGCTACAACATCCCTTCAGTGGCTTTACCACGATGCCTGGCCAAGTTATAGTGACCATGACAGATCTTCTCATCGAGCCGTCAATCTTCTATTAGGCAGCCCCCAAATCCGCGCCGAGAAAACTGAGGACGGCGACCCTCGGGATTAAGACCGCCATCGACCAGGATAACGACCAACATCCTCCGCTCGCCGACTCGATAAAAAGTCTGACCTCCGACCCTCCGCTCCGACCAGCAGTCCGGCCACTTTGCTACGATCGCAGAAGCTTTCATCCGGAGCCCCAATTGATGCACCAAACGACCAAGCAGTCCTACGAAACCCGATGATCACAGCTTTTTATCGACGCCGCAATTAGACGCTCTGAACGGCCCACCAGTCCGACGACCCATAGTACGGCGTACTTTGTTGACGGTGAGCACCTTTCCGCTAAGATACCGATCGTCCTTGAGAAGACCCACACGACTGGACTTATAAATACCGGCACTGCTTTTGCGTTATGAGCCGTGGCCTTGGTACCCTTCTACGCAAAGTACTGACTCTTCGTAAGGAGCGCTGATACAGACAGCCGGAGGGCAAGCCATGACGCCGCTAGAAGTGGGCGCCACTCGACTAGAGATAACTTTCACTGCTTGCTTCGCTGTTCTGGCAGACTGCTCCAATGACCTCATCATCGGCCTGTATTTTCTCCGGGAAAACGGCGCAATCATTGACCTCTGTGAACTCATGATGACGTTTTTCACCTAATCGCAAATTTCGACAACTGCGTACCAGGCCGGGCAAATTTTCGTCGGTGAGGGGATCACGTTACTCCGTTACGCTCCACCTTATTTGTTACAGTGCAGTGGGACAACCCTCCCACCCTTCAGGGCTTCACGGAAACGAACGTGTAGTTATTGTTGGGCCTACAAGTCAGCGTCATACGTGAGTACTTGACATGAGTAACAAGCGAGCTGAACATCTCTTAACGTTTGTCAGCGCCGATTATCGCCATTTGCCAAAATTTACAGCCTTCGCTTATTTTGATGAATTCAGCGAGCCCTCCACCCACTGCACGATATCGGTGGTCAACACGAACCCTGTCGAGTGCACTGAATATACAGTTCAAACTGACCTGAATCCTGACTTGCCTCTCCATCAGAAACGCCACCTTAAAGCAATTCTTGACTCTTAACATGACTGCTTTTCCGCCACTTTTGACTTTAAACAGACTTAAGTAGCAAATAATCGCATTATAGTTGATCTTTCCGAAAGCCCTATCCGCCAAAACCCCTACCGAGTGTCGGCGGAGGAACGAGAGGCTAGTTGGACCCAAGTTCCTGATATTCTACCAGATGACGTGAATAAGCCATCCACAAGCCCATTGGCAACGCCAGTTGTGCTGTTCGCCAAAAATTATGTAACAGTCAGATTCGGCGTCAACTACAACACGCTCAAGACAATTATGAAAAAAGGACGTCCGCCCATTCCCTACAATCAACAAGTCGTTCTGCCGACTCTACCATGCCCGGCATTTTTCATCGCTCTATCTACGCAGTGGATATTCGCTAATCGAAGTCGAGGAACGAGATCGCGAGAAGACCGCGCTCATTACTTCTGAGGGAGTTTGCGAATATAAGGTGCTCGCCTTCGGCTTGTGCTCCGTTTCCTCGACCTTTCAAAGAATGACGGCCAGTCTTGTAGCGGGCCTCAAAAAGGCCGTCCAGCTTCGTCTACTTTGACGACATTGTCATTTTCACTAAGCGTATTTTAGCGCTTAGTAGCCGTGCTAGATTCCTTTCGCGCGGCCGTTCTCTGTATAAAACCAGAAAAATGCCACTGCATTCCTACATCTAAACTTTCTGGCACACGCCGTCAGCGCTGAGGGTATTAGCACTGATTCAGAGAAGACGGCTGCTGTAGCTGCGTTCCCGATCCCCAGTGATAAAAGTGCTGTGCCTTGGTTTTTGATCTTTGGCTCATGTTACAGACGTTTTGTGTCCAACTTCTCCCGCATAATCGAACCACTGACTCATTGAACATAGGACGACATACCTTTCATCTGGGCCGACGAGAAGAAAATAGCATTCGAGGAGCTTCGCAAACGCCTCCAAACAACGCCCAAATGTGGCCACTTCGGCGAGGAAGCGGAGACAGAACTGCATACCGACGCCAGTAACGTCGGCCTCGGGGCAGTTCTCGTTTAGTGGCGAGGTGGTGTTTAGCGGGCGATAGCTTGCACCAGCCGCACCCTGTCTCGTTTCGAACCAAATTATTCTACTACTGAAAAGGAGTGACTTGTCATTGTGGGGGCGGTAACAAAATTTCGGCTCTATTTGCATGGTCACCCGTAAAGAGTTTTCAGAAAGCACCACTCACACTGTTAGCTAGCGAATCTTACTCTTCGGAGTGGTTTGCAAGCTGGAGTCTCCGCTTACAGGAGTTCGACGTCACTATTGTGTGCAAGTCCGGCAAGAAACATAGTGATGGTGGCTGTCCATCCCGAGGCCTTATCACGTGTTATTCCTCTGAAACAGATGACTCTGTTTTTCTCAGTGCTCTCATGATGCCCATCTCGCTCAACAGCAGCGAGACCACACCGAACTTCTGCCGCTCATCGATTACCTCGAGGAAAGCGCATCATCTCCGTCTCGCCTTTTTGCGCTCGCCCTGCCGTCGTTCTGTTTGCGAGACGGCGCCATCTACAGGAAAAAGTACACTACCACAGACATTCAGTACATGCTGGTCGTCCCAACGGCAGTCCGCACCGACGTTTTCCAGGCACGCCATGATGAGCTTTCTGCCGGGCATCTCAGTTTCTCTCGGACCTTGGAACGGGTACGACAGAAGTACTACTGGCCCAAGCTTGCTGCTGTTGTCAAGCGCTACGTAAACATGTGCCGATATTGCCAACGTTGAAAGAAGCTGCATGTCATGCTGGTCGACCTGCTGCAACCTGTTTATTCTCCTCATTACCTTTTTCCCAAGTCGGTATAGACCTGCTTGACCATTTCCAACGTCATTATGGGGCAACAGGTAATTATAGTGTCCACTTGTTACCTCACCCACTATTGTGAAACTAAATCAATGCCCAGAGGCACTTATACGGATAATGCGAACTTTTTCATCTTTAACCTAGTCCTTCGTCACGGTGCCCCATGGGGACGCCGTTTTAACGGACAGAGACGGCATTTACTTCAGCTGTAACCAAGAAACGTATGAAGCTCAGTGGCACTTGTCCTCACAGAATAACAGCTTACCATTCTCAGACGAATGGCGTTACTGAGCGACTCAGTAAGACCATCGCCGCTATTCTTTCTACGTACGTCGACGAAGACATTAAGAACTGGGATTATTTATTGGCGTATGCAACATTACACTTTTCGTTCGAAGTATACGGTCGCGAAACCGTTACAGTGCTGGACGCAATGCAACTGACTGATTTTGCCTACTGTCAGTAGCAGGAGATGACAAATTCGTTCAGCACGCTGATGTGTCCACCAGATGGCTTGACAGAGAGTTCGTACAAAGTAAGCTTGGGATGCTCAACGCTACAACCTTCGTCGCAGGGAGGTAATTTAAAACCCCGGCAATCATGTTTTGGTGTGGACCCCTGTTCGCCAGCGGGGTTGCTCCAAGACGCTTCTGCGCCTCTACTTCGACCCCTACGAGGTGTTGCGCAAGCTCAGCCACATCATTTACGAAGTGATCCCGCCCGTAACTGTTCGCTCCCGATTCCAGGTACAATCAGAAGTCGTGCACGTTGTCAGAATGAAACCTTTTTACGCCCGCTTGGTCAAGCCATATGTGATTTTTTTTTCTTCCTGTGATTGCTTCTTACTTTTCCATGTGAAGTTGACATTGTAACTTTTCATTCAGATTTTCACGTGACCCAAGCAGAGGGCATTGTGGCAGTGGGTGGGGTGGGCAGTACAAAATCTTGTACTGCCCACCCAAATTGTACTGCCAAATTAAGAATGCCCAAATATCATTTACCCTATTTTAATAAATGGCTTAATTGCAAGCGGGGGAAATGACTTTTCTCTTCGCATCTCATTAATATGGCGTCACAGAGGATGAGGGCAGTGAATTGTATACATTGATTTCAAAATGAAACCACCAAGTTGCCAAAGGACACAATGAGCCGCTTACCAAGGGAAAAAACGCCCTTAAAAACGTCCTTGAGCAACTAGATAAAAAATATGTGGCGACGAAGCAGGGGTGATGCTTCTCTGCGTCAGGAAAAGATAACCGAGTACTCTTTAAACGGATTTTTATTTGGGAACACAGCGCGGAACAGGACGCAACACCATGTTCACATTCTTGTTTGTAGAAACATTGTGTTTTCGCTTTTAAATGTTCATCTCTTTTTCTGGTTATCAGCACTGGAGATAACTTTCATGCAGCAGAAATTATTTATCAGAGCTTATCCCTCTTAACGTTTTTGTTGTCTTTGGCCGATTCTTTCTTCAAGAAAGGTTTTTAGCAGTGTTTTTCCCCCCTGAATTGATCACGTGGTTTGATAGGCACCACTTAAATACGGGTCACCTTCTTTCTTTTGAAATAAAAGTTGTCAGTTCAGCGCTCCGTCCTGTCTACCTTTGTTTTCTTGTGTTGCGTCCTGTTCCGCGCTGTGTTCCCAAATATGGATTTTAACCAACTAGCCCAACAGCAAGTGTTCTTTAAACGGACAGCAAAACTAAGGAAATAATTGATCAAAGCAAATAAAGCGTACTAGGCACGGAATGATACTTCCGTATCATTCCCTTGATGTGTATTGTGTGCTTCTGCTGTGTGTCGTCGCCTACTCTGCTGCGTGGTGCATCATGTAGGCACGGAGTATTTTACGCCGTGGTTCTTAACAGGGTCAAGGAAGAGACTGTGCAGACCCCGTCTGGGTTTGGTAAGAAAAAGCTTGTAAAATATTTCGTGACATATGTGTACCTTCAATCTTTGCAGATCGCAATTTGCAACGTCGCTCTACCGGCTGTGAAACGTTTTCGGCAAGCATTCAAGTGCGGGCCGCAGCATCGGCTCGTCACAAATTTCTCCTGGCCGGAACACAAGACGGAACCTATCATTGGGCCATCATAGCTGTCGATGCGTACCATGCGCTCAACATTTATTGTTGATCACGGGCGCGAATTAACCATCTGACAACCTTCGCAGAAGCTAGACTGTGATAATCATTTGATGGCAATTTTTACTGCATATGACAACAGCTATATTTTCATCGTCACACGGATAGGATATTTGTCCTTCAAATGTGCACCTAAGTCGCAGCGGCCTGCTAAAATCCTCCATGTGTGCGGGCATTTGTCCGACTAAGGTGCGGACGCTCAAGTGTGAACGGCAATGTTCTCTTTACCTGGAAAAATGGCGACTTCATCCTGGGCGGATTGTTTTGACAAGAACGATGTATATTGCTCAATTTAAATGCCGCTTCAGTGTATTTTCTTCTTTAGAGGTACCAAGGAACTGCTCTGCAGTGTTTGTTATAGTCTTAAAAGCGCTTAAACATTATATTTCCTGTATTGCCGTACGCCAGTGTATTGAAAACCATTTCCTCTCTCCTAAACTTCTTGCTTTCCGCAAAAGCTCATAGTACGCTGAAAAGAAACCAGGGCCGTCATTGCATTCATTTCAGTTTTTTTTTTGTGTTATGTGTCTGCTGTGATGTTTTGCTCCACTTTCTTTTTTCATGACAAGTGCTCTCTGGACGCCTTGCCGCAAAATATTCAAATATTTTTCTAATAGGACATCTAACGTAAACTTGTGCGTGCTTGGTTTTCAATTGAACAATATTCAGAATTGCGCCATGTCAAATGTTGCCTTGAACATTGTACGTTAAAGAAAATTAGTTGGAAGTTTGAAAACCCCTTGTTGCTTCCGGCTTTGTATTGATATTAAATAGATTTTGGTAGTTTGTACCTTTTCGTTGTGTGTCAGCCGAGACATTCAGAACATTGCTGGTAGCTACACCTAACCTTGCCGGCGAAGATTCACAGGCTTCTAGTGTGAGGGAATATAGAGAGCATATAGAGATATTTCGTTTCGAATGGTTGTTAAAAGAAACTGAATAAGAAGCAAATTCATCTGTTTAACATGATTGTCGTTTTTGTTACTGGTTTTGACGCATTGCGGTGATTGGTATTTAACTGCACTGTTTTGTTGTTTGTTTTGCTTATTCGAAAATGTTCGAAACGCTTTTGGTATCAATGCATTCTGTGTTAAACTGTTTGTGTCACGGTATTTTTGATTTTTTTTTTCACCACGGCAGCGAGCACTCCTGAAGACATCCGTAGTTATAATGCCATGCTTGGTGAGGAGAAACCTCCACGCCATTGTCTATTTAATTCTACTGCTTGAGCTTGCATTCAGTTCAGGTGCGCCAAGATTTACTGCCACAACACGGCTAGGAAAATACGCCCTAGTAAGAGGTTTTATGCGCCCCTGCTTAGTGTCCGGTAATATTAGGGATGCCTAACACACATTAGTAGCTTTTTACTGCTTCGGTGATATCTCACACAACTCTCTTTCAACACAGTACAATACGTCCCCAGTATACCTGGAAGCATAAACCTACATCTACCTCAGAGAGGTGAAAACCGCGCTGCTTACCGTAAAACAAAAGGCTTCGCACTATACGGTAGCTCAGTGTTAAGACTGGTGACTACGTAGCCCGGTTTCGATGTACTCCGCTGCCCCAGAGTTTCGACGGAGGCGAACGAAATGGACTTGTTTATTACTACGCGATGTCATTTCACATTAAGTAACGACAGCTGGTCGAAATTTCCATGGATCATTCACTGTGATGTACTCAACAGCTTGAGTTCTTAAGACGTAAAAACTATGATAGCCAGACCGAAATGTAGGGATTAGCGCGTCCAAGAAAATGCCTGTAGGAAAACTAGCTATATTTGATATACAGCGAAATTGCATTCGGATCGAGTATAACCTATGCAACAGGCCTCCGGGTTGGTTTTCCTTCAGAAGTACGGATGAATATTTTCTCGCGATGACAATCATTAAAAGCTGCTGATGCTTATCAAGCGTGTGCAGGGATAGTTACTATGAGTTCTAATTCCAAACATTTTGCATTATTGCTCTGCACTCCAACAAGGTAATGGGTATTTGTGTTTTCGCGTGTGCATACAATTGACGGTATACCCTGCCCAGTACTACGTGTGGCATTACATCAATGTTTGGTGTATTCAGAAGAATTCCTACATTCTACACGTACCTCGTAGGCACAAAGCGACGACTATGAAAACGGCTATGGCTTTCACCGCATACACTCGACAAAAGAGAGGAAAATACAGCACTGCGCTTCAGTCTGCTTAAGACTGAAAATTGCAAAGGACTTTTTAAAAAACTGTTTTCACTAACTGCATCGTCATAGTAATCGCTACTATCATAAGATTTCTACTACTCCCAACTAAAGCTCCGTCAACTCACCGTTACAAACATAATTATCATTTTCACTAACTGGATCGTCATAACCATCGCTATTATCTTCATGGCTATGTATAACGGCCTTGTCATTGTCGTCGCTATTATCATCCGCACGCTCACAAGAGAGACAAGGAACGCTCCCCGCAGGGAGAAGATCTGCGTCTTCGGCTGGGGACAGAGACCCGGTGGAGGAAGGCTTTTCTTCGCGACCACATTTCCTGAGCACATGTCGGCCGGCGCTACGCCTCAGCCTAGTAAACGTTTTTTTTTTTCTTCAGAAAACACCTTTAACTATGCATTACATGCTGTCATTTGAGGGCTGACCTTACCAGGCTATTCGTTACAAGATTTATCGCTATCCGCTTCTCTTGCGGTTATTAATAGCTAAAGCGTAGACAATGCTGCTATGTAGTCACTGGAGTTTTCACATTGATCGGACTTCGTTTTGTATCCGTTCCCTCTCCACACATATGTTTTCGGGGAACAGCGCTCAAACGCCCAGCTGGGGCATTGGGAACCACTTAACATGAAGCAGAATGTCGAAAAAACTCAGTCCTCGGTGATTTCCTTGCAAATGACCCCCAACTGAAATACCTGCTGCGAGGCGTGATGGCCGAACTCGCCTGTCCCTTCACCTAAATGGGTGCAGTAAACGTATAACAGGCATTAATACTGCATGAAAGCTCATTCGCAAAAATAAAAACAAATGTTCTCAAAAATGTTACGCGTGCGCGCGCACACACACACGCACGCACCCCCCCCCCCCCTCACACACAGACGCACGCACGCACGCGCGCACACACACACACACACACGCACACAAACACACACATGACCTGGCCGGGGGATAGGCACAACCTGGACGCCCCAACCAGGCCCCCGAAGGCAGCCCGCAAGGCTGCTATGCAATCTTTACGTTCGGCCTCTTTATCAACAAATGCTCTTCGCCATCACAACCGCGAACTCCGTCAAGAATCACTGACAGCTTCATTGCAAGAGCAATAACGCTCTCTCCTGGTTTCCTCGAGTTTCCCTTCTAATAAACGCCTAATTCCAGCATATGTATGTGGTCGTAAGGTATAACTTTGGTTTTTCGTTTCAAGGTGTGGACGGAGGAAAAGATTGTACAATGGTTCATTTATATTCTATATTATTCTCACTGCTTTTATGATTTTATGTCGCGTTTTAAGTTCCTGCACTTATTCACAGTCGGATGTATAGTAAGAGTAGAAGGGTATTGGCAAAGGTGATTTCCGTGCAGTCCTGCATTCGTCGTACACCCGAATGCATATTGCTCCTTGCAATTACTTAGTTTTGAGAAAGCCTATAAAATATGAAATCACATAAAGTATAGTAATGAAGACAGATAGGTTTATGTGTTTATTGATAGGAACGACAAAGAAGTTGGCCGGAAATATTAAAATCTGGGCTGCTACTCTGCTCTCGGGAAGGGGAAGAGAAGAGGATCATAATGGCTAACGATGTGGGAGAAGACATGAGCATATATACAGGCACGACAACTTGCGTTACAAGCGCGAATTAAGTCCCTTGTCGCACAAAAAAGGGCAGAGAGCTCGCACTGCCTATACACCCTTCCGCTTGACCTGCTAGTGTCTAAGAATAGTGTCTCATTGTCGAACGAAACGAAGCAGGACACAAATGGTGCGTTATTTGTGTTGGCTTTATATCATTTTTTTTCATGAAAACAAGACTTTCAAGGATAAAATATTTATTTTCAGCCAAAGTGGTGGGAAGGCAAGCGGCGAGCACATTCGTCACCCATCTAAGGGTTGCAGCTAAGGGACAAATGTTCAAATGAAACCCAAATTATGAGATAAAAAGCGTCCATCCGAATATGCTGTCGCATCCTAAACTGTTACCATTACTGTACTTGGGCTTCTAGACGCAGTAAACCAACATAAGAGGCTTCCGTGACGGCCTCTGGCGTGCGACGTATTGCGCGCAAAATGAGATGAGGTAATGAGGTAGGGAAGGGCACACGAGTCTGCGCTTTATTGTAAAATAATGCGATCGATGGATATCGTTTCCCGCTTGCTACATCTATGCTTCCAAAGCCCTCAACTATGCTCGTAGTTCGATAAGAATCACATCGCATGATGCAAACTGATAAAGACACGCCTCCCATTTCCAATATGCGTTCGAATGAGCGAAACCGTTTCGTATGCGCCTTAAAATCCTAACGTTGACTACCACGGCTTCTGTTGCAACTTTCCGAAGGGCGAATTCGGGCGAATTTCACATTGCCAAACATTAGACAGTCGGGCTGTAGCGTGCTAAACTGCAAGCTGGCCGAGCGGAATGCACCAGTAAGCGCACCGAAAAACGGCAGCGGCGCCTTGCACTTATCCAACGTGTGAACATTCGCTTGCTGTCCTTTTGACGACGCCCACTCACCGAGCATGACTTTCACGGAGCTGACGAGACTGCACGTTCTTCTCCACGACGTGGCACCGTCGCTCTTGGTAAGCCTCGACGACGCTCCGATCCGATGGCTTCCACGCCTGAAAGACGTGAAACCAGAAAAGGTATCAGACGCAATCTGCGCTGCAGTGGCAGCAGTCAAGCCTAAGGGAGCGGCTCTGTGGTGCATAGCCTGGATCCGCTGTTGGTTGATACCAAGATATTACATCCCGAATTGGAAAATTTATGACCTCGACGCAGTGCTCACATCCCATGAATGCAAAGTATGGCTGAATAACCTCGTCTCTGTCATGAAAAGTCGCTTCCCAAACGGCAGAGTGACTTCTGCTCATATTATTCGCGATATCGGCGTATACTGCTGTTTGATGACAGAGGAACCGCAGTGCCTGTCTGAAGAAGAGAATGTGGTGTACCTAGCTCTTTGCAGCACCCGTCCCCTCCTGGCCGTTCATTCACTCGGCCGCAGCATTCAACGGCAAGTGGAGGCCTGTCTCAATGATATTCTACGTGGCAGAGCTGGCCGTCCTTATAATCTGCCTCAACAAGTCTCCAATCCGGCCTCAACAGAGACGCAAAAGTCGTTGTGTGCATCATCAGCGCAAAAATACAATGAGGTACCGGTAGAAACTGAAGCGTCTCCCCCTGTCCATTGCAGTTTCAGTGGCAGTGCCCAAGAAAACCTTTGTCCAGTATGGAAACAAGGCGAGTTTTGTTTTTTCTATGCTCCACTATTTTGTTCGAAAGAGAAACAGTTTCAATGTTCCATGTCAAGTTTTGGAAAAGGGTGGACTGACTGGAGGAATTTTCAAGGAAAGTAACCCAAGTTCATTGACTGCTTGTAAGGTTACGGCATATCACGTACATTTCTGCAAAGGTTCCATATTTTGAATTTGAACCGTGCAATTTTAGGTTTAAAATTTACTGTCATGGGACATGTCTGTAGTGTTGCTTTTTGGTAATTGATATGTAATTGTGTTTGAGCGATGAACTGCCTTTTCAGTTTGACGTGTGATGTTTGTCTCAAAGCAACTAAGGCTACGACAGGTGCCGCGGTAGACGGCTCCGAAAAGTTCGACCACATTGGCCTCTTTAACGTGTAGTGACGTCGAATTGCAAACGGGCGCCTTGCTTTTCGCCTCTATGATGGTGGTAACAATTTTATATCCACAAAATGCAAGGAATTACTGCTTGCTGCGGCGAGTTCAGGTTGACATCCAGTCGGGGGCTATCTTTAAAGCTCGCGTCACGAGGACCATATGCGTAGTTCATCTTGGCTGGCCAACAGCTTTTTCCATTCCTCCGCTGAGCGAGCTGGCAAGAGTGTCTATGGAGGGTGATTGCTGGCGCGTTCCCATAATATATGGTCTGGGGGCCTTCGTCTCGTCACTACAGTGCCGGCATGCAAGGTTGTATTCACCGTTAGTAATTAAATATAATCGGTAGGTGCTAAGAATGGCCTTTTTATGTAGGCGTCTGGGTGTCGTGGCTTGTGCCCGGTTCAGGCTGGGGTGAGGTGCGGGGTACGTGCATCTTAGCTCGCGATAAAAGTTTATCCCCGGGTGTTTGCGCGGCGTCTCGACGAGCACGTCCGTTACCAATAGATCTCCCGTCACCCGGTTGGTTAAGCCTCCAGCTAGACGATCGAACCCTTCGTTTCCGGAGTTACCCTCGTGAACCGAAACCCACACGAGATTGATGTTATGATTGAGAGATCGCTTCGCGCAGAATTCCCGTTGCGTGTGCGCTTCCAGAATTTAAGGCGAAATTTTAAACGGCGCTCAGTGCGTCGCTTAGAATAGTTTTTGTGCGGGCATCTGCAATGGTCAGTGCTATGATACACTTGCATCCACGTACACTGCTTGTGGTTTGTTCTCGTCTGTTTCTCAATACTATGTGCCTTTGCTTTACTGCGGGCATCATGTCTGCTTGGTAGCAAGTTTTTGGCTATTGGCTTAACCGGTCTACTAACCATGTCAGCCGATAAATAGGATGTTGCTCACACCTCCTCAGTGGGGTGTACGCGGAGCTTGTCGAGAATTACGCGTGCCGCAACGCTGTCACTTTTGACCCGCTGACAAGCGGGTCACTTTTGATGTATTATGGGCTTCATTCAGTTCAGGTAGCGTGTTAAAAATTCCAACTGCCGTAGTCATTCTTAGTTGGCGCATACCGGCAGGCCAAGGCCACTTTGTATTCTGTTCTAATTATGCTATTAAGTTTATCGTCGTGCCTACGACATAAATACGGGCAGGCGTACGCACATAAGTTTACTTATGAGGACTTGCATAATCCGGCACATTTCGGCTTCTCTCATACCCCTGCAACATGTGGCACTGCGCCTCACCAGCCCACCTATCTGATGCGCCGTGGTGCGTAGCCGGCCTATCGCTTCTTCGTTGTGCGTATTATGAATAAACGTTCCGAGAACTGTGATCGTTGCTACCGATGGTATCAGATGGTTGCGATTGTGTAACCGGATGAGTTATTAAGAATCGGGTTCAGCCTGCGAAGCTTGTTTGTGACTTATAACTAAGAGTTTGGATTTAGCAGGTGAAAACGCGGCCATTTTCCTGCACGTGAGACTGTACCGTGTCAATAGCTCGTTGTTATTATTCGGCAATCTTTCCATCGGAGCTATAATTGGTCCATATAGGCATGTCGGCGTATATAGAATGAATATGTGTGAGATAGCATCTAACAGACGCGTGAGGCCACTCATAGTCATGTTGAAGAGAAAAAGGTGAAATTACGGCGCCTTCGGGTGTTCCTTTCATCCCTAGTGTAATTTTGTCGCTAGTTTTGTCCCCGAAATGGGGAGTAGCTATATGCGCGTTCAGAAACGTAGCGATGTAGTCTTATGTCTGTTTGCCTACGTTCACCAGAGAGGGGTGAGTGAGGATGGAAGCGTGTGGCAAATTGGCGAAGGCCTTACTCACATCGAGTCCCATGATGGTTCGCGTGACTCTTATGCGATTTGGATCTAAAATGTCATATATTTGTCACATTACGTCCTTAGTCAAAATACTTGCTAGAGAGCCAATCATGGATGAAGGAAAAGTGCCTTCCGCGTTTGTGTGCAGGAGGAGCCTGCTTAAGACAACATTTTCACTACCTTCTTGAGACATGGTATTAGCGGGATTAGGCGGAGGTTCACTGTGTGAAGTCTTTTGCCCTGTTTAGGTATGAAAATAACTTTTGCGTGCTGATATCCGTCAAGAACGCTGCCCTCTGCCCGTTGCCTGTTTTAAGAGGTCCCTAAGAGCCTCTACTGACTGGTCTTCTAAGTTGCGCAACTTTTTATTGGTGATAAATCTTCCCCCGGTGCTGCCGTGGTGGTGTTAATTTGGTTACGAACAGCTATGATCTCTGCTACAGTACAGATGCTATTCATGTGAAGATTGTCCAATGCTTAGTACACATCTGGTGTCGATATATCCTGGGAGAAGTTAACGTACCTTAATGTGTTATTGAGCTCTTCGTCGATGTCCTGCAAATATTGCGACATCCTTTGTATGTTCCTGTGGAATTCGGCCTTAGTTCTCGTAGGATCGAGTAAATGGCGAAGTAGAAACCGTGGGATCTTTTTGCCCTGATGCCCATTTAGGCGGTCGCAAGTCTGATGCCACTGATCTCGGCTATGTTGGTGGCGATCCGGCATCCTTTTGCGCAACAGTCGAATGCCAGAACTGCAGCTATGGAATGAAGAAATTGCATATGAAGAAGCCATAAAAAATTTCCAGCATGCTAGTGAAATCAGCAGTTCCCTGACAACCTCCGTAATTTTAACTGAAAACGTGTTTTCTGGCCTATATTGGTGCGATTGTTTTGATAAACTGTGAAATTGTTAAGAGCGGATGTTCTGTCCATTGAAATTGCTTTCACCATTTATTCCCCAAGCAAATGGTGCGCTCTCGGTATAGAACGAACTGTTCTAAATTTGTGGTCCGTTTTGTAGTGCTTCTCTGCTTTAACTAAATGTTGGTTAAGACAAGGAATACAGAAAATATTTTGGTTGAAATGAAAAATATTTTATTAACCTATTCTGGAAAGAAAGTATATGGCGGACGGTTGAGTTGACGTTGTTGAAATGCTTGGCTGACGGCTGAGATGTCATTGCCAGGAGGACTACCATCGAGGGAACTAAATTATACCGTGAATGATATCGAGGTTGCACACTGCAATCGTCCTCTGTGACGTAATTTGCTACAGGATGGCTGAAGGCCGCACAGGTGCGGACAAAAGTAAACAGAGCACGCAGTTTCCTTCTAAAATTTTTTGAGTTGGGTAGTTGACACTGGCTGTCGTGGTGTTTTTCCTTATCTCCAATGCAGCAGGCGTGATTTTATTTTGAACAAAAAATCGTGCTCCGTTCACCTATGTACGCACCTGTATTTCTACCTACTGTGATGTGGCCACGCCAAGCAGAGGCTGTGGTTAGAGCTTAACGACTGTTCTGCCCAAGGATGCGGCATTGAAACCCGGCCGTGGAGCCGCTTTTCTCAATTGAGGCAAAAACCAAGGCGCCCGTGGGCTGTCGGATGTTAGTGCTCTTTAAAGAACCGCAAGTGGGCGAAATATCTGCCCCCCCCCCCCTCCCCCTACTAAGGCGGCTCTGATAGCCTGAGCCGCTTCAGGACGTTAAACCCTATAAACTAAACAAAACCAATTTTATTATGCTGTGTTCACTTGAAGGCCGTGTTACAGTAGTAGAGCTTTCTGCCAGCATTTTGCATACAAGATGATCAACGTATTTCTTATCACATTAAGCTACACACGAAAATTTCATGCATTTTATGTACCCGACATTCACCGGACGACACTCAGTTCAAGTGATTAAAACAATAACTATGACGTGCTCGAAGTAACAATGTGCTCTTATACCTTCCAGGCTCGCATTTCGACGATTCGCAATGCACAAGTTTCGTTGTTGCCTCCAGGCGTAAGCACGCCTTTCTTGAGCGCTGCAACGGTGTGCAGGTGAACAAAGGAAATAAATGTTTGCTGAGTGGCTGTATAAACGGTACAGTGTAGCTGTAATTGTAAATAATAGGCCTCTTCATCTTGGGTCTACCCTCACTATTTGTTCGATACTTGCTCAACACATTGAATTTGTCTGTGCTGCAGGACAACCTAGACAGGCTTGCTGACAACTGTTTGAACATAAAACTCCCATCCGCCATCTCAAGCTTGGAATCATAGTCGTAGAAATTTATATCCTTGCATATAAATTGAAATATCGACTTCAACTACTCAAGAAGTAATATTCTCCTGGCGCATTCTTATTGCTTGCATGATGCCGACAATACAAAAAAAAAATGTTTCTTTCCACAAAAACAAATTGCCTTTTCGCCAAAATTATTTTATGTGCCTCAGAATTGCGATATCGCAAACGAAGGTACAAAAAAATTAGAGGAAATTTGGAATGCTATGATATAGTTAAGTCAGTGTTTCCAGTTTAGAGTCAGCACCAAGTATATGTGGAAGAATAGACTTTACCAGTCAACAAAATTTGGCCTTTTCTGTTGTCAATCGTCTCGTTATTCATTTGTAGGTTCAAGATACCTTTTATTTTGCAGTTGAAATTCTTTACCTCATCATTGCATCAAGGGAACTGAATTAAATCAATTCGTTGACGCCGCAACGCCTTATTAACGCTTCGTTTGTATTTTCTGCATTTTCGGTGGATGCCTTTCAACACATTCTATTAAAAATAAAAATTACGGCAGAGGGGAAGGATATTTTCACATTCAAAGTCATTTCGGCCCGCTCGCAGATGTCACTTCGTGTAGTATCAAGCAAGTCGCGGTTGTTACTTCGTTAATTTGTGACGCTCTAAAAAATATCTGTAGCAAAACGATGGGTAGAGCAATTTTAATGTTTGAAAATCTGATGTCATGGAAGATGTGAAATTTCACTGTTGAGCCTCAAAAATCCCGCGTTGGTAAATATATCTCAGTATTTGCTGCACAATTGGCAAAGTTATAGAAACACTAAATTTTTAAACACTTAGATATGCCTTTGTTGAAAACTTCGTACAGTAATGAAAGTAAATATTTACAAAAATAATTCCTATTTTACTTTTGGGCTCCTTATTTTTGATATGTTTACTTGGTGACAAGCAAGAGGACGACGGTACAACATGGCAACAGATGAGCGATGATTTAATGGCTGGCCTAGGGCGGGGGCTCCTCTCACGCCACTGCCGATCTTCTTCGCAACAATATCTTCACACAATAAGATTACAGCTGCCATAAAATATGATCAATTTATAAAGCTAATAATTGGTTTCTGTTGCTGTTGGCTCTCCACTTCAGGGCAAGAGTAAAGAACAAACAAAACCACAGAACATTGAAAATATCAATTTTTTTCCCAAAGTGGACGCTGATCGTATTTTCGAAAAACGAGGGAATAAAATGTTCATTGTACGTAGACAGAGATGGGAAATAAATATTCAGGCAGGTTTAGTAATGAAGCTAGACATCCCAATTATGAGATACAGGGTAAGTGAGAAGAATGTAAAAGTGGGCGATTTGGTGAGTTCGCAATATGCAAACGTAGCCCGGAAAAGACAAGGACGAAATCGCTCGTGTGTCCGTATTTTTTTATCTCGTCTTCCTTGTGCTACGTTCCCATATTACAGCTCAAGCGGTTGTTGTTTCTTTTGTTGGTTTTGTCCAAAGCGTCTTAAACCACTGGAGTGGTGTTGGTATTTTGTGGGCGGATATAATTTATGTGAACTGGCAAGAGAAGCACGCACCAAGCAGAGACCCCGCAGGGGGCACCTGTTAAAGCAGGTGTTTGTGTGTTTTGTGCGACACCACGGACCCCGAGCACCCACGCTTAGCCGTGCGTGGCATCGTCGTGTCTGGGGAAAAGGGGATCCTGGTGGTTGAGCCGATGCCGAGTGTTTGGACCCTTAAGGCCCCTCGGTGGAGGCAACACACCACTTTGGCCCACGCTTCCCATAGACGGCACCTTCGGGCTGACCCACCCGGGGGAAATCGGCAGTCGCCTTTTCCTATCCTCCCCTTCATCTTTCACGTTCCTATCTTCTATCCTACAACTCTCCTGTCCTCTACTCTCTTCCGGTTTTTCCTTACTTCCAGGTGGCGAGGGTTAACCTTGTGTGGCTGACTACCCTGAGTTACGCCATATTAGGTTATAGTTACGGTGTACAGCTGACGTGGACAGGACTTGCCTGCCAATTCCTGCCCCGTCCCCTCGTTGGGCTCCATGGTGGGTGGCTGGCGCCGCGGCCGAACATCATACATTATTTATGGCTTCTTCCTCCAAACAAACTGATCGCCTTTCCAAGAAAAGGCGGACCGATGTATCAGCCCAGTTCTTTTCAGCAAAGCATGACACTTTCCCTAAATATCATGTGATCCACAGTGAAAGCCCTGCCAAACAAGCTCGGCTAATATCCCCCTTTGCAGTATCTAGGTCTCTCACAACCATACTAGGCCCAGGATACAAAGTTAGTAAACTGGCTAGCGGGGATCTCCTGCTTGAGCTGCAAAGCAAACTCCAGTACAGCAACCTTCAGCAACTTACAACATTTGGGGATATCCCAATAACGGTCAGTGCTCACAGATCCTTGAACACAGTCCAAGGCGTGATATCAGAGAATGACTTCCTGTCACTTACCGAAGAAGAACTTCTTGAAGGTCTTTCTGAGCAAAATGTGATCGGTGTACACAGGATCAAAATCCGGAAGAACAACCAAGAAATACCAACAAAGCACATAGTTCTGACTTTCAACTCCAGCAAACTCCCTGAATCCATTGAAGTCGGTTACATCAAAGTAGACATCCGGCCCTACATTCCAAACCCTAGACGTTGTTTCAACTGCCAAAGATTCGGTCATGGCTCCCAGAGCTGCCGTGGCCGACAAACATGTGCAAAATGTGCCTCAAATGAACACAAATCTGACGAGTGTGAAGCTGCGCCACACTGCGCAAACTGTGCAGGTGAACACGCCGCGTACTCACGGTCATGTCCTTCTTGGAAGAAGGAGAAGGACATCATTACCATAAAAGTCAAGGAAAACATAACGTTTAAAGAGGCACGACAGCGATATCTTGTTAAACAGGGCACTTTTTTGTTCACAGCCAAACCGAACTATTCCAATGTGGTGGAGCATGGGGGCAGCACACCACAACAGGATTTGGTCTCCGCCGAGGGTAAGCCTCAGGCAGGGCCATCCTTGCCCCAGGCAGAAGCAGCGAAAGCTGCCCTGCCATCGCAGAAACAGGGCACACTGGCCCCAGAGCCAACAGCCCAAAAGGCTTCTCCCCCAGAAGGGAAGCCTGCAACCAACACTCCTAACTCTCTCCAAACGTCCAAAGCCCCTGAGGCAATGGACACAACCCCTTCCTCGTCCACGCTGCAGCGGCGGCATAACTCTCTAGAAAGAAAACGGAGAGAAAAACCTCGTATAACAGGACCAGAAAAACCTGAAACCTAAATTCAGGTACATTCCAAAAAAAAAAAATGGCGTTCCTCATACACTGGAACTGCCGAGGTCTCATAAACAACTACAACGATATAAAAGACATTTTACATTCATTTTCTCCTGTAGCCCTTTGCCTACAGGAAACTAACTTAGGACCACACCAAAACATTTTAAAAGGACACAACGTTTTTCGCTGCGACCGAAAAGAAGCACATAGGTTATCTGGAGGTGTCGCTATTGTAGTGCAGAATGGAGTAGCAACACGTGAAATTAGCCTCAAAACCAAGTTCGAAGCTGTTGCTGTCTCTATCATTCATTATAAAACAATAACTATATGCTCACTGTATCTCCAACCGCACCTAACTGTAACCCTTCATGATCTGGAAGAGCTTTTAGAACAACTGCCAGAACCATATCTGGTTGTTGGAGATTTTAATGCGCACTCCACTTTTTGGAGAAGCGATCAGACAGACACTAGAGGTCGTATATTAGAGGATTTTATATTATACAATGATGTCTGCCTGCTAAATACAGGAAAGCATACATACTGCTCCCCAAGCACGGGGAAAATGAGCGTTTTAGATTTATCATTTAGCTCCCCATCAATTTTTACTGATTTTAAATGGGACGTCTTTGACAATCCTCTAGGAAGTGATCATTTGCCTGTCATTATCAGCCTAACACCCTCACCCTCCATCACTCTAAACAAACCCAAGCGGTGGAAGCTGCACCTTGCGAACTGGGCTCTATTCCAGTCTGAAGCCAGCCTGGAAAAGGTCTTTTCCGAAAAACTCAGTGTTGACGAGATAAATGAAAAATTTACGGCCTGCATCATTGACGCAGCACTTGTAGCTATACCACAGTCTTCAGGAGTGGTACTGAAAAACCGCAAAGTCTGGTATTCTCAGGAGTGCAGAGACGCAAAGAAGAAACAAAACAAAGCTTGGGGAACCTTTCGCAGGTACCCTACAAAGGAAAACCTCGTAAAATTCAAACAGGCGAAAGCTAGGGCACGGTACATCCGCCGAAACGCTGAGAAGGCTTCTTGGCAAAAATACATATCATCAATAAATAGCTCAATCACATAAAAAAAAATGTGGGAGCTTGTTCACAAACTGGATGGCAACTTCTCCTCGTACACAGTACCCTTTCTAACATCTCCTGGCACCCAAACAAACTTACAGGAACAGGCAGATATTCTAGGCGATCATTTTTCTGCAATTTCAAGCTCACTACACTACCCAAAATCTTTTATAACATACAAAAACAAGGCCGAAAAACAAAAACTGCCAACAAGTGGAAGTACTAATGAAACATACAACAAGTTAATAACACTACAAGAAATAAACACTGTTCTATCTGCCGGCAAGAAGACTGCACCTGGCCCAGATCAAATTCACTATCAGATGCTAGCACATCTTTCTACACCTGCATTAGAAGCACTTCTGAAATTTTTCAACAAAGTATGGGTATCCGGGAGTATTCCTGAGGCCTGGAAAAAAGCTATTATTGTGCCTTTCCTGAAACCAGGAAAGCCACCAACGGCCCCCAGCAGTTATAGACCCATAGCTCTCACAAGTTGCCTAGCAAAGTCTTTTCAAAGTGTTCTTAATACCAGATTAACCTTTGTCCTTCATTCCCAAGAACTTCTAGACATACACCAATGTGGGTTCAAAACAGCATGTTCTACCACGGACCATCTAGTCCGCCTTGAAAACACTGTTCGTGAAGCATTTATTCACAAACAGCACTGCCTTGCCGTCTTCTTTGATATGGAAAAGGCGTATGATACTACATGGAGGTTTGGCATCCTCCTTGACCTAGCATATTTAGGCATACGTGGTAGGATGTTAAACTGTCTAAAGGACTTCTTGTCAAATCGCTCATTCCGTGTGCGTTTGGGCTCAACTTTTTCAAAGAACTTTGTACAGGAGAATGGCGTACCACAGGGATGCGTCTTAAGCACAACTCTCTTTATAGTAAAAATGAATTCCATAAGCACAGTTATCCCGAAATCCGTAATGTGTTCAGCTTATGTTGACGATCTACAGATTGCATACACATCCTCTAACGTATCTACATGTGAGAGACAGGTGCAGTTGACCATAAATAAACTAGCAGCATGGGCAGACACAAACGGATTTCAGTTTTCTCCTCAAAAAACAGTGGCTCTCCTATTCTCTCTCAAACGAGGCTTACAAACAGATCCTACACTACACCTGAACAAAACGAAATTACCGGTGAAAAACGAACACAAATTTCTAGGCGTAACTTTTGACAAAAAACTCACCTTTCTTCCTCATATAAATGTCCTGAAGAAAAAGGCTTCCAAATCTCTAAACATACTAAAAGTTCTTTCCCGTAAACACTGGGGCGCTGACAGGACATGCCTTAAACACATTTACAGATCTGTCGTACGCTCCACCTTAGACTATGGCTGCATAGTGTATGGGTCAGCTAGACCATCATATTTAAAAAAACTAGACCCGGTACATAACACAGGACTTCGACTCTCATGTGGAGCATACCGAACTTCTCCTATATCCAGTCTGCTTGTGGAAACAAATGAACCTCCTCTTGAAATCAGAAGAACTTCACTTACATGTGCCTATATATTTAAAATCAGATCTCTGCCAAAGCATATCTGCTATTCTCTAGTAACTAAATGCCCTTCTAGAACACTATTCACCAACAAACCCAATGCAGTGAGACCACTGCTCCTAAGATTTGAGCAAATGTGTCAAGAGGTTGAGCTACCGGATTGTTTACCTAGCATTGCCAAAAGACCTAACCCTCTGCCTCCTTGGTACCTGGTCTCTGAAGTTTGCGACCTCTCTCTTACACAGTTCCAAAAAACAATAACCCCACAAGAGCACTTCATACAAGAATTCCTTCAGCTGAAAGAAAAATACAGTAACTTCACAGACTTTTACACGGATGGCTCGAAAACAGATCATTATGTCGGAAGCGCAGTTGTTCAAGGCGAATGGGAGGAAATAATGAGACTTCCACAGTGCGCGTCCATCTTTACTGCTGAATGCTATGTTGTCTCTGTTGCCATAGAGAAAATAATGAAAGAAAACCTCAGGAGAAGTATTATTTACACAGATTCCCTAAGTGTAGTCACAGCCCTTCACACAAGAAATGCAGTTATACCAATACTTGGAAACATCATACACAGCATAGCAACACTTACAGATGAAGGACGAAGCATAAAAATTTGCTGGGTACCCAGTCATGTAGGAATCCGAGGTAATGAAAAAGCAGATATGTGCGCCGCCAAAGCTCGAGACAAGAAAATAAAACAAGTGCAGATACCATCTCAAGACTGCATGAAATTGGTACAGAGTAGACTGATACAAAAATGGCAGTCCACTTGGAACACTGAAACAAATAACAAGCTACACCTCATAAAGCCTGTAATAGAAGAGTGGAAATCGAGCACCCATCTTGAACGTTCCAAAGAAGTGGCTCTATGCCGTCTTCGCATAGGACACACACATTTAACACATAGTTTCATTTTAACTAAACAGGATAAGCCCCTGTGTGATTCATGCGGACACGAGCTAACAGTCATCCACATTTTAATCTCATGCAGACAACTTGAACAACTGAGGAAAAAACATTTTACACAGTTTTACAAACAACACATTCCTCTTCATCCAGCTTTGCTTTTAGGTGAAAATGCGCTTGTTGATTTGCCCTGTGTTTTCAGGTTTTTAATAGAAGCAAACGTCCTAAACAGAATGTAAGATTAAATTACATAAATACAACACTCTTAACCATGAAATTGGCGCATGATAGCCTAAGTTGCTTATGCGCCACTAAACCCAACACAACACAACACAACGCACCAAGCAGAGAGAATATATAAAATTTATAGCGTTGTGCAAAATATGATGTTCTGCATTCGTTTTCACATGAAAACATCCGCCGATTCGGCGAACTCTAGCTGATACTGCCTAATTTGCAACGGAATGGGAAAACCTGGTTTTAGAAACATGTTACTTATTCACATGAGTTAAACATAACAGCTACCATCTCGCATATTTCCAAAGGAACTCAAAATATGTGCCGCTGTATTACCGCAATCCCTTTTTAAAGGTGCGAAACCCTTTTGTGTTGTGTGAAAGCGACACCTGTGCTAAGCCATCCCGTCTCTTGGCCGGTGTGTGTTTGTTTCATTTGCACGAGCAAAGCGCTGGCAGGTTGTAGCTGGCAGCTGAAATGGCCGCTCACTGACTTGACATAGGGTTCCCTCTCCTTTCACATAAGAGTGTGATGTCCGAATAAGACGGCCATGATATTTGAATTAAGTTTACCCCTAGGCCGCACATGCTTGTTAATCTAGATTAGTAAGCGGGGCTTTATATGCGGTGTGGTAGCCTACGCATTTCCTTTATACCTTTAAAGGCGACCCTCTTTTCTTCTGCTGCTGCCTCGCCTCTCCGTTCACATTGTACACTTGCATCTTGTTCTTCACGCTTAATTTGTACCGGTACATGTCTACACAAATACACACAATGCCTGTGTTGTAGAGTTCACAAGTATCCAAGGAGGAGTCGTGCGCTCTCGGTTTGTCTACTCAGGGTTAGGGATGTTAAACTTTTCCTTCATAGGGTTTGAGGCGCAGGATACTTGAGCTCGTTAAGCTCTGTTCAGTGTTACGACTACGGGGTTCTTCTGCATTGTGTGGACGCTGGGTGAAAATAGACATTGGCACAGTACACAGTTCTCGGAATTGTGCAAGATAATGCATGATCGTCTTAATGTAGTTCACACACTTATTCTAGTTTACGCATACTTATGGATTCTATCAGCTGTATTTTAATGGACTCAAAAAATCCAAATAAGGTGCAGTAAGAAAAAAAATGATGTAAATATTGTGCCAACAATGAGTACATCGGGACTACATAGTCAGTGCTTCAGAACCGCTTTATTTTTCGCTTATTTTTTTTACCTACTGCAGGATCTCAACCGGACGTTGCCGTCCCGCAGGGGCTGTACTTCTGCTATAGTTGTTTTGAGGATTTCCACACGAAAGAGAACTTCAAATTTCACTGGATGGAGCAACATGCAGTGAAAGGCACAATGCAGCACGCAGGCTTCTATCCTCCATATTCCTTCTGAGGTATGCTTTCCTTGTCTCTATAAGATCCCCATCTGCCTAACCATAGCTGCTGGATTACAGAATTCTCGCGTTCCTTTCAAGTAAATGCTTTCTTGCGTCAAATATGGTGAGGTTATCGACGCGAACTTTCTAACCTCACTGACTCAAACATTCTTGTCGGTATGTGAATCAGTTGTTGGTTACCCTTACTCAGAAAGGAATCGGTTATACCAAAATGCATTTGTTATCTTCAGAAAGATGAGCAATTACTTTCGTGCATTCTTTTCTGCGCTGATGTCTAAATTTTCATCAGCGTGCTTAAAATTATTTCTCTCAAATTTTATGTTGACATTTAATTTTAATTTAGAGGGAATTGCCAGGGGGTTAGATCTTATGGCACGTAGCAAAAAGACTGTGAAGTAGAAAGGTTTGTCGTTTGCAGTGTTTGATCTGGCTAATATGTAAACTAACTCTTCGACATACCAAGAAAGCGTCTTCTAGGCATTTATGAAAAGAGCTCTGATTGAAACTACTATTTTTATTTTGCAGAAAAGATAGGTGCACAAAAAGGCAGCCACAGAAGGAACCTTGGGCCGGATGGCAAGAGAGAAGAAACAGGATTATTGAAAATCAGTGCTGAAATTCGTACAGCAGGGTTGTGACCAATACTTGACGTAGGTGTGCCACACAATCGCATGATATACGTTACTCACTATCATGTAGGAAAAAATGCATTCTAGCTTTGACAACGCGATATGTTTTCTGTAGTGAACTCAAAGAACAGCGTTTAAAGAGTATTGAAGGACAATCACTTGTACTATTTCTGTATAGCTTTTGGGATAATAGAGTGCCTAAAAGCGTGAATAGGTCGTAAAGGCAGTTACAATAAAGGATTTGTAATTCGAACATCATGGGCACACGAAAGAAGCTCGAATCAACCGACGTTTGATTTATCAAATGACTTGAAGAAACTGACAAACATTTGAATTGTCGCAAATGTACCGTATTTACTCGCATCATGAACTCAAAAGAGCTTTTACTCGTGGACAATGTCTGATTGAAGTTGGTTTCCTGAAGGCTTTACTTTTTTAGGCTTTGTCCAGGCGCTGCAGCAATGTCTATGTGCTTAATGATAAGGCAAACTCAATCCTTGGGTGTGTAGTTTTTATGTATTTATGACAAGATTCCATAAATCAGTTTGTGTCAATTTTTTTCTTTCTTTGCTTCATTAACTGCTTTTGTATGCATGTCATTACATTGCCTCTGCTGGTTAGTTTGAGGGTGAATTGTCATTCTTTTATTCTATTTTCTGTATGCTCTCTGTATGCCACTCCTGCTAGGGCCTGTTGGCCTGCAGTATAATGAAATAATTGGAGTCAAATAATAAGTTTTTCAAATCTTGCCACTCAGATTCTGAAAACAACAAAGATTTAGCCCTTAGCGTTTCCCTCTGTTTTGCGCCGACATCGTCGCAGTCTGCGCCGATTTCCTGGAAGCGCCGCACGATGCTGCGCAACGATAAAATCAAAGTGGATTATGTTTTGACGCTAGCTCTAGCATGAGGTGCATGTGAAAGGGAGACAAACTTAGCAATGTGACTGTGGCCTTGGCAGGAGGGCCGGCAGTAACTTCGGCTGGTCCGTTTGCGCTAGCCTGGTTTTCAGCGTGTTTGCGTTTCATACCTTGATAATAACGGGCGCCATCCGGTGCCTCAAAAGTATCGGTACGGGTTGTAAAAGCCGGCGTCGTGTTCACGGCTGACAGCGCATCTCTTTTGTTGATGACTGAATTGGTGGAAGGATTCACCACTCTCGCCAAAATTTTAAAAAACAACTCGTTTTACAGACTTACCATCCACTCAAGGTGATCTCCATTTTTTTATCTAAAAATAAATCAAAATATAAAACTTGGGTTTATTTTGAGAGCATATTGTTCACTTTCTTTCTTTCCCTTTACACTGCCCCCTTCCTCCTTTCCCATACGGCGCGGTTCAGGTTTTCACAGAAACAAGTGTGACAGATACTGCCCCTTTCCCTTCATACGAACCGATTATTATTATTGTTCACAGTACGATGCAAAGTGAAAAGAACGAAAGAAGAACCGTTGTGGAGCCTACGAAGTAATTTCAACCATCTGAGCATCTTTACCGTGCACTGGCATCGCACAGAACCGTCTCCATCGAGATTATGACAATGCCATTGCATTATATTCTCTCCCATCAGCAAACGTCACGACCAGCGGATGAGATATAAAATGTCAGCCAACGAGTCTGCGTGTACGGGCTTTGGTAAAGTGGCAAGAGGGCACCACGTGACTCGACTCAAGACCGCACTCGCGCTTTCATTTGCTGGTACTTTATCGCCATTCACCTGTCGTGACGTAAGCTGCTGGCGTGTGTAGGCCTTACAGAACGCGGACGCATATACGTTTCGCCTCCATCGAAACGCAGCTCTCGAAGGTTGGGATCGATCCCGGGTACAACGGCAGACTAGTATGGCATCATAATCACTGCGATAACGCGATGCGGCAATCCTCAAAGCAACTCATTTTTGTTTCGGGGAAGGTATATTTGGCCGACTTTAAACCTCAATGGCAAACGGCTAAGCGAAGGGATGCAGAACAGACATGGTAGTTTTTAATTATTTAAATTAAATTACTGCAATTTGCGTTATTTGTCGACAATTTGTGATGAAATAAATTACTTTCTTGCAGCGGTGCAGCGGTGGCGTAGCGGTAGAACATCCGCCTCGCATGCAAGAGGACCGGGGTTCAAATCCCGGTGCCGCGCAATTCTCCACCGGATGAATAAAAAAAAAAGAAAACATCCGCGTGTCGATGGAATTGCATACACAGGTTTGGGGTGCGACCTGATGCCAGTGAACACCTCCGGCAACGCACTCCCTCACCAGAACAGGAGTTGGCCACCCTGGTGCAGTAATTGGCCACAACCTCCTATGATAAGCTCCATAAAACCCCGGCCCTCAGTCACCAGCGGCTGCGGAACAACTGACCACGGCGGCGGTCAGACCTGTGACGCAGCAGGGGGTGCTAAGAAAGTCTGGCTCCGCTGGACAGGCCGCCATTGGAAACTGACCCTGGCAACGTTTAATGCTAGAACCCTAGCTAGTGAAGCTAGTTTAGCAGTGCTGTTAGAGGAACTAGAGGGCATGAAATGGGATGTCATAGGTCTTAGTGAGGTTAGGAGGCCGAATGAGCCATATACTGTACTGAAGGATGGGCATGTACTGTGTTATCGAGGTTTACCGGAGAGGCGACAACTAGGTGTAGGTTTCATTGTCAATAAGTATATAGCGGGTAATATAGATGAATTCTATAGTATTAATGAGAGGGTTGCAGGCATCGTAATTAGGCTTAATAAGCGGTATAAATTGAAGGTTGTACAGGCCTATGCACCTACATGTAGTTATGATGACCAGGCAGTTGAAAGCTTCTATGAAGATGTAGAATAGGCAATGCGAAAAGTAAAAACGCAGTATACTGTACTAATGGGCGACTTCAATGCCAAGGTAGGGAAAAAACAGGCAGGAGACAAGGCAGTAGGTGACTATGGCATTGGTTCTAGGAATAGCAGGGGGAGTTACTAGTTGAGTTTGCAGAGCACAATAACTTACGATTCATGAATACCTTCTTCAGCAAACGGAAGAACCGGAAATGGACATGGAAAAGTCCTAACGGAGAGACTAAAAATGAAATCGACTTCATAATGTGTTCAACCCCCGCCATTGTGCAGGATGTAGAGGTAATCGGGAAAGTGCGATGCAGTGACCACAGGATGGTGAAGTCCCGAATTAGCCTAAATCTGAAGAAGGAACGCAATATATTAGTAAGAAAGAAACCCACCAACGAATTAGCGGTGAGGGGGAGGGCAGAAGAGTTCAGGATCTCGCTACAGAATAGGTATTCAGCTCTAACTGAGGATGGCGACATTACCCTAGAGGCAAGGAACAATAATTTCAGAAATATCATTACTGAGTGCGCGGTAGAAGTAGGCGGTAGGATAGTTAGAGAGGATACCGGTAAGCTGTCTAAGGAGACGAAAGATTTGATTAAGGAACGCCAGAGTATAAAAGCTTCCAATCCAACAGACCAGATCGAATTGGCCGAGATATCAAAGCTAATCAATAAGCACAAGGTGGCCGATATAAGGAAGTATAACATGAACAAAATTGAGCATGCTGTAAAAAACGGGGGAAGCCTTAAAGCGGTAAAGAAGAAATTGGGCATAGGCAAAAACCAGATGTATGCGATAAGGGACAAGGCGGGCAACGTCATCACTATATGGACAAGATAGTCAAAGTAGCCGAGGAGTTCTATACAGATCTCTACAGTAGCCAAAGTAGTCACGACCGTAATGAGATTGGCGGTAGGGAAAAACAGTCAGACGTTCCACCAGTGACGAAGGACGAGGTCAAGAAAGCATTAGAAACTATGAAAAGGGGGAAATCAGCTGGAGAGGATCAGATAACTACAGATTTGCTGAAGGACGGGGGGATATCGTGCTAGAAAAACTGGCGACCCTGTATACGCAGTGCCTGGTGTCATCGACGGTACTGGAACCATGGAAGAATGCAAACATCCCAAGCAGCATTGGCCGACTGCCGACCTATGGCCGGTCATCGGCAGCTGGTCGGCAGCCGACCTGCCGGCATTCGGGGCTCGGTCGAATGACTGCCCATGGTTGGCCATGTCCCAGGTAGGGCGGAAGTCGGCCATCAAGCAAGGCCCAAGCTCGAGCACCCGACTGAACGCCGACCAATTTGGCCATGGTAGCTCGGCCATTGGACGGCCCATGGTCGGCCATGTACTACGTTGGGCAGAAGTCGGCCAGCAACCATGGCCCGAGCTTGTAACCCCAACTGAATGCCGACCTATTTGGCAACGGTTGCTCGGGCATTTGGCAGCCCACGCTCGGCCGCGTGCCATGTGGGCCAGGAAGCCGGCTAGCACTCCCGACCCAATATGCTTGTAGGGACGCCGATTACATCCCTGGATCTACTTAACCTCTAGTGCAAATCCAGTTGTTAGTGAGAACGCGCATACAAAACGAAACCATGTTGTCATAGCACGATTATGTGACATTAAATTATGATTAGAAGGTAGTTTTTTCATTGCCGAGAAAGAAAACGTTGCCGCAAGTTGATCGAACAAATGACCGTTTTCTCAGCCGTTTTTTTGTCCTTGTGCTTTTGCATTATCCATAAGGAACTACGCGCAGCATCGTCTGTTTACCTGGGGAAAGGAACGAATACTATGTGTGTACTTTCTAGACGCAATCCCTGGAAAATGAAAGGCCGGAAGACTCGAGTTTGCCATTTTAGTTTTGGGCATTCACACGGTGGTAAAAAAAAGAAAAAAAAATGGCAGTTTTTCGCGCAGACTGCGAGCATGACAAGCCCCGGTACATTTATATGGCGCGCAACATATATATCGGCAATAAAGAACAAATTAGTTTGTTCCGCCTATTAGTTTAAAGTCCGATCATTCTAACCGCGCTAGGCGGTGGAAAAGAAAGAAAAAAATAGTATGTTTCCACATAAGAAAAAAAAGATTGCCGGTCGACATTTCATATTAATTTCCAAACTTTATATAACATTGTCAGATAAATGGAAAGAAGAGATCTGCAATTGGTTTTGCTGCCAACATTTTTCCGGCCACACGAAATTAATAATGAAGAGGCGGAGTTTCGCGCTTATCTTCTCTGCTCTTTTGGACAACTTTGGTTTTGAATTACGCAAAATATGTTACAGTTAATTGAAGATTATCGGACTAAATATATGCATGTTTTTATTTGTATTCAGTTATTTTTCGCTTTTCAAGGTGGTGTAGATGTTTTTATAAATTTTCACAAAATCAGCCGAAAAAACGAAACTTTTCTACTTTGCAGACCGAATTATTTCAAAAAAGGTTTATGGCAGAGCAGCAAAAAATCCACACTATGTTCTCAGCATAGTTATGTATTAAACAGCTAAAGCTTATATTTATATAACTTTTCAATACACAGATACGATCGCGCTAATTTAAAGAAAACAGCGAACATTGAACATTTCTTAGGAAAGTAAAAATAGTTTAAACGTTGTTTAAACTTTTACTACGTATTCTCCACTATACCCCAGCTTTCGAAATCATTAAAACACCTTACATAATTTTGTTGCGCAAGTAATTACGGCCACTTCAATAAGGCCCTGGTGCAAGGCGTAGCGCACCACGCATATCTGAAGATTCTATGGCATTTGTGAATCACCCACCACCTCATCGAGATGATGCTTCCTGAGGAGGGGGGCAAATGACACATAGAAGGCGAAGCAAAAGATGACATATGAGATGACAAGCGCGAGCCTGGAAGAGAAAGAAGCTTGAACGCAAGACTCGCTCTGGTCGACCATCCAAACCATCTATCGCTAGGCCCTCCTTGGCGTACTACCGAGACGTGACAATATTATTGTAACAGGGAGAAATATATTTACAAAAGAGGAATAAAGATAAATACAATAAGAGACAGCCAAGGAGCTAGGCAATGAGGGCCCCCCGATCGACGCACTTTTTTCTTAATCTTACGCAAACGAGCGCGCCACTTCGTCTTCATCATTCTCATCATCATCCAGTAACGTTTTGTCTCGACATTGCAAACTAGCTGTGACAGACACAGCAAAGAATGGTTCGAAGTCGGGGCAATTGCACAGTGCAGCACAACAGCAGCGGAACAGCGCACGCGTGCGAGTCACGGCAGCAGCGTCGCCGTCTTTGTCAAAGCGATCGCGCTTCTTGTTCGGGCGCTACAATATGCATTTATTTGCTGTCACGAAGAAACGCAACGTAAAAACACGCGTAACGGAATCCATAAAAGTAATATGACAACAGTTCAAATCCTGAAACGCGAAAAGGAGGAAAAATGCAAACTCGACTAAATAAGCGAATAAGCATCAATATCTATCTATTACAGGCAGTAATAGCGAGATTATATATCTAGACAAAAAAAAACGAAAAAAAAACGCACTCGGAGAGAGAACATAAAGGGACTACGGCGAAAGCGAAGGGTTCGGCGATTGTCGACATCGTGCGAGCTCGAAAGCGGCGCGCCCAGTACGATGAAACGCGCTCCTCGGCGCCTGTAATTTGGCCTCAACGCGCCCGCAGAGTAAACATCCACCCTCTTCCTCCGCCTGTTTCCCACCGACCGTGCTGGCGCGTCTCACATGCGCTGTTGGCTTGCGCACGCTCTGCGCAGACTACCGGTGAACAGCAGGGAGGCGAGAGAGGCTGATAGAGGCAAGAACCTCCTTCGGTTTCACGTTCCAGCTTTAGTTCCCAGCATTAAACCAACACGTACAGCTTCGAGCAAACCGCTACGATTGCTTTTTTTTTTTATTTTATACAAAACAATGTGCCAGACAAAATTGTTTGGGCAAGATGGCAAGTACATTTAGGAGAGTACGTTAAACACAAATAACCGCTTCACCGTCAGAGGACGTGCAGACTTTTCAAAGCGCGTGGCCTCTCCACTTTTTCTCGCAGGTGTGCTTACCTCGCTAACACACGTCTCAAAAGGAAGGTCGTTTTTGTCGGCCTGTGGCCACAAAAGTTTCGTAAATTGCCTCTGCTGAACTGTTTTTAATGCCTATGCTCAGTTGGTCCGTCGCTTCCAGAGTGAGGCCTATTGAGCCTTAGGAAGAACGGCGAGAAATTCCGCCTATGAATGCGCGCTATCGCTTTCGGGACCCATGATAAGTAGAAGATTCGCCCACAATCCACAAGGATTCCGCAAAATGTCTACAAAATTGATATCCGAATCTGAAGCGTATAAGGCGTGATGGCTCAGTGGTTACGCTCGAGTTCTGAATACAAGTGCGAAGGTACTTGTATTCATCCAAGGAGCCAGACAATGAGTTCGACGCACTTATTTCTTTTTTTATTCTTCCACAAACGAGCGCGCCACTTCGTCCTCATCATCTTCTGTCATTTTTTGTCTCGACGTTGCAAACTAGCTGTGACAGACACAGCAATGAATGAATCGGAGTCAGCTTTGTATGCGTAGAGTTCCTGATGCGCTGTGGCATAGGGCAGCCCACAGACGTTTTTCGCAATCACCTTCACCATTATTACAATGAAAATTTCTGAGGAGAATAAAAAAAAACCGTTTATGATATCTTTTTAAACTTTGTTCACGTATTCTTCTCTACATCAATTTGCAATGTCAATAAAAACACATTGCACAATATTGGTGCACTAGTAGTTACGACCAGTCCAATAAGACCCTTAAACAGGAATTTGCAATTACTGTAGGTCTGACTTCTTGGCCACTAAGCGAATAAAATGCAAGCAGGATTGGATTTCAGGTTCTAAAAATATGTCCAACAGTAGAAAAAAGATGTCGACGGAAATGAGGACAGTAATGATGAGATGTTGAGATGACCGGAGCGGCCATGAGCGCGTGGGTGTGCACACCCTAGACGTTCGTTTTAAGAGGCGGTGAGTGAGAGCTCGTTTTTGCGTCTTCAGACCGACAGACTTCGATACATATATTATTGTGAAGCTACCCAAAACTAATAAAAGATACTTCCTTGTAGCAGTTCAACGCATCGGCACTAGAGCTTCGCTATTCTATCCGCCTGTTTTTCGCACCGCAACCGGACGCCAATAACACGGAGTGAAGTTAATGAGATGCGACCACTGTCGGGAAGCCCGCTTCACCAGCGCGGGCGACAGCCTCTGCCGCATGAGAAACTGCTGCGCCAGATGCGATCGGTGGAAACATAACTGGTGCTGCAGTGGCAAAGCAAGGTATCAAATGCTAAAAAAAAAAAAAAAAGCAATTGGTAACCGGATGCTCGTGCCTCTCTCAGATGACGGCATCCAGACGGCCTGAAGTGGGCCTTTTGCCGCGCGTTCGATCTGCTGATCACACTTCATGCAGGCACGCTAGCCAGGACTGCATGGAAGAAACTGTACAGGAATGAAAATAATGTGCGCTGTCGAGTCATTCGAAAAAAACGGATGCAGCCCAGAAACACTGTGTTTTACTGAGGCAGTTTTCCATGCCCTTCACATTTTTTTCATTCTACTAAAATGATTTGGAATACGTTGCTTGCTATCGTCTCCTTCTGTAATTCGCGTTAAGGTGAAGGTGATTGCGAAAAACGTCTGTGTGGTGCCTGATGCCACAGCGCATCAGGAATTCGACGCGTACAAAACTGATTCTGAATCATTCATTGCTGTGTCTGTCACCGTCAATTTGCGAAGTCGAGACAAACAATAACCGAAGAAATACTTTTATAGCTGGAGAATGATGAGGATGAAGCGGCGCGCTCGTTTGTGGAAGATTAAGAAAAAGAAGTGCGTCGAACTGGGGGCCCTCATTGCCTGGCTCCTTGGCTGTTTCTCAATGCATATATCTTTAATCCTCTTTTATAAATGTATTTCACCCCGTTACAATAATATGCCAAAATTTAAAAACCTTGAACGATTCACAAATTCCGGAGAACTTCAGATCTGCGCGGTGCGCTATAATTGGACAAAGGCCTTATCAAAGTGGCCATAATTACTAGCGCAACAAAATTATGCGCGGTGTTTTTAATGATTTTGAAAGCTGAGGTAGTGTAGAATAGGCGGAAGAAGTTTAAACAGTGTTAAAACAGTTTTTTTTTATTTTACTAAGAAATTTTCAATGTTCGCTGTTTTCTGTAAATTAGCGCGATCGTATCTGTATTCAAATGTCACAAAAATATAAGCTTTACCTGTTTGCAGATAACTATGCTGAGAACATAGTGTGGAATTATTGCTGCTCTACCATGAACCATTTCTGAAACAAAGGCCTGCAATTTAGGAAAATTTCGTTTCTTGGGCCGATCTTGAGATTTTTATAAAAACATCTACTCTTACCCGAATAGCGAAAATTAACTGAATACAAATAAAAACATGTATATATTCAGTTAGATCATTTTCAGCTAGCTAACTTGAACATAGTTTGTGTAATCTATAACTAAATTTGGCCAGAACAGCAGAGAAGCTCGGAACTCCGCCTCTTCGATATTATTAATCAGTCATGATGCAACAATATATAATATTTTGAAGTAAATATAAAAGGTCGAACGACCGTCTTTTGTTCGATCATAGGTGGAAGCGGGAGGGGAAAGATGACGTGCGCATTTGTCGATGCACCAACTGTATAGATTTACGCAACGTTGTGGATGGTAGATGGGGAGGCTTTCTATTTTTTTTAGAAAATGTTATGTCCGCGGTTGGCTTGAAGAAACAATGCCTTTGCGAACAGAAAAAAAACTATTTATTAGACCTCGACTCGAGCGGTGCGCGCTGGCGGCCGCTCATCGGCGCGGTCCAATCTCTGGGCACGGCTGGCCGATGCAGACAGGAGAGGGCTGGGGTAAAGGAGGAATGGAACGTCGAGAAGGTCGTTGGTCCTTCGTTCCCACGCGCAGCCCTTGCGAACACAACACCGCGGCGGGAATCGACGCGCACTGGTTGAGCAGTTCATTGTTCCACCTCGTCTACGAATCCCCCGCTGCGCGGCTGTGCGGCCTCCTCCCGAAGCGTCCATTTCAGAGCTTGATGAA
Source organism: Amblyomma maculatum (assembly GCF_055883805.1). Classification (NCBI taxonomy): domain Eukaryota; kingdom Metazoa; phylum Arthropoda; class Arachnida; order Ixodida; family Ixodidae; genus Amblyomma; species Amblyomma maculatum. The sequence continues at coordinate 93,907,807 of NC_139354.1, read as the reverse complement.
GACGCTACAAGACTTGTGACTGTTTCTTATACCTTTCTTTAATTGCTTCCCTCGTTAATTTTCTTATTCATTGTGCTGTGTATATTTTTTTTTCTTGCGCCTATATACGTTACATGCGCTCCGGTTTGTGCTTGCTACATATCTGTGAATAGTAGAGCTGTGAAATGTCGCCGGAGTACGGATTACAGCAACGGCGGGAAACTATCGGCATTCTCGGACTCAGTGAAAGCCGTCATCTTAGACCGTGAGTATATATCTTTGCAGCATGCCATTGCTTCATAATTGGTTCTATATAATCTCCTACCAGTCCCAAATGTTCTCTTTCCGTATTCTCCTCGAAATAACTGCGCGAAGCATGACTTCAAGAACTAAGCGAATTTTCGTCCGGGTTACATGCAAGCAAGTGCGTGGACTTATTTACTGGCTGCGATATGAACATTTGCGCCGAAAATAGAGAAGCCGTGCATAACAGGTGTGTGTGCCAGCAACGCGCGACAGAACACTACCGGCAGCCATTTGCGCAGTGTTTTGACTGCACAGCGCGCCGCAATCAATTAGTAACCGAATACTACGCGCTCAGCTTTGTACATATATTTTGGACAGCGTCTTTTCTGCGCGCAGGAAGCCATGTTCGCTCAGTTTTTGGATTTTGTTAGGAGTTAGGGCAGTTTTTTGTTTTCAAATGTACTGACGATGCTTTGAAAACTGTCCGTGCGGTCTGTGCAAGCGAATTTTACAGTGGGGCAGACGTTATGTGCGTGATGCCGCTTGATGATTAGGCTATACTTTAGTAATAATGAACCCCCACTTTTATAATGGTTAATATCATATTGAGGATTTGAAAGCCGTGAACAGCGCAAGTGAGCCCCTTTTCAAAATTTTCTTAATCGACGACCCCCTTCTGAGAACGCACCTTCAGGTGAGGGCACGCTGTCAAGAAGCGGCGACAATAGGAGAGCGGTTTCGCAGACGCGCTTCGAAGGCTGAGGAAAATAACAAAACAAGCAAAAAGGCGCATCAGCAGTGTGTGCACTGCGCCCCTGTCACTGGAAAGTAAACAACGTGCATGTGGGACACATTGTACAAAAAATTGACGGCCGGTATGAGGCGACCATGCATATCGTCGGCGATATATAGCTCGCGAAGGGCTCGATCACGGCGCGCACTTTAAATGGGACAGGACGTCAGATCCGCCTGTTCGGCAATTATAGCTCTTTGTGCCTCACGTACTGTATGCATGAAGTGCACGTCATAGCCATCGTACAAAAATTTTAAACCGAAGCAGCGACCCACGTATTCTAATTGTATAGGAAATCATTTGGGAGTAGAAAAGAGCAACTTAATAAGATGTGCATGGTTCTTTAATGAACAATATGTATAAATGGACAGTTGAATAGTTACAGTAATGGAGTATTGTGCTAATTCTTTACGGCCGTGACCGCTATAAATATTACTCATAGTGCTCTTAGCTTTAAGCTCTGGCATTGACAACCCCATCCCAAGAACCGACTAGTAGTGACAGGTTGCTTACAGCTGTTGATGAAAAGGTAGGTCTTCATGCTATTATTGCAAGCATATTTGCTCCTTTTTGTACCTTTGTTTATTACAAGCAAAACTTAATTTTGTTCCCTATTTCTAGGGACGCTGCACCTCTTACAACACCCACTGTTCAGTCGCTTTCATTCAAGGCACAAAAAGGAGGAAATGAACATGCACTCATAGGATAGCCTGTCTTACCGTTAACAGCTGCAAATAACACGCCGCAGCAACCTTGGATGAGGTTTTCAATGGGGTTACCTGAGATGCCTAGCAATTTCTGCAATATTTATACCAACCGCTGCAGTGAAACAAAAAAGGTAACACTGCATCACTGTAACTGCTGCATGCACCTTTAAATGTGCCATAATTTTATTGCCTATTCTTATAGACGCAGGACTTCTTGCTATTGACTTTGTTCAGTAAGCAACCGTTTTTCATTGCTTCAATTTCTATCTCTCCATCACTTTATTATTGCTCCGGGTGTGATCATTTGATTTTATTGTTCAAATAATATTGTTTTATCATGTGTGAATGATTTAGCCTACACATACATGCTTTCATTTTTTTAGATGCGCATCGGAATGTTTTCTACGTAGAAATGGATCGATTGAGTTGTATCACTGGTGCGAAAACCGACAGTTTGGCACCCCCAGAAGATCTGTGTCCTGTGGTTGGAAGGGGAATAAAGAAGAGGATAATCAGCGCAAAAGCCTGCCTAACAAAAGGTAGCACTGCATCACTGTAACTGCTGCATGCACCTTTAAATGTGCCTTATTTTTATTGCCTATTCTTATAGACGGTGGACCTCTTGCTATTGGCTTTTTGCAGTAAGCAACCGCCTTTCATTGCTTCAATTCCTATCTCTCCACCACTTTCTTGTTGCTTCGAGTGTGATCATTTGATTTTATTGTTCAAATCATAATATTTTCTCACGGGTGAATGATTTCGCCTAAACATACATGCTTTCATTTTTTTAGGTGCGCATCGAGAGTGTTTTCTACGTAGAAATGGTTCGATTAAGTTGTATCACTGGTGCGAAAACCAACAGTTCGGTACCCCCAAAAGATCTGTGTCCTGTGGGTGGCAAGGGTATATAGAAGAGGATAATCAGTGGAAAAGCCTGCCTAAAAGCTTACAAAGATGACGCAAAAGCGGAATGCTGATCAGGGTGAGTGTCTGATTAGTTCTGTTATCCCACTTCACTTGCTAGGTGATGTGACTATATATGAAGCACCTTAGTATATTTTGTGGTATACTCGCTGAAAATTGTGTAGACATTAAATTTTTCCTCGTTCAATTATTTTCAGTAACGTACGAATTGGAATAAAGCGAAGTCATCCACGCATCTAATGCCCATATACATTAGATGCGTGAATGAGTTCATTAATTGTGTTCCTATGTGAACACTATAGTTTGTCGAATATATTAATATGGTAAAAGTCGACTTTTTTTACTGTTAACCGGAGTAATACATATGCTCCGTATCATAGCCTTATTTGCCTATAGTTTGTGACTGCTCTTTCTTAAATTGTATTCTGCAGAGTACACGTGTGTCATCCCGCCTATTTAACTCGCGAACAATTTGCAATCGAATTCCTTTTGTGATGTTGTTTCAGCTACAAATAACGAATGACAGTTGTGACAATATAGGTAGCTTTAGGTACAACGTGTAACGCGGAAATCTTTAATATATATGATGATATTTTTATTCACCGCATTGCCTGAACCAGCCTGTTTGAAGAGACGAAATGAAAACAAATATGGATGTCTTTGGACAGGAACAGTAATCGCGGAGTCATGACCATTTTGTTTTAATTAAATTTCCCTATGTCGTGGGGTAATCTCTCGACAGAAAGGAAAAACCCTTAGGTTTGCAAGATGCGGCGTAGTTTTCTCAGAGAAAAAAAAAAAAAAACGCCTATCACTTAAGCTGGAAAACCCCGTTTTTGTCATTTCAAAATGTTGCACGTTTGGAGGCCTGCTGCTTTCGCACTAAAATTTTGTCATCCATTGTTTTTTACTCACCACATCAACATAACTTTTATTTGTATAAGAAGTATTGAAAGCTTGTTTCATTGATGCAGTTGATTTAGTAAAATATTGCAAACTTTGCTTCAAGCGCAACGCGCTACAAAAATGTTTATTTTCAACCTTACATACTGGCGTGATGCGTTACGTTGTTTGCACTAAAATATTCTGTCTTTATTACGCAGGTTATATTGTTAATTTAAGGCAGAATCTGGAGATCTAAGCTGCTATGTGTGTTCTCTGTAACGCTGGAAAGCAATTTGCTTATGATTGCATTATAAAAAATTACACATTTAAAAACCATCTTCAAAAATATAGTATTGTTAGTTATGGTCAAAGCTGAGAAATGGAATAATATATTAATAGACTAGATTGAATACTACTGCACCTAGAAATAAAAAGAATGAGACAGAGAAAAAGTGCAGCCTTCACTTGCGTTCTGCCATTAAATTGACAGAAATAGCGAATTAATACAATTTTAAGCTAGATTATGTCCTTGCTGACAAGCAGAAAAAGGCTTTATTAGCGCTGACAAGGCTTTAAATTTTACTTACAGTAAAATGTAACTAAATTCAGCAAATACTAAATTGAAGTTTTGATGCCTACTCTATAAGGGGGAGTCATATAAGCAAATCTATAGATTAAAAACAGGCATTTTTATATTTCTAATTTTACATTTTGCAGAATTCAATATATTTACTGACTCATATTAATAAAGTACTTTGCATTGTTTTCAAAGATTTCGATAAAAATCGATGTTGCGGCATTTTCTTCAGTCCTAATCAGTTTTCCTTATTTTACCATTCTTTTTTTTAATTTTGGCCAATTTAAATATTATATGTAGAAAAAAACAAACCTAGAGCTTCAAGTTTTTCCAGAAATAAAGAATGGAACCTAGATAATGCAGAGAAATAGTTTCAGTGCCAGGATAATATTGGATCTTGCAAGAATGCAGGCTGAATTTGGCCATTATCAGGACAAGCACTTGGTTTAATATTTAATGTTATATTTTTAAACAATATAACGCAACACTTTTTAGTCCGCGATATTGTTGAGGTACTGAATATTCTTGAGAGGAATTTGAAGATCGAAGATCTTTTTTTTAATCGCAGCAAATTTACCCTTTACTGCTGTTTTCGAATTTTGGGCAATTTTGATGCGTTGTGTAGAACACACCTAGCGGTCTGGAGCTCCAAATATTGCCTGGAATTAAGAACATGCGTTAGAAAGTGGAAACATATTTAGTGCAACCGACCTAATGCATCACATTCCAGTATACAAGGTTAAAAATGCATATTTATACAGCGCATCGCTCCTGAACCAAAGTTTGCGATTTTTTAATAACTCAACTGCAAAACCAAAACGGGTTCCTAATACTGTTTGTAAATGTAAAACCTGCATATATTTAGGGAGTAAAAAATAGTAGATGACAAAATCATGGTATCCAAATTTGCAACATTTTGAAATGGCAAAAGCAGCGTTTTCTACCTCTAAAGATATACCGTAATATTTTTTTTTGTTTTCGAAGAAACCACGCCGTATCTTGCAAAACTAAGGTTAATTCCTTTGTGTCTAGATATTTGCCCACCAAATATAAAAATTTCATTTGAAACGAAAGACGGTCATGGGACCTCTATTATGTTTCTTATTAAGGCACCCATATACGCTGTGAGAAAGCCACCATCAAGGGCTTATTTTTAAAATTACATATTTCGAACGGTTGGGCCATCTAAGAAAATTTGAAAGCTAGGCACACCTTCGGTGTCGCCAGCCCTCACTTTCTGTTACAGCTGCACTTGCGAAGCTGAATTAATACGTTGAGTACTTTATTTTAGCCACGAATATCGGGGTCAATTTTAAAGAAAGACCGCAGTGACGCGATTCTCGTAATATTTGTAAGTGAAATCTCTAAAGCTTACAAATATATCTATATGTATGATCTCATGCAGGTTTTATTCAAGTTACATTACACCTGCTGTGCTTGATAGCTTGAGCCAAGGGTTAGAAATAAACCATTAGAAACAGGCGATGGAAACCGATGACGCATTGCCGGCAGCCTCTTAGGACAGCACAGTAAAGTTTTATTTTGTACGTAGGGAAGTGAGGTTATTCGCTCTAAGTACTAAATATTCACTTTAGACAATAAATACGACTTACAGAGTCGGTGAGCACGTTCGGAAACCTCTGTTTCGATATTTGCGATTAGAAACCTCATGTGTACCTTTTTTTTTCTATCTGCAGTATTATGTAGATACCGGTTATGTAGATACCGAAACCGTTACCAGCCCATTCGCACACCTCAATTGTGCTGCTCTCAACATGCTTTTGAGCGGACTAAACAACCTGCCGCTATGATGGCTGGTCCCATGCATGAGTAAGGGTGATATGCTGGCGATGGTTGCCTCGCGTCAGCCATTTGGCGCACATGAAGACGCGAGTTACACTGAGCGCGCTGAACTTTGCAGTGCGGATAATGACTACAAAGCGGTAAGGATACAAATGAGTGGAACATTATTTTTCAGCTGCAAAGTACAAATACGGTCTTGTTGAACGGTTGGGCTGGCGCGGACAAAGGAACCATAGGCAACTTATAGGTCTAACGCTACACAGGGCTGTCGAGCCAAGCCAAGGCCTCAATTGTATTGTCCGGCAATCTGATTTTTGTATTTTCGGTGTTTCCTATTGTATCTGGGGGACGAAATGCAGACGTGATGGTTCTTTATCGCTAATAATGAAACGTGGTTTGTGCCGGTACTCTTCAAAGTATCAACACCATTTATTATGTAAGTCATTAATCAGTAATTTAGGTAAATAATGTCAATTAAGGATTCCAAACAAAACCTTTTCTGTGGCGCTCAAGGTAGCTTCCAGCAATATGTATCTGGTTTCCTTCCCCTGCCTCGAAAATGTCTTTTTTATCCCTTGGATCAAATTTGCTTGGACAAGCAGTATATGTGTAAAAATGGTGCACCTCATATTTCAAATGACTTCAGATATCATCGCATGACTACATCACTAGTGATACCACTGAAGGTCCTAATAATTGCTTGAGTGACAGCCTTTTATCATTTTAACAGGCTAGGAAGCTCATATGAATACGGAATGAAGGCTAATATTTTCTTTCGTATATTTTCTAGGATGCCTGAGGAGAGGCAGCGTGTACCTGAGTGACGTCCTCTCCAGGAAGACCGCGGCAACAATCAAGCGATGGCTCGTGACAGTGAAGTAATAGGACGGCGGGCACAACGAGCAGGGAAACGTGACATCTTCAACTCAGTATAGAAGCTGAAAGCCAGAATAAATTGATGTGAAGCCTCACAAACTTAGCTGAAAGTGCCATTTTTTATTAGCAGGGCTTTGAGCATGTTTCGAATATTTAAGAAAAAAACAATAAAAAGTGCTGTTTAAACCTACATTTGCCGATGCTCAGGCTTTTTTGAGCTACATACGTATGGGTTGCTTTCACCTGCCCGGAGAACACCATTACTGATGCCACAAAGTTAGAGCCCGCTTGGAGGAGAAGTTGCGCATCTCAAAATACTGCCGCAGCGCTAATTTTCCATGCACAATTGAACTGCAGACGTTTTAAAGGGTACACCATAGGCCATGGATGAGTAGACCACTAATTATACATGGATAAACCACCGGCCAGCGAGTACCGCCGAAGTGGTTGGGCCATGTGTGGGTAAGCCATGGCCCATGCATGACCCTAGCGCGGCAGTAGGCTGGTCAAGTCGGCAAGCCATGGCCCAAGCATGACCCTAGCGCGGCAATAGGCTGGCCAAGTCGGCCGTACTCGTCGGCCCGAGGTCGATTGCCGATGATCGGCCGTTCTTAGGCCATTGTCAATCCCCGACCTCGGGCTGAGGTAGGTGGCCTAGGTCGGCCCGGTGAGTTTCAGTCGGCCATATTGGCAAGGGCCGAGTGCGGGCCGACCATAGGCTTGCCGCTTGGGATTATCCTCATTCACAAGAAAGGGGACTCTAAGGACCTTAAAAAGTACAGACCAATCAGCTTACTGTCTGTTACGTATAAGGTATTTACTAAGGTAATCACTAATAGAATCAGGACAACCTTAGACTGCAATCAAGCAAAGGATCAAGCAGGGTTTCGGAAACGGTACTCTACTATCGATCATATCCATACCATCAATCAGGTGATAGAAAAATGCTCGGAATATAACCAGCCCTTATACATAGCATTCATTGATTACGAAAAAGCATTTGACTCAGTTGAAACCTCGGCGGCGATGCAGGCATTACGAAATCAGGGGGTAAATGAGCCGTATGTGAAAGTGCTGGAAGATATATATAGTGGCTGCACAGCAACCATAGTTCTGCATAAAGAAAGTAACAAAATTCCCATAAAGAAAGGTGTTAGGCAAGGAGACACAATCTCCCCAGTACTATTCACAGCTTGTTTAGAGGAAGTATTCAGAGACTTGGAATGGGAGCAGTTAGGGATGAGGGTAGATGGAGAATACCTCAGTAATCTGCGATTTGCTGATGACATTGCCTTGCTAAGCAACTCGGGGGATGAACTGCAAATAATGATTGATGACCTAGACAGAAAAAGTAGAAAGGTAGGCTTGAAAATCAATATGCAGAAGACTAAGGTAATGTTCAACAGCCTCGGGAAGGAACAGCAGTTTACATTAGGTAGCGAAATACTGGAAGTAGTAGGCGAATATGTGTACTTAGGACAGGTAGTAACGGCAGATCCGGACCATGAAAAGGAGATAACAAGAAGAATAAGATTGGGATGGAGCGCATTTGGCAGGCACTCACAGATTATGACTAGCAGCTTACCGGTATCGCTCAAGAGGAAAGTATACAACAGTTGCATCTTGCCTGTACTCACCTATGGGGCTGAAACGTGGAGGCTAACCAAGAGAGTTCTACTTAAGTTGAGGACAACCCAGAGGGCTATGGAACGAAAAATGGTAGGGGTAACATTAAGAGATAGAAAGCGTGCAGAGTGGGTCAGAGAAATAACTCAAGTTACCGACATTCTAGTGGAAATTAAGAAGAAGAAATGGACATGGGCAGGACATGTAGTGCGTAGAGAGGATAACCGATGGTCGCTGAGTGTAACAAACTGGATTCCATGGGAAGGAAAGCCTAGCAGGGGGCGGCAGAAAGTTAGGTGGGCGGATGAGATTAAGAAGCTCGCAGGGGTCAAGTGCATGCAGATAGCACAGAACCGGGTTAAGTGGAGAAATATGGGAGAGGCCTTCGCCCTGCAGTGGGTATAATCAGGCTGATGATGATGATGATGATGAAATTACTTTCTTATTCTGAAGACCCAGGTGGAACGAGAGGAAGATGGTTTACACGGTATGAAGGAGCACTGAATGGGGTACGCCTCAGTTCGCACGTCGAGCAAACGTTTCGACAAGTGGACTTGTCTTCGTCTGGGCAAAGCGTCCATCACTGGCAGGAGTTTAAATATGCTTTTGCTTCCGAAGAAGAGAAGCTGGGGAGGGGGAAGTGGGTGAGAAGAAAGTAGGTGTGAAGGAGTGGGGAGGGGAGGATGGGTGAGAAGAAAGTAGGTCATTGAGAGAAAAAAAAATCTTCAGTTTGTATTTCTCGCCATTGAACCAGGAATCCTGTGGCCTGCAAAACAAGTAAAAGCGGCCGTACCAGAAAAAACCACAATATGATTAGTCACAAATGATTAGTCACCACTTAAGCCGGTTTGGTGCAGATACACCTTACAAAGGGACAGGCTTTGCAAAGGGCCCTGATAAGGCATATATCTAAGGGGTACAATTCTTAAAACTTTCGGCAAAGGTTAGGGGAGGGGATAACTACAAAGTCAAAGGATAATACCCACTCAGTGAACTACCACGGAGATGAAAAAAAGAAAGTTTACAGGACAACCTCAAGTAATATGTGATAAGGAGGAAATTGTACAGGTTATTCTATTGTGGAAGGCAATAGAGTGCCCATGTGTTGTGAATAAACTGTGCAATTAAATGTATGTGGGGTTCTTTTCCCGAATACTTATAATGCGGAGGGAATATACCTAAGAGATTCTAGCCTTCACTTAGATATGTTTATTCCTGCTGATTCCAATGTTCTAAATTTATGAATTAGATATGTATTTCTATATTTTCTGTGCCTTGCAGATTTAAAGCCTGACTGGAGAATACATTAATTAATTTCTTCGAACTTATGACATTTCTGATTGAAATGCTGGGAAACAGCTTTCGGAAGGTTTTTGACTGCGTCTGCGCGATAGCCATTAAGCCTTATGCTCATTCTTTGCCCTGTCTCTCCTATGTGCTGTTCATGACAGAAGGCGCATTCTAGAAGGTAGAAAATTTAGTAATATAATGAACTACTTTAGGGAAGGTATTAAACTACAAAAGTAATAACTGGTTTCGACATTATTTGAACTGGATTGTAACCCTGCTCTTTCAATACGGGACACGGTAGGGCTTCGCAAAAGCAATAAGTACGCGTGGCGAGCCTGGGCATGTGCAACAGATTAGAACAAAGAATGACAATTGTGCGTCCGAGACCTGCGGTATCCTTCGTAGCAGGGACACATGCTGCGTCTATTCTGTGTTTGGTCACACGCATTCCCCACGAATGAAGATTTAGGGCTCCATGGGACCGCCCAAAGGACAGATGGCTCAATGCAACGGGAGTTCAAAATTAGTTGTGAGCGCAGTTCAACGGCTTCGGCACAGTGGTGGCTGCCTGGTTACACTCGTCGGCAGAAGACATAGAGTGAGGAGGACATTGGGCGGAAAAATTCGTTGAGCCATTATTTCTCAAAACGCAGCCAGGCCCGAAATCGTGGTGTAAAAGAATATTCTTACACCGTGCCCCACATGAACTGCCACGTATTACCAACGATGAGGCGCGCAAGAAAATACACATAAATTACGACGCAAGATGACGAGATCTTGTTGTTTTGTGTCGTCTTTTTTGAATTTGTGACGCACCCATATGTAATGATGCACTACCAAGGGGCCAAGTTTAATCCTTTATTATGCATGCTGATGAGAGTTTGCATTCTTATAGGTGGACGGAATTTGTATGATAGAATGCAAAGAAAGGTCGCTAACTTGCACGACTATAGGATTGCTTGTTGTGCCTTCTTGGGAAGGCCGAAAAGTCAAAGGGCGATGAATGAAGTGGCTAAAGCGATCTCTCACATTCTTGTTTGCAAATGTGCACCACGACTTGACAAAAAAAAAAAATAAGATATGCACTGGGCCTTGGAAGTCTATACAAAAAGCAGCACCCTGCATAACTGATACATCCTTGCGTCTTTACGCTGCCGAATATGGCCATAGTCCTCTGCTCGCGTCATTGTTTACTTGTCTCAGACGGCATGTCTATTTTTAGATTTAGTTTCTCAATGGTGGCCACATGTAAATATGTGCGTTGTTTTCGAGAGAAATAAAGCACTTGTTACCCCCCCCCCCCCCCCCGGGTGGCGCAGTGGTTACTCGGCTACTTTTCGCAAGGACGCGGGATTGAATCCCGGTCTCGGCGGGCGCTTTTTGATGGAGGCGAAATGCAAGGCGCCAATGTGCTGTGCGATGTCAGTGCACGTTAAAGATCCCCAGGTGGTCGAAATTTCCGGAGTCCTCTCCTACGGTGTCTCTCATAGCCTGAGTCGCTTTGGGACGTTAAACCCCAAAAACCAAACCAATGAAGCACTTTTTAGTTTAGTACCCTGTTCTTGCGCTTGTCTCTTCTCCATGGATTGACTAGTGCTTGCGCTCATCTGTTACTATAGGAATGAATACTCAAAACAACTGCAGTTCACTGCACAAAATACATTAAACGAAACTATCCCTTTATTTTGTGTATATGACCGTCGAAAAAGCAACCACTCTGGTACTTAGTGGTGTAACTAAAACAGGTCCAAAGGATAACATGCAATGGCCACCTTCTTTTATAACGAAATACTGCAACGGCCTTCCCAGCATGAATAAGGTATGCGCACGTGCCCCCTCTATTGTTAACAAGTAATGACAGACTATCTGAACAACATATTCCCGAAAGCACAAAGGGTAACACCCGAATGCAACACAAACCTAACAGTAGATCTAATGCATTCCATACTTTGTTCCCGACTCAGATGCAACACGGGCAGCTATGTATAACGTGGTACCACGGTCGAAAGTGCCACATGTGCGTTTACTATCCGCTTGTAATCAGGCTTTAAATGGACGTGTTTTTAACAATATCGCAGCCTACCCTATAAAATGGTACTACTGCCAGGAACAATAAATCGCAAATACAGGCATTAAAGTGAGTGCAAGGTTAGATGGTCCAAACGAGGAGGAGGAAACAATTTCATTTAACGCATTACTAAGCGTCACGAATATCCTGGGCCAAGATAACCAAGGCCTACCGATCTTTCAGCTGGTCAGAGGCTAGCTAATCCGCCTCGTATACGGAGGATATTGACTAGGTAAGAGAGGAGGAATGTAGAGATCACGGAGTATTAATCTCGTTCCATTATCTTCAAATGATATTGGAGAGTCGCTGTCAACAAGAAAGGAATTGCGGTTGTTTCGAAGGGAACTCTCTTCATTCGCCAAGTCTGTATCTAGCCTGTTGCTCCATTTGCATCCGGTTTTGCATGGTGCCACAGAAAGCGCAATGCATCTCCGTCGTTCTCTCTGATATCGATTTGCAAAAATGCCTTTTCAATGTCTGCTACCAAAGTTATTTTGTGGCTTCTGAAATTTAGTAACAGTGCTACAAGGTCGGCTGTCAAATTCGGACCACTTTCGAGGTTTTGATTCAGTAATTTTGCCTTCTGTCCATGCGATGAAGCGTCAAAAACTACTCGCAATCTCGTTGTATTACTCGTTTCCCGAAAAACCGGCTGATGGGGCATGTAGTAGATCAGCTTTCCCTCTTCCTTTTTTTCTACTATCGGTTCAGATATGCCTTCCATGCAATACTGTCTGATGACAGCGTCGTACTCCTCCAAGAGATGAGTTTTTGGAAGGCGGTTTGTCAGTTGTGACAAGCGTTTTTCAGCAACTTCCTTGTTGTCAATTAAATCTATATTCTCTTTCCATGGAAGGGCTACCTCGTATCTAGAATCACTGCGCCTGATATTCTCTTCGAAAGAATCAAGCAGCTTGTGCTCCGCACAGCTGTCATCATCCGTGACTCCGATCGACTCGAGAGTCCAGAATCGTTCCAAGCTGTTTGCAGCTTCTCTCTCGGCAAGTAATACGCGAAGAGCAGTGATCTGCATGCATTGCGAGTCAGAAGTCTTGCACCCTACTGGGCCCTGAATACACCACCCAAAGGGTGTCTCCACTGCTCTTCTTCCCGTTACAAGTTCCCAGTAGTGCTCTGAGCCGATAAGCAGGTCTACGTCACCTCTTTTATTATCGCAGGTCATGTCAGCGGCAGTCAGGGCTCCAAGTAATTCTTTAATCTTGAGGTCAGGGATCGGGATCCTTTGCTCACAGATTATGTTGGTCTCAAGAACTTCGATGTGATACATCTTCTTATTGTGCGCGGTTAGCGACACCAGCACTCTGTTAAAATCTCGTTGTGACTGGTGTCCGCCGAACACACAAACTTTCAGCGTTTCTTTTCCAACAATTTTTCAACCGAGTTTTGCAGATGCTTTCTCCGTAATGACTGACCGTTGGCTTCCGCTGTAAAAGAGAGCACGTAAGTAGAGGGCTTTACGTTCGCCGACACACAATATCGTTGCCGTTTGTAGCAGTACTTCTCGCTTGCAAGTTCACGGGGACAGTCGTCACATCGTTCACTTTAGCCTTGACTTTCGGATGGGTGAATTCCGGATCACACATGGTTGTCGCGTGTCGTCCTGCACAAATTGTGCGTCTAATCTTGCTTCTGCACTCGTTAGCACGGTGACCCGCTTTCACGCATCGAAAGCAACGTCTTCCCGATTGTAGTATTTTCTTCTTTTCTTCTTATGGAATGCTAGCGCAGCAAGCGGCAGTTTCGTGGTCACTCTCCTTGCAAAAGAAACAACAATTTGATTTTGCGGTTTGGTGAAGTAGAGCTGCTGACGATTTAAATTTCGTTCCAGCGCTGTTCTTTGTACTCTCTGCTGGGCTGAACATGACGTCTGCTGCGTTTGACGCCTGCTGCGTCTTACTCATACTTTGCTGCGCAACCAGGTTTTCGCGGCTTGGCACTTCGATCCTCAGCAAGTCAACAAGCTTGTTAAGTAATGACAGCCTACCTTTTGCAGCTGTTTCTCTTTCCGTAGACTCTTCCGGTGCGTCGTCGTCCCGCAGTGGAATTCCTCCTCCGGTCGGGCACCGTGTTATGGCTTCCGACCCCTCCTCCCTCGCCACGGTCCGATGGAAGCCGAGCAATAATTCTTTCGGTAGAGCGCGCTGTACGAGGGCGAAGAGCAGTGTTCCGTACGTTTCCTGCTCCTGGCCAAGCGCCTGCAGGCCGCGGATCCGAGACACGAGGGTATCGTATAACCTCCGGAAGGAGCGTATGTCTTCGGCGCTCCGCACAGGCTTGAGGTCCAAGAGCGCACGCATGTGCGCTTGCACGATGGCGTCCGCTTTGCCGAAACGTCTGGTGAGCAGCAATATGGCGTCGTCATAGCACCGCGATGTGGGAGGGAGGCCCTGTATCGTTCTCGCTGCTTCGCCTGTCACCACCGATTTTAGGTATCCGAATTTATCCAAGGTCGTCAGACGGTCGTTTTTGTGAATCTTTTGCTCGAACTGCTCCCAAAATTCTTGCCATGACACTTCTTTGCCGTCAAATTTTATGAGCTCTAACCTTGGAAGCTTCACCTGGCAGGCCCCGTTCGTAGTGGCTGCGTCGTTGGGGGTGATGCTTCTTTCGGCTGTCTCTTTCCTTGAATTTCTTTAATTTCCTCTTGGAGCTTCGTGATGTATGTAAAGACCCGGTCGTCATACTCGATAGATTCTTCGTAGTCCTGCCCAGCTTCTTTCTTTGGCAGTAGCGTCTCGACAGAGGCGTTAACTTTGTTCAGCTGGGTCTGCAGAGCGCTAAGTCTCGCCAACAAAACACTGAGTTCTTTTACATTGTCCATGCGACTCTTCATGCAGGCGTCAATATCGGAAAAGAGGCGGGTCACATGAGACCGAAGAGCCGTTCTCTTCGCTTTGTGCCGTTCCATGTCGCTGCACTCTGCGCTGGGTGGCGGCTTCGGGGTAGAAATTGGCTTTTTCTTCGTTATTAATCGCCTCCAGGACTGGCAGTTGTCTTTGTTAGGTCACGGCGTACATCCTGGGTTTCGGCACCAACTTTATCTTTATGTCGCGTTCGTTAAATCACACAACTTCTTAACAGAGCACAAACGACATCCGTTTATTTTTGGTTACAGCAGACGACTCACGCCCCAAGCGTCTCTCCGTGGTTTTGTCTTTGAAGCCTTCTCGTCTTGGCTTGTCTGTCAACTCGGGGCTGTTCTGTTTCGGTTTCGGTTTCGAAACAGTAACATTCCCAAGTGATGAAGTTTGGGACATTATAAATACTTAATTGAGTTCCTTTTAATGCGTCGTTGAGTATGTCGCCAGGTCGAAAGGTGAGTGGGTAATCCAAGATAACGTGCGGGCATTAAAATTCCCAACTATGAGGAAGCCGGACTCTCGAAGCAACCTTGAAGTAAAGTGCATGAGAAGTTTGCAAAGCGTGTACTCTGTATGTTGGTTATAAAATTTAGAATGTACAAATGGCTGGATGTGTGATGAGAATACAGTACAAATGCTGTGTTGTGACGTTCATGACGAGAGGAGACTTGAGTGGCCTCAAATCGGAGGTACCGACAAACATAAGTGCTCACTAACTAGGCACAATCGCTGTTATGAGCTGCGTGCAGGGCAAGGTAGCCCGGAATACCTTTCAGAGCACGCGATGTTTGAATGAGAATGACATAACGTTGTGAGGGTACCGTCAGGAGCCATTGGATAAATAGTGTTCGATTGGTACTCAGGCTTCTGCTACTCCACTGTGCAATGTGTATGTTAATGTTCACCGTCATTCTTAAGCTACGTTAGCACGCTTCTCGAGGTGTGGGGGACGAAAGAGGATACTGCAGTTGCTTCACTAGATGTAGATGTACACGGCCGTTTGAGAGAATGAGTTAGGAATTCCATGCGTTCGTCATCAAGCAGAAGATTGGTAACGAGGATATGCATGAGTTCGAATGCTTGGCGAATGGCGGAAATATTTTCTTCAAGGTACTAAATAAGGGGGTCATTCCGATCTTTTATGTGGCGCATATATCTCTCAGATGTGATAAATGGTGTGGAGTCGGGATATGTGTAAGATAATGGTTTGGGAGGGAACTCAGAAATGGTGGGCTCGGCTTACCCGATGGGAGCGTAGCTGGCTTGAGAAGCGGAGGTGGGGCAGCTGGCTGTTCCTGACCTTCTCGATGCAAGAAATTGGTCCGAAGTTGTCGTTCAGTCTCCTGATTTGTCGGTGATAGAGGGGGGAAATCCTCGTGACTTGAAGGATTGGGTTGCGTATTCTTTATTCTTCAGGGTGACCAGACAATGCTTGTCGCGTAGTCAACAGTCGCTTCGTAGTGAGAGGCCGGGAATTGTATGGCTTTTCCTGTTGTTGGTCGGAAGCTTCCAGCTGTTCCCTGAGACTCTTCCTTCGGTCATATGCAGCTTTGTGGCTATTTTGGTCGTGCTGTTCCTGTGCAGGGCAGGTGCGGTCAAACGTTGGGTGTGTTCCATCCACCGCAGTGTTTTCCACCGCTTCTGAAAAATATTTCTCGATTGGATGAATTACGCAGCGGGACAAAGCCACGGGGGCCGTCTTGTAAGATTGGATGCTGTGAGTTTTCGCTAGAATGTATAACGAAGTAAGTGCTGCTACCCTTCGTGCGGGGAATTCGTTGTTGTTTTCAGAAGGATGACATTCTGGAACTACTTGATTTGCAGAGTCAGCACCTGTCGCCCATGCGGCGTCAAGTCTGCTGCTGAGGCAATGTCATGAAGAATTTCGTAGGGTTTAGCCTGGGAGATGAAGTCGTTCTTTGCTTTTTAGAGACACGACTGACCCTTTCTTACGCACCGTATGCCAAGTCAGACTGAGGCGGCTGCTACCGGAGTACGTTGTTTCAACTGAAAATTTTTCCGCAGGGATTAATGGCTTTTATACAGAAGTCGTAGCAAGTGTTCGGTTCCTTTCAGCGCGATTTTCAAGTGAATATTTGTCTATAGTAAAACGAAAGAAATTGTACCGTGCATTGTGTGACATTAGGTTCCCTTTGTATAGGGCCTTGTACGATGGAGGCCCAGGTGCAGATGTTTTAAAAAGGGTAAAAATTGCAGGTGACGCTAGGAGCAAAAACCTTTTTTAAAATTGCACACCGGAACATGCCGGTAAAGTATTTTTGGAGTAAAAGGAATTATTCATACCCTAAGGATCACACTGTTTAATATGCAGGAAGCCAAAAACCATTGACGATGTTCTCTTACAATGTTGGGAACGAGTATATTTTGGGGATGTGTTGCAACGAACGCTAATGAAACATTTTCCGCTAGACCCGCATGGAATTCGGTACTTATGCGAGAGAAAGTGAGGATGGGGTATCAAGTGATTTAATTTTGCTCATGGGCCTCCACTGTATATGGCGCTCAAGAATGGCGGGTTACCATTGCGATAAAGTATTCCCCCACGTGGCGTGTGCCACGTTGCCGGCTTGATGACCAGTTCGTCAAGTTGGATCATGTCTTGGGAGCTATCTAGAGCCGTATGTTGTCTCCGGCATATGATCCTTTTATTGCGAAAGCAATACTGCTAGCACTTTTCCGCCATCGGTGGAGGTCATTCCTTCACTCCGGCGAAGCTGCGGCGCACGATCACGTGATAGCGTGACGTCACGACCAGAGCAGAGCGGGGGCCCCAACCAACCCCAACTCGTCTCTTCGGCCGTAGTCGTCCCCTCACTAGGCGCGGCGGCTACCACGTGACAGCGTGACGTCACGACCAGAGGAGAGCAGGGGCCCCAGCTTGTCTCTTTGGCCGTAGTCGTTCCATCGCTTGGCGCGGCGGCTACCACGTGACGGCCTCCTGGGCCCGCCGCGTGAGGGCGCTCGCTAGGAAAGAATAAACGGGGCATTTACCTGTACCTTTATGTTATCATTGAGGCCCCGTACCAAGTTATATTTCCAAGAAGTGCCTTCTGTCAAAGACTTGTTTATGCATCAGTTTCAGCAAAAAAGTTGTCCGGAATTCCTGCTCAGCAGTGAGCAAAAAGATGGACAGCATACACGACAGTATTACGCGGCCTACGACTCAAGACGGCGCGTATTTCGCTGCCGCAGGAGCGTTCCGCTTGGTCATGTCTGAGGAGCTGTGCAAGGCGTCGCCGGAGCGACGTGCTGAGCGCAAACGCCAGTGGTGGTGGTGGTACAAACTTTATTCATTGAAGGCCACAAAATTAAAAAAGTAAAATTATGTTGCCGCCGTTCCGTGGGTGGCCTTCCGGCCGCTGGTCGTGGCCTCCAGGTCACGCCTGGCGGCGACTTCCGCTGCCCAGGTCGTAAGCCGCTGTTGAATATGCGGCTCCAAGCTGGCCAAAGCAGCCTCCCACAGCTGCGGGCTGTTTATTAGCCAGGAGACGGGGGGAAAGTGCGCCGGACAAGGGTAAAGAATGTGAGCATAGTCTGCTCGGGGAGAGCTGCAAAGCGTGCATTGGGGCGAGAAGGCACCGGGGTGAATAAGGGCAAGGCGTGCAGGGGAGAGGAAAGTGTGGGCCTGTAAATGGCGCCACGTATTCTGTTCGATTTTAGATAGGGACTTGTGAGGGGGAGAGAGGGATAATCGGGAGTTTCGGTAGTGGAGGGTGATGTCATGGAAGGTGAGGAGGGAGTCACGCGTGTCCATCCCGGGGTGGAGGGGGCCAGCTCGGTCGGTCATTTCGCGAGCGATAGAATTTGCCGCCTCATTTCCAGGGTGCCCCGCGTGAGCCGGAACCCAAAATGGTTGGATAGATCGGGAAGGGGGGGAGGAGGGCTTGAGGATATTGAGCGCAGAGGAAGAGAATCTACCCTTTGCAAAGTTGCGGACTGCGGTCTTAGAGTCGCTAAATATGAAAAGGGCTGGTGTGCTGGCAATGGCGAGGGCGATGGCTGCTTCCTCTGCGGCAGTGGAAGTGAGAGCATGGATAGTGGCGACGGAGAGGGGGGCTCGTGTATTAGAGACAGTGGCCAGGGCATAGGCGGGATGCGAGAGGTAGGGTGCCGCATCAACATACACGGCGTCAGACCGTGTACCGTACTGGCACCAGAGGGTGGAGGCGCGGGCAGATCGGCGAGCGGCATGATGCTCAGGGTGCATGTTCTTGGGAAGGGGCTTGACAGTGAGCATGGAGAAGAGGGAGCTGGGCAAGGGATGGGTGACAGAGATAGGGGAGACAGGGGTCAAGCGAAGGGAAGTAAGAAGGGCTCTGCCAGGGGTGGTGTGAGATAAACGATCGAGTTGTGCTACGCGATGCGCATCCACAAGTTCTGAAAGAGTATTGTGGACGCCCATCGCCAGTAGACGAGAAGTGGGGGCGGAAGTGGGAAGCCCGAGAGCCGACTTATAGGTTTGGCGGATGAGACAGTTGACCTTGTCTTCCTCGGTACGAGACAGAAAGAGGTAGGGGAGGGAGTAGACAAGGCGGCTTAGCACAAAGGCCTGAACAAGACGACAGAGGTCGTGCTCGCGCATGCCGTAGTGTCGGTTAGCGACCCGTCGGATCAGCCGTACCGTCTGCTGGACGGTGGTAGTAAGGCGGGAAAGGACAGTAGTGTGTTTGCCATTGGATTGGAGAAAGAGACCGAGAATACGGATGCAAGAGACAGAAGGGATGGGATGTCCGTCGATAGTGACGTTAAGGTTAGGAGATGAGGTTGGAGCTTGCCTCAAGCCAGGAGGAGCAGGAGCTCCGACTTGGACGGGGAACAAGCTTGCCCGACCGTGCGAGCATAATCGGCGACTGTTTTAGCGCCCGCCTGGAGAGCGGCTTCCATCTCACCAAGATTGCCGGTAGTCACCCAGAGGGTGATATCATCAGCGTAGAAAGCATGGGAGAGGTTAGGAATGCTAGCTAAAGCACGTGCCATCAGAAAAAGGGTGAAGTTGAAGAGAAGGGGAGAGAGAACAGAACCCTAGGGGGTACCTCGATTTCCAAGAGGGAAAGCAGGAGAGGAGAGGGTGCCGAATGAGATCTCAGCCGTGCGATGGGCAAGAAAAGCCTTGATGTAACTATGGATTCGGGAGCCCACGTTGAGGGTAGAAAGGGCGTCTAGGCTGGCGGTATGGAAGACATTATCAAATGCTTTTGTCAAGTCCAGTGCCATGATCGCGCGAGTGCGCTTGGCGTGAAGAGGGTGAAGGACCTCTTCGGAGAGCTGGAGCATGACATCCTGTGTAGAGAGGGATGGGCGAAAGCCGAACATTGAATCGGGGAAGAGATGGTTGTCCTCGAGGAAGCTCTGTAAGTGGTCTAGAAGCGCAGTGGTCTAGAACGACGTGCTCAAAGAGCTTACCGAGACAAGAGGTGAGGGAAATAGGACGGAGATTTTGAATGTCTATGGGTTTGCCGGGCTTGGGGATGAAGGTCACCTTAGCGTGGGTCCACTCAGAAGGCAGGGTGCCTTCGTGCCAATGTTTGTTAAAGAGGTCCGTTGTGGCCTCTAGGGATGATGTGTCCAGGTTACAGAGGGCCTTATTAGAAATTTGGTCTGCTCCTGGTGCGGAAGTGGTGCGGAGCTTATGTAGCGCCGCACAAACCTCCCCCAAAGTGATATCTGCGTCAAGCGCAGAATTAATGGTGCCGATCTAAGAAGTGAGGGGGGACGGAGGGGAGGTGCAGAGATAGCGATCTCGGAGTGCAAGAAGGAAATCGGAATCGGATAGCGGCGAGGATTGCAGGAGGTGCGTCACATCCCTGCTTTGCGTTGCCTTTACATGCGAAGGGGTAAAGGAGGGCACGTAGGAGCGCCCACGTATCCCTCAGCCCGTGGTTACCGGCTATGCGGTCGCATGTTTGGCCCCACTGCTGCCTGGTGAGGTATGAGCAGTGCTCCTCAATTTCCATACCCAGGCGGGCAAGGCGGAGGCGTAGTGAGCGATTGTGTTTTTGTGAAAGCCAGCGGCGGTGCAGGGAATGATGCGCCTCCCATAGGTGAAGGAGGCGGCTGTCAGCCGTGGAGGAGTGAGGAGGGGTAGGGACGGTAGAGGTGGCGGATGAAACATCTTTGAGCAAGATGGCAGTCCATTGAGAAAGGTCTGAGATGGAGGTGGGGGCATGTTGCCGTGACTGGCGGAACCGATCCCAATAGACTACCTGGCTCAGACGCTGGCGGGAGGATAGGCTAGGAAGAGAGAAAGAGATGGACAGGATAAAGTGGTCGCTGCCGAGAAAGACCCAGGTGTTCGTCCACGCTGCATCCACGACGTTTTTGCAGATGGAAAGGTCCGGATTAGTGTTGCGTTGGACGCTGGAGCCGATGCGGGTTGGGTCAGAAAAATCATTAAGGACGGATAACTGTTCGTTCTGGATGAATGTCCACAGCGCGAGACCTTTCCTACTGTTTCCGGGATAACCCCAGCTGAAGTGATGTGCATTGAAATCCCCAAGAATGAGGAGCGCGTTGCGATGTGCGCGAGAAAGGGCTTTGCGTAGAAGGAGGAGGAGAGAAGCTGAAGGTGTGCGAGGAGGGCTGTAGACATTAAGAACAAAGAGACTGGCATCCTGTCGCCGCAGGGGGAGGAGTTCTAGGAAAAGGTGCGTGCACTCTGGAACGTCGAGAGGATGTTCTATCGCCGTGTAGTTGCGGTGAACCAGAGTGGCAATGTTCGGGGGTATGAGGAAGAAGGATGGAAAGCAGTGAAGTCGCGCAGCTTAACTGGGGAGAAAGTTTCTTGGAGGGCGAATAAAGCGGGGAGCTCGGAGGGAGGGATGTTCTGGAGGTGGAGCTGCAGCGCGTTCCGCTTTCCGCGGAAACCACGGCAGTTCCACTGCAAGAAATTAAGGCGTGAGGGGTGTCTGGCCATCACGAGACCTGGGTGCCCCTGCTGGTGCAGGGGGATTGGGAGATGAGGAGGAGGGGAGGAGGGATGACACCATTAGGGTCGTCTGGGCAAGTTCGGCTTCGTGGGCACTCTGGCGGGCCTCAATTCTGGCTACGCGTTCGTTAATTTGTTCCATCCATTTCTGCGTGTCGGTACGCAGCATAGAAATTGCGGCCATGAGGCGTTGCTCATGGGCATCAAGAAACGAGGCTGTGTGGTGGATGACGGCCTCCACCTCCGGGATGGAGGTGGGCTGGTTGGTGGATCGCCTCTT
This sequence comes from Amblyomma maculatum, assembly GCF_055883805.1. Classification (NCBI taxonomy): domain Eukaryota; kingdom Metazoa; phylum Arthropoda; class Arachnida; order Ixodida; family Ixodidae; genus Amblyomma; species Amblyomma maculatum. The sequence goes on along the minus strand of NC_139354.1, from coordinate 93,885,925 downwards.
TTGTGGAGGGGTGCGGGAAGGGGAGGTAGCGCGGGAGGAAGCATTGGAGGAGATGGACATGGGGGCGGGTAGGGCGGCTGGGGCTTTTGAGTGACAGGTGGTGGGGGCATTGTGGAGAAGGGCTGGGGAGTTGGGGGTGGCCCAACAACGCCTGCAGCTGTTGTTTTAGCAGGGTAATCTCCCTGTTTTGGGCAGCGACGTGAGCTTTGAGCTCTTCTTTTTTGGGGTCGGGGGTGGGAGGCTGCAAAGGCTGGCTCACCTTGGAAGAAGTCGATGTGGTGTCTTGACTCGGCAGGCTCTTCTTTTTCGGGGTCGGGGGTGGGAGGCTGCAAAGGCCGGCTCACCTGGGAAGAAGTCGATGAGGTGTCTTGACTCGGCAGTGGCGGAAAAGAGACGGAGCAGCGGCGGGGGCTGCGCTCTTGGCGGGTCCGGGGGTTGGACCGCTGGCTGGGTCTAGATGGGCGGGAGTCTTCGGTGGAGGGTTTTGATTGCGGTGGGGTGGATGACGTTGACTTAATGCTGGAGTTGGTTGAAGAGGGACCGGTCCGCGCATAGCGAAGTCCACACGGGCGGGATCCCGTGACATGTGTGCCTTGGCACAAGATGCATTTAGGTGTGCAGTCGGGGGGCTCCCGAATCTCGTGCACGGCTCCGCAGCGAGTGCAGCGTCCGGATCTGGGCTGGGTGCATACGTCGGAGCGATGGCCGTAGCTCCAACAATTGGTGCAGGCTCCGGCCTTGCGGCGAAAAGGGTGGCAGATAAAAAGGCCGCAGTTGAATATCACGGTGCGGGGTAGTTCTTTTGTGCCGACGAAGGTGCTCAGGATGGACCGCGTACGCCCCATCTGTCTTGCATCGGCAATGGCGTAGGTATAGTTGGGGTTCATAGCTTGAACGTCTGCTATGATCTCCTCTTGGCTCTGTTGGTCCACGGCGTTGTAGATTACATCGCGGAGAGCGTTGTCAGGAGCGGCAACGTAAGCGCGCAGGGGGTACGAATTGGTTGCGAGACGCAGCTCAGAGGTTTGGACATATAACCGGGTGCCTTGGTCTGAGGGTGAACTAACAGTGAATGAGTTGTTGTATGGGTTGATACGTACGCGATCCTTGGCACGGGCGGTGGCATAGTCAACTTCGGCGATGGCACAAAGTGAGGTCAGGAGGGCCCCATTGGTAGTGGTGCGGAGGGCGAGGCCGCCGGGGCGGAACACGATCTTGTAGTCTTCTTGTGGAAGTCGAGGTAGAGGGACATGGTGATGTAATCTGGGAGTCTTCAGTGATGGCGGGGGCGCTATGGCGGACTTGAGGGGGTCGTTTTTAGGAGTAGCGTCTCCTCTAGGGTAGGCCGAACGCTGGGCCTTAACAATTCGGGTCCAGCGGGGGTCGTCGTCAAATTCTTCTGGAGTGATGGGCGTACCGTCGACTTGGTTCTCAGTGTCGACGTCTTTGAGGCTACAGCAGCTGCGGCGATGGCTCAGCGGCCGCAGGGGTGGCGTGAGACGCAGCTCTGCGCTGCGGACAAAGCGGTGCCACGCCGAGCGTTAGGCTTAGCTCGGCTGCTTCGTGGTGGGTCAAAGATGAGGTCCTAGTCAACCGGCTGTCGGTCGGCAAACGCCGCCGGCGCCGTGCCGAGGAGACAGATGAAGAAAGGCAAGAACGGTTGGCTAAGCAACGCGCCTATGCCGCAGAATGGCGAGCCCGGCGACGTTCTACAAGTTCAGTGAGCGAGAGTAGTTTCATGGACTCTCTGAATGCCGAAGAATCGTCTATGAGTAGTGCAGAGCGATGTAATAACCAGTGTTCAGACCAAGAACCACTACTTTACGGGCAACCAAAGCGTGTTCATTGGAATAAAACAGTGGAAACCGTGTTGTGTCCAGAGTAAATCCTTCAGTTGCACAAAAGGCGAAGCCATGCCAAACCACCAGCAGAGCCAAGCGCAGCCAGGAAGGTATTGCTTTCGCAATCATTCAGGCTTAACCAGAGCTAAGCTACAGCAAATTTTTTCTTCGAGGTGCTTCTGCAGCCGGTGTTGGAGAATGCTTTCCATTACCTTCCCCACGCAGGAAGTGAGGAAGATGGGCCGCACATTTGAGGGCTTTACCGCGCTTTAGAATGAAGCAAACCTCGGCGTCGTTCCATTCCTTTGGCAACCGCATGCTCTCCTAGGCTTCCTTGATGTGATCTAGGAGTCCGCGGGCCGCTGTACCACTCATGCTACCGGGTAGTTTGTAAGATATGACGCCCCTTCCAGGTGCACTTCTGTTGTTACTTTCATATATTGCTGTCCACAGTTCCGTCATGGTAAACGGCCTGTCCAACACTCAATTTCGGGTCCTTCGTACTTATCGGGTACCGGCAACAAGAAGAGAAATGCACACTTGTTTCTCTGATTGATTTAAGGAAGGGAGAGGCGCGGTAACTGTCTCTCTTGTTTTTGTGAACACTTCAACCGCGCCGTAAGAGAAGGAAGGAAGGTGGGTGTGAAAGTGGAAAGAGAAAAGAGAGTTGGAGTGGAGGGCTACGGAGTTATTTCGACCACCTGGGGATCTTTAACGTGCGCTGACATCGCACAGCACACGAACTTGTTTCTGTGAACTGATTAAAAAAACTGATTTATTTATAGGAAAGGAAAGGCGCGGTAACTGTCTCACTTGTTTTCTGTGGACACCGCAACCACGCCGTAAGGGAAGGAAGGTGGGAGTGAAAGTGGAAAGAGAGAAAGGGGGGCCGTAGTGGAGGGCTACAGAGTAATTTCGACCACCTGGTAATCTTTAACATGCGCTGCTGACATCGCACAGGACACGGACTTCTTTCTGTGAACTGATTTACTTAAGGAAGGGAAAGGTGCGGTAACTGTCTCACTTGTTTTCTGTGGACAACGCAACCGCGCCGTAAGGGAAGGGAGTAAACTGGGAGTGAAAGTGGAAAGAGAGAAAGAGGAGCCGTAGTGGAGGGCTGCGGAGCAATTTCGACCACCTGGGGATCTTTAACGTGTGCTGACATCGCACAGCATACGGACACCTCTTCGTTTCGCCTCCATCAAAACGCAGCCGCCGAGGTCGGGTTCGAACCCGAAGACTCCGGCACATTAGTCGGGCGTCTTACCACTGCACCACCCCGCACCTTAACCGCGCGGTAAGGTAGATAGGAAGGTGGGAGGTAAAGTAGAGAGAGAAAAAAGGAGAGGTATTTGAGGGCCACGGAGTAATTTCAGCCACCTTGGGGTCATTAGCGAGCGCTGACATTGGTTAGTACAGGGTACGGCACTCTTGGTGGAAAGGAAGGTGCAGTGTGTTTGGCTGGACACCACCTAATAGTAGACACCCAATTTAATTAGGTCAAAGTAACATTTGAAGGAAATTTGAAGGACAAACTCGTGCTCAGGGTGAGCTTGACATTACCTAGAGTTATGAATTTTTCGCCTCAAGACTAAGATTTCATGACATAGTGATTGCATGTTCAAGAAAGCACAGGGAAGCAGGGAGCCCAGCATGAACATTCGCATCTTCCGCCGTATACACTGCGCATGTGATCTTGATGTTGTCAAGGTCAATCGGTTTTTCTGCCAAGCTAAGTGAGATATGAAAAAAACTGCCAACATATTCGATACTTCCAATCTTAAAATCACCCGCTTCTCATCAGCTGTTTCCCCTTTTTTGATAGATTGAAGGAAAAATTTCGAGCAAGACATGTATGTATAATTACAGACACGTATTTTATTTTTCACACATATTCCTTCAATAAACTCCCCACTAACAGCTCTTGACTGTCATGACGGAAGCTTTGTGTTCGGAGAAATGAAAAAAGCAAATAAGTTATCGGGAGGATGCGGGAGGCAGCGCGTGGGCCCGTAGGAACGTTAATTGCGCGGCGAGGAGGTTAATAACACAAGCTGGAGACCATGGCGGAAGTAGAATGGTGGCGAATGCTGGGCCCAAAAGCGGTTCAGCGGTACCGCAGCATAGCCACAGGTCGGGGGGCCAACCACTCAGATGAGGAAATTATATTACTACAAATTAAAAAGTATCAATCAACATAAAAGAATAGACATTTTGATAACTTCGCTTGTGAAAGAGGTAAGGTATTTTATAAATACATTCTTGACTTTTTTTTTTAATCTTGCAACACTCTTATCGCCCACCCCCTTGATGTTGCATCGGTCAGGAGGCGCTGCCATAGGTAACCAAGGCAACGGAGATAACGAAGCTGACGAAGCACGAAACGGTTTCTTATCGCTGTCTGCTGCTCGTCTGCTGTGGTGCGGACCTTGGTGCACCCGGAAAAGCGTAATTTAGTTTGCTAGTCTGAAAATGTCCCTTTTGCGAAGATTTCGACGTCCTTGCTGGTCGCTGCTCTGTCGCCGTTTAGTGAGATTTAATATTTCCCTGCAGCCGTGTTTTTTTTTTTGGTTTCGTCCCCTTCGTCGTGCGGGCAGTGCGAAGTCTTTTTGCAGCAGTGTCTTGCGCTTAGCGTTTTATCGCAAGATGAGCCCGCACAAAGTGAGGAAGCGATGCTCTGTGGCACGTTGCGACAGCGTGGACTCAACCGTCGGTGTCTTACCGCTTCCTGGCTGACTTTCACCGGTGAACAGATCTGGAGGATGCACACAGACTCAATGTATGCTCTGATGCTCTTAAGCACGTTTGTTGATTCTAAAGCTGTCTGGACTGGTGCAATCTTGAAATTGCCTTGAAAAGTGCTGTTATATTTCTGCCGAATAATTTAAATGTGAAGAGTAATCCCAGTGCTCTATGCTCCACGTATGTTTTGATGCACCTACTAATTCATGACATTTTTATTTAAATTGCAGCTGTCATAGCTTTGTTTTCTGCGCCATGCATCTTTCTTATCTGGTGATGTTTTGTGGCAGGCTTTTCAAGCCTTTTCCATGCCTCGGCTGTGATCATTGAGATGATTAGCCCACTTAAACAGCGCTACTGTTTGTGCTGTCAGCGACATGAATTTTTATTGTCGTGATTTGTTGCTGTATTTTATTGGTTGATGCAATAAACCATGAATATGAAAACCATAATTGTTCACTTGGTACAGTCTGTTGCAAACTGGGCACGGGACTGCCCCGTTGCACCAGTGTTTCTGGACCGCACCTTACTGTGCTGAGGGACAAAGTAAATGGCCAAACTACTTGCATGACTTGCAGCAGTATTTGTATTATGAATTTGCATGCATGGTCTATTTGGAAGTGTTGCTGCCTTTCTATGCCGCCACCTTTGCCAACCACTTTCATTGTGCTGGAGCAACTGCTTATGAACAAGGGCGTAAACAACAGAAACTCGAGTTCTTTTAGATGGCAAAGGTTGGCGCGCGCTGAAAGGCAACAACCTTCAAAACATGCAGGCTCGTCAATGCAACGCGGCAATAAAAAAAAATAATAATTCGCGCCAAAGTAAACGTACAGATGACGTCATTTCAAGTCATGGCCCGCCAATTTTCATTGGTCGCTGGATCCCATGAGCCGCCATGTTTTGTACGTATGGGTGTCTTGGAGCCTTCGCTACCATAGTACATATACCTTGCTGGAGACGACAAGAAAGAACCTTCGCAAATATCTTATATTCCATGCTTCAAATTCTCTAGGAGAGTATACTCACCACCACACACATCATTAGTAAGACAACCACGCTGAAGACGTCACCACAAACCACTAGCTAAAAGCCACTTGGCTCTTTCACTAAGACCCAGTAAGACTGCTCCCGAAAATAAAGTTCTCTATCCTCTCTCTCTCTCTCCATCTTATAATTCACGTTGCATAAAGATATCAGACAGTACCTTTTGCGTCTGTGGTTTGTGGGATTACTATGGTGTAACCAGCAGGGATAGCAGCGACTGACTGATCCCGCTGACGCCACTAGGGAGTCAAGACAACATGGCTCTGCATTTCAGCTTGGGATGCACGCAACGTTATCCGCTGATAGCGAGCCGGCGCTTCGGAAACAACACCATCGCTGCCACGAAGGAATATTGGTTTGGTTGCTGGAGTTAACATCGAGGTGGTGAAGGGTGGCTGTTCTGGCCCTACAGGGCTGGGACGGTAGGTCAAAGCCGCTTGCGACGGGGGCTAGCCAGCCACCAAATTGTTATCTGTTGTAGGCCGTCATTGCACCCGCTACCGCTTAGGTGGTGGACGATGGCTGATGTTGTAGCGCGTCTTTCTCACCCTCTTCTTTTTAACGCGGTAGCGTTAAACGCACGGGTGTTTCGATGGAGGCGAAACGAAGAGGCGTCCGTGTGCTGTGCGATGTCAGCGCACGTTAAAGATCCCCAGGTGGTCGAAATGACTCCGTAGCCCTCCACTATGGCTCCTCTTTCTCTCTTTCCACTTTCACTCCCACCTTCCTCCCTTCCCTTACGGCGCGGTTGCGGTGTCCACAGAAAACAAGTGAGACAGTTACCGCGCCTTTCCCTTCCTATAAATAAATCAGTTTTTTTTAAACGCGCGGGCCTCAAGTTGCAGTCGTACTTCGTCGGCAACATCGTTGCCGATCCGAGCCGGCGAGATGAAGATCTCGGAGGCCATGCCCTGTCTATCTTATTCTGTGCGCCACACGCATGATTGGCGCTACGTGCACGACAAGCGAAGAGGAAGTACAGCTGAAAAGTAATTTGCCACTGGCTTAACTGCGTGTTCTGTAATTCTGTAATTTACATGCTCATAATTATTATTATACGTCACAATACACTTCTCTAAGGGACATTTATGAGAAAACACCGCGATCAATAGACGCACCTTTGTCCATTTCAAGCCATCTAGGTGTTGTTGTTGTTGTACAACACATTTATTTATTCAGCCGAGTGGTTAGCATGCTCGTGTCACACCCCGGAGGCCCACGTTCTATTCCTCAGGTCGGCGATTTTTCCTACACGTTTTGATTTATCAATGCGTCTTGGATTTCTTGCTCCCGACCAACGCCGGACGACGCGGAACGACGGCCGCCGCTGATGACACTGCGACACGGGCCCTTAATGCACCCGCGCTAAAATGAGTATAGCAAGTTGCTCTATGTAGGAATTCAAAACAAAGCCTCCTTTCTCAGTGCACGTCTCAGCCGCATTGTAAGCGAAGGAACGCTTGTACACGCGAACTGGAGCCAACAGGTTCTCTTGCAGAGGCCGCTAGGGGAAGCGATGACGTCACCACTAGGGCATAAGTGTCAGAACATGCCCTCGCTCTTGTGAGACGTGTAATGAAAGCGGTTGCGTGTACCAGCGCCGCACGCAATAGGGTGTCTCGTGCTATCGCGTTTCATTCTTAAAGGGGAAGCTTAAGCGTCGTCCGATTTTTTCTTTCTTTACTTACTCTGTTCTGTCCGCGCAAGGCAGCGGAGGCGAATGACTGATTTATAGGAAGGGAAAGGCGCGGTAACTGTCTCACTTATTTTCTGTGGACACCTCAACCACGCCGTAAGTGAAGGAAGGAAGGTAGGAATGAAGGTGGAAAGGGAGAAAGAGGAGCCGTAGTGGAGGGCTTCGGAGTAATTTCGGCCTCCTGGGATCTTGAACGTGCGCTGACATCGCACAGCACACGGACTCCTCTTCGTTTAGCCTCCATCGAAACGCAGCCGCCGAGGTCGGGTTCGAACCCGGGTACTCCGGCACAGTGGTCGGGCGTCTTACCACTGCACCACCCAGGGGGGGCCAGTGGAGGTGGCTCAGCTACAGAGCCAGTTGCAGGCCCGTGCATTTTAATGCGGTATCATTAGGGCCCCGGCCGTGTCGCAGAAAAATCGGTGTCGTCGTCGGCGGCCGCCGTCCCGCGTCGTCCGGCGTTGGCCGTGAGCGAAAAATCTCAGATGCATTAATAAATAAAAACAAGTAGAAAAATCGCCGACCTGAGGAATCAAACGTGGGCCCCGTGGTGCGAGACGAGGACGCTAACCACACCGCAACGCCAGCGAGATGGTTTGAAATGGCCAAGGCACAATTGATTGCAGTGTTCTCTCAGAATTGTCCCTTAAAGAAGTGTATTGTGGCGTATAATATTAATTACGAGCATGTAAATTACAGATTTACAGAACACGCAGCTAAGCGAGTGGCAAATTACTTTTCCGCTGTACTTCCTTTTCGCTTGGCGTGCACGTAACGCCATCACGTGTGTGGCGCATGGAATAAGATAGACAGGGCATGGCCTCCGAGATCTTCATCGCTACGGCTCGGATCGGCAATGATGTTGCCGATTAAATACGACCGCACCTTGAGGCCCGCGCGTTACGGCAAGGTGGCTGGCAGCGCTTCTACGTCTCGGAAGGATTATTAAATAAAAATGAGTATAGCAAGTTGCTCTATGTAGGAATTCAAAACAGAGCCTCCCTTCTCAGTGCACGCCACAGCCGCGTTGTAAGCGAAGGAACGCTTGTACGCGCGAACTGGAGCCGAAAGGTTCTCTCGCAGAGGCCGCTAGGATAAGCGATGAGGTCACTGCTAGGGCATGAAGCGTCGGAACATGAGCGCGCTCTTGAGAGACGTGTAATGAAAGCGTTTGCGTCTATCAGTGCCGGGCGCAATACGGTGTCTCTTGTGCTATAGCGTTCCATTCGTAAAGGTGAAGCTTATGCGTCCTCAAATTTTTTTCTTTCCGTCCTTTGTACCGCCACAACAATAGCAACAGTGACTCAGGCTATGTGAGACGTCGCAGTAGAGGACTTCGGAAATTTTGACCAACTGGTGTTCTTTAAGGTGCGTTAAGAGGGAGTTGAGCGGGTACACCCGTGGCGAAAGGTTTGGCAGGATCCCGCGCAGAAATCGGAGAACACGCGTGGTCACCGCCACGGAGGAAGAGGTGGGGGGGGGGGGGGAGGGGTGGAAGATAGCGTGGTGGCGCAGCTACTGAGCTGGTTACAAGGGTCAACGGCGACGGCGACGACGACGCGAAACCCAGGAACGGGTGCCAAAGAGCTTAATGCTGAAACAACACTATTCGTGACGTTTTTTTTTTTTTGAAAAGCAATGGTTCTTTTTACCGTAGCGAACTAGGTGTATTTATGTAAACTACATCAGAATATTATGCTTTTTTCTTTTTGTGAATTCTCGATAACTGCATATGTTATCCTACAGTTCGGTGTGGGCGCTCTCACTATTCGCGAATTATCTTTGCACTGTATACGATGTGTGGGTCACGTCTTCTACTTGAGCTCTGAAGCGTGCCCTTCATAACTGGTTCACAGAAATGTAAAGCCGCAGTATCTGTCACAATTGTTTTTGTGGGCAACTGAATCGCACCGTAATGGAAGGAAGGGGGAAGTGAAAGTGCAACTGGTTACGAGAGACAGCTTCGACGGTGATGACGATGCGAAACCCTGGAACGGACGCCAAAGTGCCGCGCTTTAAAAGAAAAAAAGTGGAGATCCGCATCCTTGTGTACCTGAAGGAAACAAGTACTGCACTTTCAGACTGTTGAAATTACTTTCCACACCTCCTTTTCTATGCGCCCTTCAAATCACATTTACGCTATGAAAATGTAACTATGGCCGTCACCTTTTACCCGGTGTTCAAAGCTGTGAACATACTCGCATATGCGGCTTGAAAAAAAAATTCCTCCATATCCTCCTATACGAAAGCGTTGCCTACGTAACTCTTTCCTTACTTAAAAGCTTTGATAAGGGAAACTTTCAACACACATGATATCCCATGATAAGGTTAGTTACAATGGACGCTGTAGGACTGGCGAAGGTATTACCATTGGTTTGGAAGGAAGCGCAAACAAATATAACGGCGATGATTACGAAGAATATACATTAAAGAAATGAAGATCGCGCGTTCAGATTAGACAAGAAACAGTTGCATTTTTTATCACTGCCTCAAAGAAAAGAGCCAAGCGTTAGAAATGACAATATCGAATAGCCTTTTCCTTATGCACACCAGTGAACAGTGGGACAGCATCGCAAAGACAATTTCAAGCCTTTGCTTAGTGTTCCTGGTGCCTGCATTCAATTCATTCCTGCATTCAGTGATGGCTGTCGAAGAAGTCAAAAGATTACGTATTCTGTTAGATGACCTGAAAACAGAGCAGTTAGTTTCCCTGGACGAGGACAGATTGTCATGGATACCGCGGTTGCGTGATTTGGCGCCGCACTGCCTAACAGGTACTATTTGCGAAGCTGTACAAGCAGTCACGCCGGAGCTGAAACAGCTCAATCGAATAGCCTGGCTCCGCTGTTGGACGCTGCGGTACAGATCTCCCCCTAAATGGCAGCTGTACAGCTTCCGTACTCAACCAACGCTGGAAGAAGTTGCCGCCATTCTGCAGCGCTTGGCGTATGCTCTACAGCTTGGCAAACGGAAGACGGCTCTCGCTTGGCTAGTGCACTCCGTAAACCTGTATGGCTGCCTGCTCACGCAAGAACCGGAGGGGAACGTGGTCTACGTTATGCACTGCCTTGGACAGAACGTGATTGCACTTCATTGTTCGGGAAAATCTTTGGAGAGGCGAGTACGGGTTGCCCTGCAAACCGAGGTAGCGGACTGCATTCAAAGCGTCTCCTTGGGCATGCGCGACGACTACGGCACAACTCCTGACGTGAAGCTAGGCATTCCTAGCGACCTGCAAGCCAAGCCGACGAAGAAGCGGAAGGTGAAATTGAAGGTAGAGCCATCAAGCATGAAAGAAAAAAGCAAGTATTTCTTGAATTCCAACTCGATTACTCTTTATTGCAATGTCTGAGACATCGTATGTAATTTATTAAGGCATAATGATAGTTTCTTATTCAAATAAACCCGTCTAACTGTGTGCTTTGAGAACCGATTTAAAGGGGGGCAGGTTGGCAGAGGAGAAGGTTTGAACTTTGAAGTACGTAATCTTGATTGTTGACCTGCTACGTTTGTAGTTCCAATGCTAAAAAACTTATTCATGAAATTGTTTTCTTCTAACTTAACCAATATTACGCGAGAGCGTAACGGACACCTGTCACAAATAATAATAATAATAACAATAATTACTTCACAGGAAGGGAAAGGCGCGGTAACTGTTTCACTTGTTTTCTGTGGACACCACAACCGCGCCGTATGGGAAGGGAGGAAGGTGGCAGTGAAAGTGAAAAGAGAGTAAGAGGAGCCGTAGTGGAGGGCTACGGAGTAATTTAGACCACCTGGGGATCTTTAACGTGCACTGACATCGCACAGCACACGGACGCCTCTTTCGTTTCGGCTCCATCGAAACGCAGGCTCGGGTTCGAACCCGGGTACTCGGGCACAGTAGTCCTGCGTCTTACCACTGCACCACCCCGACGGGGCTCACAGAAAAGCCGGTGTCGGCGTTTTTGTTCGTTGTAAAGCTAAAATCCACAATGAATGAAAAAAGAAAGTGAAACAATTCTTACGTGTGTATAAAACGCCATGCGTAATCTACCGTGGAGTGTACGCCAACAGCACCTTCAGAACGCGTACAGGGAAGCATGGTAATTTAAGAAACGGCGTTCAAGCTTACCGCTGACGTCATCGCACGGCAGGCCATAGGAAAAACATGATAAAAGAATCATAAAAATAATTGCCAACAATTACATTAATATCTAGGGCCAAATTTGAGCGTAGCTCATCAGCGGTTTCACCTTTTTTGAAGATTGAGGCTAAGATTTCGAGCAAGACATTTATGCACAATTACAGTAAAGGTTTTTAATTTTAGAGCGCAGCTCTTTGGTGTCCGTTCCTGGGTTTCGCGTCGGGGTCGTCGTCGGCCTCGTAACCAGCACCGCCCCCCTTTCATCCTCCCAGCGCTAGCAGCGACCGACTGATACCGCTGGATGCCGCTGACGGCGCTTGAGAGTCAAGATAACGTGACTGTATAGAACACCGTCGCCGCCATGCAGAAAGAGGCAGGGAGGGTCCCCCCCTCCCCCTGTTCCTGTGGGGCAACTTCAGTTGCCGACGCGCCGGTTATTTCACGTAGGCCCCGGCACGTCGACGAATACGTGACCACCTTCCCACGGCTAGACCTGGTTCTCGCTGCGGAAGCGAGGGTATCATATTGTTTGCGTCGGCATCGGCGGCGTTGTCCCTGAAACCAACTCCGCAGCTGGGGTTGACTCACTATCGGCGTCAGCAGCATCAGTCAGTCGCTGCTATCTCTTCCCTCCTCCCTTTATCGCGTTGTCCGCTTGCTGCGCGCGCTTCTGCCCCCATCGTTTGCCGCTGGGTGTACACGCCGCCCCCCTCCCCCCTCTTCCTGCGAGTCTCCGGTTGTCAAAGCGCCGGTTCGAACTTAATTCCTTTCTTCGCTCCTCCTCCAATGCAACCCCTGTGCGGTGGCAATCAGAGAGCCAGATCGGTGGCGGCGGATCTGTATATGTGCACAAAAAAAAATTCTGCGATAGCGCATACATGTGTTGCTCGATTTCTTTGCCTCAATCTATCGAAAAGGTGAAACAGCTTATTTGCTGCGCTCAAATTTCGCATTAGGAAGTAACGTAATCGTCGGTAATTTTTTCACACAGATTCCTTCAAGAAACGCTCCACTAACAGTTCTGAAGGAAGCTTTGTGGTCGTCCGAAGGCTTCCACTACGGCACCTCTTTCTCTTTTTTCACTGCCACCTTTCTACATTTCTTTTCAGCTCGGTGAAGGTGTCCGCGCAGAATTGTGACAGATACTGCACCTTTTCTTTGAAGTCAACCAATTTTTAATGTCGCTGCCAGCTGGGCTGCGTCTATTCCTATATTCTCTGTGAAGCGGCGTTCGAGGACCCGCCAAATGAAAGATGCCGCATGGACTCCTGGATCGATTGCCCGGCGGTCTCAGCTTCGTATATGCGTGTGATTTCATGTGTTAACAGCTTTATTATTCCACTAGATAAGGAGGCCCCAAGTATCCGCCCTCGGCACGCAGGCCTAAGAGACGTGAGCCGGGACCTCCGCGATCAGAAGCTGGCAAAGAGGTCTTGGTTCTTCGCAGCTACTTCCGCGTGAATCTCCCGGCAGCGTTATCACCAGTCATGACTTCATGACAGGATGTGATGACATTATCACTTCCGATTATTAGATAAGACCGGAATTGATGTCATGATGACGTCACACCAGGTCATGACGTCACGACCGATGACGTCAAATGGTTACGAAACCGACGGCGATGATGACCCGAAACGCAGGAACGGGCGCCAAAGAGCTGCAATTTTAAACAGACAAAACTGCTTTAGTGTGTGAAACGCTATCCCGGACCTTATGTCTGGTATTCTGTTTCTGTGGGGTTTAACGATGTGTCACGCTGATTTGTAAGTGATGTGGTATATACATAGTTCCGTGTGGATTAGTCTATAGATACAAGCTGTTTTTAGGCAGCATGCGTTTGCGTTCGTCGAGGTGAGTAGTAATACTAAGTAGTTTTAAAAGGGATGGCAAACGGAAGTTTGCCATCCCTTTTATTTGCTATCTAATCATCAGAAGCGCCTGAACCGGTGTCTTGGAAGTAAAGGAAAAGTAAGTGACAGGGAGGGGAAATCGGAGGTGAGCTACAGGAACAAAGTATAGGGTAAGTAAACATGAAAGCTGTGTACATGTTACAAGGAAGAACCAGGATGTATGAGGCTCGCCCGTAAATCAGTTCACTGGAGCACACGGGACTGCGGGGGGGGGGGAGATACCACACACGTGATGACAGTGACTGCGACATTGACAGCCAATGTGGTGCGATGGGCATTTATCGTCTGAGATAGTTCACGTGGAGCGTTCGGTTAATGCGAGCGCTACCTGACGAGGTACGATGTTCGAGCAGCGACAGAACGCTCCGCGTGTGCTATCTCGGACGATAACGGTCCATCGCCCCACTCGACCGTCAGTGGCAGTATCAGAGCTATCGTTTGCTTTAAGTTTTAAGGCTCACTTGCGGTACCAATCAGTTCCTAGAGCATTGATTTTTGGTGCTTCAACTTTATAGTGAAGCGGAGAGGGAAATCGACCTAGGCAATGATCCTGCGCATTGGTATGTTAATCGAAAGAGCGTTGTGCGTTTGGCGGTTCTGCTTCATCAAAGTAATCAGCTTGAAGTAAGCGCTGTAGCTAAGGAAGAAGGAAAATAAAATGCACCGGCCTGCTAGTGGCTCTATAGCTGAGCCACCTCCGCTGCCTCGTGCGAACAGAAGATATAATAGCGAAGAAAGAAAAAAAGAGGGAGACAAAGACGCGCGTCACAACAAGCGTTGTCCACCACCGCAGCGGTGGCGCGTGCAATTACAACAAACGAAAATTCGGAGGCTGGCTAGTCCCCGTAGCAAGCGGTGGTGACCAACCAGTCCCATCCCCGTAGGGCCAAGAGTAACTCATTCTGATAGCGGTTGTCATTCGTTCCATGATGCAGCGTGCTTAAGTCGCTGAATCATTGCAAATTAGTGATGATGGAAACGCGTCGATGGGCACTTGTAGCATTTACAACTTCCAGCACGAGAGCGTGTTTTATTGTAAAAAAAATTAAAGAGCATTGCAGAATCTGCACTGGAGTAATGCGAAAGCACGGATGCTGCTGTTGTTAGCTTCTGGTTGCTTCTAGTTGATTAAATCACTTCTTGTTTGCCCATTTTAGTCTTTGGTAGATTCAAATTGCGCGCCAATTCCTTCTTTTGCCTTTTCTTGGCACTACTTCCGGTTGCGTGACGTCAAATCCTTGACGTCCTATCCACTACGGTACCCCTTTCTCACTTTTCGCATTCACTGTCACCTTCCTACCTTCCCTCACGCGCGGTTCAGGTGTCCACAGAACACGTGTGGCAGATACTGCACGTTTCCTTTCCTGTGAACCACTTATTTTGATAATTACTTAACTTATTGACTCAATTATTTTGTCGGAAACAGCATTACGTGATGCTCTATCGATTTACACCACTCACTAACCTCTGCCACTTCTCAATTACTCACAACTGCTGCGGACATGATTTTGCGGACATCCTCTGCAGACACGGCCTCCGAACACGGCCAGAGGACGCGGTCTGCGAACAGAAATCTGTGAACATAGCGAAGTAATGCTTTCGAATTAATAATTACTCCCGCTTTACAACTTTACGTCAACATTTTAGATTCCACTAAACCTTGAAGAAACACCATTCCTAGTCTGAGTTCCCAACTTTTGCCATTAGCTCGCCAGACGTCCTTCAGAGTACAGTATGTAGAGAGACTGCTCTATAATGGAGCATTGTTTTTGACTCGACCTCAAGATAATGATAATAATTAGTGCACGTGAAAGGAAAATGCGCTGTATCTGTCACACTACTGTGAACACCTTAACCACGTCGTAGGGGAAGGAAGGAAGGTGGAAGTGAAAGCGAAAAGAAAAAGGGTTGCAATAGTGTAGGGCTCCGGAGTAATTTTGACCACCTGGGGGGGAGGTGGTGAAGGGTGGCTGATCCTGGCCCTATGGGGCTGGGACTGTAGGTCAAGCCGCTTGCGCCGGGGCTAGCCAGCTACCGAACCTTTATCTGTTGTAGGCTGTCATTGCACCCGCCACCACTTAGTGGACGACTCCTTTTACGGCGCGTGGCTTTCTCTCCCTCTTCTTTTTCTTTCTTCTCTACTTTCTCTCTTTTGTCCACACGAGGCAGCGGTGGCGGCTCAGCTACAGAGTCAGTAGCAGAGCCGTGTATTTTCTTTCCCTTCTTCCTACAGTCACAACAACACCGACCACCTAGGGATCTTTAACTGCAACTGAAATCGCAGAGCACACGACCTTTCCATTCATTTTGGGCTGCTCCTGGTCCTGCGCGGCTGGGAACGGTAGGTTATTGGAGCTTGCGGCGGGGGCTAGCTTGCCACCGCATGTTTATTTGTTGTATGGTGTCAATGCACCCGCTACGTTTCGGTGGCGGACGACGCCTTTTGAGACGCGTCACTCCCTCTTTTTTTTCTATTTTCTCTTCTGTCCGCACAAGGCAGCAGGGAGATTCAGCTACAGAGCCGCTATTTTTATTTAAATGAGGTTTTGAGGAAAGAAGGAGTCTTATGATTTTGAGTGGACTCCACGGAGTTGTGGACACTTACAACTAACCAGGGTCCGTATTCTGGGTTTGCGCCGTTAACTCGGAGTTAACTATTCCGAGGAATAGTTAAATGGAAGCGGGCCGCTGGTTATTTTTGTCTTCCTCTTTCGAAGCGAAAAGCTTTACTATGCTTGTCAACTCCGAGTCTCGCTTGGGCTCCGTCGTTCGAAACACATATGAAGCCCCGCTTTAACAAAGCCGTATGAACATTCCTTAGTGGCCTATAGGGGTAACGCGAATGCAAGGGTCCAGGAAGGCTGAGTCGGACATAACCGTCCCATGTGAAACGAAAGATCCAAGTTGGCAGCTCCAGAAAGAGGACCGCAGTCATGGACACGGACACGAACACGGCACACAGCGACGAGCGATTAGACATGGCGTAGTACTGCCCAGTCGAAAAAAACAACAAAATTGTATCAAAAATACGACAAAATATCCTATAGTTCTGTCGCACCCATCAGATTTTTCTGTAGTTCGGTAGCACTTTTCTGTAGTTCTGTAGTTTTTTTGTAGATATTTCTGTTGTCTGTAGTTCTGTAGCACTTTTGTGTTGTAACTATAGAAATTTCTGGTGTAAGACAGAATGTTCTGTTGTCACAACAGGTTTCCCGTCAAAAACCGCACAGACATTCTGTCGTAACGTCAGAAAATGTTCTGTAGTTTTTTCCGAATAGGTGCTTTCGCAAAAAAAACCCGACCTTGGCGGCTGCGTTTCGATGGAGGAGAAACGAAGAGGCGTCCGTGTGCTGTGCGATGTCAGCGCACGTTAAAGATCCCCAGGTGGTCGAAATTATTCCCTAGCCCTCCACTACGGCTCCTCTTTCTCTCTTGCCACTTTCACTCCTACCTTCCTCCCTTCCCTTACGGCGTGGTCGAGCTGTCCACAGAAAACAAGTGAGACAGTTACCGCACCTTTTCCCTTCCTATAAATCAATCAATCAATCAAAAGCCACAGCTGCGCATGCGCAAACCATGACGTCACAGAAGAGGAGCATGTGGTCGAAGCCGCCGCGACTCCGCTGGTTGACCTTTAGCCGGTGCCGCGCGCTTTCACCGGGCTGTGTTTATGTCTATACAGAAGTGTAATGGTGACGATGATGTGGACTCAGACTAAAGTTTAACCTTATGTGATGTACAGCTGTAATCAGCGTTTCACCGTGATGATAAGCCATGGAATATCTATAAGATGCAACCGTGAAAAACAACGTAAGCCCCGACTACGCTATGGAACCACGAGCTAAGCCATGGCATCGCCGAAGCTTTTCGCTTCTGATATCGAGGCTTAACCAAGCTAAGCCACCATCAATGTTTTTGTATTGGCGACTAGAGCGCTGAGCGCGCACTGACGACGATAGCAGGCGGCGAATCGGTGGCGGCTAGCCAGCCACGAAGAGACAGGCAGTGCTGTCTGTTTGGCCTTGCATGCTTACTCATAGCTGGCCTCTTACCACGCGGTTATCGCTAGATGTCGCGTGCGTAGCTCAGAGCGACTTGGAGTACGCAGTTAGGTAGTTCCAAATAAGTGGTTTGCCCTAAGTACTTTGTTAGAAGAAGATAAAGGTATTATTGCAGCGCAGGATACGAAGATACAACAACAACAATGGAAATTGCAGAGATGGCAACCCGCATAGTCGAACCTTTTCAAGGCCGTTATAGGTTTTGCTCATTTCACAGCACAGATCGATAGGAGTAAACTAGCGTTTCTGTTCTGTGGGTCTCAAATTTTAGAACGAGTGGCATAGTGCCTTGAATATTTGTGAAGATTAATTGACTGCATGTGTAAGCGGTAGACGTGTTGCGTGTAACTTTCATTTTCAAAATAGAGGGATAGCTTTTAAGGATACAGTTCCTACAGAGTAGGAAAGATGTACAAGACATTTTTTTCCTCGCTAAAATTAGAAAGAAACATGTAGAGTGTTTTCGTTTTTGCGAATTTTAAACAAACGAATGCTAATAAGAGAGAGGTTCCATAAATTATCGCACCTACAATGAGCTGTCCAAAATTGCACTGCGCTAAAGTCGATCGTACGCTGTGCATACTTAAGGACAAAAAAGAAACGAAGCCAGTAAAACACTCATTCTGATCGGATTATCACGTTTACACTTTCAACTCTGATTATAGTTTACCGTGTCGCTAAATGAGGTAAAAAAGAAAGCCAACGATGAACGAGGGACTCGAATAACCATTTTTGCACCTATAGATAAGGCGACTTCTTTTAAAGATTTGCCACGTAACCCAACTTCCGCTGACGAACCATTCCTAACTGTAAGTGGATGAAATACTCTCCACATCTTCCTTTCCTTACAAAGATACAAACATAATAAACAGGCTACATATGTGATTACCTCTTGCTATCAATCACTCGATCAGCACTCAGGTTTGTTATTTAAACTCAACCAGACAGGGGGGCGGAGTTCTATGTTTTATTAAAAAATATAGCGCTTATTACTGCCTGTTAGCCAGATGAAAGGACCTTTTTGTTCAAGATATGACGACAGAAATAATACACGTTGCCTATTATGCTAGCAAAACGTGCACAATGTGTTGCACTTCTATAGCTATGTATATTAGTGCGTGAAATAATTTTATCACTCATTTTTGTTCTCACTTATTTTAGAGAGCAAACCTGATGCTGCCGCACTGAGTGGTCTCCTCCCCAGTGGCCTGCAATTGCTGGAATTCATGGAAGCAGAGGGTCAGCACGTACGTGCACAGATGGATAAGGCGCTGTGCCAGCCTTCTGACTGTGGATATCCGAGCTCTTAGCGGTAAGTCCTGATTTCTTGCATTCGTATTAGCGTTTACTACTAAGTAGGGATTTGTAATGCCAGTTGTAATGAAATACAACTCCTTGAAGTCAGCTGCTGAATATAACACATGCAATACTACAGCGAATTTTCGAAAATTGTGGTAGGTCACTTGCCTTCACCTCTATAGAAATTATTTTTTATTGTTGAGTGAACAAGAATCATATGTCGCTATTCGAATTCGAACAAAGTACCTTTGAAATTTACTTACGGTGGCAAAACAAATGAGCTACAGTGACAGCTACTCGGTCTTCTACTCTCAGGAATTTATGATTGTGACTAACCTAACTGTGAGAGTACAGACAAATTTGGGAGGTCGGGATTTGGACGCACGCGGCGCGTGTTTCTTTTTTCTTCTTTTAATCCGGGCCACGCGACCGCTTTTCAGTAGAGGTGAAAGGCAAGGCGGCCGCCTAGTGTGCGTTGTTGTTGTGGCTGTAGGAAGAAGGAGTGAGTGAGTGAGTGAAAACTTTATTGAATATTTTAAGGGTTTCGCGGTTGTGAAGTCTCCGTCGTCTTCTCTGGCGCTGGCGACTTGAGACTTCTCGTCAGCAAGGGTGGGCCCCTATTCCAAGGCTCCACTGAGTCGTGCTGCATCAGTCGCGTGCTGCACTAAGGCCCTTTGGGTCGCGAGCTCGCTGCTGGTGAGCCGACTCTCCCATTGCTCCGCACTCGGATTTTCGTGTTGGTGGAATGCTTTGTTGCGTTCGCATTCCCACGTGATATGATAAAGTGTAGGTGTGGCATCGCACCAAGGGCAGGTGGCTCTGTATTGTGTCGGGAACATTTTATTAAGTATGTGTAGGTTAGGAAAGGAGTTGGTCTGTAATCTGCGCCAGCCGGTCGCTTCCTCCTTTGTTAGGGCTTTGTGTGGTGGTGGATATCTAATTCTAGCTCCCCTATGCAAGTGCAAGATCTCGAAGGAAAAGAAAATGCACGGGCCTGCTACTGGCTCTGCAGATGAGCCACCGCTGCTGCCCTGTGCTGATAGAAGAGAAAATAGAGAATAAATGAAAAAGAAGAGGGAGAGAAAGACGCGCGCCGCAACAACAGCCGTTGTCTACCGCCGAAGCAGTGGCGAGTGCAATGACGGCCTACAACTACGATGTCAGTGCAGGTTAAAGAGTCCCAGTTGGCCAATACTTTCCGAGCCCTCCTCTAAGGCATCTCTCAAAGCCTGAGTCGGTTTGGGAAGTTAACACCTAAACATATGAGCATAAACATTGTCTTTGTGCTATGTTGTTCAATCATTATCGAATATTACACAAATAGGTTCCAGTCAACACCATATAATATAAAGAATACATTACCTTGTGCTCGCGTTGGTTTCGCTCACCTTCTTCCATTATACTTGCGTTATAACTTCGCCTCACTTCCGAACACTGTTCTGCTCAAGAACATGACGAGGATCTTAGTTCCGGCAGTTTGATCCAAATTAGAACACGAGAGTGTTCGGGCCTGCCCGCGTGAACTTATTGCGCATTGAATTCGCGTTAATGGAAGGAAAGTATGACGTCCTAAGTTAATATTTACCTTCTAAATTGGCAAGCACATATATATGCATAGCTTATGAATAGAGTGCCAAGATAGCTATTATATATAAAACAAGCCTAAATGCCAATACAGTAAGTAATAAACTTCTTGCATATGAAACATTCTCAGAACTACTTTAGAGCAGGCTCAAATGAGAGATTTTCTTTCACAGCTGCTAAAATTCCGAGGTAGAAGGCGGAAAGGAAAGGCGATCGTGTTTATTGACAGTATAAACCACCGTTTTGACTCCTGATAAAGTCGTGAAAAGTTATCTTCAAAAAACAAAGTGCTGGCCGCAAAAAAAAAAGGAAAAAAAAAGAAAAAAAAAACGTTTGAAGTCTCATCGTCAGTGGAAAGCTCATAATACTGTTTCCATTTAAATTTCGCAATCTAGTACAACGCGTTTCCATTTAAATTTCGCAATCTAGTACAACGCTAGCCAATCCCGAACGTGCATTCATTTCGCAATTCCGCATTTCGCAATTTCGCAAACCCGATGATTCATTTCGCAATTCCGTACTTAAGTATTCTTTCTGTCATTTGGTCCTAGCGAATGCCTAAGCGTATTACTAACAAGTACAAATTAATTATACCGGTCTGTTTCAAATAAGGTTTACTGCAATCGTTCCAGCTTTGTTATGCAACATGCACTTGCAATGCGTAGAACTGACACAGCACAATGCGGTGACTATTGTTTACGACTGACGTTTTTTTTCTTACGTATTTTTAACGTGATAATGCTCGTTTTCGCTTTTGTTTTCAAATGTTTCCGACAAAAAGTTGATTTTATTTTTTGAGCATTTATTGAACCGTTTTGTTTATTCGAATTTGCATTATTGCGGATATATCCTTAAACGAGAAAAACGAATGTCCGTTTTTGCCCTCCTCCAAGGATCCCAATATTTTAATGCTTGGTTACACACAAACATAAATGCCTGCGAAGGCAGACTGAACATTACCACTGTAGCCGAGTTAGTAAAGCACGATAAGATAGTGTCTGATGCCTTGGGTTCGGATTCACAAAGCGGCGTATGGTTGTTTTTTTTGGCCTCAAAATCACTTGTGCGCCTCCGATTCAAAAATTACAATATAACTTTCTATAAACATCTAAAAAAAGAAATTCTCTTATTTGCCTTTGTTTATTTGGCTACTGGCTTCTTTCGTTTATTGGTTGTAATCGCACCCTCCATTGGCTTTTACTGGTTTGCTGGTAGCTTGACGAAGGCTTCGGTTCTGGCAGTGACAGCACCTTTGGCAGCACATAGAGGGTTTATTAGTACAGGCGCACCCTAACCTTTTGCTCACGTTCACATGAGAATCGCGGTATATGGATCGTGCTACATCCGCTGCTATGGACGAGAGTGAGGAAGGTGAACACCATTACCACCACCACCACCACCACCACCATCACCATCATCATCAGTCGGTTTACACCCACTGCTGGGCGAAGACCTCTCCCATATTCCTCCAACTAATCCGATCCTGTGCTAGCTGCATCCACTTGACCCCTGCGAACTTAACATCATCCGCCTACCTAACTTTCTGTCACCCCTTGCTGCGCTTTCCTCCCCTTGGAATCCAATTCGTTACCCTAAGCGGCCATGGGTATCCTCTCTTCGCATTACATGCCCTGCCCATTTCCTCTTCTTGATTTCCACTGTAATGTCATTAGCTCGAGTTATTTATCTCACCCACTCTGCGCGCTTCCTTTCTCCTAAATGCCTAAAATGAGGTAAAACAAATCGGTCGAGAGATAAGAACTCCCTCACAAGTCAATTCATCGCAAGAATTTTTCAGCTAGCTTCATTAACACAGGATATATCGGCGATTAAAAATGGCGCCCCTCCTCTTCCCGCTCAACTCAACACTCGGCGATACCAGAAAAAAAACAAAACAAAGAAAACAGCTCGGGAACTCCGCCCCGGCCACGAAGCTTCATCGGGTGACGCTCGGTTTTCAGACTTCCCGTTGTCGCGCCTGATTTCACAAGCGTCGCCCACGCATTCATCGGTCTTTGCCTTTCCCGTCCCGTCTGAGTTTGCGTAGCTTTCAAACTTTTCTCGTGTCTTCATCGGCAGCCGGTTTCTTCAGTTTTTGACCTCTCGGAATTGTGTGCTACAGCAGCCCGAATGACTCGGGGCGTTCGCGCGCGCATGTCTGCAGGTGGGCAGGCTGCTGTCAATACACACTGGGGGCCGCTGCGGAAGACCACTTTCTTTCATATCCATGTCCCAATGAGCGCAAATTATCGTGCCCTTCTGCCGAGTACGGCTTTCGACAAGACCCTTTTCTTCCCTCGCACTACCGGGTCAGTATCCGGTGTCAGTAGCTTTGGTACCGTGTTCTGCGGTTTGACTAACGGCGGCCGGTCTGCTCGAGAGTTGACGTGATAACATTGACTCTGCATAGATGCTGGCAGACAAGCGTTCCAGTTGCACGCGTGTAAACATGTCATTTTTATCCAGGAGCGCTTTCATGATGGTCGGCTAGAAGCATCTCTTGTCGTGAATAACGATATAATGTAAAGACGTATCAATGGCGAGAGCACGGACGGATGATCGCTACAAAGTTTCGATATCGGATTACAGGT
Source organism: Amblyomma maculatum (assembly GCF_055883805.1). NCBI lineage: Eukaryota > Metazoa > Arthropoda > Arachnida > Ixodida > Ixodidae > Amblyomma > Amblyomma maculatum. Next base: position 93,863,028 of record NC_139354.1, on the reverse strand, counting down.
TACCACGAAGTACTCGTCCGCGAATCTTTAAAATTTAGATTAACAAAGAGGATAGTGTGGCGTTTTTTTTAAGTCCTTGAGTACATCGTTAGGAAGTGCCAATGCGTAACATACACGCGCGTTTTATCTCATGTGCACGTATCGTCCGAGCCTGAATCGACGGCTCAAAACATCAGCAAAGCAAATCGGCACATGTATTTCGGCAGCGCAGATTGTCAGCGATTTCCGCAGCTACACGCAAGAATCGCGCAAAGGAGTACGCGAGTGGCTACGCTAGAGACGCAGCAAAGCGGGCGATTCCAAAACGCCGTCCGCCATGGCTTCGATGCGAAAGAAACAATGCCTAGCGATGACAACGAAGCAGCGCCCGACCGAAGTGCCGTCGGCCGCAGCGCTCGAGCATGATATCTATGCGGTAACCTGGAGGCACCCGGTTCTGCACTTAAGCGGTGCAAATTCGTGCACTTTAGCGATGAAGCTGAAAGCCGTCCGTTTTTGACGGACGTTTCATTTAATTAACAACGCGCTGCACAAATGATCGATGCTGTGAAGAAGAGATGGAACTGCAGTACGCTGCTGCCTATGTTATGTGCTACTCCTGAAATATGACCTGAAGCAGTTGTGTACAGTCTTGAATCAAACCAGCTCGTGCTCTTTTCGCACTCCGGCGCCGACGCGCACTTACTGTCAGACGCCACCACCTGTGACATCATGGATAACGGAATTTTTGAGCATCCATTAAAAGTTTCGAATCATTCTGTTCAGCGGCTCTTCGTGAACATAAATAAAGCGTCTTTACTCTATTTCCGCTGATCCCCGTTCGCGTTTACTCTACAAGGTTGTTTCGGTTTCATTTCCAACTCTCCAAGAAATTAGCCGGGAAGAGCGAAGGCATTCAAGCAACGGAGAACACGGACTGTAGGTCTCCGTGAAATGTAACTCCACTGTCAAAACGGATAACGTTGTCACAAACGAGGCCCAGTTGAACTATAAGTGCGGATTTTGCTATCAAACGTTTTTTGATGTTGCATTAATGCCTTGCCACAGCAGTACGGCTTATTTCGCATCACTGGCTACTGAAGGCAGTGACAAGAAGAATTCAATTAGTGAGAGATCATTCTTGCGCCACATTAGTGGCCGTGCAGTAACCAGTCCCCACAGCGTGGATCACAAGAGAAGGCACGACCACCCTTGGGTATATTGCCCCCTATGTAGTGCACCCAGCAAGGTCAAGTCGACCAAGTGACAAAAAGGCTGCTGTGAGGAGACTGGTGCTGCTTATGCGTTGAAAGGATGCGCAACACAAATATGGTATGGGATCTATATACTTCGACGAATGAGGGTCGTTTCAAATGAAGAACAGCAAAAGGGCACGCGTTTGAATCCCATAGCCTGAAATGATAAGAGAGCTCTCATGACTTTTATATGTTTAGGCAACTCATATTTATGAAAGAAAACCGGCTATAATATCGCTGAGCACACCATAATTAAGCGTTCCACTTTTTGCATTGTGAGGGGTGGAAAAATGTTAAGAATTATCGGCGACACTTCAGCTTCACCTTTATCGGTATGGCATGATAGTGTAGGCACATATCTGGTCACGTGGCAGTGCAATGCAATAGGCCACACACAAACAGACCGGTGTATCACTCGAAAAAAGTGTTTATCGGGTTTACTTTTGGCGGCAAAAAACTAAGCAATCGGCGGCGGCGATATCAGCTAATGTGCTCAGCGATCGTTGATCTGCGACTGCCCGTTGCACCCGTTAAAGGCTGCGAAGAAACATCTAGTAAAATCCGCGTTAGATATATTCAAATACTCTGTAAGTTTGTTTGTCTGCGGATGGTAGGCGGTCGTCCTCAGTCGCCTTGCCTGGCTGTAGATCACGATGGCTTGAGTGAGCTGAGCTGTAAACCCTGTACCGCTATCCGCGAGGAGCACTTCGGGGGCGCTATGTAGCAGGAGAACGCGCACGAAGAAAAACCTGGCGTCGTTTGCTTTTAAACTTAGGTAGTGCATATGCTTCAGCGGAGCGGGTAAGATAATTGGTGGCTATCATGGTACACTTGCAACCCAATCCATTGCAATTTGCTGAAATGGCTTGGTTTGTGGCGGTATAGGGTTGAATAGCCCGGAAGGCCTAATCGGAGGTTTTTTGATCACCCTCCAGTGCGAAAGTAGAGACTCAAGTGGGCAGCCGCTGCGAACGTGACGTCAGGTAATCCTACTTCCAATCAATGCGCGGCCATGTCATCTGCCAGCTAAAACACGCCAGCTAAATGCTCGTGATGATTGGTTTCAAACGCTGACGCCAGATTTTCTGGCGAAGGTGCCTTAATGCTACTGCTTTAATATGCATTGTTCGTATTAGTGTCAATATTATAGCAGTCTTATAATAAATCTGCTGTGCAGGCCCAATGACGCCATCTTGTAATAAGACACGCAGCTGCTGATGAATAGGAAGAAATATGTAATGTTTTATCCGCATAGCTCACAATGTACGAATGTTGCCATCGTCGTTTTATATGGGTGCCTAGACACCTTGGAAAACATTGTTTGAACAAAGCGGAAGCCACCGTGATGTCGCGCACCCCCGCCACTTTCAGCTCCATGTTTCTAGAAATTTAGGTCACCAATGGCTGTGACCAAATTCGAAAAAGTAGTGAGGACGATTAGCGGTTTCATATGCTTCAAAAGGTTATAGGGAATTGGTTGGCTTGATGGTAGATCAGTCATTTCTTCAAGCAGCAGATCAATAGGAAGGAATAAATTTCTCTGTCACTCAGCCATTGACAGCCACGTCATCACATGAAGGAATTTTTAAATGTAACGCTTATAGTTACAAGATGTCTGTGAGCCATTAGGCCATCCCCTCGTATCGGAGGGATTTGTCCAGTTGAACGTCATGTTTTCCACCACCAAAAAGAAAATACTCTAATTCCTTTGGTCTAGCAGCATGTAACTTTTGTCGTTCAAAGACGCCTGTGCCCCACTCTAACCTCTAGGCGCAACGGTATACTGCTGCACGCAGATTATAGATATTTACAACGAGGGCAGCATGGGCGTCGCTACGTTGCTCTCTGGGCTGGTGTGGGCATGTTGCGCTAGGACTGTTAAAGCGGGGGCGGAGCCGATTTCCAGCAAATCAAACAGGAGATATTTCGTCATTCTCCTGGCCCTATGCAAAAGTCTATACTCTCTCTCAGTTTTAATTTTAAATGAGGCAAGCACTAAATTGATGGCATTGAATCTTTTTGCCTCGCTACATCGGCTTGGTTTTCCTTCACACTGCCTACGACTAAATACCCTTATTCCACTGAAAAGAAATGAGTAGCAACCTCACTTCAGCATGGTACAACCTGACTTTTACAAACGGTTAATTGGGGGTGTGCTTTCCGAAATAAACCCATCAAAGCTATTGAATGGAGGAGCTGGTCAAGCCAAAAAGCCCAGTAAGCTGCTTAATGCCGCAGTCTTTACAGGGATTGGTGGATTTGTGGCAGTATGTGGAACCAGAAGCCTTCTGACCCATTGAGCACATCCGTGCTCGACACTAATGCTTTAGGAGCTTCGCTTTCGCTATCCGACAAGGATAGCTTCTTGCAGATATTGATACACATATGATTACCCTGGTAAGTTCACGTTCTATTCCATAGTATTTCATCTGCTGCCGTGACTTCGCAGAAAATAATTTTCCCTCACAGAAAGTTACTACATTGATGCTGTCCCCGCCACTTTGGCCGACAAAGAACAAATTTAAATTTTTACTACCCCTCCTATAATGACTGGCTTACAACAAATGGCTTCAGCCTGTTGATTAGTGACTCGTAACATCTCTACTTCCCTGCCGCTGGTGTACTCCCATGAACATTGCTATCCTTTCATACTTGCTTCAAGCCTTGCTTCCTTCTCGTAGGTCGAAGTAAAATTTCCTTTCCAAGCCCTTTCTCAACTTGATGACCCTTGGTTGCGCTACTTGGGCGTATGCGCCGCAGCCTCACTTGGGCACTCGCGGTGGAGTCTTGAAGGGACGCTTGCAACATCCGTAGTTAGCAATATTAGGCAGTACTGAAAAAAAAGAAAATCTTCGAAACTGAGGCAAAATCATTTGCACCTCACCAGCTTCATCTCTTTCTACGAGCTTTGCACAGTAATTCAGATTCGCCGTGAACTGCGGTCTCTGGTAATGTGCAGATCGGGAAAATACTAAAGAAGATAAAAGTGACGTCCGCGTCATAAGGCAGGCGTTGCAAATTTTGTGAAATAAATAGCAATTTCACTCACAATGCTTTTTGCACTTGCAATGCTCCGTATGCCTGGTATAATAACTAACTTTATGGTGGTCACTTCTTATACCCTCACCTTTACAACAGACAGCAATTCCCAGAAACGTTTACCTGACTTGTTTCTTATTTCTGTTTATACAAGAGTAAAAACTATTGTAACTTTTTATGCATGCCTGGTAGAGTTCGTTTGTTACCACCAAGTGCTAGAATCTCTTGCGTATATTTAGCCTTCCAAACAGGACGTCAAATATGTTTCTTATGTTCTCGTGCAGGTCGAGAACAAGATTCGTTTCCATCCTTGGATATTTGTTTCCGGATTACACTCTTTCGGCCTTCCATATAACCATGAGGTCTCTTTTATCAACTTGTTTTTTGCTTTTTATTTTAGCACTACTGCGTCCTGTACGTCAAACTGAAGGGAGATAACTTTCAGTGGAATGAATCATACTTGCCAATAAAACCATGATTTCAGATCTTGCGTGTGTTCAGCCCTTCGTAGTCTTATTTCATGATAGGTAAATTGTTGAAATACAACGTATACAAGAGCCTCATGAAGACAAAGAACGAAATAGTAGCTCTTTATTTAGACTAAGATTTGTGCATCTGACGACAGAAAGTATAAAACAAGAGACTATAGTTTTCCGAGCTAACTCTAGCGTTCACTCGATGCCTGTACATTGGATGCTTATTAAGATGTTGGTATAGCCATCGAATGTAAAGCCGCCTGCTGGAAACAACGTATTTATAAAGAAATCAACATACTTAGCCGTAATTTGCATTGTTTTTTTTTTTTTCGTTATGTAAAACGATATTCTGCTGTTCACTTTTGTGGTTCCTAGGAAACTAACGCGTAACACTTTGTTTTCTGCCTGACGTTCACTGCCGTACACGGTATGGGTTGCACTTTAGCTGCGAAAATTCACCTGCTTCTCTCAAGAAAGCTGGTTCGACACCACTGGCGGTATATCAGTTTCAACAGCAGTAAATATTTTTGAGAGCTCCGCAGACACTTCGATATCACGCACTTTAAAGGACGCCAAGTGATGCCTTTTGGACTGCGATGTAAATACTAGCCTCATTCCGACTGTGCGCCTAGAGGTTTTAGTGTTTTGGCGTTGTAGACTCAGTGGTACCCATAAAGATGTCGCCAAGATGCCTTGACTAGGGGTAGGAAGACAAATAGCAAATTCTACGTGGTATTGATCCTATTCTGGGGCAACCGCACGACTGGCGTGGAACGTATCTTGCATATTTAGAGCAAACATTGGTGGCTATGTGAACGAGACAATATGCTTTGTTAGACAGTTTGTAAGAGTTCAACAAATGCTTGTCAACAAATGCTCTGTCATGCATCGGCCTTTCTCAAATGCTCAGTATGTTCCGGGCATTCAGAGCGTAAAGGAAAGCAAGCGAAGTTAAAGTCCCCTTAGCAACTTTAGCTATCCCGGGGTAAAACGAGATGGAAATGCTACGCATGCAGCATGAAAAAGAAATGAGCAAGGCTTGAGGGTCAGCCTTACTTACGAAGCCAAGCCAAGCCAACATGCTGAAAAGGGGATTTGTCTTTGTTGGGGCCTCGCGATAATCACTGGCTGAGTATCTATGCGGTTTTACTTCCGGATAATAGCGAGTAAGGGATTGGGAGGGGGAGGGAGAGAAGAAGAGAACAAGTGAAAATCGTTTACATTGGTATGAAGTTTTATGAACCGGAAGCGGTGGTCGCGGGACTTAAAAAACCAAAGGTGGTAGGAGCGGGAAAAGTAAAATGCATGGCAGATGGTGCGTCAGCAGCAGATACGCATTCAATGCTGGTAGGTGTTTTTTGGAAGGGGACAGACATTCTAAAGGGACCTGATAAGCAGCATAACTGCACTGGACTACTTGTCAAGGGCTTTCCGGAAGCGGTTAAACACCAGAATATACTAAGAATATTAGACAAATATAAATAACAGAGTAGAAATAACAGAATTATCAGACAGACCCTTGGGGCACACCAGAGGTTACGGTGACATTCGTTGAATTAGTACCATTGATTACAACATTTTGAGTTCGCCCAGATAAGTAACCTCTAATCCAGTCTACTACTTCAGGGTGTATACAGAGAGAAGATAATTTATATAACAATAAAGCATGAGGAACGGTATTAAAGGCTTTGCGGAAATCCAAAAAGATGCAGTCTACCTGAAAACCAAGATCAAAATAATAAAAGAGATCATGAGAAAATTCTACCAGTTGAGTCGTGCACGACAAGCCAGGCCTGAAGCCGTGTTGAGCATTTGAGAAGAAATTATTGTTTTGGAGATGTTTCATCACAGAACTGTAAATAATGTGTTCTATAGTTTTGCAGCATATGCATGTAAGAGAGATTGGTCTGTAGTTTTGCAATGCCTTTTTGGGACCACTTTTGTGGACTGGGATGACATTTGCTGCCTTCCAGTCTGCAGGTAAAGAAATGCTGTATAGTGATTTATTAAACAAGGCTACTAAGAAATGCGCAATTTCTTGTGAGCAAGCTTTCAATACATGCGACGGGATGGCATCAGGCCCACTGGCTGATTTGTTTTTTAGGCTAGAAAGTAACTTGAGGACACCATTATATGTGACAGTAACCGCGGGCATGCCCTCGTAGGCTTTTTCTTGTGCTTCAGGCAATTCACCGGAGAATGCGGCAGTAAAGACGGATTGAAAATAAAAATTGAAACAGCAGGCCTTCTCATAATCGTCGGACACTGTCTTCTCGTCAACTAACAAAGTAGGGACAGAGGTCACCTCTTTACTATTGATTTTAATAAATTTCCAAAATTCTTTTGGATTTTCTCTTAACCTTGTATCAAGCGATGAAATATAAATATGTTTATTTACCTTTATTTCTTGCTTAATTTTGTAGCTTATCTGGCGCATTTCCTGGAAAACAGACTGCTTGTGATTTCTTATATATGTGGCATACAGACGGCGTTTCTTATTAATTAATGCCCGAATTTTCTTATCCACCCATGGCTTATCATTCCGGCGTCTACGTGTAATAATTTTTGAAGGGATGTGTTGCTCAATTAAAGCCATTAGTTTATCTCTGAAAAGAATCCAAGCTCCATCTATATCCAGTGACTGGATGACTTCATAAAAAAGAGGGTAGAAACTAGAAAGTTCTCTTGAAATTGACGTGTAATCACCTCGGTCGTAAGAAAACACTTTCCTGGGATGTTTGTGGGCAGATCTGACTGAAGTGGTAGAGCACGTGGCCACAACACTGTCATGGTCACTGATACCAGGGATGACAACTACATCTTTAATCAATGACTCAGAGTTAGCAAAAAACAAATCCAAGGTACTCTCACTATCATGACCTCGTCTGGTGCTCTCAGTCACGAATTGGGTCAGGTCATTAGTTGCAATAAGCTCTGAAAAAGCTAGAGATAAGGTAGTCGAATCAGCCAAAACAGGTTTCCCCTTATTCCAGTGAACGGCAGGCATATTAAAGTCTCCTCCAAGTATATAATCACTATTTATGGTAGTTAAAAAGCTTGATAACTCACTAAATGATTCTGGACTAGAAGAACCAGGAGGCCGGTAAAAGGACCCAATAGCGATGTAACTGCCATGGTTAAGTCTAATCCTGCACCACACAGATTCAGAATTATCATTTTATCTCTGAACGCCGCGACCATAAGCTGAAAGTTCTTGTAACGCGATGTCGAACTGATGTGTTCCGTAATTCCTTTTTTCCTCACACTTCTTCACTTTGGAATAGTCTTCCTAAGAGCATAGCACAATGTAAAACAGGTAAACATTTTCAGTCTTTCCTGGCGTCCAATTTGTCGTAGTAGCTTTCCACCCTTTTAAACCTGTTTCTCGCACTCACATTTTCAGTGTTGTTCTTTTTATTGTTAAACAAATGTGCTTTACTGTATACTTTCGGTATTGTAACATGCTCATTTTAGGTATTTTTTTTCGTTATTGCCCCCCCCCTGCTATAATGCCCCTGGGCGCTGCAGGTACTTGTATAAATAAAAAAGTATAAATAAAACAAACAATTGACAAAAAGCGAAAAAATATTTTAGTGACGTCATGATTGCCCAGCGGGGAATTATAAGAAGTGGTAGAATTGAGTATCAAACCGATTTTAATCACTGCGGGCGAGGTTCATTTATTAAACTACGCTTGTGTCGAATAGCTGTGATAAAGATATATTTCGTGAAAGCTCTTCAGGGCAATGATTCGACTCAAATGGTTTCCACTTAAATAACTGCAAAGAGCTTCATGTAAAATAAAATGAATAGCTGTCAAATATAAAAACTAATAAAGTTATTTTTCTTGTCCCAATATCTCATAATTCAACTCCGCTAAGACATAGCAATTGTTTTGTCGGTCGGCTTCGTTTTGTTCACGCTTGAAGTTAATTGTTTAAACGTGAGACTTCGTTTGTCTGTTGAAATAATACACGAGGTCTTTCATATGTTCATAATTATCGCGCGCGCGTCAACAGCGCTCTGACGCTGCACCTTTGTAGAAATGGATGAGAAATCATTTTGAGGCAGGGGGCGTGGCAACGATTCCTGCTTTCTAAATGTGGTTCCATCTGCTAGGCTGCTGTAATTATTTCGAGGAACCTCCGCGCATCGTCGATTGTGACGTATTGAGCCGTACGATAATGAAACTAATTATTTTATCTGCTCCATCTGGTCTAGGTGATATCTAAAAGGGCACACAATTGCTGCAAACAGCTTAGCATGCGCACGAAACAACTTGCAATTTTTGTCCACGAAAAACTTGTTTTATAAAGACCTCGTTATCACCGAAATAATTTATTTATAAGGCATTAATTACCTCCTAGCGTTAACCCTATCCCAGCCGTACATCTAGAAAGCAAAGCTATAGGGTGCTCACCGATATTTTGTATATGAAAAAAGTCCTTTTGATGCGATATGCGACCTGGGGACTACGGTAAATACAGGTCTATCTGTCAACTTTGCTAGCACGTTTTTATTGCCCAGTCTTCCATGGTTGTTGCGTATTTATGTTAATTAACTTAACACATATGTCAAAAATTGCGAGAGCAAACTTGCTAAGAAGTTAATGTGGAAATAATTTTCAAATGCTTAAGGAAATTCAGGAAGCAGGAGGGGATTTATAATATTGGTTCAATAAACATAAATAAAACGTACGCTATGAAAGCGTTACCTACGCATGCCACTAGAGCAGGCTGTCGACGACCTTTCAACGTAATGTCTTTGCTGTGATGTGGAGGCACAAACAAGCAGGCACTTGAAACATGAATGCAGCGTCGTCAGATATCTGCGAAACAGTTTGCTTCACATCGATTACTTCACACGAAGGGCAGCAGGCACACACACAACACTCTCTCTATCAGCAAAATCTAGAGACGTGCTCATTCTCTCTTTTTCTCTCGGAATTTCTCTCGCTGTTCTCCCGTAGCAGCAACAAAGAGTTATCGATAAGTGTTCGTCAGTATTCAAAAATAATTAAGGCTAAAAGTAGAGAGGCGTAAACGGCCGCAGCCTACAAATATTTTGTCACGAATTGATTTTTGTATTTACAGTTTGGTAGAGGATAGCCTCAACCGGGTCAGGAACGACCAGTAATGGAGAGGCCACATATCTTTGTCATCCTCAGTGTCTGCTTCCTGCCGGCGCCAGGGAGGGAAAGACACGTTTTTGTCCTTACATCACGTGATCCCCGGTGACGCAGGCACCTCGCAGGTGTTAGACTGGCAACGAATGAGCGACATGGTATTGAATAAAGGGAAATTTAATTTTTTGTTTGAATATTGCATTTGTAGCTACTCTCATCTGCAACATTTAAAACACAATATGCCTTCGAAATACTATGCACAATTGTTCTTTTGAATAACAAGAACAGCTATTTGAACAAAGCTATCAATTTACTAGTCAATGAGGTTACATACAGCACTGGATAAACTAGCGCACGCGCTTGAAATGTCTAAATAGAGACCGCAAATCACATCGCACTTGATAAATTACCTAAGATGGAAACGCACAGGCTTCAAATTGTGTTGCTCACGCAAGGAGCGATCAATAAAGCGTTTATACTGTTAGTTACGTCATAAGCCGTGTGTTGCCCACAGAAATCTTCTGAACTGAGGCCACGAATATTCACACTTTAGGATTGAGTAAGGCACGAATGAATTAATGCACAGCTTCCAAATTTAGCATTGTGCGTCCAGATCGCCAGCAAACTCGGCATGAAATTTTTGCCTGCCGGAAAACGCGTTGAAAAGTGACCGCATTTGTCCTTTCAGGAAGGAAATATGTACAATGTCAGTGGTGGGGCTCATTGAGCAGGGCGCTTGCAGAAGTAGAGCAAATGCCCTAGTGCCATTGGTCACTTCGAATACCAGGCCATTAGGTGAACTGCAGGCGAGTAATTCTTTTCATAGAATTCAGGCAAGATAACGCTCAAGAAGGACACGCACTACGGGTAGGCGGACAAGGCAGTGTGTGTTATCCTTGTGCTCTAGCACCATGCCTGAATTCGTTCACCAATAGCCCAGTTAAGAGCATTGACAGTCTTTGAAAGGCGACTGTGCGGCGAGGATAGGATCATAGAAGAAATAGGCACTCATTTTCGTGGACTTCCAACAAGTCTAATTGGATTGAAACTGATTTCGTGCTACTTGGATGACTTTATTTTATTTGGGAATTTCGTCACATGTGTAGGCTGTTATGGGGCGGGCAGAAGGCGGGAGCAGCACAACAAAAGGTAAGGCGGGGCTCATATCATAAAGCAAAACAGGGAATATAATTCGTCGTGTCTTGCTTTGGAGACTTATAAGAAATTTCGTGCATTGGAATGCCACATCTTACAGCCTCGGTACAAGATCGAGTGAGATGTATGTTGATACAATGCATGTCACCATCACGTTAGGCGCTCGAAGAAGCTTGTTGGGTCTGCGCATGGATATGCTGTCGTAGAGCATGCACGCAGGATATCAAGAACTCTGGACATAAAGTAGCGACTGTGGTCTGAGATTATTTCGTGGGGTGCGCCACGGTAAAAGGCGTTGCGTAAAGGGCATTAACGAGTGCTGTTTGGAATTGCGGCTGTCATCACCTTCCCTTGTAGAGCCCTTTTTCAATACAGGCAGCGGTTTGCTGCTTTGCCGTCAAGAGACGGTTCTGTTATAGGGCACATTTTTTTCAAATGAAGCAAAGCTTTAATAAAACGTACAAGCACGCAGCAAGAAAACTTTCTGATGTATTGCAAGTTTAACTGATGTGTTTGTATTTCTTATTTCGGATTCACTCGTAAAAGGGCACCATCTGCGTTTAAGCAGCATAAAAATCTTTATTTCAGATAACACTTTCATTCATTTTTGTGAAGAGTAAGAATTGTGACCTGAGGGAAAATAATGGGGTGAAAGAGCCACTGAAGGAATTTCTAGTAGCTTATTTGCGAAAGCCATTTTTGAAGATTAAGGCTTTCCAGCCACTTTGTGGAGATATTGTTTCGCATAGCAGAGACAACGCCGCTTTCTGTTCCTTGGCACCCAGTGAGGTCGTTGCTTCACAAGCACAGTCAGCGATGAAATACATTCGGTATGTCACCGTGTGCCTCCTGAACTCTACCTTATTAGCTGTCAATTTTACGGCACTATACCTACGCAGCAAGCGTGTATATCTAGTGCAAGAATGGCGAGCGTCGTCACGAGAGAATCCTACCGAATTATTACCAAGCTTCAGGCACATGATAGCACCGAGGCTTCTCTGCACTCCGACCAGTACCTCAATATCTCTAGTCGCTGGCATCGTCACAAGCGCTGGCCATTTCGATCAAAGCTCAGCCACTCGGGAAACCTGGGGAGCTGGTTTAGGAAAAATGGGTTTCAAAGTTGTCTTTCTTCTTGGCGAAATTAAAGGCCAAGCTCTACAAGGAAGAATACTGGAAGAGCACTCTATTAACGGAGACATTCTTCAAGAAGAGTTTACTGACACGTATGGCAACCTCACCAACAATATAGTGATTTGATCCGTTGGGTGAACGAGTTCTGCAAGGAAGCAAAATTCGACTTTGAGATCGACGAGGATTGTGTCTGAGCGTGTGGGATTTTCTTCAAGTTCTTACACTCTTAATTTTGGTTCCACACAAACGCTGCTGGTTCCAAGATAAAGATTTAGTTCCGGATAATTTATCTCGACATAGACGCTATCAGGCTGAATGGCACAATTATGTCACGTTTCTGCCCGTCTTTTTAACTGGAATGAGTTTTTATTAACTGGAACAGCCGCTTTTCCATCTTTGGCGCATTCGACTTACCCATAAAGTGCTCGAAAGAAGCTTTGTGGTATCCAGATAAAACCCGGCACTGCCGAAAAAAAAACAATTGATTCCATTGGTAAATGTCTGGTTGCTTATTTTACTCTGAGCAGTTGGCATCATTTGGAATTTGGACCGAGGGTCAAATGTTGCCTGCTGGTTCAACTAAAGAAGCAAACACATTTGGAAATTTGCCATTTTTAATTCAATTCAATGTATTTTACACAACTTTTGGGATTTCTAATCAGCTGTCGTTTTCATCTGAATTGTTACTGCAGAGCTGAAAATATGGCTACCGTTACAGAGCGCAGTGCATAAATTTGATTGCTTGTTTGTAAATTTTTTATTACTGGCTTGACATTTAGAGCACATATTACTGTTGTAATATTTGAATTTGCGTAATATTTCGCACTCACAAGGGCTACAGGAAAGAATATGAAATTATAATACTTGATTATGCTTTCTTTTAATCTTGATTATGTTCACAAGCTTGTAGCTCCGTCCACTGATGTCATGTGCGTCTCGTGGTGATGGGGCTGCAGATTGTAATTACATAAATTTTCTTTTCTTCTTTCTGGCTGTTCGTAACCGAATAAGTAACTTTGCTTTTGGAGACGCAGCTGGAACAGCTGAATTTAAATACGTTTTTCGTTTTTTGATATCATTGTCACACGAGCTGAAATGCTGTGATGATTCGATGTTGAAGAATGCCAAGTAAATATACTTTCCCTAAAGAGAATTGAGGGACGAAATATTTATGTACATAGCGCATGCACTAGCGAATGGCATTGTAAGTGTGTAGCTGAGATGACTAGCTGAAAAGTGGTATTAGCGTTTCAATTTATTGCGCATAGTATTTATCTTTTCGCAAAATAGAAAATTATTCTTCGCCATTCCTTTTCCCAGCTAACTGCAAATTCGGCAATCCGTTTTCCCTGTTTACCTTCACTGCACTACGGTTACTTGCTTTAATATCTCTTATCTTATCATTAAGTGAAAGTGAACTTGTCCTCAGCTTGCGGTCATGAAATTTGCTCGAGGTCAAATTTCAGGTGACCAATATTAGGTGAGATTTGCAGAGTGCAATCAACATATTGATAAATATCTAATGATGTTATATTTCAGAAGGTAATAAAGATAAATATTAAATAAAATAAGCGATAAGGTACATCTTTCAGAAACATCGCGGTTAAAAAAATTAAAATATAAATCTGCTTTGCAGAGGTCCAAGTGCCCAATATCTAAAACTCTCAAATAGATACTTTAACACAAGAAAAGGAGCACGAAAGCAATTACGAGAATGTTTTCCACATGGAGTATTGTTGTGCACTGTAATTAAAGCCTTTTTAATACCATAGAAAAGACCTAATGATGCTTCATTCATGTGCAAACTCAAATGTAGACAATCCATGATCTTTTGAAATATTGCCACCTAGCGTTGCCAGGTGGCGCATGACTGAGGTGGAAAAGGAGGACGAAGTTGAAGAGGACGACAAAGTGTCGCTTACACGTTTGCGTCTGTGCTGCTGTGTTCTTGTGTCTGGGCTACCCCCTGCTATCATTGGTATCCTTAGTCACCGTGTACGTGACATTCTGGTGGAGCTGCTGGGTAAAACGATCGCCTATGCAAGAATCTCCATCTACAAGACGTCGCGCCAGCCCTGTACCATTGGACACCCCCGTGCATCGCTCCAGTCGACGGCTCCAGGGACTGTCTCCGGAGTTTCAGCCAGCACCCGCCGCCATGACATCTAGTGCTCCTGCGCAGCAGGTGACGGGCCTCGCACCGGCCTGTAACTACACCTTGCAGGCCCCTCGGGTACCGAAGACTTTCCATGGGGACCTCTTTGAGGATGTGGAGGATTGGTTCCTTCAGTTTGAACGTGTCGCTGCATTCAACCAGTGGGACGATGCTGCCAAACTAAGGAACGTCTACTTCAGCCTTGAGGACGGCGCCCGTATCTGGTACGAGAACCGAGAGCAAGCTTTAACTTCGTGGCGGGAATTCCGTCGTCAACTGCTCGAGGCTTACACTAGCGCAGATCGTCGCGAGCATGCAGAACGTGCCATTCACTCTCGCATCCAAAGGCCGAATGAGAGTGTCCAAGCATACGTCGAGGACATGACGCGCCTCTTCAGGCGAGCCGATCCCGCCATGTCCGAGGACAAAAAGGTCAGGCACTTGATGCAGGGTTTGAAAGAGCAGTTGTTCGCAGGCCTTGTGCGAAACCCACCCTCGACTGTAAACGGATTCCTTGCGGAGGCCACCACAATGGAAAAGGTGCTACACCAACGTGCCGTGGCTTATGACCGACCTTTTCATACACGCACAACCGCGGAATCATTTGCATCTTCAGAGCGGCATCCCGATGCATTGCGCGAACTGATTCGCAGCGTCGTGCGCGAAGAACTAAGCAAGTTCTGGAGCCCTCTGCAGCAATCGCCATCTTCCGTTTCTGCTATAGTGCGGGAGGAGGTGCGGCAGGCACTCAAGAGCCCTCTTTCGCCTGTAGTTCCGAGCCCGCCATTGCTGTCGGGGACCGACAATCGTCCCACATATGCGGAAGTTCTGCAGAGTCAGGCTCCCCCTTCACCACCGCCCATTCTCGCGTCACCTACAGTTCCGCTGCCCTCGGTGCAGCCAGTGCAGAACTTCGACAATCGCCCGCTGCCCCGACGCAAAGCCGACATTTGGCGCACGCCTGACCGCCGTCCGCTTTGCTTCCACTGCGGTGAACCAGGACATCTCTACCGGGATTGTCCGTATCGACGCCTCGGTCTCCACGGCTTCCGCATCGACTCGCCTCCTCCCCGGTTTGGTCAACGGCCCCGAGTTATTGAGGAGTACCTGGCGGAGCAGCGTTCATCTCGTTCGCAGCGTCAGCCCCGCTCCCCTTCGCCAAGGCGCTCCTCCTCGTTCACTCACGGTTCCTCGCGAGAGGACCAAGGCCGCTCGTCTAGCCCTGGTCGGGAAAACTGAAAACAGCGACCTTCGGGGGCGAGGCCGCAGGTAGTCGCTGCGTTGAAGACCTCCCGTCGTCGCCGCTTCGATCCGACCGCGAGCTGCTGGTACCGTCACCTAGGGAAGCAAAAAGCGTTTCTCTGGACCTTCCGGTTATTTTAGACGGTCGCACTACGGTCAATGCTTTAGTGGACACCGGTGCCGATTATTCAATTTTGAGTGGTCGCATGGCGACTGTTTTGAAGAAGGTGCTCACTGCTTGGCCAGGTGTGTGCCTTCGAACCGCCGGCGGTCATATAGTTACTCCAAAGGGGATGTGCACGGCTCGCATTCAGATTAACGGACGTACGTTCGTCGTTAGTTGCGTTGTTTTAAGTGACTGCTCCCGTGACCTTATCCTCGGCATTGACTTTCTGCGGGAGTACGGAGCAGTTATTGACCTGCGAAATAGACTCGTCACGTTTTCGATGGGACAGTCTACCGAACAAGATAGTAGCAGTCCTTGCAATAACGCACTTCGTGTTTCCGCTGAGAGCGTCTCGCTGCCGCCGCGAAGCAGTGCTCTTGTGGAAGTTACCTGTGACGATTTCCGTACCGGTGATGCTGTAGCGGAGGCGAACCATACACTCCTGCTTGCTCATGACATTTGCGCTCCCCGAAGTTTATTGTCGTTTCACAATGGCCGGGCTGCACTCCTTGTCACAAATTTTTCTAATGAGTACCGACACTTGTTCCCGGGGACTGCTATCGCTTTTGCTGACCATGTTGCGCACGATCCGGTCTGTTTTGCATCCACGGCAGTAGAAACTAACGAGCCATCTCTTGACAACATCGACATTAACTGTCACTTGTCAATGGAGAAACGGCGGGCTTTAGAGCAACTGCTGCTAGACTTCAAGCACTGCTTTGCTTCTTCCTCGAAGGTTCGTCAAACGCCCATTACACAGCATCGCATCATTACTTATGACGACGCTCGCCCAATACGACAGCAGCCTTATCGTGTGTCTGCTAAAGAACGAGAAGTGATCCAGACGCAAGTTCAGGAGATGCTGGATGATGGTGTTGTGCAGCCTTCACAAAGTCCGTGGTCTTCACCAGTTGTCCTTGTCAAAAAGAAAGACGGCACTCTTCGATTTTGCGTCGACTATCGAACATTGAATAATGTGACAAAGAAAGATGTATACCCGTTGCCGCGTATCGATGACTCACTGGACAGATTACGACGTGCGAAGTATTTTTCATCTATTGATTTAAAAAGCGGCTATTGGCAAATCGAAGTAGACGAAAGAGACCGAGAAAAAACCGCATTTGTCACTCCAGATGGCCTATATGAATTCAAAGTACTCCCATTTGGATTGTGCTCTGCCCCAGCTACATTCCAAAGGATGATGGACACCGTCCTCACTGGCCTCAAGTGGCAGATCTGTCTTGTGTACTTGGACGATGTAGTTGTTTTTTCCGAAACATTTGATCAACACCTCGAACGCCTTCGAGCTGTCCTGGAAGCCCTCCGTTCTGCTGATCTCACGCTGAAGCCCCAGAAATGCCACTTCGGGTATACAGAACTCAAGTTCCTCGGCCATGTTGTAAGCGCTGATGGGGTGCGCCCGGATCCCGATAAGACTGCTGCCGTCGCACGATTTCCCGTTCCAGCTAATAAGAAGGCTGTTCAGCGCTTCCTCGGCCTGTGCGCATATTATCGGCGTTTCATTGCGGACTTTTCTCAGATCGCAGAACCTCTGACGCGCCTTACAAGGAAGGACACCTCCTTTGTGTGGAACTCTGAGCAGCAGATGGCCTTCTCTTTGCTTCGTGAGCGCCTTCAAACATCCCCTGTTCTGGCGCACTTCGATGAAGCGGCTGACACTGAGGTACACACTGACGCCAGTAGTATCGGTCTTGGCGCGGTCCTTGTTCAGCATCAAGACGGGTTTGAGCGAGTAATAGCCTGTGCCAGCCGCACTCTCTCTCGTGCCGAAATGAACTATTCCACCTCAGAAAAGGAATGCCTGGCGGTCGTATGGGCTACTATGAAGTTTCGTCCCTACCTTTACGGCCGGCCATTTAAAGTCGTCACCGACCATCATTGTTTGTGCTGGCTGGCAAATCTGCGAGACCCATCTGGACGACTTGCACGCTGGAGTTTACGTCTTCAGGAGTTTGACATAACCATTGTTTACAAGTCCGGCCGCAAACACGAAGACGCCGACACGCTGTCACGAGCACCCGTTGACACTGGCGATACTACAGCCGATGACGATAGCGGTTTTCTAGGAGCCCTCAGCGCATCTGAGCTCAGGGATCGACAAAGAGCTGATCCAGACATCCTTCCACTCATCGATTATCTGGAAGGGCGTGATACGATTCTGCCTCGACACCTATCTCGGCACCTTGGTTCCTTCTGCATACAGCAAGGCGTATTGTATAAAAGAAACTCCCAGAGCCAAGACAGAACTTACCTTCTGGTAGTGCCATGCGAGCTCCGTGAGGATATTCTCCTTGCTTGCCATGATGAACCAACGTCTGGTCATTTGGGTTACTCACGGACGCTTGCTCGCGTCCGCAACATGTATTACTGGCCAGGACTTTCCGCAGCAGTGAAACGCTATGTACGAAGCTGTCGCGAATGCCAGCGCCGTAAAACACCGCCCCAGAAGCCTGCCGGATTTCTCAAGCCCGTTAAAGTACCCCGCATTCCGTTCGACCAAATTGGAATGGATCTCCTTGGCCCTTTCCCTTTGTCGCAGGCCGGAAACAAATGGATAGTAGTCGCTACTGACTACCTGACTCGATACGCTGAGACAAAGGCAATCCCTCATGCCACAGCTTCCGAAGTAGCAGAGTTTTTCATGCACAACATAGTCTTGCGGCATGGCGCCCCTTCCTACGTCATTACCGACAGAGGGACAGCTTTCACATCACAGCTGATCGACCGCATATTTGAGCTGAGTTGCACGACCCATCGCAAAACCACAGCGTACCATCCACAAAGCAATGGCCTTACAGAAAGATTGAATAAGACGATTGCGGACATGTTGGCAATGTACGTCGATGTGCAGCACAAGACCTGGGACGAGGTGCTGCCGTACGTTACATTTGCGTATAATACAGCCTTACAAGAGACAACGCGCTTCACACCATTTCGACTTGTTTACGGACGCGAAGTTCAAAGCATGCTCGATTCCATGCTCCCGTGCCCAGATGATGACCAGCTATCCTCAGATGCCCAGCAATATGCCATCCGCGCTGAGGAAGCCCGCCAGCTCGCCCGTGTGCACATTGGGCAGCAGCAGACCACTGACGCGCACCGTTACAACCTCCGGCACCGCCAGGTTGACTACAAGCCTGGAGATCAAGTCTGGGTATGGACACCAGTTCGCCGTCCAGGCTTGTCAGAGAAACTCCTTTCCCGCTACTTCGGGCCGTACAAAGTGTTGCGCCGTGTGAGTGACCTTAGTTATGAAGTTATCCCAGACGGTGCCACACAACCAAAACGTCGAAAGCACAGCTCGGACATTGTGCACATTGTGCGGCTGAAGCCGTACTACCACCGATAGCGTATGGCCACCCGCTGTGACCACTCTCTTGCTTTTCACACCATTTTTACCGGCCCTTGTCATTTTTTTTCCGGAGGGAGGGGGTAATGCCACCTAGCGTTGCCAGGTGGCGCATGACTGAGGTGGAAAAGGAGGACGAAGTTGAAGAGGACGACAAAGTGTCGCTTACACGTTTGCGTCTGTGCTGCTGTGTTCTTGTGTCTGGGCTACCCCCTGCTATCATTGGTATCCTTAGTCACCGTGTACGTGACAATATTTCTGTTATCAAACAAGCATCAAATCCATATTAATGCATGCGAAGATTGTGATATCAGCTAATAATACCCAGCTTCATAATATAACAAATGACATATCATTCAGCACAGATAACCGCAAAAAGACAGGCATAATGTTTTTAAATTTCTCCAAGGCCTTTGACCGTGTGTCACACCCCAAACGTATTAAAAAACTTCAATCGTCATTAGGTGATAGTCTTTTAATTAGCTGGCCTGATAAC
Organism: Amblyomma maculatum; assembly: GCF_055883805.1. Lineage (NCBI taxonomy): Eukaryota > Metazoa > Arthropoda > Arachnida > Ixodida > Ixodidae > Amblyomma > Amblyomma maculatum. The sequence goes on along the minus strand of NC_139354.1, from coordinate 93,843,435 downwards.
TATCCTATCGATCAGTTGCAATTTGTCCAAAGTAACCACGATACATCTGCATTAGTGTCTCTCCCCTCCGGGGTGCCGCAGGGAAGTGTGTTAGGACGTATCTTATTCTTGACATTCATAAATGACATGCACATCAACTGTCTTGTAAATATTCGGTTCCTTGCCGACGATTGCGTTCTATACCACACAATCAACTCCCTATTAAGACCACGATACACATTATGCCTCATTGCAGTCGGTTTGCAGGTGGTGCGAGGTTTGTCAGATGGTTCTTAACAATATTACGCCGCGTAGCGGCGCACTGAGTATAAAAGAAGAAGAAGAAGAAAAAGGAAGAGAAGAAGAAAAAGAAAAAGATAAAGATAAAAAAAAGGAAAAGGAAAAGGAAAAGGAGAAGGAGAAGGAAAAGGAAAAGGAAAAGGAAAAGGAAAGGGAGAAGGAAAAGGAGAAGGAAAAGGAGAAGGAAAAGGAGAAGGAAAAGGAAAAGGAGAAGGAAAAGGAGAAGGAGAAGGAAAAGGAGAAGGAAAAGGAGAAGGAAAAGGAGAAGGAAAAGGAAAAGGAAAAGGAAAAGGAAAAGGAGAAGGAAAAGGAGAAGGAAAAGGAGAAGGAAAAGGAGAAGGAAAAGGAGAAGGAAAAGGAGAAGGAAAAGGAGAAGGAAAAGGAGAAGGAAAAGGAGAAGGAAAAGGAGAAGGAAAAGGAGAAGGAAAAGGAGAAGGAAAAGGAGAAGGAAAAGGAGAAGGAAAAGGAGAAGGAAAAGGAGAAGGAAAAGGAGAAGGAAAAGGAGAAGGAAAAGGAGAAGGAAAAGGAGAAGGAAAAGGAGAAGGAAAAGGAGAAGGAAAAGGAGAAGGAAAAGGAGAAGGAAAAGGAGAAGGAAAAGGAGAAGGAAAAGGAGAAGGAAAAGGAGAAGGAAAAGGAGAAGGAAAAGGAGAAGGAAAAGGAGAAGGAAAAGGAGAAGGAAAAGGAGAAGGAAAAGGAGAAGGAAAAGGAGAAGGAAAAGGAGAAGGAAAAGGAGAAGGAAAAGGAGAAGGAAAAGGAGAAGGAAAAGGAGAAGGAAAAGGAGAAGGAAAAGGAAAAGGAAAAGGAAAAGGAAAAGGAAAAGGAGAAGGAGAAGGAAAAGGAGAAGGAAAAGGAGAAGGAAAAGGAGAAGGAAAAGGAGAAGGAAAAGGAGAAGGAAAAGGAGAAGGAAAAGGAGAAGGAAAAGGAGAAGGAAAAGGAGAAGGAAAAGGAGAAGGAAAAGGAGAAGGAAAAGGAGAAGGAAAAGGAGAAGGAAAAGGAGAAGGAAAAGGAGAAGGAAAAGGAGAAGGAAAAGGAGAAGGAAAAGGAGAAGGAAAAGGAGAAGGAAAAGGAGAAGGAAAAGGAGAAGGAAAAGGAGAAGGAAAAGGAGAAGGAAAAGGAGAAGGAAAAGGAGAAGGAAAAGGAGAAGGAAAAGGAGAAGGAAAAGGAGAAGGAAAAGGAGAAGGAAAAGGAGAAGGAAAAGGAGAAGGAAAAGGAGAAGGAAAAGGAGAAGGAAAAGGAGAAGGAAAAGGAGAAGGAAAAGGAGAAGGAAAAGGAGAAGGAAAAGGAGAAGGAAAAGGAGAAGGAAAAGGAGAAGGAAAAGGAGAAGGAAAAGGAGAAGGAAAAGGAAAAGGAAAAGGAAAAGGAAAAGGAAAAGGAAAAGGAAAAGGAAAAGGAGAAGGAAAAGGAGAAGGAGAAGGAGAAGGAAAAGGAGAAGGAAAAGGAGAAGGAAAAGGAGAAGGAAAAGGAGAAGGAAAAGGAGAAGGAAAAGGAGAAGGAAAAGGAGAAGGAAAAGGAGAAGGAAAAGGAGAAGGAAAAGGAGAAGGAAAAGGAGAAGGAAAAGGAGAAGGAAAAGGAGAAGGAAAAGGAGAAGGAAAAGGAGAAGGAAAAGGAGAAGGAAAAGGAGAAGGAAAAGGAGAAGGAAAAGGAGAAGGAAAAGGAGAAGGAAAAGGAGAAGGAAAAGGAGAAGGAAAAGGAGAAGGAAAAGGAGAAGGAAAAGGAGAAGGAAAAGGAGAAGGAAAAGGAGAAGGAAAAGGAGAAGGAAAAGGAGAAGGAAAAGGAGAAGGAAAAGGAGAAGGAAAAGGAGAAGGAAAAGGAGAAGGAAAAGGAGAAGGAAAAGGAGAAGGAAAAGGAGAAGGAAAAGGAGAAGGAAAAGGAGAAGGAAAAGGAGAAGGAAAAGGAGAAGGAAAAGGAGAAGGAAAAGGAGAAGGAAAAGGAGAAGGAAAAGGAGAAGGAAAAGGAGAAGGAAAAGGAGAAGGAAAAGGAGAAGGAAAAGGAGAAGGAAAAGGAGAAGGAAAAGGAGAAGGAAAAGGAGAAGGAAAAGGAGAAGGAAAAGGAGAAGGAAAAGGAGAAGGAAAAGGAGAAGGAAAAGGAGAAGGAAAAGGAGAAGGAAAAGGAGAAGGAAAAGGAGAAGGAAAAGGAGAAGGAAAAGGAGAAGGAAAAGGAGAAGGAAAAGGAGAAGGAAAAGGAGAAGGAAAAGGAGAAGGAAAAGGAGAAGGAAAAGGAGAAGGAAAAGGAGAAGGAAAAGGAGAAGGAAAAGGAGAAGGAAAAGGAGAAGGAAAAGGAGAAGGAAAAGGAGAAGGAAAAGGAGAAGGAGAAGGAGAAGGAGAAGGAGAAGGAGAAGGAGAAGGAGAAGGAGAAGGAAAAGGAGAAGGAAAAGGAGAAGGAAAAGGAGAAGGAAAAGGAGAAGGAAAAGGAGAAGGAAAAGGAGAAGGAAAAGGAGAAGGAAAAGGAGAAGGAAAAGGAGAAGGAAAAGGAGAAGGAAAAGGAGAAGGAAAAGGAGAAGGAAAAGGAGAAGGAAAAGGAGAAGGAAAAGGAGAAGGAAAAGGAAAAGGAAAAGGAAAAGGAAAAGAAAAAGGAGGAGGAGGAGGAGGAGGAGGAGGAGAAAAAGGAGGAGGAGGCGGAGGAGGAGAAAAAGGAGGAGGAGGAGGAGGAGAAGGAGAAGGAGAAGGAGAAGAAGAAGAAGCAGCGAGGCGCACGCAGACTGATCCGGGTTTTTTGAGCCGTGTGCGTCCGTCCTTCGTACGAAGTGCACCCGAATAAAAACCATTTCATCCGTTACATTTGGTGGATGCGCGGGGTAAAAAAACGTTCTGGATCCATCAGTACCTCGTCACAGCCATCGTGTAGCAGGTTTGCCACTTTTATCTCTTCAACAGTACCTTTGAATGGCTACCAGACGCACGACGCAGACTCATGAACAGCGACCTGAAGAGATGACGGCCTTTCCCCACCAGCGAGAGCCGCGTGCGTTCCACAGTCAACCCGAAGTTGAAGTTGAGGAATGGCTCCGACATTACGAAAGATGCAGCAAGTACAACCGCTGGAACTCAATCGCACGTCTTTGCAATGTTGTTTTCTTCCTCACTGGCACGGCTCTGACTTGGTTTGATAAACACCAAGAAATCCTCACTACCTGGGACCGATTCGTTGAAGAAATTACAAAGTCCTTTGGGGATACCCTTGCGATGAAAGAACGCGCTGAACATCAGTTTTCCCAAAAAGCCCAGCTGCCCGGTGAGACATGCACACGTTACATCGAGGAAATATTGAAACTTCGTCGCATTGTAAACCGACGGATGTCAGAAGAAGACAAGGCAGGGCCCCTTCTCAATGGGATTGCTGAGGATGTGTACAACGTCCTTATTTCGCGGGACACCCTTGCCACAGTAGCAGAGGTCATCATGCAGTGCTGGGCATTTCAGGCATTAAAGGCCCGTCGTATGGTGCCCAAACTTGGCCGTCTTTCTAATGTGACAAAAGTTGCCGGTATCGACATTTCGAAGGCTGAAGACATCGCTTCTATGGTCAGGAGGATTATACGTGAGGAGTTGGATATTCAGCGGTAACGTATAAATTTCGATGTACCTTACCACCCGACAGCGAGGGCCGTATCATTATGGGAACAGCGTATGCCATGGGCTGCACAAAATACAACAACGGCTTGGAGCGGAGCCTGCCACCAACATCGCACCCTTATTTCCAACAGTGTCCATCCCATCCGGATGAAGTGCCTCGTGGTGCTCCTCGTTGCGCTTCTGTCGCCCCATCTCGGCCTCCAAGGAATCCTGAAGTGAACTACCAGAGCCGCCAGCCACCCATATGTTATGGCTGTGGGGGCAGCGGACATATCTTCCGCTTTTGCCCGCGTCGTCAAATTACTCGACCCCCTGTCCAACGAGCACCGCGCTTCACGAATGGTGCCCAGTGGGAGAAGCAGCCACCCGCTACCTTCTGTCGGCCCTCTTCCCCTCAACGCCACGCACGGAAGGACTCCCCTGTGTCCGATCGCAGCATCACTCCCCCACTGCAGCGACAACCTCATTCGCCATCCCCACGTCGCCGCTTTGTTTCTCCGCCGCTGGGAAACTAGGTGGTGCAACCGATGGAGGTAAGGTCGCCGGACGGTCAATTTCACGTATACCTCTACCTATCGTCATGCTAAAGAACAAAGTGTCAATGTGTGTTGACAATGTTAAAACGGATGCTTTGGTTGACACTAATACCGCTGTGTCAGTTATGAGCCTTCCATTTAAAAACCGCCTTCGACAGAATGTTATGTTTGTGTGGGACAAAAACACTACGTTTTGTGGAGTTGGGGGTGAAACTTTACTTCCGGTTGGCCTATGCGCAGTTTCAGTTGTAATTGGTGACGAGTGCTATATGACAGAATTCGCGGTATTGAGACGTGGCACGCATGACGTTATCTTGGGTATTGACTTTCTGCGCGAGTGTGGTGCGACTTTAGACTTTAGTGCCTTGTTTGCAGCCGAAAATTTTTCCCGCGTTAGTAGATAACGTCTCAGAGTCAACAATGAGTTCTCGCCTTGAAGGAAGATGTGCTGCTGCCTGCGATGACGGCGACGTTTCTCTCCGTAAAGTCATCTGAATCCTCCATGAGTAAAAATTCAATAGTCATCGAGCCAGATGTCTCGAATGGAGCGAAATAAAAAATATTTGGTGCTACGCTCCGTCGTGGAGGCGGAGAATGGTCGCGCATACCTCTGGGCTGTGAACGTGTCAGAAGAGCCTGTTCGTCTTCCTTCTGGTTTTACACTCGCGAGAATTGAGGATTATGTGACTCATACCGTTGGAAGTATTTCCGATTGCAGAGGAGCCGCGAAATAAAAGTCTGAAAATTGTGCGGAGTTTGAGGGCATGGTCAACAAATCGCTCCCATCTAGTGAACGTCGTATTCTACAAGACATTTTGACAACCCATGCCCAAGTGTTCGACTTTGCCTAAAAAGGATCGTGTAGCCATTTCCCAGCTTCTCGGCTACAGCACAAAATTAACACAGGAAACACACCCCCTATTCGCCAAAACCCTTACAGAGTCTCCCCAGCAGTGCGCAAGATAATTCAAGAACAGGTGTACGAAATGCTGAACAAAGGATTCATCCGAGAATATTCCAGTCCGTGGGCCGCGTTTGTGATCCTGGTGCGAAATAAAGCTAATTCTTGGCGATTTTGTGTAGACTATTGTCGTTTGAATGCGGTAACAAAGAAAGACGTATACCCGTTACCTTGATCCCGCGCTTGTTGATAACTTTCCTGCCACGCCTACCTCATTAGACGTTAATTTTCTAAGCTCTGTCGATATAGCGACCGCTTCGGCACCACCCGATGTTCTTCAACAAGCTATTAATGCAGATCTTCCACCCGCACAACGCTATCAACTCGCTGCCCTTCTACGGAGCTTCACTTCTGCCTTCGAAGTTCATCATACTGCTCTGCGTCGCACGTCTGTCATTACGCAGACAATCAACAGTGGTGCGAACACACCTTTATTATTATTTTAATATTAGACAGCCAGTAAGAGTGGATGGCTGTACGTGGTATAGGCGCCAGTGGGTATGCTTGGGCGGAAGATATTGTAAAGCCGTTAGGTGAGGCTGCATGCCAATAAATAAGCTAGTCTGCTTTTATGGCCATTATAGGCAACCCAGGTTAGTAGATTGGATCAAATCTAGGCACGGGTAGGGCGCCAACGGAACGAAATTATAGGCCCCAATATTGGGGCCGGTGTCCCCCAATATTGAGCGGATGGCGGTCATTTGTGGAATCCTACGAGAATATGCAATAAAGTGGAATCCTACCGGAATATGCTGATGGCTGCGGCAGATTACAGAAGTTCTAGTTAGAGAAGGCGGAAATAAAGGAGCAGGAATGGGAACGTTGTCATTTGACTTTGGACCATTTTCATAGCTGGGCGTTGCATACTGCAGGCCGTGAGCGGCGGCTAGTAGAACACATACGACTTGATGTCATCATATTTACCTAGTCATCTGGCATTTTGAAGCCGTCGAGGTACTTATTAAGGTCAAGTTGCTCTTATTCCGGGATTTATAAATATCTAGAAATCACATGATGAGGTTCAATGCGGATTTAGCGCAAGGGGCGTTTGATATCCCACTTGCGCTCAGTCTTGCATAGGCTTGCTCTCGTGACATGAGTTATGATTAATTTAAGATTGTGGTTCTCGGGTTGCTTTCTTCAAAGGTGCGTGAGACTTCGCCTGGTGTCCAAGGTACAGAAAAGTTAGTTACTTATGGCAAGGGAGCGCTCCAAGGTATTTTTGCGCTTGTGAAGTTTTCAAGCTTTATCTGGTATTGACAAGGATGAATTTTGATGTTTCTCAGTTTTCAATTTCTAAAGCCTTTAAACTTCTCACCGACTGCACGGTGTATTCATGTGTCTTGTTCATCGTGCTAAACTTTGGTTGTCTGTTTACAACTAGTTTGGTTTGGTGTGGTTTGTGGGGTTTAACGTCCCAAAGCGACTCTGACTATGAGCGACGCCGTAGTGGAGGACTCCGGAAATTTCGACCACTTGGTGTTTACAACTAGTATCTTGGTCTTGATCGTATCAGTATCACCTCTAATAAATACATAAGTGTCCGAGTCATTGCGGCATTGAACTGAGCCAAATCTGTATGGCGATCTTGCCTGCGGCATTTCGGATGTTAGCGGCGAGGATGAGCGGAGGATTTAAAATTTCTGCGAAAGGTCTGTGCGTGTTGTATTTCCCCAGCGTTTAACATTTCCACTAATAAATTGTCAAGTGCGAAAGCAAATGTCAGCGATTGCTTACGTAAATGTAATCTATCATTGTGTGACCCGGCGTATTCAAGTCCATTTTCACCACGGCTGCAGAAAATGTCACCGACAATTGGTGATCATTTTCAGTCTCCTGCTATGTGCGTCATTCAGTTATGTACGTTGAAACATCTGGGTATGACATTAGGAACTCTTTCATTCATCCGCGCGGGCCTCTCGAATCATCCCATATATGTCACTTCTACGTATTGGTGTTGGCTGTGGGTTTGGTACTTTGAAGCGTTTATTGTTACGCATACTGGTTCGAATAAAGGTGTACTCTATGTGGAAGGGAATGACCGAAACAATGCCTACATACCGGACATTCAACATGAAAAACGAGCCCGACTCTACCCCCTTCTTGCATTCTATCCTTTTTGTGGGTTTAAGATCTACTGGAATATATGATGAGTCAGCGTGAACTAAATTATATGCGGATAGGTTTGACGTGAACAAAAGAGAAATGATTGTGTTTGTATCACGTCGATAGTAACGGCCTGAAGGGCTATTGATACTCTCGCGAAAGCACCTGCCTGCGTGTCAGAAAAATAAATTTTGTTTTCATCATTAGTTAAAGGGCACCACTTGCATTCCTCATTTAAAAAAAATTGACATTAGCGAGGGATAATCATATGGCAATAGATCTGCCGGGAGGATACCTGGTATTTACTGAAGAAAACAATTCGTGAAAATTACAATCAGTTACCGAATTTATATTTTGTTACGGGCGAAGAAGGTGCCGTTATATTGGAATCCGGGGAGGCCTTCGCATCCGAAGCATAAAGGGCAATGGGAGTCAAGAAGTACGTCACCCTCTGCCTTTTGTTCTCAATAGTAATATTCGTCATCGTCACAACGCTATATGTATGTGACAACCATGTATATCTAGTGCGAGAATGGCCAGAGTGGGCTTGGGAAAGCTCTACAGAACCAGTACCCAGCTTCAGATATGTGAGAGTGCCACGGGATGTCTGTCCATCGAGCTCGAGTGCTACATCTCTTGTCGCTGGCATCGCCACAAGTGCTGACCATTTCGATCAACGCTCGGCCATTCGTGAAACCTGGGGCGGCGCTTTAAGAGAAATGGGCTTCACAGTGCTTTTTCTTCTCGGCGAGAGCAAAGGCCAAACTTTGAACAGAAAAATACTTGAAGAAGGCGCCTTTCACGGAGACATTCTCCAAGGAGAGTTTGCTGACACGTATGGAAACCTCACCTACAAGACAGTTATGTTCCTCCGCTGGGTGAACGAATTCTGCAGCAACGCGAAATTCGTCTTGAAGATCGACGATGATGTGTTTCTCAACATTTGGGATTTAGCTGAGGTTCTTAGGAATGTGAGCGGCATTAAGCATACAATGTGGGGGCATCTCTTCCGTGGATACGGGCCTAATCGGAAAAACACCTCGAAGTGGTACGTATCCAAGGAGAGTTATGCTCAAAATGTTTACCCTGACTTTTTGTCTGGGACAGCATATCTTATCTCAGCGGATAGCATTCCCGTCCTGGCAAAATCCACCTACAACCTGCCTTTTTACGGCCTTGAAGATGTTTATCTCACTGGCTTCATTGGAGAAAGGACAGGCAGTAGGCGCCTAAATATGGACGGTTTTTCCATAACGAAAGAGCCAATCCAGCCGTGCGCAATACCAAAGGTGCTAACGTCTCACGAGTGGACACCGAGACAGCTCAGAAGTGCTTGGAATACTCTTTCTCGTTTGAACCTGAGACTGTGCGAAGGGCTTTAAGAAAAATAAAGGTGCGCCTGAAAAACGGTTCTTGAGTCCGTCACTCCTTTTCTCTATTCCATAATTCAAGTGACACAAGTTCCATCATTTCCTGTAGATATAGATCCGTATTGCTGAGGCATTATTTTACAGTGATAGCAATAACAAATTTACTGAAAACAGATTTTGCATATGACGATTTGGAACTTTGTTCGCAATAGTCATTTGCGGCGTCGCCGAGTCATGTTTATTGAGAAGAGGTCTACCTAAAATAATATGAATGCCATGTCATATAAAACATAGAGTGAGTGTCTGATAAAGAACGCTGTCATATGAGCTGTTACGCATAGATCTAGTAGCTTTTATTTTTGCTATTCAAATTGAACAAGTAGGTCCAAATGTTACTTCAAACGCTTATAGCTGATTCACAAAGATTGGTAACCATAAAACTGTTCTTTGTCATTTCAAAGCTGCTCAAGAACAACTTGAAGGCAAAGGGGCTTTTATGTAAGTTAATATACTGAAACCGTAGTTATTTAACCTTAGCTGACAGCACATAGTACATGCAGCTGGGTGTATGTTGTTTTCATCTGAATTGGACTACAGCAACTTGAACTGAAAAAAATATCAATAAAAAATAGAAAATGCAAATCATAATTGCAATACTCTCTCAAAGACTATACCTTAAATCATTTATTACACAGCAACTAGAATCAACCAAGAAAGAACAAAGGTGATATCTATGAGGAAAGGCAACGCAGAATAAAAAGGGGGACTAATATTTAGAACTGAAACGGTCTGAGGTAACTATACTGTCCAAAACGGACATGCAACTGCAAAAATACTCCATGGGCGCATAAACATTGCCGAAGGCCCATGGCGAAGAAGAGCTACATTGCCAATTTCTTTGAACACGCGCTCTGAAAATATGCTTTAATGTCAACGGCCTCTATTTTTGGATGCACTAACGAGACCTGGATGTTTCATCTCAGGAAGTGAGTTATTTTCCTCTCTGCTCTTTGACTCGGCAATTTAACCTGCGTAAAGAGGCGTTTCGATTGTAGGTTCAAAGCATTTCTTCATGCTAGAGAGATATATTCCACGCAGAAATACCAAAGGCCCAATATTGAGAAAAAGAAGGCTAAGTATTTGCCAATCAGGCCCTAAAATGGACCTGTGTCGCCACTAGGTTCCCAATATAGGTAATGTCACTCTCTAGTATTTCCAATGATGGCCCTGTTTGTCATCTGTTCTATCCATACGGGCAATGGCACTGTGTTACTCTTCCAATGATGGCTCTTGACTGCTGCTTCCACTATATTACCTGTGCGATTTTTGAAATGGGGCCAGTGTATGACCTATCGTTGATTTTTCAATGTTCTCTTCTGTAAAGCGCAATAATTGTGTAATATATATATGCGCTTTCACATATGCAGTTTTAGAGGAAAACAACATATATGGGATGTAGTTCTTTGGCAGTCACAACCTTTGAATTGGCCTATAACAACGAAAACGAAAAAAACCAGCCGGACTGAAAAACTGAGCTTCAAAATACTTCTTCGGAAAGCTCTAGCGAATCAAGTAGTTAACGACTGCTGCGAGTATGGCAGCCTAAGCTCCTAGTATTTGTTTTAGATGGGCTAGGTGCAGTATTTACGGAATGGCGCTTGCCCGATGTCCATGAATGAAAGCACGCTTTTCGTAAAGATTGAATGGCTTTCTTCTTAAGGCATTTTCTGTGGTTTGTTGGTACAAGCATCTGGAAATCAGCCCGAACGCTGTCTCACGTAAAGCATTTGACTTCCATATTCTAAAGCCTGCGTCCGTGTATTAGAACAGTTGCACCACAGTTTGTAGAAGTCTTGGCTGAGCGGCTTTTGCGCGCAGCTTTAGCAAATACTAGAATGATATCGACCACGCAGTGTTTTAAAATCAGAAATTGCAGAGAGGATTCCAGGCTTTCGTACGCCGTGTCATGAGCGCATGTCCCTGCATTCTTTGATTTTGTGTTTTGTTTTCCTTTTCCTTCCGTTTTTAACGTTTCTTTTTCTCAAATTCGTCAATGTTATGCATTTTTGTATTCTTTTCCTTTGTTTTTATGCCAATGTATGACACTTCCTCACCATTGTCTCCCCCTCCCCCTTATGTAATGTCCTTGATAGAGATCTTTAAAGGAATAATAATTAATGATGATGATGTTAGTAAATTCTTGTTGTCAGAATTTTTTGCCGTTCTTGTAGTATTTCTCTTGCTGCTTTGGGCATGTTTTTATGTTTATTTCCGACATTTTTGCTTTAGACGTTGTACTCTTTGAAAAGATGCATCCGAAGTAGTTACCACTTTAGTAATAATTGTTCTCATGCATTAATTTTTTTCATCATCATGATCATCATCATCAGCCTGACTATACCCACTGCAGGGCGAAGGCCTCTTCCACATTTCTCCACTTAAAGGAGTATAGACACCATTTTTTGAAGCGTCGGAAGGAATACGATTGCTTTCCTGGTTATACAGAGATGCTCCCCAAGCAATCCCAACCTCGCACGTTTCCGCGAAGATATTTTAATTTGATTTTAAAAACAAGCCAGGCAAGTACTCCGTTTTTCAAAACCCATTGGCATCGACATCTCTATGACGAAAACGTGTACATAAGTAAACAACATGACGTCATCAAACAACTCTGACGTGGAGTCGGCAAAGCAAAGAGCATTGACAACACATTGCCGGACTCGAACAGCGCCGCCGCCGCTTCCGGCCGTGCCCTGAGAAAGAACTCCGCTTCTGCTCGCTTTACTCGATGGCTTCTTCGTTGGTGCATGTTACAATTACCTCACCGGTGTACGTATGGAGACTGCCTGCTAAACTCAGGCCCCAACAGCATGCCTGCGCAAGTGCAGGGCTTACGGCAACGGTGTCTCTCGATGGCGCGCCGGGAACGTACTGCACCGCTCCCCGCCTACCCTAGACGTCGCTAGCCCTAGCTGGTTTCACATCGAAGTGCCAGCGAAAGGCGCTTCGGAACGGGTTAACGCTGTAATAAACGTCAGAGTTTAGCGCCGCTTTCTTTACTGGCAAGCCCATCTCGTAAAATAATTTCTTGCTTTGCGCGACGCCTTCAGCAGCGCTTGTAAAAAAGTTCGCTTGTATCACTGTAATTATTTCTACCAGGACCTCCGTATTCACCGAATAATCCTCGCAATTTAATCGTGACTGATAGTCCTTTGCACAAATAGTTATGTAAGCGAATGAGCAGCGATTTGCGATAGCTAGAGTATCGATAGCGGCTGCTGAGCAGCTATGACTTGGGAGCCGATCGCGGCGGCCACGGCTTTACGCATCCAGATTGCCTTTACTGCGCTAGATGGCGCCACATGCTTGGACGGCGGCACGCATGCCTGCCGCGTCGGGACCAATCAACGCGTGAACAGGCATGCGCACGGGAGCCATCGGGAGAGCTTACGGGTTACGGTGGCTGATCGCGTCATTACTAAAACATTTTTTTAGAACAGCTTGGCTCACAGCGCTGGCCAACCGGACTGATAAAGTAGCATCTTTACGGTTCCTTTGTTCAACATTCCTACCAGTTGACATTTCCTGCGCGTCAACCCACCAAGCTTTCCTGGCTGCTGCTGATTCCAGCTTCGTCGCTTGAGTCGCAGGCGAGCGCGTCAGGATTAAAGTGCCCGGCAATGTTAGCAACATCCACGCTATTGGTATTGGGCGAAACAACGTCGCCGTACTAATTATGCTACGCTGAAGCGCTGCTCGACGACGATATTTTCGTGCACGTGCGACAGCAAGCAGACGAAAAACGCCACCCGAATGCGTCATCAGATTTTGTGTTTACGCGATCACCAACCTTGCCAGTAGGGGGCGCTCATGTGGCGTTCTCGTATCTTTGATGTCATCGCGTGCTCGTGTCCGGAGAGATCGAAACCGAAACTGGCCCTGATAAATGCACTGATAACAAATTAATTGGTTTGTGCTGGGGCTTTTTGGTTCGCAGTCCCTCTGTTTAGGACCACTGTGGATCGATTAAAGCAAAAATACCGGAACAGAAAATGTACGTGTCTATACTCCTTTAACCCGGTTCTGTTCTAGCTGCTCCCACTTGACCCCTGCGAACTTCTTAACCTCATCCGCCCCCTTAACTTTCTGCCGCCCCCTGCTACGCTTTCCTTCCCTTGGAATCCAGTTCGTTACCCTAAGCGACCATCGGTTATCCTCTCTTCATTTTTTTTTATAACGCTGCAATGCGAACCCGCCAGAATTTGCTTCCCTTCAAGAAAGCACGTACGGGCCACACAATCATAATCCTAAACGACCCCCAAGTTCGTTACAGTAGAAATTGTACTGTATTGCTCTATTACAAAAAGAATAAATTGCCCGCCGTACTTTTTTTTTACTTTAGCATCTTAGCTTGTGTGCCACATGTATGCTAAATAAAGGTGTATTAACATGCATTTTGTGCAATTCTGATTGGTATATTTTAAAAATTATTTTCGTAATTTTATGGAAAATTTTTTGCTACCTTTAAACAACAAAGACCACACTACGGCATTTCGCACATTATGAGAGTGTTTAGAGATTTCTAAGCGACATTATCAAAGCCGCGCTTTTCGCTGCAAAAATTTTAAGATGATCTTTCGCTAGTTGACGTCAGGCTGTCAACGGCCCACAAGGCATTTTCGCTCCATTTGTCCTCTTTCGCTAGGTTCGCCCACCTTGGCAGCTCTTCTGCTGACTTGCCCCTTTTTTATTGAAGAGCGCCCCACTCCTCTCCCCGCGCAAGGCGCTTTTTCTTTGGGATTTTTTTTCACACGCCTGCTCGAACCGGTTTCCCTCTCACCTGAATACGCTGCTCGTAGTTTATTCTGTATCTCCTCGTCCTTCTACACATATTTCAGCTACGTACTTTCTCTTCCCGCGTGCTTCCAAGTTGGTGTGCGCTATAGCAGTTGAGAACAATAGGCAATGAGTCTGGTTTGCTAGCCGGCCTGACAACCAGCGCGAGAAGATTGTTTGCCCGCTCGAGTTGAGCTGTTCGTATTCTCCATGGCGGCGGCGGCGGCGGCGCGAAGGTGTGAGTTTGGAGTCAAGGCTCACGTTCGGCCGTGGTTCTGTGCAAGCGAAAAGGGAAGCCACATCAGAAACCTTACGACAGCTCCGGGGTAGTCCAGAAGCCGGTCAACAAAGTACTAATTGTGAGTACCAGTCTCTCTTTACCTTCAGACAATTTCGGAAATGAAATGTTCTGGGCTGTTTGTTGATTGCTCGATGTGATGTTTCATTTCATTTTTTTCCAGGATGAAAAGCGATGCGAATACTGATTTCTAGGACAACTTTCATTGAGAAATATCTAAGTTACGTAGCGCAGGAAGTATTACTTCTGGAGTGATAAGAGAATATTTATTATTATTTGGTTTTGTTACGTTGCATCCAGGGAATGCTGAAAACTTTGTTAATTATCGGGATTATGTGCAATGTGGCATAATCTTATGGGATCGTGGAAATATAGGGTATCTATCATTTGTCCAAGACAAGAAATTTACACGCTAGCTTTTGGAGTTCAGCGAGACTTAAAGCTTATTGAGATGCAAGCGATTGAGCGAACGCAGCGAGAAGGAGGTGGCGATGCAACGAAACTTTTAATTTTGTAGAAGTTTATTTTATGTGAAAAAGCTATAACTCTCGTTTGTCCGGCGGGCGTTTTGTAAGGTTTTCGAATAAACCAATCATACCTACAGTTGCGTGCACGCGGAGTGACATAGGCATACAATTTAAGTTCTTTTTTTTTTATAAAAGTGGCCTCCGATTCCGGTATCCAGCGCATTTCATTTGGTTCTGGTGGCATTTCGGATAGAAAATGTTATCCAATGTAAAAATAAAGCATCGTTCAAAGTTGATATGAAGCTTTTACATCTGGGAAGAGGGGGGGCAGGAATTGAGGGATATTGCAGAGAATGACAGGTGGTGGTGAATATCTTCACCATGTCTACGAAAGATTAGGAAATGATATTTTGAAGCTGTGCAGGGCACATCAGGCAAATTTCAATCTGAACTTCACTATTATTTGATTTCAGTATATCATCAAAACATTAACTCTAACCACGTAACATATTTTTCTACACTGTTTTGTGCATTGTTTGTCAGACAACGCATATTTAATTATTATGCTTTTGATCGAACTGTTTGTGTTTAATTTAGTGTCTTGCAGTCGGCTAAGCTTAAGAAAGCGCCCGTCCGCGGAAGAAGCCTAGCATCAATGTTTTCTGCTTCTCGATGATAGTTACTTGTTGCAGATTGCTTTATTTCCTCAACTCGAGTTGAGGAAATAAAGAAAGGGGCATGGGCAGGGCTGTTAGTGCGAAAACAGCAAAACCGATGGTCGTTAAGGGTGACAGATCGGGTTCCAAGGGAAAGAATGCGTAGCAGCTGCCAACAGAAAGTTTGGTGGGTGGAACTGGTTAAGAAGTTCACATGGGTTAAGGGGTTGCAGTTAGCACATGACCGGGTAAATTGGAGGAATATGGGAGAGGCCTTTTCCTGCAGTGGGTATAGTCCGGCTAATTATGATGATTATGATCGATGTCCAACTTGGAAACGGTAGTGATTGTAATGGTTGCATTATTCTGGACACATGCCGGTAAATTATTTCTGAAGGTATATTGACTGTGTCAAAGAGTGCACTTAAGTACTACACCTGCAGTGGTGTGCACAAACTAGATGCGAGAATTGCTGGTAAGTTATTTGTGATGTGCATCGAGCTTGGCATCCTTAGAGGAGTATTTGCCGTTTTGCTACTAAGTTGCAGAAACTTGGTACACAGGATGACTTTTTGTAATGCAGCAAGCTAATTTAAATGATCACAGGGATACGCCTTTTGTTTCAAACTTGTGGTCTTTTTCATGTAGAAACGCAGCAATATGAAATGATATGGGACAACACGGCATGTCGTACTTATCTCTAACTTGCATGCAGGTTATGCGGTGCAGTTTGTGTTTGATTCGAAATACTTTCGGCAATCTAGGGTTTGTGAATATGTGTTACTACCATTTTGCAGTTGCTTCTTTGCTTCATGTGAAATGAATTCTTGTAGACAAGGTGTTATCATGAAGCTTTTAAAGCTACTGAATATCATGACCATAAGCTTTTTGGCACTCAATAAATAATGAAACAGTATATAGTTTCTAATCCATATCAGCTACTTGAATAGACCATTTTATTTGTGTACCCTGATATAATTAAGCGGAAAATTCCTTTTTCTGGTCGGATGCAAATCACAAAACCATTCTGTTTACGGTTTGTACCACATTTATTTGTGTACTTTCTGACTTTATTTGTTTGGTTGGTCAACGTCACAAAGTGACTGAAGCTTTGCGAGACGCTGTAGTTGAGGGCTCTGAAAATCTCAACCATTTGGGGTTGGTTAGCGTGCCCTGACATCGCACAGCCCATGGGCGCCTTGCTTTTTGCCTCTGTCGAAAAGGGGCTGCCGTGGCTGTGATTCGATCCCACATCCTTGGGCACAGAAGTCGAGCACCCTAACCACTCGGAATTAAGTCCGGGACAAAGCATTCTTTCAGGAGTTGTGCATTACATTTTGTAAGATTTTCTCTCTTCAGAAACAAAGAAGCTCTTCATGCTGTAGAACACACTTAATTGGTGCACTTTTTCTCTATGTAGCGCGTTCGATTGACGCAGAAAATGTTTTGGTTTGAAACAGCTGCGGATTTTATTTCCTAGTTTTGGCATTATCAACAGTTATAGGCCTTTATGCATTGTGTAATATTTCCATAGGTTAGCAGGTGCAGTGCTACAACAATCTTGAATAACAAAGTCGACACGCAATTTAGGTTGGATGTTGTCAAAAGAATTTGTTTCTTTGCCTAGAGAAGTGAAATGGATGAATGCTCATGAATGCTTGGTTTCCTATGAAATGCTACTGGAATAATTATACACTGGAGATGCTGCCTGACAGAGTAATGGTGACCTTGAATGTGGAGTGCAACAATTATCTACATCTGAAAGCAGTGATTCTTTGATGTTTCAATGAAATCTGTCAATGGTTTTCTGTCTCAAACACCTTCCTCTTTTGAAAAAGAGCCTACAGAGCCCTCGTGTTTATCTCATGCATATTAGTGAAGATCAGAATAGTGGGCATGGAATAATAATTTGTTGTTTAATTATCAGGACCTGCACATTGGAAGCACCAGTGCCAGTGCGGATATGGTTGTACCTTGTACTGATGCACAGCTGTGCGGCTGGAGAAAGAATCTCTACCAAACAAAGCCCTGTTTGCGATGATATAGAAGTATCTGGTACTAAGTAGACTTATGATGACCCTTGAAAAAGTAAGCATGATTCCATTATGTACACACCATGAACCATATATTGACGCTGACCGTGAAATGACCGAATTTTTTCAGGTTCATTTCTGGTTCGCATCTGTTTGCACATGGTGACCGCTTGGAAGTTCCTGGTCTCTTGGCGCTAATCTAGAACTTACGAATGTGCTCTTGTAAGGAGAAATTCAGGCTCGGTGGTTTTCTAGCCTTTCTCAAACATCTCTGTTGCAGCGGAGCTCACCTTTTCCTCGGCAGGCGCGACGAGCGAAGAATTCTCAGACCTCAAACAGATTCAACATGCATTTGCTGTAGCTCTGCAGTGAATATAAAAAGATTGTGGCTAAAATTACGTCGGACGGACCCGATCAATGGCTTTAAAGGTACGTCCTACGTACTAGGTGCGTTTTTCTTCGGGATACTTTGGAAAAGACAGACGGATCCGGGAAATATTTCTCACGGAGCCAACGGTGGTGTTCACGTCCGACAGACACGATACGTTTCTTTCTCCGGGATACGTCGGAAAACCAGGACGGATCCGAGATCCTCGGATATGTGATTGTAGCAGCGGTCACATATATGTAGCCTCGAATGGGTGATAGACTACTTGATGGCATGATAGGTTTACGTGATTTGGGCCGCGGTAGAGAAGCACAAGCGCATATGTAATCGGTGTCGAGGCTATGGTATCGATGACGGCCAGCCCGTGGCCCGCACGCCTGCTCATTTGGTCCGTTATCCTGTGGATTATTTGTCTACGATGGTAGTTTTGCAGTTTTGATTCTACAAAGTTTCCTCACTTCCATCTGTGATCAGATGCGTCACGTAACTCGTGGCAATTTGTATACATACAAGCGGTGCTGAAAAAGCTGCTGGGTACCGCCTGCGTGTCTCTAGTCTACCGTGCTCTTATACAAGCATCGCGTCATTTTTGTTCGCTGTACGGCTGGAGGTGTATGTGCCTGTTTGTGCGTTTTGTGAGATGCGTGATGTCCGGACCACGGTCCGCACTACGTCCTACGACAGTGCTGTGATGAGTGCGCTGAGCGTGTTCACATAGATGGTGTTCATTTATGATCGCCGATGTTTTATGTGCATGTCAGTGTTTCTTCAGTAGTAAGTCCAAAAATGTTGCGTAAAGAGAGCGTCGTGGCAACTTATTGACGCATGCTGTGCAACAGTCAGACCAAAATAAGTGATCGATAATTTGTTATCAGACTGCACTACGGAGCTCTAAACTCGGAAAATGGGCTATTTCTACAAATACACGCCTATTGTTTTGAAGCTTCGAAAAAGTAATGAAAGGCAATACTTTAACCTGGCGTTGCATAAAGTTGGGAATGCACATTATGTAGTTTTCGCATGTTGGATTGGACAGAAAAATAAGTGCTCATCCCACACTGCCAAGATGCGCAATTACTACAGGTGAAAATATTAGCTGCCAGGCACAGCACCTTCCTTCAGGCTTTGGGGTGTTATTGAAGGCCACTTTCTTATTAATAAAGGAACAAGTATGCTTTATATGTGCTAAGGACTAGTGTTGTATTATGTTGTTTTAGTTTTTCCTTACGTTTGCTTTTTTATGCTAGGCAAACGCAAATGGTACACGTTTAAGCTTGTCGGTGCGAAGCTGAACATGAATATCTGCCTTGCATGTGACTACTGTTCTGGAGAGGTTACACGCTGCGACGTCTCAGCATTTCATTCAGCTACTTGCCCCAAAGTTGTGAGATTTAACCCCTGTGATGGCAGCCGCACTTTGGTGGAGGCGAAATGTAAACACATCTGTTTGCTGCGATATTTCAATGCAAGGTGCAAAGCCCGGGCAGTTAATCTGGAGCCCTCCACTGCAGTATTCTTCATATATGTCACTTTAAGATGTGACACCCTACATACGACTTGTAGGATGTGCGTTTCTTTAGGTATTTAACCTCTCATCCATGTTATGCAACATTTGGCTAATTATGGTTCTGGGACAGTTGTTAAAGACGAAACCGAATCATTTCTTGGCATGATTTCCTGCTTGGATTAATTTGCTAATAACACTTCTTTGAAGCTTGCATCAATGCTGGACAGTTCAAATAGCAAGCAGTTGAATTACAGGAATGATGTAAAGGGTGCATTTCAGTTCTGACAAATGGAACGTAACGGTCCTCTCGATGCATGCACAGGTGCCCTTAGGTGAATACATAATCGGGAGTGTGTTTGTGACACAGGACTAAAATAAAATTGTAGAACGCTTGCTGTCCCATGCAGAAATAAACTGGTCGTTTTGTGCATGATTAACTGACTATGAATAGCGTCTTACTCAGACCATGATGTTATATATAATATATAGTTTGGCATCTCAAACAAATATGGCTATGAGGGACGCAATATTTGAGGGCTCAGGTATAATTTTAACCACATGGTGTTCTTCTACAAGCAATGGCACCGCACGGTGCATTACAGCCTATTTTGCCTCTATTGAAATGCCTGCTGCGGCTGGAATCAAATCTGCATTCATCGGCTCAACAACCGAGCACTCTTAACCACTGAACCAACAAGACGGGGTCTAGCAACAAAAAGCAAGCCATTATATTTCCTTCTAGCCTGTGGAGTCCTTCCCAGAACTAATGTAAACATGAAAAAGTGAATAGCAAAAAACACTATTTTTGTTGCACGTTATTATCACATTTCTACAAACAGTTACTAAAAGGAAACTTCTCACAATGTTTGCATGAAAACTATGAAAACGATGCACTCACTGCCCTCAAAGCAAAACGATGCACTCACTGCCCTCAAATTGTTAATGGACGAGGTTGTATCTATGCTACTACACTGCACTTCTCACAAAACCACAAGCCCCATCAACTTTGGCCAATCACTTGATCAAACTAACGGAGACAGATGTCGCACACGACCGTTGCTCGTCTCGCTGCACATCTCTGCATTCGTCGTATTTCAATTTCATGCCTTTCCGCTTACTTTCAACTTTTGCTAGCACTGTTAGTCACCCATATTCTGTGAAATATTACCTTACGTTGTTGAGACCCGCCTCCTCGCAATTGATGGTCTTCGGCATTCTTGATGCTATTATTTTGATATCCTCCTCACCTAGAAGAACGAAAAAATGACTTAAGCCTTGAGTAGACAAACATTTAGGGAGGTACCTAACCTGCACCTGTAAGGTTATGATGTGCCAGTGTTAATGGCTCTTGTCTGTTGATACCACTGTGGATTCCGGTTAATGTACCCCCGTAAGCAAACGTTGTACATTCCACTTAAATGGCAACGATTGCAATTTTTTCAGTATAAAAAATGTGCCACACAAAATTGCTTGGACAAGATGGCAGGTAAATCGAAGAGGATACGTAATGCATATCTCAGAAATAACTGCTTCTCTGTCAGAAAAATCTGGCGGGCAGTTTTCTCGCAGCGCGTGTAGTATGCCACTTTTGCTCACAACTGTACATGCCCTTTGCTGCAAACCTAATCATTAATCCCTTATTTCATGTCTCTGGTACTTCACACAAACTCATTAGCAGGCAGTCATAGGCTGCCGTGTTATGTGAAAGAAAACTTCATGTATACCTCTGTAAGGCTTGTAAGGCTTTTGTTAACCAAACTGCACAAATGTGCCTACATGGTCTATGTTGGATTTTTAGCAAGACAGCGGTGCAGCTTGGAAAGTCATTATGGTGGTCGAGTGCTGGCCCCGGAATTGAAAGGCGAACAGTAATATAAGAGAGCAACAGAAACGAGGCAAAGGGGAGAAGAAGACAAGAATGGTTCTGTTGCGATCTTATATTATCTATCTATCTATCTATCTATCTATCTATCTATCTATCTATCTATCTATCTATCTATCTATCTATCTATCTATCTATCTATCTATCTATCTATCTATATATATATATATATATATATATATATATATATATATATATATATATATATATATATATATATATGAAGGAAAGAAGACAACAGTCGGCGAGGCCAAGGAAACCGTTGGGGATGGTACTTTGTCTTTTTTTTATTGTTTACTTGGATAATCACAGAAATTAGTAATGTAATCTGTTTAGGGGAAAGATAATTAGACACAAAGTATAAGAAAATAAACAACGTGCTGATGGTGGGAACCGAACCCACGACCTCCGAATATCGCGTCCGGTGCTCTTCCAACTGAGCTACATCGGCCGCTGTCCCCTCTGCTACTTTCTTGGGTATTTATGTTGTCTGTATACGAACCTTAAGAGTGTTCACCAGCGCCACCCTCAACCATAGCGGCGGACGTGGAACGTCCTTTGTTACCGCCAGCGTCACGTAGAACGTGATCAAGAGCGAGGGCGAAAGCTGTGCTAGAACCCTCTTATGCTACCTATGGTCTCAAGACTGCCAGAACCGAGACCTCCGTAAACTACAAGCAGATCAATTAGGGGAAATGAGGGTGCTCGTTATAATACATGAAGGAAAGAAGCCGACAGTCGGCGAGGCCAAGGAAAGCATTGGGGATTGTATATATATATATATATATATATATATATATATATATATATATATATATATATATATATATATATATATATATATATATATATATATATTGTAGTGTGGTAATCTTCATCGATATAACCACTGACATGCGTCGCGTGCTGCCGCTCTCAAGGAGGAAGAAGTTGTTCGCTGCCTTGCTCTTTCGCCACGCCTGACGCTTCGCTGCGAGTCTCCCCTGAGCGGCTGGAATCATCTGGGTTCACCGAATAAACACACCCCTACAATTGGTGCAGGTGCTGCTGGGTACGTTCCCGTCCACCCTGGAACTAAGAAGCCGCACGTTACCCTCTGCTTCCAGCATGCCGGACGACACTGCCACGACATCGTCGCCCCTCCCAACCACCGTGCTGTGTTCTGGAGCTCTACGGCAGCGTGATCCGTGCTTCTTCAGTGGCACAGCCGACCAGGACGTCGACGATTGGTTGGCGGCATATGAGCGCGTCAGTAGCTACAACAGATGGGACGACGCTATCAAGCTAAGCAATGTAATCTTTTATCTGACTGACGTGGCGAACCTCTGGTTTCGCAACCATGAGGCAGACCTGCCATCTTGGTCTGCATTTAAAAAGAATTTTGCAGAAGTGTTCGGCCGCCCTGCAGTTCGCAAGCTCCGGGCAGAACAACGCTTGCGTGAGCGCACTCAGCAAGTCGATGAGTCGTTCACTAGTTATATAGAGGACATCGTGGACCTATGCAAGCGTGTCGATCCGCTAATGACTGAAGCGGATAAGATCGATAACATCATGAAAGGCATCTCTGACGACGCGTGCCAAATGCTCTGGGTAAAAAATCCTGCCACGGTGAGTGACGTGATCAAGCTTTGCCAGAGCTACGACGTGCTTCGTAAGAAGCGCGCTTCTACCCGGCGGTCCAGTGTTAGAGACGACGCCATCTCTACACTTGCGCTGGGCGGTTCTACCCCATCAGAGGACAGCCCTTTACTTCAGCAAATCAAAGCCTTCGTTCGAGAAGAGGTCGCCCGCCAGCTATCGCTGGTCCCTCAGTTACAGGATAGTGGCCGCCTTGTTCCTGACATGGCTCCGTCTTTGGCCCCTACCATACGGCGTGCCGTTCAAGATCACATCGCTGACGTTCTTCCTCCCAGCTCCATGCTCCCGCCCAGCCCTGTGCTGCCGCCCAGCCCCGTGCCAGCGCAAGTAACGGCACCACTGACTTACGCCCAAGTTGCGGCCAGGCCGCTCATGCCATCAGCATCTCTTTCCTACCAGGCCGCTCCTTCCAACCTTCCTTCGCCTTTGCCTGGGTCTGCATTCCATGTCCCTATTCCAAGGGTACGCCAACGCCCTACGAACCCTTGGCGTACCGCGGACAACCGACCAATCTGCTACTCTTGCGGGCTGCCGGGCCATGTCGCACGCCTTTGCCGCCAACGCCTTCCACCTTCTCGACCTGAACTATGGAACTACTCCTACAATACAGACCAGCCCTCGCCGAGAAATCCGCCCAGTTCCGAATTTGTATCTCGTGACAATCAAACGTACACAGCTCGCCGATCACCTTCCCCTCGTCGCCGTTCCCCGTCCCCACTCCGACGTTCTACCGGCACCGTTGAGGGAAACTAACAGTCGCAGTTCCCGGGGCAAGAACTGCGCTTGGTTCGAACTCTTCAAGTCCTCGGTGTTCTCCCACTAACGTAATTCAAGTGTTTGTCGACGGCGTCGCAGTACTCGCTCTAGTCGACACGGGCGCTGCCGTATCAGTCATCAGTGAAGCTCTTTGCCGTCGTCTTCGTAAGGTGACCACCGCACTTTCCGACTTTTCGCTTCGCACCGCCTCATCACAGCGCATTCATCCCTCAGCGGCGTGCACGGCCCGTGTTCTCATCGAAGACGTCTTATACACCATCGAGTTTATTGTACTGTCTCGCTGCTCACACGACATCATCCTGGGCTACGATTTCCTTTCCACTCATCATGCCGTTATTGACTGCGCCCGCGCGGAAGTTTCCTTTTTACCTCTTTGTGATACCGTCTTGTGTGACGTCCCTACCCGGCCTGCAAAACTCCTCGTCGCCAGTGACACAGACATTCCTCCATTTTCTGCTGCCCTCGTTCCACTCTCCTGTGAAAGCGTTATTAGTTCGACTGTCTTCTTCACACCTTCCGACGCCGCTTCACGCCATCCCTGCCTCCTGCTTCCATTTGCGGTCCTCAAGTTCGAAGATGGCCTTAGTGCAATGTACGTCTCAAATCCATTTTCGTGCCCGTCCGTCCTGCTACGCGGCGAGTGTCTCGGTCGTATTGAAGAACTTGATCCCGCGCTTGTAAATACTCTTCCTGCAACGCCTACTTCATTAGACGTTAATGTGCTCAGCTCTTGCGATACAGCGACCGCTTCGACACCACCCGATGTTCTTCAACAAGCTATTGACGCAGATCTCCCACCCGCACAACGCGATCAACTCGCTGCTCTTCTACAGAACTTCACTTCTGCCTTCGACCTTCCTCACACTGCTCTGGGTCGCACGTCTGTCGTTACGCACGCAATCGACACTGGTACAAACGCACCTTTACGACAGCGTCCTTATCGCGTGTCGGCCTCTGAGCGCCAAGTCATTGCTGACAACGTGGACGACATGCTTCGCCGGGGCGTCATACAGCCATCTAACAGTCCATGGGCTTCTCCGGTTGTTTTGGTCACCAAGAAAGATGGTTCCATCCGGTTTTGCGTCGATTACCGTAGGCTTAACAAAATCACGCGCAAAGATGTCTATCCTTTGCCGCGAATCGACGACGCCTTGGACTGTTTACAGGGAGCCGAGTATTTCTCCTCTTTGGATTTGCGCTCCGGCTACTGGCAGGTACCGATGGCTGATAATGACCGCTCGAAAACTGCCTTTATAACACCGGATGGATTATACGAGTTCAACGTTATGCCCTTTGGCCTCTGCAATGCCCCGGCTACTTTCGAGCGCCTGATGGACACTGTTCTTCGTGGACTCAAGTGGCAGACCTGTCTTTGTTATCTGGACGACATCGTAGTTTTTTCTGCCGACTTTTCTTCTCACCTTCTCCGCCTAAAGGATGTCCTCACGTGTCTCGCCGGCGCTGGGCTTCAGTTGAATTTGAAGAAGTGCCACTTTGCCGCTCGAAAACTCACAATTTTAGGCCACGTAGTTTCTAAGGACGGCATTCTTCCCGACCCCACCAAACTTCGCGCAGTTGCAGAGTTCCCGAAGCCAACCTCCCTGAAGCAGCTTCGGAGCTTTATCGGCCTCTGCTCCTACTTTCGACGTTTCATCTTGAACTTCGCCTCTATCATCGCTCCTCTGACCCAGCTCCTTGCCGGCAGCTCCGACCTTTCCGCCTGGACTCCAGCCTGCGATAAAGCCTTTGACACTTTACGCCGCCTTTTGGTTTCGCCGCCCATTCTACGCCACTTTGATCCGGCTGCGCCTACGGAGATCCACACTGATGCCAGCGGTATTGGGCTTGGTGCCGTCCTTACCCAACGTAAGCCTGGTTACAGCGAGTATGTTGTGGCATACGCCAGCCGAACATTGACAAAGGCAGAATCTAATTATTCAGTCACAGAAAGGGAATGTTTGGCCATTATTTGGGCTATCGGAAAATTTCGTCCTTATGTGTATGGTCGACCGTTTTACGTTGTGACCGATCACCACGCTTTGTGCTGGCTTGCCTCTCTGAAAGACCCATCCGGTCGCCTTGCTCGCTGGGCTCTTCGTCTCCAGGAGTTTGACATTCATGTCATTTATCGATCAGGCCTGAAGCATACGGACGCGGATGCTTTTTCCCGCTCGCCATTGCCTAGAGATAATTCGTCTGACCACGTCTGTGCCTACGATATGTCGACTCTTACAACTATCGACATGGCTACCGAGCAGCGGAATGACCCCTGGATCAATGCACTTTTGAATTTTCTCTCAAGTCCTACTCCCGGTCATTCGTCCAAAGCGCTCGTCCGCCAAGCACACCACTTCTCCATTCGTGACGGTCTTCTCTATCGCCGCAATTATTTGCTTGATGGACGGAAGTGGCTTCTAGTCATCCCGCGTCATCTCCGCGCCGACATTTGTGCTGCGTACCATGGTGACCCACAATGTGCTCACGGTGGCGTATTGAAAACCTACACACGCCTACGTCTGCGATTTTACTGGCGTGGAATGTACTGCTTCGTAAGACATTTCGTGCGCGCTTGCGAATCTTGTCAACGCCGAAAAACTCCTCAGAAGTCCTCTGTTTCGTTGCAGCCGTTACCCTGCCCTGCTCGTCCGTTTGACCGCGTTGGCATAGATCTCTATGGCCCTCTTCCGACTACTCCTGCTGGAAACCGGTGGATTATTGTGGCAGTAGACCATCTGACTCGCTACACTGAAACATCACCGTTACCCTCTGCCTCTGCAAGAGACGTTGCTTTGTTCATTCTCAACAACTTGATTCTTCGCCACGGGACTCCGAAGGAACTGCTCAGTGACCGCGGACGCGTTTTCTTGTGCGACGCTCTCGAGGCCCTACTGAAAGAATGTCGCATCATTCATCGCACCGCTACTTCTTACCACCCTCAGACGAATGGCCTGACAGAACGCTTCAACCGTACTCTGAGTGACATGCTGGCCATGTACGTCAACGACGCTCATTCCAACTGGGACCACGTTCTTCCCTTCGTAACCTACGCGTACAACACTGCGATACAGACCACCACTGGATTCTCTCCCTTTTTTCTTCTTTACGGGCGCGAGCCAACCTGCACAATGGACGCGCTTTTTCCCTACCGCCCTGATGTTTCTGAATCGACGCCACTCTCGGACGCCGCCCAGTATGCAGAAGAATGCCGTCAGCTCGCTCGTTCGCTCACAAAGGAAAATCAATGGCAACAAAAACACCATCGTGACACTGGTGAGGCGCCTTCATATGCGCCCAACTCCCTGGTGTGGCTCTGGGTTCCTGCCACAACCGCCGGCCTGTCAAAGAAGCTTCTTGCTCGGTATCACGGTCCATACCGAGTCCTTCAAAAAACATCTCCTGTGAACTACGTAGTTGAGCCCGTTACGCCATCTGCGGACTTGCGTCGCCGTGGACGCGAAATAGTCCATGTGGACCGAATCAAGCCCTACTACGATCCGTCTGTCCTTTCGGCACCATGAGTCGCCAGGATGGCTCCTTCTCTGCCCGGGGGGAAACTGTAGTGTGGTAATCTTCATCGATATAACCACTGACATGCGTCGCGTGCTGCCGCTCTCAAGGACGAAGAAGTTGTTCGCTGCCTTGCTCTTTCGCCACGCCTGACGCTTCGCTGCGAGTCTCCCCTGAGCGGCTGGAATCATCTGGGTTCACCGAATAAACACACCCCTACAATATATATATATATATATATATATATATATATATATATATATATATATATATATATATATATATATATATGCAGCGTCAAGCGTACTACGTCCGCGCGCTCTCACATGAAACATGCAGTTGCACGCTAAATATTCTACTTTCGAGGGGCTGCAAGCTGCTGTACAGCAGCATGCTATGGAGAAGTTTTATCATTTCTGCCTTGACCAAGCACAACTCAGTGTTTCAGGTGTGGTCAAGCCAGTTCGAATAGCTCGCCTTTCAAGACGAATTAACGGCTGATTGGGCAAGTTGGTGAACCATGACGAACAGTAATATCAGATCGCAATATCCCCTTTGCCTCGCTTCTGTTGCACTCTTTTATTACTGTTCGTCTTTCAATTCCGCGGCCAGCGCTGGACCTGCATTGCGACTTTCCACGCTACACCGCTTTCTTGCCAGAAAGTAACCTAGGCGGCGTTTGACGTTCACCTGGTTTTTGTGGGTCCCGTAATGATAAATAACGCCTTCATAAACGCGCTAAATGTTCATAAGTATTCAAAAAATGTTAAAACATCATACAGTCATGACAAACACATCATGAAGACTTTTTAGATTATCTTCGTAGAAGGCACAGCCACAGCTGACAGAGTTTCATACCTATGAAAGAGGACAATTACTAATATGCGAAAAACGGAGATGAACTAGCAATAAACTTTTCGGGGGGGGGGGGGGGGGGAATTGTTCTATTTAACACTTTCACTCCCGGTTGTCTTCAACAAAGCAAGCGGGCAGACGTTGACAAAACAATTGAGCACTCCAGTCAAGAACAAACACCCGCACATTTTTAGAGATCTGTAGACTTTTCAGAGGTCACTTTTCGATTGCTAGGACATAGGAGCCTCACACCAAACCAAAGGCTTCTCATATATTATGGCTAACCAAGGTATACCTAACAGCGTTGTGTTGATTTTTATTTCACGTAAGCAACTATTGCTGCCATGCGCCAAGCACAAGGTTTAATGCTGTTGTTTTTTGCATAATGACTAAAATGTTCTTTAGGATGCAACTTATTCAGAAACATTGCTTCCTTTGGGAAACCAAAAATGCAGGTAATTTGGGCTAGTGCAGTTTCTAGTAAGATTATACTGGAATCGAATCGAATCTGTTGCAAAATTGCAGAAAATGTTTATTCTTAATTTCTTGCGTCTGGGGCATATGAAAGTAAGATATTATTTATTGCTAAATCATATCTTATCAAAATGTCCTCCATGGTGTGTTTTTGATCACTGCATGATTTTCAATACTCGATGACAGGTTTAACGAAGTGTAGTTTGTTGTTTATTTCACTGTTCCAAACATTCTGCAATTTTACTCTCAAATTTCTTTGTGCGAGCTTCTTAGTATTTATATGCAGTATATTCAACCTCTGTAATTTAGTATTGCGGCTAGTTACCCCGCTTATTTCTCTTCAGCTCGTTTAAAGACAGCTGTCCTGTGTTCATAAAATATAGGGCTTCTGACGACAGGAACTTCTTTCAAGTCATAGAAATATATAAAACTGCAAATCATTAGGTATCTAAGGTATGCATATTGCCACCTAGCGTTGCCAGGTGGCGCATGACTGAGGTGTGAAAGGAGGACGAAGTGGAAGAGGACGAAAAAGTGTCGCTTGCACGTTTGCGTCTGTGCTGCTGTGTTCTTGTGTCTGGGCTACCCCCTGCTATCATTGGTATCCTTAGTCACCGTGTACGTGACATTCTGGTGGAGCTGCTGGGTAAAACGATCGCCTATGCAAGAATCTCCATCTACAAGACGTCGCGCCAGCCCTGTACCATTGGACACCCCCGTGCATCGCTCTAGTCGACGGCTCCAGGGACTGTCTCCGGAGTTTTAGCCAGCACCCGCCGCCATGACATCTAGTGCTCCTGCGCAGCAGGTGACGGGCCTCGCACCGGCCTGCAACTACACCTTGCAGGCCCCTCGGGTACCGAAGACTTTCCATGGGGACCTCTTTGAGGATGTGGAGGACTGGTTCCTTCAGTTTGAACGTGTCGCTGCATTCAACCAGTGGGACGATGCTACCAAACTAAGGAACGTCTACTTCAGCCTTGAGGACGGCGCCCGTATCTGGTACGAGAACCGAGAGCAAGCTTTAACTTCGTGGCGGGAATTCCGTCGTCAACTGCTCGAGGCTTACACTAGCGCAGATCGTCGCGAGCATGCAGAACGTGCCATTCACTCTCGCATCCAAAGGCCGAATGAGAGTGTCCAAGCATACGTCGAGGACATGACGCGCCTCTTCAGGCGAGCCGATCCCGCCATGTCCGAGGACAAAAAGGTCAGGCACTTGATGCAGGGTTTGAAAGAGCAGTTGTTCGCAGGCCTTGTGCGAAACCCACCCTCGACTGTAAACGGATTCCTTGCGGAGGCCACCACAATGGAAAAGGTGCTACACCAACGTGCCGTGGCTTATGACCGACCTTTTCATACACGCACAACCGCGGAATCATTTGCATCTTCAGAGCGGCATCCCGATGCATTGCGCGAACTGATTCGCAGCGTCGTGCGCGAAGAACTAAGCAAGTTCTGGAGCCCTCTGCAGCAATCGCCATCTTCCGTTTCTGCTATAGTGCGGGAGGAGGTGCGGCAGGCACTCAAGAGCCCTCTTTCGCCTGTAGTTCCGAGCCCGCCATTGCTGTCGGGGACCGACAATCGTCCCACATATGCGGAAGTTCTGCAGAGTCAGGCTCCCCCTTCACCACCGCCCATTCTCGCGTCACCTACAGTTCCGCTGCCCTCGGTGCAGCCAGTGCAGAACTTCGACAATCGCCCGCTGCCCCGACGCAAAGCCGACATTTGGCGCACGCCTGACCGCCGTCCGCTTTGCTTCCACTGCGGTGAACCAGGACATCTCTACCGGGATTGTCCGTATCGACGCCTCGGTCTCCACGGCTTCCGCATCGACTCGCCTCCTCCCCGGTTTGGTCAACGACCCCGAGTTATTGAGGAGTACCTGGCGGAGCAGCGTTCATCTCGTTCGCAGCGTCAGCCCCGCTCCCCTTCGCCAAGGCGCTCCTCCTCGTTCACTCACGGTTCCTCGCGAGAGGACCAAGGCCGCTCGTCTAGCCCTGGTCGGGAAAACTGAAAACAGCGACCTTCGGGGGCGAGGCCGCTGGTAGTCGCTGCGTTGAGGACCTCCCGTCGTCGCCGCTTCGATCCGACCGCGAGCTGCTGGTACCGTCACCTAGGGAAGCAAAAAGCGTTTCTCTGGACATTCCGGTTATTTTAGACGGTCGCACTACGGTCAATGCTTTAGTGGACACCGGTGCCGATTATTCAATTTTGAGTGGTCGCATGGCGACTGTTTTGAGGAAGGTGCTCACTGCTTGGCCAGGTGTGTGCCTTCGAACCGCCGGCGGTCATATAGTTACTCCAAAGGGGATGTGCACGGCTCGCATTCAGATTAACGGACGTACGTTCGTCGTTAGCTGCGTTGTTTTAAGTGACTGCTCCCGTGACCTTATCCTCGGCATTGACTTTCTGCGGGAGTACGGAGCAGTTATCGACCTGCGAAATAGACTCGTCACGTTTTCGATGGGACAATCTACCGAACAAGATAGTAGCAGTCCTTGCAATAACGCACTTCGTGTTTCCGCTGAGAGCGTCTCGCTGCCGCCGCGAAGCAGTGCTCTTGTGGAAGTTACCTGTGACGATTTCCGTACCGGTGATGCTGTAGCGGAGGCGAACCATACACTCCTGCTTGCTCATGGCATTTGCGCTCCCCGAAGTTTATTGTCGTTTCACAATGGCCGGGCTGCACTCCTTGTCACAAATTTTTCTAATGAGTACCGACACTTGTTCCCGGGGACTGCTATCGCTTTTGCTGACCATGTTGCGCACGATCCGGTCTGTTTTGCATCCACGGCAGTAGAAACTAACGAGCCATCTCTTGACAACATCGACATTAACTGTCACTTGTCAAAGGAGAAACGGCGGGCTTTAGAGCAACTGCTGCTAGACTTCAAGCACTGCTTTGCTTCTTCCTCGAAGGTTCGTCAAACGCCCATCACACAACATCGCATCATTACTTATGACGACGCTCGCCCAATACGACAGCAGCCTTATCGTGTGTCTGCCAAAGAACGAGAAGTGATCCAGACGCAAGTTCAGGAGATGCTGGATGATGGTGTTGTGCAGCCTTCACAAAGTCCGTGGTCTTCACCAGTAGTCCTTGTCAAAAAGAAAGACGGCACTCTTCGATTTTGCGTCGACTATCGGAAATTGAATAATGTGACAAAGAAAGATGTATACCCGTTGCCGCGCATCGATGACTCACTGGACAGATTGCGACGTGCGAACTATTTTTCATCTATTGATTTAAAAAGCGGCTATTGGCAAATCGAAGTAGATGAAAGAGACCGAGAAAAAACCGCATTTGTCACTCCAGATGGCCTATATGAATTCAAAGTACTCCCATTTGGATTGTGCTCTGCCCCAGCTACATTCCAAAGGATGATGGACACCGTCCTCACTGGCCTCAAGTGGCAGATCTGTCTTGTGTACTTGGACGACGTAGTTGTTTTTTCCGAAACATTTGATCAACACCTCGAACGCCTTCGAGCTGTCCTGGAAGCCCTCCGTTCTGCTGATCTCACGCTGAAGCCCCAGAAATGCCACTTCGGGTATACAGAACTCAAGTTCCTCGGCCATGTTGTAAGCGCTGATGGGGTGCGCCCGGATCCCGATAAGACTGCTGCCGTCGCACGATTACCCGTTCCAGCTAATAAGAAGGCTGTTCAGCGCTTCCTCGGCCTGTGCGCATATTATCGGCGTTTCATTGCGGACTTTTCTCAGATCGCAGAACCTCTGACGCGCCTTACAAGGAAGGACACCTCCTTTGTGTGGAACTCTGAGCAGCAGATGGCCTTCTCTTTGCTTCGTGAGCGCCTTCAAACATCCCCTGTTCTGGCGCACTTCGATGAAGCGGCTGACACTGAGGTACACACTGACGCCAGTAGTATCGGTCTCGGCGCGGTTCTTGTTCAGCATCAAGACGGGTTTGAGCGAGTAATAGCCTATGCCAGCCGCACTCTCTCTCGTGCCGAAATGAACTATTCCACCTCAGAAAAGGAATGCCTGGCGGTCGTATGGGCTACTATGAAGTTTCGTCCCTATCTTTACGGCCGGCCATTTAAAGTCGTCACCGACCATCATTGTTTGTGCTGGCTGGCAAATCTGCGAGACCCATCTGGACGACTTGCACGCTGGAGTTTACGTCTTCAGGAGTTTGACATAACCATTGTTTACAAGTCCGGCCGCAAACACGAAGACGCCGACACGCTGTCACGAGCACCCGTTGACACTGGCGATACTACAGCCGATGACGATAGCGGTTTTCTAGGAGCCCTCAGCGCATCTGAGCTCAGGGATCGACAAAGAGCTGATCCAGACATCCTTCCACTCATCGATTATCTGGAAGGGCGTGATACGATTCTGCCTCGACACCTATCTCGGCACCTTGGTTCCTTCTGCATACGGCAAGGCGTATTGTATAAAAGAAACTCCCAGAGCCAAGACAGAACTTACCTTCTGGTAGTGCCATGCGAGCTCCGTGAGGATATTCTCCTTGCTTGCCATGATAAACCAACGTCTGGTCATTTGGGTTGCTCACGGACTCTTGCTCGAGTGCGCAACATGTATTACTGGCCAGGACTTTCCGCAGCAGTGAAACGCTATGTACGAAGCTGTCGCGAATGCCAGCGCCGTAAAACACCGCCCCAGAAGCCTGCCGGATTTCTCAAGCCCGTTAAAGTACCCCGCATTCCGTTCGACCAAATTGGAATGGATCTCCTTGGCCCTTTCCCTTTGTCGCAGGCCGGAAACAAATGGATAGTAGTCGCTACTGACTACCTGACTCGATACGCTGAGACAAAGGCAATCCCTCATGCCACAGCTTCCGAAGTAGCAGAGTTTTTCATGCACAACATAGTCTTGCGGCATGGCGCCCCTTCCTACGTCATTACCGACAGAGGGACAGCTTTCACTTCACAGCTGATCGACCGCATATTTGAGCTGAGTTGCACGACCCATCGCAAAACCACAGCGTATCATCCACAAAGCAATGGCCTTACAGAAAGATTGAATAAGACGATTGCGGACATGTTGGCAATGTACGTCGATGTGCAGCACAAGACCTGGGACGAGGTGCTGCCGTACGTTACATTTGCGTATAATACAGCCTTACAAGAGACAACGCGCTTCACACCATTTCGACTTGTTTACGGACGCGAAGTTCAGAGCATGCTCGATTCCATGCTCCCGTGCCCAGATGATGACCAGCTATCCTCAGATGCCCAGCAATATGCATCCGCGCTGAGGAAGCCCGCCAGCTCGCCCGTGTGCACATTGGGCAGCAGCAGACCACTGACGCGCACCGTTACAACCTCCGGCACCGCCAGGTTGACTACAAGCCTGGAGATCAAGTCTGGGTATGGACACCAGTTCGCCGTCCAGGCTTGTCAGAGAAACTCCTTTCCCGCTACTTCGGGCCGTACAAAGTGTTGCGCCGTGTGAGTGACCTTAGTTATGAAGTTATCCCAGACGGTGCCACACAACCAAAACGTCGAAAGCACAGCTCGGACATTGTGCACATTGTGCGACTGAAGCCGTACTACCACCGATAGCGTATGGCCACCCGCTGTGACCACTCTCTTGCTTTTCACACCATTTTTACCGGCCCTTCTCATTTTTTTTTCGGAGGGAGGGGGTAATGCCACCTAGCGTTGCCAGGTGGCGCATGACTGAGGTGTGAAAGGAGGACGAAGTGGAAGAGGACGAAAAAGTGTCGCTTGCACGTTTGCGTCTGTGCTGCTGTGTTCTTGTGTCTGGGCTACCCCCTGCTATCATTGGTATCCTTAGTCACCGTGTACGTGACAATATATATGTCGATCGCTCAGTGAAATGGTGTCAGTACGCTGTTAGGACAGGTCTTGTAACAACTGCCTTAGGTGGTCATTTATTGGTGTGCCATGTAACCACACACACTGACAAAACTCTTGATCATGTTATGTCATGATGCTCCCTAGCAAAATTATAGATACACATTTCAGGTCATCCAGTGCACCAATTCACCATTTGCCACCAATATTTCTGCGAAAATGTCTTTTTCATGCATGTTAACCAGCATGATTAACAAACAGATCTTGTGCACAAGCCAAAAGTGCCACAATCCAAATGTCACGAGGCCACACAATATGGCAGGAGCTGCTATCGCAAGCTTGCAAAGTTACATTTTGAAATATGTTCTGGGGCGTTTCACCTCCGAGTAATACAGGTTACTCCTAGGCCCTGTAGGCACATTTAGAATATTTATTGTGCAACTGCATAACTACATGTTTCATGTGAGAGCGCGCGGACGTAGTACGCTTGGCGCTGCACACACACACACACGCATATATATATATATATATATATATATATATATATATATATATATATATATATATATATATATAATGCCACCTAGCGTTGCCAGGTGGCGCATGACTGAGGTGGAAAAGGAGGACGAAGTTGAAGAGGACGACAAAGTGTCGCTTACACGTTTGCGTCTGTGCTGCTGTGTTCTTGTGTCTGGGCTACCCCCTGCTATCATTGGTATCCTTAGTCACCGTGTACGTGACATTCTGGTGGAGGTGCTGGGTAAAACGATCGCCTATGCAAGAATCTCCATCTACAAGACGTCGCGCCAGCCCTGTACCATTGGACACCCCCGTGCATCGCTCCAGTCGACGGCTCCAGGGACTGTCTCCGGAGTTTCAGCCAGCACCCGCCGCCATGACATCTAGTGCTCCTGCGCAGCAGGTGACGGGCCTCGCACCGGCCTGTAACTACACCTTGCAGGCCCCTCGGGTACCGAAGACTTTCCATGGGGACCTCTTTGAGGATGTGGAGGATTGGTTCCTTCAGTTTGAACGTGTCGCTGCATTCAACCAGTGGGACGATGCTGCCAAACTAAGGAACGTCTACTTCAGCCTTGAGGACGGCGCCCGTATCTGGTACGAGAACCGAGAGCAAGCTTTAACTTCGTGGCGGGAATTCCGTCGTCAACTGCTCGAGGCTTACACTAGCGCAGATCGTCGCGAGCATGCAGAACGTGCCATTCACTCTCGCATTCAAAGGCCGAATGAGAGTGTCCAAGCATACGTCGAGGACATGACGCGCCTCTTCAGGCGAGCCGATCCCGCCATGTCCGAGGACAAAAAGGTCAGGCACTTGATGCAGGGTTTGAAAGAGCAGTTGTTCGCAGGCCTTGTGCGAAACCCACCCTCGACTGTAAACGGATTCCTTGCGGAGGCCACCACAATGGAAAAGGTGCTACACCAACGTGCCGTGGCTTATGACCGACCTTTTCATACACGCACAACCGCGGAATCATTTGCATCTTCAGAGCGGCATCCCGATGCATTGCACGAACTGATTCGCAGCGTCGTGCGCGAAGAACTAAGCAAGTTCTGGAGCCCTCTGCAGCAATCGCCATCTTCCGTTTCTGCTATAGTGCGGGAGGAGGTGTGGCAGGCACTCAAGAGCCCTCTTTCGCCTGTAGTTCCGAGCCCGCCATTGCTGTCGGGGACCGACAATCGTCCCACATATGCGGAAGTTCTGCAGAGTCAGGCTCCCCCTTCACCACCGCCCATTCTCGCGTCGCCTACAGTTCCGCTGCCCTCGGTGCAGCCAGTGCAGAACTTCGACAATCGCCCGCTGCCCCGACGCAAAGCCGACATTTGGCGCACGCCTGACCGCCGTCCGCTTTGCTTCCACTGCGGTGAACCAGGACATCTCTACCGGGATTGTCCGTATCGACGCCTCGGTCTCCACGGCTTCCGCATCGACTCGCCTCCTCCCCGGTTTGGTCAACGGCCCCGAGTTATTGAGGAGTACCTGGCGGAGCAGCGTTCATCTCGTTCGCAGCGTCAGCCCCGCTCCCCTTCGCCAAGGCGCTCCTCCTCGTTCACTCACGGTTCCTCGCGAGAGGACCAAGGCCGCTCGTCTAGCCCTGGTCGGGAAAACTGAAAACAGCGACCTTCGGGGGCGAGGCCGCTGGTAGTCGCTGCGTTGAAGACCTCCCGTCGTCGCCGCTTCGATCCGACCGCGAGCTGCTGGTACCGTCACCTAGGGAAGCAAAAAGCGTTTCTCTGGACCTTCCGGTTATTTTAGACGGTCGCACTACGGTCAATGCTTTAGTGGACACCGGTGCCGATTATTCAATTTTGAGTGGTCGCATGGCGACTGTTTTGAAGAAGGTGCTCACTGCTTGGCCAGGTGTGTGCCTTCGAACCGCCGGCGGTCATATAGTTACTCCAAAGGGGATGTGCACGGCTCGCATTCAGATTAACGGACGTACGTTCGTCGTTAGTTGCGTTGTTTTAAGTGACTGCTCCCGTGACCTTATCCTCGGCATTGACTTTCTGCGGGAGTACGGAGCAGTTATCGACCTGCGAAATAGACTCGTCACGTTTTCGATGGGACAGTCTACCGAACAAGATAGTAGCAGTCCTTGCAATAACGCACTTCGTGTTTCCGCTGAGAGCGTCTCGCTGCCGCCGCGAAGCAGT
Source organism: Amblyomma maculatum (assembly GCF_055883805.1). Lineage (NCBI taxonomy): Eukaryota > Metazoa > Arthropoda > Arachnida > Ixodida > Ixodidae > Amblyomma > Amblyomma maculatum. Next base: position 93,806,810 of record NC_139354.1, on the reverse strand, counting down.
GCTCTTGTGGAAGTTACCTGTGACGATTTCCGTACCGGTGATGCTGTAGCGGAGGCGAACCATACACTCCTGCTTGCTCATGGCATTTGCGCTCCCCGAAGTTTATTGTCGTTTCACAATGGCCGGGCTGCACTCCTTGTCACAAATTTTTCTAATGAGTACCGACACTTGTTCCCGGGGACTGCTATCGCTTTTGCTGACCATGTTGCGCACGATCCGGTCTGTTTTGCATCCACGGCAGTAGAAACTAACGAGCCATCTCTTGACAACATCGACATTAACTGTCACTTGTCAAAGGAGAAACGGCGGGCTTTAGAGCAACTGCTGCTAGACTTCAAGCACTGCTTTGCTTCTTCCTCGAAGGTTCGTCAAACGCCCATTACACAGCATCGCATCATTACTTATGACGACGCTCGCCCAATACGACAGCAGCCTTATCGTGTGTCTGCCAAAGAACGAGAAGTGATCCAGACGCAAGTTCAGGAGATGCTGGATGATGGTGTTGTGCAGCCTTCACAAAGTCCGTGGTCTTCACCAGTTGTCCTTGTCAAAAAGAAAGACGGCACTCTTCGATTTTGCGTCGACTATCGAAAATTGAATAATGTGACAAAGAAAGATGTATACCCGTTGCCGCGCATCGATGACTCACTGGACAGATTGCGACGTGCGAAGTATTTTTCATCTATTGATTTAAAAAGCGGCTATTGGCAAATCGAAGTAGACGAAAGAGACCGAGAAAAAACCGCATTTGTCACTCCAGATGGCCTATATGAATTCAAAGTACTCCCATTTGGATTGTGCTCTGCCCCAGCTACATTCCAAAGGATGATGGACACCGTCCTCACTGGCCTCAAGTGGCAGATCTGTCTTGTGTACTTGGACGATGTAGTTGTTTTTTCCGAAACATTTGATCAACACCTCGAACGCCTTCGAGCTGTCCTGGAAGCCCTCCGTTCTGCTGATCTCACGCTGAAGCCCCAGAAATGCCACTTCGGGTATACAGAACTCAAGTTCCTCGGCCATGTTGTAAGCGCTGATGGGGTGCGCCCGGATCCCGATAAGACTGCTGCCGTCGCACGATTTCCCGTTCCAGCTAATAAGAAGGCTGTTCAGCGCTTCCTCGGCCTGTGCGCATATTATCGGCGTTTCATTGCGGACTTTTCTCAGATCGCAGAACCTCTGACGCGCCTTACAAGGAAGGACACCTCCTTTGTGTGGAACTCTGAGCAGCAGATGGCCTTCTCTTTGCTTCGTGAGCGCCTTCAAACATCCCCTGTTCTGGCGCACTTCGATGAAGCGGCTGACACTGAGGTACACACTGACGCCAGTAGTATCGGTCTTGGCGCGGTCCTTGTTCAGCATCAAGACGGGTTTGAGCGAGTAATAGCCTATGCCAGCCGCACTCTCTCTCGTGCCGAAATGAACTATTCCACCTCAGAAAAGGAATGCCTGGCGGTCGTATGGGCTACTATGAAGTTTCGTCCCTACCTTTACGGCCGGCCATTTAAAGTCGTCACCGACCATCATTGTTTGTGCTGGCTGGCAAATCTGCGAGACCCATCTGGACGACTTGCACGCTGGAGTTTACGTCTTCAGGAGTTTGACATAACCATTGTTTACAAGTCCGGCCGCAAACACGAAGACGCCGACACGCTGTCACGAGCACCCGTTGACACTGGCGATACTACAGCCGATGACGATAGCGGTTTTCTAGGAGCCCTCAGCGCATCTGATCTCAGGGATCGACAAAGAGCTGATCCAGACATCCTTCCACTCATCGATTATCTGGAAGGGCGTGATACGATTCTGCCTCGACACCTATCTCGGCACCTTGGTTCCTTCTGCATACGGCAAGGCGTATTGTATAAAAGAAACTCCCAGAGCCAAGACAGAACTTACCTTCTGGTAGTGCCATGCGAGCTCCGTGAGGATATTCTCCTTGCTTGCCATGATGAACCAACGTCTGGTCATTTGGGTTACTCACGGACGCTTGCTCGCGTCCGCAACATGTATTACTGGCCAGGACTTTCCGCAGCAGTGAAACGCTATGTACGAAGCTGTCGCGAATGCCAGCGCCATAAAACACCGCCCCAGAAGCCTGCCGGATTTCTCAAGCCCGTTAAAGTACCCCGCATTCCGTTCGACCAAATTGGAATGGATCTCCTTGGCCCTTTCCCTTTGTCGCAGGCCGGAAACAAATGGATAGTAGTCGCTACTGACTACCTGACTCGATACGCTGAGACAAAGGCAATCCCTCATGCCACAGCTTCCGAAGTAGCAGAGTTTTTCATGCACAACATAGTCTTGCGGCATGGCGCCCCTTCCTACGTCATTACCGACAGAGGGACAGCTTTCACATCACAGCTGATCGACCGCATATTTGAGCTGAGTTGCACGACCCATCGCAAAACCACAGCGTACCATCCACAAAGCAATGGCCTTACAGAAAGATTGAAGAAGACGATTGCGGACATGTTGGCAATGTACGTCGATGTGCAGCACAAGACCTGGGACGAGGTGCTGCCGTACGTTACATTTGCGTATAATACAGCCTTACAAGAGACAACGCGCTTCACACCATTTCGACTTGTTTACGGACGCGAAGTTCAGAGCATGCTCGATTCCATGCTCCCGTGCCCAGATGATGACCAGCTATCCTCAGATGCCCAGCAATATGCCATCCGCGCTGAGGAAGCCCGCCAGCTCGCCCGTGTGCACATTGGGCAGCAGCAGACCACTGACGCGCACCGTTACAACCTCCGGCACCGCCAGGTTGACTACAAGCCTGGAGATCAAGTCTGGGTATGGACACCAGTTCGCCGTCCAGGCTTGTCAGAGAAACTCCTTTCCCGCTACTTCGGGCCGTACAAAGTGTTGCGCCGTGTGAGTGACCTTAGTTATGAAGTTATCCCAGACGGTGCCACACAACCAAAACGTCGAAAGCACAGCTCGGACATTGTGCACATTGTGCGGCTGAAGCCGTACTACCACCGATAGCGTATGGCCACCCGCTGTGACCACTCTCTTGCTTTTCACACCATTTTTACCGGCCCTTCTCATTTTTTTCCGGAGGGAGGGGGTAATGCCACCTAGCGTTGCCAGGTGGCGCATGACTGAGGTGGAAAAGGAGGACGAAGTTGAAGAGGACGACAAAGTGTCGCTTACACGTTTGCGTCTGTGCTGCTGTGTTCTTGTGTCTGGGCTACCCCCTGCTATCATTGGTATCCTTAGTCACCGTGTACGTGACAATATATATATATATATATATATATATATATATATATATATGAAGGAAAGAAGCCAATAGTCGGCGAGGCCAAGGGAAGCGTTGGGGATGGTACTTTGTCTTTTTTTTAATATTTACTTGGATAATCACAGAAATTAGTATGTAATCTGTTTAGGGGAAAGATAATTAGACACAAAGTAGAAGAAAAAACAACGTGCCGATAGCGGGATCTGAACCCACGACCTCCGAATAACGCGTCCGCTGCTCTTCCAACTGAGCTACATCGGCCGCTGTCCCCCTTGCTACTTTCTTGGGTGTTTAAGTTGTCTCTATACGAACCTTGAGAGTGTTCACCAGCGCCACCCTCAGCCATAGCGGCGGACGTGGGACGTCCTTTGTTATCGCCAGCGTCACGTAGAACGTGATCAAGAGCGAGGGCGAAAGCTGTGCTAGAACCCCCTTACGCTACTTATGGCTTCAAGACTGCCAGAACCGAGACCCCCGTAAGCTACAAGCAGATCAATGAAGGGCAAATGAGGGTGCTCGTTATAATACATGAAGGAAAGAAGCCAACAGTCGGCGAGGCCAAGGAAAGCGTTGGGGATAGTAGTTTATGTCTTTTTTTTAAATATTTACTTGGATAATCAGAGAAATTAGTAATGTAATCTGTTTAGGGGAAAGATAATTAGACACAAAGTAGAAGAAAAACAACACAATGCGTGGTGGTCGGTGACTACTGTAAATGGCCGCCCATACAAGTAAGGGCGGAACCTCGTAATTTCCTAAATTAGGGCTAAGCACTCACGTTCAGTTATGGAATAATTCTGTTCGGCCGCATGCAGAGTTGAGTCGGCTGGCATAGGCGATGACGCGAGGGGAACCGAACTGACGTTGTGCGAGAACGGAACCAATTCCATGAACACTTGCGTCGGTGCGTACTTCTGTGGGCGCTGACGGATTAAAGTGAGCCAACACTGGCGGACCGGTGAGGTGGCGAATAAGAGCTTAAGAGCGGCGAAGGCGGCTGATTGTTCATGACCTCAGGAAAAGGAGACCTCTGTTTTCAGAAGCTGCGTAAGTGGACGGGCGATTTCCGCGAAGTTTGGTACAAAGCGCCTAAAATATGAGTAAACTCCGAGGAAGCTACGCCCGTCGCTGCGACATTTAGGTATACGAAAACCACTTACAGAGCGAATTTTGTCGCAAGGAGTTCTACATGGGCATCACATAAGCAGGAAGGCATCACCTTGAATTGATAGAGGCCATCCGGGGTGATAAAAGCCGTCTTTTCACGATCTCTTTCGTCAGCAGAGATCTGCCAATATCCAGAACGGAGGTCAATGGAGGAGAAGTATTTGACACCATCCAGGCAGTCGAGGGCGTCAACAATCCTTGGAAGAGGGTACACGTCTTTCTTTGTTATCTTGTTTAGGTGTCGATATTCTACGCAAAACCTCCAGCTTCTGTCCTTCATTTTGACGAGTACTACCGGAGACGCCCAGGGGCTGCTCGGCGGCTCAATAATGTTGATGGCCAGTATTTTCTCCACTTCTTCCTGAATGATCCGACGTTCGGAAAGAGCAACTCTGTTAGGCCGTCAGTGAATAAGGCGGACATCTCCAGTATCGATGCGATGTGGGACGATGGACGTTTGGCCCAGGGATCCGTGACCGAAATAAAAAATGTCGTTCTATGACCGCAAAAGGCCGGCAAGGGCACTGGCTTATTCGGGACGAAGATCAGAGGCAACTATGGCTGAAATGCGGTCCTCCGGACTATGTGACGGGACTGGTTGGGCAAGTATCTTGGCGTCACGGTCGGACAGCACTGCTGATATAGTAAAGCTGGACAAAGGTGACAGCTCGGCAAGAAAAATTATCTCTGGGAGAACTTGCGAAGACATGCTGAAGTTGAGTACCGAAATGTAGGTGACGCTATTCGCGACGTGTACAATGTTATGAGGTAGGAAAATGTCGCGCTGTAGAGTGACGTCGGTGATAGGGTTGACAACGCAGTTGCCGCCAGGAAGGGAAGGAAAAGGTGACATGGGCACGTATACTGCCGCCTCGGGAGGTAGGCGAGTAAATGTACTGTAGCGGAGGCGAAGCTGGGAGTGGTAAGCAGAATGGCCCAGAGGAACAGTCAATAAGAGCGGAATGGGCTGTCAAAACGTCCAGGCCTAAAACGACGTCTTGAGGACAACTAGTAAGGACGGCGAAGAGCACAGAAACGTGGTTGCCGGCGATGCTAACGCGCGCAGTGCATATTCCGAGGATGGTAGCAGTGTTGCCATCAGCAACATGAACTGTAGAGTTATTAGCGGGCGTAAGAATTTTTTTATGCGTTGGCGGAACGAAGAACTAAGGACTTAAATATGGGCTCCAGTGTCAATGAGAGCGGGAACAGGGACTCTATTTACGAGGACATTGATCAGGTTGCAGCGTGGTGGTATGGTCGAAACACAGTTGTCTGTCCGATGTTGGTAACACAGCGTCACGTCTGGGCGCTGCGTTGCCTAGTTTCCTGAGTAGGGGCCTTGGTACGTTGGACACAAGCTGCGGCGAGGAGTAGGTGATCGGGAACGGTGGGCTTGAGGCGATGGCGAACTGCTAGGACGACGGGCTTGCTGAAAGTTCTCGATACGAAGCTGTGCTGGAGTGACAAACGCGCCGTGGGGCATAGTAGTCATGGCGGACATGACTGTATTAGGGGCGAGCCGGGGGAGCCGGGCGGCTGCGGCAATAGCGGTACGTATGACCAGCCCGACAGAAGACGAAACAAATAGGCCTATCGTCAGATGTGCGCCGCTCCGCAGGATTGCGGGTATGGTAGCGCAGTGTGTACGGCTGTCTTGTGGCAGCAACAGCGATCACTAGTATTGGCTGTGGTGAAGGGGGTGGCGTGGTAGGATTGGACACGAGGCCCACATTTGCGAATTCTTGGCGGATGGCAGCCTTTATCATATCTATTGTTGGCTCTGGAGGAGGTGATGTAAGTGTAACAGGAGTCAAGGCCTCGATTTCTCTGCGAACGATGGTAGTGAGACTGTTCTGACTTGAAGGCAGCTGCAAAGTGGGCAGATCGTCACACGAGATGTAGTCGCCGTGTTGGGAAGGCGCTCAACCCGATGGACGATGCGGCGCTGCTTCGCCTGTTCGAAACAGCGACCGACTTGCAGGACAGAGTCCACTGTAGAGCAGTCTTTGCAGATAAGTATGGTGAATACGTCATCAGCGATACCCTTGAGTATATGTAACTCATGTCTCCTTTTCCGGAATTCCGCCACTTCCCTGCTGTCACCTCCTACGACGGAGGGCCATTCATTAGTCACGTACATGCATATCTCTTGCAAAAGCCCGTCAGCTGCTGTGAGCGCTTGCATCTCTTGGTGGGAAACCGCTGGTTGGTCCCATTCGTCGATTATAAGCACCATTTCCGACAGATCTGTTTCCGCTTGCGGCTCCTGCAGCAATTGAGGCAAACGGCTTAGAGCATCAGAAATTAGCATCTGTTTTCCAGGTTTACAAATGAGCTTGTACTTGTATGCCCCTAGCAAAAGCGCCCAGCGCGGAATTCGGGCGGCAGCCATGACAGAAGTTTGACGATCCTGTCGGAGTAGACCTAATAAGGGGCGGTGGTCCGTTACAAGCGCGAACTCCCGGCCCAACAGGTAATCGCGAAACCGTGTCACGCCAAACACCAGGGCTAAAGCCTCTCACTCAATTTGGGAGTAGTTTCTCTCAGCTGAGGTGAGCGTCCGTGATCGGAAGCCAATTGGCATGTCTTCACCATTTATTCGGTGGAAAAGGGCAGCACCGACACCGTAAGATGAAGCATCGCATTCCAACATCAACTCTAGCTGCGGATTAAAGTACGTTAGCACTGGGGCTGAACACCAAGCATCCTTGGCCTTCTTAAATGCCGCGTCTTCTTTTTCGTGCCAAACCCATTTTGCACCTTTTTCAAGAAGGCTGTACAGAGTGCAAGCATAGTGGAAAGATTTGGCAAAAACTTGTAAAATGTAACCATTCCCACAAAGGATCGCAACTCGGCAACATTTCGCGGTAAAGGGGCTAGCCTGATTGCATCCACGTGCTTCTCGAGGGGTTGTAGCCCTTCAATATCAATACGATGACCAAGATACGTCACCGATTGTTCGCCAAACTTGCACTTGTCATAACGAAGTTTGATACCGTTCACGCGGAAACGCTGTAGCACCGCTTGCAGATTTGCGTTATCAGCATCGCTGCTCTTGGCTACCAGTACATCGTCTAGATAAGCCTGAGTCCCTTTTAGTCCTTGCAGCACCGATTCAATCTTTCGTTGGAATATCGCTGGCGCTGATGCGATGCCAAACGGTAACCTGTTGTAGCAAAAGAGCCCCTTGTGTGTGTTTACCGCTGCTAATTTCCGCGAGTCTTAATCTAGCTCAACCTGATTGTAAGCATCTCGAAGGTCAAAAGTACTGAATTTTTTTCCTCCACATAGATTTGCAAAAATGTCGTCTATGACAGGCAAGGGGTACTGCTCAACCTCGCACACAGGGTTTAGTGTAATCTTAAAGTCCCCTCAAATGCGCACTGTTCCGTCCTTCTTCAAGACTGGCACGATGGGCGTTGCCCATTCAGAATCAGGAACTGGTGATATTATGCCAGCCGAGACTAATCTGTCAAGCTCTTAAGACACTTTATCACGAAGTGCAAAAGGGATTTTCCTTGCCTTAAAGAACTTGGGGTTTGCTCCGGCCTTGATGTGCAGTCGGGCTGGCGGACCAATCATGAGACCAGCGCCTTCAGTAAACAGGTCGCAGTTTTGCTGGAGCAGCATCGGCACGTCCTCCCTGGCTTGCTTTGATACGGAAGGCTTCGAATACATGGTCAGCACCTGAATGCGTTCGTCTGTTAATTTTTTCAGCAGGTCCCGACAGCAAAGACTGGGGCCATTGGAGTCTAAAACCGTCAGACTGCATTGTACTGTGGTACCTTCATAGGAAACTGGCATGGTCAGTGTACCGAGGAGTGGCAACTTTCCGAGATAGCATGAAAGCTGTACTTCTGACTTTTGCAGCTGCGGCCATTGATGGGAGTGCACTTGGTAAATGCTTTTGGGAATGACGCAAACAGGGGAGCCGGTATCAATATCCATCATTATTTCGATGCCATTGCATGCAAACGATTTTCTGATGGGGGGTATAAAAGAGCGCGTGGTGGTCAAGGACCAGATTTGGGACGCGCTACTATCACTCTCTTCGGTTTCTGGCGTCTGTGCTGTTAGTGCTAGCGTCCTGCTTGTCTCATTTGCCGCACACATTCGCGCTAAATGCCCTGGCCGTGCACACTTAAAACATTTGCGCTTGATTAGTCGACAAGCCTTTGTATTATAATCATGCTTACCGCAACATTTGCATTGTTGCACGCCCTGTGACTTCGTGCGCGATTCGTATTGGCCAGAGAGCTTTAGCAATCTCGCTTGTTCTTGGTCAGTAACAATCCCTAGCGAATCACGTTCAGCGTTCTCTGCGGCGAGGGCAAGAGCCTCGGCTTCTTCGAGATTCAGATTTTTCTTCGCTAACAGCTGCTTCTGCAGATTCTTGGATCTGACACCACACACAATACGGTCCCTTATCATTCTGTCTAGAACCGTTCCAAAATTGCAACTGTGTGCCATCTGCCGTATTGCCACAATGAATGCCTGTACAGATTCCCCTTCTTGCTGGCAGCGATGGAAGAACTTGAAACTTCCAAAGATTTCATTCGGTACCGGGTCGTAGCAGCTGCTTAGCGTCTCCACAACTTCTTTGTAGGTACGGTCGTTAGGCTTTCGCGGTGCTACCTTCGCGTTCAAAATTTCTATTGTCCTTGTTCCAAGCGCCGCTACCAGCAGGGCTCTTTTCTTAGCATCGTCTATCAGATCGTTCGCTTCGAAATAAGCTTGAACCTTGACAAGGTACGGCTGCCACTTATCTTTCTCGTCTTCGAATTCCGGTAGCCTGTGTGCCATGGCTGATCCTTGGCGGTGGGTTCCTTCTGCGTGACTGTAGTGCTTGGGCGTATTGCTGGTTTCCTTGCCTTGTCAGATGGAAGGAAGGATGCACTAGGTGCGATCCTCCTTGCTGCAGCAGAATCCTCGTCGCCACTGTTGCGTTCTACCGGCCAAAGGCCGGCAGCTACGCGATGAAAACCAGGCAGATTCGCAGAGCGAAAAGACGACGCTTTATTTCCGGCTCGGAAATATATAGAGAAGGAAAGAAAGGAGGGGAAGAAGGAAAGAGGGACTATCTACGCATGCGCTGGTTAGCTGCAGCATTGTTGTCAGCAGCAGTATATGACTCACTTTATCATCTTCGGCCATGGAGGTGTTCACCTTTCGACATAGGGCGAGGGCGTCGTGTATGCAGGCGAGGTATGATAAGGCTGACGATAGAGCACGAGCAGCCAGGTCGTTTTTGGCTGCTAGAGTGCATACAAACATCGAGAACTATGCCGTAGAGCTTATACGCCAAAACTGGCACAATATATGTGACCAGATGGATAAGGCTCCTAACACCAGAAGCACCTGGAAACTACTCCGTCACCTCCTCGACCCTGAAGGGAGCAAGTTCCAAGCTCGCCAGCAGCTCCAGCGTATCTTCCACCAATTTCCCGGAACCTCAGACGCCCTCAGACAGGAGGTAGTAGACACCAACATCCGCCCAGGAGCGGTGATATCTCTCCCTCCTTATCAGGAAAAGGAAAACGTTCGTTTAGATGCTCCCATCACTTTACCGGAGGTACGAGCCGAGCTCAATCGTCTCAAGACAAACTCAGCTCCAGGGCCGGACCGGATATCTAACCGTATGCTTCGGAACCTCGACGACGCCTCAATTCATGCACTCACAGATTTTCTGCGAAAATGCTGGGAGCGGGGAGCCATCCCGCAAGAATGGAAATGCGCCAACCTCGTGCTCATCCCCAAGCCGGGCAAACCACCTACTTTCTCGAACCTCCGCCCCATTTCTCTCGCGTCCTGCGTGCGAAAACTATTGGAGCATGTAATTCAGACCCGTCTTCTTCGTTACTTAGAAGAACATCACCTACTTCCAGGCACGATGTTTGGGTTTCGACCACCCTTTGCGGCCCCAGACATCATGCTCTTGCTCAAGCATCAGGTGCTGACACACAGCACTTTGGACACCAAAGTCATAGTTGGTCTAGATGTCGCGAAGGCCTGTGGCAATGTCCGGCACAAATCCATTCTGCAGAACCTCCAGACCCTAGGGGTGGGACAACGAACGTATGCATATATACGCGACTTTATCACGAACCGCGCAGTGCAACTTGACACCGGCTCAGGAGATCCTTCCATCATCTCTCCTAGAAGCCGGGGTACACCCCAAGGCTCAGTGCTTTCCCCACTCCTGTTAAATATTGCGCTGGTTGGCGTACCCATTCTTTTTGCAGATATCGCCCACTTGCACCACAGCCTATACGCCGACGACCTCACTCTGTGGATTACACACGGCAGTGACGGCCAGATAAAGGAGACTGCAGACAGCCATCGATCGCGTTGGTACCTACTTGGCCATAGTCGGCCTATCCTGCTCGGCCACAAAGTGAATACATTATTGTCCCAACCCAGGGTAGACGCTTCAGATCACCCCCGGCATCCTTCAGTCTGCAAGTACAAGCGCTCCCCCATACCCCGTACCGACCGAATCCGCATCCTAGGCCTTCATCTACAAGATAATGGAGGGAAAGCCACTACTATTGAGCGAATAGATCAATCTGTAATCCAGATCAGCCACCTGCTCAATAGAGTCGCCAACAAGCATAAGGGCATGCGCGAATTCAACCTTTTGCGCCTCGTACAAGCCTTCGTTTGAACGCGCATTGCCTACGTTGCCTCTTACCTTCGGCTCAAGCGAACAGATCAGGAGCGAATGAATGCATCACTACGCAAGGCATACACGACAGCATTGGGTATACCCATGTCCACTGCCACCACCAAACTGATGGCCCTCAGGATCTCCGACACAGTCGATGAGCTAATTGAAGCGACTCTAACTTCCCAATAGGAGCGCCTCTCGCTGACACATATGAGCCGTGCAGTACTGAACCAGGTGGGAATCACCCCTCTGAGGGCGACTTCTACGTATATGGACCTCACGCCTGAGCAGAGACTCAGTCTTCGTGTACCTCCGCTTCCCAAACGTATGCATCCAGAGTATCATACAGAGCGCAGAGCCGACTGAGCCCGGCAACAGTACAAAGGTTTTACCGGTCGCCCCGACCTTACATACACAGATGCCTCCCACCACCTCCTTCGCCCCGCTATGGTGGCGGTCGCATTGGTACCACACCGAAACTGACACAATGCTTGCAGTGTCCTTAACGCCGCTACTGTTAAAACAGCGGAAGAGTTTGCTATCGTGTTAGCTCTGACCGACCGACCGACCGACTGACCGACCGACCGACCGACCGACAGACCGACCGACAGGCAATTCGTAACTTCGATGCAGGTCGTATATCGCGACAGGCGCACACTAGTTCAGTCGTTCAGTCGAGTCCCCTTACCGTCTACACCCCTTACTGTCTATATGGGCCCCAGCCCATCGGGAACGCATAGGCGCATGTTCTAGCCCGAGAACTCAGCTACCGGGCGGAGTACTCTCCTCAGCCTGCCGCTTCCTCTGACACTCCCAAACGCACTCATTTAGGCATTGTTACATACACGGACATCCTCCAGCATTATCGGCTCGAACGGTGTCTATACCCCCGTACACACCGGGAACTATCCCTGCGCAAGGCCGTCCATGGGCGCAAAATACGAACAGGAACCTTTCCAAACCCATGGCTATACAGGAATTTTTTTTTTCAAATCTTATTGCACCTACGTGCAAACACTCCTCATATGCGGCTACATTCATTCACATGGTGTGGATATGTACACCCCACAACTCAGACAATTCAGCTACAGTGGATGCGTGGGAGTTCCTTCTGCGTACTACCGAGCTCGCCCAACATCACCAGCTCATCTTGAGCGCATTGGAGGCCGCAGAGCCCCAAGGGATCCCTGCTGACCTTCTCTAAGCAGTGCAACCAGTATTTCGGCTGGTTTCCCTTCTTTGAGAGCAAATAAAGAGCTTATCACCATTATCATCTTTATCGCCACTCGGCATGCCTTTTCCACGGCTCTGAAGTAGAATCTGAAGGAAGGATTTAACTAGAAGCATCCTATTTCCTCTGCCTGCATGTGAGGAACGAGCATAGCATTTCACAGATTACATCGTATTACATATACTTTGGACGGCCCAGTGCACGGCGAGGTGTTCAGTGTGAATTGTGCCGGCGCTCAATCTTCGCAGGTCAATGCAGGATCTAAGACAGCGTAAATGCTAGGAATAGCTCGCTTGCATTACGTGCAGATCGAGGTGATAGTGCGAATCGGAAGCTGTTCGCGAATGTGCGTATCTCGATGCTAGCTGGTGCAGTAAGTCGCGTCGCCTTTGGCTGTGCGTGCTCGCCGCACAAAATCCTGAGTGCAGACCGTGATCTGCGGCTGTTAGAATGGGCGAACACTTCGTAGCATCTCATTGAGAGTGGCTAAGGCTAGATGAGATAATGATTCATTCACACGTAGTAAGCGGAATGCGGACTTATACTGCGTTCGATGTGCATTTAGCCATGAGCCTACATGTAAGTCTGCCGTATCTTTACGAGAATAAAACGGATATGCCGGACGCATCTTTAAACACTTCGATATAAAAATAAAAATAGTTAACACCCTCTATGGGCTGTTAGCACTTAAAAGAAAAGCTGCGGTTTAAGATGCGTGCTTTCAACGTCCGCGGCACTCGATAGATTCGGGGCGCAGTACGTACTTAAAAAGCACTGAAGGCGCCGGCGGTCCATATATGCAGGCATCTTGCAAAGAACGAGCAAATCCAGGTATGGCGGAGTTAGACAGCGTTTACTAAGCGCAAAAGATGTGCCAAACTATATCGTGTATCTCTACTGGCCGGTGTACGCCCCATTGATTTGCCGCCGCGACGTTTGCATGCAACGTGGTGTGAGTGGCAGCGCTGCTCGCTGCACGCAAACAGATATGAAAACGCTGTGATCGGCATCATGTGAGGGCGAGACGTAAAAACGGCTAAACCTTACTTTGAAGGTCCTGAATTTAGTGTCATTCCGGAAGAGCGCGTAGCAATATATACGCATGCGTGAGGAGGACGTGGTCTATATGTCTACGTCGACGTCCAGCGCTTCAATTCACCGACTATTGGCTGCATATAATTACGCCAAACGCATATTAAGACCCATTGTTACAATAAGATGCATGTTATGAATTCTCCAGCAATTAAGCGTAAGTAAGCGCTCCTAATTTTCTCAGGGAATGTGACCAGCACTGCCACAGTGTGCAAACTGTGTGCAGTGTGACACTGGCACAGCTTGGCGCCGCACAACACTGGGACCAGTCAGTTTGCAGTGAACGTCCATTGGGCGCAGTTTGACACACTGCGATCGCAGCCTGAAAGGTGTAGCTTTGCGCTGTGATACGCTGGTACCAGTGAGCATGCAGTGAATATCCAGTAGGGGCTTGTGCGACCCAGTGCTAAACTGCGAGCGTCAATACCATCCAAGTGTGGCCCAGCGGATCCAAGTGTGAAGCCAGTGTGGCGCAGTATTGCCAGTCCATAAAATATACTGTTTTACTTTCCAGTGTCCCAGTTGCACTGCATTTTTCGATAGGGTAGAAACTGGTTCGCTTTGTCGCATCCGTCAGAGGCCATATCGCGTGTCTCCATCTGAGCGCAGTCATTCATGTGCAATTAAAGGACATGCTACGGAAGAAGAAATGTGTTCAGTGTCCACAATAAAGCACTACCGTGGTGCACTCAAATCATGCAGCGAGGAATAAAGATATTTTTCTTGATGCATTCTGAGTGAATTCAGTGCACCACTGCTTGAAATGTGGTCTGATCACTAAGTCGAGTGGACACTTGGAAGAACATTGCAGGGAGTTTTAGTATTACTCTGTCTTCGGTAATACTAAAACAGTTTCTTGCTTACGGCAGATTTAAAAAAGACTGGGCAGATGAGCGCCATCAAAATAAACCTATTAACTTTGGCAGTCCATGGTAGTGCCACAATACTCCAGAAAGTCCATTCCTAATGTGATAGATTATGTAGAGTGGGTAGCACGACGAAGCCTAGTCGAAAAAACTACAGAACAGTGTCAAAATATGACAAAATATCATGTAGTTCTGTCGTAACTATCAGATTATTCTTTAGTTCTGTAGTACGTTTGTGTAGGTCTGTAGTTTTTCTATAGTATATTTGTGTTGTCTGTAGTTCTGTAGCACTTTTATGTTGCAACTACAGACATTTCTGTTGTTACTACAGAATGTTCTGTTGTCATAACAGGCTTTCCGTCAAAAAACCGCGCAGAAATTCTGTCGAAACATTAGAAACTTTTCTGTAGTTTTTCCGAATGGGAATCAGCTTGAAAAATGTCACTACCCTCAGACACGTGCGTACTACACCCACCCCGAGGCGACAACGCCTCTCCAGTAACGCCACAAAGCGTTGAAACACGATCCCATTCAAACATCACTTTGGGTCCCACCAAGCGCCGCAACTCATTACTCAACACAGACACAGTCGCACCCGTATCCACTAAAGCTAATGTACATACACCATGGATGAACACACGAAATTTGTTTTTGAGTATTGCAGCTGAAGGAGGGATATTGGCCTACAACAGATTTCCAGCGGTCTCATCCCCATCGGCCGCACTGGTTAGATTTCCTGACAAGGTGATACGGAGCGTCGTCATGGTGATTGGGAACGGCGCGCGCGGAATGCAGGTTGGGGAAGTATCACTCCGTATGCAACTGGCGCACACATAGTTTCACACAAACACAAGAGATTAAAGCAAGGCGTTCACACCAATGATGCGGTCACTTCCAACTGGCTATTGTTTGTGATACGAAGAAGAAGAACGCATCACAAAAAAAATCGTAAGGCACAATAAGAAGAAAACAGAATATTAAAAAATTCGAACAAAAATTTCTGGAGGAAAAATAAAACGAAAATAATTGAAATTGTGTCTATCGTCTTATCATATTGTCCGAACAAAGCAGTATCACTTCTTTCCTGCTGAGCGGTGCAGACACACGACCCTAATTTAAACTCGGCTGGATATCTTCTTAAGACAACGTGAGATGCCATGCACGCACGTAGGGCAGGACAACAACTTATCTTCTCTTTTCACTCTTTTGATCGGGATCGCTTATTGTTCGCACAGCTTTCAGCCACAGATATCAGCATGCTCCTCGAAGAACCATTTCGTTTCATCCTCACAATCTGTAAGTTGACACTGTTGCCCATTAATTGCGGACAGGATTTGATCAACGCTTGCCGCAAACACGAGACAGCTACCCCCTTCTTGATCAACTTTGTAAGACCGGAGTCGTAAGGAAGAAGGTCTTTTGCCCCTCGTGTCCTATAAAACCAACACGTATGTTCGTGAAGCACAAGTAAGATATCCAAGTACTGGATCTGTGCATTCTCTGTTTGCTGAAAGGTGGACTCAAGCACTGGATGTGCTTTAGGGAATGGTGCCACAATGGTCTGAACTTTTCTCTTTGTGTATTCTTCATAAGGCAGGCAAACCAAAAATTCATTGACATATCGGAATGCCTTGGCAACTCCATCTTCCTTAACATGATTAAAAAGTGTGCTACCACACTTAGCAAGAAATAGGTCAATTGAAGATTTAATGCAACCAACATTTTGGTCGAGAACAATTTCTTCGAATTCAACATATAAGTATCGGAGGTATAGCTTCAACAAACCTAAAAACCGGTCAGTGCTCATTCCACTTTCATCCTCAAACTTCCCTGCACCGTAGATATCTATTGTTTCTTCGACAGCGAGGATGGGCATATGCTTTGGAATGTTGTAATACAAATGAAGCTGCGCAGTGCTGCCATGTGGAACGGGCCTCAACGATGACTGGGAAGGGTTTCCTTCCTTGTGTTTCTTAACAGCAAAGAATGGTGTCAGGGCCAGCTTCCTGCATCCCATAATCGCCTTGGTTAATGCTTCCTTGCCCACCTCTTTGAACATATTAGAAGCGCTTGCTTACGAGCAAGCAAAGCTGTCTCAAGGAAAACTTTCTTTTCGACTGAAAGTTTTTAAGATCCCTTTTTTCTCCTTGGCCTGGTAATCATCTTTATGCATAACCACAAACTCCCCCGTCCTATCAGTAAGAATCAGCCGCAGATCCAGGCTATTCAACCAATCCAT
The DNA here is from genome assembly GCF_055883805.1 of Amblyomma maculatum. Classification (NCBI taxonomy): domain Eukaryota; kingdom Metazoa; phylum Arthropoda; class Arachnida; order Ixodida; family Ixodidae; genus Amblyomma; species Amblyomma maculatum. Next base: position 93,790,292 of record NC_139354.1, on the reverse strand, counting down.
GTTTCTTTGTGGACTGGGCGGTGCTCTTTTAGAACCTCGAACTTTAAGAAGCAACCCCACCGCTTTGGCCGAAAAAGAAAAAAATTGAAATTTGACTACCCCCTCCTATTTAAACGGCTCACTACACAAAGTGGCTCAGAATATTTGTACAACCGAGCCGCCGATGCAGTCCCACGAAAAGTGATACCTTTTCATACTTGCTTCAAGTCTAGCTTGCATCTTTTAAGCCATTATACAACTTCCTTGCGTACCACTCTGCCCCTCTTGATGGCCCTGGATTTCGCGGTTTGTGCGTATGCACCGTAACGTCACTTTGACACTCGTTATGAGAGTTGCTTCAAACTTCCGTAGTCAGCAACTTAAGAAGGAAATAAAAAAAATTGCAAGCTTCGAAACTGTTCAAATCATCTGCGTCTCACCACCGGGTTTTACACAGTGAGCAGATTTCGCTCTGAACTTTCTTCTGGAACATAGAGATCGGGAAAATGCTAAAGTTTTAAAGGACGTCAGCGTCATATGTCACGCATTGGTCATTTCGTGAAATAAATGGGAATGTCACATTCAGTGAGTCATTTCAGTATCAATGCTACATGTGTCTGGAATAAAACTAGATTTATTGGTGGTCATTTCATATACACTCACTTTTAAAAACTGACCGCATTTTTCTGGAAAGGTTTACGGAATTGCTTCTTATTTCTGCTTACACAAGAGTAAATTCCTTGTAGCTTTTTATGCATGCCTTGGTAGAGTTCGTGTACGCCAGGTGCTAGCATGTATTGCTTTTAAGTAGTCTTCCCCACATGGACTCAAATATCTTTGTTATGTTTTTGTGCAGGACGAGAAAAAGCGTCGCTTCCATCCTTAGAGTTTTCTTGAGCGCGGCGCATGTTGGGCTTCGCACATAAGCACAGGTGTCACTTATCATCTTGGTGATTTCTTTTTATTTTGGTGCTATACTGTATCCTGTACGTGACATCGGGAACAAGGTAAATTTTAGTGAAATGACAACTTAGAAATTAAACCTTCATTTCAAATCTAGCGTGCGTTCGGCCCTTCCCTGCGTGGGTTTTTGTTTCAGGCTTGTTAAATTGTTGAAATACAACATATAGGATAGCTTGATCAAGATCAACATGGCTATACTGTCTTTTCCTGTTTACAGGCCTCGAGTGAACTCTATAGGACAGTTAGCTCAGGAAACTGTAGCCTGCTTGTCCTAGGAAAAAATGTATTCAAAAACCAAAATACTTAGCCCAAATTCTCGTTTTCTGCATTATGTGCAACCATAAGCTGTCGTTCGCTTTTGTTGTGCCTAGAGAAATGACGCCTCTCTCTTCGTTGTGTGCTCGATGTTCGCTGCTGTTGTGCTCGGTGAAAGGGTTGAGCTTTAGCGGCGCAAATTCACCTTCTTCTCTCAAGAGGGCTGTTTCGATACCACTGGCAGCAGATCACTTTCAACTTCAGCGAACGCGTCGTTAAATCCCGGCAGGCACTTCGATATCCCGCCGGTTTAGAGAGCGGCAAGTGATGCCTGTTGAAGTGGGAACAAATTACGTGCCCCATTCCGAAGGTCCGTCGAGCGGTTTTAGGGTTTTCGTGTTGCAAACTCAGTGGTTGTCAAAAGTGCCGAGAGACCTTAACTACGGAAAAGAAGACAAACAGCGAATTCTTCGGTGCAGTTATTCTATGCTGGGCCAGCCGCACGACTATCGTGCCACTTAACTTGCATATTTAAAACACTCATCGGTGCCTATGTGAACAAGAAAAAGTGCTTTTCCCGACGGTTTGTAAGAGTTCAACAAATACTTCTAAACAAAATTTGTGTGATGCAACGGCCCTTCTCGAATGCTCAGCGTATATTCCGGGCATTCAGAACATACAGGAAAGCAAGAAGAACTAAAGTCTATTTGGCAACTGCGGCTATCCCAGGATAAAACGAGATGAAATGATGCAATTATGGTTACGCATCCAGTATGATAGATCACAGAGCAAGGGTTGAGGAGCAGCCTTTGTGCTAACCCAAGCGATCATTTTGACAAATGAACTTGTAATGGTCTGGCAGCGGGATAATCACTGGCAGGGTTTATATGCGCTTTTACATCCAGAGAATAGCGAGAAGGGTAATGTGGGAGGGGGGGGGGAGAGGAGCAGAGAACGTGAGAAAACATTGATGATGGCGTAGCTTGGTTAAGCCTGGATATCAGAAGCGAAAAGCTTCGGTGGCCTTGGCTTAGTTTGTGCTTTCTTGGCGTAGTTGTGGCTTACCTTGTTGTTCACGGTTGCATCTTATAGATATTACATGGTTTATCGTCACGGCGAAGCATTGCTTACAGCCGTACATCACAAAAGATTAAACTTTATTCCGATTCCATATCTTCATAACCGTTACACATCTGAATAGACATAAACACAGCCCGGTGAAAGCGTGCGGCACCGGCTAAAGGTCAACCGGCGGAGTCGCAGCGGCGGCTCCGACCACCTGCGCCTCTCCTGTGACGTCACGTGGTTTGCGTATGCGCAGCTATAGCTTTTATTGCGAAACCAATACTACGCTAGGTCTAATCACTCGTCGTTGTGTGCCGGTTCCGTGTCTGTGTCCATGCCCGTGGTCCCCTGGCAGGAGCTACCAACTTGGGTCTCTCGTTCCACATCGGACGGCTATGTCAGACAGCCTGCCAGGACCCTTGCATTCACGTTACCCCTAAAGGCCACTAAGGAACTTTCATACGGCTTGGTTAAAGCGGGGCGTTGTATGTGTTTCTAACGACGGAGCATACGCGAGACTCGGAGCTGACTAGCCTAGTGGAGCTTTTCGCTTCAAAAATGTTTACGTGAGTATGAATTCTTATCAACAGGAAGCTTTAGTGACGGGACATGAAAAGCGAAAGCAAATGTGGGAGCCGCGAGACAAGGGCATTACGCGGTACATTGGTCTATCCGCAGCCGAAGAAAATTTGATACCGGTAGGTGTGTGTTGGAAAAGGGCAGGCATTCTAAAGAGACCTGATAAGTGATATAGCAGCGGAATACTTGCCAATGGCTTTCCGGAAGAGGTTAAATACCAGAATATGCTAAGAATGTTAGGCAAAAAGAAAACAGAGGAGAAAAGTTCATATTAAAAAAGCCAAAAAATATATTGGTGAAGTCATGCCTGCGAAACGTTGCATTATTATAATTTGTAGAGAATAAATTTGACCGTTTTGGTCACCATTTTTCTTTAGCACCTAAGCGAAATATTTCTTGCTGTACAGTTTCGCTTGGCGGACAGAGATGTATTAATAGTTTACTGCTTCGTAGTCCTCCCCGCTGCCTTTATGTTATTAAAAATAAAATGCATTGAGAAATGTCCTCATCGGCAATAGAAGGCGATACAATATTTGCATCTCTAATCAATCTTGCCTCTGCCTGAATTCATAAAAAAAAGCCATGCATTTTAGAACTTATATGCCAGGTAGACGAAGATGCCTTGAGTATTGAAAGGAGGAGGAGGAGGAGGAGGAGGAGGAAACAACTTTATTTAACGCATTACATTAAGCGTTAAGAATGTCCTGGGCCAGGGTCACCAAGGCCAACTGATCTTGCAGCTGGTCAGAGGCTAACCAAGCCCGCCACTTTGGGGGAGGAGGGTGTGGAAAGTGAGGAGATTGGAGGGCGACAGGGCATGAAAAGATGCAGATGCAATGCTCCAAGTTTGCATAGTGTTCTGGGCAATTTGGGCATGCAGGGGAATGTATGAGTATTGGAAAAAATCACTCATAAATGCAATGCCTAAGCCACGTCTCTAGCCTCTACATTAGGATATAATGAATAGCAAACCGCGGCAGCGGTTCATTCGTTACGTTACAGTCTCGGCCGAAAAGGTGGATGCGCAAATGTACCCACAGAACTTACGAACAATTGTGAAGTCGGCACAGACCGATAAAATAGGAAAGCTTAAATATGTAGACGCTCTATGAAACGAAACAACTAAAAGGCAGAATTGTGTCGCCGGGGTGGCGCAGTGGTTACGACGCTCGGCTACTGTTCCCGAGGATGCAGGATCGAATCCCGGCCTCGGCGGCCACTTTTCGATGGAGGCGAGAAGCAAGGCGCCCGTGTGCTGTACGATGGTAGTGCACGTTTAAGAACCGCAGGTGGTCGAGATTTCCGGAGTCCTTCACTACGGCGTCTCTCATAGCGTAATTCGCTTTGGGGCGTTAAACCCCGCAAAACCAGACCAAAAGGCAAAATTCATACATTCATGTGGGCCAGTCGGTGAGGCATCATGGAGAGTATCAGCGCAACGAAACACGGACCCAAAAACATGCGAACTGTGCCAGCCCTGTTTGTCGTGTGTTCAATTGTGGCCCTGTTTCCTTGCGTTGCTCCTTTCCAAAAGGGGCACGCTTTAGGATACCGAATATGGGTTTCTTCTGTAATGCGCTCATGACGAGGTTCGTTTCAAAAAGTACGCTAGTGAAGATGTGAAAGGGGTTCGGCGCAATGATTAGACTAAAATGGTTTCCACTTAAATAACTTCAAATAGCTTCAAGTAGAAACAAAAATGAATCTCTGTCAGATTTAAAAGTAATAATGGCGGTAAGGTTTTTCGTCTTATTATCTGATCATTCAACTCCTTTAAGACATAGCAATTGTTGTGTTTCTCAGCTTCGTTTTGTTCACGCACGCAGTTAACTGTATAAACATTAGACTTCATTCATTTACTGCAATAACTATGAGGCCTTCCGTATGTTTATTATTATAGCACGAGCGTCAACAGCCCTCAGATGCTGCGCTGCTGTCGGATGGGAGGAAAAGCATTTAGAGGCAAAGGGGATGGCAACAATTCCTGCTGTTGAATGTGATGGCATCCGCTAGGCTGTTGTAATTATTTCCAGGAACGCCTACGCATCATCGATTGGGATTTATTTAGCCCTACGAAGCTGCGACCAATTATGTTATCTTCTGCCTCTGGTCCGGATGATATCTAAAAGGTCACTCAATTGCTACAAACAGTGTAGGACGCGTAAAACTTCCAGTTTTTGTCAACATAAACTGTTTTTATAGAGACCTCGTTATCAGGGCAAGAATGTATTTATAAGTCATTAATTATCCCTTAGCGTTCACCTTATCCCAGCCGTACATCTACAAAGTAAACTATACTGTGCTCACCGATATTTTGGTAATGAAAAAAAGTATTTTTCATGCGATATGTGACCTCAGGACTATGGTAAATCTAGGACTATCTGTCAGCGTTGCTACCACGTGTTTTATGTATGCCCTGTCTTCCTTGGTTGTTGTGTATTTATGTTAACGAACCTAACACACATGCCAAAGAAATTATTTTTATTGCGAGAGTAAACTTGCGAAAACTAAAAGTGGGAATAACTTTCCAAGGTCTAAACGATTCCACGAAGCTGGACTGGATTTGTAGTAATGGCAAAATTAACAATAAATAAAACCTACGCTATGGCGGCGCTACTACGAACACCACCACAGCCTGCCGACCACCATGCTAAATAAGGTATTTGGTCTGATATAGAGGAACGAATACGCAGCACATGAAACCTGAATGGAGCATCGTCAGATCTCTGAGAAACCGTTTCTTCGAAACCGATTCCTTCACACGAAAGGCAGCAGCCAAACACAATGCTTTTTCTATCAGCATGATATAGGCACATGATGATTCTCTCTCTCTTTCGCAATTTCACTCACTGTTCTCGTAACAGCAACACAGCTTTATCGATAATTGTACGATACGTGAATACTTTCTTCAGCAAACGGAAGAACCGGAAATGGGCATGGAAAAGTCCAAACGGGGAGACTAAAAATGAAATTGACCTCATACTGTGTTCAACCCCCGCCATTATGCAAGATGCAGAGGTAATCGGGAAAGTGCGATGCAGTGACCACAGGATGGTGAGGTCCCGAAGTAGCCTAAATCTGATGAAGGAACGCAACAGATTGGTAAGAAAGAAACCGATCAACGAATTAGCGGTGAGGGAGTGGGCAGACAAGTTCAGGATTTCGCTACAGAATAGATATTCAGCTCTAACCGAGGATAGCGACATTACCCTAGAAGCAATGAACAATAATTTCAGAGACATCATTACTAGCTGCGTTGCAGAAGTAGGCGGTAGGATAGTTAGAGAGGATACCGGTAACCTGTCTAAGGAGACGAAAGATTTGATTAAGAAACGCTAGTGTAAGAAAGCTTTCAATCGAACAGACGAGATAGAATTGGCCTAGATATCAGAGCTAATCAATAAGCGCAAGGTGGCCGATATAAGGAAGTATAACACGGAGAAAATTGAGCATGCTGTAAAGAACGAGGGGAGCCTTAAAGCGGTAAAGAAGAAACTGGGCATAGGCAAAACCCAGATGTATGCCCTAAGGGACAAGGCAGGCAACGTCATCACGAAAATGCACACGATAGTCAAAGTAGCCGAGGAGTTCTTTATATATCTCCTCAGTAGGCAAAGTAGTCGGACCATATTGAGATTGTCGGCAGGGAAAAAGTCAGACGTTCCGACAATGATAAAGGACGAGGTCGAGAAAGCATTAGAAACTATGAAAAGGGGGAAAGCAGCTGGAGAGGATCAGATAACTATAGATTTGTTGAAGGACGGGGGGATATAGTGCTAGAAAAACTGGCCACCCTGTATACGCAGTGCCTGGTGTCATCTGCGGTACCGGAAGAATGGAAGAATGCAAACATTATCCTCATTCATAAGAAAGGGGACTCTAAGGGCCTTAAAGTTTACAGACTAATCAGCCTATTGTCTGTTACGTATAATGTATTTACTAAGGTAGTTGCTAATAGAATCAGGACAACCTTAGACTGCAATCAAGCAAAGGATCAAACATGTTTTCGGAAACGTTACTCTACTATTGATCATATCCATACCATCAACCAGGTGATGGAAAAATGCTCGGAATATAACCAGCCCTTATACATAGCATTAATTGATTACGAAAAAGCATTTGACTCAGTCTAAGCCTCGGTGGTGATGCATGCATTGCGAAATCATGGGGTGACGAGCCATACGTCAAAGTGCTAGAAGATGTATATATATATATATATATATATATATATATATATATATATATATATATATATATATATATATATATATATATTGCCACCTAGCGTTGCCAGGTAGCGCATGACTGAGGTGAAAAAGGAGGACGAAGTTGAAGAGGACGACAAAGTGTCGCTTACACGTTTGCGTCTGTGCTGCTGTGTTCTTGTGTCTGGGCTACCCCCTGCTATCATTGGTATCCTTAGTCACCGTGTACGTGACATTCTGGTGGAGGTGCTGGGTAAAACGATCGCCTATGCAAGAATCTCCATCTACAAGACGTCGCGCCAGCCCTGTACCATTGGACACCCCCGTGCATCGCTCCAGTCGACGGCTCCAGGGACTGTCTCCGGAGTTTCAGCCAGCACCCGCCGCCATGACATCTAGTGCTCCTGCGCAGCAGGTGACGGGCCTCGCACCGGCCTGTAACTACACCTTGCAGGCCCCTCGGGTACCGAAGACTTTCCATGGGGACCTCTTTGAGGATGTGGAGGATTGGTTCCTTCAGTTTGAACGTGTCGCGGCATTCAACCAGTGGGACGATGCTGCCAAACTAAGGAACGTCTACTTCAGCCTTGAGGACGGCGCCCGTATCTGGTACGAGAACCGAGAGCAAGCTTTAACTTCGTGGCGGGAATTCCGTCGTCAACTGCTCGAGGCTTACACTAGCGCAGATCGTCGCGAGCATGCAGAACGTGCCATTCACTCTCGCATCCAAAGGCCGAATGAGAGTGTCCAAGCATACGTCGAGGACATGACGCGCCTCTTCAGGCGAGCCGATCCCGCCATGTCCGAGGACAAAAAGGTCAGGCACTTGATGCAGGGTTTGAAAGAGCAGTTGTTCGCAGGCCTTGTGCGAAACCCACCCTCGACTGTAAACGGATTCCTTGCGGAGGCCACCACAATGGAAAAGGTGCTACACCAACGTGCCGTGGCTTATGACCGACCTTTTCATACACGCACAACCGCGGAATCATTTGCATCTTCAGAGCGGCATCCCGATGCATTGCGCGAACTGATTCGCAGCGTCGTGCGCGAAGAACTAAGCAAGTTCTGAAGCCCTCCGTTCTGCTGATCTCACGCTGAAGCCCCAGAAATGCCACTTCGGGTATACAGAACTCAAGTTCCTCGGCCATGTTGTAAGCGCTGATGGGGTGCGCCCGGATCCCGATAAGACTGCTGCCATCGCACGATTTCCCGTTCCAGCTAATAAGAAGGCTGTTCAGCGCTTCCTCGGCCTGTGCGCATATTATCGGCGTTTCATTGCGGACTTTTCTCAGATCGCAGAACCTCTGACGCGCCTTACAAGGAAGGACACCTCCTTTGTATGGAACTCTGAGCAGCAGATGGCCTTCTCTTTGCTTCGTGAGCGCCTTCAAACATCCCCTGTTCTGGCGCACTTCGATGAAGCGGCTGACACTGAGATACACACTGACGCCAGTAGTATCGGTCTTGGCGCGGTCCTTGTTCAGCATCAAGACGGGTTTGAGCGAGTAATAGCCTATGCCAGCCGCACTCTATCTCGTGCCGAAATGAACTATTCCACCTCAGAAAAGGAATGCCTGGCGGTCGTATGGGCTACTATGAAGTTTCGTCCCTATCTTTACGGCCGGCCATTTAAAGTCGTCACCGACCATCATTGTTTGTGCTGGCTGGCAAATCTGCGAGACCCATCTGGACGACTTGCACGCTGGAGTTTACGTCTTCAGGAGTTTGACATAACCATTGTTTACAAGTCCGGCCGCAAACACGAAGACGCCGACACGCTGTCACGAGCACCCGTTGACACTGGCGATACTACAGCCGATGACGATAGCGGTTTTCTAGGAGCCCTCAGCGCATCTGAGCTCAGGGATCGACAAAGAGCTGATCCAGACATCCTTCCACTCATCGATTATCTGGAAGGGCGTGATACGATTCTGCCTCGACACCTATCTCGGCACCTTGGTTCCTTCTGCATACGGCAAGGCGTATTGTATAAAAGAAACTCCCAGAGCCAAGACAGAACTTACCTTCTGGTAGTGCCATGCGAGCTCCGTGAGGATATTCTCCTTGCTTGCCATGATGAACCAACGTCTGGTCATTTGGGTTACTCACGGACGCTTGCTCGCGTCCGCAACATGTATTACTGGCCAGGACTTTCCGCAGCAGTGAAACGCTATGTACGAAGCTGTCGCGAATGCCAGCGCCGTAAAACACCGCCCCAGAAGCCTGCCGGATTTCTCAAGCCCGTTAAAGTACCCCGCATTCCGTTCGACCAAATTGGAATGGATCTCCTTGGCCCTTTCCCTTTGTCGCAGGCCGGAAACAAATGGATAGTAGTCGCTACTGACTACCTGACTCGATACGCTGAGACAAAGGCAATCCCTCATGCCACAGCTTCCGAAGTAGCAGAGTTTTTCATGCACAACATAGTCTTGCGGCATGGCGCCCCTTCCTACGTCATTACCGACAGAGGGACAGCTTTCACATCACAGCTGATCGACCGCATATTTGAGCTGAGTTGCACGACCCATCGCAAAACCACAGCGTACCATCCACAAAGCAATGGCCTTACAGAAAGATTGAACAAGACGATTGCGGACATGTTGGCAATGTACGTCGATGTGCAGCACAAGACCTGGGACGAGGTGCTGCCGTACGTTACATTTGCGTATAATACAGCCTTACAAGAGACAACGCGCTTCACACCATTTCGACTTGTTTACGGACGCGAAGTTCAGAGCATGCTCGATTCCATGCTCCCGTGCCCAGATGATGACCAGCTATCCTCAGATGCCCAGCAATATGCCATCCGCGCTGAGGAAGCCCGCCAGCTCGCCCGTGTGCACATTGGGCAGCAGCAGACCACTGACGCGCACCGTTACAACCTCCGGCACCGCCAGGTTGACTACAAGCCTGGAGATCAAGTCTGGGTATGGACACCAGTTCGCCGTCCAGGCTTGTCAGAGAAACTCCTTTCCCGCTACTTCGGGCCGTACAAAGTGTTGCGCCGTGTGAGTGACCTTAGTTATGAAGTTATCCCAGACGGTGCCACACAACCAAAACGTCGAAAGCACAGCTCGGACATTGTGCACATTGTGCGACTGAAGCCGTACTACCACCGATAGCGTATGGCCACCCGCTGTGACCACTCTCTTGCTTTTCACACCATTTTTACCGGCCCTTCTCATTTTTTTCCGGAGGGAGGGGGTAATGCCACCTAGCGTTGCCAGGTAGCGCATGACTGAGGTGAAAAAGGAGGACGAAGTTGAAGAGGACGACAAAGTGTCGCTTACACGTTTGCGTCTGTGCTGCTGTGTTCTTGTGTCTGGGCTACCCCCTGCTATCATTGGTATCCTTAGTCACCGTGTACGTGACAATATAGTGTCTGCACAGCAACCATAGTTCTGCATAAAGAAACACAATTCCCATAAAGAAAGGTGTTAGGACACGAGACCCGATCTCCCCAGTACTATTCATAGCTTGTTTAGAGGCAGTATTCAGAGACTTGGAATGGGAGCAGTTAGGGATAAAGGTAGATGGAGAATACTTCAGTAATCGGTGGTTTGCTGATGACGTTGCCTTGCTAAGTAACTCGGGGGATTAACTGCAAATAATAATTGATGATCTAAACAGGAAAAGTAGAAAGGTGGGCTTGAAAATCAATGTGCAGAAGACTAAGGTAGTGTTCAACAGCCTCGGGAAGGAACAACAGTTTAAATTAAGTAGCGAAGTACTGGAAGTAGTGGGCGAATATGTCTACTTAGGACAGATAATAACCGCAGATCCGGACCATGAAAAGGAAATAACAAGAAGAATAAGATTGGGATGGAGCGCATTTGGCAAGCACTCACAGATTATGACTAGCAGCTTACCGGTATCGCTCAAGAGGAAAGTATACAACAGTTGCATCTTACCTGTACTCACCTATGGGGCTGAAACGTGGAGGCTAACCAAGATGGTTCTACTTAAGTTGAGGACAACGCAGAGGGCATTGGAACGAAAAATGGTAGGGGTAACATTAAGAGATAGGAAGCGTGCAGATTGGGCCAGAGAAATAACAAATTACTGGCATTCTAGGGGAAATCAACAAGACGAAATGGGCATGGGCGGGACACGTAGTGCGAAGAGAGGATAACTGATGGTCGCTTTGGGTAACAAACTGGATTTCGGGGGAAGGAAAGCGTAGCAGTGGGCGACAAAAGTTAAGTATGCGCATGAGGTTAAGAAGTTGGCTGGGGTGAAGTGGATGCAGCTAGCACAGAACCGGGTTAATTGGAGAAATATGGGAGAGGCCTTCGCCCTGCAGTGGGTATAGTCAGGCTGTTGATGATGATGATGATGGTTCAACTTTATTAAGGCTGAACATAAAGAGATGTGAACGGACGCGGCCGACAAATACTTTGTCATAAGGTGAATGTTCTGTTTAGAGATGTACTGAGGATAGCCTCAACCGGCTTAGCAGGGAGCAGTACTGGAGCGGACAAATTTCTTCGTGATCCTCTATGCCTAAATATACCGAGGCCAGGGAGGGAAATCCCCGGTTTTGTCTTAACATAGCATGACCACCGGCGGTGAATGCACCGCGGAGCCGTTAGACGGGCAACGAATGAGCGACCTGGTACGAAAAAGGGAGATTTCATCTTTTGTGCGACTGACTTCATTGCAGTTTTGGCTGTCCTCCGCCTGCAGTACCCACGCACGCACGCACGCACGCACGCACGCACGCACGCACGCACGCATGCACACACGCACACACACACACACACACACACACACACACACACACACACACACACACACACACACACACACACACACACACACACACACACACACACACACACACACACACACACACACACACACACACACACACACACACACACACACACACACACACACACACACACACACACACACACACACACACACACACACACACACACACACACACACACACACACACACACACACACACACACACACACACACACACACACACACACACACACACACACACACACACACACACACACACACACACACACACACACACACACAACGGACTTTGAAAATCCTATTTAGAACATTTTTCGTGAAAAAAAGGAAAAAGTGCGATTCTAAACAGAAACTATCAATTTAATAGTTGATGACGTCACATACAGTACAGGATTAACAAGCATAAGCGCGTCGAATGGCACAAATTTAGACCGGAAATCGCGAAGGACTTCACAAAATGCCTATGATGTAAACGTATAGGCCTAAAATAGTGATGCTCACGCTTAGACAGATCAATAACGCGTTAATTAGGTCATTGACATCACAAGCACGCTGTTGCGAAAAGTTTCTGAACTGAGGCAACGAAAATTTGCATCTTGAGATCGAGTAGCGCACGAATGAATGAATGCACAGCTTTCAAATTTAGCATAAAGTGTACGGACCGGGAGCGAACCAGCCATAAATTTTTTTTCTGCGGAAGTAAGGGAACGTTGAACAGTGACCGCAGTTGCCCCCTTGGGCGGGAAAATATGTACATTGTAAGTGGTGGGATTTATAGGACAGGGCGCTTGTAGAAGCGGAGTAACTGAACAACTGACATTAGCTACTTAGAATTCCAAGCCATAAGCGGATTTGTAGAGAACAAATCCTTTTCACAGAGACTGTGCGGTGAAGGTGAGGCCGTAAAAGATATAGACAGACATGCTCCCGGCATTTTAGGAAGCTGGTTTCGGGCTACATGGTCCACTTAAGTTGATTGGACACGACGTCACATGCTTAAGCTGTCATGGAGCGGACAGAAGGCGAGAGCAGCCCGATGAAAGGTAAGGCATATCATACAGCAATTAAATAGAGAATATTTCGCTGTGTCTTGCCTTGAAGATTTATAGGTAAAGGCGTGTATCGGAATGCCAGATATTAGAGCCTTGGGGATAGAGTGAGATGTACGTTAATACCATGCACGTCGCCGTCAAGTTAGGCGCTTGAAAAGCTCATCGGGTCTGAATAGATATGCTGTCGCCAGCTTATTCTTAGCTTTGGACAGCATGCACGCAGGTTATCAAGAACTCTAAACAAAAAATAGCGATTGTGGACAAAGATAATTTCGTGGGGATTGCCATGATAAAAAGACGTTGTATAATAAGCATCAGCAAGTGCTGTTTTGGAATTGCGGCCATCGGCGCCTTCGGTTGCAAGCCTTTTTGCAATACAGGCAGCGGTCTGCTGGTTTGCTGTCAAGAGATACGTACGTTGCAGGGCGCATATTTTTAGATTAAACAAAGCTTGAATACATAATAAAGCATGGCAGTTTAAGAAGCCCTTCTGAAACATTGCAAATGTCAGACCAAGTTTAACAAACTCGTTTATATTTCTTATCTCGAATTCGCTTTCAAAAAGGGCACCATCTGTGTTTCATGAACATAAACATCTTCATTTCAGGGAATACTCTCATAAATTTTTATGACGAGTTGGTATTGTGACCTGAGGGATCACCATACGTTGACAGAGCGACTGACGGAATTTCCGGTAGTTAGTTGATGAAAGCCATTTGCGCACATTAAGGCTTTAAAACGACTTTCGTGGACATATTGTTTCGCATAGCAGAGACAAAGCAGAATTGTGTGCTTGGCACCTAGTGAGGCCGTCGATTCGCAAGCACAGTGAGCGATGAAAGACTTTCGGTATGCCGCCATATGCCCCCAGATCTCTACTTTATTAGCTATCATTTTTACGGCATTATACCTACGTAGCAAGCGTGTCTATCTGGTACAAGAATGGCCAGCGTGGTCGTGGGAGGATTCTACCGCACCAATACCAAGCTTCAGACACTTGTCAGCACCGTAGAATCTCTGCGAGCCGACCAGTACCTCATTATCTTTAGTCGCAGGCGTTGCCACAAGCGCTGACCATTTCGATCAACGCTCAGCCATTCGGGAAACTTGGGGAGCTGCTTTAGGGAAGATGGGCTTCAAAGTACTTTTTCTCCTCGGCGAAAGCAAAGGCCAAGATCTACAGGGAAGAATGCTGGTAGAGCACTCTATTAACGGAGACATTCTCCAAGGAGATTTTACTGACACGTATGGCAACCTTACCTACAAGACGGTGATGTTAATCCGCTGGGTGAAAGTGTTCTGCAAGGACGTGAAATTCGTCTTCAAGATCGACGACGATGTGTTTCTGAGTGTGTGGGATTTAGTTGACGTTCTTAGAAATGTGAGTGGCGTTAAGCGTGCAATGTGGGGAAGACTGTACCACCGTTTTGGGCCTGATCGAAATAGCACATCAAAGTGGTATGCATCCGAAAAGAGTTTTGCGCCTGATATCTATTCTTACTTTTTGTCGGGGACAGCGTATCTTATTTCTGGAGACAGCATTCCCTTTCTTGTAACGGCCACCTACTACCTGCCCTTTTACGGCCTTGAAGATGTGTACTTAAATGGCTTCATTGCAGAACGAACAGGCATCAAGCGTCTTAATAGGGGTGGGTTTTTTGCAACGAAACAGCCTTTACACCAGCCGTGCGCGACACCAGTGATGGTGACCTCTCACATGTGGAGTCCAGCTGAATTGAGAGCTGCTTGGAATAGCACTTCTAATTTAAATCTAAGCTTGTGCAAAATTTTAGAGGAAAAATAATTGTTCTCATGGCCAGTGGTTAAACCAACCGGTGATCCATGTTCGCAAGGACATCAAGAAAGGCACGTGTTCCATAATGTTTTATTGATGTCCCTTTTGTGAAGCGTTTCTTTTTGGTAGAAGAGAATTGCTAAAAATTTGTTTGGAAATTTATTGCTGAATATTCGTTTTCTATGCTTCTGACGCTGTCGTTATAGGTATTATCTGTAATAAGTATTTCTAACTACAAATACACCGAAGTGAATAAGCTATCTGCGTGGTAAACAAAGCTCTTATTGACTCTGTTACCTTAAAAAACATAATAAAAAAGTTCGTTTTTGTCTGTCTTGTGAAGCCGAAGCGTAAGTATGGCACCACATAGACTATCCGGCTGATTATGAAAGATTGGACAATTCAAAGGAGGTTAACTTCTTTTATTCTCACATGTTTGTTCCGAACCGCTTCAGGAGCCTGCAAGTTTGGTGCGAGTGTCGAGGTATTGTTTCCGAGTTCCTGCCGCTAGCCGGAATTCATAATCCAAGAAATGTAATGCTTGTCATTGTTGCTAAAACGTTAGTGTTAACCGTGGGTGTTATTTCCGGGTTATAAGGCCCGTCCGGCTTTATCTGCCGACGATGAGGCGAACGCTTCCGATTGCTCGGCCCAATATTTATGCTCGATCGGTTCTAAGTATTTTTCTATAATTACGATTGGTCTCTGAAATGTCTGTTCAATTTGACCGTCACTGCGTCAGATCATCCACAGATGAAATTGACGTTTGTATTCGTAAATGTATCAAAATGGCACTAGGTTTACCACCCTATACATCATAACAAGATTTTGAGACTAGGGTTTCTAGTACCCTCGAAGAGTTGATTGAGGCTGCAACGACATCACGATACCGGAGACAGTTGCGCGGTCAAACAGGTCGCAACCTAGCCACGAGCCGGGTGCATGCCCCAGAGGTACAGATGTTTCTAGGCAGGCTAAGAGCAAACTAGAGATACCTTCACACCCCAAAAACATGCACCCCGTCTACCATGAGAGCCGGAGGAATGATGTAGCCGTAGCGTTGAAAGCATGTTTTAAGGGCAGGCAAGATTTCGTGTATACAGATGCCGTTCAATTCGCAGATGGTGTGAGACGCATTTGTTAACAACTAGTGAAAACGGGGGCTCAGTAGTGTGCTGGAGCACCCGACATTTGACCGAATGGAGGCGGATAAGGTGGCCACTGCGCATGTTCAAAACTAGCAACTCGTCAACATTAATGTTACTGAGTGAAAGTTTGCGATTAGAAACTTAGACGGGAGCCGCATTTTGACCATAGCAGCAAGAGTGGTGACTTTTAGCCCACCACCGGCAGAGCAGGTAGAGCTCAGTTGGACATCGTTGCAGCAGGAGTTGAGGAGGAACTGGTCCTCAAAGCTCACGTACTGGTCCGAGGATTAGCTACTTTCCGGGACCTCAGTGACGTTTCATACGCAACCCCGTACCCCTCGCGCGATGAGGAGCCCATACAGTTTGAGGATCACCTTAATACATACTGTCACGTCTCGATTGAACGCCAAGGAGGACCCAAAGATAGGACGGGTTTAATAAATAAACCTGGACGAGTCTTGCGCTCCAACTTCCTTCTCTTCCAGGCTCGCGCTTGTGGGGCCCAGTCATCATCTTTGGCGTCGGCTGCTATGCGGCAATACCAATCTATCCTAAATCAATAAAACTTAGGCAGATCAGTTCTTTCAAAAGCGTGTCGGCAAGTCACCAACATCGGAGAGGTTATGTGGCGTAAGCACAAACCGCAGCTATTCCGAAGCCCCAGCTTTACAGGAAGTGGCACCCGGAAATTTTCAGTCCCGGGCGCAAACGTTGCGAAGGTTTAGAGGAAACTATCCACATGATATGGAAGTGCCCTAAATTTCGAGTGACCAGACAGAACAGATGAGTCCTGGGAAGCACTCTATTCAAACAGGATGAAAAAAGACAACGTGAAGTTATCCGCCTGGCTCAGGCGACTGCTCAAATCCAGGAGATCCCAGTCGACGGCCGAGGTGGAGAACGTGACTGGGACAGATCTCCGCCTCTGATCCTCGCAAACCTTTTGGCGGGTGCAAGTAAATGTCATTTCTCTCTCAGTTGTGTAAATCGAGCGATAACGTGTAGAAGTTGTTTGGCGCAGTGGTTGCTACATGACTATTTAGGTGCCGCATAATGCGTCTGTTTACTGCTACTTAGCAACTCACGGGCAATTGGGATGCATAAATGCTCAGGGGAGCGGAAAAAAAACATTCTAGCTTTCACTTGAACCACTGAAGCTGGGTAAGGCGAAATCATTTATTGCACGGTGGTCCGGAAGCCTCGAGTACGCACCCCTTTCGCTCCTTCTTCTTTCACTCAAGCCTTTCTTTCTTCCCTTACGGCGCGGCTCATGTGTCGGTGCAGAAGCGTGAGATATTGCGCCTTGTATTCCCAGAAATCCAGTTTAAAACGCCGCTGATTGCTGCTTTAGTGCGTCCTTTTCTGCATGCTGTGTGGTGCGGCTTTTGAAGAAGCGCCAAAAGAAAGGCGCATCATGGACGTCTGAATTGAAAGCCCGGCTGAGTCAGCTTCGTATATGCGTGAATCGCCTGGTGAAGTCACCAATCATGGCCCGATGTTACGTTATGATGGCATCACGTCCGATCATTGGCGATGACGTCGGTAGGTCAAAACGCTACAGTCAGTCATGTGCACTGGGAGCGGCGTGCTCTCCTGCTCCATGCGCAGGAGAGCACACCACTGTATGGGCACCGATGTTTGAGCACAGTTGTTGTATGGGCTCCCTTTCCTGCTCCATGTGTGGCGGAGGGAGCCCATACAACCAAGCTGCTTCTTTACACTCCTAGAATTTTAACAGCCACAGCCCTTAGAACTAATGTGTCCTCAATTCTCAAGAAGGGATCGCTCGTCTCAGTTTCCATATGAACATACGCATTAAACTTGTTCTCATTCCATTCTACATGCCTGCTAAATCCCGTTTTTCCATCAAGCAAGTTATGCAGTGCCGAATATCATGCCATTACATCTTGAATAGCTTTCATTTCTCATGAAGTCAGGTTTTCTTAAGCGAGAACAGCTGCCGCAAAATTCCAAGTGTGGCAGACGTCAAAGAAAGCACGAGCTTAATTAAAGGGACAAGAGTTAAGGCCAATGCCCATTGCTCTGGAGAAATAACAGCTCGCATTCCTGTCCTTGTATTCCATCCTTTACCACATTTAAATTCCTTGCCCTTTTATTGCTTTCAGTGTTACAATGGTCTCATAAAAGTGTATAGAATTTTTAACCAAGTCTTTGATGACACCTCTTACACGGGCAACTTCGTATGAAAGCTGGCGCAGTGACTGCTGCAAAGTTTTTAGTCTCTCTTTACTAGCAGTCTGCAGATATGCAAATTACTTATACCCACTGTAAGAAAGGACCTGTCTTTGGTGTCTTCTAGACTGTCGTTTACAGAGGCAGCAAGAGCTGGCATAAAAATGAAATCAGCCGTGCAAAATTCTGTAGTACCCGAACGATGCATTCTGGATAGTCCACTGTATTGTATTAGGCAGCGGACGACACAGCACAGCCAGGCTGCAGTGAACTGGCCGAGTGCCTTAGTGATATCTTCGACGGTTCACCAAGCAAGCACGCAGTTACTCGTGCGCTGTTTCCACGTGAGTGGAAGATGTCGACATATTTCTTTATAATCAATATGCCGGTTCTGTGCCGTCCTCGTAAGAGCTCACAGTGACCTAGACATCGTGTTCACATTTTATGGTTGCCTTTGTTGACATGTGGTTGGACGTTTTCAGCCGCTCAACAGTGCCGGTGAAATACTGAGGCTTTTCTTTTAACAAGACTTCGCAAATGTCTTCACCCGCAGCACGTACAGCCATCCTTGCTGTCAAGATGATTGAAATTTCGTCATCAGCAGTCAGTAAATAATCAAGTTAAGTGTCAGCAATAAACGGCGGAAGAAAATATTTTCATCATGTTTCCATTTACACTACAATTAATAAAAGCTATCACTAGTAGTAGTATTAGTAGAAAACTTTATTAAAGCGAAACACTTGGGCACTTAATACATCGATGGCCTGCAGGACGAGCAGGAGCTGTTCTTCCTCACCCTCGCCCCCAAGCCAGTTCAGCCGGGTCGAGATAATATGGGAGGGGGTGGGAAAGAAACCCGATTACTCCACAACCGGGCTTGAAAATAGGCAGTGGGAAAGGTTAGCATAAGGGGAGGGCTGTTTGGGCAAGATGGATCATGATGGAATTTGTACAAATATAGCCGAGCAAGGGTTACGAGCGTATTCATCTGTATCTGCCGAAGGGCACGAGTCCCCCAAACGAAGAGATTAGAATGAGGTTCGGGGTAGAACTTGCGGTCTAAGCGAGCAGCATTGTAATATTTGCTGACAGGGGTGCGAAGAGACAGCCTCGACCCGCCCTTGATGGACCTCGGCCAGGAGATTAACGGTGCCTGATTACAAGTTTCACGGGCGAGCTGGTTCGCCAGCTCATTGCCGCCAATCCCCGAGTGTCCAGGGATCCATCGGAGGAAGACGGGGTAGGGCTGCAGTGAAACAAGTGCGGCCTTGAGCTCCGTGGACAGATGAGGTGTGAGAGCTTTGGGTTGAATGACGCGGATAGCCACCTGGGAGTCGGTGTTTATAATATACTGAAGCACAGGTGGGAGAGAATGGAAACTTTGAGTGGCAGAAATGGAATTTACACTGCTAAATTATCCAGGAGTCGCAACACTACCTGCAACACAAACACGCTCACCAGACTTGACGTGGTGGCAGGGCCCTGGTGCACCACAATGGCAGGCGGAATTAGATGCGTGGGGTAGTGACCATGTCCCCATTAGTATTGGTCTTATTTGGGACATATGAAGAAAATTCGAAAGAAAGCGTCTGTTACACATTGGGATGGTGTACGGCAGGATACTCGAACGCATTCAGTTAGCCCGAATACTCTCGTTACCACCCTTCAAACAGCACTCAAGGATCACACCATTACAACTACAGTGAACGAAGATCAGCCAACTCCCGACCTGCACCTACTAAAACTTTGGGCACGCCGAAAGCGGGCCGAGATACAGGCTGGTCGCCATCCTGAAGACGTGCAAAGAAGAATTGAGGTAAACAGAGTGACGGCACAGGCACGCCGACATAAAAAACAGCTGGCTCATAGGAGATGGGATGAGTGGTGCAGTCGTTTGGGCTCAGGAACGACTAACAAGGCCCTCTGAAGGACTTTCCATGGCATGGAAAAGAGGCGGCAGGTTAAAGATCATGCAGAAAGTATTAGACTCGCATTACAGCTTACACCAGAGGAGTTTGCAGATCAGGCTGCTGCCCTTTTCTTCCCAAACCGCGCGCATTATCCGGCGCCTTCACCGACAGTGGATGCGGTCGATAAAACAGGAATAACATTACCATTTACCAAATTGGAGTTATTGGCTGCTATAGAAGAAGCGAATGGTAAAACTGCGCCTGGACATGACGATATTCCTTATGAAGTATTCAAGAATTTAGAAGGAGCCGCAGTTGACGGCTTGTTGGATGTGGTAAATGAGGCTTGGCAAGGAGGAGATATTCCACTCGGCTGGAAACACTCTGTGGTGGTAACAATACCAAAGGCTGGGAAACCTCCCACATGTCTAGAATCTTTGCGGCCTATCTCGCTAACACCCACAATTTGCAAAATCTATAAAAAGATGATAGCCACCCGCTTGTCATGGTGGTTGGAAAGTAATAAAAAATACCATGCTCGACAAATTGGGTTCCGAACAAACCTTGGGACAGAAAATGGACTGGCTGTTCTCGCTGAAGAGGTCATACACGTGTCGCCTTATAGCCACCTAGTGCGCACTGTAGTGGCTACCGACATGGCGAAGGCGTACGACAACGTGTTACATGCCAAGATTCTTAGCAACATGGAATGTATGGGCATTCCGTTGCAGGTCATAAAAGCAGTACATAATCTGCTTAAGGACAGGACGTTTTCTATCCGGATAAACGGAAAACAAATTGGCAATTACACCTCGAACAGGGGCGTGCCACAAGGGTCAGTGTTAGCACCTTTATTATTTAATATTGCACTGATCCCATTGGCGTGGAAATTAGCTAAAATACCAGAAGTGGGGTTCATGATATACGCAAATGATGTCACGATTTGGTCTGTTCATAAACAAATTGAGACATAGAATCGGCATCTGCAAGAGGCTTTAAATACCATAGATGAGTACGTGCAAAGTGCAGGCCTGGAATTATCACCTCAAAAGTACAGTTACATTCATGTTGCCAACAAGAATGGAAGAAAACATTTGGAAAATCAAAGAGTCTCCCTAAAGATTGGAAATCAGGCATTGGAAGAGGTGGACGAGTTGAGAGTTCTTGGCCTAGAAATTCACAAATCCGCCAAAGGAACACAATGGCTTCATAAGGTGAAAAAAGTAGCTGCGACTTCCTTAAACTTGATAAAACGCATTTCGTCTAGGGGAGGAGGAGCTCGAGCGGACATGGCAAGACGTCTTGTACAATCAGTGTTACAGCTAAGGATACTATACCAGGCCCAATTCCAAAGACTCACGAGGCGGCAATGGGCGAAATTGGAAACAATAAATAGAAACGTAATGCGCACTATCACGGCCTTACCAAAACTTACCCCTATCCCTATTCTCCAAGAGTTTGCACAGATTAATACGTTGACAGAATTAATTGAACAACGAGAGGCAACAAGGGATATGAAGCGAAAGTACGTTACGCCCATAGCATCCTTGTACAACGAAGTGGCAGTTCGAACACCACCAATGGCTGACCCCCCTCCGTGGGAATTCACTACTATAACGACAAACAAGACCACTCGGCTTCGTCGCAAAGAAAAGCTGACATCTCGATCTCTGGTTGATGCACTTCCAGGTACCTTATTTGCATATACGGACGCGTCAATTATAGAAAATGGCGGTAGAACAGCAGCTACTAGTCCAACACACAGCGAACTAAAGGTACATAAAGAATATCTTTTAGAATACCCGGACCCGCTTGTGATGGAACTCTATGCAATCCGCGATGCTATGGAGGCCATAAATAAAATAGATTCGATAACAGAAGCCCACATCTATACAGACTCCTTAGCCGCCATAAAACAACTGAAGAAAGTGACGAAGGCGCTATGTGTTACCCAAGAAATCCACGCACTCAATAAAAAAACAAAGATAAGCATCCAGATACATTGGACACAAGACAATGCTGAGAACGCTGAGCAGAGAAAAGTTGACCACCTCACACACGAAGTTCCACACACTAATGCGCCCCCCACCAGGCTCCCTTTCGATGCCCGCTCCGCTGTTTCCATTTTAGCATCCTCTTTAAGGAAAAGTACACGTGCCCTCATTCCCCCGTGTACATTCCCACTCCCTCGTAACTTAACGAGATTGGAGGAGGTTTCCCTTAGAAGGATAAGAGCTGGGCGGCCCTTACCCCGTCGGTAAAATGCCGATGGGAATCGCAAGCTGATATCATACCAACCACATGCCCAAAGTGTTCCACACCAGCTGCAGAAGTGGATGTTCGCCACCTGCTATGGACTTGTGCAGGGACAAGGGAATCAAGGACACAGATTCTGCGCGAAGTGGGTCTAACCACAGCAAGGGAAGAGGACTTTTCTAAATGGCTCACCGACAACGCTAAGAGCGGGAGCCTGCTCCGGTTCCTCACGGAAAATCATTTACATGAGTTTATATAATATGCCTTATGGCAAGTTTGCGTAAAAAAAAATGAATGGTGGAGACAACTTGAAGCGACATAATATCCGGAGGGCGAAGAAAGGGGTCGCTAGTGTGTGTGACAGGGTAGGTAGACGAGGATGAAAGAAGACTTCTTCCGGATTCGCGAGGAGCCACATAAGAGGCATCCGTGAAGATGCTGAAGATAGGGAATAGACGATAACTGAACCGCGAGAGAAGCCATGGCGATATTAAAATGAGCGGGTGAAATAACCGAACTCTGCGGGGTACCGCGGATAAAACGGTGGGGTGTAGAAGTGAAGTTCAATGCTCGGAAATGGGCCCCGCGACTAGAAAGAAAAGCTCGAATGCTGTTATACATGAGGGAGCCGCAGTCAGGGCTGAAAAGGCAGGTTAGAACATCGTCATGGGCGACGCAATCGATTGCCTTACAGACATATACTGTGACCAGGACGTGAACCTGCGAGCTACCACAGGCGACAAAATTATGCTGAATTATGGGGAAAAGGTCCTATGCAGATACATGGGGACGCAAGCCAACGAGGGTATGAAGGAGCGAGTTCGAAGCCTCCAAATGCAAACCAAGCCTAGTGAGCGCCATTCTTTCCATCGTTTTGCCGACACTGGAGGTCAGAGTAATGGGCCTGAGATTTGAAAGTGCTGGAGGCTTACCAGTTTTAGGAACGAGAGAAATAAGTTAGGAAGTCCAAGATGATGGCAAAAAGCCTCCTTGCCAAATGGTGTTATAGAGGTTGAGAAGATGCTCTTTTGAGTTATCGGGAGGATTACAAAGAGCGGAGTGAGTGAGTCCATTTTCACGGGGAACCGACTCTGTGGCGTTAGCAAGAAGTGCAGCTTCAAGCTCGCGCATTGAAAAAGGAGCATCAAGATCATTGCTTGCACAGCTTCTATATTCAGGATAAAAGGGGGACAATTAGGATGGGAGATAAAGATTTGTAAGGGTTGCGAAAACCTCATCGGTAGACTTTGCGGCTAGGGCTTTATGAAGAGTCGGGGCAAGGGCAGAGGTGGTACAAAGAAGTGTTCAAAAATGACTCCAGGTTCATTTTTTATGGAGCTCCGTGTCCAGATAGTTACATAGGGAGTTGCATCGATAATCCTCAAGCGTAGCACAATATGCCACAATATCGTCTCGCCAATTTGAAAGGGAGGACTGCAATTGGATGTTGTAGGGCTGCGGTTTGGCTGTTCGGAGAAGCTATTTGCGACGCTTCTATAGAATCACTATCATTAACAAATATTGCTGTCACCAATATCATTAACAAATATTGCTGTCACCAACACCATTAAACTCAGACAAACAACCACGATCAATATTCGTCGCTACCTATGACTAACGAAAGTTCTTCACTGAGAGCTTTGAAGGTAAACAGAATGCCGCGGGATGCTTCTCGCGGACGCACGCACGGACAGACGTACACAACCCTCTGGAGACTAGGAAGGCCTTATCCTTAATTCTACTTAACCTACACTCTCTTGCATCGAGCAGGCGGCAGACATTTTATGAAGTTTTTCGCGTTTCGATTCGATTCAAAAGACAGTTATAACCACTTCAGCCGGCAAAAATTATATGGTGAAATATTATTTCTGCTAATATATGTGCACAAAAAAAAGAATATTAAAAATTGTGCACCTAAAGGCACCGAAGTAATATGGTCACAAAAGCAAAACAGTCCTAAAGAAGCATATGGTGTGAACACTTTGAACTAATGTGAACTAAAGAATAACATCCAGATTGCAAAAGCTGAATCAGTGAAATACCTCGGTGTACACATTTCATGTGACCTAACATGGATACAGCATACTAACCAGATAATAAATTCTGCTAACCGCGCTCTAGGTTATATACGACGTAACCTTTCTATCGCTTCTCCCCCTATTAAACAACTTGCTTTCCAAACGTTTGTGCGTCCTAAACTAGAGTATGCTAATGCTATTTTTGACCCATACCAAAATAACCTTACTAATGCCCTCGAATCTGTTCAGAACAGAGCTACAAGATTCATTTTGTCAAATTATTCATACTATTCGAGTATTTCGGCACTAAAAGCACAATTAAACTTACCCTCCCTAGCCTCACGGCGTAGAATCGCGCGCCTTAACCTTTTTCATAAATTTTTTTTATTCTTTGCCATCTGATAACACGTACATAAAGAGAGCCCACCGTATCTCCCGCTCCAGCCACATTAATGCAGTGTATCCCCCTCAAGCTCACACTACTACTTTTCAGCAGTCTTTTTTCTTGCGCACCGCACAGGACTGGAATGGCCTGCCCACCGAAGTCGCTACAGTCATCGACCCCAAAATATTCAAACGGCTCATTGAAAACATCTCATATTGATCATCGACCCCAAAATTTTCAAGCGCATCATCGAAAACACCTCATTAAGATTTTTGTTATACTTATATGCCCTGTAACGCCCACTCCCTCATGTAATGTCTCATCAGAGACCTTTGAGGAATAAATAAATAAATAAATAAATAAATAAATAATGTCTGTCAAGATAGCTAGCTAAAGCAAAAACAGTCATGCGCTTGAAAAGTGTACCTCTTCAAGTATTATTTTATCACACAAGAAAAACCTAAAGAAAGAGGAAGCTGCCCCAACTCCTTCGAATAGTTATGTGAAAATGTTATTTACAAATGAGGGACTCTGTTATTGATTGCTCATTGATGTTCAAATTAAGCTAGTAATGTTTATCTCACGTCGTTTATGCGAATCCAATCATTTTATTGGTTCTCTGCTTGAAATGTATATTATGTGCAATTATAAACTTGTCTAGCTGCCTAACACAATGTTAACAACTTAATTGCTTCAGTCATGCAAACTCTTCACTATATGACTCGATGTCTAACCTCAGACCCTTATTTCTTCCCATACAGACAGTAGACAATTGGTGCACAGGGACATAAGTAGTATTAGATGAAGATACAAACCAAAAAGCATATATTTTACTACATAATTCTGCCATAATTCATGATTTCAAGTTTTAGGGCCCAAATTAATATTTTCATGCCCTCATCTTTATTACGCCCTTAACTTATTATCTGGCGTTATTTATTATATGCTCTTCATTTTATTAATTAAGGGTAATGTTTCAGTCATCATATTCGCATTCTACAGAGCACTGTCGACATGTGTAGAAAGAATTATCCAGTAAATTCTATGGCGAGTGCATTAAATCTCTGTTTCATAGTCGCATTGGGAGGTGCAATAAAGATTTGAAAACAAAATTAAGAGAACCGCCCCAACGCCAGATACGAGCCATCGTACTTCCGAGCCTGTGCCGAGAACGCTAACCGCTACATTATGCTGAGTTTTATTGTTCCTTGGCTTCACCGGAATACTTTCAGAAAGGAGAAACCTGAAGAACGCATGCCTAAAATCCCCGGCTTGCGCAGTGGGTGCCCACCCCTCCTCGGAATTTCTCCACTATTGCAAATGTCATACCTCCAAGAGCCACGCCTAAGATATTTGAATTGTAGCCAGCATGGCCGCTCTTCCAGAGCAGCATATTCTCACACGCAAGGCTCATACGGAGTTTGCAAATATTGTGTGTATTGCATTGCCTGCACCTTCTTTCTCTCACCATGGTTGACCTAAAGGACGTAAGCAAGCTGTGCAAAGATGTAGCCGACTTGGGTTTTGCTCAGCCTGGTTCTGAGCATATAAGACTCGCTCAGAACCTGGGTATCTGTTTTCTTGACAGGCGTATAACGGTAATTTAAAGAAAAGAGCGCGCCGAGGAATTTGAAAAAGCCCGCAGCTTCCTTTAAGAACCTTCACGAGCCGTCACAGAGGCTTTACGAGCATGTCCAGTGAGTGCGAAAAGATAAGGCGAATGAGAACTAAGGCCTATTAAGCACAGCTGCCTTTCAAGAGTTTCTTAATTGAACCTTTTCTTGTGACTACACATGCCCACCTGCAGCAAGCTGATGCACTGACAAATCATTACCCGCAACACTCTACAGGAAGAAATGGGTTGTCACTAAGCATGCGGCTATAAAAAGAGCTTCGCACAAATGTTGCCAGTATTTGGTGCATTACCTGATACCTTCTTTCTCGTAGAATGCATGCCCTGAAGGAGGTAGGCAAGCAGTGAAAAGAATATTTTGTAGACTTTAGCCTGAGCAGATACGAAAGTTAAAGCCAGCTGTTTCGTCTGAGAGCCACGAATTCTGCCCCTCTGTGTCATGTAATGTTTTTAGTCAAGTCCAGAGGAACCAATTAAATTGGAATGAAACCACCTCAAAGTATGCAAACAGAAATGCTCTGTATTGTACCTATTTTCCAAGTAAAATCTTTAGCGTATGTCTTAATTAGTAGCTGCACATATTACCTCTAATTTCTTCTGTGAAACGTGAATTCCCGACTATACTCTGTCAGCCAGAAAAGGGCGACGTCTTCAGCGGATCTTTCGCATTGAGCGATGAAGAATCCACGAATAAGGGCATTGTCAATTTTCCTGAGACAAACATATTTAAGACATAGGGCGAACCAAAAAGGCAGTAAGCAGGCAAACTTAGGCAAACAGATGATTTCAGTGAAATAATTGACCTGGGTCAGCAGTTAGACTTCGACGCAACTCATTATTAAAATGTTTGAGACTCGTCAGCAAAATATCACTAACAATTGCTACAGTGCTGGGAGCGAGCCTCTAGACCTGGTGAGACCGTGGACTGCATCGAACCGCTGCTCTCAACGACCTCAATGTCGCATAATGGACTTGTAGTATATTTTATGGAGGTGTTGGGCATTAATCCCAGTACCTCTCGCACACACGCTATGTCCAAGCACAATTCTTTCGTGATGGAGTCATTTGACTCGGATTTCGTGAATGGGCTGTTGGCGCAACCTACTTGTAGTTACCGATGCCAACAGGGCGCTGCACATGAACAGTGCCAAGGCGGCTACCACTTGTGTCTACGTACACTTCAGTAGGCTCTTCAGGGTCGAAATGGCACAGGATGGGTGGTGGTGTGGGATGCGACGCAAAGTACTGATATCTTCGCATTTGGGAGCCCACTAAGAAATACTGCAATGTTCCCGAAGCGGTGCGTCAGCGGGTTCACACTGACAGCAAAGACGTGCGTAAAACGCCAGAAATATGAGCAGAGGCACAAGGAGCTCCGAATTTGCTCGATGGTAGTATGTTTTGCAAAGGCAGTCAGAGCACGGAGTTTTCTGATGTCAGTGCGGATACTATTCCTGGACACAAAGTGGCCTAAAATGGTCAAGTGAAGAGCAGAGAAACGTAACCACTATTCTAATGCTCCAAGACTGTGAAAGCAAAATTGTGACAGACGTTGTCAATGATATTTGAAAGGTCAATGGATCAGTGCTGCCTGGCCAGTTTCGTTTGATACCCCCTCAAATACAGAGCTTTCAATAAGAAGCTGAGGTTTAATACTGCTGCTTCTGACACCACTCGCCTGGCTTGACCTTATGAAGTAGATGAAGGCTTGCCGCGTAGGGCCTAAAGGAGCCTTGCACATATTCGTAATCTACACTACAGGGACAGACTAGGTATTGCGTATACCTTTGTTATTAATGTAATATGCCAAAAAAACGGAAGTAGCGGGCAGAAAACTAGCCACTGATATGCCTGGTAAACTCCAGGCAAAAGTAGTGTAATGGAAAGTGAAAATTGTTCTAGAGAACGCATCATCATCATCATCAGCCTGATTATACCCACTGCAGGGCGAAGGCCTCTCCCATATTTCTCCACTTAACCCGGTTCTGTGCTAGCTGCATCCACTTGACCCTTGTGAACTTCTTAATCTCATCCGCCCACCTAACTTTCTGCCGCCCCTCCTACGCTTTCCTTCCCTTGGAATCCAGTTTGTTACCCTAAGCGACCATCGGTTATCCTCTCTTCGCACTACATGTCCTGCCCATGTCCATTTCTTCTTCTTAATTTCCACTAGAATGTCGGTAACTTGAGTTATTTCTCTGACCCACTCTGCACGCTTCCTATCTCTTAATGTTACCCCTACCATTCCATAGCCCTCTGGGTTGTCCTCAACTTAAGTAGAACTCTCTTGGTTAGCCTCCACGTTTCAGCGCCATAGGTGAGTACAGGTAAAATGCAACTGTTGTATACTTTCCTCTTGAGCGATACCGGTCAGCTGCTAGTCATAATCTGCGAGTGCTTGCCAAATGCGCTCCATCCCAATCGTATTCTTCTTGTTATTTCCTTTTCGTGGTCCGGATCTGCGGTTACTACCTGTCCTAAGTAGACCTCTGCTGCTGCTGCTGCTGCCGCTGCTGCTGCCGCTCTGCCGCTGCCGCTGCCGCTGCCGCCGCCGCCGCCGCCGCTGCCGCCGCTGCTGCCGCCGCCAACTGCTGCCGCTTCTGCCGTTGCCGCTGCCGCTGCCGCCGCCACCGCCGCCGCCGCCGCCGCCGCCGCCGCTCGGTGGCCCCGGGTCTTGTTACGGACGAAGGAGGGAGGGCAGTGGAGCGGCAGGAGCGCGCGCAGTAGACCCGCACTCAGATTCATTAAACGTCACATATCATGACCATTAAGCATATTCTTTATATTCTTTCTGCCCTCTGTTCTTCTGTTGTCATCGCTTGCCGCCACGTAACAACATGAAACTAGTCCCGGACATACGCGTCAACCTGCTTGCACATGTATTGTAAACCATCATTAAAGGCCCCCTGAAACGCCATTTACGGCGTATTTTGATGCTACATGTGCTTAGAGGTGGTCTTAGTGAGCATCGAGATCACATTCAAAAAGCTCTGCGTGTTAGCTGTAATTTACAAATAATTTTGGAAAATTGCTGCTCGCAGCCGATTTGGGCGACTCACCACCGTGCGTTTTCAGCCGCCCAGCCCATGCGACGTCATTGCGGTTAGCGTTATCATTGGCCATGGCCATATGACGTCACGTGTAATTTTTGCAATTATAGATTTAAAAATTAGCACTATTCTTCCTGAACGTAGTACTTTATTCGTTAGTTACTATTGTACATTAAAGAAAGGTAAGAATTCTGCGCGCATCTTGATAGAAGCGGAACACTTCCGGCCGAGAGAGATCCGTCTGCTCGCAAAAGCACGTGTTGCCCGGTTGTCAGTCTTGAAATCTCGCGATCCCAACTGCTGCTGCTTTTTTTCTGGTCTGCAATGGACCACCATTGCTGTGTAGTTGGCTGTAAAGCCGAGGACAGGAAAGATGTTATAATGTGACATCGTGTCCCTACAAAGCAAGGTGTCACGCGGGAAGCTGGCTCCAACTCGTCGGGCTGTCATCGTCGGACAAGCGCCAGGAGCACAGAGTTTGTGGCCGCCACTTTTCCCCTGATGCATACCAGTATAATCCCAGTTTGGCGCAGCAAACTAGCCTCAACGTGAGACGTTAAAGCCTCAAGTCAGACGTTGTGCCGACGCAGTTTCTCCCTGGAATGGTAAGTTTTCTGGGTTGCCAGTTATTGCGGAAACACGCGTAGCATGGCTCGGAGTCTCGCATGGAAGTGCATGAAGCCTAACGGAAGTTTTGCAGGCGCAGATTCCTTCCGCGCAAACCGCTCTTGCGAGAGGACCACAACAAGTTAAGGCGCTGAAACTGTATGAAAGGGAGCTCTCGCCCAGCGGCGCGCGGATAAGGAAAAAAAAAAAAAAGATAAGGCGACCTGCGCACATGGAACCATGAATTAACATACACTAACGTGTACGCGATCACAACAATCGTAGTATAATTTGCCTGGGTGGTGCAGTGGGTTAGGGTGGTCGATTGCTGTGCCCAAGGCGCAGCGGCGCTTTTCGACAGAAGCGCAAGAAAGGTGCCCGCGTACCGGTGCGGACAAAAGTAAACGGAGCACGCTTTTTCTTCTATCATTTTTCACTCGGTGCATATTTAAAACTGGTAGTCGTGGTATACGTGGACCGGTATTAGACGCAGGTGCCCTTTCACGGACAAATAATTGCTGATCTCCAGTGAGGAAGGCGTTATTTTAATTTGACTGAAAAAGCCTAGCTGCTCCGTTTACTCACGTCCGCACCTGTACATGTGCTGTGCGATGTCACTCAGTGCTGTGCGGCGCCTCGTCTGAGTCGAATTTGGGGCGTTGAACCCCATAAACCAAGCCTGACTTGTAATAAAAAAATACCAGCATACTAATAACAATACAGACCAACTGCACCCCCCCCCCCCCATCTACCTTAACATATTCTTATTTTACAGTGCGTCTAGTCTACTCTTGATCTTTGCCTTTTAACCCTGTATATGCACGTCTTTCTTATTCAGGAAGCGGAAAATTGAGGGAAAATTGGCTCGTTATGATACAATTAATGAAAGGAGCCAACAGTTGAGTCCAAGGTAAATGTAAATTTTTTTTTAATACTTTTGTGGCTGTTATTGATCAGAATTAGTCCTGTAACGATTTTAGGCAGAAAGATAATTAAATACCAAGTGGAAGGAAAAATAACATGTGGAATATAGATAAAAAAAAAGAAGGTATCCCCTATGTTTACCTTGCACTTGCAGACTGTTGCCTCCTTTCATTCTCATTCATGTGCAGAATAATAAAACTGCCATTAACACAATGTTGATTACGCACAAATTTCCTTTCTTTTCCTAGCATGGCAAACCATCATCGCCAGGAAGCCCGAAAACCTCAGCACTACACAGGTTTCCTCTGGACAGGTTAGTACTGTGATCATGGTATTAATAACAATGTATATATACTTTTATATTTATATTTATGTATATTTAGGCCACATATATAACTTTGGAATATGATGCACACATATATAATGGCTCTATTGCTAGAAGCTATATAAACTAGCACAACTGTTGCTATGTCATTATGCTTTCATGCAGTTATGTGTTCAATCATTGCTTCAGGCACCTACCGGAGGTTATCCAAATACCACATCTCTTCGTGTAGAGGTGAGAATATTTTGGATAGTTCATTTTGTCCAGTGGATGATGCAAGTCTTTTCCGTTACATGCTTAATTTTCAAGTGTACTGAACAGCTTTGTATTATATTGCATATGATGGCTCTATTGCCTGAGTAAGTAAGCTATGCAAATTTGTGCAAATGTTATGTCTGCTTCCATGCAAAAGCTCGATCATCGCTTGAGGCACCTTCTGGAAGCAATTAAAATGTAGCTCTTCCTCTAGAGATGAGATTATTTTGGAGTTCAAATAGTTAATTTTGTTTAGTGAATGATGCAAGGATTTGGTGTGCACTGGCGCACCAAAACAAGAAACTCGGAGCACATATATTAACTGGATTAACATGGGAGACCCAACGTTCAAAAATAATGAGCTGCTGGATTGGTTCATGGAACAGTGTATTACTCGACTGTCCTGCACTGTGTCTTTTGTTTGTGCTGCTAACATGCCTCCAAATTTTTCAGGGCTCTTGAAACTCCACAAACTACAGCTTGTCTGTGCAAATTTTTTAATCATATCAGTTCTCCACTTTCAGAATATTTGTGTATGTGTAGCAAGTTGACAATGGTTGCATTTTGTTACGGGCAGTTCACTCTATACAGTACCTGAAAATGAAAGCATGAAAAATTTCAAATCTGCAACCATCATTATAATATGAATATCTGTTTGCATGAAGCATCACAAGCGGGGCCTTCAACTACTCGCACGCGTACTGTGGCAACACAATGTGGGGGTGCCATTCTGTTAGTAAGTCATTATTGATAAAGATGTTGCAGTGTTGTGAAAATGTATTAAAAAGCTTTATGATTGATTACATTAAACATAGATGGGGTACTTGCCAATAATTTTAAATATATGAATTTTTTCCAGGTACACAGGTGTCTATTGGACTTAAATCTCTAGTCAGCACCAAGGTTCAGAGAAGCCTGCCACCAGAGAAGTCGGTGGCAGGCTGCTATCACTGGCCGCTCGTTAGAACAGAACTTATTTCATCCACTTTTGTGAGTTTGCTGGCTATGGCAGGCAAAAAAATTGGTCATTCCAGCACTGTTCATTCGGCAAAAAAAAAGAAAACTTGACGAAATACGTCACCTATGTGTCACATAAACACTCAGTCAAACCTGCAAATATACCCTCCCTGTGACACAGTCCATTCGAATGATAGCGTTCATAACTCTCATGCATGGCTTGACATGATTAAGGATGTGGTAATACTCACAATGGGTCAACAAATATTGCCTTGATGAGTCTATAGAGACCATGCCTCAAACATACCTTGCACACCACTAATCTCGGACGTGGTGTTAGGATATTCACAGTTGCGTCAGGTGGCAAAAGGGCAATCTTTCCTTACACAATATGGTCATGCTGTGTCTGCCTAGTGTACATTAGTGCTGTCTTTAGAGCTACTACGGAGCCATCACATGCACTTTGAAGTTTAATTTTGCACAAATATTTGAACAAATCACTAAGATGCACAAGGATATTTGATTCTGTTGTGAAAAAAATATACGTTGCGTAGCCCTAAAGTGTACCTAATTTGCCATGGCATTTTTCTGTTCCCTGTTTATAGAACGAAAAAAAAAATGCATACCTACTATAAACTTTGACAGCAGCTTTATTTAGCACATTTTACAGCCAAGACATTTCGAGATGAACATCCACGGCTACTACGTATTAGTTCATAATATTAACAATCATATGGCACCAATCGCTGACGTCACTGCACTTCTTTTTCAGCGACCATCAGGATGAAACGGCCCAGTCAGCGATTGAGGAACCCCTCTACAAAGAGCGAAAATTCCTTGTGTTCGAAAGTTGCCTGAGGCAGCCTCTTGAGATCTGAACAATGTGCGGGCAAACAAGAACCCTTTACTTTAGCATAACGGGAAGCCTTGTGACTGTGAAGAGGACATGCTCACTGCAGCATTTCTTCCTCTGGAAAAGCCAACCACTGGTTGAAGGAAAGGCAGCAAGAAATGTCCTCCTGGCTGCAGGCATCTTGTTCTCTGGCTGCGGTATAGCTTCTTTTCTTCGGTTCCTGCAATCGATCGGGTTGCAAAGCATCACAGAGAGGACCTACTACAACTACCAATGGGCATACTTGCTACCTGCCAGAAATGAGGTTTGACAATAAGGATATCTCTCTTACAACATTCAAGTCAAAGTATACGTCATTAACTCGATAACTAGATGTCGCGTCCTTTCATGACAACAACTTGAAGCTACAGTGCAACATATAAAACATATAAAATGCAGCATATATGCAACAGCGGAGGCATTGCAGTGCAATGCACCTGCTATTGCACATATCTGTTGCCTTTGGCTACATGTTTAAAAGACCAGCTGCATGCTCTAGTACTGATAGCCTAATTTTTGCAATATTTTTTTCGTAAATGTGCCGTGAGAAAAGTGAAAAGCAATGCAGCATTTGAAAGCTGCCCCCCTCATCCTAACATGCATTAAGGCAACCACATGACTGCAAGTTTGTAGCCTCTAAATTGAACATCTTCTTTGCAGCTTTTTCAGCAAAGGCAAGCAGAACTTGCTAGTGAGCTTGTAGGGACAACAACAGACCTGGCAGGTCGCTGTGACTCGCCAGGCTACAGCGCAAAGTACATGACTTACAGTGTACTAGCTGTGCAGAATGGAGCCATTTTGCACGCTGCACAAGATCAAGTCGGTGAGGTAATGCAACTCATTCTTTCCGAGAACTGAGATTGCACTAACATCACATCCTATCTTACGGCATTTCAACCCTTCTGCTCCAACTTCAGTACACACGGACGCAAGGGGCATAGGCCTCAGTGCTGTCCTCGTTTAGCTCTATGACGACTGTGAACATGTGATTGCTCACGCCAGTCGGACTCTAAGCAAGACTGAGCCCAACTACACCATCACCGAGCAGGAATGTCTCGCGGTTGTTTTCGCCGTGCAGCGGTTTCGCTGCTACCTGTACGGAGAGCCTTTCGTAGTAGTAACCGATCACCATTCCCTATGCTGGCTACTCAATCTCTGTGATCCGTCTAGTCGCCTAGCCCGCTGGGCACTTCGCTTGCAAGAATACGACTACAGCATTTCATACAAAAGTCGCCGACGGCACGCAGATGGAGACTGCCTCTCCTGGTTGCCACCTGCCACGACGGAATGCGACGCGGACAACTTTGATCATTACGTCACTGCTTTATCTCAGAGATTTCCAGATACTCATACCTTTTGAACCGACGAACACACCGATCAGCATCTGGAGTCGTTCTTAGCTGCTGCTCAAGACCCAACCTCGAACAGCCAGTTTTGCCTATGCCTATGCCTATGTGATGGCCTGCAAAACATAAAGGTTTACTCAGATACTGGCCTTCGCTTCCTGCTGGTAATACCTGAAATCTTACCGCTACCGACCAACTCTGCAACTACGATACCTCATTAGATAAGAAGGCTGTGAGAATCCGTTTTTCTACAGACTGTCCGTTAATTGAATATTCTTTTCGCCTTTGTTTAAACTTTGACCTGGCTTAGTATTTTACGCTGTGTTTTTGTGTAACTCTCGCCCTTACTTGCTATCTCTGGAATACTTGCTTTGTTATTTTATAGTCTTCTTTATCGGAGCGTTTGTTCATTGTCAGTTTTTTCTCTTGTAATTTATTGAGTCGTTTTTTATTACTATCATGTCCTGGTGTTTTATTAATTTTTTTATGCACTGTAATTTGGATACTACCTATATATATGTTCCCACTGTGTGTTAAAAAAGTGACGCATAAATTTATTCCTTGATCACACACCAACACACGCACTTCACTGGTTAACTGTGTTTTCAAACCTCATAGAGGGACGACGGGTAACCTTAAAGGGTATCCCGCGCCTCTGTTAATCGTCAAGGCGGGGTTTGTGACAATATAGAACAGACCAAAACTGCAGGAAAGGTATTACATATGCTAATAAATTACAAAAATTACAAAAAGGTCAATGAGCTGCAAGGATTCATGGAATTTGCCAACTTTGAGAAAAATTTGTGGCACAACCTGCATACTCTAGTGCAGTGAAAAGAACTGCTCCCCCCCCCCCCCCCCTAAAAAAAAGAAATTGCAAGAGTGCATTCAATTCTGCTTAGGTGCAGTAATGTGAAAGCACTGCGAATTATGTCACACTGCTTAAATTAGTCCGACATTACGCTAGCAAACCTCGGCCGCACTCGTCCAGATGGCGTATGTGTATGCCATATTTAGCCAGGTTAAATGAAGGAGTGGTGCAGATGGAACTTCATGAAGATCACAATGTTTGCCGCACAGCTGAACAGTATGTTGTAGTTTGAACTTGATGAAGAAAACGATGCTTATTGTACAGCATGAGAGTGTGTTGCAAAGTGCATTGCTCGTACCGTAGACAGGGAATGCCTCAGCCCACATAACCAAAGCAGAAGCCAGTGGAGGCCGCTTGGAACCGTCAAAGCCGACAGCCCACCATCACACACCCGCGTAACTGGTCGGAATGCCCTGCCCCAAGGAAGGTGACCTCTTCCCCTTGGATAAGTGCTCCCTTCTTCTCTCCTTGCAAATTTCATCGTGGTCTTTTTCTGCAAAGCTGTTAATTCTTCAGTTCTGTTCCTTCTTTCTGGTGCTCTGTCCTATACTGCCTTTCGTTTTCCTTCGACAATCCTGCACAGATGAATACAATGTAAACACCAACACTGGAAAAAGCGACCATGAAAAGAAGCCACAGAAGAGGAGATATGCGGATAGAAAAGCGACATTAAAAACTAGAAACATATTCACAGATCTCAAAGAAGCAAGATAGCAAGCCAAGCTGTCGACAAAGTTCAGGCCCCAGAAATTGCAAGAGAACAAGTTAAAAACATCCTTATCAATAGTGCCAAATGAATGAATATGAAAGAAGCTCCTCGCTCTATAAAATTCTCGAGGAATAAATATTAGAACAGGCAATGACAAGGTCTCCCAGCCCAACTAAGTGATTCCTGCGGTACAGGCCACAAAATGAGAAGCAGTGGCTACCTTAGCTGGCAGAATTCGTGTACATATATTCACTGTGAAAGGAGAGCGATGTAATGCACAGTTAGATACAGCTGATAATCAAGAAATAGGGGATTATGTCCAGGCATGATAGCTGCTGATAGCAGAGACAGCTAAAATAAGGGTTTTAGAGCATTCGCTCTACTTCTCCCGTGCACAAACCTCAAAGTGAATGCAATGTTGACTTTGAACTCTCACGCTGTGCAGCAAACAATGTCATCTTTATAGCTTAGACATGAGAGCCCTATGCTATTGCCACAACCTATCACACCTCGTAGTAACACTACAGCACACTCTCGCACTGTACAGTAAACATCGCCTCCATCAATTTCTAATTGCAAGACATTTTCGTGCGCTACAATGATCATCGTCTTAATGTTTCATCTACTCCTCCTTCATTAAACTTACGGAAATACACCATGCACATAAGCCACCTCACTAAAGACGGAGGTTGCAACCGTGCCAGACAGCCTGCCGAGACCATTGAACAAAGAGAAGCCAAACTAGCCCATTGCCAAAAAGCTGAGCAAGAGTGCAAGCGAGCCAAGACCGAAGTGGCAGCAGCAACTGTGACGGCGGCCAATGGCTAACACTCATGAAATTTGGTTCAAGGACGGTTGAACCTGCACAACTTTTTGAAAATATGCAGTGCTGCCCCTACACTTTGGCAAACACACCTGAAAGGGACCAGCTATTACTGCAAATGCAAATGCAGGAACAAGAGTTGTGGTTTGATCTGTGCTTCACCTGTATTACTCCACTGCTGGAATGGATGTATTCTGCGATCTGTTGTCATGTATTCACGGCTAGGAGTATCAATAACAGACCTTCAAGCACTCATTTCATTGTGTCAGTATTGAGCACTCACACACTCGGTATCAATCAAAACACAGAATGCTTGTGCTGAAACACTGAATGCTCGTGCTGCCTCGGCACAAGCATTCTTTGTTTCGATTTTAATTTTTTTTTCTATAAAATTCCATTCCAAATAAATGAATGTTTATGGTAGATGCTTGGAAGCATGTGCTCAAGCTGACTTGGCGATGCACAGCATTGTCCTCTATTCTGGATTGTTTTTGGATGTGTATCTTTTTTTTTTACTAGGATTTGAATTTTCTTCCCAGGCTTTATTTTTCACTAGCTAACAGTTCTACATCCTTTTTGCTTAGATATCTACAAGTTCTGGCACTTTAGAGGAATGAGATGTCTGTTTTAAACAGTGCCACAAAACAGACACTTGACGCAGTGCATAACTTGGCATTCATAAATTAGCATTCTCTATTTTTCCACCTTAAAAATAAACGCACTTCCATGCACCACTCGCAGCAGTGCGCCTGGCACACGTGATAAAGTTTAGAATACAGCATGCAGTGAAGCGACAATCACCTGAGATTAAAGGGGAGGGTGCCTGAATCCCACGTAGCTCGCCGACGGAAATTCACGCCGAACCCGGCAAACGACGCAGGCTGGCAGGACCACCCTGTTGCCTTCGCCCAGCCTGCCCCAAATCCACTTGGTAAACAAGCGGTAGGCTATGAAGCGGTGCTGCCTGAAAATACCACGCTTTACAGTAAACGGATCGTATACACACAAAAAAAAATATCAATGCGAATCTGTCACCTGACGCTTCCGCACTACCTACTTGTTTACATCTCCGTCTCCATCGATGTTCGCTCCCTCCTCCTCTAGTGCAATGTGCACAGCCCGAAGGACTTGGACGCTTTGGAACGCTGGGTAGATCGTAATGCAGCCGCCGTCCTGCTGGCACACTACCAGCACCTCCGGCATGCTGCGGCAGCACACATCTTCAGGCGTGGGCATGATTTCGCAGCGGCCGCAGCGGCACCTGCGCATAAGTAAAATGTGAAAAGGCCGCGAAGCAAACAGGAAACGGCATTAAGTGAAATAAGAAAGTAATAACTTATGTGCAGTGGCGCGCGCGCCACGGAACGCACCATGGTAGGCCGTAGTCTCCGTCTCCAGCGGGTGGTTCAGAAGGGCCAGTCGATGGCGTGCTGCTGTCACTGCGGTTGTCGCTGTCTAGCAGATCACGAAACGGAGTATAATCATATGGATCAAAGTCCAGCTCGGCAGCGGCTTCACGCAGCCTCGCTTCGAGCTCGGGATCCATGTGATCCATGGCGCCCGACAGGCGAGCCGCCGCAAACACGAAGGGGAAGAAATCGGAGCACCACCGGAAGTAAACAAACCGAGGGTAGGTGGCGTCACTTCGTGACGCATTATGGGCGGGGCGTCGGCCCGGACATTTTCTTTTTTTTTTGGCCGGCGCATCGGCGCGTATGAGTTGAGGGCTACAGCGACGGGAGAGGAGGAGCGTCATTTTTAATATGGAATATCTGCGCTATTAAAGATGTTAGCCTAAAACGTTTTGCGCTTTGCTGACCAGTGAAGGCACG
Organism: Amblyomma maculatum; assembly: GCF_055883805.1. Taxonomy (NCBI): domain Eukaryota; kingdom Metazoa; phylum Arthropoda; class Arachnida; order Ixodida; family Ixodidae; genus Amblyomma; species Amblyomma maculatum. Next base: position 93,751,490 of record NC_139354.1, on the reverse strand, counting down.
CCGACTGCTCGTGCGCCTTTCTTAAGCACGGCTTCAAGCTTGTCATGGGCCCTTTAAGACACAAGGACCTATGTAACATGCACATCTTAGTGCGTTCCGACATCACGCGTTCAACAGCCTAATAGAGGGACTCTCCAATGTCTCGCAATATATATATTTCTTTGTCCCTGCAGTAAAGGGCATCATGCTAATTTGAGGCACGAAAAGTGTTTGAGACATTACGGCCACTAAACGTCGATAAAACACATCTTTTGTTTGCATTTACCCCGGAATACACCTCTACAGAAACATACAGTTGCCTTTTTCAGGCGCCCTATTCATATTTCTCTGAGCTTTTTTTTTAACAGTCCCACCTCGAACTCCGTTCCCTGTATTTACAGGGCTTTGTGCTTACGTTTAACGTCATGGGCTATTCTAGTGATTTAGAAGTGACAGAAAAAAAACTGCTTTATAGGAAGGGAAAGGCGCGGTAACTGTCTCACTTGTCTTCTGCGGACACCTTAGCCGCGCCGTAAGGGAAGGGAGGAAGGTGGGAGTGAAAGTTGAAAGAGAGAAAGAGGAGCAATAGTGGAGGGCTACGGAGTAATTTCGACCACGTGGGGATCATTAACGTGCGCTGACATCGCGCAGCACACGGATGCCTCTTAGTTTCGCCTCCATAGCAGTGACAGAAGACAAATGTAAATGTGCGAAGTTAAGAGGAGAACATGCGAATGGTTTTTGTATCTCGGAGGCCGAGTGTCGCACCGTGCTCAGTGACTCGAGGAACACTGTGCGCAACTTTGCCAAGGGGCGAGTGTGCGCGCAGGCGGCCGCCATCATCAGTAAGCTCCAGCTTCAAGACCGCGGCAACACTATCCGCATCAAGTGGTTCCCGGCACACGCGGGAGATTGTGCAACCTCACCGAATCACAACGAGACGGCCCATTCGGCGGCGCGAGCGCTTACCTTCCACGCCCCCGAGAAGGACCGTTCCGAATGGTGGTTCGAAACAAAAGACCGAATGACCAGTTACGAGGAAGTGACAAAATTTTACCGCCTAGCTCGACGGACAATGCCGCCGCCTCACCCGGCACTTAGTCGGGAGGAGGCGGCCATCCTAAGGCAAATGCAAACCGGGTCACTCCTAGCCATGGCAATGCTACACGTCCTCCACCCAGACATCTACACGAGGGATATGTGCAGTGTATGTCAAGTGGGTCCGGCGGACCAATGGCACATCATGTGGGACTGTGCCAGGTTCCCGACCGAAGCTGCATCCAGGACATATCCGCCGGAAATTCAAAGTGCTGTGCAGAATACAGACAAGGACATGCAACTATGGGCCATCCAGCAGGCCCGGGGTGCGCTCGAAAAGCACAAGCCTCACAAATGAGGTAGTGCAGAGTAGGGCTTAACCCCGGGTAGACGCTTGGCCAGCGTCACGACGCTTTAACCCGTCGTTTGCCGGCTCCCTAATAAAGTTATACATACATACATACATACATACATACATACATACATACATACATACATACATACATACATACATACATACATACATACATACATACATACATACATACATACATACATACATACATACATACATACATACATACATACATACATACATACATACATACATACATACATGCATGCATACATACATACATACATACATACATACATACATACATACATACATACATACATACATACATACATACATACATACATACATACATACATACATACATACATACATACATACATACATACATACATACATACATACATACATACATACATACATACATACATACATACATACATACATACATACATACATACATACATACATACATACATACATTTTTTGATGAACCTATTTGACTGTAAGGTAGACGAAAAAGAATCACAAGCTGCGTGATGTATCCAACACCAGGATCTTTTAATTTTAAAGCGAAAGCCTTTATTGGCCCATATTCGCGGCGTCCGTCTGTCTGTGCCTTGGAACGCTACATCTATGGCCTCTCCCACTTATATCGGCGCACTCATCCTGTCTCCCTATCAACCACCTGCGCCGCTGGTCGAGGCAGATGTGCATAGCAACCATGACGTGACGTGTCGGTGGGAGGGCGCTCGCTCGCGTCACCGGTGGCAGCAGGTGCGGCGACGCTCCTTCGACAGACATCTGGATGCTGTCGAGTGAGTGAAATGCATGGCGCCGAAGCGGCCTAATGATTTTGCGACAAGCGGAGCAGAGAACCGGCGACCGACGCCTGATTCTCCCAACACGAAATGTGAGAAGAATCAGTTTCATTGCCACCATTTCCGGTTCCGGCGTTTTCTTCAATCAGAAAATTCGAGATCAGGGAGACAGTGACACTTTCGATAACCACGTAAAGAAAGACGCAGTAAAGCAGAATTCAGAAGCGTTTTAAGCAAACACTTTCACCTCATCGCACTTTATTGACCCAAAGTGCTCGCATACTTTTCATTATCGTTATTATTCATCAACACAATTGTAACGAAGTTATAAGAGAGCAATCACTCAATGACATCTACCCAACCAGTCATACAGCTGAAAACAAAACTACACAGTTTTCTCAGAAAAGTAGATAAATAAAAATTCGCCCTGGCCTGGCGTTTCGGCCGTTTGCTATTCTGAGTTAATCAGGACGGTAGGAAGAATAGATTATAAGACGAGAGTGGATTGATCAACATCTTGAAGGGGAACCGGTTTTGGTTGAATATTGTCACGGGTCAAAATAGAAGTGCTGTAACAGCCAGTCAGGCCACCCGTGATAATCTGCTCACTTCGGTCTCCATCTTCTCACGAGAGTCCCCACCAGTCCACAATACATGTGGCTTTACCCCCGTCTCAAAAGAAGAATCGTTCCGATTCTAAAGGAATAGAAGGGAAAAATAAAAGGTGATGCAGCAACTGACAATACACAGCCAACGCACAAATTCTGCGCTTAACAAGAGCGGTAAGGCTTAAGTCGGCTGACATTTACAATGTAAAACTGACGAGCAACACGAGACCAGGAGGCATGATCGGCGATAGGTAAACATTCGGCCAACGCGAATGTTCACCTATAGCCGGTCATTGGCTGCGGGTCGGCAGCCGACTTGGCCGACACTGAGTGCTCGGCCGACGGATGGCCCCTGGTTGTCCATGTACCATGTAGGGCGTAAGTCGCCAATCGCCCAATGCCCAAGCTCAAGCACCCGACTGAGCGCCTACCCATTCAGCCACGGTTACTCAGCTAATGGGCGGCTCATGTTTGGAAGCGTAATTTCTTGGGGAGAAGTCGGCCAGCATCCACGGCCAGAGCTCATAAGTTCGACTGCACGCCGACCTGTTTGGCAATGGTGGCTCTGGCATTTGGTAGCCCGCCGTGGGCCGCCAGCCAGGTTGGAAAGGAGCCGGCTCGCACTGACCCAAACATATACCTGTGCAGGATGCTGAATAAATCCATCACTTAGCGCAGGAAAACTTTATGCATGACCTAGCCTGGCCGTACAGAGAATGAAATGAAAAGTAATGAAATTGAAGCGCAGAATCCCAATCACATTACCTTATGCAGTATTACAGAAACCTAACTGAAGTTCGCGTGGCATATAAAAGAAATAAAGATAACGTCGCCCAGTCCGCACACCTATTAAAGATGGATAAAAAAGAAAAAATGTTTCATCGCAGAAAAGAATAACAAAAAAGTCACCTGGATCATTCATTATTTGGTCGCTTAAATTTAAGCATCTCAAAACATTGCGTCTGACGGACGCCGGAAAACGCTATATTTTCAGCGCTACGAACTCCTTAATGCTGCATCATAAAAGGATAAAACATGTTGAAGCGCATCTGAGAGGCAAAACGCACTGAAACGCACACAGCAATGGTGACCGATGATGTTTCACTGCTGATGGAATTCTTGAGCGAAGAGCATTCGGCACCGGGCAGCTTCGCGCGCAAGTGCTCGTATAATGTGTCTTCACACAAATCTTCTAGAACATCCACGTTGCAGATCGGCTTTGATGAACGGAACAGTCGCTGTGGCATAGATTCGTTATATATGTTTTATTATATATCTTCTTTTTTGTGTTGTAGTTCATATGCAGAGGTCCCAAAATATATAGCCGAAACTGAACAGTTTCAGCTGTGTAATAAATGCGTCCGCAAGGTAAAACAGTCGGCGATAGCGTGACGAAAGAGCGGCGTATTCAGTAAAGGCGTGGTCGACGGTGTGAAAGCGCGAGGCAGGCTGCGTCCGCAGACCTTGCTCGGGGCAGCAATACAGATGGTATCCGATAGCGAGGAGGGGCGCGATAGAGCGAAAACACATACAAAAGAAACAGAGAGAGAAGAGCGGAAAAGAGGCGCGTAGGCACGCGGGCTTACCTTCAGTATTACCTTCAGTATTACCTTCAGGTGAGGTGCCAGCCTTGTTCTTGCGCCTTTGTAATACCGCTATAGGTACCAGTGCCAGCCATGTCTGATTCAGCGACATGGCCACCGTCTGGCGGCCCCGGTTTCCCTTACGTCAATAGTTTTCGTTGGCAAGCCTTGGCCACAGTTGATTAAGCCGGTATCAGACTCATCGTTGTTCTGTGTACGATTCTGTTGTTAAGAAGCTTTGGCTGAGTGGCGGTAACCGCCATGGCCAGCCCGGCTTCCTCGATAATCGGCGGCCATTTTGCTCCTAAGCGCTTTTGTTCAAAGCACTATATATAGTCCAGGAGAAGCCTCCAATGTGACAGTTCTCGCCACGACCTACTGTATAATTATACAGTAGGTCGTGGTTCTCGCACACATCTCTCATCCTGAGGCCTGTACATCTGTGTCTCCTTGTGTGCCTGTTGTCGGTGAACATGGCCACTGCTTGCCTTGGGCGCCCTGCGCAGTAGCTTGGAGGAGAAATTCAGGGTGGCGATGTAGTTGATGCTCAGTTGTGCGCACTCATGGGGCCAAGTTGGATTGGATCTCGACCAACTCGAAAAGCTAAGGTGTCCCAACTCTGCAAAATCCTATTCTAAATTTGACACTGTTTATTCTGAATTCTGTGCTTCTAATTCTTTTCAGTTGTCAATTTTCTTGTTCATTCTGAAGAATAAAATTTATTCGGTCTTTCCTATACCAGATACTGTGTCATGAATACCAATATTGAGGAAGGAGGGGGGTTTGTGCCCCTTAAATGCATTAATTTTTATTCCCCACGGCTATGTGGTACTGCAATTCAGCGGCTGGTTAGGCTTGGCCCTTTTGTAACGGAGAGTCACACTATTAGCAGCCTGATGGACGTATACTTTCAGCGTTAGCTCATTCCATGTAGGTTCCAGGCCACAAAAATAGTGCTTCTTGAAAATTGCACAAAAAGTGTTTCGTTGAAGTACTGTTTTGAAATTTTTTTTTCTTAGGTAGGTGCTGTTTACAGTTGCCGGAAAAGAACAAACAGCGTGCTAAGGAACAAAAATATAAATCATACGTGAAGTAAGATGCAATAACAAATATTAGTATTTAAACATTTTCTCTGGCGCTGTTCTAACATGTGACTTCATTAAGGGGACAAAACAAGAATTTCGCATTTGCCACTAATAGCACAGGAAATGTGGCGCTTTTAAGAAATTTCTCACATTAACCTGAACTCTACAGAAACAAAATTATTGTTTTACTGGTTGCTGTAAAATATGTTAAAGATTACTTCGGCGACCGAAAGGAGCGGTTTTTCAACCTAAAGCGATCTTCAAACATCGAAAAAAGTGACGTTTTCTTGTTATTTGGGCTTGTATTGAGAATCAAGGCCCTCGAGATCAAAACACTTGAGATATCTCACAGTACACAGTACAACAGTATGCTTCTATGTGGAAACATTTATGGGAGTAAAGTTGGTTTGATGGGAGATACGATTTTTAAATTACAGAAACATGCGCAGTGGTAGGCGTGGTCGAACTGTCATTCAGTGCAGAAAACGTACGTGTCACCTGTCTAATAACATTGTCTCGCATATGCAGTCGTGTTTATTACGAAGCTGTGCCGCTCAAAATTCATTCAAATGCATCGTAAGCGATGTATTTTCGTCATTGGCTACACCCAATATTGTCGGCTCGGGGCTCCCACTGAATTCAGCGCAGCATCTGTGCTGGTTTTGCAGTGCCATGACATTGAGGCAGAAAATTATTACATATATGACCTGCGTCTTTGGACATTGAAGAAGACGACCATCAATAACAGTGACACAGAAGGAATACGAAGCTGTAGCAAGGGTAGTTTGTGCTAAGAGAAGGTTGGTGATTGCCAGAACATTCACAGACTTCATCGGCCGTTGTGTTCTTGAGCTAACATTTGAGGGCGATTCCTCTACCCGTGGTAGGCGCAAGACACACGCACACAGCGGGCCGTGGAAGAAATATCTTTTATCTCACAGAAAGGGTCCGTCCATGTCGATGCGGTAGGTCAGGGTGTCGTATTCGGGTGCAGCCAGGCAGCGGGTAGCAGACCAAATTCAAGCGCGAAGAGTGCAGAGTGGAATCCAAGTGAGGGAGCGAGACGCCCGCGCGCCTCGCTTCATGGGGTCGGAGCGGGGACCGGTTTCCCCCGTCGGCGGGAGAGGACAGGGGCAGTGGATAGAGTTGGGAAGTATACATACTCGCTCTGCAATATGTAATGCATCAGTATATAATACGCACCCTTCAGGCAGATATGCGGATGATACGGACGGGGAAGCAGTGGGGCAATTGTCCGTGAGCTGCCAGTACGACCATGGAGGAAATGCGTTTAAACGATGAAGTTGTGAATACTGTTTACGAGCTCTGTTTGCTATCAGCTTATCAATGAGTTCACTGAGCGTATTTAGCTGGGCGTACTCTTGAAGCACTGTTATGGGTGTTAGACGGGGGAAACATGTTATGGCAAGCACAGCCTCACGATTGATAGACTCAAGGGTGTCCCTCTGTCTGCAGGTGAGACAGTGAAACTGTGCTTGGTAGATTATCCGCAGCTGCAGGACAGAGCGAACAAGCTGGCTGGCCGTGTGAGCACGCGCGCCCCCAGAGCGCATAGTTATGCGACGAATCAGATCTAGAGTAGCGTAAGCGGACTTACGGGTGGCTGTCAGCCACAGGGTGCCAGTCCCAGAGGAATGATGGATAAGACCAAGAATGCGAGCAGTTTGTGCCTGAGGAATCGGGGAATTATCTATCATAAAATTTATAGTGGGAGCTTCCTGTAAGCCAGCTTTATTTCCAATGCGAATAAAACATGATTTAGTATGCGAGAGAATTAGACCGAAAGGAGGGTTGCAAAATTACAAGACATCCAGTGGATGCTGGATGGACGCCTGATAAACAGAGGGGAAGTGACCAAAGGGCATTCCATGGATACGCACACTGAACGTTCGATATGTTAGAAAGTGTGACCGGAGAGGAGAAACCTGTGAGGGGGACCAAGAGTTTGTAGGAAGGGAGAATGGCTGAGTGAAGTAGGTTATTATATGCCTTTGTTGTCTGTAGCGATCACGGTTCTAACAATATGACTGTGCGGAGAGTGGTAAAGCACGTCAGAAGCCAAGGTAGCAAGGCCGTCCTTCGTACCTATTTGTGGGTGGAAGCCGATTTATGATTCTGGATAACAATCATGAAATTCCAACCACCACAATAACCGAGCGGCGAGAATACTTTCGTAAAGCTTGCAGATTGTAGTCGTTAGGGAAGTTGGGTGAAGGGCCGAGAGAGATGCTGGAGGATGAACTGACTTCGGCATTGGAACCACAATAGAATACTTCCACTCGTTCGGCATGACACCCGAATGCCACACGTCGTTGAATGTATCAAGCAGTGTCTGCAAAGCAGTCCCTTCCAAGTTGCGGAATAAGGAGTTAGGTATGCCGTCGTGCCCGGGTGCAGAATTAGATTTGAGGCTTTCAATCGGGGTCAGAAGCTCTGCCATGGTTAGGTTAGAAGTAATATCATCGGGGGGTTCGGTAACCTCTAAGCGAGGTGGAGAAGTTCAGGTGGAATCATAATCTGGAAAAAAAACTGTTTGGCCGCCTGTTTTTCAAATGTGTCCTCATTCATATTCATCGCAAGGCTAATGCTCTCTGTGTAATCAGGGACATGAGAACAGCGCTCCATGGCATAAACCATTCGCCAAAGTTGTCGATTACCCTACTAGGGGGACAGGCGCTCACACTATGCAGCCAAACGTTGCCTTCTTAGACGCTTTGCATAGCGCCGCGCACGTGCGGTAGCCCGGTAAAGAGCGGGAATAGCCGATGGGTTATCGGGATGACGAGCAGCATAATGATCCGCCTGGTGACGCAGAGTCCGAAGATTCTGGAGGTGGATGTCTGGGTTTGGCTCGTCTTCCTTTACAGTGGTGGTAACCATGTGGGACGCAAGAACAGCAGAAAGTGTAGACAATGCTGATGATGGGTTGAATTCAGATAAGCGATTGTCTGCGTGTATAGAGTCCCATGATCTTATTCTTATGGTACGGCGTTTTTTACGTATGCGCGAAGGAGTGAGAGAAATAAAGATAGGACAACACGACCTCGTTGTCCGCAGATGTAAAGGCGCATAACCACGCGGGGAATGGGCCAAAGTGCATTACAGATATGCTTTTTCCCTACTAGTTTATTTTGCGTTTTTCTATTATAGAGGATAGACGCAACCGGCTAAGCAGCGAGCAGCCCTAAGCGACCACATCTCTCTATTATCCTTTATGTCTGCTTCCAAAGCGAGCGCAGAGATTGAACACATCGTTTTTGTCTTTTCAAAACGTGCCTACCAGTTTTGGTCACACATATTGTACCGATGTAATTGTGGCAAAACAATAAGCGACTTCGAATATAATAACGGGGAATTCTGGTGTTTCTTTTTTTTTTATAAATGTATGAGATTTATTGTATGAAATTCCTGGCCGTGTTGCGCCACGAACATAGGAACCCTTTATCAAACGCCTGTGCAGAACTATCTTTAAAAAAGGAAAGATTACAATTTGAAACCAAAACTGGTTTGATGACCAGAAATTATGTTCGTGTTTACGAATCGATGACTTTACGTGCATTATTGGATGGATGCTCGCACGAGCGTTGAATTGTGAAAATAGATTCAGCAGACCAACCTGCAGTTCATAATATGCCTAAAAAGAAAAGTACGGGTTGTTTACGCGTGAAGCGGGCAATGACGTGTTGAGTTGTTTTGAGTAAAACATTTATTTGTTTACAGATATAGGAGGTCTCCTACTCTCCGGCATCGGCAAGCATTCCTAAGAGACGGGATCCGGGGATTACAATGCGTCTACTCAGGCAGATGGTTTTCTGCTGATCTGTGGTGGTCTCGCTTCGGAACAGGTTCCCGGGTGTTTTTACTGCCAATATTTTGTCTAATGTTTGTGGTGCCACAAACGCGGTGTTGCATGCAGAAATCTTCTAAACTGAGGTCAGGAGAGATGCACATAGTAAAATCAAGTAGAGTCCAAATAAATTACCGCACGTCCTCCTAATTTATTACAGCGCATCAGGACAGAGAGCGGAGCCCGCATAAATGTTTCCAAAAATACGCGGATGTTGAATGACCCTCGATTTGCATTTAGGACGGGAAATACTGCAAAAGGTACAATGTTGGGATGAGTGGAAGAGGGCGCTGGTAAAAGTGACACCAATTCATATGTGACATCGGTAACTTGGCGTACCGCGCGGAAAGGCAACTGTGAGGAACCGAAGTTTTTCAGGAAGTCTTTGTCGAGAAACAGGCAGTCGAAAACTATATGATCTTAGGATTGCAGGAGTCATGGTGATTGCTAAGAGCGTAGGCGTACGTCTGCGAAGTCTGGCGTGTATCCGACTACGGGCTAGTGGCGTATATAAGTGGCTTTGACAATGGTGTCGCCTGCGTGGCCTGTTTCGAGGAGGACACAAGATGAAACCATCATGCCGATAGTGTGATAACGCAGCACGTCGGCTAAAACGCCAGCATGTATAAATGTCGCTACGATCGCTGCGTCGGACTCATGCGACGTCGCACCTGAGTATATATATAGACGCCAGCACTGAATAAAGCAGTCGACTCCCTGGCATAACTCGCTGCTGACGTTATACCAGAGAGTTAAGGCGAGGTACCTACCAAAAATCCTAAAAAAACGCAAACTTACTCTTGTTATATTGCCGTGAGTTATTATGGACAAAGGTCACAGTGGTATAAAAATGCGAGACCCTATAGCTTTGGTGATAGGGTTCGACGAACAGTCGTGGACAAAAGTGGTATACTCCACACGAACCGCAACGGTTGCATTTTTTAGGTATAAAAAAATGTGCCACATAAAATTGCTTGGACAAGAGGGCAAGTAAGGAGGGCCAGTTATGCTTATATCAGAAATAATTGCTTCTCTGTGGGAAAAATCTGCCGGGGAGTTTTCTCGCAGCGCTAGGCGTCCACGGGGGCACGTTGTTAAAAATGCGTTTAGCGTTCGGTTGAAGCGCTTAATAAGATTGCTGTTTGGGGATGATATACTGCGGCGATATTATGCCTACGTAGAGCGTGCAAGTAGGATGGTCTAAACAACTCTGGACATAAAGTAGCGACTGTTCTTTGAGGTTATTCGGTTTGGAGCACTATGAAAAAAATAAAGCTTCGTAACAGAACATCTGAGTGTTGCCTTAGAGTAGTAGTAGTAGTAATGCACTTTATTCAGGACTCAAATTAAGCGTCCAACAGGTCGGCTGCCTGTCGTACCAGAGCTAGTTGTTCCTTCGGTGAAGAAGATTCCAGCCAGGCACGCCAGGATACAGGTGGGGGGTATGGATAGTGTGAGGATTGTATGGCGGCAGGACAGAGGAAAAGACAGTGTTCAAGATTCGCGTAGATGGAGGGGCAGCTAGGGCGCGAGGGGTCAGCTCGCATGTGATAAAGGGAGAGGCGCGCCGGGGTAATGAGGGCATTTGATTGAATTTTACGGAGACCTCCGGCTTGGGGGATAGTGAGGGCTGGGTGGGGCGCCGGAAGACGGGCAAAGTCTTCCTTTAGCTGCGTATAATGCTCTTTCAGGATGTGTTTTAGAGCGTATGCCTCGTCACTTGTCGGTGGGCTGACCCAGGGGATCACCGGAGCCCGGTTATGGAAATCGCGGGCGATCTGATTACACAGCTTATTTCCGGCGATCCCTGAATGACCAGGGATCCACTTTAGAGTGACAGTGGCTGGGCGTAAGGCGAAGAGGGCATCATCGAGACTGTCTGGTAAGTCAACGGGTATGGTGCGGTTGTGGATGGATCGAAGAGCGTTTTGTGAGTCCGTGTATATAATGTAGTTGTTTGGGGAGGGCATTTGCATGAATGTCTGAGCGGCGTGCACGATGGGCGTGATTTCAAGCGTGGTTGAGCAGGGAGGGTTGCTAAAAGGTCCGCACGTCTGGCATATGGGGTCCGGAAGATGCGGGGAGTGGATGACATATGCGCCGGTGCCAGTGTCTGAAAGGCGTGAGGCGTCTGTGTACGCCACCGTATGAGTAGAGAAATGAGGGTTGTGGTGGGTAGCTTGTGCCTGTCGACGACCGTCATGTAGCCCCGGCTGCATGTGCCGAGGGATGGGTGCAATCCGGAGGTTAGAAGGGAGTGCATGACCGGGTATGTGAAGAGGAAGATCAATAGGGGGTATTCCAGCCTCCCGCAGAATCCATCGACCCTGTTGCGTGCCGGACAAGCGGGCTAGCTGGCGCTCCCGATGGAGGTTGATGAGCGCAGGAAGAGGCAGGAAAAGGCCTGTTTCGTAGAGTCGTTGGTTGGACGTGTGAACTGGGAGATGTAGTGCGGCTTTGTATAGAGTGTTGAGTGCGGCACTGATCTTGGTAAGGTGTTGGTGTGTAAGTTTAAGGTAAGGTATGTAGTAGAGGATTTTGTTTAGGGCCAAGGCGTGTGCTATCTGCGTGGCACGTGACTCGCTTAGTCCAGCATGACGCTTAACTACACGCCGAAGCAATTGAGTAACTTGATGACATGTGTTAATGGCCTGTTGAACGGAGGGCGTGCTTTGTTTCGTGTGAAGGTGCATACCGAGAACCCGGCATGAATTGACTCGGGGTATTGGTTGGTTATCGATGTGTAGTGATATGAGTGACTGGGTGGAGCGTTGATATTGTGTATGCGCGAGGAAAAGGAGTTCGGATTTTTACGGTGCTGGTTGAAGTCCGGTGTGAGAAAGAAAAGAGGAGATGAGGTCAAGGCCTTGCTGTAGCGTGTTTTCGACATCTCCGGGGGACCCGCGGGTGCACCAGAGTGTGATGTCATCAGCGTAAAATATATGATGCAGATCGGGGATGGAGGTGAGCTTTCTGGCTAGTGCTGTCATGCCGATGTTAGAGTCGGGGAGAGCACAGCACCTTGTGGAGTGCCACGTGTTAGGGCGATTGGTTCAGTAAGAGTATCTTGTAGTCGAAATTGGGCCGTCCTGTTCTGCAAAAAGTTACGGAGATAAGTATATGTGTTATGCCCGCAGTTAGTGTGCTGAATGGAGTCGAGCATGTGATCATGACTGATGTTGTCGAATGCCTTGCGAACGTCAACTGTGACCAAGGCATGTACCTGAGCTGAGGGGGGCTGGAGGAATGTGTGTTCGAGGAGGAGGAAAAGGTCTTGCGTCGAGACGTGAGAACGGAACCCGATTAGGGTGTGAGGAAAGAAGTCGATGGCGTCGAGATGCTCCTGAAACCGGGTCAAAACCAGCCGTTCCATAGTCTTTCCCACACATGAGGTAAGGGAGATGGGACGAAGGTTTTGGAGAGTAGACGGTTTACCTGGTTTCGGAATAAGGACAATGGTCGAGGATTTCCACTCGTCGAGAAAAGTGCCCTCAGACCAGTGTTCGTTGATCTAAGAAAGAAGAGTTTCTTTGTCGGGGTCAGGAAGGTTTCGAAGAAGAGTGTAGGTGACGAGGTCCTCACCTGGTGTCGAGGAGCGGGAATTTTGTGCGAGAGCAAAATTAAGCTCGTTGAGAGAGAAGGGTTTGTCGAGATCTGCTTGAGAGGCGCCTGTGTAAGCTGGATAGGTTGATAGAAGAGGTGGAGGAATGTATAGGTTCGATAGAATTTGCTCTAGTTGAGCGGGACCTTGCAGGGACAGAAATTTATCGATAGTGGGGGTGGGGTGGGGTTGGGGACCGAGAAGGGAGCGGAGGAGATGCCAGGTGGATTTTTGGTGGAGGGTGCCAATGATGCGGTTACAAACTTTATCCCAGTTAGATGCCTCAAGGGTCGAACAGTAGTGTGTTATGTCAGAGTGTAGTCGGTCTAGTGTTTCTTTGAGTTGGAGGTTGTGTGGCTGTTGTCTGATTCTTCTAAGAAGTCGCTTGCGCCGCTTCCACAGGCGGATTAGGTGTGGGTCAGGAGTTACAGTGGGCGCAGAAGACTTTTCTGTCGTAGTTGCAGATTGTCGTGCCGAATGAAGAGATTGGAGCCAATCTGGATATGGGGGAGCTTGAGATGAGGTGGACGTGCGGATTTTGAGGAATGATTCCCAGTTTGTGAGGTGTCGGGTACTTTTCCGGTGGCGTAGGGAGAGATTTAGAGATAACAGAATGATATAGTGATCGCTGAGGAGCTGTGCGCCCGTGCTTTGCCAAGTGATTTGTGTGGAGCCTAGGAAGAGCGCGAGGTTAGGGGTGGACGGTTTTTGTGTGCCTGTGCGTGTGGGCGTGTCAGGAGTGTTGAGTACGGTGAAGTGATTCTGCATAATGTGTGTGTCAAGTATGCGGCCAGGCCGTAATGTAGTCGGGTAGCCCCAGCTGATGTGGGGGGCATTGAAATCTCCTGCCAGTAGCAGCTCGTGGGTGGGAGCTAGGGATGCAGTGAAAGAGAAGAGTGGTTTGAAAAGGCAGTATTCGGTGGGTCTGTTATAGAGATTGAGGAAGCATATAGGGCGCTGTTTTGGCGAGGGATAAAATACGAAAGCAATGAGATAGGGTTGTAGCGCGGTCGGGAATTCGATGTGTTCGAACTTGAGGTCTCTATGGATGAAAGAGGAAACGAGGGGTTTGGTGGTGTTGGGGGTGTGCAGTCCACGGTATCCAGGGATGTTATGAGTGTGGCATGTTTCTTGAAGTAGCAGGAAAGCCGGTAGAGAAGGAAGAGTGAGAAGCCATTGATACAGATGTGTTTTATTTGTTCTGAGGCTGCGGCAGTTCCATTGCACAATTTGGAGTGCGGTTGTGTTAGCCATTAGAGTACGTTAGAGGTGGGAAAGAACGACGAAGACGGCGGGGTGGAGGTAGAGGACCTACCTCGGCCGCCGAAGTTGGGTGTGTACGTTTGAGAGATTGGGAGGTGGCTTGCATGGGGGTGGGAGTGTTGAGGTGGATGGTTTTTTCGAGGGAAGCGACGCTGTAGGTGAGCTCCTCGATTCGGGAGACGAGGGGGGAGACAATGGAGAGAACGTTAGAAACAAGGGTTTCGAGGGTGGAAACACGTTGGGTGATTTCGGTCAGTTGTTGCTCACACGGAAGAAGGCGGTTTTTTAGATCAGTGTATTGTTGCAAAGGTTTAGCGGAGGAGGGGTGGAGAGGGGGGGATGGGAGAGTGCCTGGCGTACCTGAGCATGAGGGGGTGTCTTGCGAAGTTGCTGTCAGCTGTGGTTTGCTTGGGGGCAACCTCTCCTGAGGGGCCGCCTGTTGGTTCACTGTGGAGGTGGACTGATGCGGGGTGGGTTCTTTTAGTCCCGTGATTTGAGGTTGAGGTTGGGCTGTCAACTGAACAGTAGCAGACGCAGGAACGATGTGGTCGGTGCTGTAGATGGCGGTTGAAGAGGCATCTGATGAGGCTGGTTCTTTCCCCAGGTCGATGTGGCAGGTAGAGAAATTAAAAATTGCGCAGATGACTGCGGATTCGCATGTAGGGCAGTGTTATCCGGGCCCGTAGGTGGTTAGGCCTTATGAATCGACGTAGCACTGCGTAACTTGATGCGCTGCTCATATGAAGCTTTGGCCCGGGCTTGGTCTTGCTTATGCTGAATGGGACATGCGGGGTCGAACGGTGGTTGGTCTGCTTTGCAGTGAAGGCCCCATGGCGAGCAGGGATGGGCGTCGTCAGCTGATTGGAGCTCAGTAGAGCAGATGTTACTGCGGAGGTAACGTTCGGTGCAGGTATAAGTCCGGTGCTCGTATTGCAGGCATTGCGTGCATTTATATGCCTTGGGGTGATGTGGGCGGCAGCGATACGCGGCGCGGCGAAAATAGACGGTGTTTGGAATTACTGAGCCCTCGAAGGTGATGAGGACGGCCACGGTGGTGCCCATCATGCGGGCGTTGAGGATGTTTGCAGAGTAGCTTTCCAGGCCTTGCATGAGAGCAGCTGTGGAGAGGCCAGCGTCGACGCCTTGTATCACACCGCGGCAGGAGTTGGTGGGGCTGCGATGTATGAGTGCACGAGCATTTCTTCCTTGTTGAGGGTGATGTGATTAATGGCACTCAGGCATGAAGCAATCAGCTGGGACTAGGTCTTGATGATGGCAATCCGTTGCTGGGGCCGGAGATGGAGAGAAATGTCGGAAGAGGCACCGGCAGGGAGCTGAGCCGCCGCGGAGAAGGCGGTGAGTAGAGCGTAGGGCTTTACAGTACGCGCAAAGGCGGCGGCGGGGAGTTGCACGCACACGGAGTGGAGGGCATACCGGGAACGTGGCTCAGTGCGTGTCTTACGGGCGGCGGGTGTAATCCATCCGTCTGCGGGGTCGGGGGTAAAGTCCGCGGAGTCGAGGAGGGCGTCGTTCGAGGTGGCGGCGGACGGTGCGGCGGTGAGAGGCATGGCGGCGATGTTTCCAGGGGCAGGCTGCGGTTGAAGCGTCGCTGGGGCCGAGGAGTCCATGTTATGCTGCGGGGCGGCGAGGCTTACGAGGGCGGCGGCCGCTTCGGATTTTCGAACAGCCGCTGCCACGCAATGCGGAACGATACCGGGTTGTACTTGGTATCAGTCGGTGCGCGGTGATGAGGTTAAGTGCCGGTTGAAAACTTTCAGGGGTTGGTGGCGCAGAACAGCGATGCGTGCGGATTTGATCGGAGCTCGATGCGGGTGCTGCTGCCCTGGGCGACGCGACCTGGTGGCCTCCTTGTTTTAGAAGTGCAGCAAGTATCGCTGTAGCTTGCCAAGCGTTTTGCAATACCGGCATTAGGCTGCAAGCCTCAGGGTACGAGATGAACGTAAAAGGACAATATTTAAATAAAAAATCAACGAATTTGTAATGTGCACATGTGCGGCAATTCCAGAATTCATTATGCGGCATCGCACACATCAGTACAAGTGGCGCAGGAGGGTATATATTTGCTATCTCCAATTAATTTTAAAGTGAAGGACAGGCTCTTTCTTTCGCAAACACAAACATTTTCGCACATCCAGAAGGACACTCGCATTCATTTTCGAGGCGTGTAACCTTAAGGATGAGCATATGGTCACATAGCAACTGGAGGAATTTCCGGTCGTTTGTCACAAAAAAAAACATTTGCGTTAATTAAGGCTCTAACCGACATTGTGGACGTATTGTTGTGCGTAGCAGAGACCAAGCCGCGTTTTGTGTTCTGGCACCCAGTGAGGCCTCCGTTTCGAGAGCACACTCAGGGATGAAAGACATCAGGTATGTCGTCATGTGGCTCCTGATCTCTACTTCCTTATCTGTTATTTTTACGACGCTATGCCTACACAGCAAGCGTGTCTATCTTCTGCTAGAATGGCCAGCCTGGTCGTGGGAGAATTCTACCACATCAACACCAAGCTTCAGACACATAACAGCACCGAGGAATCTCTGCACTCCGTACAGCACCTCTATATCTCTAGTCGCTGGCGTCGTCACAAGCGCCGACCATTTCGATCAACGCTCATCCATTCGGGAAACCTGGGGAGCTGCTTTAGGAAAAGCAGGTTTCAAAGTGCTCTTTCTTCTCGGCGAAAGCAAAGGCCAAGATCTACAGGGAAGAATGCTGGTAGAGCACTCTATTAACGGAGACATTCTCCAAGGAGATTTTACTGACACGTATGGCAACCTTACCTACAAGACGGTGATGTTAATCCGCTGGGTGAACGAGTTCTGCAAGGACGTGAAATTCGTCTTCAAGGTCGACGACGATGTGTTTCTGAGTGTGTGGGATTTAGTTGACGTTCTTAGAAATGTGAGTGGCGTTAAGCGTGCAATGTGGGGAAGACTGTACCACCGTTTTGGGCCTGATCGAAATAGCACATCAAAGTGGTATGCATCCGAAAAGAGTTTTGCGCATGATATCTATTCTTACTTTTTGTCGGGGACAGCGTATCTTATCTCGGCGGATAGCCTTCCCGTTCTGGCACAGGCGACCTACGAGTTGCCCTTTTATGCCCTCGAAGATGTGTACCTCACTGGCTTCACTGGAGAAAGAACAGGCATCAGGCGCCAGAAAATGGACGGATTTTTATCGATAAAAGAGCCTTTCCTCTGGCCGTGCGCAGTTCCAAGGTTCGTGACCTCTCACATGTGGAAAGCGGAAGACTTAAGAGCTGCTTGGAACAACGCTCTTTCTCACTTAAATGAAAGCTTGTGTAAAGGATTAGATGAAGCATACATGTCCTCATCGACACTTTGTGCACCTGTTGAGTCATGTTAGCGAATTTGTCATTCTTGTAAGGTTTGAGTTCCTATCACATGCAATGTCTGTATCACATGCTTATTTCACATGCATTGCCAATAAATGCTTTGAAGCTTCATAGTTGAATGTTCACATTCGACGATGCTGAATATTGTAATTTCAGACTAGGTTTATTTATTATTTACCGTAATGTAGTCTTACACCAAATTACCAGACTGACGACATTTTGTTGCGATAAACAATGCTCCCCTGAGGGCTCCCATACAATGGAATGTTATAAAATGCTTATTTCTGTTTGTGCTATAAAACCTAAACAATCAAGTCTAAAAGTCATCTCGCGCAGTGCGTTAATAGCTCTCTTCTTAGCCATGCGAAACAACCCGTGTGCAGTTGGACGAGGGCAGGTGCAAGGATGGAGAATAGTAAAGTGAACTTGTGCATCTTTCTCATCCACAGATCAACAGACGGCCTCTAGTGAGCGACATATTCGTTTCGATATAAAGGCAGTTGAAATAGCTTTCAGAGAAAAAAAATTGTCAGGTAAAAATAACAATCCAATGATATACATACGCGAAGAATTCACCCGGGAAAATTTGTTACCCTGTATAAAAAGGTAGAAGAAAACCGCCAAATATAAATTTTGCCAAAAACTGAAGAGTCGTAAACGACGGAAAGCCAAAACATTGTGAGCCAATGTTACATTTACCAACTAAAACTAAACAGGTATGCAATAACAGAATTATCTGGAGAACACATATTTTAGGCAGGAAAAACTTAATAGAAACTTTTTTAAATAGAAAATTGTTCATCATGGAGGTCTCAGTTTGAGAAGGGTCGTGTAGGTACTCACTGTAACCTCGGACCAGTTTATAGCGGAGAGTCATTGATGTTAAATAAAACTTGAAATTTCTCCAACCAACACTTTTATTTTATAAAACCCGACTTTTCGGAGCCGGCTCGACTCCTTCTTCAGGGGTGCATGACGCGGGGCTGCGTGCAGCTATAAGTAAAGGAATGGTCGAGGGGGAGAAGAAGGTGGGGGAGGGGAGAATGGGGAGCGGTTGAGATGTGTGTGAAAGAAATGAGAAGGAAGGAGGGGGGTTTAGACGAGTGAGGGTGCCGCAGGTGCAGGTGTGCTCGCTGGCGACATTTTTCTTTTCTTCTGTGAAGTGGCCAGGAGAGAGCGAAGACCTTGCAAGTATACAGCAGGGAGGTTGCTTATTGTCCGGTTGATGTTATTTGCCATCGACGTTATGTGCCATGACTCGAGGAGGCGTCTTTTGCGGTAATTGGTCTCGGTCTCCAGGATGAACGTTTCTTCGAAATTTATTCTGTGGTCGGAATCTTCTGAATGTTTAGCTACGGGGTTGCGTTCTCTTGAAAAATTTCGTACATCGTTCTTGTGTTGCCGAATTCTTTCTTTTAGGTTTTTTGTTTCGCCAATGTAGCTAGCATCACAGTCGGCGCAGGGAATTTTGTAGACAATGCCTTGGGCTCCTTCTCTTGGTGGTCGATCTTTGGGGAAGGGTAGCAGGCTCCCCAAAGTGTTTGAAGGCTTGTGCGCCACTCGAATTCCCTCTTTTCTTAGAATACGGGCGATGGTTTCGCTGGCGCCTCGGACATAGGGGACAGTGACGTACTTTTGAGATGTAGTTGTTTGCTGCTGGTTATTTTCTTCTGAAAACAGGTCCTCTGAAAACAGGTCCTCGAGAAGAAGTCAGGCTCAAAACAGTCGGAGTACTGAAAGGTCTACATTCACGCCGAAAAGAAAAGAATCTACCACGGGATGAACGGCAGGCGCTCAAAGACCTCCAGAGAGACACGACCATCGTAATCCTCTTAGCGGACAAAGGCAACACAACAGTCGTTCTGGACAGACAGGACTATGACGAGAAAATTTCTTCTCTACTCAACAGTCAAGAATACGAAAAATTGAAGAAGGACCCCACAACAAGTACCCAGGCAAAATTGAACAAGGTATTAAAAGAAGTTTTCAAGAACCTCCCAAACCACCGAAACCTCTACCTGCAGTTATCGTGCACCAACGGATCAGCCCCAGCCTTCTACGGTCTGCCCAAAGTCCATAAACCTGGGACTCCTCTACGCCCAATCGTCGACTTTCGTTTCTCCCCCCTCCGTTCGTTGTCGGAATACCTGCACAAGCTCATAACACCAATCATGAGGAAAACCGCGACCCACGTCCGACACGCCGGGCATTTCATCGAACTCGTATCCCAGGTGAGCCTTGAGGCCGACAAATGGCTTGTTTCCTTTGACGTGGTGTCCCTTTTCACAAATGTCCCTGTAAATCTCGCGTTGACCGCCACTCGAGAAGCCCTACAACGCGACGACACACTCAGCGCACGAACCCCACTCAGTGTAGACGAGGTATACCGCCTTCTGGGACTATGTTTATCAAACACATACTTCTCATGTCGAGGAGAATTCTACAAACAAGTTAAGGGAACACCAATGGGTGCCTCCATCTCTGTCGTTATGGCGAATATAACTATGCAGCATATCGAAGAACGAGCTCTCAACTCTTTCCGCCCACCCCCAAAAATTTTTCTGAGATATGTCGATGACTGTTTCTCAATTATTAAGAAATCTGAAGTCCAAAATTTCCTTTCTCATCTAAATTCCATACAACCGGAGGTTCAGTTCACCCTAGAAATGGAGAAGCGAGGCGCCCTGCCGTTTTTGGACGTTCTGGTGACCCGAAAAAACAACCGTCTGCGATTCTCCGTATACCGAAAACCCACCCACACAAGGCGATATCTGCGTTTCACTTCGAACCACCCGACAAACCATAAAGCGTCAGTTGTGAAGACCCTATTACAAAAAGTGGAAACACATTGCACCACAGAGCCGACAAAGCAAACGAAAAGCGCTTAATATTCAAGGAACTAACCATGAACGGCTACCCAAAAAAATTTATCCGGAAAATCATTCGCCGCCAAAAACGCAACGACAGGCCCCGGGAAGAAAATAACCAGCAGCAAACAACTACATCTCAAAAGTACGTCACTGTCCCCTATGTCCGAGGCGCCAGCGAAACCATCGCCCGTATTCTAAGAAAAGAGGGAATTCGAGTGGCGCACAAGCCTTCAAACACTTTGGAGAGCCTGCTACCCTTCCCCAAAGATCGACCACCAAGAGAAAGAGCCCAAGGCATTGTCTACAAAATTCCCTGCGCCGACTGTGATGCTAGCTACATTGGCGAAACAAAAAACCTAAAAGAAAGAATTCGGCAACACAAGAACGTTGTACGAAATTTTTCAAGAGAACGCAACCCCGTAGCTGAACATTCAGACGATTCCGACCACAGAATAAATTTCGAAGAAACGTTCATCCTGGAGACTGAGACCAATTACCGCAAAGGACGCCTCCTCGAGTCATGGCACATACAGTCGACCGCAAATAACATCAACCGGATAGGCAACCTCCCTGCTGTATACTTGCAAGGTCTTCGCTCTCTCCTGGCCACTTCACAGAAGAAAAGAAAAAAGTCGCCAGCGAGCACACCTGCACCTGCCGCACCTTCACTCGTCTAAACCCCCCTCCTTCCTTCTCATTTCTTTCACACACATCTCACCCCCTCCCCATCCCCCTCCCCTTCTTCTCCCCTTCGACCATTCCTTTACTTATAGCTGCACGCAGCCCCGCGTCATGCACCCCTGAAGAAGGAGCCGAGCCGGCTCCGAAACGTCGGGTTTTATAAAATAAAAGTGTTGGTTGGAGAAATTTCAAGTTTTATTTAGTTATCAACCCAACCAGATAGGCAAATCTGTCGAAATGTTTAGCTTTCAGTCATTGATGTTGCACACAATCTACTGATTTATCTTTCTTGTCATTCTTAAGACCCCTTTCGTTTTACTTGTTGCGTGTGCGGAAGATGAATTGAGTGCAGTTACGCACTTGCATATAAGCCCGTATGCTTTACGTGAAATATTCATTAACCGCGGCATGCAATGAGGCAGGCGATGTTATTAATGCTCTCATTATTTTCCCTCTAAATCGTATTTCACCCCATATTGACTATACACAGTGAGCGTATAAAGTCACGAGTACGGTTTAGTGAAAAGTTAAAGAGAAAAACTTATACATGAACAAAATGGGGCCACAGTTCATTTTCGCAAATCAATGCTGTCTAAATTAGGCCAAGTGATATTTTCACAAGAAGTCTTCAAAATTTTGTTTTCGAATGTTCATGTTTAAATCATTTTATTCGCGTATTATTGCACATTGAAAAGTACAAAGAGAATGTTTCAGTGAATTTCAGTGCGAAAGACCTAAATATTCAAAGTTTAAAGCGGTATTTGCAAGGTAAAGGAAAACTGAGAATGGAAATTTGGAGAATTGTGGCTACGCCTGAATGAGTAGCATCTTCCTTCCATGCTTCAGCAGAGCACACCAACCGCTACAATACGACGACGTTTATGTCTATATTGCACATGAAATCTACAAAAAAAAAAAAGAGTACCCAGAACAGCGCATGTATGAGATCACATCACTGTTCATTCCGAGAAAACAATAAATAAAAATTGTGGACGTCAAAGCGTAGACCACTGCCCAGAATTCGGGCCCCGATCAAGCGCCATACGCACACACTTCGGCCGCGTCATTATCGATGACTCGACCCGTAGCATTATCTGTAATGAGTGGTCCTTTAAGTAGTTTGAATATGCACAGACTAAAGTAGGGATGTTAAGGGTTTTTTTGATTGCGTTTACGTTCCAAGACAGCTCAGTCTACGAGAGACGCCCCGGATGCAAATGGTTATATCAGCGGCACCAATTAAGGGTCTTCCAGTTAGACGAAGTTCCAACTGCACGTATGTGATCAACAGAGGGCAGACAGGAACAGTTAACGTTGCCCCCTCATGCCCCTAAAAAATACGCCTAACCAGGTAGTCATCTCGACCGTCGAGGAAAGCGGACGCCCGTATTTTGTCACGCAACGATTGCGCAACCAAGAAATCACGATGAATGAAACTGATTCGGCTTTTATTTTCTAACATTCACAAAGTTATTGCGCGGAGGCTCCTCAGGCAAAAATGTACATGTGAATAAAAAAGAACACAGAAAAAGTGCATTATATAGTGGCAGGTAGACAAAGTTTGTGAATGATTATCTCATTCATTTCAAGTGGGTACGCACACTCTTTTCCTCAGAGTAAATGTTCAGTGTAGATGTTCAAGTACTTTGACGGCAGATGCTTGTAGTTTTCTTCAGAAAATGTAATGCCTCAATACAAGCATATACCACGCATTTTAACAGAATCCATACTTTGTTCACTTACAGACTGAATGTATGTCGAAAGAAATGGAAATGATCTATCAATCGCATGTAAACACGTTTGAAAACGAGATATTTTATGCGGTAAGATCACTTAAATCAGGAAACGAAAGTGAAACCAAACGATGCTTGACGTCGGTCAGACGGTATTATTTCGCTATAAATTATGGTATAGACAAAATTCTTACTCCAATGTATAGGGAAACAAAATCGTCTTCTGTGCGCCAAGCCTTGCCTCAGTGATATACTTTGATCGCTCTTAGCTTTATTTTTTTTAGAGAAGGAGGCTTTGGACATATTTCCAACGAAGGGTTCCGATATAATAACGTATGCTGACGCTCTTTGTTATTTGGTCCTGCATCGTGACTGCATCCGATGTCATTAGGCCCGCGCGGGAAAGCGCTGGGTCTGGCAGACTCCTGAATTTTTTGTTGCACTGCCCAAGCGAATGAAGGATAGCGGAATATAGAGCTCGCCTGCGCTTCTTGTTGCCTCATTTATTGTGCTCCCCCTCCCCCCCCCCCCCCTAAAAAGGTGTGCTGAAATGCGTGCTTCCGTTTTCCAGACAATCTTTTTCACGTGCTGCTCTATTTCTTTCCTTTTGTATTACTTTCTTATCCTCGTTTCGCCAGCGTGGCGAGCCTTGTCAGGGCCTGTGCTGCCCGGAGTCGTCCTGGTCTTGGAGGCGTGGGCTGGCCGCCTGCCCTACTGCTCCACCCGTTTCTTTTGATAACAAAAGTGTACTCGAGTGCGTAGCCGTAGCGTTTTCTGGAAGCGTGGTGAGGTCGACAGGCAGCGCACCTGAAAATATGTCAAAAGGAATGGGCTGGTATAGCAGCATGGTGCACCCCCTGCTTCGTGTGGTCTACAAAATCTGAGCTGGTTACTTATTTCATGAGCCGGCATGTTAAGCTTGCAGGGTTCCCTATTGCAAAAACCAGTGCCACTGGGTGCCAGCGCCCCAGCGCCATACCTGATTATGGTCCCAGTATGACGCTGGACACTGGGCGCACTGGGACGCGGCATACTGGGAGGCTCCGCACTGGCGGCACTGATTGACCGGGAAAAAAAGGCGTGGGATAAAAATTAAAAAGTAAAAAGTAACGAAATAAGTTAGGTACATAAAAAACCCTAAAAGAAAAGTAAAATAAAAAAAAATAGTGCACCATGCGTGCCTCGAACTAAGTCCCTAGGTACCTACCAATCACTAGCTCAGCACGCTAACCACTCAGCCATGCCGTTTTTTTTTTCTTTATTTCCTGACCGGGGACGTACAGAAAAAAGACACATGTGACATCAATAACATGACAAAATAAAAGATCAAGCATTGACTTAAAGCTTCAGCCTTCCTTAGCTGAAGTTGTCGGATTAAAAATCCCTCATATGTGACAACCCTTCAAAACTAACTAACCATTCTGGCTCTAGTTTTAAAGCTTTCTGTTCGTCCACATATGCCCGTATGCTCTCTCTAAAGAGCTGTCTCGCTGAACGTGCATCGACGTCGCCGTGCTCTACAGCCATTCTGCTTTTCCATATGCTGTGGAGAGCCAGTAGCATCAAAAGATCCAACGGTGTATCATTGTTCGCTTCTACTGGCAAGAATCGGATACCATGTGGGCTTATGGGTAGTTCTTTTTTAAGCGTCTTCTGGAGCACGTCCCATAAAAAATACGGCATCCCAGCATTCGAGAAACACGTGTTCAATCGTCTCCTCTTTCCTGCATATTATGCAGTGGACACCCCAGGGTACAAAAAGCCCTTTCTGTTCCTTCCATTTCTTTACCTCCAATGTTCCAGTGTGCAGCTTAAAAAAGAACGTTTTCACCCCTGCCGGCACCATCATCCTCTTCACTCTTTTAAGAACATTTTTGCCCCGTGTGGACGAGTACACAGCTCTGTACAACGGTTCTGGAAGCACCACATCGCACAAGTCTTTATACAGTTTTTTCCGGTTTACACTCCACAAATAGTCTAAAGTAAACCGCACCATCAAGAACCTGTACGCCAAGACCACTTCCCCGTGGACACCTCCTGACATGCGGTCAGAAGAAACGACAACTCCCGGGAGAGCTTGACCCAGGCGTAAATGACAGACCGTACGAAGAAATGGATTTTTCACATTCCTCAAAAACATGAAACGATTGACTAACTGGCGCAAAAACAGATGTGCCAAACCAAGCCCGCCGTCCTTCACCCGGCGGAAGAGATTTGTCCGACTTGTCCGTTCCCACGAAGACCCCCACACAAAGACGGCAAAGATACGATGCATCTTTTGGACATTAGCTCTTGAACAATATAACACTTGAAGCACATACCAAACTTTTGTCACTAAAAACATATTACAAATCGTGGCCTTAGCAAACACCAACCACTGCCATTCATTCCATTTTCCACTCTATCTTTCAATTCACCGACTTGGTTTTTCCAGTATGGGTCACTGTCCCGATACGATTCAAGAGGGGCACCAAGGTAGCTGACAGGTTTGGTAACAAATTTCATGTTAGCAAAAATGCCTGGGGTCGCTGGCCAGTCACCGTGCCAGAAGCCCAGGCACTTGCCCCAGTTAACAGCACTGCCGCTTACAGCGCAAAAATCTTTTACAGTTTTCATAACTTCTACGATGCTTTCGTAGTCTACATAAAACATCGCGCCGAGAACTGGATTTTCTTTAAACATTTCTGCATTTTATGTTATGATCCGCATTTATAAGGTTGGGACTTCATGTTTCGCAGT
The DNA here is from genome assembly GCF_055883805.1 of Amblyomma maculatum. NCBI lineage: Eukaryota > Metazoa > Arthropoda > Arachnida > Ixodida > Ixodidae > Amblyomma > Amblyomma maculatum. Next base: position 93,725,886 of record NC_139354.1, on the reverse strand, counting down.
CTACAGGCCATTGCTACCGCACTAACAATTGCAACTTCTTGATCATTTTAGCTTGCTGTCTGCTCTCACGACTTGCAACTAATGGTCGGGTGTCTATGCGCGCTATTTTGTGCAGTGGAATCATTTTAACATGGGGAGTTTGACATCGCTGGCAAATTTACCAACGCCGGCTCTTGGGTGGTGCTCTGCTACCGTGGGCGTAATTTTCGCTGAACACGGAGCTTTAGTAGAAGCCTTCAAGGAAAAACGTGCGACCAAGCTTCAATACCGGCAAGTGCCGCAGCGATGACCCTAATTGCGTGTAACTAAACCTTATTTGTATGTAAACATTGCGGGAAGCGTTGCGATGACCGAGGGCTCGGCTGCTTGATACGCAGAGTAAGAAGGATCGCAAAAGCTTGAAAAACACGCCAAATATTATCTATTACAAGCGCTGTATGTTGTTGCTTTTTCTCTCATGGGCCCGTCGCTCGGTAAACTACTTTCTTCCTGGTTTTAGTTTTTCTTTCTGCTGTTTATACTGGGCCTTGGTGCAGGCTACGCTCGCCTGCGATTGAGCCCGCATTGAACATTTCGGCAGTAATCATTGTGTTAGAGTGCCCTTAAGATCAGCTGTGAAGTTGGTTATGCATGATAGCCCACATTATTCAATTCCAGCTTTAGTAGTGCGTTAATCGTCAGTGTGTCATGAGATCGAGGCGCGCCGGTCGTGGTCTCTCTCGAAACGCTCAAAACGACCTATCGAAACATGGAAACTCTAGAAAAAAATATACTGCCTTTGTTTTCTTACAAATGCGCAACGACTTCGCAGCAAAAAGCGCTTGCTTGAACCATATTTTTTATATGCCCCCGGATGGTCGATTGAAAGTACGCTGTTGCTCTGTTGGCCCCTGAGGGATGCTACTTCGGCTGACGCCGCAGGCCGCACCGGCTATACTGGGGCACTGGGGCCAGTGCGGCCCAGCGCACATACAGCGCTTCTCCCAGTGCATCGCGGATGCCAGCGACACACCCAGCGTCAAAAGTCTAATCCCAGCGTTTTTCTCCCATCGCACCAGTGCAGCCAGTGTCTTCCCGCTACTGCTCCAGTGAATATCGCAGACCTTCAGCGTGCCCAGCAGATCCAGTGCAAAACAAGCGCGAAAATCTTACTGGTTTCGCACTGGAGACGCTGGTTTTTGCAATAGGGTTCTATGCTGGAACTGACGGTTTTATCAGAGAAATCGGGTGCTAACATAAAGAAAAAGCTGTGGCTTGGCTTGTGGATAAACCCCTTATTACGCGACAGCTATATCTGCATGGCTACGCTTAAGGGCGGCTGTAAAGTAAGGACATCGGTTTTGCACATAGGAGGTTGCACATAGGAGGCCTCAGCGAACGCTTTTCGGTGAAAGCGAAAAGCAAGGTGCCCGTGTGCTGTGCGATGTCAGTGTACGTTAAAGAACCCCAGGTGGCCTAAATTTTCGGAATCCTGGCTGCGTTTCGATGGAGGCGAAACGAAGAGGTGTCCGTGGGCTGTGCGATGCCAGCGCACGTTAAAGATCCCCAGGTGGTCGAAATTACTCCGTAGCCCTCCACTACGGCTTCTCTTTCTCTCTTTCTACTTTCACTCGCACCTTCCTCTCTTTCCTTACGGTGCGGTTGAGGCGTCCACAGAAAACAAGTGAGACAGTTACCGCGCCTTTCCATTCCTATAAATCAATTAATCAGAAAGCGCCAAATGAATAGCGCCGCATGGGTGCCTGGAACAAACGTCCGGTGGGGTCAACTTCATACATGTGTGAATAACCTGGTGCCATTATGACTGGCTATGACGTCATTATGAGACATATCTGGTTATTAGACATTAGATGCGACATGGCGATGTCACATTAGGTCACAACGTCACAGCTGACGTAACATGTGATGACGTCATAGCCAGTCATCGTCACTGTGACTGTTTAGTGATGACTAATTACTTCTAGTTAGTGACTAGTTAGACATTGGTACTGGTTAATGATTAGGTAGCCATCAATTAGGACTAGATTTTGAATAGTAGCCATTAGTCATTAGTACTGCAAGCGCACTGCTGCGTCGTTCGACATCATACCGCTCTTGTGTACAGCTGGCGGAGTAGTGGAGTCACTGCTTAGCGCGAGGCCCCAATGACCGCGAAGCTACTAGCGTGTAGAGTGTAACTCACGCTAGAATAAACGCAGTAAAAATAAGCCTTACATGCGCCTAACCTTTCTGTGCGCAAGCACTTTTGTAGCGATAATGCTACGTTGCTGCCAATACCAGATGGCGCGAGGATTAGCATTGGGCACGGAAACGCCACCAATGGGATAAAATATTGGAGGACGTTAAGCTTTACCTTTAAGAGTTCAACGCAATAACGTGATTGGTATAGGGATTAAATAAACGGCCGTTTGCGCGGTCAGTTGCGGCTATGATCGAAGGAATTTTCTAGTGAGCTCTGCATCGCAGGTAAGCATAGCGGAAATGTTTGCTACTAGCTTAATTGCTACTTTAGTAATTAGTTTCCTTCAAATGACGCTACCAAACATTAGGTGACCATCATAAGGCAATGCATACATTCGGTCCACCTTTATTCAATGTGAAGCAATGCGGTTCTGTGGTTGCATCCTTGCTTCGCACCGCGAAGGAACCCTGTTTAGCTCTGCACGCTTCAGCAAAATATTTATTGTCTCTTTGCTTCCTTCTGATTTTGCGTTGCCACCACGACGCCGACACCGGCCTTTTTGTGACACGGGGAAGTTCACACTAGCGCTTCAAAGTCGATATCAGTGTCAAGATAAGATGTCACAGAGGCAAAGGGTGAGCGCTGGAGCAGTAAAATCGTTTCATTTTCAAGCTCGTCGCTTGTCGGCCCCTCCGAGTCGCTGGGAAGCGCTCCGGCCGTATTATTTGGGGTTGGAAGTCATATTGAGCGGAATATATGTAACATAATATTTATGTACAAGTGCTCTACGGCACGCAGGGTTTACGCGAATAGATATTGTGGCATGTCCTGTGTCCTGGTGACGGTGTGTCATCGTGCGCGAGTGCGCGAAATCTAGCCATGCGGCACGCTTATGGCCATTATAAGGCGCTGACCAGTGGTTGTTAAATTCTCGTCATATATTGTTAAAAAGCAAATACAAATTTTACACTGAAAGGCGCAACTTAAGGATCCTCAAAATTTTAATGCTCATGGAATACAAGGCAAACCAGCAATACACCGACAGAGAAATATATGGCCAAGGGAAACGAAAATGTTTTTGACGGTAGCCTGCGAGTAGGTAGCATAGTACAACATTAGTTGCGGATAATAACTGAGGGCTTTCCAATGCAAGGACCTTAGTTTCACTGTTGGTTTTGATGACGGCGATCAATAAAAGCATCCGCGTATGTCTGACGGCGAAATCACTGAAGTAGTGAAATAGCGCACATCAAACACATTTAATCTTTTGAAGCATGTTCTTTTACCCAGTGCACCCGGAAGCCCTCTTTACTTTGAAAATCTTCAAAACAGTTGTAGCAGAAGGAGAGCCCATGAAAGGAGGAGCCGTTTATTCCAGCTTTTTCGTCGACTGAAAACAAAACTTTTTTTTTTTAATCGAAAAGCATGACTGTTCTTTGGAAGAAACTGTCGGGTATATGTACACTGTTCGTAAGCGGCCAGAGTGCATTGTTTAGGGTGCGTCAGGCTACAATCATTTTATATTTATTCGGCTGTTATCTTTAAAGTTGTTGATAGATACAGTACAATACGTTAAATATATTGTGAACAATGGTTATCTAGACTAAAACGCAGGAAATGAGTGGGACGGAATTGTTTCTCAATACTAAGCTAGTGTGTAACAAGCTGTTTTTCAAGCTACTAAATTAAAAGAAAGTCGCCAACTTTATTGGAAATTTATTGGGCAGGGGGCTGGGGGAGGTGATCCGGCAAAAACGTCCTCATAAACATAGTCCCCAGAATAAATATCCCCGGAAAAAATGTTCCCGGAAGAAACTTCCCCGGAAAAAATGTCCCTATTTGCGAAGTAGGAAAATTTGTCCCCGAACGAGGAGTGAAGCCGTGTGTCATGTAGGACGTAGACTGCGCTTTCCCATGGAGAGCTGCAATGATGAAAGATGTATGTTAACTTTATTACAGCGGTTCACCTGTTAGCTTGGAAGTGACCTCGAACATCGAACTGAGGTGGGCATACATAAAAAAAAATTATGGCAGCGGTAATACACTGACAGCGCCTCGTGTTCGTTTTGTTACCGGGGAAGAAGGCGAGCTGCCCACATCTTTAAGGGACCAAAAGCTTGGAGCGATGTTTTAGGGTGACTATGGTGCACAACCGCTCAAGCCTAGTCCTGCTTACACTAACATCACCCTTATCACCATTGTGCACCATCATCAGAGAAACGGCTGAAACTCATTACCAGAAGGTCTGGGAGGTAATTCTAGTGATGGCCTCTGCTTTGAGCGGTTTGACGAGGCTACACGCGTCGATCAGCTTGTACCATTCTCAGTGGGCAGTTCTACCAAGCTGATTAGGCCTGTCTCAATGATTGCTTAACGAACCGCGGAGCTCGAAACCAAGAAACGTGTAAATAGCCAGATGACTTTCACCATGCTTTTACGCAGTTCTTGTAAACAAATCGGGCGCCTATAGGACACAGTTTCCAAATGATGAGTACATTTAAATAAAATCCAAAAAAGAATGCCTAAATTCCACATCTTTCTTTATGTGAGTTCCGGAAAAAATCCTTTTTAGGGCCAGTTTTTGCCTAGGCGACGTCTTTTCCCAGCTTCAGGGCCCATTTCTTTCGGGGACGTTTTTTCCGTTGACGTTTTTTCCGGGGCCGTATGTTCCAGGGACCTTTCTTCCGGGGACATTTTTACCTGCATCCGGTAGGGGGAGGGGGCGAATGAGAACAGCACAATTAGGCAGCATGCTTTAATGTTTTTGTCAAAGATGACTATAGATATGGGCCAGAAAACACAGCGTCTAGTTGCCGATGCAACATTAGTTGCCTTCGATTTATCCAATTTTCTTTTGAAATGTGGCAAAACTTTTTTTGATTAGATGCACATCGGTCTGTGCTCATGTCGTGAGCACCAAGCGGAAGCTGTATATCCACGATGCGTCCTTCAGGCCCTCCGAACAAAGTGTAAATCTTGTGAGAACAGGTAAGAGCATAACTTGTTTGCAAGGGAATTGATTCTGAGACGCGTTGGAATTCCGCAGTCCTCCAGGACGCGGATAACGTCAGGTCGGATATCGCGATTCGTAAACTGTTTTGTTCTGTTAACTTCACAAAAAAGCTCTAGGCTTCAGCTGCCAGCATAAAGAGGTGTTTTAGACAAAAACATTGTTTTCTTATGAACAATGTTGCTATTTATCGTGACATCCTCGGAAAATACTTGCTATTGATCCCTTAGCTCTTTGTTTCCAGTTAGGATGTACTCTCCTTGCTTTCGAGTTGAAACTTCAAACTGCTACCAGAGGTCAAAGAATGTTCATTCCACCCTCATTATGATCGTCAAAAACCGCTTCGCTGACATCTGTTTGCTTCTTTCTCTTTACTACCTCGTAAACAAATAGAGAGTTACCTAAGAGGCAGCTCCCTAGCCATTGTATCACTGAAGGTTTTGAGAAATATTGTAATCATTCGGCAACACTTCCGAAAACTTTTCCGGGGTGCTGACAAGAAGGAACACTCGAGCTAAAATGTCAAGTATATTGCCACCTGGTGTCCCAGATGTTTTTAGGTGACACCTGGAAGAAAAGAACGCCGAAGTGGTTTCGCGTGCTGTGCCCGGAACTTTGCCTGCTGGTTGAGCTTCGTCCCGTCGTCTTAGTCACATCTAGCCCTCTTGTCCGTGACATATTTTGGTGTCGGCGCAGGGTATCGATCCCAGTATATGTCCCGAACTCCTCCGCATACCCAGGATTCAGGTCCTGTGCCAATCGACACTCCTGTTCACCGCGCTAGCCGGAGGAACCTAGGCCTACCACCTGAGCACGGGCCGTTGGAGTTCAACACCGCAGGCGCCCCTCGACCGGCTATGCAAGGAGCTTCAACTTACTACACCCTGCAAAATCCACGACTGCCTCAGCCCTTCCACGGCAGTCAGAGCGAAGACGTCGAAGACTGGCTTATCCAATTTGAACGGGTCGCCTCGTTTAATCAGTGGGACGACGCCGCCAAGCTTCGAAATGTCTTCTTCAGCCTGGAAGATGGCGCTCGTACTTGGTACGAGAACCGAGAAGACGCCCTAACATCATGGCGTGAGTTCTGCCGACGAATTCGTGAGACCTATACCAGCGCGGATCGGCGAGAACGCGCAGAAAGGGCTCTACTGTCTCGTATACAGATGCCAAATGAGACTGCGACCATGTATGTGGAGGACATGACCCGGCTCTTCCGACGTTCTGACCCGGCCATGACCGAAGACAAAAAGGTGCGCCACCTTATGCACGGTATTAAAGAGCAACTGTTCGCTGGCCTCGTGCGTAATCCACCAAGGACGGTTGCCGAGTTTCTTTCGGAAGCTGTCACAATAGAGAGGATGCTCCAGCAGCGGTCTACCACTTACGACAGGCCGGTGGTCGCCGCTTCGGTTGTGGAGCCGTTTTCGGCCTTCGGGGCTACCCCGAGCCTACGCGACATCATCCGTTCAGTTGTACGCGAAGAGATCCAGAAGCTCTTCGGTGCTCCACAGCCGACGGTCGGCTCTGTAGCTAGCATTGTCCGCGAAGAGCTTCAAGCGTTGAAGCCCTCGGTAGCGTCCGCTGATCCACAACCTTTCCCCACGGAGTACCTGCGTCCAACTTATGCAGATATGGCGCGACGCCCTGCCACTGCTTCGGCGCCATTGCCGCCACCCGATCAAGGCTCACTGTATTCCGCACACACTGAGCCGTTCGTCGACAACCGACGACCACCCCAGCGGAAGGCGGACCTGTGGCGCACCCCAAATCGCCAGCGCCTGTGCTTCCATTGCGGGGAGCCAGGTCATCTCTATCGCCAGTGCCCCTATCGACACCTTGGACTTCACGGATTTCCTATCGACATGCGTCGCCCTCCAATAGGCCAAAGACCCCGGGAGATTGAAGACTACTTAGCGCAGCAGCGCATGGTGCCAACTTCTCAGCGGCAGTCACGATCCACGTCCCCACGACGACCATCGCCGCAGCGCGGGCCATCCTGGACGGCGCAGCGACGCTCGCCAAGTCCCCACCGGGAAAACTAAAGACAGCGACCTCCGGGGGCGAGGCCGCTTGCAATCGACGTGACGAAGACCCCCTGACAAAGAGACCTGTGAGCGATCTGGATTTTACGGCACCGACGACAGTTCCTACGCATGAAAATCGACTCTCGCTGGACATACCCGTGCTTCTCGACGGCCATAAGGTTAGCGCATTGGTGGACACTGGCGCGGATTTTCCGATTATAAGCGGGAAGCTAGCAGCGCTTGTAAAAAAAGTCATGACACCATGGTCGGGCACGCAGATTCGCACCGCTGGCGGACATGTCGTAACTCCTAGTGGCCTGTGCACGGCACGAGTTCAAATTCGCAGCTCCATGTTTATTGTAAGCTGCCTCGTTATACCTGACTGCTCCCGTGACGTTATCCTTGGGGTTGATTTTCTCCGGGAGTATGGAGCTATTATCGATCTCCGAAAGCGCACAGTGACATTTTCAACCGAGAAAGCTGCTGATACTGACGTCAAGAATCGCCAACGCCGCGCCGCCCTTCGAATTTCCGCCGAGAGCGTTTCGATTCCGCCACGCGCCAGTGTTTTTGTGACTGTTACTTGCGACGAACTGCGTGACGGGCATGCGGTCGCGGAAGGCAACCAGTCACTTTTGCTCACCCACGGCATCTGTACAGCGCGCAGCCTCATCCATCTCCGCGACGGCCGGTCTGATCTCCTGGTGACTAACTTCACCAACGAACCCCGGAATCTTTTTCGTGCTACTGCCATCGCGTTTGCTGACTCCTTAGCGGATGTTTCTGAATGTTTTACGTTTGGGGCTGTTAGCACTGTGCAGCCCCCACTTGACCGTCTTAATATTAGTCCGGATCTCTCGGACACACAGAATCGTGAGCTACGTGCCCTCCTACTAGAGTTCAGCTCTTGCTTTGCGTCCTCATCGAAAGTACGGCAAACGCCTCTCGTGAAGCACCGCATCATTACTCCTGATGACGTCCACCCTATCCGCCAGCAGCCGTACCGTATCTCAACGACGGAACGTGAAGCGATTCAGACACAGGTTCAGGAGATGCTTTGTGATGGTGTCATACAACCATCCAACAGCCCGTGGTCATCCCCTGTCGTGTTGGTAAAGAAAAAAGATGGGACCCTTCGCTTCTGTGTCGATTATCGAAAGCTGAATGCCATCACTAAAAAAGACGTCCACCCGCTGCCCCGTATCGATGATTCGCTCGACAAGCTTCGTCGCGCCCAGTACTTCTCCTCCATTGACTTGAAGAGTGGGTACTGGCAGATTGAGGTTGATGAGCGGGACCGCGAAAAAACAGCTTTTGTCACCCCAGATGGACTGTACGAGTTCAAAGTGCTGCCTTTTGGCCTATGTTCAGCGCCGGCAACTTTTCAGCGCATGATGGACAGCGTCCTCGCCGGCCTCAAATGGCAAATCTGCTTAGTCTATCTCGACGACGTTGTCGTATTCTCTGAAACCTTTGAAGAACACCTCGAACGCCTGCGCGCAGTATTAGATGCCCTCCGGTCAGCTGACTTGACGCTCAAGCCCGAGAAGTGCCACTTTGGCTACAAAGAGTTGAAGTTTCTTGGTCACCTTGTGAGTGCCGCAGGCGTTAGGCCAGACCCCGACAAGACTGCTGCTGTCGCCAAATTTCCCGTTCCTGCAAACAAGAGAAGTTTGAAACGCTTCCTGGGTCTCTGCCCGTACTACCGCCGCTTCATCGCCGATTTTTCCAAAGTGCCGCCCCCTGACTCGCCTCACGCGCGATGATACACAGTTCGTGTGGGGCGCCGAGCAACAAGAGGCTTTTGAGGAGCTGCGCAGCCGACTGCAAACAAGCCCTGTTCTTGCGCACTTTCATGAAGACGCTGACACCGAAGTCCACACCGACGCCAGCAATATCGGCCTTGGCGCTGTACTCGTTCAACACCAAGCTGGCGTCGAAAAGGTAATAGCGTATGCCAGCCGCACGCTCTCCCGCGCCGAGACAAACTACTCCACTACAGAAAAGGAATGCCTTGCGGTTGTGTGGGCAACCATGAAATTTAGGCCTTACCTCTACGGCCGCCAGTTTAAAGTTTTCACCGATCATCATTCCTTGTGCTGGCTGGCTAACCTCCGCGACCCATCGGGGCGCCTAGCACGATGGAGTCTTCGCCTCCAAGAATTTGAGTACACCCTTGTGTATAAACCTGGCCAGAAGCACGAAGATGCTGACGCGCTGTCGCGCGCACCCGTCGGTTTAGTTGATGAGAGCACGGACGATGAGATCGGTTTTCTTGGACTGGTGAGCGCTTTAGACATAATGACCCGACAGCGAGCTGACCCGGACCTTCGACCTGTCATTGACCACCTGCAGGGCCGATATCCTTTTTGCCTGCCATGATGAGCCCACCTCCGGCCACTTGGGCTTTACACGCACACTCGCCCGAGTTCGTCAAGCCTATTATTGGCCTAAACGCTGACGCCGTTCATCGCTACGTCAGAGGCTGTCGTGAGTGCCAACGTCGAAAGGCGCCACCTCTCAAGCCAGCGGGTTTGCTCCAACCTATTGCGCCTCCCCGAACACCGTTTGACCAAATCGGCATCGACCTTCTGGGCCCATTTCCGCTGACATCGGTCGGTAACAAATGGATTATAGTTGCGACCGACTATCTCACACGGTATGCGGAAACCAAGGCGGTAAAGCGTGGCACGTCATCTGAGATCGCCCAGTTTTTTATGCAGCAGATCGTGTTGCGCCATGGCGCACCGTCCCAAGTAATCACCGATCGAGGCACGGCGTTTACGGCACAACTTATGCACGACGTATTTGAGCTGAGTCACACGAGCCATCGCAAAACCACTGCTTATCACCCACAGACGAATGGCCTCACGGAGAGACTCAATAAAACGATCGCCGACATGATTGCAATGTACATAGACTCCCAGCACAAGACCTGGGACGAGATTCTCCCGTACGTCACGTATGCCTACAACACTGCCATCCAAGAGACTACGCGTTTTACGCCATTTCGCCTGCTCTATGGACGCGACGTTCAGACGATGTTAGATGCCATGCTTCCGTGCTGCACGGATAACCCTCTCATCCCAGACGCTGAGCAGTTTGCTCAGCGCGCCGAGGAAGCACGTCAACTTGCCCGCATCCACATTCAGCAACAGCAGGGAAAGGATACGCGTCGCTACAACCTCCGTCATCGACACGTCACATACCAACCAGGAGAGCAAGTTTGGGTGTGGACACCGGTGCGCCGGCCCCGCTTGTCTGAAAAACTGATGTCGCGATACTTTGGACCTTACAAGGTTCTGCGCCGTGTCACAGAAGTGACATACGAAGTCCTTCCAGCGGGTACTGTGCAGACCTCGCGTCGACAACCACGCTCCGAGGTGGTGCACGTTGTCCGCATGAAACCGTATTTCACGCAGTAATGTGCGGTGTACTATGCACTCGTTTAGTTGTGTAGGGCACCGCCTCTGTTTTATATTCGTTTTCTGTACTGACTTGCATCGCCCATCGCTCGCGCCCAGTCTGTGCTTTCGTTTTTTTAGGAGGGGGAGTAATGCCACCTGGTGTCCCAGATGTTTTTAGGTGACACCTGGAAGAAAAGGACGCCGAAGTGGTTTCGCGTGCTGTGCCCGGAACTTTGCCTGCTGGTTGAGCTTCGTCCCGTCGTCTTAGTCACATCTAGCCCTCTTGTCCGTGACAATATGTTGAAAAATATTTGTCTGTGAAAGTGACTTAATTATAATTTAAGTGCCTTTGACTACTATTCGTTAATCATAGCCGTCATGAAAACTAAGTGAGAATTTGGGGTGAAAAGCTCTGATTTTAAAAAATCAACTCGCCTGTTTGGCTCTCCAGTGCAGAGTTTTGATCGACATTGCCACCCAAAGAGGCGAGATCTAGAGGCTGCGGTTGAGCTTGAAGACACTTCCTGCCGCATTCTTGTGGGCATGACTGAGAAAGCGAGCACACATAACTGGCTTGCGTGTGCCGGTTGCAGTCTTCATGAGGCGCTTTAAAAAAGAATTTAGTGGTGCCAAGCAGCACATCCAGAAGGCAGGTATCTATTCCTAACTGAATGTTACGACCCATTGCGTGAACAGCGATCTTGGGTTGGGTAGTGCAAAGAGCTATATAAGCCACATTCTCTTCTCCGGGCAGGCACTCCGGTACTTCAGTCATCACGCAAGCATAAACAGCAGTTCCACGGACAATGTGAGCTTGCGTCACGTCCTTTAGGTTGCCAATGCCATTCATAGAAAAGGCCAGGCTCCCCAGTAGCTTCAAGCACTCATGGAGAGTAAGAACTGTACTTTTAAACGGTAAAACTGCCACCTCGGGATATAGCGCTGTGTCAGGAACCAGCAGCGAATCTAGGCTATGCGCCAGTGAGGTGATCGGCGGTGCTTGGTAGCTTCCACAGTGTCGCAGATTACATTGGGCAGATTTTGGTGTTCCACTTCCTTTAGCCGCGGCATCAACGGAATCACAGCTTCATCGTGGGTTTCCAGATCCGCTGGCGCAATCTGGTGGAGCAGGACACGGAGTCCTGACATATGTACGGAGGACATCTGGAAGGCCGCCTGTTGGAGAATAAGTGGTATCTTTGAAATGCCTAGTTAAGCCCAGTTGCCGTCAACTGAGCCTTTGCAATAGTCGTCTTAACAAGTTATGTGTCCTGCCGTCTTACAGACAGCATGCTCTGTCCCCTTCGTAGCCTAAAAAAACGCCTGTAGCTTGCTAACATCGGCAAGCTTCCAAACTCAAAACCATTTCGAAACTTCACTTTCATGTGCCTTCATCTATGAGGTTTTCATGTTTAGACGCTTATTTATTTACTATGCAGCAAAGTGGTATTTGAAACTACTGATTTAGTTATCTTGGTACAACTTTCATATCCTCCACGGGCAAGCGAAAAAGCATTGTCGCTGCCGCACACATGGAAAGTATGAAACATCGCTCTTAATTCTGCGATGGTATCGTGAATTGCAGGCAGGCAGGCAGGCAGGCAGGCAGGCAGGCAGGCAGGCAGGCAGGCAGGCAGGCAGGCAGGCAGGCAGGCAGGCAGGCAGGCAGGCAGGCAGGCAGGCAGGCAGGCAGGCAGGCAGGCAGGCAGGCAGGCAGGCAGGCAGGCAGGCAGGCAGGCAGGCAGGCAGGCAGGCAGGCAGGCAGGCAGGCAGGCAGGCAGGCAGGCAGGCAGGCAGGCAGGCAGGCAGGCAGGCAGGCAGGCAGGCAGGCAGGCAGGCAGGCAGGCAGGCAGGCAGGCAGGCAGGCAGGCAGGCAGGCAGGCAGGCAGGCAGGCAGGCAGGCAGGCAGGCAGGCAGGCAGGCAGGCAGGCAGGCAGGCAGGCAGGCAGGCAGGCAGGCAGGCAGGCAGGCAGGCAGGCAGGCAGGCAGGCAGGCAGGCAGGCAGGCAGGCAGGCAGGCAGGCAGGCAGGCAGGCAGGCAGGCAGGCAGGCAGGCAGGCAGGCAGGCAGGCAGGCAGGCAGGCAGGCAGGCAGGCAGGCAGGCAGGCAGGCAGGCAGGCAGGCAGGCAGGCAGGCAGGCAGGCAGGCAGGCAGGCAGGCAGGCAGGCAGGCAGGCAGGCAGGCAGGCAGGCAGGCAGGCAGGCAGGCAGGCAGGCAGGCAGGCAGGCAGGCAGGCAGGCAGGCAGGCAGGCAGGCAGGCAGGCAGGCAGGCAGGCAGGCAGGCAGGCAGGCAGGCAGGCAGGCAGGCAGGCAGGCAGGCAGGCAGGCAGGCAGGCAGGCAGGCAGGCAGGCAGGCAGGCAGGCAGGCAGGCAGGCAGGCAGGCAGGCAGGCAGGCAGGCAGGCAGGCAGGCAGGCAGGCAGGCAGGCAGGCAGGCAGGCAGGCAGGCAGGCAGGCAGGCAGGCAGGCAGGCAGGCAGGCAGGCAGGCAGGCAGGCAGGCAGGCAGGCAGGCAGGCAGGCAGGCAGGCAGGCAGGCAGGCAGGCAGGCAGGCAGGCAGGCAGGCAGGCAGGCAGGCAGGCAGGCAGGCAGGCAGGCAGGCAGGCAGGCAGGCAGGCAGGCAGGCAGGCAGGCAGGCAGGCAGGCAGGCAGGCAGGCAGGCAGGCAGGCAGGCAGGCAGGCAGGCAGGCAGGCAGGCAGGCAGGCAGGCAGGCAGGCAGGCAGGCAGGCAGGCAGGCAGGCAGGCAGGCAGGCAGGCAGGCAGGCAGGCAGGCAGGCAGGCAGGCAGGCAGGCAGGCAGGCAGGCAGGCAGGCAGGCAGGCAGGCAGGCAGGCAGGCAGGCAGGCAGGCAGGCAGGCAGGCAGGCAGGCAGGCAGGCAGGCAGGCAGGCAGGCAGGCAGGCAGGCAGGCAGGCAGGCAGGCAGGCAGGCAGGCAGGCAGGCAGGCAGGCAGGCAGGCAGGCAGGCAGGCAGGCAGGCAGGCAGGCAGGCAGGCAGGCAGGCAGGCAGGCAGGCAGGCAGGCAGGCAGGCAGGCAGGCAGGCAGGCAGGCAGGCAGGCAGGCAGGCAGGCAGGCAGGCAGGCAGGCAGGCAGGCAGGCAGGCAGGCAGGCAGGCAGGCAGGCAGGCAGGCAGGCAGGCAGGCAGGCAGGCAGGCAGGCAGGCAGGCAGGCAGGCAGGCAGGCAGGCAGGCAGGCAGGCAGGCAGGCAGGCAGGCAGGCAGGCAGGCAGGCAGGCAGGCAGGCAGGCAGGCAGGCAGGCAGGCAGGCAGGCAGGCAGGCAGGCAGGCAGGCAGGCAGGCAGGCAGGCAGGCAGGCAGGCAGGCAGGCAGGCAGGCAGGCAGGCAGGCAGGCAGGCAGGCAGGCAGGCAGGCAGGCAGGCAGGCAGGCAGGCAGGCAGGCAGGCAGGCAGGCAGGCAGGCAGGCAGGCAGGCAGGCAGGCAGGCAGGCAGGCAGGCAGGCAGGCAGGCAGGCAGGCAGGCAGGCAGGCAGGCAGGCAGGCAGGCAGGCAGGCAGGCAGGCAGGCAGGCAGGCAGGCAGGCAGGCAGGCAGGCAGGCAGGCAGGCAGGCAGGCAGGCAGGCAGGCAGGCAGGCAGGCAGGCAGGCAGGCAGGCAGGCAGGCAGGCAGGCAGGCAGGCAGGCAGGCAGGCAGGCAGGCAGGCAGGCAGGCAGGCAGGCAGGCAGGCAGGCAGGCAGGCAGGCAGGCAGGCAGGCATTTGTAGGTCATTATTTGACATGCTGACCGTTCCGTAGTCAAGCTGAGTATTGCCTAGTCATTACCACTCGTAGCTAAACATATTTACTAATTTTCAGTCAGTTGCGGACATTAAATTCCTCATTTAAGATAATGGTCACTGTGTAGACATCCTGAGTGATGGGTAGTCATTGGAGTCATTACCACTCATAGCTAACTATATTTACCCATTCGAGGCAACTGCGGCCACTACAAAACGTCATTTGACACACTGGTTGTTCCTTTGTCATGCTGAATCCAGCCTTGTCATTGTAGTTGTTACCTCTCATACCTAAGCATCTTTACTTATTTTAACTCAGTTATGGTAACTACAAGTTCGTTTTACATATTGGCCATTCCATTGTCATACTGAGTCATGCTGAATCATGCCTGGTCATTGTAGTTACCACTCATAGATAAGTAGGCTTATTCAATTCCAGTCGGTCGCGGCCATTACAAACCATCCTTTGACATATAAGTCATTCCATGGTTATGATGTGTCCTGCCTAGTCATTGCCATTCATACCGAGGCATATATAGTCATTCCTAGTCGCGGCCGTTAAAATTTGTCTTTTGACATACTGGCCATTCCGTAGTCATACTGAGTCATGCCAAATCATTGTCGTCATTAGCATTCATTGTTAAGCATATTTACTCCTTTCCAGTCATTTGTGGCCATTATACGTCGCCGTTTATCATATTGGTCACTGCATAGTCATTTTTAGTCATCTTCTGATCATTTTATTAGTAATTATATTATTCATTAACTGTACAAATATCTATCGTATAACATTTATTCATTACCAATCATCATCAATCGTTCTCATTCCTGATTTCCCTCATGTGTCCGTTATTAGAAAGTGATACATCAGCGCATAGATCCGACGCACAGATCCCGCTCAT
Organism: Amblyomma maculatum; assembly: GCF_055883805.1. NCBI lineage: Eukaryota > Metazoa > Arthropoda > Arachnida > Ixodida > Ixodidae > Amblyomma > Amblyomma maculatum. Next base: position 93,710,631 of record NC_139354.1, on the reverse strand, counting down.
GTGTGTTGGCTACATGAGACTAGAAAGGCTTTCGCCTTAAGGGGAACTCAATATGGGTGGTTGCACTGAGGGGATAGCGAAAAATTCCAGGGGGCACTTTGATGCACTAAAGTGCGATGACGCGAAAGCATCTGTTACGCGGTCGTTGAAGCCTTCCACTACGGCACCTCTTTCTCTCGTTTTCACTCCCACTTTCATCCTTTTCCTTATGACTCGGTTAAGTGTCCGCGGAGAATTGTGACAGATCCTGCTCATTTTCTTTCCTGTAAACCAATTTGAAACACCGCTAATGCCTGGTTTACTGCGTCAGCTTACATATGCTATATGGTGGGACGTTCGAAGAAGCTCCAAATGAAAGGCGCCAGACGGACTCCTGGATCGAACGCACGGCCGGATCAGCTTCCTATAAGTGTGATGATGACAGAGATGACTTTATTATTCCATCAGATAAGGGGGCGTGCTTTGTCTGATGACATCGTAACTAGTGGTCGAGACATGACCGGATGTGACGTCATGATGACGTCACATTTAGTCATGATGTCACCTTGTGAAGAGGTCATAGTCAAATTCATTTCAAGACACGATATACTACACTACTGATGACGTCATAAATGATTGCAAGGTATGACATACTACAACTTGGTGATGCCACCATTTATTTGAAGGCACGACATACTACACCACTGATGACGTCATCTGACTAAAGCGTTACGAACGAGCGGACACGATCGTTGCCGCGAGAATGAGCCACTAAATGATTTCGCCTTAAAAGCTCGCAAATTTTGAGGAAGTCTCGTATGTCTCAAATATGTAAGCTGATCGAGGGGAATATCTTGACAGGCTGCAGAGGTACAATATTCGTTGTTACGCGGCGATGTGTTCGTTACGCATAAATTGTTGTGAACGATGATGTGCATTCAGATTTCACTCGTAGTAATCTGTGCTGGATTCTTCAATCATCGTTCCGCAGTCTGAGATAAAGAAAATCTCCCTTTCATTAGTGATTTTGATACTACGGCCTATGTTTTCACGCAAGCCCAGGCAAAGGCACGAAATGCGTGCTTGCAGCATGAATTCTTGTTGAATGTGAACAGGAGGGATTCTGTATATCATAATGGCACGAAACCTTCAAAACTGTATTCGTTTTGTTTTTAACTGCCGCCGGCATACGGCCTTATCACTCTGATTCTGGATAGCGTATTAGTTCTGTATTCTTTGTTAATGCTCGATGTCGCGAGTCACACCTTTATCAGTTTCGTTGTAGCGCAAGATGCGCTGAGATCTGTCTCGAAGATTCCGATCACTTGCGTATGTTTCTGCAATGTTCCAAGTTGTGCTAGTAGCACTTTGCGACGTTATCTAGATTGTTCTGAGTAGCCTTTAAATTGAGCGTTGACGAGTGTGACGGGCATTCTTTGTTCGACGATCAACGAGCACATTTGTTGTTATCACCGCCGCCGAGTTGCTTAGTTCTTTTGCGGGCGCAAGTCAGCCCAATAAAGAGTTTCTTCAGTGCAATCGCCGACTCTTCATTTGTGTCATCGACCTTGTCACCATTACGTGACAATATGGTCATTTGTTCGAAGTAAAATATTACGACTGATTGCAATTGACTATATTTGTTGTAATAATGCAACACTGTCAGATGTAGCATCATAATCTAAGAGCGGAGAGTCCTTGTCCTAATTTCTATAAATGCACCTCGTATGCCTATGGACCACTGCAACGAATTCGTATTGTCGCTGGGATATTCTCCGTGACAATTACTTGAGTGTGTGGTTTTAAGATAGATATAAGAGCACTAAAGAACCTGGCGCAGCAACAAAGTATCATTCTTGCGCATTGTTAATGTTCCATGGCAAACGTGTGTCCGTTTATTCTGTTATAATTGGCGTAGGAATTTCATCAGATGTGCTGTTTATTGACGTCATTATTTTCCGTTCTTCACCTGATTTGCCAATTTTAGGTAATCTTCAATCTATACAGGAAACATTGTTATTGGAAAACAGAATCATTGTTATTAGCTTTCTTAAGAGAAAGAAAGCTGTTACCAAATTTCACTTCACGCTACGTGACAGCTGTACGTTTATTTCCTTGAAGGTTTGTTTTTGAGAAGTTTTCTGAGCCCAGCATCGTACTGAATAATCGACTAATTTGATGTAGCTTTATGTAAGGGGTGTTTAGCGGTAGTTTTGAGTATAAGACGAATTGGAATGCTTTTGTTTCAATATTTTTGGCTACTGATTTCATCACATTTCTGAAGACCCCCTGTTTTAATCAAGGGAAATGCGCAAATGAGGACACGAACAAGAGCACAAGGACGGGAGCATATTCCTGTCTTTTTTTTTTTTGCGAATTTCTATTGCTTAAGCATTTACGATCGACTCGCCCAACAACGCGCACTCGTAACTCCTGTATAAACCACAACAAAGCGTTTTCCAGTATTCTATGTTGAATAAAGAAGGAAACAGAAAATTATAATCGAATATTATTTCATGACTATAACCGATATGCCGGTTAATGAAGAGATGTCGTCGCATTCATCATTAGAAAAATACTAATGACGGAGACAATTACTAAAAATTGCGTCAGAGTTAATAACATCCTATGAGGGCCTAATACAGCCTGGAAATTATTGTTCGAGCGAGGAGCGGGCAGTATCGTTGGTATGATGTTTCTAAGATATCAAACTCCGGTTTGCCCGCCGAAATGGTCTAAATTGAGGCCACGAAAATGGCACATTTCAAAATCGAGAAGCGCATGAATTTTTACTGCGGTACTCCTCCTAATATTACTAGAATGTATCAGCACTAACAAGGAAACCCACAGGGAAAGCTTTTCAAGAAAAGGATAATGTCGAAAAATCCCCCCAACCTACCACACACACACTTGCCTTTTAAGGATGCAACTGGGATAGCTGCATTTAGAAGGGATGTTTCCAACCGAAAACTGAACGCGTTGGGGCTTAATTAAAGAACTGAAAACTGTGCCCCGAAGGACACAAAAGAAGTACAAGTGCTAAAAACTCAAGATTTATTGACGCATGCGTTTGTTCATTAACTGTGCGTTTTTTCAGTATACTTGAGTTAGTCAGCACCTCTCCTTCCGCGGCGATCGTCACTGCGCTATTTTCAGTTCTTCAAAGATGTTCTTATTTGAACCTTAACTGCTGGTTACATGGTGGTTCACCAGAGACACTGGGAGCATGCACAAAAAATAGGTCAGCGAAGATCGTTCGGCAAGCTTGACACACAATGAAAATCTTGCAGTCTTTTTCTTGTATAAAGATGTACCAGGCCTGTTTTTTTTTGCACTTAAAAAGTCATTTATGACAGTGATGCTAATGTTAATGGCTCTGTGAAATGAATTCTTTCAATGAAGGAGCATAGTTACAGCAATTATACATCTGTCACTCATTGACAAATAATTTTCGGTTTGCCCTTTCTTATATAATGCAGGCATTGTTCAGCTCGAGCCGAGCGCCGGAAAATATAATACTTAACTGTGTGAACATTTCGCTTTTATCTTGCTTTTCACACATACTGACCTTAGTTGCATAGATGCCATAAAACCCAGTCTAGCCGAACCCAAGACAAGACTTTTTGATATCTTCTGTTGCTCTCTGTTTTCTGCTTCTTTTGCTTTTCTCTTTCACCATCATCTTCTGTGCTTTTTACAACTGATGTTTGATGAAAACAAACACTAAAAATAATTTCTTATGCTGCCTTTTGCATACGTCTATTGTAGGTGAATAACAGGCAGACGCCATTCGGATTTGGCAAGAAAAAGTTTATTTTGTAATAAAAAGAGAAAGAGTTTAGTATCTCTGGCTACAGGCTTCATTGCTTTACTCGATAAGGTTCAGGAAGTTATAGGAACAATATTCACTTTCATAGACATTTCAGATAGGCAACATGGTTAATTTTTTACTATTTATTATATGATGAAATAGTATTTCAGAACTAGTGAAGATTCTTCCATAAGTGTTTATGTCGGCTTAAGAAATCACACACATATAAGAGGTAGTACACGACAAAATTTCAGATACTAGCATTTAACTAATAGCACTGGTTTTTGGCATCTTTTAGCTATTTGTTGTGACGAGGTTGTGGCAGATAATATATATTGATAATAATAAACTCATTCTGTCATCATTAAGTGGGAGAGCGGCTATTGTCTTTTAACGCGAGAAGGTTAAAGTGCCCGTTAACTGAAAACCGGTGTCGACGCCGGTATCGGCATCAAGGGTGAAAAGGCACAAGGACGTCGCTGGCATGCCGTAGCTCCGCTCAGGCTTCTCCCTTCATATGCGTAGGTCGTATCAGAATCGGCGTGCCAGGGCTCATCCGTTCACGCTATTCTTATGCCATGGGCGCACGGTTATGCGGCTGTGTTAAAGCAGCCGGGTTTTATATGTGGGCTCGAAGTGACGGCTACCGGGTATTGACCTAAAGGCAGAGCTTAACTGCCACATAATTCTTTTCGCCATGTGACCAAACTCTCACGAATCACGGAGACAGAGTAAGAGTCAAAAAAATGAAACTCTGGGCATTATGGCATTTGCCTTAATGCTTGCGGGTAACGGAATCGTAACCAAATGGAGAGCGAAGAAATGATTGCTCATTTCACAGCAGGGGTTATGCGCGAACCAAAAATTGCAATGCAGGCCCAGCGTTCCCCATAGCCCTACCGCTTAAACAGGTTACAAAAAAAAAGTTTAGTCGCTCGTTGTCCTCATGAGCCGGCTATGTGATTAAATAATCTTCGGCGCTGGTTTGATTAACAGTCGTTTAACTAGAAAACTGCCTCAAAAACATTTTATGCACCTCTTCTCCCTTTCAAATGTAACATTGTAGGAAGTTACAAAGATGCAACGTCAGAAGAAGTCTGTACTCGTGTGATCCAGCCTAAAGCCCCACTCTAACCATTGACACACGTATGAGCTGATAGAAAACAATATGCTGATAACTTCCGTAGTTTCCTAAGCGATCATATAAGGACTTGCTATCACTGTGCGCTGGAATCGTTCGAAAGTTTGGCGACAACCAGGAAAGAGATAGAAAGCATCGATAACAGGCCATGCCTATATATAATAGTTCGTATGGTAAAGTTTTCTTCTGCACTCCGCACTACCACATTGCGTAGTAGCTTTACTCGCACCGTTTATAGACGCGTAGAAGGAAGAGCTTTAGCAGGCACTGTTAAAGAATCCGGCATGGCCAACGAGGAACGACGCAAGCCATCCCCAGAAGGTCAAGGTCTTCCCAGGAAAAAGACGAGAGGTGTCGAAGACGACGAGGACAGCGACGACCAAGGGTCAGCATCAAGCGGAACACGCTCGCCTGGTGCAAGCCGGTCAACTCAACGCACAGATTCACAACGTGTGCGGCATTCAACAGGAGGCCAATCGGCGCGCCGGTCAAAATCGCCGAAGCATGAGCTCAGCTCTGCTGTACTGTCTCTTTGTTGCGGCGCATCCTCAGGTAAGGAGAAAGGTGATTCCCCTACGGCACCTGTGCAGCGAAGAACGCCCTCACCGAAATCTTCTTTAGTAGGTGGTTCCTCGAAGAGTCTTGAGAGAACGCCTAAGAAATCCTCCCTGCGCCAAAAAACGCCACCTCCGCAACCACAGATGTCCCCGGAAGAAACGGAGACGCCTATGAAATCTTCTCTCAAGAGAAGGACACCACCCCGAGAGCCCAGCGCCGATACGGAGGCTTCAAAAGAAGGCGCCCGCAAGAGCTCTTCCAAAGTAGTCTTCGCGGACATAAAGGAAGGTGTGATGCCGTATGACGACTACTTATTTAAAACCTTCAGATACCGGAAAGAGGTGCGCGAGCGCCTTCCAGCAGAACTTTTAGAAGAAGAACGGAGACGGCGCTTGTCCGGAGAACCAGACTACATTGAACTGGCTGCCAGGGGTGCATTAGGTCCCCCACAGGACATGCCAGGGCCTTCGACATCCGGGGCTGCTGCGCCCAGTGCCGATCCACCGCAATCAGCGCCTCCTAGTGTTCCATCCGAATCAGGCAAGGCGGAAGAAGGCCTGAAGGACAGTGATTCCGATTGCAGTGCATAAAGGCCTGCGTAAGGCTTTGTACGAACTATTAGGAACTGATGCATTTGCTCTGCTCCGTGTGCGAGCCGAGATGACATGTGCGCGGTCCGAAACGCGGCTAGCTATGAGGATGTGTAGAGACGTTTGGTATGCAGAGGTACATATTTAGTTCTGGTTTTATTACAGCTTTACTGTTCACATATCACTACTTTCCCGTGCTCATATCCGCGGTTGGTTTCCTTGTAATCTGTCGTTTCACGCAGTCGGCTCACATAAACAGCCTCTTGTCCTTAAGTCGCCGAGAAATTGACATTACTTTTTAGTTCTAACGTGAAATAAAGTGAACTGACACAGTGATGGACTTTTCTTTTTTTCATGCAGCGGGTAACTCGATGATACATTTGCTTTGATCAGGTAACGATCACACCCACCTGAAGATAATTTGTGTACGAATGCACGCAAGACCTCTTGTGCCGTCCATGTGCCTACCTGGCCACCTGCCTTTTCAAAATAAAGATAACGCATTTTATCTTTCCTCCGAATGCTTCTTTAACCCGTTTCAACTGCCATTGAGCGCTCCAGGTATATCGAACTAAAAAGGATGGTATGGAATACACTGCATATCCCAGCTTATGTACAAACCCAGAGCTCTCCATACAACCTTTCATGCCTTTCGCCTCAACTACAAGAGCATAAAATATTTCACTGTCTAACCATACTCTTCTTTACGCCTAGTAATTGTATTAAGAAAGAAACATGCATGGACTGTAGCGCCAATGTAAATAATCTCAACAGCAAATTACGGTATCATGCCCGTTAAGATAGAAGAAGCACAAAAGCGTCATGCTTTTCACAGCTACAGTGGAGCTTGACGGCGTCAGAACTTGAGCTGTGGCTTGCGTTATGATTCGAAGGCATATCAGTATCTTGTGGTGGAATTAAGATCCCCATAATTTCCTTTACGGGTCACCTTAACGGAACCTCGTGCACTCCGTACCATGCGCCCGCGCGTGGATGCAAACTTAAAAAAAAAAATGGGCATGGGGCATCAGGATGTTTACACTGCCACAATAAATTTGAGCACTATTATCTCTCGCGTGGCAGTGTCAGTGCAATATTCACGAATTATTGTGGCATCGGAAATACTAGTCACCAATCGCGGCCTCTCCCCCGTTAGGTGGCTGTCGGGAAGCAAAATGACCGGACAGATATTGGTGATAGTTTGCTGGCGTATTACAAGCAATTCAATCTAATTATTTGCCGCAACTTCGGGTCGAACTTATAGTCCTCTGCATTTCAGTCGAGCATGCAATACACCTGCGGGAAAGGTTATTACCGAGCGCATTAAAGGGGCAACTAGTGAACCCGTTGTGTACGTCATGTGGTTCTAGCGTTTATTCATATGATAGTAAAAATTATCTAAACAAAAGCAAAACGCAAAGGGCTGGTAGGTTCAAATATTTGGAATTCCTGCACTGAACTACATGTCACTTTTGTCGCACACAAACACAGATTTAATCGCTTCCACCATCTCAGAACGGGAAAATCTGGCATTCCATGCATGGCGGGCGTGGAATTGCTATACTTTCGACGAATACAGGGTGATAAGGATCCTACTCCTCTACTCTATGTGCATTTTCCCGTCTTCTGCTTATAGCAACAAATATGACGTGATAATTTTGTGCACTTAAAAATGATATTGTTTATCTATGGACGCGCTGGGATGCTTTGGAGGTGACTTTTATGTCGCCTCTTTTATAACGACTTCAAAAATGGTTATCATCACTAACTGTAAACATTCAAACCTTATTTTATTTCGATATTAGACAAAGTAAGATTTAATGAAAAATTGCAAGCAAGGAACATTGAGAACCAAACAATATTTTGAGGCGTCCACATTGAGTTACCATCGCAAGATCAACGGCACAATTTTTGCTGGAGCGAAGGCCCCACTCAGATTTAAATGCGTGTTAATTAGTTATTTTTATATAATAAGACAAAATATTTCCTTACTAAATGCTTGGATTTTGCTCAAATATGAAAAGATGGTGAAAAATTATAAAATGTATCTGTGCAAAAGAAGAAAGAAGCGTCAGGAAGTAAAAGATTGCAAATTAAAAAAATGATTTTCAAATAAAGCATATAAAAGCAGACAAGGTTCAAGGGTAAAAAAAAAGATATTCGAAAAGAACTTCAGGTGACCAGACGGGTTAAAGTAGTTTGAGATAAAATATTTCTTGGGGGCGATAAGTTGAAAGCCATTGGGGCTAGTTCTCCTTCCTTTTTATCGAAATCGAGATGTTCTTTGAGTGCCAATTTACTATCGTTGTTGTCGTTTCCAACGATTGTTGTGTGCTGCACGAGCCCGTTTAATGCATAGCGATTCACTTAGCACACTTGGCGCTTCAGCCACATACCGCGTCATGGATGATGAGAGAAACTGTCTGAAAAATCGCCAGCACACACTGCTTCATATCCGCCGCCGAGGCACAATGGCGGGCTTTTTGTTATTATGAAGACGGCAGGCTAGTCGCTACAGAAGAATTGAGATCTGCTACTTATAATTCGTGCATGGAGTACTTTTTTTGAAGTCAGTCTGCAGTATTGTCACCCGACCATTCCAATCATCACAACACCCAAGAACACTTCGCACCTTAATAATGTTGGAAACAATCGACCTTCCTAAGACTGCAAATATTTCCCCGCCGGGATGGAGCAGTGGTTACGGCACTCGACAACTATTCCCAAGGACGCGAGATCGAATCCCGGCCTCGGCGGCCGCTTTTTGGTTGAGGCAAAAAGCAGGGCGCCCGTGTGCTGTGCGTTGTCAGTGATCATTAAAAACACCCCAGGTGGTCGAAATTTCCGGAGTCCTTCACTATAGGTTTTCTCATAGCCTGAGTTGCTTTGGGACGTTAAACTCCATAAACCAACCAACCAGACCTGCCTTTGACACCATTTGTGTGGTGGGGACCAATTACGTAATATACTACATAACAAACACCGCAAAATAACTGCGCTTTTAATCAGTCTACTAACTTCATTCAAATAACTTCATGAAATTTTTGTATTCATCGTTTATAAGCGCTATCCACGATGTGCTCAATTTTGTCGTAAGATATCTATTTGATAAGATTTAGGAATTAGTACCATTCCAGATGAAGGATATGACGGAGGTAGAGGATGTACCTTTTTAAAATTCGCTCAAGGTTACATTCAAGACGCGGCCAATTTTTAACTTGAAGTGTTTGTAAAACCGCACGCTTAACCCAATTAATGAAGTTGATTTACAGAGATTAAACTTTCGATTGCTTTATCGATGCCTGTCTCGCTTATGACCAGCTCTAATCGCTCTTTTTCTTTGTTTTCCTCGCGCACAGTACCTTTTTAAATGTGATAGTGCCTACTGTGTAAAAAGCAAACAGCTTTTGATATTGTTATGGTGCGCAATATCTAGATGACGACGGCGCACTGGTGTGGTGTAGTGAAGAAGACGACGCTCAGGCTAAGCTGGGTTCGTGCTGGTGGTGTGTGCTTCTGAGAGTTATCTGGCGTTTACCGCTGTGTAGGTTTCCCTTAAAATTTGGTGGAGGATTGCTGGAAGTGCACCCGTAGGAAACCTGGATCTCCGTAGTGGCCGCCAGATTGGTACCATCACTATGCCATCCGACGCGAAATCAGCTTCAGCTGCACCACCGGCTTCCACAGTCGTCATGACGCAGCCTCGTGACCCGGGCACCTTTTGCGGCACCGACCATGTCGACGTAGAAGACTGGATTGGTATGTACGAGCACGTAAGCAAGCACAATCATTGGGACGCGACCCTCATGCTCGCAAACGTCATCTTCTATCTGGCGGGTAAGGCGCGCGTCTGGTTTTAGACGCATGAAGATAATATCACATTCTGGGATATTTGCAAAGAGAAGCTTCGCGATCTATTCGGCAAGCCGATCGGACGCAAGCTCGGCGCACAAAAAGACCTCGCATCCCGTGCCCAGTCTTCCACGGAATCATATTTGTCTTATATTCAAGATATTCTAGCCTTATGCCGAAAAGTGGACAGCGCCATGTCCGAGTCAGACAAAGTGGGCCACATATCAAAGGGCATTGCAAATGATGTTTACAATCTGCTGCTTTCCAAAGACTGTCCGACGGTCGACTCAGTCATCCAAGTTTGCCGGCAGTTTGAGCAAGAAAAACTCCGTCGCCTTACTCTGTTTCGACCGCTTGCCAAACACAGCTGCTACGTCTTCGTGCGAAGACAGTCCAACACTGCAAAGCCATCTCATCCCTCCAATTTGACCAGGATTGTTTGCCGAGAGATAGAGGCTATTGCGCCCGTTGAGTTCGCTCCTCAGCCGGCAGATTCTACTATAGCCTTAATACAATCTGTCGTTCACCAGGAGTTCGCAAATGTGGGCCTTAACGCGAACGTGGGCTTCAACTCTGGCCAGTCTTCCGCACAGCCCTCGTTCCAACCTAACGCACAGCCATCTGTCCAACCCACCGTTCTGGTGGTAGCAGCTGCGACCCCAACTGCGCCCTTGCCGACGCGATACCGCTACCGCTATCGCAATCTGGACGAATGGCGAACCTCGGATGACCGACCCATCTGCTTCAACTGTTCACGTGTCGGCCATATTTCTCGTCATTGCCGCAGTCGTTGGATTCCGCCACCTCGACCCCGCTACTTTCCTGATCGCAGCGCCGAATGTCCACACCCAAACCACTTCCGGGATACGCACTCTCGTGACTTTAACTCGGCAGCCCCGCGCATGTCCAGTCGCTCACCGTCGCCTCTGACCCGGAGGTCCCGCTCGCCCCTACCTCACCGTCCATCACCTGCTTACTTCTCTGGCTCTCTTCCTGAAAACTAACCAATGCAGCTCCCGGAGGTGATGCTGCATTGACGACCCGGCCCGAAAATCCTCTGCTGACCCTCGCTCATCGCCGCAACCTTCTAGACATCTGTGTGGATGGTGCCCCTGTTACTGCCCTCATTGATACTGGTGCCGAAATTTCAGTCCTCAGCACATCCTTTCGCCGCCGTCTCAAAAAGGTTGTCACACCCGCCGCTTCATCCGCCGTTCGTGTCGCCGATGGAAGCGTCGCTGCCGTCGTGGGACTGTGCACTGCCCGCGTCAGTATTTCCGGTCGTACTACCCCTGTCCTCTTCACTGTTATCGACCGCTGCCCTCACGACGGGATCCTCGGCATCGACGTTTTAACGGACCATTCTGCCCTGATTGATTGCTCAACTGGCCTTCTTCGCTTGAACCTGCTGCCCCGAAAACACCGATGTCAAGCCCCGCCTCCGATCCGCGGAATTTGTTCGTATACCACCCGAAGCTGATATTTATGTTCCACTGGCCCTGTTCTCCGCAGTTCCTGACGGCACATACGTCACTTGCCCAATTACCGATGTTGTTCTGCGTCGCAAAATCACACTCCTTCATACCGTTGTGACTGTCACTGCTAACCGCACCTCTCTTCCCGTCCTTAACTTTAGCCGCTCGACCCAAGTTTTACCCCATGGCATGGTACTTGCTGATCTGGTTCTTTTGGCGGACTGGGAAGTTGCTGCTCTAACGCCTCAGCATTTGTCGGAGCAGCATCTATCACCTTCTTCACATTCGATCCTCTTTTCAAGCATGATATCTGCGGATCTTCCAGATTACCAAGCCAGAGCTATCTCCGACCTTTTGCTGTCGTAGGCTGATATATATGATTTCGGGGACCGACCATTGGGCCAAACATCCGTCGTGACCCATCGAATCAATACGGGTGACGCCAGCCCCATCCACAGATGGCCTTATCGTGTTTCCCTTACTGAGCGGCATGCTACACAGAAAGAAGTTGACAAGATGCTGGCGCAAAACATTACTGATCCTTCCTGGAGTCCCTGGGCGTCCCCTGTCGTATTGGTCGAAAAGAAAGACCAAAGGTGGAGATTTTGTGTGGACGATCGCCACCTTAATCAAATAACAAAGAAAGATGTTTACCCTCTTCCACGAATTGACGACACGCTTGACTGCTTGCATGGTGCCAGCTACTTTTCTTTCATCTTCACTTCACTTCACTTTATTTCCTTAAAGGCCTCTCTTGGAGGCATTACATAATGGGTGGGCTTAAAGCATGAGAAAATACATCGACATGCGTTCAGGCTACTGGCAAATTGCTCTCGACGAACGGGATCGCGGGAAAACCGCATTTGTCACCCCCGACGAACTCTATCAATTCAAGGTGATGCCATTTTGACTCTAGCTCCTGCGACAATCGAGCGCATGATGGACTCGCTGCTCCGTGGCTTCAAGTGGACAGCATGTTTATGCTACTTACATGACGTCGTAGTTTTTTCTTCTACGTTCGCAACCCACCTTGATCGAGTTTCTACAGTCCTGGCCGCTTTTCGCCGCGCCGGTCTTCAATTGAACGCCAAAACATGCAGCTTCGGTAGGCGCCAAACAAATCAAAGTCCTGGTCATTTGGTTGATGCAAATGGTGTGCAGCCCGACCCTGACAAGGTTCGAGCCGTGCGCGAGTTCCCTACTCCGCGTAGCTCAAGTGACGTGCGAAGCTTCCTTGGCCTTTGCTCCTACTTCCGCCGCTTCATTCGGAACTTCGCAGACATCGCTCGTCTGCTTACCTCTCTTCTGAAGAAAAGCGTACCTTTCACATGGGGTTGTGACCAAACATATGCCTTCACGACGCTTATTTCCGCCCTCACTATACCACCTGTGCTGGCGCACTTCGATCCTTCTGCACCTACCGAACTGCGCACTGACGCTAGCGGCCATGGTATTGGTGCTATCCTTATACAATCCCAGCATGGGTCCTCCCGCGTCATTGCTTATGCCAGCCGCCTGCTTTCGTCCTCTGAGTGCAATTATTCAATTACAGAGCGGGAATGCCTTGCACTTGTTTGGGTGCTGACCAAATTTCGCCCTTATTTGTTTGGGCGGTCCTTCTGTGTAGTGAGACCATCATGCTTTGTGTTGGCTGTCCTCACTTAAGGACCCCACTGGCCGTTTAGGTCGCTGGGCTTTGCGAATACAAGAGTACGAATTTACGGTGTAAGTCCGGCCACTTACACTAAGCCGCTGACTGCTTGTCCCGCCATCCCGTAGATCCTCCCGATTTGTCCGACCGGACTGCTGACGACTACATTTTGTCCATCTCGGACTTTATAAATATCGCCTCCGAACAGCGTCGGGATCCTGCCCTGCAACCAATTATAAACCAGCTGCGCAACAACCCCGATTTTTCCCCCAGCATGTTTGTGCTCCATAACGAGACATTATACATACGAAATATGCGTTCAGATGGCGCGGACCTTTTACTTGTTGTTCCGGCTCATCTGCGCTCTACTTTCCTCGCCACACTTCACGACGCCCTACAGCAGGACACTTAGGAGTATCACGCACGTACGACCGTGTGCGACCGCGATTTTTCTGGCCTGGTCTCTACCGCTCTGTCCGTCGCTACGCCGCCGCTTGTGAGCTATGTCAGCGCCGTAAGACACCATCGCTTCAACCTAGTGGGCCCCTGCAACCAATCTCAGTGCCGACTTAACCGTTTTCTCGTGTGGGCCTCGATCTTCTTGGGCCTTTTCCGACGTCGACGTCTGGAAACAAATGGATTGCTGTGGCTACTGATTATACTACCCGGTATACTGTAACCAGGGCCATCCCCACCAGCTGCGCCTCCGACGTTGCCGACTTTCTTTTGCATGACGTAATATTGATTCATGGCACTCCGCGTCAACTGCTCACAGATCGTGGCCGCTGTTTCCTTTCTAAAGTGGTTCATGACCTTCTCCGCTTATGCGCTACTCGTCACCAATTCACCACGGCCTACCATTCACAAACGAACGGTCTTACTAAGCGCCTTATTCGCACACTGACCGACATGCTATCTATGTATGTGTCCGATCACCATCGGGACTGGGACATCTCCTTACCTTTCGTCAAGTTCACCTATAACTCCTCACGCGATAATACCACCGGATACTCTCCCTTTTATATACTTTTCGGCCGCAACCCTTTACTCCCCTTCGACACCTTGCTGCCTGTTGACAACTCTTCCTGTAGTTACGCTTCGGACGCCATCGCCCGCGCTGATGCCGCGCGCCCATTCATTGGTCGAGACCGGCTTGGCGCGTCTCAGTGCTCACAAAAGCGTCGTTATGACCTACATCACCGAGACGTCCGCTACCCTCCTGGTTCCCTCGTGCTTCTTTGGCTTCCGGCCCGTCGTGTGGGGATGTGCGACAAACGTCTGCCTCGTTACGTGGGTCCTTACTGCGTCCTGCGGCAAGTCACCGATGTGACCTATGAGATCGCCCCTCTACAGCCCAAATATCTTTCCACAACCCCTCATCCAGAAATTGTGCACGTCGCCCGTCTGAATGAAACCATACCATTCAAATTCTCCTGCAGGCAGCACCGGGATGGTGCTTTTCCCGCGCCGGGAATACTGTTACGGTGCGCAATATCTAGATGACGACGACGCAGTGGTGTGGTGTTGTGAAGAAGACGACGCTCAGGCTAAGCTGGGTTCGTGCTGTTGGTGTGTGCTTCTGAGAGTTATCTAGCGTTTACCGCTGTGTAAGTTTCCCTTAACAATATTGTTCGTTGAAAGCTGTTTTAATGTGGTCGATGTCTTCCGACAAGATCCCGCCTAATTTTTTTTTGTTGATATGGTTCCTTTCAGCGTTTGCTTCTTCCAACTCTCTTCTTCACACACATGCCGTCTCCCCTACTGCTGTATCTTGTGCATTTGGCACCGTCTCGTTGTGTTCTTGCAACCAAAATACAGTTAGCCCTATTTACTGCATTATTTTTAAAGTTTCGGCATTTGGTAAAGCATTTGATTTGTAGGTCACGAAATTTCACTTTTAAATTTCAGCACCTCCACGAGAAGGTCAAGTACACGGTGATTCGGGATACCAAGGATAGCTTTTAATAAAGGGGTTTAGCACAGATGCAAAAAAGCGCAAGCGATACTTCGTCATCCTTTCACCTTCGGCTTCCTTCGCTCCTCAATCATGCGCCACCTGACAACGGTAGGTGGCAATAGAAAAGATAACACACTACAAAAATGTCAGATACTAGCACGAAATTAAAGCAAATGTAATTTAGGCAGCTCTTCGCTATTTTCTGTGACAAGGTTGTATCAGATGGTATATATGCCAGATCTGTGCGGCAGAAACTCATTCTGGCCGTCATTAAGCTTAAGTGCTACAGTGGCTACGATCTTTTGACGCAAGGGCGTTAATGTGTCCGCTAACTGAAAATCTGGCGTCGGCGCCCGTACTGGCATTAAGTGCGAAAAATCACAAGAACCGCGCTGGCATGCGGTAGCTAAGCTCGGGCTCCTGCTTTGATATGGGCAGGTAAAAATGTTTGGGGCCTCTTTGAAACGCTAAATTGCGATGAGGAGAAAGGCAATTGTGGTATCGCCCTTTTGGTTCCGTAACCGAACTTTTGATTCCGTCCTGCACCCTCTCTCATCAATTAAAGTCTCAGTCTGCGGTTGGCTGTCGTGGGGTATACGTCTGTTTGTTTCTTCCTGCACGCCGCCGTTCGGCGGGCCGCGTGGCGTCCATGGCAGCCACGGCGAAACAACAAATTGGCGCAACCGACACACCGAAGTAATCGGACTTATGCTATTTTTTTCAGCCAGCCTATTTTCGGCGGTCCAGCGGCGTCTCCAACAGAACGTGGCGATCCCTCCACCACCCTTCTTGGCGTAGCGGCTATAGCATGGCGTAAATGGCGACTTGTTTTTCAAGCTTACGTCGACGCGGCAGCCAACAACGCTACGCCGGAGCACACGAACGCGCTCCTGCTAAACGCGCTCAGGATAGAGGGCATCAGCATCTACTACAACTTCGTGGAGGAAGCGCACCGCACCCATACGAAGCGGCGCTTCAAGTGCTCGACAAACACTTCAATGCAGAAGACAGTGAGAACGCCTGCCGTGCCCAGTTCAAAGGCAGAATACAAGGCCCGACGGAGTCGACATCCGAGTACATTTGTGACGTTCAACGGTTCACCAAATCCTGAAAGTTTGGCAGCGCTACGGACATCATGATACAAGACCAGGGCCGTCTTGCACGATAAAGTCCGAGCTAAGTCCAGACCTAAATTGTGTCTTTAGAAAGGCCAAGCTTATTTAAGACGGCTCGTGTTCCAAACGTCGAACGCTTTGGGTTCATGTTCACCAGAGTGGCTTCCCAGAACGGCCTCAGCAACCCCTTGGGGCATTTTTCCTCGTAACACAATCTTAAGCCGCAAAAAGCAATGGCACGGGTTTCACACAACGCAAAATTGACGGAATGTGTACATCTTATAGCAGGGACAGTGCCAGTGCACCCCTGTATTTCCCTAATTTCTCTACTTAGACAGCTGGCGTCCTTGTGTCTTAACCAATGCACCACTAGTGTCGTAATCATACAAGCGACTTATTCAAGTCAGGACTGAAGCCCAGTCTTGACTTCAGTCTTAAGTGGCCATGCTAGTGGCCTATTCTTTAGACTCCAGTTAAGTCTGGACTTAGCTAAGACAGTCTTAAGATTGTTTTGTGCAAGCGGGCCCAGATCTTTTGCAGCTTGCAGTCCCATGAAATTCGGCGCCGGCACATTGAACTGGGCGAGCAGTTTACCATCAAAAAGGCGCTCAAAATTGCGGCGGAGGAGGAACGCACCGATAAAGTTATGCAGCACCTAGGCTTTCTGCAAGTAGGTGCCGTCACTCAGCGTCGGCAGCTGCAAGATTGCGGTTCCCTCCCCGACTCAACTTCCCTTCAAGATGGTGATCGACGGACCAGCTTTCTTCTCCGATCAGGCAGCAATGGCGGACGCCGAGAGAGAGGAGGCCAGGCTTCCCAGCAGGAAAGGAAGCAACCGGGCGTCTCCACGTGGCCATGCCCACCGGGCGGCGGTTTTCGCGGCAGCTTGCCGGATCATCATCATCATCAGCCTGATTATACCCACTGCAGGGTGAAGGCCTCTCCCATATTTCTCCATTGAACCCGGTTCTGTGCTAGCTGCATCCACTTGACCCCTGCGAACTTCTTAATCTCATCCGCCCACCTAACATTCTGCCGCCCCCTGCTACGCTTTCCTTCCCTTGGAATCCAGTTTGTTACCCTCGGCGACCATCGGTTATCCTCTCTTCGCACTACATGTCCTGCCCATGTCCATTTCTTCTTAATTTCTACTAGGATGTCGGTAACTTGAGTTATTTCTCTGACCCACTCTGCACGCTTTCTATCTCTTAATGTTACCCCTACCATTTTTCGTTCCATAGCCCTCTGGGTTGTCCTCAACTTAGGTAGAACTCTCTTGGTTAGCCTCCACATTTCAGCCCCATAGGTGAGTACAGGTAAGATGCAACTGTTGTATACTTTCCTCTTGAGCGATACCGGCAAGCTGCTAGTCATAATCTGCGAGTGCTTGCCAAATGCACTCCATCCCAAACTTATTATTCTTGTTGTTTTCTTTTTAATGGTCCGGATCTGCGGTTACTACCTGTCCTAAGTAGACATATTCGCTTACTACTTCCGGTATTTCGCTCCCTAATGTAAACTGCTGTTCCTTCCAGGATCACTGGGCGAATTTCGCAGCTTGTCCCGCTCGCCATAAATACTTCTAGACATGCGGAAAGAAGGGGCATTTCTACAAGCTGTGCCGATTATCACAGGAGACTGCAGGAATAGTCAACGCGATGTAAAAGCCACAAGGAACTACTAAAACAAATACATTACTGTGCTCAAGATGAAAGATAGTGGCAGTGGCCTGTCACTTATGCGCCTTCCCATGCAGGTTAACAGCATTACCTTCCCCTTGATGATCGACACCTGGGCGGATGTCTGTCTCATGAATGTTCTGGACTACCAGATATACTTTTAACATATCCGCCTGCTTCAATCGCACCTAACCATCCAGAATTACTCGGAGCAAGTGATGAAGACCTTGGGTGTTTTTTCCGCCACCGTCACGCATCAAGAAAATTGGCTACGGTGAAATTCTATGTCACGGAGGGCGGGTTCACACTTCTGGGACTTGACAGTATTAAGGCTTTGAAACTCATCTTCGGCGAAACGCTCTCCTGTGCGCAGATTTCTCCTTAGTCTACAGTTCCGCCCAACGCACAGTTGGAATTCAGTCATCTCTTCTTACTAGACTTGGGTCTGGTGAAGGGCTACGTGCATCAAGTGACTCGGTGGCCGGAGGTGCAACCTGTACTGTCCAAGCTGCGTCGACTCCCGTTACTGCTCCGCCAGAAAGTGGTGGACGCGCTTCGTCGTTTGGAGACTTCAGGC
The DNA here is from genome assembly GCF_055883805.1 of Amblyomma maculatum. Lineage (NCBI taxonomy): Eukaryota > Metazoa > Arthropoda > Arachnida > Ixodida > Ixodidae > Amblyomma > Amblyomma maculatum. Next base: position 93,692,246 of record NC_139354.1, on the reverse strand, counting down.
GTCATCGAGAGAGTCAATGTTTCCGACTGGGTGTCACCACTGGTGGTGGTAAAGAAAAAGGACGACTCTATTAGACTTTGCGTGGACCTCCGTGAACTGAATAAGGCCACTGTGGTGGACGGTTTTCCCCTTCCCCACATCGAGGAACTGCTTCATCAGTTATCAGGTGCTACTTTTTTTTTTAAACTTGCCCTTGCTTCCGTATATAACCAGGTTGAATTGGCTGAAGAAAGCAGAGATTTAACTACATTAATCACTCACGAAGGGTTATTTTGTTTTCGCAGAGTGTGGGTTAGCATTTGCCCCTGCTGTTTTCCAGAAAATGATGTCTCAGGTGTTGAAAAGTTGCCGTGGAGTAATTTGCTATTTGGATGACATTTTGGTTGGCGTAGAGACTGTGCGGAGCATGATGCAAACTTGAAAGCTGCCTTAAGCCGGATTGATGCTACCGGTATGAAATTGAATCATAAATGTGTCTTTTCTGTGAGTGAACTGCATTTTCTTGGTCATTGTATTATTGCTCAAGGGGTGTCGCCAATTGAATCAAAAGTGCATGCCATTCGCGATGCTCCTCCTCCCACGGATAAAAAGACATTGCAGTCATTTCTTGGGTTAGCAGGGTATTATGCAAAAGTTGTACCGCATTATGCTGATATTTTTGAACCACTGCGCCGTATGCTCCGGCAAGGCCAGACCTTTTAATGGTCTGAGGAAGCTCATACTAGTTTCAGTCAGATAAAAAACAAATCTTGCAGAAAAACCGGTAATTCTTATATTCGACGGAAGCCTTCCCATTGTGATAACTGCTGATGCATCAGATGTCGAACTCGGAGCAGGGTTTCAGCAGATGAAAGGTAACCAGCTAGTTACTGTTGCTTTTGCTTCGAGAACATTGTCTCCTGCCGAGCGCAGGTATTCTGCTGGTGAACGCGAGGCGCTTGCGTGTTTGCTTGTGAGAAGTGGCATGTGTACGTGTGGGGCCGGAAATTCATCTTACGAACTGACCATCAAGCGTTAACTACATTGCTGTGAGCTGGTTCAGCGGGACGACGCCCGCTACGCATTTCAAGATGCTGTGCTCGACTCTTATATTACAGTTTTACCGTACAGTACTGCAAAGGGTCAGACAATGTCGTAGCGGATGCGTTGTCTAGGTTACCTCTTCAGATTTCTGCAGTTGAACAGTTTGAGGAGGAAATTGTCGCCCTAGTTACTCCATGCCTCAGTAAGGCTGACTTACAGGCAGCTACCTCGCAGGACACTTCCTGGCTGCAGGTTGTCAAGTTCATTGTAGATGGGTGGCCCATGAAGTAGGCTCTACCTCCTGAATTAGTGCCTTATTTTGCAGTTAAGGATGAACTCTCGTACTTGGACGGGCTAGTCTTTCGCGACGAACATGTTACAATTCCAGCATTTTTAAGAAACAGGCTTGTACAGATCGCGCATGAAAATCACCCAGATATAGTCAGAACTAAACAACTCAGAGAGAGGAACTGTTGGCCTTTCTTAGACAAATAAGTCGAAAATGCGGTCAGAATTTGTTACATTTGCCAGGCCGCCGACAAGTCGGCTAAACCGGTCTTTGCTCCAACCGGTTCCCTTTCCCGAATTGGCTTGGGAAAGTCGGGATGGATGCAGTTTGTTCCTTGCCCCATACTCCATCAGACCGAAAATTTGTCATTACATTAGTAAACTATTATTATAAGTGGCCTGAAGTTTGTTTCGCTAGCGAAGTAACTTCTGACGCTATCATAACTTTTCTTTCTGCAGTTTTCAGCAGTGCGGGTTTCACCCACAGCATTTTAACTGACAATGGCCAACAGTTCAAATCTTAGCAGTTCGAGACCTTTCTGGCAGAAAGGGGAATTAAGCACTTGTGTAACTATTATCCACAAGCTAATGGGCAGGTAGAACGATTCGAGCAAATACATTTGCTCAGTTCGAGCAACGGCCATTGAAGAGAGCCATCACAGAGTATTTAGGTACCTAAAGGGTGACAGGACGAACAACTACAGGGAGATCTCCAGCAAGGCTTTTACATAACCGTCAACCTCGCTCCTCCGTTGACATAACTATCTTCAACCAGCTTCTTCAAACTCCCCTTGTATTCCTAATCTGAGAGCTTGGGTATTCCGTAACAGCAGCTTATTAAGCAACACGTGGATGCAAACAGGAGAGCAAAGCGTTTATGCATACCACTTGGAAGTAGAGTAAGGGTACGCTTAACATGTAAACGTCTTAAGTACCGAGGCCCCTTCACAGTGCTCTCCAGGGTATCGCTTAAAGCGTTTAAGTTGAGCGACGGAAATATTTGAAATGCTTCCAAATTAGTCCTCGTACACGCAGAAAACAACTATGATGGTAATCAGACCACATCCCCCGACAATTAACCTTTGTTGCAGCAGAGAGCTCAATTCCCTTCGTATGAAATTCATAGCTCGGTCGCGATTTCCATTCCCACAGAGCAATCATCTCTAGGTGAAGTGCCCAGTCAAAATGTAGTTCTTCTGTCTTGGTGGCCCAAAATGCGGCGGCAAAAACCGCGCCACCTGGAGGGTTTGGTCCTATGACGTTATGCAATTACACTTTTCCGCATTGCCTTTTATGTTGATTTTTATTTTCGTTGTGCAGTGCTTATACCGTGCTCTTGTGTTAATTCTACTTGCTCCTCCGGAGTTGCTTGTTAACTCTCATCACACCGTTTAGGAGGGCAGCCTGTTAACTATAGTTCGTAAAGTGTATATGTTTGATGTGGTAACATTTTGTTAAGTACAAAGATGTACATCTGTTCTTTTTTTTTAGTTGCATACAGTTCACTATTTTATTTCAATGTTCGTATTGAACTGTTGCGAATGCGAAGAGAGGATAACCGGTGGTCGTGAGGGTAACAAACTGGATTCCAAGGGAAGGAAAATTGTAGCAGAGGGCGGCAGAAAATTAGGTGGGCGGATGAGATAAAGAAGTTCGCAGGGGTCAAGTGGATGCAGCTAGCACAAAACCGGGTTAAGGGGAGAAATGTGGGAGAGGCCTTCGCCCTGCAGTGGGTACAATCAGGCTGATGATGATGATGATTGAACTTTTGTGGTGATTGCAGGTATATATTTTGCTTTTTTAGGATATCGCCTGTTACTTTCCACTACTCGGTAGGCGTTTCATGTGTGCAGGGGGGAGAAGAGCCGCGAGTGTGATTGAATCGCCAATTCAATTTTTTTTATCATTGGTTGCCCTAACGTTTTTGAAAAAAAAAACATATTTATGTGTTTTGTCAAATATCCTCCACTCCCCTTTTGTTGCTGTTTTTGTTTTGTTTTTTAGAAGGGGGGATGATGGGGTATCGTCTTTTTGGTTCCGAAACCGAAACCAAGGTTTGGGCAGTGGCGGCGCCACCGGACTCTTTCTCCCGTCCTGCAACCTCTCTAATGAATTAAAGTCTCAGTCTGCGGTTGGCTGTCGTGGAGTACGGCTGCTTGTTTCTGCCTGCACGCCGCCGTTCGGCGTGCTACATGGCGTCAATGACAGCCACGCCGACACTACAGTAATATAGCGCGATGGATCGTATCCCTCCCATACGGCACTTCTATCCCCCTCTCTTCTTTCACTCCCACCTTCCTCCCTTACTTTACGGCGTGATTCAAGCGTCCGCGTAGAAGGGTGAAGGATACCGCGCCTTTATATCCTGTAAATCAATTTCAAATGCCGCTGATGCCTGCAGTACTAACGCCTCCTAGACATCTGGGTCTGCTTCTGTCTGCGTGTGGTGAGGCGTTCCAGGAAGTGCCAAATGAAAGGCGCCACACGGAGGCCTGGATCGGACGCCCAGCGGGGTCAATTTTGTCTATGCATGATGATGATAACTTTGTCCTTCCACCAGACAAAATGGCCCCGTTGTCCCCGTCACCCGCACGCAGGCCTAAGAGACCGGGACTTCCGCGATTAGAAGCAGACGAAAAGGGCTTGGCTCTTCGCGTCTTCTTCCACCGGACGGAGGGCTTGTTACAGTCGTGCAGGAACCTCGCTCCGCAGCAGGGCTTCCCAGGCTTGTCTACATTTTATATTTGCTTTAGCCCCTGGGAAGCCTAGCACATTCCCAGATTATGTGGTCGAGGGTCCCCCTCGCCCCTAAGTGCTTGTATTTAGTCTTTTGTCGTCTATCTGGACATAATAAGCCCAGATCAGGTTTAAGAGGTTCCCTACTTGCATACGCCGTCATGCGAATGCCTATCTGCTGTTTAGACTTTTATCCGACTGAGGCACCAGTCTTCTGCTTAGCCTCTAATGTTCAAAAATCTTTGTATAATTTTGCAGATTAACGTCCATGTTCCGGCAGTCGGGCGACTCTGCAGTTACCCGGAAGTAGAGAGCTCCGGCTAACTCATGGGCCGGTTTGCTGCCAGGAACAGACGTGTGTGAAGGGGTCCAAACTAAGCAAATATTTTTGGCTTGCGGCGATATCCTATCCTTTATACAAAATTCCAGACGGTCGTTTTGCTATCGCTAATTACAAAACTTGCTTCCGTTCCAAAGCAAATGAGCGCTATCGCAACTTTTTCAGCCATTTCTGTGTTGCGGCGTCAAGTGATGGCGGCCAATACCGGGGCCCTCGGCCGTCGACCACCGAAGCAACCGCCGCACCTGATTTGCAACTTGTCGCGTCCACGTACTCAACCGCCTTGCTGTCCCTCGAATCGAATAGCCTGATTAGAGTTTCTGCTCTCTTTTTCCTCCTGTGTTGAATATGGGATGCATATTAAGAGGGAGGGGAGATGACTAGATTTTCCCGGCAGTCCTGCGGGATGCTTGATGTTTCTCGTAGTACCTTATCTGTCTGCAAGCCTGTCATTTCGACGACACTTCTACCTCTGGCCGTACGACTTTTCTTTCCAGCTGCGAAATTCTGCCAGCGTCCGCCATTTTGGTTTCATGTGTTGTGTACTCCAATAGAAAGCAGCCTCGCTGTTGAAGTGGTAATTGGTAAGCCCAGGCCTTTATGCGTTATTGAATGAGCATGCCTAGTCTCCTTTTCTCCTCCGACGTGACATTAAAGTATTTCGTGGCTTCGTTCATGGGGCTTGTTAAGTATGCTAGGGTTAGTTTAAGCAAGCGTCTTTCCTTCAAGAATCGTCCTTTCAGCCCGACTCTTTTAAATATGTCAGTGCCTTACGTGGCGAATCTCTCTAGTGTTTTATTGCCTATCATTATATTCATTTTCCTGGAGGATTAGCCCTAAGATACTGATTTCACCTTCCTTTGGTAGTGTAACCATATAACGACTGTCAATTCGTGCGGAGAAATCCTTCCCATATCGCCATGCGCAATGGCCCACCCTTCCATCCACGCCACCCAAGAGGGAAGAAGGGTTCGCCTTATTTCCCTGCCTATATACAAAGAACCAGTCTGATCCCAATGCTCTTCCCATTTAGGGAAGGGTACGAACAGGAGGATGTGAAATAACCCTAAACTGCAGATTAACATGACGGTTGAGCCCAGAAAGGCGATGACAAAGCCGAATATCTAACTTATTCAAAAATGCCTATGTCGCTTTCAAATTGGATCTCTTTTTCATCAGCCTACCTCTGTGTGCGACTCTAGAATGCGCCGCTATCGTGTTTCCCTTTTCAGCTGCCCTAGGCAGCACAAAACGTTTATAGCATTACTGCTATGGTCCCCAAAAGAGGATTTTGCATACCTGTGCCATCAGACTGTAATTGAAACCATTGCCTCGACCCTAAGTTGTACTCAAACGCTAAGTTCCATCTCACACTCTTCGCACTTTGTGAAACAAATCTAATTATCTGCAAATTTTTAAAGATATTTTAGTTATCCGCTTTAGAGGAAATATCAAAATTAAATGTCATTACTGGTATTCGAGTCCACGTTGTGAAATGCTTTCAAATATGTAGAACAAATTGAAATGGGTGACTAGACTGTCACCTCAGTCAAGGTAAATAAGTTATGCACATCTGTCTGGCTAAAAATGTGACTTGTGGGACGGAGCCAGAAGTCATTAGAAAGAATCATTGGCGTCAAAACATAAGCACTACTTCTCTTTAAGCCAGCTTGTCATTTACCTGGGATTAGAGGCGCTCGTTGAGGTGCACATAAGTGAACGGAGTACGCTTTTTCGTTGAAGTTAAAATCACGCCTTCTGTATTGGAGATAAGAAAACATTATTTCTCCAAGCGAAACCGCACGAGAGTGGGCTACCAGCCTGATTGTACCATGATTCCAAATTTCAATCATACAACGCGTGAAACATTTTATTAGCAAACAGCGCGCTCCGTTTACTTTAGTCCTGGTTAGGCGTTGTGTTTACTCACCAAATTTTTATTTTGGCATCATATACGAACTTGCCTGCTGATTTACAATGCCACATTTAAAGAAAAAGCCCAAAACCTGAATCACCAAATAATCCCGTATGTATGGATGGTGGTGGGCCTTGCTGTGACGAGTTTGCGAAATTTGTCCTGATAGTGTTGTTTTCATCATCATCATCATCATCATCATCATCATCATCATCATCCATCATCATCATCAGCCTGACTATACCCACTGCAGGGCGAAGGCCTCTTCCATATTTCTCCACTTAACCCGGTTCTGTGCTAGCTGCATCCACTTGATCCCTGCGAACTTCTTAACCTCATCCACCCATCTAACTTTCTGCCGCCCCCCTGCCCCTTGCCTTTGCGCATAAAAAATCCGCACCGACGGCGAAGTGATCTCGTGCAGCAGCGAGTGAATCTCACTGTTTTCCGCTTTTTTAGGATCGAAACCCGTTAGGAATGCATTCTTGGCCATATTTAGATTATTACTTTAAAGACTAGATAGACAGTACAGGTAGACAATAGCCCTTGGGCGGTGTTGAAGTCCTATACTAGCGCATTAAAAAGTTCACGTATAGTTGCTACTGGTGAAATTGCCCGCTGATATATGCAATTCTCCAAATTGAGCATAGTTTTTTTATGTATTGCCACGCCGGACTGGCTTATTGGTTAAGATGCTAGCCTACTAACCCGCAGTACCCGGTTTAAACCGGATCACCAGCTACTGCGTTCCGTTGGTGGTGAAAAGGAGTCGTCCTCATACTGTACGATGTCAGTGAATCTTTAAGATCCTCATGTTATTGAAATTACTTCGTAGATCTCCACTATGACGCCTCTTTCTCTTTTTCATCTTTCATGCTCACCTTCCTCTCTACCTTTACGGCCCTACTCAGGTGTCCAAAAAAGACTTGCAGCAGATACTGCTCGTTTACATTTCTGTACACAAGTTGTTATTATTATTACACAGCTCTGGCACCAAAAACGCTACGAATAATCTCACTACTTTGTCATAGGTAAGTCGCCATAAGTTTGCCAGTTGACTATATTAGTTTATGCGATTATATACAAGAGCTTACATCAGTGACTTTCGTTTCACTTACATTCTATCTTGCGGTCAAAAAATGTTTATTGAAACCTCTGTACGATAACCCTGGACACGAATAAAAGTTATTTTGCGTCCCTGTGAAGGCACTGTAAATAATTATTTGGTTTGAAGTTAGGGACATTCGCATCCGTAACATATGCAAATATTTATTTCACTGCGGGCACATAAAATGGGCAACAAAAGACAACATTGTTGCCATATTTTGAGGCTCGGCAAGTCCGGCCACATTCAAAATGTCTCCTCCCTGGGCCACTAGCGACTAGCCACTAGTGGTGACTTCAAATTCTGGTATAATTTGGCATTTATCATCAGCTTTCATCTTTTCTTGATTTTTGCAACCGAATGTTTCCCAGAAAGCTTTGTAAGTCTTTAGTGCGAAGTTGACCCTGAAAAACAATAGTAATGTTTAGGCCATTTTATGAAAAAAAAAGAAACTACAGAAAATAATAGGCATCATTTTATTCATCAATCTATTTTGTTTCTCTCATAAAGATTTCAAACAGGTGCAGTATTTATAACCGAGCATTAGGAAACTAAGAACTACATATGTCAAGACATAGACTCAAGAGAAAATTTCGAAGTATCTAGTTACGCTGCTTCCTCCTTATGGTTTTAGCCCCAACTGCCTGTGGTTTTAGCCCAAGTGGCTGAAGGATAGCTGCAGGCAAACTGATAAAAAAAACGCAGATGACTGAATGCTTGGGAGTAACAGGAATTTCATATCAATTGGGCAAAACAAAATGCCAAAATAAAGTGGTTTTGACCTGACATTTTGTTACTTTGAATTGTTACCTAAAAGAAAAGTAGTGCTACGTGTACCGATTTAATAAAATAATCAAGCTTTGGAGTAGTGACAGGTCGCACATGCTAGCGACGATTGTCGCTCTTCATTAGCACCCCTGATTGGACAGTGGAGCTCTAGCTGGGTCCACGTGGGCAGCTCGTGTGGTTCCCGTAAGGGATTTACAACTCTTACAAAAAAGGCCGTGCTTGTGCGGCGGACTTAAGCCCCGATTGGTCCCAATTTGTACCCGTGTGGGCCGCGTATTGGCGAATATGGGCAGCATACCAAAATCCCTTTTACACCTAATGTTGTACAGGGGGGTGCCTCCCGGTGAACATTTTAATGCTCACGTCGGTAAACCCCTCCAATTACCAGATAATACCAGAGTCGATTCTATGGCGGCCAGCCACAATTGAGCTGGCCCACGTTTTACCTTCATTCTTGGGAGTTGGTATTTTTCGTGTTGAGCAAGCGCCTTTTGACATCAAGTGTGAAACACTGTGCGCTTTTCGTTTATGTGGTATTTAATACTGAGTGCCATTTCAAAGTCTGCTCTTAAAGCTATAATATGGCTGACCACACTGCCCCCTAAATGTTGGTTTGAAAATTGTATTTTGGCCCACTGCTTCGAATAAGTGTCACAGGGAAGAATTGTATGTTGTCCAGTACATGCTCGTTATGTAGAGCAGTTACTGCTGCATATGTTGTGCCAATACTGCATAACTGACTAGTTGCCAGAATCAAAAAGATGTTGTCTTTATTATTGTTATATATATGTTTATAATGTGCATGAAACCTCTACAGGAGGTAATCAGCCGGCGCGTATGATTTGAATGAAGTGAATAGAAGGCACACGAAAGCTAGCATGAAGTTTTGGAGTGCTAAAACCGGCCATCGACCACGTAGAGCCCACTGCGGCAGGCCGGTCCTGCCAATTGAGCTTAACTTGTTTTTACCGCAAAGAACAACATATGTTACAAATGCCCAGAAGAACCCTCTGTGTGCAACGTTTGGCATGCCCATGTTTCAACCCTGCCACGGCAAGTGAGAGACCTAGTCTGATTTTGAGGGGGCAGCCCCTGGTGTAGCGAGTATCCTATTTCCTTAAAATCAACATTTGTGTTGCATGTCCGAAGTGCTCCGGAAGAGCACTTGTGCTGCGGAAGAGTGCTCCGGAAGCCGCCAAAATTGTGCGGTTGTTACCAGCACGTAACCACCCTGTTGTCACACTTGTGGATGTCGTCCGCGATTAAGGGCAGCAGGCGCTTGACATTTCGGCTTTGACTACTGCTACTAACGAACCAGAAGACATGAGCTATGCCCCTATACCGCCAAGATCTCTTCTGTGACATCAAACGTCGCACCGTTGTGGCTTCTGAACTGGTAATGAACTTTGGCCCTTGGCCCCCGCCCGCCAAGCCAACGAACGACCCTGAAGGCCCAGGAAATGAGATGCCTTGAGGACTTCGAAAAGAGTCCATTTCGCTTCCATTGTGCCGTCTTGCACTGTCACGCTGCATTATTGCGAGTGCAATACTACTCCCATTTTCAGCCATTCGCGTAGCCATGGTCAGTAGGCACGTGATGACTGTGACGGCATACTAGCTGCGAGAAGGGGCTACCAAGTCGAGTCGTCGGGTGGTGGCGGCGGTCGCTAGGCACGGCGTGCTGCAGCTGGAGCCACGCTGCTACCGAGTGGAGGCGCTGCTGTCACCTCCTCTCTCAAAATGAGAGGAAGAGGAGGAAAGCGACACTGTAATGGACGCTTTGAACAGTGAAGACTTTGTCGACGTGTTCACGCAGCAGCCAAGAACGTTGGAATGCAACAAGGCGGCAACGACACCTTCAGGATACACGAGGAATTGCAACAACGGCTTGAAAAGAAGCTTGTTGGTCGTGCTGCTCGACAAGTAAATTAAAACCAGACCCGGAGGAAACAGCGGGCAGAAGAGACGTCGCAAAAACGAGCTGTACGTTTGAAAAAGAGACGGGAAGTGTCACTTGTAAAGGCTAGTTTCACTATGCAACGGGGGACTTTGAAGAGCAACGACGTTCAGAGTATGCGAGACGAGTTGGGGAATTTTACTCGGCTACGGGTGAATTTCACAGACAATTCACAAATAACCCATTCGGAAGGTTTTGTTCGGCGTGTAATCGCCTATGGCACAAAGACTGCTTGACTCCGGTAAGTGAGATCATGTATACGACTTTTCCCCTAGCTTATCAAGAATGGGACGAGGAGAGTATGAGAAGTGCTGTGATGTGTAGAAAGTGTCGAGCGAGCCTAAAGACCAGGGGGTCCCCCTCTACAGTTTATCAAACGGCTATCGTTACCCGCCTATCCTCGAGGGCCTACCACTTTAGATCCAGTGGCTGAATGTCTACTGTCTCCCCGCATTCTATTTGTGCAAATCGGGTGGCTAATGAAAGTGTGTCTTGTGTTAATCGTACAGTCAACATGCTACACCACAATTGGCTACACTGCTAGTTGAAAATATGGCGTAGCTTTGCTATTATTGCTTTCGCAACCTACCGGGCTTACCTAAAGCTAAGCCGCACATAATTTTATTTCTGCAGTCCCCACGGACGAATTGTTCTGCGCAGTTGCGCCATAAAAGCCTCACGCCCTCGCCCTGAAAAGCGACCACATGAAATAGACATGACGCGCATGGAAAAGCACACGCTATTAAGCCATCTCTGCCGCTCCCTATTGCCTCTTTTTGCCTGGTTTAGGCGGTCGAGCCACAGCTAGTTGAGAAGGAGGCCTTCAATTCCCTAATGGGGAAGCTAATGAGAGAACCTTTTGGACGTAAGGTTGCTACAAGCGAACTGAACAAGAACTCCACCGCTGTCGACGAATGACAACTCTGCACTATCACGCCCCACTACACACTACGACAAAATTAACCTTCATACCGCTGCATTTCAAACTAGCCCCTCTGCCCAGTCAAGAGACAATGGCGTGCACGAACGCAACTTCAGTAAATGACGAAGCAGAGATCAAACTCCAAAACCAACTTACAATGTGAGGACAAGTGACACCAATTTTGACGTGGACGGTCGCACGGTTACTGACTTAGTGGACAAAAGAGCCGACTGCTCAGATATCAAGGGACCGGTTGCCGTACAGAAATAAAGTTAACTAATTGCGTCGGCCTGCTAATCCTGGCTGCTGGCGGTAAGCTTATATACATCCGGGACGACGCATGGTGAGAGACAGTTAATGAACGTACTTATAACAGTTCGATGTTCAGACAGCAGGGCCACCAGAGTGTCATTTCGGGCATGGATTTTCGTAGAGTACATAGCGCAATCTTCGACCTTCTATCTAAGCCCATTAAGCTCTCGACGGACCAAGCCATCTTTGGATTATGGTGTCGCAGCGCTGGACGACAATGACAAAAGGACTAGAGATCCACACAATTGCGCTGATTCTAGTGTCCCTAGTCCTTTTGTCCTTGTCTGCCAGCGCTGCGACACCATAATGCTTGACAACCACCACGCCCAGCAGCATACCCTACATAAGTCTATCTTTGGAGCAACTTTGATGCATCACGTTGCTCTAAACGTCCTCAGCGGAGAATTGGTGGTGCCGTACTGATGAAGAGTAATCATTTGCCTGGGTACCGGATACATCAAAAGCGCTGAAGGCGCCGTCGAGAGAAATACACAGCTACTACGTGCATTTTCTCCTCCTCCTCCTCAGTGACAAAAAGGAATGATGTACACACAAAGCTGTAGTTGGAAATTGCATGATCGAATTTCTGGTTTTGAAAGAAGAAATTCAATTTTAAAATAGATATTTAAGTAAATAGTCGAACAATTACACACCACATATGGAATAATAGCTCAGTGCAATATAACATAGTTATAGTGACAATTATTAATAAGAGTTTTTAGGTGAACACTAATGGTAGTGATGCTACTTAATGAGAGATACAATAGGTTGATTATGCTGGTAATAGCTGGTGATAACTATGGAGGCTATAGGTAGTAACAACGATTATGATTATTAGTGATAGGAAGCTTTACTGATATCTACTGATAGGGGCAGATAGTGTTAGTGAAATCTATAAGGGTAGAGAAAGTGACTGTATTACTGGTGATAGTTGATAGCGAATGTTAGAGAGACTATAGTAGTAGTTGATAGCAGCAGAAATGGTAATAATGTCGAGAGCTAGTAACAGTAATACTGATGACGTGTTTGGTAACAGTAATAATGATGGCGATAATATAAGCAAAAACAGTTTTAAAAAGGAATATCAGCATCAAGATTCGCCTCAAGTAAATGCCTTAGGTTCAAAACCGGCAATATTGCGAGTTCGTGTCCAATTAGGAAGTAGATTCGAGTCCACTAATGTCATAGGTGTAATACGTAGTGGCTATAACTTGTTGATTCATCATTCTGAGGACAGCAGCGCAGTACTAACACGGACAAAACAAGAGAGATGAAAGCAAACACGGGTGCTGACAAATTCATTTCCTTCAACTGGCTGATATAAACAGCAGTTGTATGGCAACACAAGAGGAACGCAGGTGTCGGGCCACCACCACAAGCATGAATTCGGAGAGCCAGGCCACATCAAGGTTGTCTTATAATATTTAATCGTGACGTCTGTGCACCTAAGAGAGAAATAACTGCTGTTTCTGAGCTACCGAGAGCACGATAATGATTGCAGGTAATAGCCAGGAGCGACGGGATAATCATGCCATGGTTTTACTACTTCATTTCTTTTTCTTTCTTCTTTTCCCTTGTGTTTTCATACAAGGGGAAATAGGTTTAAGTGCGATAACATCGACGGCTAATGTCAGATATGGTTGTAGTTTCGATTGCGTTAATATCGTAGGTACAGGTGTGAATAAGTCACGCGTTGAGTATATTGAGGTCGTTGTTTCGAGTCCGACAATGTCGTGGGTTCGAGTCCGATAACGTTTTGGGTTGAAGTCTAATAAGGCGCGTTGTGTGCCAACGAAGCCATGATCGTATTGCGCATTTGCGGCTCGTAAGCAGTTTTAAGAGCAATCCTAAAATTTTTAGTTTACGTGAAAAACTAAATATCATCAATTTTCCAAACGAAAAATTTATATTGTCTTTTGATAGAATATTTTATATTCTTGGGTTTTAATTTTTATCGCGGCACTCGTAAACAATACATAATTCTGAATATGAGGCTTTCGAAGCGTACGTACCGCGTTTCGTCTTCTATGGTGGCATCGGAGCCGCAATGACGCTGGAGGGTCGCACATTGCACAGGTATGCAGGAAGAAAAAATTACACTTAATAAATCATATGCTTACAAGAACTTTCCACTTTTCTATTTTCATTCATATAAAGCAACTGATGCAATCATAACTCCACAAAACAGCGCAAGCAAATAGCTTCCATTCATGCAGAGGGCCTTTTCCCATTTGCATAAAGTAAAGCGATGCCACACTAGAGCACAAAAAATTTTAGGAAGCTTTCAATATATATTTATGTCAAAGTGAAAATCAGTTGAAGCTTCTTATTCTTTTTTTTTTTGAAGAAGCGACGCTCTCCTCCGCGCCGCGCTTTAATCAGCTATTCTCGCGCAGCTACTGCGAACGCTAGGAAACGACACTTTTCCCCCTTGAATCTCGCTGGTCTGTCGCAGTAGTCATTGGAGGTGCGCGTGTTTGGGCCAGATCAGCTTTGTAATGTTATAAAAGCTTTTTAAAAGTTGTGATAGACGCGATTCCGAGAGTAATGCTTAGTTAGGGGTTAGATTTTTCTTAAACCCGTTTGAATGGAGAACAGAGATAATTAAGCTTTGAGGCTAGGTGTATACTCCAGATATTCCGCTACATGATACCACCTTTTACCTTGTACTCCTGATCTAGTATAGCCTCTAACGCTTCTTGTGTTTGTTTTAGAAAGCTTTATTCTGGGCATTAGGGCAAAATATAAAAAACGAATCATAATGGTATTTTGAATTCAGGATCAGAGGTCAAAGCGAGACTTTGTCTATTTCGGTACTCTCAAGCTACATGTCTAAGCATAGTATATATTACGCGATCAACTATGAGTTTGAATCCTTGGTTAGTTACACACATTGCTGAGCAATTACCAGAATTACGCAATATTTAGTGATTTGCAATTAAACCAGAATGTTCTCCACATCATCAAGTAATATATTGTTTCAAAGCTTAGACCAAGCGTAAAAACACTGTGCTAGTTAACTATTCACGTCACTCTGATTTATGTCGTTAACTGCGTATGAAGCCAAACATCGGGCTTTGCGTAGAAAGAGTGCAAACGCTCTGTACTAGATAGCGACCCTTATATTTATCTTTGGTCGAAACGCCGCAACTAGGTGTTGACACTAAGGAACCGGAAGAGGTGGCAACATCATGCCCAGGCGTTTCCACCAATCAGGTGACCCAAGTCATGTGAGATAGTGCCATTTCGATAACGACGCAAACTCGAAATAGGTGACCTGGAGAAAAATGGCTGGAAGGAAAGAAAAGCACAACCAAAACGGCGGATCCGTGAACGGGCAGCGGCAGGGAGTCCATTCGACGCGCTAGATAGGAAGCGAAGAACAGCCCCTCACGAAGGGGTGCGCAAGAGGCGAGAAGGAGGCGAGGTGCTTGCGAGGCGGCAGGGAAGTTCAGAGGTTGGCACAACTGTCAAATGATTAAGAGAATTTAACTTCAGTCAGCCTACAGCGTCATCTATGATCACATGAAATCGTTGTTGCAGAAAATGCAAAGATGCTGCTGCTCTGTAAAATGGAATATTTATTTATTTACTGAGGCCATGTGTGCTCTATGTGGTCAACCATTTTCAGTGCTATAAGCGCAGGCTAGTGCCCAATATGGCAGCGCCGTTGACCCCTTTGTGAATAAACGGCTTCAACGGTAATCTTGGAGCCCAAGAAGAAAAAATCTGTCAAAGCTTCCACTTCTTGTCCATTGATGATCCAGGACCTATAGGGACAGATGCCATGATCTTTGCCTTTTTAATGTTCAGTTTAAGCTCAAACTTCTCACTCTTTTCTTGTACGCGCATCAGAAGTCTCTTGAATTCCACTTCACTTTCTGCCATTAAAGTGGTATCATCCGCATATTAAGGGAGATGTAAAAACTTTATGTGGAAAAACAAAACAGTATTCCAGACTTCGCTATCTTGAAGAAGTGAAAGCTACACCCCACTATACGCGAAGACACTGATTCTCAATGACTCTACATGGAAGACATCGCCGCAAGTGCAAGCTTCTAGAAGGAAATATTCCCCTTGCAAGTATTTAAATAAGCGTAGACCCGCTCTATGGTATTTCTAGAGATGAAGTATTTGTGAGGGCGGGCGCTGCAGGGCCGCGTTGGATCTATAACTTTACGTCAGGTTCAAAAAGCTTCTTCAAAATGTGCAAGTCTAGATAAATATTAGCCTCCTCCCTTTCTGTGTTCATAACCGCACCAAGAATATGCGGAGAAGGTCGAGCCTGGTATTTGGCAAAGGAATGCACCACTGCGCCCTTTCGATCGCTCCCCTTTACACTCGATCTTGAAAGCTAGTGCCAACCTCCGAGATTTAGTATAGGGTGGACTATATCGGTTAGGGGAATAGGGTAATAGCAAGGCCGTGTGAGCATTCCCAGAGTGATGCCCAAAGCGAAAGCGATAAGTCGTACAATTGAATGTAGGCAGCTGGAAACTTTTTGTGTTCCGTGTTTCTTTTTTGGGAGAGTGACTAAACTGAACTGAACTGAGTTAACGTCAGCAATGGATGGCTGTAGCGCTAGCGAGGAAATAGTCTTGTTGCATCTCTTTTAGCCAATGCCACAGAAGGTCTGGAATCTAAGCTTTCAAGGTCACTCAAGTCATGAGAAGTTACACTGCGTTAAGTCATTACTGCATTAAGAAACCATTCTTTTTATTAAGTTTAATCGCCTGAGTAAGAGTTAAGGAGCGATATGTGTCTTAGTATGAATATTTAGTGTTTTTACTTTGATGAGTGGTGTCAAATCGAAGATTGCACGCGGAAAAACAATGATGAGAGGATTCCCACCGAACGCGCCTCGACCTCGCTATGGAGAAAGACCACAGGAGATGATGTGGTCAACCATTTTCAGTGCTATAAGCGCAGGCTAGTGCCCAATATGGCAGCGCCGTTGACCCCTTTGTGAATAAACGGCTTCAGCGCCGTTGAGCCAAACCGAGCACACGCACGAGCTTGATACTCCTTCTGAATGTAAAGAAGACCTCTGCGAAGAACACTGATAAATGCACCAGAAGAATTACGAGAAATTTAATTACATTGATCAGCGCTGCTTAATGCCCTTTGAAATTCAGCCTACTTGAGCGAAATGAAACACGCCAATTTAGAAAAAGAGTTCCTGTGGACAAAACCTTGGAATGAGTTATTCCAAAGTTCGGAAGTTTAATAAGTGGTGCCAATTTGATAGAAAACCTCAAAAATGAAGCCGAAAACCTTGATAATTTTCACTGAAATTTATAATTCCGTCAAAAAGCAAGCTTTAACGCATTTTGAACGTGTTTTTTTTACTGTGAAAAATTTTGACATTAAATTAGACATATCCCATTTTCCATTTGCAAAATACCTTGAGACTACAATTGCTTCGTTGCCAAAACTACCGGCTGCTTTACATAGGTGGAATTTAAATTACAGCAGTCAGCCTTCCTTTCCTGATTACAAACTACGGTCTGCAGAAACTTTCACTCGCAAAACGACGAAGTTTGAGTAATGTCGATAAGCGAAGAACACTATGAGAAATTGTCTGTTGGCACCACCGGTTCTTGGTATGTAGTGTTCCTGCAACACTGTCAACGTGATCGCTCTCTTTCTTTGTTTGTTTCTTTTTTCTTTCGAAACCCGATTCGACTGATTAAGATGCCATTCGTCATCCCTCTATCGGCATTATGTTCAAGTTGTATAACTGGTTATGTTTCAGTGATTGAATATGAATGCAAACACTCCTTTCTACCTGTGTGCATCAACCAGAAGATTCAAAACTCGGCCACCTCAACAAAGGTCTTTTGAGTTGAAAGCGTCCATGCACTACTTCAGTCTAGCTTACAATGCATTTGTGCTTCAACATGCTGTCTAGTTGACAAGAGCGGCTTTCTTCCATTGTAATTCCATATCAACGATATTTTTTTGAAGCTCAGGGTTCTTCAGCTTTCATTTTCTAAACGTCATCAGACATATATGAGATTCCAGTCCGCTGGATGGCATAGCCGGCAAAAGCAGAATCAAAGATTTCTTTACAAATGATGCAGTTATCCCTAAAGGCAAATTGGGCATGTTTAAATATTCGCCACCATGAGATCTCAGCGAGAGCATGCACTGACAGTGAGATCTTTGTCATAAATGAATGTATTTTCAAAGCACTCGCACTATTCTTATCGAACATTATAAGGTCCAGAAAACCGCCAAAAATCACGAACACCTATAAACTACAGAGTTCCTTACTCTTACCTGGCGGAAAAGTGGGCGTTGTCATTTATGGGAGTTTGCATAGAGTTTGCTGGCGATTAGTTCAGCCACCATGGGTGCCCTTAGCAGCTAGGGATGTAAGCTACCTTTTACAGAACTATAACATTTGGTCAAGCATATTGCAAAACAAACCTTGTTCCGCATTAAAAATGCCCCAGTATTCACTATTAGGAATATAAATCACAAAAAGAGAACGAAGCAGAATGTATGTAAGTATAAAATTTGTCGAAAATAAGCAATGTCTCTCTCTCCTTTTGGTAGAGTATGGAGCAGCATGTAACTCATTATTTAGCCCCTAATAGGCATACTTTACAAACAAATATTGTTTTATATAGTTGCTCAGTCAGTTTAGGAAGTTGCTAGTGACATTTCGGGAAAGAAAATCATTATATCGCGTCGTCGTTTTTTGCATATTTGCTACAATGGCTTTTGCGCTCTATGTTCTCGCCTCGACCACATGATGATTCTGTGGAGAGAGCTTAGGAACGCTACTCTGTGTACCCGAAAATAATCCCAGTTTCCTTCACTACATAGCACACAGGCCCATGATGCTAAGCGCGCCTGGTGGCTGATATGAAGTCTCCAGTTTTCTCTCAATGCAATAGTAAGAAACAGTATGTTAACACCAGCTAAAGTGGCTCCTTCCGCATTTCAATCCCTTTTTTCCCGCTAAAAAGTGTAAAAATCTACTATATGGACCCGAAAAGCTACTAATTTGGTAAAACTAGCACTGAGAATGCGATGAGTTTGTGTCATTTTTATAGGAATGAACTTTCTTGAGTTCCCTTATATCGTATACGTGACGAAATCGCAGAAAATAGAGATCCCAATAAAAAAATTTTGAAATGATGTGAAAAACATCCAAGCTCTCATAATTATTCAACGGCCCGGAAATATTGTAACATTTTTTTTTTCTAAGGCAATAAAATTATGCTATATGTCTTGAATCGGTTTTCTGTGGATCATTCACATCGCTTCTCGCCGTACGAGCTACATACTGGGTTTCCCGAAGGCAGCTCGTCTGTAATCAGTACTCTTTTTTTACCACACAACTCTTAACCGCCATGAAACGATACGTCACATTCAGGACAGCATTTTTTCTTTCCCAAGTGAAGCTTTCTGCCGCACCATTGTCGCTACTAAGCATGTACCCTGTAGCAAAAGCTACAAGGTATATAATATGTGCGTTGTTAACTGTCGGGTTGTCATAACAAACAAGTCAGTAAAGAAAATAAACAATAACTAATTATATTAAACAAAATAATGTACTTACATGGACATAAGCGCTAAAAAATGACTTTGCCTGGTTCTTATCACTGATATCTTGGCCATTGCTGTCCGTTTGTTGCGATCTCGTATATGCCTATAGCAATAGAAAAAGGACAATGGAAAAATATAATCATTTGCCGAAGTGGATGAGTAAAAATCCTTTGAGAAGAACGCTAGAATCAAACGGCTCTGTAAAGGCAAGCACTCTTTAGCTCTGTACCCTTGCTTGAGCTGTAAGATATAAATTTAACAATTAAGAGGGCCGTCTGCAGAAGTGAAAGCAACATTTTGATCGAAATCTTCATGGGATGTTCGTGACTGTTGTTCGCAGTTGCATATGGAGCAAAGATATCCACTCTACCTACCGACTCCAGCGACATGATCACCACAGCCTTCATTTTAGGCTAGCTATATTGAAGCAATTGAACATGTTCGAAGTAGGAATTGTTTTGTGGTAGTGTAGAGGAAAGACGAACTGATATATACTGGGACCTGAAGGTAGTCCTTAGTCTTACTGCAAGAAAAAAGAAAGAAATATGTATTTAATGCATTTTCGAAGCCTTTATACTAAGTGACCCTTGTACCATCTTCAGACCTCCTAACATTGGTACAGCGGGACCAGAAAAAAGATTACAAGGGACTCATGACCGAACAAGAAATATTGCGACAAACGGCGTGATAGTTTCCCTACTCACCGTTACAGGGAGTACAACGCAAATTCAAATTTGAAATGGGGGGGGGGGGGGCAGAAAGCAGTCAATTTTTTTTTTAATTTTGACTATGCGCATGTGGGTACACCACGTGTGTGTATATATATGCTCTTCCGTTCTTCCATTTAATCAGTTGTCAGTTCTGCGCCGTCCTTGCCCACTTCTCCTTTTGTCACGTCTTTGTTGCGCCCTTATATTACTGTCCATCATGGTTCACCAACTCGCCCAATCAGCCGTTCTTCTACAATACTACAAAGTCTGCATTCGTATAACAGTGCATAGCCGAGCAAAGTTTGAAAAGGAAAACTGTTGCAAAAATGCCATTAGTCGCAACGCCGGCACAAAAGAGACATCATAAGGATAGCGACATAGGCGCATGATTTTGTCGATAAGGGAAACACATGCTTTAATTTATGATGCGGCTTTTATGTGGGTGTGCGGATGGGGCACCGGTGCGTACGGCAACTGCACCGCTACGATTCATAATTTTAAAGCTGCGGTCATGAGTCACTTGAGCTAATTTTCCTTTGCAGCTCTACGCTCGACAAGTGAAATCTGGTCTTTGGGCTCTTGCCTGGACAACGCTGCCTTACACTGCCCTTGCGCGGCCTTTCGTATAACTGATTAAGTGAATCATTTTCACAGCCCATTATAATTTCATGCGGTAGAGCGCTTTCTCCTCACAACAAGGATGCGAGACTGCATGCTGTCGGTGTATATTACTTAAGAAAAATGAGCATGGCTCAGTGATTTTAGGAGGTGTTTAAATTTTTTTACTACTGCTCCTTATTCATTTCACTATGCCGGGGACACAGATCATCTTACTGAGTAAAGCTCTGAGTATGTCACCGAACGCCTGCGTAACTTTATTATATCGGAGCTCCCTCTCGTCTAGTAAATCCTCGACCGATAGAATGCCTGTGTGGATCTCTGCCAGCTCTAAATCTATAGGTAATGACTAAATATTAGCCTTAGTTTTCGCCGCGTTTGCTTTTAACGTGGGGTGATGTATTTGGAATATGCAATTTTAAAAATACCCAGCAGGCCACCATTAAATGTAAGATTGTTAAGTGATACTTCTGTCACTTTATCGACAGCTGCGGAGAGACCATTCACAGTTGCGTAGCCTTTAATAGAGGTAAAGTGATTATAAAAGTGCTCTTCAACTCGTGTCTCTGTACTCACTTAGGAAGCATACAGTTGAACCACGTTACAACGAACGCCACTTCAGCGAAACAACTAATTCCTCGTCTGCGAACCATAGATGCCAATGCAACAAATTTCTCGCCGCAGCGAGCCATTTTTAGCCTTTTTCTCACTTTACCAAAACTTCAGTGGAGTCTACTAAGCGTAAAGGATTATTTTGTGATTAATTAGGCATAACGGTAACCATATCTAAATTCTCGAATATCCAGGCCGCTTACTTTAACCGAAAACGTGTGCCCATTGCAGCACTCCTGAACAAACACCTAAAGGGGCATCCTTGGTGGGTAGTGATGATGCACTGGATAGCTACCTTGGGACAAGACGCTGGTGTTATTTGCTAAGTCCGATTTACAGGCAGTCCACATTCATTCTAGATCACGCGCTCGCAGGCGCAACACGTCACGTGAAAACACAACGTTGGTCTGATTCAATCTCTCATCCATTTGCGCTTTTGTACCTTGTGTGCCTGATAGTGCCTGGCGCAACAAAGCGGAAGCTCCTGTCTGTGGAGGTGAAGGCAAGAGTATCAGCGAGGCTAAATGTGGCAGTAAAAAAATAGACATTGGAGCGGAACATGGCATCTCCATCATTAAAGTGTCATTTTTGAAGTTCCCAATTTTAAAGTTTGAAATTTGATGTTCGACATTAACTACGCGACGTGGAGCGATGAGAAGGACGACCAAGATGGCTTGGCTTACCTGCCGCAGTGGATGTGGTGGATGTTTTGAAGCCATTTGCAAATTAATTAGAGCCACAGCGACGACGTTGCGATGCAGTTATAGACTGAGTTATCGCAATGATCGCACTCTGTTATCGCAATGATTTAGGCAAGTGAAACCGACTGAATTTTTCTTTGGAAGTAAATTATTCTTTTGAGCGTGTATCGAAAATATTTACGGACACGCTTCGTCAGAATGAAAAATTCATAATTCAACGAAATAAGTCGCACTTTTCGCTGAATTTGTTGCAGCGAGGTTCCACTTTACTCACGATTACTATGGTTCTGTTTATGAGGTTTTATGAACAAGTGTACGTTATCGCTGGAGATGTGATCATATAATACCGGAGATCTTGGTACTCTCTAGAGCTTGATGAAATTGCGGATGCATGTGCTTAGGTGTAGACTACCCGTTGTTGGAAGATACCATTTCTTCCCAAAAGCGCCGATCGTCTTGTCGACATCAGTCTAGAAGTATGGTCTAAGCTGTATCAGTCGAGACGGGCCAGTGAACGAAATACATTTATTGAGAACGCACAACTCTTTTATAGACGAGGGAGGCACGTGTCAGGCTTGTCACGTGCGTCGTTCACGATACATCTTCCTTCTTGCGTGGAATAGATGCGAAGCACTTTGTTAAAGCGCAGGTGGTGCGGTGGTCTGGTAGCTCTGGTGGATGGGCGCAATGGAGGAGCCTGCGGAGCCGTTAGGCTCTCAGCCTGCCCTGTTGTAGTCACGGAAAGCTGTGCCTGCGGGGAGGATCCAGTACTACCCAGTGCCTGTACTGTTGCTGCAGCGGGTGTTGTGGGTTGCAGAGCACTTGCTTGTTCGCCCTCCGGGTCATCACGTTATGTGGCATTTTACTGAAAGAGCTCACCAGTCGCAAGTAAATGCTATCTGTTGCGAAGCAGCAGTTGGCGATCTTCTGTAACTACTCAACACGGCCTCGGTGCCACGGCTCCGGCATCTTGAGCTCGGCAATTCCATGTCCTTTCCCTCACCCTCACAACACCTCCGGCTTTGAGAGGAGGTAGAATTCTCCCTCTTAGTGTTTGCCTGGGCTCGTTTGAACACCGGCCTACTTGGCTGCAGCCCGAAGTCTGGAAGCCGAGTGCGGTCTTCTGCCCTGTAGGGGCCTAGCGGGGGAGCGGCCATCCTTGAGTGGAGTGGAATTGTATCAGAAAAGCCCAAGGCAGAAGTCATTATTTGTCTTTTCCGTTTTCTTTAGGATCGTTTTCACGAATTGGACCCCATTTTCAGAGCGTCCGTCTGAGCGCGGGAACTCCGGGCTTAACGTGACGTGTTTGAAATCGTACCTGGATGCGAAGAGCAAAAATACATAAGACGAAAACTGGGGCCCATAGTCAGTACACAGTTGAATTGGAATGCCGTATCTTGAAAAGATGACGCTTAGCTTCTCATTTACTCTACTGTATGCTGTGCGAGTCAGCTGTTCCACTTTCGAGAAGTTGGAATGGGCATCAAAAACAGACAGGTACGAGCTTTCCAATGCTGAAAAATATCAATGCCTACACGGTACCATGCATGGCCTGGTGTAGGCCTGATCATAAAATGCTCACTTTGTTTTGCGAGCGTATTTCCGGCAAACTATGCAGCTCCCTAACATTTTTGTAATATCCGCGTTCAGCCCCGGCTAGAACACCAGACATCTAGTTCTTGCTTGCCCTTATGCAAGTCCATGTGTCTCTCATGAATCCGTTGAAGAACTTCCCCGCGCGTTGACTTGAGAACAATAGCTCGTCTGCCTTTAAGAATAATTCCTCTCACCAACGACAGCTCGGACGCGAACGGCTTCATTACGCCCGTAATGTCGCCTTGCCCATCGATGTGCCGTATCACTAACTGTAAATCCGGATCATTTGCTGTTACGCCGGCCTGACGGCCCATTGTTTTTTCGCTTACCAAGTCGGACATGACTGCAACCGCGTGGACTTCAAAGTCTTCCGTGCCATCCGTGTTGTCCTTAGTCTCTGCCGTACGAGCCCTTGATAGCATGTGTACGAGAAAGGATTTCATTCCTGGTACATATTGCAGGTGAAAGTCATATGCCAGTAGCTTAAAAAAACGTTGAAGTCTGGGGCATTTCACTGATTCAATTTCTTGCAACACCAATCAGAGGCGGTAGACTGTCTGAATAACAATGCTACGTCCGTACATGAAAAGGTGAAATTGTTCACAGCGGAACGTTATTCCCATCACTTCGTTTTCGATTTGCGAGGATCTTTGTTCAGGGCTGGTCATTACACGTGACCCATAGGAAACTGGACGCCAGTTTTCACCGTGACACAGTAAGAGTGTTGCTCCCAACTCTTTTTTTATGCATCTGCCAGGATTTTGGTTTTATTCCCTGGGACAAAAATACCTAACAGAGGTCCACTGTTAGGCATGTTGCCGATGGTTCTACATTCACTAGCGTGATTGTGAGTCCATTCGAAAACAACGTCCTTTTTGATGATGTTCCGAAGAAAAGTAGTCCGTTCTGAGAGATTGGGCAAGTACTTATTGTAATTATTTGCTACACCTAGCATCCTGCGAACAGCTGCTTTATCAGTCTGATATGGAGTCTCCCTTAATGATTGAGTCAGAGCTGGATTGGGTCTTATCCCATCCTTTGTAATGACATCACCCAATTAAATTTAAGTCACGACAATCTAGCACTTGTAGTCGTTGAAGGTTAAAACTGCTCCCTCTAAAACCTGCAGCACGCTATGCAAGCGCGCATCGTGTTCTTCCTTAAACGCGCCCCATATCAGAAATCATCTATGTATACTCTCGTACGTTAGCAGCGGTCAAATATTTCATTCAGAATTTTCTGGAATAAATCCGACGCTGATGAGTTTCCGATCGGGAGCCTCGAAAATCAGTAGAGTCCGCATGAAGTACCGAACGTGCATCTAGTGTCTGTGATGTGCTCTAGAGGTATCTGATGGACATCCGACTTCGCATCGAGGAGCGAGAAATACTTAGCGCCGGCTAGCTCAGCTTCTATGTCCTCGCGCCTTGGCATCTGATAGGGCTCACGCTTTATGCACTTGGTAAAGCTTCTAAGATCCATGCAAGCGTGTAGTTTCCCGTCTTTTTGTGCGCACAATAACCAAGCGGCTCACCCAATCGGTATTGCTTGCATTATCAATGATGCCGCTTCACTCCATGCACTTCAGTTCCCCTTAAAAGGCTCCCTCAACGCCAGGGGCACACGTCGCGCTGGCTGGACAACTGGCGTCGCATCCTTCCGTAGGACCTTTGGTATTAGCGTTTGTTGCAGCCAGATCTCTGAAAAAGCCGGCAAAACTTCTTCAGAACGTTCTCACTGCTGCTGGCTGTGGTGATTCCTGCCATCACAGCACCCACTGCACGTAGAACTAGATCGAGGGACTCGCTTGCTAGTAGCCCCAGTAGAGCTTAATTTCATTTTTTGACAACGTAGAAGATGATGTCTTAAGACCGACCGTTCACAACCACGGGTAGCCTTGCTATACCAAAACGCCGAATGGCACCCCCACTCCGGCTGACTTGCACCGCTGGTAGATAGAGTAGGGGCTGGCTTGGCATCTAGTGTCTACTTTTCAATGAACTATCTGGTCAGCCACTTTCGCACTCACTACACACTTTCCACTGGCAGCCATGCTCGAAATTGTCCCATAAAGAATATTGAAGCTTTCTTCACTCTTCCTGAACTTCACTGATTTGCGGGGGCTTTTTGCAGCAGGCGGCGATGTGGTTAGAACTCTGGCACACGAACCACCTTTTTCTGAACGCTGGACAACTGCCGCGTAATGTATGGAAGCGCTTGAATCTGGCGCATTTTCGCGACTGCTTTTTGACTAGCTGTACTTCATTATCGGGCTGTGCCCCTGTCGCGTTTCGTAGTGAAGCTACTTCTTCCGCTTTGCAATCCTGCTTCGAATGCATCTTGACTAGCGCCACATGCTTAACGAGCTCTGCCCAGGCCGCGTTGTTGCTCCGTGCTTGTTTTCGGCGGTGCCGCATGCAACGCTCGAACGCCTCCCCTTCGCCTTGTGTTTTTTACCGGAACATGTATCTCTCATAACTCTCGTTCTGCTGCCCTTGGAAGTACTCTTTAAATTTTTTAACAATGGTTGTATAGTCTTGCTTGCTCTCATTCTCGAGGGAAAGAAAGTTGTTAAATACCTCCAATGCGTTCTCTCCTGTAGTGTTGAGTAGCAGTGCTGTTTTGGCGGCTACAGGTCTGAGGTCTTTTGAAGATTTCGTTGCTTGCAGAAAAACCTCGAAGCTCTGCTGGAAGAATTCCCAGTTCTTGGCAATTTTTCCCGACAATAGCAGTGGCTCCGAAAGTTTTGGCAGTTGCTCCATTGCGCACCGCGTTTCCACCACGCGTTTCAGTCTTATGCACCGGCAGACTGAAATGCCACTTCTGACACCATGTATCAGTCGAGTCGGGCCAGTGAACGAAAGGCACGTATTGAGAACGCACAGCCCTTTTATAGCCCAGGGAGGCACGTCCCGGCTTGGCACGTGCGTCGTTCACGATACATGACCTATACAAAGCTCCTGATTGTATCAACAAGTAGACATCCGTAAAAAGCAACGATGATTGCTTCGTCATGCTCTAATTACATCTTAGAATCTGCGATGGATAACAGTTAAAGCCGGATGCTTTCCGAGTAGGACACTCGTCGCCCCGTGTGAGGTCCACTTGTCGTTTGTTTCTGGTAGTCACAGTCGTACGGGCGTTCTAAATCTAATACGATAAAATATGCCTTTTGAAGTATGGCGTTCATTAGTTTCCTGTCTTCTCAAAAGCACTTAATACAATAGACGGAAAGTAGCTCTGTTGAGAACAGTAGCAGGTATAAATCAGACCTAGTTGCCTTCCTAACTTACTCGCCTGCTGGCGGTATACGCTATATACCTAATCATGAGTTTTCACTAACGTTATCAGTTGGTGACTAAAGTGAGCTTCTGTCCGCTTCTGCTCTGCATAATGCCACGTACTGGTGACAAGCCTTGTCGCCAGAAATGAAGATGCTGGCTTTAAACTCGAAAAAAATTCTTTATCGGGCTGACCTGGGCCCGAATGAATTGAGAATTGTCTGCGGCGATAACAACAATCACGTTAGCGGTCGTCGAACTAATAATGCCTTCCAATCACGTCAAAGCTAAATTTAAAAGGGACAAAGGAACATCTATAAAAAGACGTAAACGTGACTAGCACAACCTAGTACATTGCGGAAACGTACGCGACTGCTCGGGAGCTTCAGGATACATCGCGGTGCATTTTGAGTGACAGAGAAACTGATAAAGCTTCTTCTCGTGACAGCGCGCGTGGAGAAACAAAGAATGCGGAATTGATCCGCGTGAGAGTCATAGTAGCCAGACTGCATACCGGCGGCTCTTCAAATAAAGATTTCAATCGATTGCGGCAATACTTCCCCTTAAAAAGCATGAACGCGATGCTTACAAAATAAACTATCAAAGGTAAAAACCCTATATATTAAAATATTTATAGCACTCGCAACATGGTTGGAGGCACGCAACATGCCCGACTTACTTCTGGGCGCGCCCGCTGCCTTTGGGATGTGGTCGTGCCGTCGAGAATGACCTCATAGCCAAGCTGTCCGATGCGTCCAATGACTGTTGTGGTTAGAAAGTACCGCCGCAAGAGGTTTTAATCAGTCCACGGCAGCTTATTGCTGTTCAAACCCGAACTCGGTATCCCGGCCTGTACTCTGCGTCGTGTCGTCGCTAGCTGTATTGTCCGGCGTCAGCGTGGTGCTGACGCCCAGGTAGGCGGCACCATCCAGGTTCTCCTCATTAGTTGCATGCGGCAGAATTGCATCGAGCGTCGTATTGGGCTCCCTGCCGTGCAGCAGCTTGAACGATGTTGCTGTAGTGCTCTCCTGGACGGCAGTGTTATAAGCGAAGATCACGTAGTAAATGGCGACCATGTCCGCCATCGTTTTGCTGAGGAGCTCCTAAGTCCGTTGTTCCGGGGACCGTAGGCTGTTGTCCACCACTGGCTCGTTTGACTGTAGTGACAGATGACTGGCGTGAGCTCCACCGTAAATGTAGTTCCTCTGTCTGTGATAAGCAACTTTGCTGCGGGACCATTGGACAGGACTTTCGCTTCGGGGTAGCTGGTCATGTAAGGGGTTGCTATGATAATTCATTTGTTTTCCACTGATTAAGTGGGAAAGGGGCAGATGAGTTTCATCCCAATTTTTAGAGCGTTTAAGGGGGGCTGGTATTGCGTTGAGTAGATCAGCTGGTCTGATCGAAGCATCGTGCTTTGCTGACGCGGAAATGTTTCAGATAATAAGCAACGTCCCAGTCGAAAAAAACTACAGAAACTTTTCTGATGTTACGACAGAATTTCTGTGCGGTTTTTGACGAGAAACCTGTTGTGACAACAGAACATTCTGTAGTAACATCAGAAATGTCTGTAGTTACAACAGAAAAGTGCTACAGAACTACAGACAACAAAAATGTACTAGAGAAAAACTACAGAACTACAGAAAAGTACTATAGAACTACAGAAAAGTTTGATGGTTACGACAGAACTACAGGATATCTTGTCGTATTTTTGACACACTTCTGTAGTTTTTTTCGACTGGGGTCGGTACGTAACCGTGGCCAGTAATATTTTACCCCACAACCCCACAAGCCCGGCTGTGGGGATAATCGCGCAGCGCCTGAAGAACCTACTGTCTGTGGTTTTTGGCACAGTGAGAAGCTACGCGGGTCAGTTGGCTGCTAAATTATTCTTCACGACGATGTCATTGTTTTAGGCGAATTGCAATAAACGACGCTTGAACAGAGAAGAAGGGGAAGCAATCTTTCCTTCTAGGTAACCTGCCAGGTCTTCCTACGCATAGCAGTAGCGCTGATGCTGGGCAAATCGGCTGGTGCTTACCGGTTTTAAGAAGCCGTCATCGTCGTCTTGCGATGGCGGCGCGTCAACGGGCGCTCATGACAAGCAATCTGCATCGGAATGCTTGCGGCCGGACTTATATACGACTGTGATGTTGAATTCTTGGAGGCGGAGGCTCCATCGCGCAAAGCGGCCGGAGGGAACTTTTAAGTAGGCTAGCCAGCACAAAGCATGATGATCGCTCAGAACCCTGAATGGTTGTCCGTACAAATTGTAGGAAATTCTGATGTGGCCCAAATAATGACTATACATTCTTTCTGCGTCTTGGAATAGTTGTCTTCAACTTTCTAAAGGGAACTGCTAGTGTACACGATAACTTGATCCTGTCCACCAATTTTCAGAACGAGAACGGCGCCTAAGCCAAAGCTGCTTGCGTCGGTACGTATTTCTGTAGCCGCGTTTTCGTCGATGTCTAAAAGGACAGGAGGAGACTGTAAGCGGTGCTTGAGTTCCTCGAGGCTCCTCGAGGTTCCTCGGTGCTTGAGTCCCTCGGTATTCGAGGCTTGCCAAGAAGACAATGGCATCTTTCATGCACACCAGAGAAATCTGCTACTTCAAACGCGCCAGCACAGTGGCCGTTGCCGTTCAAATGTGGCTGGGGCGGAGCGGACAATAAATGGCATCAGCTTCAACCCGAATAGGCCGTCTGGTTAATGAATGCGGTCTTCTCGCGAGCTCTCTTATCGACCTAAAAAGATCCATCGGTTAGATATACCTTGCATTACAGAGCCGGTCCAATGCGTCTTCGATGCGCGAGAGAGGGTACACATATTTCGTTATGCTGTTTAGGCGGCGGTAATCGATGAAGAAAGGAAGTGTTCCTCGTCTCCGTAACCATAACAACTGATGCTATCCAGGAGCTTTTTGATGTCTTGGTGACGTCATCACGAAGCATAGCACCGATTTGTTCTCCAATGGCCTGGCGTTTAAGGTTGTTCGCGTTGGGGTGTAGGGCGGCGTAACGCTGCAGCATAGTTTATCTTAGTGGGCTGTCGAGATGGATCAGTAGTCTGAGGAACGCCCAGTGCCTGCTGAACCCCTTTCCGCGCGAAGTCCGCATGGGTCGCTAACTGAGGTTGTTGCGATAATGGAAGCAGCAGGCGTAGCTCTTCTCGAAAAACCTCGGGGATAAGGTCTCGCAGAATGTCTCAGCGTATATGTAAGGCGTCATAATGGTGTACCGATAGTGTTTTAAGAGGCCGGCTGTAGAGTTGCGTCCGTGCTTCTAAGATCGTTTCGATATTCGCTACTTTGTGGCAGACCTCGGCAACACCTTTTGGCAGCTGGTGAAGTAGACCTGCAAATACCTGATTTTCCACATCGCGCATCAACAGGTTCACGTTGGTTTCCTCTGTCATGTCGGGATCTGCGTGGCCGAAGAGGCGATTCATCGTCTGAACGTATGCCAGGACTTGCTTATTTGGGAGCTGAATTTTTAATTGGAGGAGGGCCTTCACTCTTTCTGTCCGAATGGAACCTGCAAACGCCGTCTAAAACTCCGCTTTGAATGTCTCTCAGTCCTTGAGAGCAGTGTCATTATTTTTGAACCAGGTTCGTGCAGGTCCTTGAAGAGCAAAGTAGACTTGCCTGTGTTCCGAAGCGCCGTTCCAGCCATTGAACGATGCCACGTGGTCGAAAAGTTCTGTCCGGTATTCCGTACCTTCACTGGGCAGTCTTTTGCAGAGAGGGCTTCTGGAGTTTCACGGAGACAACCTGTGCAGCAGACTGGGGCATTATCAACGTTGAGACTTCCGCGTTCGAACAAGGTCCTGCAGCAGACCGTGTTCGAGTTGGCGTCTTTGAATTCAGCGCCTGGCTCGTGACCTGTAGGCAAGTCCGCAAGGGCGACAGGAAAGATGCTGAGGTTTTCGCTTGAAGAAGTAGTCCGGATCTCAAATGGCAACACCTGCACTAGTTGTGACGTTGTGGTGACAAACCCCGTAGCCACAAATAAAGATACTGGATTTGTACTCGAATGAAACTCTTTATTGGGCTGACGCGCCGCCCAAAAGAATTGAGCGATCGGCGGCAGCGATAACAACAATCGGGTTTGTCGGTCGTCGGAATACGAATGGCCGTAGAACCCGTCTACGCTTACTTTAAAGGGGGTGGAAACAATTAGATAAATCTGCAAACGGTGATTAGCACAACCTATAACAATGCGGAGACATACACGAGTTGCCGGATTCTTCGAAACACATCTCGGTGCATCTTGCCGACAAAGAAACTAATAAAGCTTCATCTTGCGACAATGAGCATAAAGAAAGAGAGAATACATAGATGATCCGCGTGGCAGAGTAGGAGTGATAAGGCGGCATGCGAGCGGCTCTCGAATAAAGAACAAATAAAGATTTGAACGGATTGCGGAAGTATGGATGGTAGAGACAATGAAAAAAGTGCCATGTTTATAGGCGTTGAAGAACTCACGTTTTCAATATTCCGTCTAAAAACTAAGGCCTATTCTTGAAGAAGAAAAACCTTACCAAAACCTAACGTGTCCCGCAGAAAGGAGTAGAGAAATGGTAAGTGCCATTGCAAAAATATGCCCCTTTCCTAGACTTTCTCCGCTCATATTTGTCATCTTTATTCATCATTTTATCTGTCTCTAAAATAGACCAGCTGACGCTGCCGTAGATTTTAAACAGATATTCAAAATCTTTGCAATTCTCGTCACTCCTCACCTAGTCCCAGCTGCGGAAGGTATCGATTAACATAAAGAACAGATCTAAAGGGCACGCGAAATATACTTATGTAAAACCTTTTCATGAATTTAGCAGAGAATAATTTTAGCACATTCGACTCAAATTTAAATGTTTTGCAAGTCCATAATGTACGAATTATAATTGCAAATTGCTCCTGACAACGGCTCCAGGCGTACAACGACAAATCTCCGACCACAGACTTCCCCGATGAGGTCATTAGGGTTGGATGCCGCCACATCACGCGGGAGGGAGATTGCATGGCGGGGAACATGTTAAAGCGAACGTTTACTAACCTGGCGCCAATTTCGTCAAGTCGGCCAGAATTGCTACAAAACCATGCTCCTGACGGCATGACACGCGCGCTCGGCAGGTGCATCGGACCATTTTAATATCCGATGGCACATCCCGTTACTCGCTGACTCGGCACATACGCCTAAGCAAATTATTCACCACTTGTGCGTCGCGTGAATCGCTCGCCCTGCAGGTGCACCTGACCACGTGACTGGCCGCTCGCCTTACATAAGCATAAACAGTACTAGGTGCTTCGCAGAGCTGTATAGTGCCGGTTGTAGGTTCAAGTCGTTGGACGACGTTAGGTCAAATCCGACAACCCAGTGGAAGCTGTGGTCCGGAAACAAGCATTCCAAGAGTAGCATGATAAACTGAAATGGAGCAATACCCCTTTCGGACAGCAATTTGGATCTGATGTTCCAAACGTTCCCGCTGGGGGACACCTAGAAGTTTCGGACGTTCAAACAATGAAATATTCCCCACAGTTCGCTGATCATAGGACAGTAATTCCTTCAATCCGCACAAGAGGCAAATAATTGTCAAGTGTAAAGCAATTAAGGCTTGCCAAGATTTGAACAATAAAATATTAAGTGAAGCAAACCTATGTCCAACCATCAAATGTTAGGTTCATATGTCGCGGTTGAGCCCAGTTGAACTTCAGGTAGATTAGTTGCGCAGGTTCTGGCTTAATCAGGTGATGCTCAAGCTTTCGCTTACATAAGTAGGGTTAGCTGAGCTAAGCTGAAATATTTTTCAAAATTTGTTTGCGGGCGAACGCAGGCTCAGTTTAGGGGACAGTGAGGGAGCATCATTTTCGTCGCTCATATGTTTTTTGCTAATTACGTTATCTAATTGGATATTTTTCCCTTCAGGATAGGATATATGAAATAGCTAGTTCTCGTGAAAGTATTTATTTGTTTAGTAAATCGCTATTTATTGACCCTTAGCGTATATTTTCATGTGGGACAGATAATATAACTCTACCTAAGACACGTACTCCTGACCTTGCCTTGCGTACAACCATTTTTGCTTTGCTGTATGCCTCGCATTCTGCTCAGGCCACTTTTTACTTCCTTTCTTTTTCATGGCGAGCTGTTTACATTGACAATGCGCGTCTGCTTTAACAGTGCTGTATTTCAACCGAATAGCCTTTTTTTTTCTTCAAGAACTTCTCTATAGAGAGATTTTCCAAAGTCGGCTATGTAAGGCATATATATTCTCGTTCTGTGGAGAAAAACCAAAGAACAAGAGCAAAGAAGATGCCCATTAGAATCTTCTTTCTCGAAAGGTGGTTCTAGAAGTAGGAATTACTTTGAGAAGAGTATTAAAATATTTTTTAAGTTCAACATACAACTGGTAAAGTCGCACTTCTTTAAACCCGGTTGTAAATAAGGCGGAAACCTCTCCTTAATTAAACAAAAATAAATGCTGGAAAGGGCACTTACGTTGTAAGAAATGCGAAGACCGACGTGGTCGTAAAACTTAATAATAAGTCGATCCTCTTCACTGTTTCTCTGCGTTGAGAAAGATACATCCTTAATGATAATAAAATTTTGAAAATCCAGATTATATATTTTTGGTTCACTATATTATAATATCAAGGCCCCTGCGCGTTTCGTTTGCCCCATATTTAATGCGCAGTCTACCAATGATTCACCAAGCTCTGTGATAAAAATATCTGATTCCTTAATTTCGGATCTTAAAATTAAACAATAAAGAAATACAAAACAAACACATTACACATTTTTGTATTTTTCCCTTTGTTTTTATGCTAATGTCGCTAATGTATAGCCCTTTCTCACCGTTGTCTTCCCCCTTATGTAATGTCCTTGATAGGGATCTTTAAGGTAATAATAATAAATGATGATGATGCTGGAGCCCCACCCAGTGACGGGTGACAGTATAGTTCATAAAACTGAGATCTCAAGCTTAAAAATTTGAACAATGCTGAGAAAGAGAGAAGAGAGACCATTTTTCATTGAGAGGGCAGTGGCGACGAGTTTGTCATTCACTCCAGGCGGCCAGCTTTTGCACTCTCGCAGAACTCTCGCGGTCTTTCTGAGGTCCGCGAGTGTACGGCCAAGTTTTCACTGACGAGAACAATTTCCTATTTTTCAAGCGAGGCAGATGTGTCCTGATTTGCGGAGACGGATCCTGCGCAAAGTCCAAAGTTATGCTGCTCAAACGTGGTAGGCTCGCCGCACAGTTTGCAGCACGGTTCTTTTGCTTCTCGTACGACTTATAAATCGTAGGTAAATTGTGGAATCCGTGATGCCACCAGCTGACCTCCGCCGACGTAACCGAGAAACTGACCAAGTGTGTCGCCTAAAACCGTACTATGACCCGTGTGTGTTTTTATCGCCGTGAGCCGTCAGCATGATTCGTCTCTTCGCCGGGGTAACTGTAAACAGGAAGATGACCTCCGGCAGCAGGCGCACCACAAGCGCATGGCGCGAGATCGAGTTATTGATACGAAAGAGTAGGACAGTCTCTTTTCCGAAGCTTCTCTCGGGTCTTCAACATTACGAGGTACCCCGTTCCAAAATATTCAATTCTAACTTTGAATAATTAACCACCTGATTAAATAGCTAATTTGCATGAACTGACGAAATGGCTCATCAATTTCTATAAAACCGAATACATGTCCAAATGTTTTATTTGATATATTGTGATATCAGTAAATAACTAATTCATCTATACCGTGAAATCATGCGTAAATTCAAATGTAAATGACCAATTCATTCTATTAAATAATAATCGATTATTGCCTATTATTCAACATTTTCGTCAACCGTAAGTTATTAGCACTAATGACATATTCGTAGGACGAGTCACACAAGAAAACTTAATATTATGCCAGCCTATTCGTGTGTGTTGTGTAAGGTGGTGCAATAAAAAAGAAAGCGAATTCAAACGATTTAATATTACTTATGGTTGTTTCAAAAACTATAAAATACGCATACCGTGAATGATTAACAGTTCGTGCTTGCACTCTTTGTTGACAAGCTCCCGTAGGCTGTCTGCGGACTGATTATGCAACTCATAAAACAAGAACTGGTAAGACATTATTGGCCAGGAGCCCCAAACGAGCTGCGCAGCTGGAAGGCTGAATCCGGAGGAAATCTGTTAAAGGCATTGAAAGGGCTAAAATGATAAGAAGGCTATCTGCACAGAACTGCAGCGAAAATATTTAGAGGGTTTCTTAGATGTCTCTTAAGAGGAGAATAGCGAAAGCTTAACTTTTCTATCCTATAATTTGCCTCCCATCGTTAGCCTCTTGTCGGGATTCGTTGCAGCGCTACATATAATTATAACCTGTATACAGGAAAGGAAAGACGCTGCATTTATCTCACTTTTTCCGGAGTTTGAGTTTGGATGGTACCCCATCGCCCTTGTCGCGTGACGTTCTTTGGCGCTCGTTTAAGTTTGGCATTGCAGATGGCAGTGAAGCATCCCGCTTCGGCCATTCAGAACGCCGCAAAAACGAGACACATTTTGTCCATGACAGCATGAGCCATTAAAGGCTTTCACCTTAAAAGAAAATAACTTCCACAGGTGGCTGAAGCGAAGGTATTAGAGCATTCGAGAGGTTCAGAGCATCTGTGATGTGGATTTTTTAAACTGTAAGAAGCACGAGTGAGAACTTACGGCAGGCCCTCAGCACTATCGGTGAGTGCGAGATGACGCGCTGCGTCGCTGAAATAATGTTAGGTCTCTTGCGATATGAGACTGCTACATAAGGACAAGAGCAGCCGACAGGAGCGGAGAAGTGTGTATGGCGGGACGATTGGGGAAGGTTTATTGCGAAAGTGCTTGTTGTTTCCTGATTTGTGTCATCAGTTTGGGCCGGCAGTGTGTATCGATAGAGCATGAGATGAGGTCATGCCTCACGAACTGTCAATCATCCATTGTATCTTTGAACGGGTAAGTACTGTAACAGTTAATAAAGAGCTCAGTGATTAGGTATTTTTAAATCACCGGAATGTTTAAATAGTTGTTTATTATCAAATAAACGAATTTATTTGTTGTTGTTTATAATTTAAATGGTCATTTCACTGATTAGCTGAACGATGTAAAAAGTTGACTGGCCATTTATTCAAAAAGGAAATTACATATCATTTCGGGTAGAAAAAAATTGTATTACAATATGAGGGTAACTTTTCTCTGAACGAAATAAATACTTACTGCAGGCAGACCATTATTTAAATCGATGGTCACTTACGCATTAAGGTGGCTTAGTTGATTATTAATTTAGTCGATAAGTACCTACATCCAGTTACTTTATTTGCTATGAAAAATGTATAGGTTAGGGAGAAATATATGTTAGGAAAGCAAAAGTGTGAAGAAGCAAACATGCGGCAACATACACGGAAGCGGTAAGAGAAATGCTCTCGTATTACGGCATCTAAGCAGACTCCTAGTAACCCTGGTAGGTTTATTTGCATAGGTCTACCGTGCTTTGTATAAAACGTATGACGCATTCAACAGTATTCGAGGCCTTTAAAAAAAGCATACAGGATGCATTGTCAGTAACATCATGAATCATACTTTTGATCGTCTCTGCTTAAGGAATTTGGGCGCTAATGGGCTTCACTATATAATTCACTACGTCCTTTTGCGAGTGGCGAAGGTTCAGCCTAGTTGGCTCACAAATAGTTGCAGCTTGCTAGTAGCGGAACCAGTTTGTTGGAGCACCGACTCCCGAAAGCGCCATCTACCTAATAGCTTGTTCCAATCACAGTGCAAAACTTCCTTAGTAATGTATTTGAAAATTATCTATATTATAATTCTAGATTGATAGTAGCGGAACCAGTTTGTTGGAGCCCCGACTCTCGAAGGCACCGTCTACCTCAGAGCTTGTTCACATCAGAGTGTAGAACCTCCTTAGTGATGTTGGTTTTGAAGATTATATATGTTACGAATTCAGCTTGATAGTAGCGGAACCAGTTTGTTCGAGTCGGCAATGAGAAAATTACTTTGTTTTCTTTCCTGTGAAGTGTGCTGGTAGATGAGGTAATTCTCTGAAAGGAAACAAGCAGCAAATCGTTCGGCATCAGTCGCTGACAGCAGAGAACACAGCGCAGTCGAGGCCTGTCGGCACAGACAACCGGCATACGAGGTGGCACCAAAGGGCGCGGATCGGCATAATTGATGTGTGCATTTCCACTTTTAGGCTCCAGATCATAATCAAATACCACCTCCACTACTTAACTTCTTGTTCATGTGAACATCGCAGTCAAGCCGTGCTCGACGAAATTAGCTTCAGCGTGCATGTAAGTAGATAAACAATAGGTAATTGTCGCTAAAGGTATAAGTTGATTTCAAGTTAACGTAATTATAGGAGGGGCGGCAGAATTTTTCGTCAGGAGATGCGAATGGGGTTAAAGTATAGTTGCAGTTTGCGTAAAACCTGGTGTAGGAACCACATTGATACTGATGAGGCCGTCATTTATCTTTTGCCATGTAACTGAGGTGCGTCTGTGCATTTCGTTGCTTGAGTCAGCATCGGGATGAAACTGCCCCACTCATCGACGACTTCATTGGAGGACGCTGTTATAAGCATTGAAGAAGGCAGCAGTTGACACTGCTACTGTTGGACTATTTATTCAACCCATTCACGTCAGCTCTTGGTAGTGGTGGTTGTGTGCGTGATGATTCCGCATGCCTGTAGCCTAATCTTCACCGCGGATTGTGGGCGCTGTGGTGCTTTATGCCGTGTACGCATGTTTGGTGAATTGAGTGTTGGATTTGGGTTGAATTTTAACGATCTGCTAAAAGTGGCCCTCAGAGCTCACATTATTTATTCCAAAAATATTTTTCTGGTGTTTTCAGTCTATTTCCGAAATCATTTGCTGTCTTGCGTACACTGATATAAATTCATTTGGCACTGGTACCTTCTACTGCAGCCATTATCAAAGCAGCGTATTTTCTTGGAATGCATGTATGTAAAGAACTGCAAAACTACATATGTTAATATTAGGTAAACTTTAGCTATGTCGCATAATTTTCGCGCCAAGTGGCGGTCAGTGCGGCAGTGTTTTAACGTTTTAAGCCTAGAACTTTTGGCTTTTAAGAAGGTATGACAAGACGTTTTTTGAGGCATTTCTGCTTGCACCTTTTGCCTGTGATGTTTACTGCAATTAAAATAACATTTGTTGAAAGAATTTTCTAAAAATGCCATTAAACCTTGCTATACCGTTAACTTTGTAGGCAGGAAGTTTTTTTTGCCCGTTCAGTCAGTGCTCAGCTAGTGACATTAAGTATGGAGTCCAGAGGAAATACAATGTGAGTATT
Organism: Amblyomma maculatum; assembly: GCF_055883805.1. Lineage (NCBI taxonomy): Eukaryota > Metazoa > Arthropoda > Arachnida > Ixodida > Ixodidae > Amblyomma > Amblyomma maculatum. Next base: position 93,654,435 of record NC_139354.1, on the reverse strand, counting down.
CAGCTGCTATAGTGAAATAATGTATTTAAGAAACACTTGACACGATGCTCCTCATATACTTCGATTACACTCATTTTTCCATTAGTCGTAACTCTACTCGGAGATTTGTAACCCCGTTCCGAAAAATAGCTTCAGATCTGATGTTTAAATACCACCGACCTAGGTTACCGCAAATAAGTCGGGAAGATGCAAATGGTAAACTTCCCATAGAGTACTAATATAAATTCTTTTCATTAGGTTAAATATGTGCAATAGTTCACCGAATGGCATATGTGAAATTTTTAAACTGGTATTATATTTAAAACGTTTGCAGAAACTTTATTTTATTGCTAGCATACAGTGAGAACTTACTTATTTACTCTACAAAATTTAGTATGGTTCTGAACTCTACATCTAGGTTTTGCATGAAGGCTCTCCAAAATAAAAATACAGCAGATGCAGCTGCTGTGCCAAAGGCTTCAAACACATATGTGGCGACTCACATGAGGAAAGGAAGAAATTTACGCACATCAAACTTGTCTTGCGGAGTAGCAACTTCCTTTGCGTCTTGACGTTTTCCGCGCCGCATTTTCAGGCACTGAATCTTCTTTTTGAAGTTTTTTTTTGTTGCTTCTGTCCACTGGTTGGCTCCGACTCTAGGAATCCACACTCGACCTGTAGACATGGTGCATAGGAAATGACCAATAAAATTTCATTGAGATATATAATAGATACGGAAAAAGGCCACACTACAAACCCTTACTGGTGAACAATTTAACAGTGGAAAAAAAACAAAATCACATTACTTACATTATTATTAAGACACCGCCAATATATATGCAGAATAGGAGTTCTTCAATAATATTGTTAAGGTTTATTTACAAAGTGGCTCTGGACCTTAGCCTGATGTGCTGTTGTTGTTGTTGTCCAAATAACTTATGGCACATACCCACAGAGGGGGATCGGCCAAGAATTGGGTATCAAAGAATATATATATTTTTTTTATTATACTTGCATAAAAAAATGATTTGAGGGATAGAGGAAAGGAAACAAAACGGGAAATAAGTGAAATATAAAATGAAAAGTGGTAACACTCACGGGAGATTGACACTACAATTGTAGAACAAGTGATGTTTAAATATTTAGCAAAGCAAACGATTTGAGTCCAGTAAAAAAATTTGCATAGCGGTAAAAACAGACCTGTGACTGTGCCCAAGGATGGTGGCGCCAAATGATAACAATGTCGGGCTGCTTAAACTAAAGCCAAGCTGTTGCAATGGCCTTTCCATCAACTGTTTTCTCAACGTAGTAAAGCGGCGGCAAAACAATAAAAAGTGATCTAATATTTCTTGTTCACCGCAAAATGCGCAGACGCGAGACAGTGCCAAACCGGACCTGTAAAGATAGAAATTTAAAGGTGGGATACGGCATCGCAGCCTTGTTAGTGAAATCTCAAGTTGCCGTGAATGACGATTTTCTATTCCAAGAATAATTTAGATGCAGGTAGTCATCAGATCTTAAAAGATGCCCATTTTTTATATTTATTAGAACGTTTCTTCGAAACCTCGCTGCGGTGATGTACGCGGTTGCCGGAAGGATAGATAATACGGGGCCATTAAGGGACTCTTTTGCCAAATTGTCAGCATATTCATTTAGAGTCACATTGCTGTGGCCTGGTACCCATACCATATGTACAATTTTCAAATGTCTAGGGATCAGGGAGACAAAGGTTTTTACTATTGCAGAATCCACCGACGAAGAGAGAGATGAACACAAGGATAGAGAGTCGGAAATTACAGCCACTTTAGAAAATGAGGAGTCTAATTTCTGTAAAGCGAGTACCACCGCCAGAAACTCCGCTTCAAAAATTGGGGTGAAGTCCGGAAGCCGAACAGAAAAAGACCAGTCTAAATGTGGACAATATATACCCACACCCGCCTTTTCATTACTTAGAGATGCGTCAGTAGCTACAACTAAATTAGCAGAAAGGCTTCTTAAATGATCTTCTAATAATCCGTTTAGAATAACGGATGATAAGTTTTTAGCATTATTCGGGAATATGTCGTCAAAGACAATTTCAATAGATGAACCGATGGTTTGTATGGGTAGAATACTAGGAAGAGAAACATTTGAAGGGTCCAGCAAATTTTTGACCGTAACAACCTGCGGGGTGTGAAATTTAGGCCAATGGACACCGAAAAAGGAGGTCGGTTGACAGCAAAAAATAGACATAGATCGGTGAAACTCTGATTCACATATCCTTAAGTACGTCTGAACGGTTAGAATTTGTAATCTATATATCAAGGGTGGAATCCGGGCTTCAAGGTAGAGCACATTGTTGGCAACAAATTTTGGAAGTCCAAGACACAACCGTAGCGTTTCTCGCTCCAAGAGAACAAGCGACCGAATTTTATAAGCTGCTGATCCTGAAAACAAGACTGAACCGAACTCTAAATTTGGACGCACATACATAACATAAATCATTAAAAGGACATCTCTCCGCATTCCAGACCTGGGACGACTAATTCGGCGCAACATGCCCACGGCCCGAGCCCCTTTCGTAGCAATATGGTTAATGTGGGGCTGCCCTGAAAAATTATCATCATAAGTGACCCCTAAATACTTTAATGATTCAACTTGTGGTATTATTTGCTGCCGATACATTACAGACAGACTTACAGAATCTTTTATATTGAATACGAGGACTGCGCTTTTGTTCACATTTAATGTGAGACGCAAGCCACACAAGCAATTCTCAATAGAGTTTAGGTACATTTTCAAGTGGAGTTAAAGGGATTGAATATCTGATGCAGTTGCAAAAAACGCAATATCATCCGCATATACGTAAGTGCGAACGTCATGATTAACTGGAGTTGAGCTGAGTAGTATGTTGAAAAGGACTGGTGAAAGGACTGCTCCTTGCGGCACTCCCCTGGCTTGCTTATATCTGCCAGAATGAACGCCATTTAATGCACAGTAAAACTCTCGGTTTTGGAGGAATTCAGATATCCAGGCTACTAAATAATGTGGAAACTGAAGAGATTTTAATTTTTGCAATAGTGCTATGCTCAACACTATCATAGGCTCTGGCTATATCTAGCGATATCAAGGCAGCGTGCCTTTTTTGGCGCCGCGCTAAACAAACTCGACTTTCGAGATCAGCATGCGCATTCCAGATGGAACACTTTTGACGGAAACCAATTTGGCAAGGGCTGAGGATATTTTCTTTATTCATGAATTCCGAAACACGTATAAGTAAGAATCTTTCAATTCATTTTACAATGTTTGATGTTAATGCAATTGGTCTAATATTATCAATGGTCTAGGCACCGGCTTTATTTTTAAGTAAAGGAATTATTTTGGCAAGTTTCCATTCTGGGTGTATCCAAGCATGTTTGATGGAATAATTTACTAGCTCTAATAACGTTTCAGGTGACTCGTCAAAAAGCATTAACATTTTTGAAGTTACTTTATCAGGACCGGGAGCAGCGGCTGGTAATATCATAACTATAGGAGAAAGCTCAGAAACGGAAATTTGAGGATCATTATTAACTGGTTCCATTGGCATTACAGATATCGAGCCCGAAGGAAGTACAGACGAGAAACGCTTCTCCAGTCCTTTGGCAATGGTTCAATTGTGTCTATTGCTTCATGGAGAGTCAAAATAAAGGAATGTAGATTTTGTGCTTGGGGAATCTTTTTCCGCGAGCGTAAAAAACTAAAAAGAGCAGTTCAATTGCCAGATTTAGAGAGGAAATCAAAATGCTTAGCATCATACTTGTCCTTCGCTTTTGCAACTGTACGTTTAAAAGTAGCTGCAATGAGCTTGTAATCCTGCCAGTTTTTCGGCCACTGGTTGTGGAGAAGCTTTTTCTATGCCGCCTTTCTGCGTCTGTAATCTCGGGAACAATCAGCATTCCACCAAACAGCTGAAGTATTCACCTTTGAGCTCCGTACCAAGATCTCAGACTTCTTACGGCAATCCTCAATCACCGAGCATAAGCGTTTTGATTTTTGTTCTTCATCCGTATTAGTCAATGACTCAAGATTAGAGCGTAACGTTAACTGAAAGTTATTATAGTTGATGAATGACTTCAACTGAGAAATCGCTGGAGTTACAGGGCGATTAACCTCAAACGCAATCGGTATGTGGTCACTAGAGGTGCCACAATCAAGTGTCGACCAATTATTAACGAAAAGACTGGGAGAGGTAAAAGGTAAATCTAACACAGATTGACTGTGTTTTCTTATGAAAGTGGCCGAGCGCGAATTTCTACAGGAAAAGTTATTATTTGTTATCCAATCCCAAAGACGCTTGCACACAACTATCTGTCTTGTAGCCCTATCACACAGGATGCGATTAAAACCACCAGCCAGAAGAACTGAGTTTCGACAATTAACTAATAGCAGATCTAGAGGTTTTGTATCGTGTACACCGCTAGGGAAATAAGCATTCACTAAGGAAAACGGACAGTGCCCTGGAATTTCAAAGTCTAGGGCCAATATCTCACAATCTATAGAAGATAGCTGGAAAGAAATCTTAGCCCTGTGACAAAATTTTGTACAGACAAATGTAATTAAACCTCCTCCTTTTGATTGGCGATCTTGTCGGAATTAATGATAATTTTGTAAATAGAAATGCGTTTCGGCTGTTAGCCAAGTTTCTTGAAAACTAATTATGTGTGGATTATATTGAGAAGAAATGTAAACTAAATCTGTTGAAGCTGTTAGAATTGAACGACAGTTCCAATGGATAACTCTTAGTGCCCCTATGATTGCGAAATCTGGGCAGCCGCAACTGCCTGCCCCAAAATATTATCCTCCGTCTTTGATGTATGCTGATGTTTCTTTGATTTTGGTTGGGACCACGGAGAAGAATGGTTGGACATTGGAGACCCACACCGTTTTAGAATTCTTACATCTGATTCCACCATCTCTGCGTCATTAATGTTTCCATCGTCATCTGGAGGAGCAGCCTTGTGAGGCGAAGCAACAGTAGTGCTTTCAAGCAGTTGAGAGCTTTCAGAGGGCATGTTTGCTATGGAAGGGGGTGTTCCTGATTGCAGGGCTTGCGTTAGCTGAACTGCCAGAACGTTATAAAAACACTCTGTTGCAGTAGCAACTATTGGGTCGACCATTTTAGTCATTGATGCTTCCACTGCAGTCATTATCGCCTTTGAGATTGATGCATCCAGAGGAACAACTGATCGGGCTGACAGACCTGCATAACCATGTAACCGCTCCTCAACCTCTGTTATAGCCTCACGACGCGAACAGCGTTTTCTATCTATTACTTCTAGAATTTGCAGCTCCTGTTTTCGAGATGGACACTCCAAGGAGTTTGCAGCGTGGGCTCCACCGCAAAGGCAGCATTTGTCGTTTTGTTGTGAACATGATGACGAATGATGACCATCGCCACATTTGGAACACCGCACGGAGGACTTAAAACCACGAGCACTGTGTCGTTTTGTTGTGAACATGATGACGAATGATGACCATCGCCACATTTGGAACACCGCACGGAGGACTTAAAACCACGAGCACGGTGACCATATCGCCAGCAATTAGTGCACTGCAGTGGCTTAGATTCAAGAGGATCCACACGGAAGATCAATGGCCATGCTTTTATCTCTAACGGGCATGAAGTTCCTGCAAATGTGACAATCACCGACTCTGTTGGTACCCGCGTATTATTAACCTCCCGGCTGCAACCATACACCGCTACCACACCAGCCGCCGAAAGAAGGTCGAGGGTCTCAGCTGGAGTTAAAGAAGAGTCTACTCCTCGGACCAATCTTTTTGTGCATGCAAGATGAGTAGGGATAAAGCTGCTCACCTGAAGCGATCCAAATGAATTGCATTTAAGCAGATCCTTCACGCAATTGAGGTCTGGAGATCGGCACAGTATCCCGCCACGCCCAAACTGCCTCACTTCTGTGATCGAGTCATACAGCGAAGAGGCTGCCTGGAGAGCAGCTCGAACAGTCCCAGAGTTATTCATTTTAATAAATCCGCCATCCTTGGGCACCAGCGCCACAGGAATGTTTGGAACGCCAGATCGTTGGAACGCTTTTAGAGGTAGATCGTGAGGCGTAATGAAAGCCGACCAGTGAGAGCGCCCCTGGCCGGCAGACTGCATAGACATCACTTTACAGTTACAATCTCTCTGCGAGCGTTATCAACACGGTGAAAAGCGCAAATGCGCAGGGGAAAACAGGAAAAGAGGACTAGCCGCCCAATACTTAGCCGATTCACGCCTTCTGTTCGTAGCGGTGCCCTAATACGTTAGCAGGGTTAGCTAGCACGGTGGCAGCTCGCTGGCACCGTGCTTCCTCTACAGTGAGCTTCCCCTTCTTCCACTTCTATTCCGGAGAGCCTCTTTTTGCACTTCCTTGTTCTCTTTTGTTCGCAGACGAAGCCCCTTGGCTGTCAGTCAGAGTCTCGAGCGAGAGTGGCAGCGCTTCATTCTTGCGACGTGAACTACCTGTGTTTTCCGAGAGGGGCGACCTTGGGAACATTGGCGAGATACGACGTACTTCAACTCATTGATGCGTTTGAGCACAATAAATGGGCCTGTGTAGTGCGACAAAAGCTTCTGGGACACACCACGCTGGCGGAGACGTGTCCAGAGCCACACTAAGTCGCCGGGAAGGTAGGAGACATCCTGATGCCGACGATCGTAGCGCTGCTTAGAGTGGTCCAGCGAGGCCAGAGTGCGTAATCGGGCGACCCGACGAGCCTCTTCAGCGCGGCAGAGGGTGCTCGAAACAGACGGCTCGGTGTCGAGAGAGAACGGCAAAATGGTGTCAAGAGAACGTCGAGGCGGACGGGCGTAGAGGAAGAAAAATGGACTATAGGAAGTTGTCTCATGCTTCGAGGTGTTATAGGCGTAAGTAATGGAAGGAAGCACGTCATTCCAGTTCTTGTGCCGCGAGTCAACATACATCGCAAGCATGTTCGTCAGTGTCCGGTTTGTACGTTCGACGAGGCCATTTTTCTGGGGATGGTACGGCGTAGAGTGACGCAACTGGCAAGTACAATAGCGCAGAAGCTGTTCCACAACACCTGCCGTAAACTGGCGGCCTCGGTCACTGATAATTACACGAGGAGGCCCATGACGGAGGACGACAGGGTGAAGAAGAAAGAACGAGAAGTCAGCGGCGGTGGCGGAAGGGACGGCGGCAGTTTCACAGTAACGCGTGAGATGATCAACGCACACGATGACCCAGCCATTGCCTTTGGACGAGCGGGGAAACGGGCCTATAAGGTCAACACCCACTTGCTCATATGGTGTGGTCGGTGGTGTCACCGGATGTAAGTGGCCCGGCGGAGATGTCGTGGGGAGCTTGAACCGCTGGCACTGCACGCAGGAGTTCACGTAACGCTGAGTCGTTCGATGCATATTTGGCCAGTAGAAACGTTCCTTAATGCGCGTAAGTGTCCTGGCGAACCCCAAGTGCCCAGCTGTAACGTCATCGTGCATAGAGTGTAGAACAGAGGAGTAGAGGCTAGCCGGAACGACTAGCAGAAAGCGTGCACCGCCAGACGAGTAATTTTTTCGATACAGCAAACCATCGCGAATGTAGAAAGGGTTCGCAGATGCTGGATTACGAGCTTTATCTCTCTGCAAGAGGCATGTGAGGGGGTAGGCCACGTCAGCAAACTTAGGGATGAAACGTCGAAAGTAAGAGCAAAGTCCGAGGAAGCTCCTGAGTTCTTTCACAGACTTGGGCTCTTTGACGCAGCTGACAGCTTCAATCTTCTATGGGTAAGACCTAACACCGTCTTTGTCAACCAAATACCCAAGCAAACGATCTGGCGTTCACCGAAGCGGCACTTCTTAGAGTTCAGCACGAGACCCGCTTTTTACATGCAGTTAAGGACCACAGATAAACGGCTGTTATGCTCGGCGAAGGTCCTCCCGAAAATAACTACGTTCTCTAGGTAACACATGCAAATTTGCCACTTCAGTCCACGCAAAAGAGTGTCCATAAATCTTTTTCAAGGTAGCCGGAGCGTTGCATAGGCCGAAAGGCATCACGTTAAATTCATATAATCCATCTGGAGTCACGAATGCCGTCTTCTCCTTGTCTTTCGGATGCATCGGTATCTGCCAGTATCCGGACCGTAAATCAGCAGATGAAAAGTAGGAAGCTGAATGGAGGCAGTCAATGGCATCATCAACACGTGGGAGCGGGTAAACATCCTCTTGGTGACAGTATTGAGGCGGCGATAGTCGACACAAAATCGCCAGGTGCCATCTTTCTTTTTCACGAGAATCATAGGGGCGGCCCATGGGCTAGATGATTCCTGTATGATTCCTCTTAGCATCATATCACGGACCTGTTCGTCAATTATCTTACGTTCTGAAGGTGAAACACGGTATGGTGTCTGTCTAATCGGGTGTGCAGATCCAGTGTCGATCATGTGACGGGTGCGGGAAGGCGGAATGGGTGGTGGCTGATCTTGAGCAAAGTCGAACACGTCCGCATGTTTCATAAGAACCTCCATCAATATTCGGCGGTCGTTGGTGGGTAGCGATTCATTTATCATAGACTGAAACTGGGAATCAGTATGATCTGGACGTCTAGTTGAACGAGCAACGCCGTCACTGAACGCTGCGATGTGCATAGAAAGGCGTTCTTCAAAGTCGGCGAGTTTCAAACCAAGCGGCAATACGGCAGGTTCATTGGTATGGTTGACAGTCCAAAGCGTGGCACGGCCCTTGTTCACTCGAATAACGATGCGGGGCACCAACACACTCTTTTTGGCACCGGAAAGGGAAGCGGGTTCCACCAGAGCGTCGAAGGCATTGGGAACCGCACCCGAAGACACAACTGGGACGAAGATGGCGGACATCGCCGGAACGACGGTATGCTTGAAGACAGAAAACACTTGGACCGCCTGCGGCGATTCTTCTATGAGGGCCGATCGAAGGCTGAGGCTTATTGATATCTCGCCACTGTTGAAGTCGAGAGTTGCGCCACACGTCTGTAAAAAGTCAACTCCTAGAATAACATCGTGCGTAGAGCGAGGGAGCACCGTAAATTCAGTTCTAAACTCATGACCAGCCATCGCTACATTTACATAACAAATACCAAGCGGAAGCAACGATTCTCCCCCTACACCCCGAAATAGACAGTTCTATCCCAGCCAAACATAATTTTGCGGCCGAGACGGTTCCTAAAATCTAAGTTCATCACGGAAACTGTAGCACCCGTATCTACTAAGGCCAAGCACAAACACCATCCACTAACACTTCCAAGCGGTTCTTCATCATAACGACCGGTAGAAAAATTGGCAATATCGATGACCTGGCGACCGCACCTCCATCGGCCGCACACGCTAGTTTCCCGGTGGCGGAGAAGAACGGCGGGGAGAAGGCGAATGTCGGGACTGGCGGGCAGGAGGAGTCAGGTTGCGATCAGAAAATGGCGAGTCGTTGCGTGGTGGTACGTAGCGGTAGGAGCCCGAAGGAGGGGAATAGGTCGGGTCATGGACTTCTGGGCTCACAGTAGAACGGCAATTTGTCCATTGGCGCTGGTAGCGTGGTGGCGGGTTCCGGCGGCGGCAGAATCTGGATATGTGGCCAAGCATACCACAGCGGTAACAGACGGGTGGTTCACGAGCACGGTCCAAATAATAGCCCTCGGTAACAGGATCGCAGCGATCAGCAAAGTCCAGCCGCTGGGGTTGTTGCGGAGGAGGTGGCGCCCTGTAGTGGGAACGAGCTGGGGAAGCAGGGCCGTATGAGTCGTTTCGGTGGTCACGGACGGGAGGAGGAGCGGTAGAACACCAAGAAGAGCGCTGGATGGGAGCTGCCTGCAGGGAGCAGCTATCACAGGGGATTGCACTGCGGTTCACATCTTGATGACGGGAGAGCTCATCACGGACAATTTGGCGAATCATCTCTGCCAAATTCGGAGGCTCATGTGAATGCGCGTGAGAATCCACGCTTGCAACAGTGGTCACGTTAGGCAGACGGCCGAATTTCGGGGTTATGCGACGCAACTTTAAAGTTTCGAATGTACGACAGTGCTTGATCACGGCCGCGGGAGAATCTAAGTTTTCTTTTGTGATTAAAAAGTTATATACATCCACCGCGATGCCCTTTAAGAGGTGGCCAACTCTGTCTTCGTCAGACATTATCGGATTCACCGCTTTGCAGAGTTTTAGGACCTCTTCTATGTACATTGTGCATGTTTCACCAGGCCCTTGGGCTCACTGGAATAAAGTCTGCTCAGCGCATTTCCGTTTTGCCGTGGTACCCCCGAAACAATTTCGAACCTCCGCTTCAAAACGATCCCAGCTTGTTAGAGACGCTTCATGGTTCTCAAACCATGTCAGGGCTGTGGAGTCTAAGAAAAAAACAACATTTGCCAGCATTACAGTGGCATCCCAGCGATTGTACTTGCTAACCCGCTGGTAATTGGTGAGCCAGTCGTCCACGTCTTCGCCAGCCTTGCCAGAAAAGGTCCGCGGCTCACGGTAATGCTGCCATGCGGGTGCCGCTGGACCTGGCTGCCGTACGTCGCCGTCTTGGATCACTGTGAGTGTCAAAGGGGGAGCCCAGCGAGTCGTCGGCTCGAACGAGGTTGAGAGGAATCCGTGGTGATCTTTGCAGCACCTTCCACCACACTGTTAAGGTTTATTTACAAAGTGGTTCGCACCTTAGCCTGATGTGCTAATCAAGATAAAGTGAGCTTCCTCTTCTTCCACTTCTCTTCCGGAGAGCTTCTTTTTGCACTTCCTTGTTCTCTTATGTTCGCATACCTGACAATATAATAAAAATGAAATATCGATGCAAGAGAGCACGCGTATGTGTTAAATACGAGAAGTGTTAACAAAACTATTGGCAAAACTTTATTAAAATGTTGAACAAAAATAATAATTTAGGGTTAATATCAGACATGGCAGTTGTCGCCTTTTTCAAAGGGAGGGGGCGGCAAACAGATAAAAAGAAGAAGGAGGGGTTCACAAGGGTCAACTTTAGCTATTAAAGTCAAATGTTGCGCACAGTATGTAAAATTTAGATTCCTCTTCTTACACCATCGTGACCCCTTCCTGCTTACAACCAAAGCTGTACCACCCATGAGGGCACCACTTACTTCTCTCATTGAATACGGTCCGATAAGAAAACATCAATGCATCATGCTAGTCCGAGTAGCAACACTCACCCGCACTCTGTATGCAGAAGCAGTGGAACGTGACACGTGTGTAATATTTCGTGAGCTCTTGTTTAGCGAACACTGTGGGAGTCTCGGTGGTGGAGTAAATCATGACGGAGGAATCAATAACATGTGCATTAATTATTGCCTAGATTTGGTCGCGAAGCTGGTCGATATTTTTTTTTCCTATATACCATTTGCTGGCGCTTAAGCTTAAGTAGATTCTTTTATGCGATAGGGTAAAAGGCGCCGTTTACTGCACGTCCGTCGTAGGCGTTGGCTTTGGAAGGGAAATTTACGAGCATTCCAATGGGAGGCGGTATCTGGCAGTTATTGCCACGCACTGACTGGTCATAAGATTCCATGATGTTATGCCTGGCAGGAGCTGCCAACTCGGTTCTCTCCTTTCATATCTGAGGGGGACATCAATTCAGCCGGCGAGGACATTTTAATTCCCGCTACGTATAAGCCACACAGGCAGGTTTATATAGCTTGGCTAAAGCGAGACCTAATATGTGGGTTGGTAGCCCGCGCCTTCGCTGCATACAGTGAATTCCGGACCTTCAGTGGTCCCCCAAATTGTTTCCTTGTCCCCACTTGTCTGCACATAGGTGAGATCTCGCAAGATAACACAGGTATTTACTTTCCTCCCGAAAAACGTATGCGTTTACAACTTTGTGTCTCGCTAACTATCATATGCTTTGTTTGAATCCCGTCGCCTTGCGCATTACTTCAAAATTGTGGATTATATTTCTAAGCTGGTCTGTTCTACCTTGAAAATGTGTCACCTTGTTTCTAGCAGGTTACAAATGGCAGGAGAGGCGGCCGCAGAGTTATAGCAGAGGGATGAAAGATTTTGGCGGCCCTGATTTCGCTCTCAATGTTGGAAGTTGACAGACATGTGAATGTTCGTTGGTACGTGTGGTGCCTTGACAAATTAGCATTGATGGTTTAAAAAAAACTGCCAAATTTGGCGGCTCCTGCGAGCGCCAAAGGCTTCCATTGTTCATGATAGGCCTCCGTATAATGTGTCCTCAAGAAGTTGTAACAGATAAGTACTAAAAGTTTAATGTGATTTAGTGCAATATTTGTGACGCAACCATTATTCGTCTCAACTTGTCTCAGTATTAAGGTTGGTCTGATTTCGCTTCCAAATTACCATTCATCAGCCGCTAAAGGTTGAGACTAGGCAGTGATAAGGATTTGAACCAGCTATATATTGGCTCCCAAATGTATGTCGTTATTCGTGAAATAGTCTGCACTGAGAAATGAAAGAGATATACGTGCCTCTCATTTTATTGAAACCTACCATTTACTCTTGTAGGAAAGGAACAGTTTCGCTAACTCTGCACCAGTATCTCACTGCTAAACCGCCAAACCGTGCTTTCACCCACCGTATTTGGTTTAAACCGATTGTAAACCGCAATCCTGAACCCTAGAAATATTACAAGAATGACTTTTGGATGGGGCATTGATGTCCTTACATCTTCAAGTAGGAGGCTAAAAAAATTCTACTGAGTTTGAAACCTTCATTTGAAAGATAAATTGCATCCAATGTTATCAATGCAATTTAAAAGGATTTTGTTAACGTGCACTAAGATATTAAATACCAGAATGAGTCTAATGTTTTTATATGAGTGATTACTTAATCATGTAGCACACTGCAGAAAAGTAACTTCACCCCGCATATTTTGATTAATTTCCAGGATCGTATGGAAATTTATTAGAGCAGATACAGCTGTATATCAGTGTAAATTTTAGAATAGAGCAGAAATTAAGCCACACAAATAGAAAATTGGATCTTGATGAAAAAACTAGTTCGCATCATGCTAAACAGGACCTAAGTGCCCGTTCTCATATATTATAAAAAAAAATTCACTCGCCTTCTTGGGTGAGACCACTGGCCAATGTTTCCGCCGCGAGGGTGGTGAATGATCCAAAGAGTTCCGCACTGGGGAAAAAGGAAACGTGGTTTTATAAAGTTTGATTCTTGAGCCCATTCCGGCCTATCATTTCATTCAGTGATGTATCGGCAAATAATAATTACCCGTAACACATACGATATGCTATGTACTGTTCTGGACTGAAACTACTTCATATAATAGAGGTTTGGTTAGTCTGGTGTTCCGCGCCCTATATTCGTAGAACGTGGAAGCTAATCGGCCACATAGAGCGGAGTTGTTTCTGATGGCGCGTGGTTTCCTTATAATAAATGCACGAAGGCTCGTTTTAGTGAGAAAGTTCACAGACTTAGTTTGAACTTCTGTAGTTCGTGAGCGTTTATGTGCACGTGGCTGATAAAAAGCCATACCTATCTTTCCGGAGGCCTTAAGGAGCCCAGTCTACAAACAAATTTTCGGTGAGATAGATCATCTACAGCATTTCTTAGTGCGTTGTAGGTTGGATACTATGCATGACACGTAACGTCTCCAAACTGGAGGTCACCTGCGCTTTGATATCTCTGAAAAAACAGCTTGTCATTTCTGTACAATTTTGCGCCCATTTGCCCATCTAAGATGACGGTTGTTTCAGTGTTCGCTGTTTCTTACATTGCTTGCATTTTTTCAGGAGTGAATTATTCCTAATGCAAAACATTAAAGCCCAGTTCTTCAGGAAACCGTGTTGAAGATGTGGTCGGAGTTGAAAGAAAAAAGCAGTCTTGACACGCCTCGGCAGGTTTTATCGACGGGCAACAATTTATCGATGAGTTGTGCAAGTCAGGAGAGCTGAGGACCTCCGAAATTGTCACGAATTTCGTACGCGGATAGCCTAATTCAGGTAACACATAAACCCACAGGAACTATCTCAGCCTCCCTTCTCATGAATCTGAGGTAGATATAGAGACGCGCTATTAATGCCTAACCTTAAATGGAGAGCTCATGCACGGGAACGAGGATCCCTCTCATAGCCAGGTACGAGAGCCAATAATCGTCTCGCGTCATAACGACGCAGATGGAGTTCGAGTGTTCTCCATATATTATATCCTTTACAGAATATCTTATTGAGACTACTACATAAACAACGTATGCGAGAATTTATTTGAACTAGTGGCTGTGTTCGTGCTGCTATTTGACAGCCAACTGGAAAAATCTACCTGCGATCATAGCACAATCGCAGACGGCCCTTAGAAGAGCTGTGACAATGAAATATTAGAACTGCGCTAGACGTACTGCAAACTCAAACTGATAAATGTGCATTATTACCATACCAACTAGCCTATCAGATTTTCTTACATACACTTTATTGCGGTTGGGCATTGTTTGTACACATGTAACGGAACGCCATGACATCTCCTAGTGGAGGTATCCTCATTTAAAGTAGTCACCGTTCTTATTATGTTTCGTTATTTAAGCCACCCATGAAATTTTTCTCATTGAGGGCTAGGCGGTAGCTCAGCGATTGCTTGCTTTTTAGGGGTACTGTGAATCCTCTCAATAGATACTGGCTAGTCAACTTTTTGGCATCGGCTTTCTCCTATATATAGCTTTCATAAATTATTTTGCGATTATTTTTGCATTGCCTGACACAAAAGTAGCGCACTCGGTGTATGTAATGAAAACTGGCCCCTAGTGAGAATTATATAGCGGTTTACCCCGATGCCCCTAGGTAATGTAGGCACGCTCGTACATATTGTTAGCAGCACGACATTACATGCATGCTCATCATCATCATCATCATCATCATCAGCCTGATTGTACCCACTGCAGGGCTAAGGCCTTTCCCATATTTCTCCACTTAACCCGGTTCTGTGCTAGCTGCATCCACTTGACCTCTGCGAGCTTCTTAATCTCATCCGCCCACCGAAATTTCTGCCGCCCCCTGCTACGCTTTCCTTCCCTCGGAATCCAGTTTGTTACCATCAGCGACCATCGGTTATCCTCTCTTCGCACTACATGTACTGCCCATGTCCATATCTTCTTCTTAATTTCCACTAGAATGTCGGTAACGTGAGTTATTTCTCTGACCCACTCTGACCCACTCTGCACGCTTTCTATCTCTTAATGTTACCCCTACCATTTTTCGCTCCATAGCCTTCTGGGTTGTCCTCAACTTAAGTACAACTCTCTTGGTTAGCCTCCACGTTTCAGCCCATAGGTGAGTACAGGCAAGATGCAACTGTTGTATACATTCGTCTTGAGCGATACCGGTAAGCTGCTAGTCGTAATCTGCGAGTGCTTGCCAAATTCGATCCATTCCAATCTTATTCTTCTTGTTATTTCCTTTTCATGGTCCGGATCTGCGGTTACTACCTGTCCTAAGTAGACATATTCGCCTACTACTTCCAGTATTTCGCTACCTAATGTAAACTGCTGTTCCTTCAGAGGCTGTTGAACATTACCTTACTCTTCTGAATATTGATTTTCAAGCGTACCTTTCTACTTTTTCTGTCTAGGTCATCAATCAGTATTTGCAGTTCATCCCCCGAGTTGCTTAACAAGGCAATGTCATCAGCAAATCGCAAATTACTGAGGTATTCTGCATCTACCCTTATCCCTAACTGCTCCCATTCCAAGTCTCTGAATACTTCCTCTAAACAAGCTGTGAACATGCATGCTCGGTTGTCACGAAATCTGCGCATATTTTTATCAAGCCGGCAGAGCGCGATGCCCACGCGGGGTCGCTTGGAAAGCTCAAGAAAAGCCTCCTTCCCCGCGCGAGAGAGCGCGTAGCTTAGTACGCGTCGCCGCCGCCCTCTTTCCCATCACCTGGCGATCACGCGGACTCGTCAAGCTGGAATATGCCAAAAAAATCGAGAACATTCTATGGAAGCTAGTCAATGACGACGCGCGGCTCGACGAGAGGAAGAGAGAGCGCTCTAACCAGCGAAGCTAAGTGTGTGTGCGCGCTAGCTCTGGCGCGGGTTAACAGACAGACGCTGCGCGCCCTATTTAAAGAGACCGCGCCGCTTAGTCAGTCAATCAGTCAGTCAGTGGTTGCTGCATGTTCGCCAGTGCTTCGGCTGAACTCCCGGGGATCATCGGCTGCTGGCAAGCCCACAGACCTGCAAGGGAGCGGCGCTGGTCTCGTATGGCGGCTACTTCGCGACTCTTGAGGCGTCGGACTGCAAGAGTGCCCGGTTAACAATTTGGTGTTTGTTTATGTAACACTCTCGTGTTTTATCTGTGTTGTAAAACCTCTGTGGTATTGATTACCTCTGTAGTTGCATGCTTAGGTTTGTATTCTGTGAACCTCTCGTCTGTGCATTTCAAATGTTCTTGTGTATTCCTTTGTATCGTCTCTGGCTGTGCATAAATTGTGTTTTGTTTGTTACTTCTGACTCCGAACCTTACTCTGGCTTGAACTGGCGACAGCTGGGCACCAAACAGCCACCCCGTTCTGTCACTACAAGGTAGATGAATTCCGGCTGAGCTTGTCACGCAAGTCGAGGGCATCTCCTTTGCGACCGGAACAGCTACTCGCCACTCACTCTAAGGGTGTCTGGGATTGTGCGCACCGCTAAGGGCACAACGTTAATAATACCCCCTAATTATTAACGGGTGACATCGCTCCCAATTCGACTATTGGGATTGCTTAATTCTGTGCGCCGAACTGAATAAGTTTGATAGTATAGGGACAATTTCATTAATGAGTGCTTAATCCAGTAGAGATCTTAATTTAGGGGAACAAGAGCCCGTGAGGCGAACAGCAGATGCGAGCGAATAATTCTCTCACTAGTTAGCAAAACTGCGGTTTCAACGGAATATTTCAACGGAATAGCTAGTCGCCTGAAATACCATAAGGTGGAGTCCTAATTCTCTTTATACTGGAACGAGCCCCGCTTCCTCTAGCACCCAAGATCGCTCTCGCTATTGGTGCCATGAACAACAGAAGTGGTCTCCTTAGTGCTATGCTACAGTAATCATGTTGATACAATAGGACCACACCGTTTCCTAGAATATCTTGTCGACTCGAAAGACAGAATCATTTGTACCAATCTCCCCAATGAACACATAGCGAGTAGACGTCGCAGAAATCGGCAGAAAGTAGATACACAGGAAAGAGTCGGGCGCACCATGCCGACATATGTTTCTTCAGCCATACTCATCAGCCGGAGTATACCCATTGCAGAGCAAAGGGCTCTCCCATATTCCTCCGAATAACCTAGTACCGTGCAAGCTGCATCCACGTGATACCAACAAACTTCGTAACCGTATCCTACAAGCTGATGTTCTGCCACCCACAGCTGCACTTTCCTTCACCTGGAATAAAAGCTGCACTTTCCTTCACCTGTAATAAAAATGTTTAACCCTAGCGACTATTGGTCTTCCTCTGTTCGAATTACATATTTTGCCAAATGTTTCGTCATTTCGTCTGAAGGTGAGTCATTATGAGACAAACGAAAAGATGATTGCTCGATCATTGGCACAAGTTTCTCAAACGACTGGCTGAGGAACATGCCTAACTGCAAGTTAAAACTGCAAATTTGAGCGTCAGTGTGATAATGATGATGATGATGATGGCTTCCATTAGGGACACCAGGAGGAACTTCAAAACCACGAGGAGGAACAGCATCTCCTCGTACTTCCTGCTGCTCTCCGCGGGCAGGTGCTCCATGTCATTCGAGTCACCTAGAGGAGGGCACATTGGTCAGGGAGCTACGTTGCGAAAGGCGCAGAAACGGTTTTAATGTCCAAGATGGACAGCAACACTAGGGCGCACAGCTGCGAAGTCTAGCAGCAACACAAGCGTCTTCCAGGATGCTAGCAAGGAGTTTTTAGGCCCATGCCTTTGCCTAAGACTATTTAACACCATAGAAATCGACCACGTTGGTCGTTTGTCAACATCAGCTGTGAGCAACCGGTACATATTAGTTCCTAAAGATTATCTTAAAATTTGTATAGGCTGCTGCTGTGCCCTCTCTCGCTGTACACTACGCCATTGATTTTTTGCCAGAGCGGTTCGAAAGGCGGCATGGGCTTCCCAGAAAACTAATGTCGGACCGGTTTACCACCTACCGGAGTAGCTAAATTCTTGCCTACCTGCGCCGGGCGGGAGTTGAGCACCACTATCCACCGGCACACTAACTTCAAGCGAATTGTCTCAGCGAGCGCACGAATCAGCAGATACAATCGCAACTCGCTTCCATGTGCATCAATAATAAAAAAGGAGAGGCAGACTGGGGCCAGTACCTTCGAGCGGGAGCAAACGCAGTCAACACTCCTTTAAAATTTCTGCCTGAACAACGCCTTATAAAATTGTGTATGGGCAACAGCCTCAACTTTTCAGGAACGTGCAACATGGAAACTCCTATTGACATTGGGACCCATGTGCCGCGACAGGTCACTTGCCAGCACATCAGGTTGGAAGCACGGAAGAGACCATCTCTTGTGCAACAGGCGCAAAAGTTCAACTTAGAGCGCCGACACCAATGATCTCGTTCCTATTAATTTGGATACGAGGTCAGGGTACGACATGGCCTACATTTGACAGGGCGTGAACTGACAGCGAAATACGATGGGCCCTACATAATCACTGAATAGTTAGGTGGCAATAGGTGGCGTGTGTGCACGCGTCGTTTCAGGCAAGTTCGGACAGGCGGAGGAGAAACAATTTCGCAGTGCACGTGTCGCGGTTAAAGAAAAGGGTCGTCCGCCTGCAAGACTGAGCAGGTTGTGGTGCCTCTCCTTCTCAGGTCCGCAGTCGTGGCCGATTGTGATGCCTGGACAAAAAAGATGAAGTGAAGATTGCGGAAGCGGGGAAAAGGAAGAAGACGCCTCATTAAAAGCTAAGCATTCGAGCGGATGTTTGAGTCTCAGCTTCAGTCCTTTACAATGCGACACAAAAGCATAGACACCACCACCCGGCAACGCGTTAGTCCTACCTCTGTGCCCTTCATCTGGCAGCACCCCCCGGAAACAACAGAAAGTAGGCTGCTGGAGGAGGGTCGCCTTCTTTCTTCCTCTCCCCTTTCTTTCTCAGCAGCACCGTCGAGGCGCAGTAACTTAGGCGCGAATTCGCTTTTTGCTGGTTCAAAACCTAAAACAACCCAGAGAGCTTAAGCCGCTGACAACTTGTCGCTACGCCGCTCTCCTAAATCCAAATGAGGAAAACATAAGACAAGGAGATTTCTACTTCTATGGAGAGCCGCAGCGCCACGCTGGAGACCAAAGTGACCGCGATCGAAACACAACTCGCTGCTCTTCTCAAAATTTTCCATGACTATCCCGCGCCAGATAGAAAGTGTTTACGCTGAGATGACCCACTGTAACTCACATTATCCAAAAATGGATATAAGAAAATCTACGTATTCTTAAACGCATAGGCACTATGAAAGACGTTAACCGCCTTCCAACATTTACACTCATTTAAGATAAGGTATCCTTTTGCGAATATTCCTGCACGACTGCGCCGGACACTAGTAGACTTGCAAGACTTGCCAAACTGCACCCTCCGTTTCCGACCATAGCCCTAAACCGAAGTCGAGGACCACAACTCAGCCGCTTACACTAGCACAATAGAATTTAAGACTTGCCAACAACCACAAGGGCGGACTGAACTCCGCTTCCACCTTGAGACCTTTGAATTCCTCGTCGCCGTAGTTTCTCTTCCGAAACCTAGC
Organism: Amblyomma maculatum; assembly: GCF_055883805.1. Taxonomy (NCBI): domain Eukaryota; kingdom Metazoa; phylum Arthropoda; class Arachnida; order Ixodida; family Ixodidae; genus Amblyomma; species Amblyomma maculatum. The sequence goes on along the minus strand of NC_139354.1, from coordinate 93,634,728 downwards.
GCAGGTGTTGAACTGAGAAACTACCCTCCATTTCAGCAGAACTCGAAGACATGTATGCTCATTCACAAGCATTATACTGCGCAGGAGGTAACACTCCCAACAACGCGACCATTTTTATACTACCCCTAAAATGGTCTGACCCGCTTATAAACATTCTAAATTTTTAGTCTTCTTTTAAACATCAGAACTTTATGTTCAGCAAAAGTTGCCCACAAGCTATTCGGGTAACGGGAAGGGACCTCCTTCTGATTGTCGGTAAGTTAAAAGCTCCAGCAAGCTTTGTGGGTACTTCAAGGAGGACGCTTGTGGAACGTTTTCCACTCTTGGACTCACCCTCCACACTGACCCGCCAGCTCAACTATGTCGGAAATTCGATTCAATGAGACACTTGCCTAGATCTCACATTTACATGCAACATACCTCATGCTGATTGGCTGAATACAGACAAAACTCTCGGTATTCATCGCTGTATACTCAAAACAACTATATACTGCGTCAGCTGCAACGCCCAAAAACACAAATGTGTGTCCCGGCCTGAAAACGCCCGGCACCTCTCTTTCATGGACCCCCTCTAATCGCAATATGACATCTGGTGTAAATCCTTCACGTCTGCACTGAGACAATGTAAAATGCTAATACAGCTCACGGAAACGATGACGGACTTGAATGGCCAACTCCTAAAACTTTGAAAGTCCCGCCGCCGCCTCACCCAAATACAGAGAAAACCGAAAAATAACAGCGAAATCAAGAGCAGCATTCCGAAACTCATATCAAACGCGGATTATGCTTCTCAGCTAGCCGATACAAATTGGGAGGACGTGTGCAACATGTCTGCGCGCCATGGTAGCAACAACACAGCTGGTACACAAGCTCAGGGCCCAATACCTGTGGACTACGCTTGACTCCCTGGCGGTTGCGCACTCACATGCTCGCAAAGATAACAAGGCGCTGGACACCCCGGTCCAGCTTCAAGACCTCCGGGCGGCTTTAAAGAAGGTGTCGCGATGCACTGCAACCGTTCGTGATAATGTTACAGTAAAGCTTGTTACCAACCTTCCAGAAACAACCTCAAATACATAAATAGCATTTAGGAAGTGAGACTCCTCTCTCTGGATTAGAAGTCGAATCTCTCGACCTTTATCCCGAAGGGGGCAAATCTATTGATGTGGAGAACCTTGGCAACATCGAGCTGACAGAGACGATGGTGTGTGACACATTCTGAATCTCTTGAAATAGAGCACATTTTCGCGGATGACATATTTGGTTTGCACCGTAACAATTAGCGCAGGATATGTCTGCAGCTGGACTACCAGAGTTATATTATGTCGAGTGTCCCCATAATAACAAGGTAGGCCTGGCCTACGATTTAAAGGCACATGTGACCACCTCAGTCACACCAGTTGGGGGAACTAAACATTGAATTACATAATTGCAATGATACGCATACAAGGTGAGGAACACAAGTCAAACACCATCGAATCGAGGGGAACACCGCAATACGTAGTCTTGTCTCCCCAACTGTTCAGTATAGCCATGCTCATCTTCAATCCACATTGACTTCTCTGTTCGGGATACATCACGCTTTTTACGCGGATGATACCACACACTGGGAAACGCAAGAAAACGTGGGCCACATGCAATCCTGCCTGCAAGCAGAGACCGCAGTCGGCGACTACGCAACATAGTGCCCAGCCCCAGTGCCCCCTGTAAATCCTGAATTTGTGAACGTACGTTGCTTTCCTCAAGACACAACTCAGCTCAACATCAGTCTCCCTAGGGACAAATCCAGGAGTCTACAGAGATCCACGTCCTAAGCTTGGTTATACACGACCAACGCAGGGCCGATACCACCCTGGTGAAATTTCGCACGGGTGGAGACCAGGTAAGCAGCATGTGCCTCTGCGTCTTCAGCAAGCGGGGCAGATTACAAAGCAAGGATTCCCTATGGCTTGCCCAAGCTTTCGCAACCAATAGTATCCTCTACTCGACCTCTTACCTGATCGGTATCCTCGAAGATGCGATCAGGTGGTATCTTCGGAGATCACTTCCGACAGTGAGCCTGCGGTGGAACGTTCGGGCTACTGGACAGACTGAAGCTTTCCTGAAACACGCTGGAGTCTTACACGCCAGCCTTCGCGTTGCAGATTGTTGCGGGCCAGCAGCCACCGTGTGATAAGCAGTGTATGGCGCCCATCCAGAGGCCTGTTTAGATCCCAGCGCCTGCTGCGCCCGGCTGGCCTCAGCCGCGTCCCTCCGAGCAATGGTATAATGGTTGCAAAAGGCACTCATGCTGCAATACCGCTACGTCAACAGCTATGCTAAGCGTCAGCTGTCCACCACAAAAAACAGCCCTTCAATCTCGTCATTGGCTCGCAAGAAGGTGCGAAAGCCGTACGAGAGCACCGAGATGTCTCAGATGGCGAGTTGAAGCTAGGACTAACCAGCCACAGCGGCTGCACCATTTTCCTCCTCGCCTGTTTAGCCTTGGCTTCGGTCTTGCCTAGCGGGCATGACTAGTGGCCACTGCTTATCGGTCTCAGCTGATATCCGCCTCGGCTTCGCCAGTGCGACTTGCGAACGGTGGACCGAGCTGGCACTGAGAAGTGACTGTTTGCCTGCATTTGACTGTCCTTTGCGTGCACAGGCGCGTGCACCGCATGCATATTATGTTGGCCCGTAGCAATAGGTGCATCGTTATCTCCATGCCGTCTTTGCTGAGCCTTCAACTGTGACTTCATTCTGCACGGAGCCTCACCATCCCAAGCCTCCTTTCAATGCTGGTAAGATGTCACGCCTACAGACTTTAAACGACAAACTTCCGCGTCAGCCTGTTGCTTTTTTCTTTGTCCTTTGTTTGAATAAGTATTAATTTATTCTACTTTTTTATATTTACCGTGAAACCTTTTCGGTTTGCTTCACATATTTAGCGTGTTTTGCGCCATCCTGACAAACGGCGGGAGGTACCGTCTTTGCCAAGAGTAACCAGGCTGCAGGCTTTCCTTGCCAACCGTGTTGGGAGCCCTTGATCTATTTCAAAAGGCAAAAAATGGTCTTTACAGATAAGAGTGATGGGCTTTTATTCCACACAGGTGAATAATAATTTGGCAAGTCCTGTAAAACGCTTAACTACAGAGCTAAGGATCAAATCAGGCACCTGGCTACTTTTGGCAAAGACGGTACATAATTCATCTTGCAGGTCTGCATCGAGTAGATAACTTTTGTAGGAGAGAAATCTCCACTCTCATTCCAAACTTCTCTCTTTTCGCTTTCAATTTAATTAATTGCCTTGTTTCGTTATCGTAATCACGGTTTCGTGGCGCAAACAAGATCTCTCTTATCTGCCTACAGGGCAGGTGCTCAGAGCACGTGTGGTGTTCAGAGGCGCGTGATTATAGAGGCCTTTCTAGATGGGCTTGTTTCATATACATACATATATTTTCTACATACATATATTTTCAGAAACGAGTGCTTCCGTCAGTTCCTTGCTTCGCCGGGGTGGCGCAGTAGCCTGGCACTCAACTGTTGTGCCAAGGAGATGCGGGATCGAATTCCGGACTCGGCTGTTGCTCTTTGATGGAGGCGAAAAGCAAGGCGCCCATGTGCTGTGCGATGTCAGTACACTTTAAATAACCCCAGGGGGCAAAATTGCCGGAGTTCTCTACTACGGCGTTTCTCATAGTTTGAGTCGCTTTGGGACGTAAAACCCTTAAAACCAAACTAAACGAAACCCAGTTTTTTCGTTCCATCGCGTCGCATTTTCTGGGTGATTTGTCCCAGTCCTACTCGATGTTGCCCAATTTTCGATTACACCGCTAAAAGGTTTGGTAATCTCACTCGATCATTCTTCATCATCATTCGATCATTCGATCGCTGCTTACAAGATTCGTGGGTCACCATAGAAAGAGACCACTTCGATTCAACGGAAGCGCGGGAGCAGAGGGCGAGCGTCCAGGCTGGTTTCACATTTCAGCCGTGTTTACGCCTGACGTGCTGCAGCTAAGAGGTACTGGGATTTCTATGCTGCCTTAAGCTAAATGATCATTTCTCAGTGATGGGTGTCTTACGCGGAACACGTGGTCATGCGAACAAGTCCCTGATGAAGCTCAGGGATGCAGCCGTGATACGCGATGAGTTGTGCCTTGCTGATATGTGCGAGGAGGTGTTCACGTCTGTGGCTGGTGTTCGTGACGTAACTCCCGCTGCTTGAAACGCGCTGAAAACTCTAACGTGGCATTTCCATGCCTGCGGCGAATCAGCGGCGTACCCGCGTTAAGAGCGCTCCGAGCAGTGTTCTGTTCCGCATGTCTATTCTGCGTGATGGCGGTGGGGTCTAGTTCGCGGTTACCTACTGACGCTTCGCCTGCATTATCACTGCATTCTTGAGGGCATCTCACGCACCTCACTTTGTGCGCAAAACTCCTGTTGGCCACTTGAAAATGCCGATGACCTTGGGCACGCTTGGGCAATGAGCCAGCGAAGTGGCAGGAGAACTTGCATGGAAACGATCACGCTAGCGGACGACACTGCATCTCCCGATCGCGCTAACTCAGCTTTGCCACCACCATTTCTTCGCGGAGCCTCGATCATGTGTAGGTATTTCATGAAGCTGGTGGCTCACTCAGCGCGTCCTTTCCTTAGTTTCCTGAAGAGGCATGCATTCTATCCACTATTCAGTAGGGTTACCACGCACAACCGAATTCGAGGTATTCTTCTCATTAGACAGAATACACTCGTCAACTCCCCGTAAGCAGATGGTATCTCGCTCTTTGTACACGATAATGACAGCGTCATTATATTTTTGAATATATCTGCTTGTTATGAAGAGGAATATGGACTGCAGTTCAACACGAACAAAAGAAAAGCTCTCCGAGCTGTTAGTTCAAGGGGCCCTAGCTGCGCCGTTCATTTTCTGGCGGCCGTGCACGTGTTCGCCGCGCTGTTCGGACAGAGCGGGCTTTCTCCACCAGTTCAAAACGTAGCTCATCCCCTGGCAACATTGACCATTCTGGTGCAGCCCATTTCACTCTCGCGCGACGCAACAATTGGAATAGTCGCCAGAGTGTGCATTCGCACTTTACATGACTCCTCTCGCGACTATCCCGCGTTAAACGGCGAACCGAATTGCGTCTCTTGTTGGCATCTTCCTTTGTGATGGCGGGATACCGCTAGTTGCCCGCCATAGCCTACATCTCTTCAGGAGCAGGGGATACCTCGGTGTGCCCTTCATCTCGACGGTCACTTTAGTGGTTGCTTTAATTATGGTGCAGAGGCTTTTGACCGACGAGTTTTAGATTGGTCGCTCCCTCATCATGTATTAGTTGAGCACCGCGCGGCGCGTATTTGCACTCGGGCGCCACCTTCTCCTCTGGCGTACAGGCATATGCCCTTTCAGTGCACAGCAACCCGATGGCAAACTTTCAGATGTCGATGTAGGCGACCTGTCAGTAGCACGTATTACCGAGCTAGTTGCCTGTTGCGGGCTTTAGGCTGATGAGCAGCGGGTTACCACTGTCTCAAAATGGCGAGTGTGGGCAGTACGACTGCTGCCCGACGAAGTAAGCGGCTTCGGTTGGCTTAGGCACTGGGGCGTCCTCCCCACAAAGGAGCGCTTAGCTTGCTGGAGTGTCATAACCCCATGATCAGTATAGAAACTGTGGCGCCTCCGAGAGTTTCTAACATGTCTTTATTTCGAATGTGGCCTCAAGAGAACGGCTAGTATATAGAATGTTCAACGAACGCGGGAACCCTTGAACCAGCGCCGCCACCGCGCTTTTGAACATTTAGTGGTTACTGTTCGGTTTGTGTTCTGGTGGCGCAGGTGAACCGCAAAATGCAAATCACAACAAGTGCATAGCTGTTTTTCAGTTATGTTTCTCCTGGCTTTCCTGTTGTCCTGTTGTTAACACGGCTGATCGCATTAGGATTTTATCTTACATTCAAGTTTCGTGCACTAGATTGGATTTGTAAGGCTACATGTGACGCAGTTTGCTGTTTATGTTCCTTCATATGTAGCCTCCATTTGCTGTTTATGTTCCTTCATATGTAGCCTCCATTGGTTTTGCAAGGCTACATGTGACGCAGTTTGCTGTTTATGTTCCTTCATATGTAGCCTCCATTTTATGATATTTGGTGACTGCAGAAACTAGAAGTGCCGAATATATGTATTCGGGAGGTCTTTATGTTCCCTTTGAAACCTGCAAGATCAAATATAATGACCTTTACCTTTTAAAACTGCTTTTCGCGCTAGAGTCCTCACCTGTGCGGACAAGTGTTCGGACGTCGTTCAGAGTAACACATCGGCAAAGTCGTAATGCGATACCACCGATTTTAGTGACCTTAATGGCAGTAACTCTAATTATACTGTGCAGTCATTACAGAGAAATAGTCCTAAACGGTTGTCTGCAAGACTGTCACACAAACGCTTCATCAATTGCAAATGGGCTTTTAGCTGTCTCTCAAGTGACAGTAATAGCGGTCTTGACATATCTTGTCTAGCTCAGCACTGATAAAGAATATTGTTTTATATCCCACAAAGAAACTTCAGGCACAAAAATGCACACATGCCCTCTGAGCTTGGAAACTACAGTGTTTTGTACAAAAAGTTGCAACAGAATTACGACTGTAGCGCATTCATTGTCAATAAGGTTAATAAAAATTGCCGATGTTTCCCCTTACGTGTCAAAGTCAGACTTAAATATTGGTTCTTGAAGGGCTCCCGCAGGCATTTCTGTAATAACCCAAAATAGCATATATTTAGTGCCTGTTTTGATCGTTTGAAGATGCAATCATCCGGAAGAATCTAATTTTTATCTTTTCTTTTAATTTTTTGTTACCCAGCAGGCGATTTCATATTATTCAATCTATAATATCTCGTGAAAAAGTGATTCTTATAAAACGTAACAGAAGTTACTATCGTTCTTTGCCTCTTGTAAACCAGCTATGTTCATAGACTATAAACGTTGTTATATTGACACTGAAGAGCACATACAGCTTTTAAAATCCAGGTCCTTGCCTTTTTTTATTCCCTCGTACATTGTACGGCTTTTCATTGTGCTTCTTCATCAATCTCCATCTAGATGTTACAAGATTTTTAAGCAGATATCTTTAGCTGTACAGAAAGGATCAGTGACCTTTTCTATGACAGGCACCCCCGGAGACAAAAAAAAAACAGCAACACATACACACAAAATATATACAAACATGTGCGTTGTTCGCATAATGAGTTATGGGTGTAGTGTCCGCTCACTAGGCGTTTCCTTGAGCAAATGTACCATAGGTTGCAGAAATGTTCACTAGGTATAGATCTCGGACACCGAACATGTATAGAGAGAGTACAAAAAAGAGAGTATTGGGATGAATATGAGGATGTAGACATACTCAGGACTCTCCTCTAGCCCTAAAAGGAGAGAATCCTCTCCTTTTCGTTATATAATAAAGGCACATATCACTTTCTGTATGAATTTTCCTATCTCCATTCGTCTAACTATTCCTTTCTTAACATTTTCATTGCTTTCTATCTCAGAAGGCAGTCGACTTTCGGAGGTGAAAATCAAGAGCGGAGGTGTACAATGATTGCTCTGCAGTAAGGATCAGCCTCCTGCCAGGCCGGGAAGACAGTGATGATGTCCAGCAGAGCCACATCCGCAGGCGCCACTTGCAGATGATTGTCAAAAATCAGTTTGAGGGAGTAGAAGACATCTTGCAGTGGGAGAGGACGTCGGCATCAAGGCGTTTTCTGCCGGATATTTAGGCTGTGGCGAAGGTATATTCTAAGAGATTTCGGCTCAGCAGGCCAGCCGGCCTGATAAATCCCTTAGCGACAACAGCCAACAGTCCGCATGATGGCGTGTGACAATGCTGAACTGGTATTTATACAACTAGGGTAAAAGCTTTGGATAAACAGTGACAGTACATTATTGCTTAGTTATGTTGGAGTTACGGTCAGCTGCTGTGGGAGAATGACTAGGGTATGCCATAGCGTACTCTTCAGGCGCAGCTGTGTATTCCAAAATAATTGTACTCAAGACTTGCCCTCTAGTGTCCCTGTGTAGTACGGAGCGCGCTATCTCTGCAGAATATCAAAGCGCAGAATAAAAAGTGAGTCCTTGCTTTAGAAATCGGATGGCCTGTTCACACTTAGTGAAAAACAAAAAGAGCCCTGCAGGCGTCAGGAGGTTGTATAAACGGTAGCATTAAAAGCAAAGTTTCGGATAAAACGTTGGAACTATGATGCCAAACCAAGGAAGCTGTAGAAGTTTTTTTTAGCATTTGTGCCAAAAATATGTATTTACTCATGTAGTTGTGTTGAGGCTGGCCTTAATGCTCGCCTTGGTAATGGTATGCACGAGTACCTTAATGGCCTTGCTAGCGAGTGGTACTTCTTAGTATTTTAGGTGTACTACATAGCCGTTTGCAAGATATATGAGAACGGTGAGACGGTAAAACAGGTGGCAGAAATCTGATAAAAATTATGATATCGTCTAGATAGCACAACCACAACTTCCATTTATTTCCTTGAAGCTCAGGGGTTGATAATGTGCTCGGCGCTGGTAGGGACATTGCACAAGCCGAAATGCATCATAAAGGTCAGCGAGCTCATCAAAGCTGGTCTTCTCTTCTCAGATTTATTGGAGGGATTTTGCCTGTTCCAAAGCGCACGTCGAGACTGGAAAACTAATGAGCTCCCTGGAAGCAGTCCTATGCGACGCCGTTGCGAAGGAACTGGCAAACATCTCTTAAAAGCCCAGTAATCCACGAAGAAAAACACAGCGCTATTAGTTTTCCTGATTAGTACAACAGGAGATGACCAGGATGCTCGATGTTCGAAACAGGTTGTCCGCGAGCAAGTCGGAAAAGTAGTCTTGAATGACTGCTTTAAAATGAAGAAACGCGATATGTATGTCAAGAACGAGAGTTCATCCAGAAGTATCTATGCAGTTGCAGTCGACACAAGTCAGGCCTAAATGTGAATTACACAAGGCAAAGGGTCATTGTGTTTAAAAACGATTGCTGGCAAGGCTGCCGACTGTTATTATTAAAGGTCAATATTGTCACGGTGTTGGTGACGGGGCCTAGCCTAATAGAGGCGGTACAGATGCAATTACACGGTCCGAGTTTTTGGTACGTCCTGTGAGTGCGGAGTCGATTCACTTCATAGTCGTTTCACTCCGAGCGCCCCCTGGCAATATTTATAGCTTCCGCAGGGCTCCCCTGCTCATGAGCACGGCTCAAATTGTACTGAAGTGCAGCGAGCTTGTGCGTTTGGGTGTATATATAATCGTTTTCGAGCTTATGAGTTCTCAAGGTGAATGAAGCGCTCGCGGCGGAATATGAGGGCAGACTTTAAGCATAATGGTCAGATGATGAATGCAGGATGGTATCACTAAAAAGCATTAGAGGGATTCAACGCTGCTGAACCAAATATTGAGTGAAAGCATTAGCTGCGGATGAGTGAGCATTCTTCTTTTCTTTTTCTTCGTCCTCAGCCCAAATATAAAGCCCCGCTATGATCAAGCCGTATGAACGTGTATTAGTGGCCTATAGGGATAACGTGAATTCTAGGGTCCTAGCAGGCTGATTCTGATTAAACATTCCCATGCCCATGTGAAACGAGAGACCCTAGTTGGCAGCTTCTGCAGCCCGTGTGTCACGTGGAATGTGACGTCACAGCGTCACGTGACCAGTTAACGATGACGATGATGTCGATATACAGATGGAAGAGTTGAAAGTTAGCACAACACGTTGACAATATTTTGTAGCGAGTAATACACGACCTATTGTTAAGAGTCCAATTCTGGAGTTACGCTTGTCTGCAACAAAATAACACTGTGTTACATTTAACACAACCAGGTAACAAGTATTGATCTTTAGAGTGTATTTTGGAGCAAGAAAAACATTTCGTCTTGACTGATGCTACATACGCAGCGGAAGAGAAGGCATGTATTTTCAATGCTCACCAATAATGCTGTAGATCTCCGAGTAACTGCCTGAGGTACCTAGAGGGGATAATGGCCATCTGAAAAAAAAAAAATCTTTCGTCAACTGTCTTTCGTTATGAGGAGCCACTTGTTATAAGTGAGGCCAAAGATTAAGGGATAAATAAAAAAAAACGAGTTATAAAACAAGGACACTGTATTTTAAAACGTAAAATCACAGTGAAAAATATTCGCTATAATACACAAGGAAAAGAAGCTGTTTTTTACTTGTAGGCTTATTCTGTTTACACGTTTTAAAGCCAAATCTTGAAGCGATGAACCCTTGATCAATAGGCAAAATATTTCCCTACTTGCGCTATACGGAATTCTGCCACTAACGCTTCTGTCGTCAATGTTTATGGATTTAGTATGATAATGCCGTAAGATTTTATTTCTTTTCAAGGTTGCCAACTGTACTGCTGAGCACATATCAAGCGAACAAGCATTTCTTTTATGCAATGCTTGGGAAAAGGCTGAATCAGAACTGTCAGATGTAAACAAAAATTTTCTGTAAGCAATGTTCAGCCGCTTATTACCTTCAACTCCTCTCTGCAATTTTCCTAAAGCAGCTCTGATGAACACTGAAGATAAAAATGATAAGTAATTGATTGTCGTTTTTGTACTAAGATTTACTGTAACCCAGGTTACGAGCAATTGTTCAGTCTCTATTTGCTTACAAGTTTAGTAGTGTGAAGAATGTCTTGCGTCATGAGGCACCGCTTTTATTTAAACCTGTTGCTTCATGTGAACATTTTTCAACTTGGCAACAATCTAACCATCTGGAATTGCTGCAGCGCCAACCTTTCACCATAGGCTAGCTCCAGTAAACCGAAAACACTAAGTGCCAAAAGGTGGAGGAGAGTGAGCGTGAGATTCTGGATGCCTGATCATTTTAGGAATTTCCTACTTCAGCTCTCCTTGTGGAAGTCTGGGCAGTTTGCGAACTGCTGCTTAACATACCTGGTCCATAACATAACTGAAGATCCGGCTTCTAACTGGCCTACCTCGACGTGAAGCATTCACAAACTCCTATTCTTTTTTTATATGTATGGCAAATAGCCCTGCATGTACAAACTGCGCGTGCGACGAGACGATGGGCCACATTATTTGTAAGTGCCCCATATACAGTGAGGAAAGACAGTGTCTATGCCGTGCGCTGGAGCATCTAGATGAGCGCCCATTGACTGAAATTAAAATTATTGTTCCCTGGCCACGGCGATTGTCTGCAGTGAAGGCCTCCCAGGCACTGCTTCGTTTTATGAAAAGCGCAAGCCTGGTCGAAAGGCTACGATATTGCTGTTATGTTACGTGATATGACTGTGATGTGAGGTGACGTACCATGTGTGTGATGTAACTGTACTGACTTCACCCATCCCTCTCTTACTCACAACTTTTATATCCACTTACCCCTTTCCCCAAGTGCAGGGTAGCAAAACCGGTTTCTTTTACAGGTAATTTCCCTGCCTTTCTTCCTCACCTTCTTCCTCCTCCTACTTCAGCCTCCAGAAAGCGGTCCTGCACTCGCATACTAGTCGGTGCAATCTCGATGGCAGGTGTATGCACATTTTTGTCAAGTCAAATATTTTCGGGTAATATATTCCCATCATATTAGTAGCTAATCGCTAACTCTGCATGCGCTGATTTGATCAGTATGAATGCTTTCTATCAAAATTACTTGTTGCATTAAGTGATATATTGCCTCAACGCTTATAATATGGTTACATTGTGGCAGGAGAAGCCGTGGAACATGGTGATACAACAGAAACAGAACGACGTGATGACATGACGGTGAGGAGGAGGAGGAAACAACTTTATTTAACGCATTACATTAAGCGTTAAGAATGTCCTGGGCCAGGGTCACCAAGGCCAACTGATCTTGCAGCTGGTCAGAGGCTATCCAAGCCCGCCACGTTGGGGGAGGAGGGTGTGGAAAGTGAGGAGATTGGAGGGCGACAGGGCATGAAAAGTTGCAATGCTCCAAGTTTGCATAGTGTTCTGGGCAATTTGGGCATGAAGGGGAATGTATGATTCTGTATAGAAAAGATCGGGCAGGATTAAGCAATGTATTCAGTTGTATGCGTCTAAGAATGCGGATTTCGTGGTAGTGAGAGATTTATCAGGAAGAGGAAGTGTACGGAGAGTTTCTCTAATGTTGTTGTAGTGAACGTTGATTTCTTTTTTGTAGTGAAGAGTAGTGTCCCGCGTTGGTGGATAAGGCCAGGGAATCCCAGGCGCCCGGTGTTGAAATTCGCGGGCGAGGCGATGCACTACCTTATTGCCTGGGATTCCAGCGTGGCCAGGAATCCACCTCAGTGTTACAGTGTGGGGACGTAGTTTGGTAAGAGCTCTGTGTAGATCATCGTGTAGTTCTTCAGGAATGTGACCCGTGTGAATGGCGCGTATAGCTTGTATTGAATCAGTGTATATGGTGTATCCTGAAGGGTTAGGGGGTGCTTGTGCGAGGTCTTGAATACTGGTAACTATTGGTAGGGTCTAGAGAGTCGCTGTAGGAGGAGGATCTATGTAAGGACCGAGGGTATGCGTCACTACATCGCTACAGCTCTGAATTGAGTAAGCAGCCACTCCGACGCTAGTTCGTGATGCATCTGTGTAGATGATCGTGGAATCTGTTGGGTGAACATGGTTGGAAACGCGAGCGTAACGTCTGCCTTTGTTAGTGTCGGGTGCAACGTTTTTTTGGAATGGGGATTATTCTGAGGTTATCCGGGAGCGAAGAAGGAAGGGTAATTATAGGGAGGTCTATAGGTTTGAGTGCAACCTACTGTAGTATCCAATGTCCTTGTTTGGTGCTAGAAAGACGTGCCATTTGCCGGTCGCGATGTTGTTGTATGAGGTCTCCCAGGGGCAAGAACAGCCCCGTAGAGTATAGGCGCTCCGTGGACGTATGTACAGGGACGTTAAGGGCGGCCTTGTACAATATGTGAAGCGCAACCTCAATCTGATGTCTTTGGCGACAAGTTAATGTAAGGTAAGGAAACGTATATAAAATTTTGCTAAGTGCTAATGCGTGGACAAGCTGCCTGACTTGACCCTCGCGTAGCCCGGCGTGCTTATTGACTATGAGGCGAACTACATGCGTAAGCGGATTGCAAACTTTAATGGTTGTAGATACATTGGCCTGATTGGTTGACTCATGCATATGAAGTCCGAGGATCCGGCAGGATGATACACGAGGGATGGGGTGACCTGCCATTGTGAGATTGATCAGCTGGTTATGTTGGCGTTGATAGCGAGTGTTTGCAATCAGCAGCAATTCGGATTTTTCAGGTGCGGGAGATAGCCCTACTTTATCAAGGTAACTAACGACTGCATCGATACCTTGCTGTAGGGTCTCCTCTACTGCTCCAGGAGACCCAGATGTGCACCAAAGAGTAAGGTCGTCTGCATAGAATGTGTGTTTTAGGTTTGGGATAGACGCTAAAACACGAGATAGAGGAGCCATTCCAAGGTTAAAAAGGGTGGGTGACAGAATAGCGCCCTGAGGAGTACCACGTGTGAGGGGGAAAGGATCAGATATCGAATCGGGGAGACGGAACTTGGCCGTACGGTCGCGGAGAAATGCTGTGAGGTAGCCATACATCTTTGGACCACATCCAGTAGAGGCAAGGATGTTTAATAGAGGATCGTGGGCAAGGTTATCAAAAGCTTTTCGCACATCAAGGGCCACTATGGCTTGGATTTGGGAAGTGGGCGGAGGGTCAAATTCGTGCATGAGGAGAAAAAATAGGTCCTGTGTAGGCACACCTTTTCGGAAGCCAATTTGTTGAGGGGAAAGAAATCTATGGATTCAAGATGATTCTCGAGCCGATTGAGCACCATCCGCTCCATGGTTTTTCCCAGGCATGATGTTAAAGAAACTGGGCGGAGGTTTTGAAGCGCAGTTTTTTTGCCGGGCTTCGGAAGTAGGGTTATAAGGGATTGTTTCCAAGATGCTGGTATGTGCTTTCTTCCCAATGTAAGTTTATAATGCTCAGAAAATGTTCTTTGTCCTTGTCAGAGAGATTTCGAATGAGTGAGTATGTAATCTGGTCTTCATTTGGGACTGACTTCCGCTTTAGCTGTTCTAACGCTTAGTCGAGATCCCAGAGGGTAAACGGCTGATCGAGTTCTACATTGGAAGCACCAGTGTACGGAGTATAAAGGCTGGGTAGGGGAGGAGGAATGTAGAGATCGCGGAGTTGGGCTGTTAAGGCATCCGCGCCTAGTTGAAAATAGTGCTTCTCGAGAGTGGGAACAGGCGCCGGTTGAGGCCCGAGTAGTTCTCTGAGTAAATGCCAGGTTCTTTTCTGATTTGGTGTGCCGTTAATGGTGTTAAAAATTTTGTTCCATTGATTGGTGTCAAGTGTAACGCAGTGTTCTTTAACCTGTCGTGTCAATTCGGTGACTCGGTCGGAGAGGCGAGCATTGTTGGGCTGAGTGCGAAGAGTGCGCAAGAGTCGTTTCCGCCTCTTCCAGATGCGTACAAGGTAAGGGTCCGGATTATCAGACGGGGCTGAAGTGGAACTCTCCTGCGTAGCTTGTTTCTGAGCATGTTTGAGTGCTTTTGTCCAGCTCTGAAGACTGCCAGTAGTGTGACAGGTGTCGCGTATAGTGCGAAAGGTATTCCAGTTTGAGTGGGAAATTTTACGTTTACGCGGACGGGTACGGCTAGGGACAGTGATGTTGATAATGTAATGGTCGCTGAGCAATTTTTCATCTGTAACTTGCCAGGTTACCTCTCGCAGTCCGCGGCCCACTGTGAGGTCTGGCATGGTGGATTGTTGGTTCCTGTACCCTTCCCGGGTAATGGAGTTTGGGGTGTTATAAACAGTTAATTGAGCCCCGTTTAATGCGTCGTTGAGTATACGGCCAGGTCGGAAGGTGTGTAGGTAACCCCAGATAACGTGCGGGGCCTTAAAATCCCCACCTATCAAGAAGTCGGAGTCTCGAAACAATCTTGAAGTAAAGTGCATTAGCAGTTTGAAAATCGTGTACTCTGTAGGAGGATTATAAAAATTTAGAATGGATAAAGGGCGAGATAAGTGATCAGAATACAGTCTAAATGCAATAAGGTGACGTTCAAGACGACTGGGAACTTCAATGGCCTCAAATCGGATGTCCCGACGAATATAAGTGCTCACTAATGGGGCACAGTCGCTGTCATGCGCTGCATGCAGGGCACGGTAGCCCGGAATACCTTTAAGAACACGCGATTCTTGAATGAGAATGACGTGGGGCTGAGAGGGTAAAGTCAGGAGCCATTGGATAAAGAGTGTTCGATTGGTACGCAGGTTTCTGCTATTCCACTGTAAAATGTGTATGTGATTGTTCCCTGCCATTCTTAAGCTACGTTAGCGCGCTTCTCGGGAGGGACAGAAGAGGATGCAGCAGTTGCTTCAGGGGAGGTAGATGGACGGGGCCGTTTAAGAGAATGATTTAGGAAATCAATGCGTTCGTCATCCTGCAGGAGATTGCTAAGGAGGGTATGCATGAGTGCGAATGCTTGGCGAATGGCGGAAATTTCTTCTGCAAGATACCGGATAATAGGGTCATTTCGATCTTTTATGTGGCGCATATAATTCTCAGATGTGATAACTGGTGTGGAATCGGAAGATGTATAAGAGAAAGGTTTGGGAGGGGAAATGGGAGGTGGCGGGCTCGGCTTACCCGGTGGTGGGAGCGTAGCTGGCTTGAGAAGCGGACGTGGGGCAGCTGGCAGTTCTTGAACTTCTTGATGCCAGACATTGGTCCGAGGGGGTGGTGCCGTCTCTTGATTTGCCTGTGACAGAGGGGGGAAGTCCTCGCGAGTCGGAGGATGATGGGGTGGCGTATTCTTCTTGCCAGGGTGACGAGACATTCTTTGTCGCGCAGTCAATAGTCGCTTTGTAGTGGGACGCTGGGAATTAGATGGCTTTTTCTGTTCTTGGACAGAAGGTTCCAGCTGTTCCCTGAGGCTCTTCCTTCGGTCATATGCAGCCTTGTGGCTCTTTTGGTCTTGTTGTTTCTGTACAGGGCAGGTGAGGTCAAAAGTTGGGTGGGTTCCACCGCAGTGGAAGCAATAGGCGGAGCAACGATGTGGTTCATCTTGTTGGCTGAGCTGGGCTGAGCAGGTGGGGCAGCGTTGATATGTCGGAGGGGGAGGGCAGTTCAGCAGCCGATGACCA
Organism: Amblyomma maculatum; assembly: GCF_055883805.1. Taxonomy (NCBI): domain Eukaryota; kingdom Metazoa; phylum Arthropoda; class Arachnida; order Ixodida; family Ixodidae; genus Amblyomma; species Amblyomma maculatum. The sequence goes on along the minus strand of NC_139354.1, from coordinate 93,618,590 downwards.
TATTCACGGCACCTGCTGCACTTCAAAGCATTTGGTCTTTCAGGCTTGCATCTGTACAAGACGCGGCGGAACAGAATTTGTATAATATTGTTACATGGTGGCAGGAGAAGCCGTGGAACATGGTGATACAACAGAAACAGAACGACGTGATGACATGACGATGAAATAGGCTTTAATGGCCAGTGGGCCCAGCTCGAGCACTCCGCCCCATGCCACTGCTCGCTTCGTCATTTTTGTAGCAATATATTCCCTCACCAAAATAACATAATCTGACCGGGACAAGCACCACAATAAAACGTCATTGATTTGCCGCTTTTTTTTTTATTTTTGTTATAATCTTGCGTGAGGTTCCAGCTCAAAAGATGCTACCTTAAGGAACCTATAAAAAATGTATTTTTCTTGAATATGTTTTTTTCTGGACTATAATTTAAAACGCAAGAATCATCACTAAACCTTCTCTTCTGGAACACCTTTCCTTCGTGCAAATATCTTGAGGCCCCTGCTGTTTTGGGAAGACGTATGAGACATAAAAGAACAGGTGCGGAAGATCAGTTAGTGCCCACACCTATTTGTCCACCGAATGGCGGAGAAACTTCAGGAAGTCGGCGGAAGCGGTCTGGCCGCGCAATTTTATATCGAGTCGAAATCTGTGCTGCTAGATGAAAGAGCGCACAGTATGAACACAAAAAGATCTTCTAAGCCGAGTTTTAGGAATATGTTTCAGGGGGGCCAGGTTTAGTGCATCTGGTTTGGAATCCACACTATACAGAGGTTTCTATCCTAGCTATCTACACCAACTCCAAGAAAAAGGCAGGGATAGCGGCGTATACCAGCTCAAACATATAATTCAGTCTTATTACGGCTCACATCATACCAACAAGTTCATGTCCGGTCGCGCATCCCCAAACCATATCCCGTAGGCCCACTGGAGCATCTGACGCTTTCAGCGAGTTATTCGGCGACTTTTGCTGAAAGGTGTGTCTGCACGCAACCTGAAGATGACATACACTCACTGAAAACGGCAAGTGTTGCTGAAAGATGTCTCTGAAAGCAGCCTAAAGGTAACATACAGTCACTGAAGGCAGCAAATGATTACAGTGAAGGCAATAGCTCAGTGTAACCGTTTTCGTATCGATTGTTACTAAAAGGTGTCTGCGAACGCAACCTAAAGGTAACATACGCTCACTTAAGGCAATGGCGAAATAAAATAATAAGAAAAAATTACAACACAGGAGTCGAATAGACGTTTCAGTGGCATCAGCGCAAACATGGGCAGTGTTAATCTATTTTGCCACAAAACTTCTTTTTCTTTACTTCCTGTCAATTAAATTTACAGTGGGGCAAAATCAAAGTACTATACAAGAGCTCCAGCAAAAGTAAGGTTTCACAAAGTTTCAAAAACGCTTTATGTTAGCCACTTCCCTCAAAACTGACATCCATTCGGGTTTCTCACTTTGGGTATTAAAGATGGTGATTAGGTTGTTGACTCTTTCAATGAAATACTCCCTCGCAGAGCGAGAATCCGCATCCGCGTGTCTCACAGCCATTTTCGTTTTCCATACGCTGTGAGGCAAAGTAACATGAACAAGTCGTATGGAACACCGCCTTGATTATGGGGGTGACCCATACTCAAGGATATCCCACAGAAAGATTGCATCCCTGCCGTCAAGAAAAATATGGTCTATGGTTCCGGCTTATTGTAAATCAAGCCGTCCACCGACCACGGAACAAAGACACCTTTTCCCCTAAAGCATGGCTTATAAGGTAATGTGCCATTGTGTAAGAGGAAGAAAAAATCTTTTTGCTGACGACCGTACTGGGATCGTTTTAATCCTTTTTAAGACACCCTTACCTTCCCCTGCAAAGTGTAATGATCGATACAACGGCGCTGGCATCATTACATCAAGCTGGTCCTTATACATTTGCTTTTAGGTTAGAGAGCTTAGTTATTTAATTGAGAATCTCACCTTTAGAATATTAAAGGAAGACACAACCTCGCGCGAAAAACAGTCTTCTGGGTTTGATATTGCTAAAGGACACCAATAATTTGGGTAAGACTTTGCTCAGTCTAACTTGAAAAACCGTATGAAGAAATGGGTCAGCTTGGTTACGTAAGAACAGAGACCTGGATACAATTTGTCAAAAACAAATAGGCTAATCCAAATCCTCCACTTTTAACCAGCGAAACAAATTTGTACGGTTTGTGCTCTCCCAAACCGAACTCCAGACGAAAACCGCTAGCAGTCTGAAATTTCTGGACGCCAACCTTTGACATGGACAATGCTTGCAACATATATAAGACTTTCGCAACAATGAACACATTGCGACACAACAACAACAGGAACAGTGTACTTTAAATGCGTACTTATTCGGTTAGACAATATATCCACTATTTGTCGCCAGGTGACGCTGATCAGAGGAATCGCACCGGAGCGTCGTCTGCTCGAGTACTGCTATGGAATATGGTTTGGTAATACGCTTTCCGGACATATCATCTGCTAGCTATTACCTCTTATGCCTTGGCTCTGAAGCTGTATTAAGAGACGATCATTTGTTTGCTAGCATAGCATGTAGTGCTCATGCAGAACATCGCAGAAAAACAATTGGTCCGTGCTGTAGCCGTTGTTTTAGGTGTAAATAGCATATTGCAGAACAAGGTTCTTTCTCGCATAGTCAGAAGCGACATACATGATCAATTGGTGTCTTCGGCGTAATATATATTGTTCGATTTGATAATTTGCCTGTGGACGATAGGCTGTTGTAATGCACTCAGCTTTACAGTATATTACATGTAAACTGTTGTGTAGAGTGCAACAATTGTAATGTACTCAGCTGCAAAGCACTAGAAGTTATTGTATAAGAGCTTTCTCAGCCCTGCGGAGCTGACGAGGATCTTCTTATGAAATGAAAAGCTGCATGAAATTCAAGGATGCCCTCTATTAGAAATGTAGCTGCGGGAATCGGTTGCGTTCTTCTTGGACAAGGAGAGGTAAGTGCACAAAGCGCAAGTCGAACATGCCACGCCAGACGTTCAAGCGTATATATTATGGGTGCACCTCTTAAATAGCCGGCATTTCCCGCATTTTCGGTAGGGACAAGCAATGATGACTTCTGTGCCGCGGATTTAAAGGAATGACGCAAAGTTAAGTTTAAATGTGGAAACGATATTTAAGGAGGAAATTACGTATATCGTATTTAAATACTCATACTTGGCTGCTGAAAAGAGGGAGAGCCTAAAAATAGCTTCTAAGAACGTTTTAAAATGGGCTATTTTTTGGTCGATATACTTTTCAGAAGAAATTATACTTATGCTGAGAGAATGCGCGAAGGCCTAGTTGATTCGAAGGAGATGCGCATAAGCTGGAAGCGCAAGTAGGCATCGACGTCAATAGTTCGTGTTCGGAGCAGTACGACGCATTTATATCTTTCTTGCTGAAGCAGAGTCTATAAATCCTGGACGGAGCACTAAAATCAAATCCCTTAAATAGTACTTCAGTATCTGTGACCATGTAAACTTCACTGCCATAAGGATTGAGAAAACATGGGAATGATTTAGAGAGCAGTCAATCCGTATTTAGGGCAGCAAACTTCAGAGGTCTTGTGGCTCGTATGAACTTGAGGTCTACACTGATCATAATGCATACATAACTTTTGTCGAGCCCAGCGGAAACAAACTTGGGAGCAGAATTGAGCAGACTCAATGCTATGAAGCTGCAAGTGAAAGCAAAGATGCAACCTCACTTCTACAGGAAGACAATCAATCCTCATGCTTTTCTTCAGTCTAGCGTTGCAAACTGCATGCTCTTATCGTATTCAGCTTGCATCAGTGCGTATGGAACGTAAAACACAGTAATGTCGTTGCCTTCTTAAAATGGTCTAAATTTGTAAGGACAGTGCAACTCACACAATTTCTCAGTCTTCAGAATTACCTTGGCATAATTCGATGATTTTCTACTTCAAGATATAACTGCACTCACTCCCAAAACATACCTGTCATTACCCCAAAATATCGTTGGCGCACTTCAAAATTAGATTGGAAAGTCTTTTAAACATGATCGTTTAAGGATCATCGTATCGACACCTTACATCCCTAATAAGTTGGTTAGTGTATCTAAACCATCTCCCATTTTGAAAGTAATTCGTACTGGCTTCTTCAGGTGAACATTCGTCTGCTGCGGTAAACAAGCGATAGAAGCGAAAACGATAGTGTATTTGTGCAGACCGGCAGTACAGCAAAAGGAAAGAGAGCGCAACAGAGGGCTATTTGATAATGACAGGCCGGAGTGTGCTGAAGCAAATTGGCCGGGGAGCAAAGTGATGTTCGCGCTGGCGATGCGATCATAGCGTTGCTACTGTAGGAGACGGGAAACGTTCAGCAGTCTCCAACAATTCCTCTACAATGACACTTGCCGATAAATATATGTTCACGATGCACAACGCGCAGCGTTTACAGGTACTGATCTAGAGGCCGGACGTTGCACATGATTTGATTCAGAAGAGGCACAGCAACGGCGTCAAAGCAAACCACAAGACATCACGAATGCAACGACACATGCGAAAACAGCCGCGCTCGCAGCTACCAAACCAGCCTTGTTGTCGAAGACTCAACTGCGTCCTCGACATGCTCAACACGCACCCAAAGCAATGTGGCAAGGCGAGTTCAAGAAGATGAATACCGGGAATGGCAGGCTAAGTTTGAAAAGAGTGCTGAGGAGGTAGAATACCATGAAAAATATGATACATTTTTAGATTCGTTTCGGAAGAGCAAGTAATGTTTTCGCATTTTCACACATGCGTGATCACTCATCATTTGTTAATTTATTGTATATATTTATTTACAGTACCCGTACAGAAGAAACTTGTCTGCGCTGCTCAAGTTGTTATATTGCTGTGATGACGACGGAATGGGCAGTTGCGCGTGGCGAAGGGGTTTAGCGGTCGACATATTGCATAGTTATGCGATCACGTCGTTCTGTTTCTGTTATCTCGTTGTGTTTCATCGCTTGCGATGAGGCACCACGTGACATCTTGGTGGAGGTGGGGTTCATCCCAATTATCGCCTTTGAGGGTCAGCGCCAACCGCACGCCTGAACGATCGACCGAGGTCCGTGGGGATCGCCAAGCAGTTTCGCGCGAGCCCTTCTGCTCAGGCCCGACCAGCCGCTCTCCCCAGCCCTGATCACAACACAGGACGACCAGAAAGAGCCCAAACTTGAACAGACCGATCCCACGACGAAGCGACCTCAAGACCACTCGAGCAAAGACAGCACCCCACCTAAGTCATTCAGCATGTCCATTGGCCTTGGCCTTCGGCGAACAGTGAGCACTGAACCTGAGTATTCATCCCATGTTCGCATTCATTCTAGTGGCAAGCGTTTTATTTCCTAATCCTTGCCTTGCATTCCGCCACATCATGCATTTTATTTCTAGCCATCTATCGATATGATCACTCGGTGGCCCCGGGTCATGCTATGAAGGCTACGTAACGGGCAGAGGGGCGGGGCGGAGTGCTCGCGCTACGCCCGCATACCATTAAACATACTTCATCATCATGTCATCACGTCATTCTGTTTTTGTTGTCTCACCGTGTTTCATAGCTTGCCATCTGCCACCGCGTAAAAATATTGTTACGGGGCGGCAAGCCGATGATGAAAGGAGATAGAACATGAGCGATGGCGATGGTAGATGACGTTTAATGAATGATGGCGGACCTAGCGCGAGCGCTCCTGCCCACGCCATTGTCCCCTTTTTCTTCTTCGCCCGTAGCACTACCCGGGACCACCGAGCGATCATCCCGATCGATGGACGAAGAAGAAGTCAAAGTTGATCAGATTTGTGACATGATGGTGATCTTTTGCGGACCGGAAGAAGAAGAGAAAGTAGGTAACGCTTGCCGCCATTATGACCAATGAAGCCTGGCCGAGGAAGCTTTCGTTGAACCGGTCGTCAGGATTTGATGGCTGGGTCCTAGGTACGCATCAAACGGCACAGGCGGGGGCGATGTCTTCACGTGTAGTGTTGTATGGGGTCGGTGGGTTCATCTGGTTGGCGTTTCGATTCGGTCGGATCTTTCGGTCAGGTCTTTCATGCGCTGTCTTGTGTTGTGTCTTTGCACTTTGCGTGACTTCTTAGGTCGGGGGGATACTAAAGTTGGGCTGCTTGTGTTTCTTCGTGTTTTTGGTCAGGGCGGCGGACTGGGCGGGGGGGGAGAACGGCGATGTGGCGTCGGGTCCAGCAGGCTGGGGAGCAGCCAGGTGATGCGTCGTCCCAGGAACCCGTTGCCGACGTCGCAAGATGACACAGGGCGCGGAAGCTCCGGGCCAGGATTACGAATGATGATGATGTAGCCCGCGCCTCCAACCAAATGTTACGGGGCGGCAAGCCGATGATAAAAGGAGATAGAACATGGCCGATGGCGGTGGTAGATGACGTTTAATGAAGATGGCGGACCTAGTGCGAGCGCGCCTGCCCACGCCATTGGCCCCTGCTTCTTCGCACGGAGCAATATATTCAAGGAGGCGCGGCGAAATACCGTCGTGCGTGCAGTTGCTTGTACAAACGAATGGCAGGATTCTGCATGGATTCCAGGGATTGCGTTAGGTTAACTTGATGTAGATTCCGATTAGAGGCGCATTCGCGCTTACGTGTGACTAGCTTGTTTTATACCAGATGTTTTGTTAGGTATTGCCACATATTGTTTTTTATATATATTCCTAGCGTTGTACTCTACTTGCTAGCGATGTATTGAACTTTCTTTTAAGTAAGGTTAGTCAACAAAAAGACAACGAGGTATGTGAACTGATTGACGCATTCAATTAGAGCCATATTATATCATAATAAAATGATACGATAAAGCGATGTGTAGTCAGTGCCTTTACTTTAGATTTATTAGGAGTTTCTCTAGATGCCAGGCGGTAGATCATGATGATAATGCAGACAAATCCTCTTGCAGAAGGCCATTGTTAGGTGTTTTAATCTGACGATAAATGATGAAGCCATCCAGATAAAGGCGATGAAATATTATTTATATTACGACACACTGAGGTCTATCTAGTAAGAAATTTTGAAAACTGTGACAATTTTTAATGTCTTATAACAATTGCAATCGGCTTTTGCTACCGTAGAGGGACGATAACCAACTCTGCTTTCCTTACAATGGTGGCGCATGCGAAGTTTGCGTTTTTATGTCTACCTTCATATGATCTAATGTGAGGTGACAAAATAGAAACTCGTTAGGACCAGATACTTACTGGGCAACGAAGAGTTGAAGCTGAGGCTTATGAACGAGTGCATGGCATGGGGCATTGAAGGATATATGAACATGTTCCTTCCAATCGATTGAAATCTGTTCATAGCTTCATCAACGTGCCAAAGGCTAAGAATCAATTAATGCCTTTGTTCAGGCTTGGTTGGTAAAGCAGAATCAAATATTCACTATTTGTTCATAACATGCACATCGGGAAGGCTGCAAAGCAGCATTGTGAATATTACGCGTTGCTCGGAAGCATCGCGTCAGACTTGTCCTTAGTAATATACCAGTTACGTAGAGAGACTATTCGAATTCACGGCATTTCATGTCAACAGTATCCTAGGATTGAACGTTGAGGGTGGCAGAATGGTGGCATTGGTGGCGTAAGAGAAAACGTTCGGAGATGAAGCCTAATCAGGTAAACAGTTGAGCTTAAGGCCCTAAGATCAAAGGAAGGTGAATAGTTTTTCTTGTAAGAGTTGCAAAATACCCTTAAAATTTGGTTAAGTCAAGACACTCACATAAACGCTCACCACAATGAAACCCAGAGGGAGAAGCATGACCCACATGGTGAAATGAGTAGCAATAACTTTACAATGCGCAGTAAAGGAGTAACTGATAAGTTTGGCTAAGTACTCATGTTTTTTCAGCCCTCAGTTCACCAATTTAATATACCTTCAGTTAGGTTATGCGTGTTTAGCGGTTCGCTAGCCTTAGCTGATCTGAAGGGTTCAGTGTGCCTGGTGTTAAGCACCCGGTATCCGAATGTAGGGGTAATGCCAGGCGGGTAATACACACTGCAAGGAACTAAAGAAGGGGATGAGAATAGTCAACTCGCTATGAAGAGATGTATAAAAATGTGAACTTGTTTTCAGAGTAGAATACTTCCACGAAGGTTAAATGCTTTTATATGTTATTTTCAACAGCCCTGGCGTGCAGTCATATCACTGTGATTGCAGCGCAGGAAACGATTTCGTGTTCTTTGTTCGTTTATGGTGAGTGTCGCGAAACTGGGCTTTATCATTTACATTGTAACACGAGACGCCTCAAACTATGTGCAATTCTTGCAGAAGAGCACCAACATTTCAGTGTTGTTCCATACCTTTCAAGCATCCTTTCTCATTTTTCTAAACATTCCTGCGCCGGCTTTAAATTGAACGCGACCTCAGCGAGAATTTTTAGTTTCGGTGACCAGCGAACACGGTTTGATGCTATCGCTTTCCCGTAGCTGCTTAGTGTTTTTGCGGGTGCGATTCAGCCCATTAATGAGATGATTTCAGTGATAATATGCTTATATTGCATTTTGTGAATATGGCCTTCTCCCTACCACACGACATTTGCTGAAGGTGCTCAATCGTATAAATGTGGAGTGACACCAAAAACGTGTGAACAACAACCGTCTGTGGTCTTCGTGTAGCCTCGAGAGGCACTTGATTTTTCAAGGATTGTCCAATGAAGATGAGGAACAGTGAAATAACCTCTTTGTCTGCGTGACAAGGTTTAATTGTTGGGACGGCTCAGCAAAGCTGAGGCAAATTTACTTCGCACTTCAGGGATCTGTGAAAACGTGGTTCGACAGCCAAGAGAGTTGTTCAAATGATTTGGATACATTCAAACAGAAAGCTCTCGAAGACGTACATTACTATATTCAGAAAAAAAAGGACAGGCCGCTCTCCCATTAAGGATTCACTTCACCTGCAAACCAGTCCCGGCATATCTTGGGGAAATGAAGCGCCTGATTCGCCCCACCGACCATAGCATGGCTGAGGTGTACAAAGTTAAGGGTTTGATGCGAGGCGTAAAGATTAGCGTTTTACTAGTTCTAGAGAGATAAGCAGGAAACCATGAAAGATTGTGAAATCAAAGCATCCGCTGTCAAGAGGACAATGGACACGCGCATGATATATTACAATCAACCTCTTAAAACAGTGCACGCAACACCTAAAACAACTCATGTACAAGCGGAGACAACTTGCGAGACATTATTCGTATGGTGATCCGAGGAAAACTGCAACGCTGCTGCCACCATCAAACAGCTTAAAGCGTGACGTTGTTCGACATCGTCCGCGAAGTACAGCAGCCGCGTAGTGTGACACTGCTCCTGGAGAACGGCCGACTTCCACCTGTGCCGCGAGCGCACTACGTTGCCCAGCACACCGACATGACGCCAAGCCCCCTAGAACTTTAGACGCCAGTGGCTGCTTCTGAACGCCGCTGCGTGTACCCTGCCCAACAAGTCTACATATGACACTCAAACCCAAGGAAGTGCGATGTCTGGAGAAATGCAAGCGACCACCCACTATGCTTGCACTGCAGCAGGGCCGGCCAAAATATATGCCACTGCTCGTAAAAACGCGTCAGCCTGTGCGGATTAGCGATCGACGCCTCACAACCTCGTCCTGGCTAACAGCCGCAGGAGATCGACGACTATCTGCTCAGAATAATGTATGTATCGTTAGCTAATCAATCCCGCTTCCCATCGCCGTTGAGCGCACGCTTAGCGTCCCCGCGCCCTATTTACGTGCAAGTAAGTTCCCCTAGCACTCAAGGAATTTAAAGGCGGCAGCTTATGGAGGTAAATTTGCTAACCTCACTCAAAAGGAAGATCCTTCAACGCCAAGGATGATTGAGGATGCTTTAACCTTACCACCGCTGCTACGCACGACGACAACGCATCCGACAACACGACCAGACTGCCAACTGGCCGCGGCGCCCAGTGAAGTGACAACGGTGTACCCAGTCTGCGACCTCAGTACACGACGGACCCAATTTCGGACACCAAGTCTCAAGCGGAAAGCGAGGACGCGGACAAGCAACATCGCAGTTGTTTTCGAAGGTCGCGCAGTTACTGCCCTTGTAGGCTCCGGAGCTAATTATTCAGTCATGAGTGGACCATTTGCCTTTAAGCTCAGAAAATTAATGAGCCCTTGGGATGGCCCACTGATTCACAACGCTGGTGGCAACTTGATTACTCTATCGGGTGGATGCATTGCAAGAATTGGTGCAAATGGACCTACTTACCCTACGACTTTCTACATCTTAAAATTACTCCGTAGCCCTCCACTACGGCCCCCCTTTCTCTCTATCCACTTTCTCTCCCGCCTTCATTCCTTCCCTTACGGCGCGGTTCAGGTGTCCACAGAGCAAGTGTGACAGATACTGCGCCTTTCCCTTCCTATAAACCAACCAACCAACCACCAAGTGTTCCAGCGAAGTGAATTTGGACATGAGCTTAATGCATGAACATCAGCAAGTTTATTCAAACATCATCAAGCTTGCGAAGCATGCAGCCATACCTGCATCAGTAAGCACAAAGCATCCTCAGCGAAAAACTGACCGCACGGATCCCATTAAACGAAGTAGCTTTGGACATTAGAGATAGGGTAACCTTCGAAAGCGTCGTCGCGGGTAGCACCGAGCTGCTACTTGGTCGAAGACTGGACATCGCAAGAGGCATGAAGTAAGAAGACACATTCCGCTTTGATATCGTTTATCACCACTTGAACAACACAATGAAGTATGTTTGCCCGCTTCCTTACATCTATCCTTCTAAGCATTTCTAGTTCATGGATTTGAAGAGAAGGTACTGAATAGAGAACGACTACACAAACCACGAAAATGCAACATTTGTCACACCAAATGACATCTTCAATTTCAAAGTGATGAATAACCTCTTGCCTGTGCTTCGTACCAGCCATGTTCCAGAGAGTAATGGATACTGTACTGGCTTCCCTGATGTACCAGATTGCCTTGGTATACTAAAACATCATCATTGTTTTCTCTTAGAAATTTGAAAAACTAAAAAAGAATCGGGCAGTGCTCAACGCAATAAAGTTGTCAGGGCTAACATAGCAGGGAAGTGTCACTTCGGCTACGAGGAGCCGTTATGTATGGCTAATATCATAAACAAAAACGAAGTTCGCCCAGTGCACATAAGAACGAAGTTCGCCCAGTGCGCCAGCTTCCACAGCCTGCTGGCGAGAAATAAATTCCCCGATTTCTTGGAATATACGCGTATTACCGACAATATTTCAGAAACTTTTAGTCCATCGTCGTAACTGTGAGGCAGCTCACAAAAGACAGGCAACAAATTGGAATGAAAAACCCTACAAGTGGAGGACATCAAGGAGCATAAACGTCGTCTAGAGCGCCCGCGTGTTCTCGGCTATTTTGATAACAACCTCTAGACTAAATTAGCCGAGAACACGAGAAAACATCTAGACTAAATACATGCAAGAACATGTCACCTTACCCCGTACGCATTGATGGTAAAGCAATACCCTACGAAAGCAGCCATCGCGTTCTGGGAGTAATCATTGATCAAAATATTTCGTGCATTCCTCATATTTCATTCATGAAGAAGAGGCTGACAGCAATTACTCACTTACTTGCCTCTATTGGGGGAAAGTCATGGGGACTGTCCGTGCGGTCGATGCTCCAACTATACCGTGCATTATTTATGGGATTTTTTTCTGTACAGCTTACCTGCACTTGGAAATATAAGAAAAACCAACTTAGGAATTCTACAGAGCGTTCAAGCTCAAGCTCTGCGAATCTGCTTGGAATTGCCGAAATGTACCTCTACGGCTGCTACAATATGAATTGCACAGGAGCATCCCATATCTACCTACCTAACAGATGACTCCCTGAGGGCACATTTCCGACACATCTCCCAGGCTCCCTATCATCATTTGGTCAGTCTTCCTATTACCAGGCCGCGTACGTTGTTTACAGAGACTGTTGATGTGCATCGCGCTATTTTACCGTCCCAATTACACCCGAATCTAGACCGTCCTCTCCACTACGGAGCCTGTGTAAACCACACGTGCTTCTTTTCATACTCGGCATCAAGAAGACGGTCGAGCTATTGCCGACAGAACTAAAACAAATCACTCTTGAATACTTCCATGAGCACCATGCAAATCGTTTGCACGTCTACACCGATGGTTCAGTGAATGCCGTGAGTTCTTCAGGCTCCATGGTCATACCCTCAATTAATTCAGAAATAAAAGTTACGACAATTCAGCACACTTCTTCAACAGCTGCAGAGCTAACCGCTCTTCGTGTTGCAATTAGGCATATAAGTCAGCAGCGCCCCCAGCGGTGGTCTATTTTCACATATTTAAAAGCGGCCTTGCAAGCCTTAAAAGCGGCTCTTTGCCGTGGAGCCCATGAACAACTCGTTGCAGAAACATGAAAAATTCATCACTGTGCTATTAATCGAGGACATGACATCATCTTCCAATGGCTTCCAGGACACAGCTACATAGCGGGCAATCTTCAGGTGCACGAGGTCGCGCGAACAGCCCACCAAGACGGCGATTGTGTGTTGATTTTATTTTCCAGGGCAGACGCAGCGGGCAGGCTTCGCGCACTTGCGCGGGAACACACACTCTGTTGTGAAATTCTGCTCAGTTTACGAACTGCCGCTTAAAGCACCTGGACCCTGACCTAAAGCTCCGGCTTCCACCTGGCCTAACCCGACGGGAAGAAACTTTGCTGTACCGCCTGTGGGTTGGTGTAGCATTCACAAACTCGTATTCATTTATGATAGGCATGGCAAACAGCCCTGCATGTACCAACTGTGGATGCGCTGAGTCTATAGGCCACATTCTTCGTGAGTGCCCTATATGCAATGTGGAAAGACAGTGTCTGTGCCGTACGCTGGAGCATCTAGATGGACGCCCATTCACTGTAATATAAGATTTTAGGTCCCGGGCCACGGCGATCGTCTACGTGGAAGGCCTTCCAGGCACTGGTCCGCTTTATGAAAAGCAGAGGCCTAATCGAAAGACTATGAGTTTGCTGTTAGGTTCAGAAATATGACTGAAGTGATGTGATGTGGCATGTCTGTGAAGTCATTGTGTTAACTTAAACCATCGTTCTCTCACTACTTTTATATCCACTCACCCCTTCCCCCAGTGCAGGGTAGCAAACCGGTTGCTTTTACGGGTTAACCGCCCTGCCTTTCCTCATCTTCCTCTTCCTCCTCCTCCTCCTCCTCCGCCTCTAGACTAAAATGCATCGTGAAAAAACAGCGTGAAAATGGCGCCATTTTTGGACATAGGAGTGCCGGAGAGGACAACGTTATTTCTTATACCAGCGGCTCTCTCTCAAAAGATGACGCCATATAATCAAAGACCAAAAAGAAGTGACCCGAGAACATCTGGGCAACGTCGAAGTTCAGTGCGAAACTTTAAGGTCGACCATTCAGGGCAGCAGGAGATCATCAAGCTCTAAGCACTTTCCCATACTTGAAAAACTTTGATTAAACGTGCTAGATGGAGCTTAAGTCTTCAAAATTCGACATCAACTTTGTCTACAAATCTTTTCGCGAACCTTGAGACAGATTATTTGTCACGAAGCCCATGGACACGTCTCCAAAAGATGACAAAGAAGATGCATTCTTGGGACCGGTAAACACCCGCATTTTCAAACAGCAGCAGCACTCGTACCCTTGATTGAAAGGCTAGACGATTACTTGAAAGGCAAGACCACTTCCCCTCCCGCTGTACAAATGCATCAATTGTCGTTCGCCTTAAGCAAAGAAGTGCTCGTGAAGAACTTCGCACGCAACCAAATAGCACAGCTTCTTGCTGTGCCCAAGAACCTTAGAGAAAAAACTCTTAAGACATTGCACGATGAGCCGACAACAGAGCATCTTGGGCTTGTGCTCACGTTGTACAGCATCTCGACGTAGAACTGGCTACTTTTACCAGTCGACATTGCTCATTACCTCAAAAGATGCCTTCAGTTTCAAAGACGCATGACGCCCCAAATAGACCTGCTGGACTACTGAATCCGATATCTATCATCCTTGAATCAATCCTTTCAACAAATAGGGATAGACCTACCCGGTCGTTTTCCACCCTAATCGAAGAGCAACAAGTGGATCGTCATGGCCACCAATTACATGACACATTAACCCGAGCGAAAGCTCTATCTATAGGCTCCGCAGCCGAAATTGTCAACTCTTTGCCGAAACCATTCTACTGTGTTACGGTGCCCCCGAAGTGCTTATTACAGGCACGGGACGACATTTACGCCGGAGCTGACGCAAGCCACCTCAACCTAAAGTTATACAAGCCACCAACGAGTAACAGCGGCAGAGGAATGAACTTAATAAAACATCTCAGCTAGACCATCGCTGATAGGATTGTCATGACTGTCAATGATGAAGAAAAGAACTGGGACACCATCGCGCTTCATTCAGGAGATAACCAGGGCGACTCCTTTCCAACTTGTGTTAGGCAGGCAGGCCAGGGCACACTCGACGAGCGCTTCCGAGCGCTGCTTCCGGGAAAATTTGTCCGGTTTGGTTGCAGGCAAGGACAATAGTTCTTGTGTTAATCCATACTTTCCCACTCTCCTGTTTTGTTCATCTAAATGTTTTTGCGCCGACATAAAATTCATTACAGCCACGAGCAGCGAATATTCTTAGTTTCGATGACGAGTGGACACGTGTGCTCCTACAACCACTACTGAGAGCTAAGTTATTTTCTGAAGGTGCAACTCTTTCCAATAAAGAGTTGATTTCAGTATTTTTACACATGCCTTCTCTTTTGTGCCAACGGCGTTGTCACTAGCACGTGACGATATAAACTTTGTACCTGAAAACCGAATCGAATAGCAATGCTTACCGATTTAATCACTTCAAACAGAAATCCGATAACTTACTAATAAAAATTGCTTTTAAATGTTCTAACGGCAGCGGGCAAATGTAAAAGACTAACAGTGCCTTGTTGGAGTTTCATTATGTTATGAGCTGAATATGAGGCTGCAAATAGTCTTACGCAATTACATCTAATATGGATTAGCTGATCGGCTGTCTGAGACCAGTCTCTAATTTTTAGTGTTGTTTCGAAGTTTTAGAGTATGCAGTGTTCCTGTGATTTGTGTCCGTTGAGTTCGACGATCTGGGGGTCCCTGGACTCCGTTGGAAGCACGTCAAACGACCTCCTAGGCGCTCTGCGCCGTATGCACTCCGACGCGAAACATCACGTCCAGCCGCACTCCATGCTGCACTAATGGCAGCAAACCCATCGGCTAGTCAAGCAGCCCCTGTAGTGGCGGCAACAGATCAAGGCCCTGCGAAGAAGAGACCACGCGAAGAGAAAGCCAGCGATGCGCCTTTGGGTGACCCCGCAGAGGACATGGACCATGCATTCTTCACAGTTTTCTCCTACAAGAAAAAGAGAGCAGCTGGTGTTCCGGCTGTCTTTAGGCCCACCGAGGTAGGAGGCAATCTATGGAAAGCCAACCCTAACATCGTGGCTTCGGCAGTTGTAGCGTTGGCACAAGAAAAAGTTCTCAGCTATCGTCTTAATAAGGATAGGAGCTTAATGGTTACAGTATCAACATTGCCTGCTGAAAATCGATTGCTCACAGTAACTAAGCTGGCTGGAGTGGCTGTAGAGGCCCGGTTACCATATTCTTGCACAGCCAGATACGGGAAAATTCAAGACGTACCTGTCACCTACTCAAATGAAGATCTGTAGGAGTGTCTATGTGACCAAGGTGTCCTCTTAGCTAGGAGGCAAACAACATACATTCCTGATGACGGTGGCAAGTTCAAAGAGGTACGCCGTCGTTCTGTTATATTAGAATTCTCAAGAGATGCACCACTGCCTAAAAGAGTCATGCCTGGGTTCTGTAGCTACCCTGTAACTCAGTACGTCGGAGCAACGACACAATGCTACAAATGCCAAAGGCATGGCCACATATCGAGACATTGTACCGGCCCCGTGCGATGCAAAGTGTGTGCTGGCCCTCACTCGCACAAAGAGTGCACCTCGAGAGCGCAACCTAAATGTGCAAACTGCGATGGCCCACGCCCTGCTTCATATGGAGGTTGTGTTAAAAAGAAAGGTGCTACACTTGCACGCTCAGTGGAGCAAGCACAAGGAAAACCGCCCAAGCGTCATGATCCACCATCTAACCCTGACCTGGTTTTTACAAAAACGTTAGATATATCCCAAAATCAGTCACCATAACATAGAAAATCACATGATGGAAAAACGTGTGATGACACGTACGCGGCTGCAGCCAAAAAGAAGCGTTGAAAGTCCGCTGTCTTTTCTCCTCCAACAAAGCAGCAGCGACACTCCGCACAAGACCCAACAAATAACCTTTCTAACTCTCAGCCTAAGGCAACGCAATGTAACAAGAAGATCAGCGAAATGCAGCAAAGCGGAAGCAAGGAACAAGAAATCACAAGCCTACTGATTCCGATGCTGTTTGCCCCCATCAAGGCACTTGTCCGCGCTAACCCTTCATCACAAGGACTCCCAGAAGTAGAAGCCGTTCTAGCAATGGAGCCGTTGCTGACGGTCTCTTACGCTCCGCAGGGGCGTAATATCACACATCTGTAATCATGGCTTCGACAGGAAGAGCTTCACCACAGCTAGCCATCCACAACATCTATCGCACATGCACCATTTTTCAGTGGAACGCTCGTGGTTTACGCTCGAAACTCTCTGATTTTTGGCAACTTGTGCGAGCGTGCCACTTCCCTTTCATAGTAATCTTTGAATCGCGCGTGGAGGAAACTTTCAGACTACGTGGATAAAAAATATGGAACAATATTCCACCTGAAATTAAAATGACAAATAGCTTTTTATTTTCCATCAAAATATTTTATTTTGACAGAATTATATTATTCCAGGTAGCACAGAATGTGGGGCCCCGGTAGGTCCGATGTAGGCAAGTGGGGCTGGGGCAACCATCATAAAACCTGCAACGGCCCCCGATGGGGCAAAAGTGGGCAAGCCCCGTTAGGGCTTGCCCCTGCTCCTCCTGCATGGGTCCCATAGCGGCGTTTCTTGGGCTAATGCAGAGCACATTCCTGCATCCAGACCACAAGGTTTCCTTGCCGAATATTTGAGGGCAATCCAACATAAATGTGGGCTTTTTATGGGAAAGCCCTCATAGATCCGAAGTGAGGCCGCCCCCATTAAATCTTTGTGGGACCAACATCGGCCGTAGTGGGGCAAGAAAACGGACATACCCACATGATGCCCCAATCGGCCCCTTGTAGGTTACTTGAGGGCAGGGGAAATATGAATAAGGGCTCAATTCGGGCAAGCCCTCGTGAAGCCCAAATGAGGCAGCCTTAGCTAAACCGCTTTAGGTCCCACATAGGCTGTAATGGGGCTGGAAGGCGGGCGTGCCCGCATGGTACCAAAATTGGTCCTTTGTGGGGACTTTGAAGGCCCGTGCAACAGCAGGTGGGCTCTAGGTTCAAAAACAACATCCAGCCCAATTGGGACTGCCCACATAAAACTGCTTTATATCCCACATGGGCCGTAATGGGGCTGGAAGGCGGGAGGGCCCGCATGATACACAAAATTGATCCCTTGTGGGGAATTTGAAGGCACGTGCAACAGCAAGTTGGCTTTAGGTTCAAAACCAACACCCAGCCCAATTTGGGCTGCCCACACAAAACCGCTGTAGGTCCCACATCGGCCGTAATGGGGCTAGAAGGCGTGCGTGTAATTGCGTAATCATTGTTTCCTACCTTTATTTGCATTAGATGTCGCCCTAAATTACTATTATAGATGATTTGTATAACAGTTGTTGCCATGTTTAGTCGATTAGGAATTTACATGGCTTTAGTTCTCGCGCTCATGCAAATTGCGCTACAAATACTAAAACAAACTGATTGCTAACTGTTGCTTCTTATGTGCTTGCTTTGGACAGCCTGCAACTCTCAGCACAATATTACTGTTCAGAAAACACATCTCCATAGCCTGAACAAGATGCACATGAAGTCATTTCGGCTAGATGAATGTTATGAATTATTGTGAAATTTAATATTGTGGCTGCTGAAAAGTACCGACATGTGTAAAATAATTACCTAATTATGTGCATAAATATTGATTGGGAAAACTTGGACTAGGGCTTTCCATCAATTTCCTACGTCGGACCCCTATAAGAATAATGTGGGCAAGCCCAAGTGCGGCTAGCGCTATAGAACCCGCATTGGTCCTATGTCATTATCTGAGGGGCTAACTGAAATAAAAAAAAATGTTCCTCCAAAGCGGCTGCCCAAATCGGTCCAAAGTAGGACCATCGCGGGGAGTTGGCGGGATGTGCCCTTTTAACAATGCCGGAAAAATGTGGGCAGCCCCGCAAGGGCTGCCTGCATCGGCCCCTAGTGGGGCCCATTGGGGCTTTGTCGACAGCCCCCTTCGGGCCTACGTCGGCCCCTCTTGCAGCACCCACATCGAGCCCACCGGGGCTGTCCTGCATTGCCTACATAGGGCCCACCGGGGCCCACCCTTCAGAGCCCACTTTGTGCTTCCTGGGATATGATAACAGTAAATAAAAGAGATAAGAAATTCTTACATTTCTGGCGCAACCGAATGTGTATGCCTTGGTTGTATTCATTTTCTTCAGATAGGGAACTGTATTCCGTGATCTCTCAATTATGCATGTCGCCTAAACTAATTTGTGTATGTGCATGCCTGCTTTACATTTCTTTGCTGTCAGGTATTTTGTTTTTTTTTTGTACATTGTGGGCTCATTGATTGTTACGTTTGCGTGTGTATAAGCCTGAAAACGTTTGTTACATGTCCTTTAGCATGTCTCCACTGCTGTGTATATGTATGTATGTATGTATGTATGTATGTATGTATGTATGTATGTATGTATGTATGTATGTATGTATGTATGTATGTATGTATGTATGTATGTATGTATGTATGTATGTATGTATGTATGTATGTATGTATGTATGTATGTATGTATGTATGTATGTATGTATGTATGTATGTGTGTGTGTGTGTGTGTGTGTATGTATGTGTGTGTGTGTGTATGTATGTATGTATGTATTTACGGGCCTACACTAGCTTCGGCTATTGGCCCAACATGTTTTTGCAATTTGTATATCTATTGAAATAAAATGATTGATTGATTGATACTGTTTTCATCATTCACAACGACTAGATGACGTTAGCAGATTGCTGATAGGCTTTCGCAAGGATATCCCGGCCTTCTTAGTTGAAGTTCCGCCTCGCAATGATAACGAATATGTGTGCGCCATAACAGTAATTCGGAGACAAGAGTACACTCTTATTGGAGTATATCTTGAGCAGCGCAGGCCATTCGATGCCTCGAGGCTTGAAAATCTGATAACGAGGACGCCCACTCCACATATTATTTGCGGAGACTTCAACGCTCAAAATGAAATTTGGGGAAGCACCGATTTGAATATAGATAGATAGATGTATTTATTCAACGGAAAAGGCAGAGAGGTTGGCCGGAATAATTCAAATCTGGCCTGATACTCTGCACTGGGGAAGGGGAAGGAGAAAAGAAAGAAGGTCATGATGGGTGACGATGTGGGAGAATGCATATGAAATACATATACAGACACAGTAGCTTGTTTTACAAGCGCGAATCAAGTCTGCTGGCGCACAAAACACGCAAAGAGCATGCACTGCCTGGACACCCTTCCCCTTGTCCTGCCGAGTGCCCAGCAGCAATTCCTCCGACAGAGGCCTCTTGTCTAAACGCTTCAAGGAAGCCGCTAGCACACCTCTTTCGCGCGCATACGCTGGGCACACCAATAATATATGGTCCACAGTCTCTGGGATGCCACAAGTTGAACATTCCGGCGAGTCCATCTGTCCAATTAAATGTCAGTACTTTTGCGTTAAAGCCACGTGTAAACGAAGTCTATGTAATAAGCATGCCTGATGACGCGGAATATCACGCGGAACATAAAAGTTTAATGTTTGATCGAGCCTTCTTAGACGAATGTGTCAGGCGGGCGTCTGGCTGGGCCCAGTAAGCTGCTGTAGCATTATTCATACAGCTTGTAAGAAGGCACGTCGCGTCACCTCTTGAAAAAGGCACAGCTGTTTGGAGGCCATTGATGAGTGCGCTTTTCGCTGCAACATCGGCCTGTTCATTCCTATGGAGCCCGCAGTGGGCAGGGATCCATTGAAACATTATCCTGTGGCCTTGCAGCTTGGCAGATGTGAGGAGCTCCATAATGTTTAGTGCCAGGGACTGATAAGCAGTGTGGCGTAAGAAGTGTTCCAAAATTTGTAATGCCGTTTTTGAGTCCGTGAATATTGTAACGAGTACAAGGCAGCGATCAATGATCGGAACAGTCCCACGCGCTACACCTGCTGTTTCGTCCGAGTACAAGGCAGCGATCACTGATCGGAACAGTCCCACGCGCTACACCTGCAGTTTCGTCCTTTTGTCCTCAGTTCTTCTTTGTCCTCTTTTTAGAGAGGCACGCGGCATTACCCCCCCTCTTCGAAAGCGGCGACTCGACGCTGGGAGTGTCCTCAGATTATGCAGACAGGAGAAGCAGGGAACACAAAGCTGTACACGCGTGAAGGATCACTGCCTCTCATAACGCGGTTTCATCCGCACTACATTAACAGTTTCAGCACTTGAGCGCCGCAGTGTTGAAGGTCGTTGGCCCCGAGCAACAACTTCGTAAGTCACGTTACTAAGACGCCGAATGACCTCGTATGGCCCAAAGTAACGGCGAAGTAGTTTCTCGGAGAGTCCTCGACGGCGCACTGGTGTCCACGCCCATACAAGATCGCCAGGTTGGTAGCGAACGTCTCGGTGTCGGAGGTTGTACCGACTGGCATCGCGATGTTGTTGATATTGAATACGGCATCGTGCGAGCTGGCGCGCTTCTTCGGCCCGCTGTAGAAATGTGTCGACGTCTGCATAGGCGTTGGTGACATCGTCGCCATGACTTATGGGTAGCATAGCGTCCAACATTGTGGTGACGGGACGACCGTAGACTAGCTGGAATGACGCAAGACGCGTCGTCTCCTGTTCAGCCGTATTGTATGCAAAAGTTGCATACGGAAGGACTTCATCCCACGTGCGATGCTCAACGTCGACGTACATGGAAATCATGTCTGCAAGCGTTCTATTGAGGCGTTCAGTCAGTCCGTTTGTTTGCGGATGGTAAGCAGTAGTCCTACGATGACTTGTGCGGGTAAGACTGAAGAGAACCTGCATTAGTTGAGCCGTAAAGGCTGTACCGCGGTCAGTGATAATAACCGATGGGGCACCGGGGCGCAGTACGATGGTCTTAAGAAAAAACTGGGCTACTTCTGCAGTTGTTGCACGGGAAAATGCCTGTGTCTCGGCATATCGCGTTAAGTAGTCCGTCGCCACTACTATCCATCTGTGCCCTGATGCGGACGTTGGGAAAGGGCCCAGAAGATCCATACCCACTTGCTGGAAAGGGGCTGTTGGCGGAGGTATCGGCTGAAGGAGCCCTGCAGGCTTCAGCGGAGGTGTCTTTCGCCGCTGGAAATCTCGGCATGTTCTCACATAGTGCTGGACTGAAGGCAGCAACTTAGGCCAATAGTACTTTTGTCGAATGCGTGCTAATGTTCGCGTGACTCCTAAATGACCAGCCGAAGGCTCGTCGTGGCATGCGTGCAAGATTTCAGGCCGCAGGTCGGACGGCACAATGAGAAGAAAGGTTTCCTTGTTGTGCTGAAAGTTTCTCTTATATAGGACGCGATTGCGAATGCTGTAGGAGGATAAACCCCGTGCGAAAGCACGTGGGACAGCTACATCAAGGCCTTCGAGATGCTTAATAAGCGGGCGTAAACTGGGGTCAGCCCGTTGACGCTGGGCCATGTCGGTGGTCGGGACGACAACAAGAAACGGGAAGTCATCGTCTTCTCGGTCGGGAGGGGCAGCATCAACTGGTGCACGAAACAAGCAATCGGCGCACCTCCACCAGAAAATGTAACGAGTACAAGGCAGCGATCACTGATCGGAACAGTCCCACGCGCTACACCTGCAGTTTCGTCCTCTTTGTCCTCTGTTCTTCTTTGTCCTCTTTTTAGAGAGGCACGCGGCAATATACACCATTTTTGAGGTGGTTCCCCACATATGTAGCGAATAGCTTCCCGAATGGCTACAAGTTCAGCAGCGGTTGATGTAGAGGTATGTCCCAAAAGGTTATGCAGAGTCGTTTTCTGAGTTGGTATGTCCACAGCTGCAGCGGATGTCTGTGCTGACACAGATCCATCGGTGTATACGTGAATATGAGGAAGATATTCTGACCAGATGTGTGCCAGAGTAAGTTGTTTGAGTCCACTAATTGGTACCACTGATTTCTTTAGTATTCCGGGAACACGAAGGTGCACCAAAGGTTTATCCATCGTCCAAGGTGGTTGGGCGGGACGATATGGTAGGGCATATCTTGTCGGTACTTGGGACCGATGGCAGTGGAGTGCACTTGTAAAACTGCAGTCCGGCCTTTCATCCAGAATCTTCCAGTACTTCAAAGATTATCTCCAACAAGCAAGCAGATTCCTGAAGCTGCACGGAACAACTGCTTGCGGGTATGCCTTGGACTCCCAAAGGGACCCTCGGCATCAGGAAGACTTGCAGGAGCAGGATGCCTCCCGCTAGATGTGATTGCCGCTCAAGACACTATGCGCACCCATCTTCGACATGTCCTCCAAGGGAAGAAGCATTTCTTGCATCGTGTCCACCAAACTCACAGCAACTCTGGCTTTGGTCAAGAAGTACAGTTTCTGCTCCTACCTACTATTATTCAGCCACATAGTTTACTACCAGTCACCTTTCGTTCATGGACACTATCGTCGTTAAAGGTGAATATATCTGTTCCTGGCGTGGATGCGAAAAGCCGCATGCCACAGGCAGCACTTCTGCAAGCCGCTCTCGCCTACATAGTCAAGGAATATGCGCAGCACACCCACATATTCACCGACGGTTCAACTGCTCAAGACACTTCATCCTGTGGCCTTTATGTACCCTCAACAAACCATGTCCTGTCTTACCGGCTGCAGCGGAAGACATCATCTACAACAACTGAGCTCCATGGCATTAAAGAAGCTCTCTCCTATATCCTGCGCAAAACTTCCGGAAGATGGGTTATCTTCACTGATTCCAAAGCCTCTCTGCACATCCTGAATAACCTGCTGAAGAAAAACAATCATCATCCTGTTTCCCTTGACATTGGGTATTTTCATCATTTGGCTATTGCCGCAGGCCACTGCGTAATATTTCAGTGGATACGAGCTCACTGTGGCATTAAAGGCAATGAAAAAGCAGATGAAGCGGCTCGCAAAGGCTACCAACATCAAAGATACATAAGGAGCTTCTTCACGAAACCTGATGCATCCCAACTGGCTAAACATTTTCTTCCGAAACAAAGTATCACCTTTGGAGCTTGCTGAGCATCACTACACATTTCTTTATTCAATTAACCCACATCTAAAATCAAGACTTCTTCCGAAATATCCTCGCTAACGAGAAACTCTTTACCACCAACGTCATCTAAACTGTGCGTACACACATGGATTGCGCTACCGTTTCGGTGAAATGAACAGCCCGTATTGTGACAACTGTGGCTCGATTGAAACTGTGGAGAATATCCTACTTGAGTGCACTGCGCACGCTGACGAGCGTGCAAACTATGAACAAAGCATGGAGAAGCTCTCCCCAGTGCCTTTAACAATAAACACTGTTTTAGGTCCCATAGTGTGCCCTAGGCAACAGAGACTCGCGATGAACTTTTTACATATTTGAAAGACATTGAACTCCTTGACAAACTATAAATTCATCTCGGAAGTTTCCCTCAGGCATTTTGCAAGCTGTGAACTCTATAAGCACATTTGTCGGATCATGCATTTTGTTATTTGATTTTATATCATGACTCCACGAAGCAGCTTAACACGTATTTAGTGGCCATGTTTTATCTCCCCCTTCAATTCTATTACTTCCCTCACCATTCTTTTTTTCAACATTTCTCTCCCGAATTCCGCTACCCACACAGAGTAGCATGCCAGCGAAATCTAAACGCCGCGAAAATTCTCTGTTTTTCAATTAAAATGTCTCTCTCACACATCTAATATCGCCGTCAAGCAAGTACAAAAATTATGGGGACATTTAGTCATGCCTATAGAAAATCTATTTTTACGATAAACAAAAACAAGCTATATTTGTGTTTGTGACGAAAACAAACATAATGAAGTGAATGGTAGACTTTAGACAACCTCCGTCGTTCAACTTGCCTAGACTTACCTCTTGGCAGTCGTCCAGTAGGAAAATGCAAAGCTATTCTTAACACCTCCCATGAAAAGCCCCAGGCTAAAAGATCAAGACGCTATGAGGCCATGCTGTAATACGCGATGCGAGTTTGACCCCTTCGTTTCTAATTCGAGAAACTATATTGTCTCGTGTTAGTGATATTGTTAGAGAACTAAAGAACGGTCTGACTTTGCAATGAAAGAAACGCTTAATTGGGCTAACCTGCGCCCAAAAAAGACATAAGCAAATCAGTGGCGACGACAGCATCACAATTGCTCGCCAGTCGTCGTCGATTCACGAATGCCCGTTGCATTCAGCAGTGCACAATTTAATGGCACCGTAGAAACATCTTGGTCAACCAGTGAAGAGATACTGAAAAATTCTGGAACATTACGAAAAAAAGTTGTCATTGGTTGCAATCATTCTCGCCTAATATCGGTGCTACAAAGAAAATCACAAAGCCTTGTTGCATGATTCCGAGCATGAAAAGCACAAAGTCGGGTCGTGCGCCACATCAGTGACAAGGCCGCATGCAGGCCCTGTTGAAAAGCAACAGATTTGAATAGCCCGCGGCATCACTGACTTTAATAAACATCGCCGCAATGTTTGAAAAACAAGGCACTTAATGTAACTATAGACATTAGAAAATCTAAACTTTAAGGGTTCTTAGGGCGGGAGGAATAGTTTTGGACATACAACGTGTGCGATTTCCGTGCGCGCACGACGCCCTAGGAAATGCTGTCTCGCTGTCGGGGACGACTTCATAACCCCAGTTGTCCGACGCGGCGAACGACTTTGTACGGCTCAATATATCGCTGTAATAACTGTTCACTTAGCCTCGACGACGAATCGGCGTCCATACCCAGACGATCTCCGGGCTTGTACTCTGCATCGCGTCGTTGCAAGTTGTAGCATCGGGCATCGGTGCGTTGCTGGTCTTTGATTCTCAGGGTCTCTTGTTTTCTCTTCATGGTCGTTTCATACGCGTTGGTTACATGCAGCAGGATGACGTGCGATATCTCGTGCTCGGTGTCGACGAAAATAGCAATCAAGTCTGCAATCGTTTAGTTGACCGCTCTGCAAGTTCATAGGTCTGGGGATGGTACACTGTTGTATAGCGGTGACTTGAAAGACTGCCGGTCGAGATGGCTTGAGTGGGAGGGGGCTGGGCTTGCCTTCCAGACAATCAAGCAGGTCTTTCATCTCAAGGTCTGCCAGCTGCTGTTGTGTGAAACTGCTTGTGGTTCCCATGAAGGCATCGTCGTCGTATTCTTCCGGGGGAGCTGCATTAGGGTTCAGGATAAGCAGTCTGCGCCGGAATACTTGCGGCCATTCTTGTCTTCAGAAACACCAAATTCTTGAAGGCGTAGGCTCTATTGAACACGGTGGCTTAAGGGTTCTTTGAATTTGCCAGGCAACAGTACGCGTGGTGATCGCTTATCACCTTGAATAGTCAATCATATAGGTACGCAAGGAACATAGGTTCGGCCCTCATGATCACGAGGTACTCCTGTGTCGTTGAGTGATTGGCTCTGGCTTTTGAGGGACCAGTTGGCATACGCGATAACTTTCTGCTGTCCGCAAAAGTTCTGAAGTCTCCACTGCTTGCGTCGGTGGAGATTTGAGTCTCTGCATAAACATCAAAGTCGCCTACATAGGGAAGGGAAGGCAGGGGGGCTTAAACTAGTCCAAAGCTTCTGTTTGCCATGCTTCCTAGTTAAAATACATCAGTATTTAGAAGTCGATAACAAAGCCGCGCTGGCAAATTCGCCTGTACGTGCAATAGCGCAGGAAGCGGCCAGCCTCACCATAGTGGAAGCATAGCTGGGAGTTGCTTGAATTCTTCCAGGTGTTGCATTTACTGTGGCGTGAGAGTCATTTGTAGGGGGACGGGCTGGGGTTAAAGGGCGACTACTGGGAACAGGACGGTAGCGGCGAAGACATGTGTCTCACGTCATGAAGGCAAGCTAGGTTAGCGATGGTATAGCCCAACACTGGCGGTTGCTCAGAAGCGGCCTTCTTGGTTTCAGTTGTACCAAGGGCATACTGTGCCTCTTGCCAGACATCGTTCGCGAAGAGGTACAGCATAACCTGTTGAGGTAACGGTAGAAGCCAAATAAGCTCTTCGCGGATGACTTCAGGTATAAGTTTCTTAAAGGGGTCATGGCAGATAACATTTGAGCATAAACTTATTATTGCATTTCACTCCACACACGTTAAAATATAAATCCTTAAATTGTGAACTCATTCTTTGCAGTATATAGCTCGAAATGCATTTTTAATCATAATGAGAGCAGCTTTCTGGTGTGCGATCATTAGCCGCTGATGTCACAAAGAGATCTCATCCCCATGTCGTCTGCTATTCACAGTGTTCACTGCGCTTATGAAGGCGCGCCGTGGACGGTGGTCATTGAGAGGTATATATTATCATGAGCAAAAATATTTTATTCAAATATTCCTTTTTTTAGAAGCCTTTACTATAATATGGACCTTACTGATCCTCGAACTTTTTGGCTTTGTCTAGATATCGTCGAGGAGGCAAAAATCGATGGCCTATTGCTGTATTTAGGCATTCAATCAGAAGCATATTATTCCTAAGTTATGACAGTTGGCTCCTTTAGCATCAAAACGCTCCCGCATATAAAAGGAGCATGTAGAACGTTTCCTCCCGCCGTGTGCGCCGAAAAAGGGGGGAGGAGTTAGCATTGTTTTTCGGTCGACCACAAAGAGGAAATCCCAAACATGCATAGTTGACGCGAGAGCATACCTAGAGACATTAGAGGAGCAGACGAAAAATCTTGAACGAAGCGGTACCCCTTGACTTGCTGTTATATGCGCGTGCAAGTCAGAGGGAATTATTTTATCAATATATTATCAATCAACATGTTATTAATATTACCAAATATTATCAATCCAATTTCGACTGTCTTCACTAATTGTATGAAATACAGGATTTACCTATTCAAAATATGCAAAATATAATAGCGCCATAAAATGTCTCGATGGCTGAAGCAAAGATAGTTTGGGAGATATGTAATGCATGGCCATAAAATGGGCGGTTATAATTAGTTTTTTTTATTTATTTATTCAGTCAGCGTATTCGTTTTTTAAAATCAGAGCAATAATGTCTTCAAGAAATCTCTGTGTCAGATGCTTGGGTGCGTTAACGTTTTGCTTTCTTGAACATGTACTCGGCTTCCTTTTTCACCGTTATAAAATACACACCCCAAAACCTTTAATTCAGAACGCAACTCCTGGTTTTAAGGCTTTACCAGCTGTTCTTAAAATAGTTTCAGGGTGCTAAGCAAAAGTCGCAAATAGGATTGATTTAATAGAATTGTTGCTTAACAATACCTGATGTAATGCAATAAGGATTTTTTCCAGATTTTACTATCTCCTTTCATTCATCAGCGAACTCCTAGACAATTTTGTCACTCGCATGGAAAACAAAAACCACCGTTTTAGCACCATGTACTAGGCTCTCAAGAACGCATCAGATCTAAGTTTGACCTGTACTTCGTCACCTTGTCAATGACACTATAGATCTTTCGGTCGGTGATCGTCTAGTCATTTATGGTTAGGACACGAACATGGCTTGTATATAGGCGAAAATATATTGTCCCAAATCCATTGCAGGAAGATTACCGGTGGACCCATTAAAAATGTGTCATGTACTAGGGAAAATTTTTCGCAGATTTTTCTACCCCTACTTATGTGGTAATAAAGGCAGAGTACTCACATATCCTTCGAATCGAAACTCGTGTCACTTAGCCTGATATTTTGAAGATAAATGTTCTCTTTATAAAGAAAAACAATTGTCACCAAAGATTTTTGAGCTGGCGGCTTTGCCTGTAATGTGAAAAAAATGAGGCATCAGAAAAATCAGGACCTTGTATGTATAAGGGCAGAAATGCAAAAAAATAACGCCTTCCCTTACTTGGTTTAAGTGGTCATGCACTAGGAGCAAATACGGTTCAAGGTTTGAAACAAAAATTTTACAACGACGACAAAGCGAACATGGTTTCATTGTACTCTCTCTCGATGGTATTTTTGACAGATTGTCCCGCATTTAATTTGTGTAATGCCTTCAGCGTGAAAACCTTTTAGATTTGATATATAACACTTTATGCTTATTCATTATATTAACCAGCCAAAGTAAAGAAATTGGGCTGAAGTAGAGTTACTGATAGGTCCTTATGAAAATGAGATTTTTATCGATATATAAAAGCTAAAGTCAGTCGCTAACTATAGCATTTATCGCGAGTATTTCAAAAGGCGATAAAAGAGATCGTATATAACAGTTTATATTCAGTATTCTATCCTCGATTCATGGTTTACCGATGTCGGCAACGCTGCCATTATTGGCGCAACAAAACACTCATCTCTTTTCTTTGCATCCTTGGACATTCTATCTTAGACATGCAGAATCGTTTAGTCACATTGACTCCTTTTTGCGACACATTAAACATGAGGAGGAAACCGAATCTTGTCGCAATTGTTTTATTTAAAAAAATTGAACGATATCGCCGGGAACATATCGCGCGGACGGGAAAAGATCTAATTTTAAGTAGTAATTAACCCTGTTTTTATATATCTATTTAGGACTAGAACTTCCTTTTCCTCAATTACAAGCGCACAGCTTTAAGTTCTTCGTTTTAGCGATCATTTACAGCTATCCCGTTCGTCTCTGTTCCCATGGTAATCATAATGAGCTCTTTTGTTTTATGATCGGGCCCTTTTTCAGACGATCGCTTGAAGACCGCAGAAATGGAATTGTTGCTGGTCAACTTTTTGTAGTTTAATGCTCTGATTGTACTGGCCTATCTGTGGAAGCAACTGCAATATATTCACGCACGGGTTCGGATATACTACAGCTTTCACTGGTATGGCATATTTGTGCTACATACTAAATCACTGGTAGACAAGTAATTTACTTAATAGCCTACTCATACTAGGCGCCATTTTTTCGATTGGCGCCTCCCGAAGAACGCCAGATGATGTTTTTACATTACGTCTCAAAAAAGACAAGGTTATGAAAGTAGGAGGCGGAGTTGTTCTTGGTAATATTATCCCGGAATTCTCCCAGCTCCGTGGCGTCCATTGTAACTCGCGAGACCGTTAACATTTCATTAAAGTGAAAAGGTCATTATGGTGTCATTTAATTACCGGTTCGCCTACGTTACACCCTTTCTTTATCTTTGTCGGTGTTCCTTTTCATCTAGAATGGTATACACATTCAAGTATGGCTTTGGTATAAGTTGCTATGAGGTGACATATATTTAAATCTATAAAGTCATATCCCGTGAAAATTTCCAGGGCTGTACCCAAAAACCTCGATAATCTATTACCCTTCAAGCAGCCATCGATTGGACGCTTGGTCATATGTTGATTTGCTGCCCGTGTCATCGCCAATAATTCTGAGCCAAGAAATAATGATTTATGAGGCACAAGACGGAATCGCTGTAGATTGTTATTGCCATGCTTTCCTTGCATCTCGTGAGTGTCAGCTTTCTGTCCATTATACAGAGTTAAAAACAGGTAGAAATTTTATAATTTGCGCAGTCAGTTAAGCTGTTTTGTTTGTGCCCTTGTATTTCACAGTCTATCAAGAACAATCAATCAGTCAGGTTTTGTTAAATCATTTTGACTACGACTACATACACTAATTATCAAGCTTTTTGCCAGCTATTGAATTGAATGTATATTTTCGCTAGATTGGTAACGGCCAGCAGTTTGTAGTTTTGATTCTCATAAGAAATACTTTGGTGCTGTCTGTATGTATCTACGTTTGCAGTAATGTTTTACTCGGCTAAATCTCGTCGTTCAAGGGGACAAAGTTTTGATGTTTCTAAAGAGCTAGAATTGAGGAATTTAATGGAGAATAATTTTTGTAGTGCCCATTGAACATAATACGCGTCCCAGTTCCTATTACCGGTTACTTCGAAAAAAAAATGTTGAACTGTGGCGTTCACCTTCACTTACCCATTGCTTGTTGTAGCGGCTCCTATATTAGGAACACCACCACACCACCTGCGCTAGGTAATAACTGAATAGTGTTATTTGGCGCAAATAAGTGCAATCACTTCCTTTTATATTTACTGAACTTGAGCGAAATAAAGCAATTGAAGAAAGAATAGGTCTGAACCAAATTTTATGCTACCACGAACACATAAAATAAAGCTGTACTCACAAGGTTGTAAAGACTTTGAACATACTCTTCATCAAGAAGTCGATTTGAGGCGCCCATGCGATACTGAAGAGTCGTGGCCTGCGCAAAGCAAGTTTGATACTCCTGTCAGTCCAAATTTCAAAGTCCAAAACTGTTAAGACCTAGATAAAATTCATATAATAATGAAATCAAACAATGAATTTTTCTTCTATTCTTTTCATCAGCAAGGGTAACCAACACAAACCGGACGCGATCAAAATAAAAAAGCGCATTGCTGTTGACATTTCTTGTTGTTGCTATGCCATTCAGGGCGAGACAGAGAGAGACAGGAGGAGGAAGCAACTGATGATTGACAACAAAAAGTTACCTAAATTCACCATTGCGAACATGAGGAAAGGTATTGGCTGTTTTCAGTTCGCATGTCTGAACTGAGAACATACACTTCTGCGGTAATTTCTGAACCACTCTAAAGCGCGATGTTTTTGCAGTGGCGGTCACGACGCTTCAGGGCATTTCGTAGAAATTTCGCAAGTTTTTTTTCTGAGCAAATAAATGTACTCATTCAGCACCTATAAAGTAGCCACTACCGCTTCTATTTAGACCTGTTTCACCGGTGAAACGATTAGTCGCGTAACATATTTTTGTGACGTTCAGTCATATTTGGAGTAACCCGAAATAGTTGGGTTAATGTAATGCTGGAACTAAAACGTAGGGTTAAATCTACCATTGCACTGAGTTATTGGTTTTATAGCGAATATTTATGCTGTGCCTATGAAGTAATACCAAAGAATGAATAGCGTGCGTCACACACGCTATATCTAGGGAGCTGTACCTAAAAAGCATTGCCTCGCATTGAAAATAAAAAAAACAAGGAAACTAATGAGTAAGTGAGCAGCACATAAAGGCGGAGAAATATATAAAGCTGAAATAATTAAAAAAAATAAAACTAAACATTAGTTGCGTTCTATAGAAAAGAAGTAATCTAAAGAACTATACTAAAATGTCCAAAACGCAGCACAGAAAAAATGTTTTTTAATAACTGAAGGGGCGTACAAACAGTACTGCCGTAATGGACATCCGAAGCTTCAGAAAATGCGTAGTTTAAGGGTGGAAACGTTGATGCAATGAATTTCACACATATTTCGGGCTTCATATGATTAGCAATTTTTTTTCCTCCGGATCATGCTAGCTCATTTTACACAACTTTAAACATTATTTGCCAAACAGCGACCACTCATTCTAATACACGAGTCGCGCCATGTATAATGTTAGTTGTGTCCTAATATTGTAATTTAAACATTATCGTAGAATCGCTTTAGGCTGAACATTGATTCTTTATATAAGGTATTATTCCGTATACGCGTGAGACAAATCATTGAATCAATATGCAACCTTACGTAGCAAACACTTCGGCGGCAACTACCACGCTAAGATTCCCCATAATCCAAATTTCTGGCAGAAACGCGATGGGTGGACCTCTCGCACTTTGGTGGTTCCTTTAATCAGCAGTTTTGTTCTTCAGAAAATGCCGAATCATTTACATCATCTTCAATATTCTACGTTTAGTTGTAACCCGCCAATTTTCACTAAATGGTGCTCCTCAAGGCAGTCCCAATTTAACGGCTGATGTACTGGCAAACATATAAAGGATCGAAGGTATGGTTATCAGTAGCCGTGCTGCGCACTGAGTCTTAGTACGATCAAGTGATATCTGCCGGAAACAGAATATCGTAAGAGCTAACGCTCTTGAAACAAGAAGGTAACTGTAGACGAAACTACTGCGATCATATTGAAGAAGTGCGAACGCAGAATCCCCATGATGCACACAATAATCAGTTTATAATTGCTTCAAAATTTGGCAGACACAAACATAATGACATGTTGTAGGAATAATTGAGGTTGATGTGCAAACTAGAAGTTTTTATCTCCTATGATAGCAGACAAACTTTAGCGCATAACTAGCACAGAGGCACTTGGAAACCCTCCACGGTATAGACGGCGAAATATTACGTGATATTCGAAAGACTGTTACTCACTGCACGTATTTATTTCTATCCAAAATAAAACGAAACTTTTGACAAAAGAATAATATATTAGAAGTTAAAATCTTCTGCAAATAGGCCAATCAACCTGGAAGGTAAGAAAGGTGATGGTAATATATATATACCAATAACTATTTTCGATGCGCTCTAACACATTATGGAAAAGCCCTTCAATACAGTGACAACTATCAGTTCAATTTCCCTAAATAATGGCTATTATAAAAGATGAATGAAAATTGGTTTGGCTTGGCTTATGGGTTTTAAGATCCCACTACAACTCAAGCTATGAATGACGCCATAGTGGAGGGCGTCAGATAATTAAACCACCTGTGGTTCCTTAACATGCGTTGATATTGAACATTACGTACTGCGTCTACCACATAATAAATTAATCTAACCGAACAATTGGCTACCTTCGTCGTAATCTACGCATGGCTCCTTCTTCCTTAAAACTCAGTTCAGTTCAGTTCAGTCGTTCAGTCGTGTCCGACTCTTCGTGACCCTGTGGACCATATCACGCCACGCTTTCCGGTCTCTCACTATCTTCCTAACATCACATAACTTCATCCGCAGCGCCTCGAGGATGCCATCTAACCATCGCGTTTGCTGCCTACCCCTTCTCCGGCGACTCTCAACCTTTCCAAACATCAAATCTTTCTTCAGCGACTCCTCCCTTCTCATCAGAGTACCAAAGTTACAAAACACTTGTGCGACCGAAGCTTGATACGCTAGCGCTATCTTTGATCCGCCCCAAACTAATCTTATCACAGCTCTTGAACCTGTACAGAACCGTGCTTCTCCTTTATCCATTCAAACTACTCAAATATTCTAGCATATCCGCATTAAAGTTTCAACTTCAACTTCCTTCTCTCATTTCCCGTCGCCAAATTTCTCGCTTCTGCCTTTATCACAAGTTTTTTTTATAGTCACCTCGTGACAGCCAGCTCATCCCACCGGTACGTCGAACATCTCGCACAGGCCATTCTAAGAGCGTCATCCAGCATCGTGGCCGCCCTACTACATTCCAGAAGTTTTTTTTCGTGCACACAGCTCGCGTGTCTTGAATGACCTTCCCAGCAGCTTTGTCCTAATCTCCGACCCTGCTCATTTCAAGATTGCCATCGAAGAAGCCTCGCCATATTTGTAATCACCTTACAAAAACCATTGTTAACCGCCATTCAAGTGTCCACCCCTCATGTAATGTCCTGTCTGAGGGCCCTTGAGGTTCTAATAAAAAAAAAAAAAATGAAAGGGTGATTTACATTTTGCCTCCATCAAAAAGTGATTGCCACGCTGGGAGTCGATCCCGCACCATTGGTACAGCAGTGAAGCGCCTCAACCATTGCGCCACATGGCGGTGCATAAATTAATGCATTGGGCAGGAGAGTACAGAAAGGCGTTCATTAAATTGTGCGACTAAATGAAACTCCAGAAATATTTACCCAATGGGGCTCTTTAACGTAGCAGAGTTGAATTCCCAGTCAGATGGCACACGTTCTTAAAAAAACTAGTAAAAAGACTGAACGGCACACGTCAGTCGCTGTGCGCGCCTCGTGTCTTCTGCGTGTTCCGTCTGTTGACAGTTTTTTTTCTCAAGAATTTTGAACGTGCCCTTACGGCGCAGATTACATTGGCGCTTGCTTTTAGCCTCCATCGAAAAGCGGCCACCGATGCCAGAATTCGATCCCACATCTTTGGGTAGTGTAGTCTAGCGCCTTAACTTCTGCACCACCATGGCGGGTAACGCAAATGTGTCCTGGGTAATGACAACCTGATATAACTCGTTTGAGTCTTTAAACCACTATCCGAGCACCAACGCATATTGCAAGCAGCATTTAAACGAGCCATAGGTAAACGAGAAAGTTGATAGCGCGCTTTTTGCCAATCATAGCGAAAGCCAGAAAAAGCCATTTGTGTATCTTAAACAAGCTCTGGTACATGAAGCAAGTTTGCACTGCTTCAGGGCAAATGTACAGAAGGTGTATCGCATCTAAGAATTTTTTTTCTGGTCATCAAGCTCGAAACTGTGACGACAATCAATTTTGTTCAAATGGTTGAAGGACGGTAGCTTCTGGCTGGGATATCTTTTTATGCGCGCAACTTGGCTTTATATTTCTCTCTACTCGAGATGTTCTTGATATTTTTTAGACCCGTGTGCCAAGAAAGGTTGACATCTGCTTTGCCTGATTTTATTTACGGAACTGAAGGCTTCAGAGGAACGATTTGAGGGTACCTGAACAAAGTAGTTGGGAGCTCTAAATTTGTATGGTTTTTTTATCAAATGAATACTTCAAGTGAATTGATGTGAAATTAACTAATATATGCGCTCTGTGCGATGTTTGCTTTGGAATTTCATATTTGAGAGCCTTGTATCATCAAGCACTGGTAGGGACTTTATAAGATATACGTATGCCATAATGAGGAAAATTAGGGAAGTTATTGCATGGCAACGTTAATTGTACTCCCCCCCCCCTCCCCCCAAGTTTTCCGTGAACAAATTCGCTGGAGTACATGCTCATTGTAGCGCGCTTAATCGCTAACAACTTGCTTGTGTCCTCTACTAGCTGGCAAAAATTAAGAAATATGAAGTCACAAGCTGCGATATTAGGTGAAATAGTACTCGTAATAGATATAAAGGTACCATTAAGCAAGCAATATGCAGATGCCTGCCTTGTCAAGGGTAGGATGCTTGAATCGTAATGCAAGGACCCTGGAAGTGCGATTTCTCTCATGCTTAACTAAATTCACAATGCGATGTTGGAAACTCCTACCAACAGGCCATATCACGTGGTCGCGTAATGTCCCAACAACGTGCGAGCAAAGATCCTAGTCTTATCAGCTGCATTTGTCACCTGCCAGAGCCAAGCACATCATTTTTCGCAGTTACAATGGAAACCGAACCGCAACCAGGCTGCAGTTGGTTATCTCGATGACGCGGATTTTGGGCTTTCACAATAAGAGTAATTGTGTACAATTCAGGTAATATTTTATTTAGACTGTACATGAAATGACGATCAGCTAAACGTTTTCAGAGGATCGGGAGTTAGTTTTACCAACAATTTTACACTGTGGAATCTAAAGTGTACATCAAAGAACTTGGCATAATTTTCTACTCTTCACTGGAGGATATGATGTTTTGTGTTCCTAACAGCTAACTATAAAAACAGTTTTCATTTCATTTATAGAGTAAAAGAAAATATCTGTAAACTCAAAATGAGCGTCAGTGCCCTTTTTCATCAGGTACTCCTCAGGGCCATAAGATAGAATATGCAGCTTCATACAGGTGGCTTGTCTTTGCAAACGTTCCACACATCGAACTGTATTTATCTTCGGGAGAAGCTGCATAGGTTCCTAAGTTTTCAAAATCGTAGTCAAGTTTACTGAAGCAGTATCCAGGACGGCCAGAAGATCAAATCAGTCGATAGAGTCGGCCATAAACCCTGGCTGCTCATTAGAGGGTCAAATTCTAAAGTTAAAGCTCAGCTACTTTGGTCATCTCATGAGAAGAGAGGAGTCGCTGGAGAAAGATTTGATGTTGGGAAAGGTTGAGGGTAACCGCAGAAGGAGTAGGCAGCGAACGCGATGGTTAGATGGCATCCTCGAGGCGCTGCAGATGAAGTTATATGATGTTAGGAAGATAGTGAGAGACCGGAAAGCATGGCGTGATTATGTCCATAGGGTCACGAAGAGTCGGACACGACTGAACGACCGAACTGAACTGAATCCAGGCTGAAACCTTTGATGTTACAAAGGAAATTTTAGTCTGACAATGCTTGCCATGAAGAACAGATATGTTACCGTAGCCAAGTTTCGGTGAATATCGAAATTATAGTATGTTTTAGTGAAGTTTAAAAAGGTTGAAACAAAATCAGAAGATTAACTAGCGTACACCGAAGACCGTTGCACCGCCGCACAATGATATATATGATCGGAATCTGCTCATCGAAACCTTTTAAATGATATACGACTTGGTGTTGTATAAGTTTATTCTCTATTCGCAGGTATTACTTGACGTTAGTTAAGCTCTGCCATAAATATCAATTTCTATTCAATATCAGCTAAGCAGTGGTACATAAACCGATGCCGTAGCCTAGTGTTCCCTATTTCTTCCCAAATAAGTAAACAAGTTCACAATTCGTCCTGGGCACTTAAAGAAAACATAACGTTTCTGGCCACATACAGCTGGCTTTTGTAACGTATTGTACAATTATTCATCAAAATTTTATAAATAATGATTATGTGAAATTAGCGAAATGCAATTTTACTCTAGAGAAGGTAGCCAACAATAAGAATCTTGATACTGAAGTGCAAGTTTCAAAATTTGTTCACGATTAACAAATAATAATTATTTGAGAACTACAATTAGCCTACGGAGATATAATAATCATAATACTTCCAACGATATTTGATTTGATAATTTATTATAGAGTTAAAATTTATTCCGAATCATCTCAATAAAGTTACTAGACATACAACTTGCCACGCACATATATACCCGATATAAGCTGTCGAGCCATAAATGGCGTTGATTGTCCTCAAAACAGACTTGGACAAAATTTACAGCTTAACCGTAATAAAGATGACCTAATTGTAAAGCACTCAGTAACAGTTGTGCCGATAACCGGACAGTAGCTATTGTGGTATGTTCACCCTAGGACAATATTTTAAGCGAAACTGACAGGTTCACTTTAGTAGGTTATTAGCAAACCTAATTTGCTAGGCATGCTATGTCTCTGTTTAACTTTCGCTGGTATTGAAGGTTGGGTTAACACATCGAAGCAGCCCGAGGTTTCTGCCAGTAGCAGCAGAACTACGGTCTGAAAAAATGATTCTGCAGTATTTTGTTTTAATTACCAGCGTTGATTTTACATTTTTGCCATTATACCGTGTACGAATTTCATGTATTGTAAGAAATGGGGCGTTAAAAATAAAATGTCACCGCAGTGGCTGACTGAGTAGCGTGCGATGACGGCGTCGACCTTGGACTACGGTAAGTTTCGAAACCGACTAGCGACAAGGTGTTTTTCTGTTTCCGAGTTTTTGGATGAGCTTCAGAGCCGTGCAAAATCCTGAAATGTGCTTAGTAATGTGCCTGCATTCAAAAATGCTAAAGTCATTGTGTAAATGTGTCTGTCCTCACTCTCTATCCCTATGACCAGTGTACTCTTTCTTTTTGCCAAATTGTATATTTTAGAGGCATTTCGTGATAGAGGCAGAGCGCTCATTTCAATGCTATATTTTTATTTTAAGTCCAATGGGTAAATTTATTTGAAAAGCAACGCCGAAGGAAGCTTGCAGCTTTCCATCCATGGAAGGCTTGCACAAGGAAATGGTTTTGACACAGTTAAGCAGACGTTGCAGGCATTTGATGACGTTAAAACCGGACAAGTTCCCACCAGGCCACCTAAAAGGCCGGATCTGTCACATGGACTTGTGAAATAAAGCAGCCCTCTGGCAAATTTTTACCTTGGAATTCAACTGTCACGTGCCAGGGTGGTGCCAGCTCGACTGAAACTGTCCGTTAATTGTCGAATGGTGGGAAAACATTCGATCCCAGCGTTCACGCTTGCACTGAACTGAATTATATATATATATATATATATATATATATATAAGACGTCATTAGGTCGTGTAAGGTATCTCAATATTTAGTATTTTTGGGAGAGACATTTCTTTCGGCATTTTTGCAGAATGTGGATTATAATATGTCAACGTATTGAAAGATGTTTTTTTAACGCTAGTGAATGTAACCTACGCCCCTTCCTCCCTCTGTAGCTTTCTTGATTTCGGGCCTATTCGCAATGTGGCTAGGTACGTTCAGGGTACCACGACTGCTGGTTCTAGTATAGGGGTTTCGGAAGGCATTCAAGTACATGTGGTAGGGCAAGGGCTTACATTCAAAATGCAAGAATAAAAATTAGTGCAGCAAATATTTCATGTTCCGGCTTTGGCAGTCGACACGTACATTATCCGCATTTGTAGGAACATGGGACGCAATTGTTTTTCGCTGCATATCGATTATCTGACTATTAATGAAATTGAAGACTAGGTACAAACAAAAATGCGTGCTTCTCACAAGTTAACTGTAGGTGCACTGTGGCTAAAGGAGGCGTACATGCTATGTATTTCAGGTTATGTAATTGCATGTCGCGTCAATAGTTAGTGAGGAAAGCCAATGACTCATAAGTACCCTGACAACAATCAAATTAAAGTGAGTATTGTTTGCCTAAAAATTGGCAATCCTTGCTGGAAGTTTTGGTAAAGCGCGCTTAAGAGGTTGTTGCAGGTGTCGCAAAGTAGGCGGTGTGCACAAATATTTTGAGCGTATTTTCGTTCTCCGATCAGATCTGGTTTAGGAGAGAGGGAAGAAGAGAGGTGGCTCTTAGTTCTCATTTTTACGGCAGCTGTCTCAAGAATGAGTACTTGGATTCATTTCGAATAAGGTAGAGAAATGATTTTATTACGAATGACGTCAGACTGTGTCATGACAAGATACCGATATTAAAATTGTAAATAATCGGTGCACAGAAAAAGAAATCACTAAAATCGAAAGATGATATTGAGGCATGCTCTGATGGGGGACAGCATGGATGCCCATTATGTATGCTAGATGCGAGGCAGAGTTTTTGATGTTGTCAATGTTAAAGATGATGTATAGATCGCTGCTTCTCGGAATGGAAGAGGAAAAATAGTTTGTCCGAGATATACTTTCGGAAATGATTGAAACCATATTAGTGCATTGTTGATACCTAATAAACAGGAT
Source organism: Amblyomma maculatum (assembly GCF_055883805.1). Taxonomy (NCBI): domain Eukaryota; kingdom Metazoa; phylum Arthropoda; class Arachnida; order Ixodida; family Ixodidae; genus Amblyomma; species Amblyomma maculatum. The sequence continues at coordinate 93,579,309 of NC_139354.1, read as the reverse complement.
AATTTAGAGTTATTGTCGAAGCTCACGCGAAACAAATAGCTACAGAAGCAAATAAATACAAGTCAGGCATTAGTTGCCTCTTTCGTTATGATTGGGAACGTTCGTACTATGTGAGGAATAGTGCGAAACTTTGTGCTGACGCTGCACGGCGATACGCTGGTAATTCATTGTTTTCAAGTTATAAATGTTCAAATATGCAACCCTATGTGCACTTTCCGGCGCATAAGCTAAATATTTCAATTCTGACTGTCAAGATACCTAAGCGCGCAGAAAAGTTCTTTTCTTAAGGTGACGGAAGCGAAGGAGCTAGAGACCTCCTCAGGACATCAGAAAGGTCAACAGCAATATGAACACCTGCAGAGAAATTTATTTCATGGGGGCAGTGAATGCTTCATCCCGCCAGTTTGAATTGCTGCAGGACGGGACGCATTGAGAGCGTGAATCCTGTTTTGGAACTATGATTGAAGAAGCGTATTATAGCTGCCAATACTAAAAGCGTGTTCTAGGTATTCGAAAATGTTTTGAAATATGATGACACTTTGGATACTGTAGAATATATTTAAGAATTCTCTGTTTTTTTTCGACTACACGAGTACTACGAATTTATATGATATGAAATATTACAAAATATTTAGAATCCCCAGTGAATTGACGCTGAGAAAAATCAGCGGCGGCTATTAAGCTTAGCCTGCTCGGTCTCTCAGTACTGCATAGGTAATCTCGCTAGGGATTGCTCATTTCTGCTGCTCAAGGGTAATATAGAATTCTCACCGAAATGAAGCTGCTTACTCGAAATGTTTAATGAGAAAATTATACAAATTTTATTGACCACATTTATAACAATATGATGGGCTTCCACTCTGCAACTCAATCTCATGCTACAGGGCTTGAGAAAAGCGGTGGACTTTATGTTCATTGCACTCGTTGGGCTCGACGCGGAGACGTAAGACAGCGCCATATCCTTCTAAGATTTTCTCGAGTGAGCTTATGGCATCTCGATAGAATTATTGAAATGTGGATTTAATGGTTGGTTGGAACGTCTAGCGCTGGCAGTACTTTGGGCACAGCAGGATCGAATTACCAGCCGCAGGGCACAGCTTCAGCGCGAGCGAGATGGGCGCCGGAGACAAGCGATCGTGACGCCGATTCTGCAGCGCTTTCTATTCTTTGTCTTCTTTACATTTCCCCCGCGTGAAGAAGTCGCCATCCTGGCGACTCAGGGAGAAGAGACGACCAGAGGGTTGTAATATAGATTGAGGCGGCTAACATGGACAACCTCGCGGCTGCGACGGCGGTGGTCGGAAGAAGGGGTGACTGGCTCGATGACGTAGTTCACAGGGGATGTGCGTTACAAGACGCGATAAGGTCCGTGGTATTTGGTGTCTAGTTTTTTGGTGGCAGGAACGCATAGCCAAACGAAGCTGTCGGCCAGGAACGTGGGAGCAGGGGTATCGGTATCATGCTGATCTTTGCGATAGCCTTGAGTGTTGGAGGTAAATGTGCGAGCTAGCTGATGGCATTCCTCGGCCTTCTGTGCAATATCTGACAAAGCACTGTACTCAGAGGCATCTGGATGGTATGGCAAAATTGTGTCCAGAGTACAAGATGGTTCACGGCCATATAGGAGAAAAAAGGGCGAAAACCCAGTTGTTGCTTGGGTGGCAGTGTTGTACGCGAACGTTACGAATGGCAGTACCTGGTCCCAGTTTGAGCTTCCCGATTCAGATGTAACATACATTGCGAGCATGTCCCCAAGCGTACGGTTGAAGCACTCCGTGAGGCCGTTTGTTTGTGGGTGGTACGCAGTTGTAGCCCGATGTATCAATTTACAAGACGACAGGAGCTCTTGGACTACTTCGGAAAGAAAGACACGACCTCTATCACTCAGTAGCTCGCGAGGGGCGCCATGTCGAAGAATGAAGTGGTGCAGAAGAAAATGGGCTACCTCTCGGACTGTCGCCGCGGGAAGTGCAGCAGTCTCGGCGTAACGGGTCAGGTGGTCGACGGTGACGATGACCCATCGATTACCAGCGGCACTGCATGGTAGCGGATCATAAAGGTCAATTCCCACGCGATCAAACGGGCGAGCTGGACACGGTAAACGCTGGAGAGGGCCAGCAGGGTGGCGAAAAATCTTGCGTTGTTGACAGGCGGTACAAGAGCGAGTGCAGCGACGTACGAAATTGTACATTCCCAGCCAGTAGTACCTCTGACGAATTCGATCATAGGTTTTGAGGACGCCGGTATGAGCGCTTTGCGGGTCAGTGTGATGGTGAGCACTAACCTCGGAGCGGAGGTGGCGCGGAATGACAAGAAGCCACGTTCTGCCGTCTGAGTTGTAGTTCCTGCGGTAAAGAAGACCGTCCCGAATGGCGAAATGGGAGGCCTGTCGGCGGAGTGCCCGAGGATGCGTAGCCGCTGAAGTAGTGCCAAGGATATCTAGCAGGTTAGAAACCCAAGGATCTTGTTGCTCGAAAGGCATATCCTCAATGGTGAGTGCTTACAAGAATGCTTGAGGAGGGGACGATGAGTTAGGCGAGCGCACCGGTGACCGAGAAAGAGCGTCGGCGTCAGAGTGCTTGAGGCCAGAGCGGTACACTACACGAATGTCGTATTCCTGAAGCCTGAGAGCCCAGCGCCCGAGACGGCCAGATGGATCCTTGAGAGACGCGAGCCAGCAGAGAGCGTGATGATCTGTAACTACCTCGAAGGAGTGGCCGTATAAGTAAGGGCGGAACTTCGTTACAGCCCACACGATTGCTAAGCACTCCTTTTCGGTAACGGAGTAGTTGGACTCGGCTTTGGTGAGAGCACGGCTTGCGTAGGCGACAACGTATTCGGAGAAGCCAGGCTTGCGCTGGACGAGGACGGCGTCGAGGCCGATACTACTGGCATCGGTGTGAAGTTCTGTAGGTGCAGTAGGGTCGTAATGGCGAAGGATTGGCGGTGACGTCAGAACATTGCGCAGTGTCGCGAATGCATCATCGCAGGCTGGCGACCATGAGGAGAGGTTAGGGGTGTCTTTCAAGAGCTGTGTAAGGGGGGATATGATGGTTGCGAAATTCCGAACAAAACGACGAAAGTACGAGCAGAGGCCCACGAAGCTTCGCAGTTGTTTCAAAGTGGTCGTTTTCGGAAAGTCAGCGACGGCGTGCAGCTTCTCAGGATCAGGCAGAACTCCATCTTTACACACAACATGTCCAAGTATTGTTAGCTGGCGGGCACAAAGCGGCACTTTTTGAGGTTCAGTTGAAGACCGGCGCTTTTTAGGCAGGTGAAGACCTGGCGAAGTCGAGTCAGGTGGGTCGGGAAGTCATTTGAAAAGACGACGATATCATCGAGGTAGCATAAACATGTTTCATTTCAGGCCGCGCAGTACAGTGTCCATCATTCTTTCAAATGTGGCTGGGGCGTTACAGAGTCCGAATGGCATAACATTAAATTCGTATAGTCCGTCTGGAGTAATAAAGGCGGTCTCCGGATGATCCGCCTCTGCCATGAGCACGTGCCAATACCCGGAGCGTAAATCGAGTGAGGAAAAGAATTCTGCGCCTTGCAAACAGTCTAGGGCATCGTCGATTCGTGGGAGGGGGTGCACATCACGACGAGTGATTTTGTTGAGGCGGCGATAATCAACACAAAATCGTATGGAGCCATCCTTCTTTTTAACTAGGACCACAGGAGACGACCATGGGCTACAGGATTCTCTAATAACACCTCGTTGCAGCATGTCATCGACTTGTTGGGCAATAACACGGCGCTCAGTCGGGGACAACCGATACAGCCGCTGATGGAGGGGTGGGTGGGCGCCAGTGTCAATGAGGTGAGTAACGGTCGTCGTGCGGCCCAAGGAAGATTGCGGGATGTTGAAGGAGGAGCGGAATTGGTGTAGAAGGTGAAGAAGTTGTTCTCGGTGGCGCGGCACTAGAGCGCTGTCCACAGAATGGTCAAAAAGATCCCGCTGTAGCGGATCTGAAGCCAGACGAGTTGGAGTCAAGGCGTCAACTTGGCAAACAGGGAATGACAAATCATCAAAGGCGAACAGAAGGTCCACGGGCTCGATGCGGCCGAGGCACTCCCCTTCGATCAACATAGCGGGAGACGCAAGAGGATTGGCTACCAGAAGTGCGCTAGCGCCGTTGTTCATGTCAAGGGCGGCAAACGGCAGCGGTAAGTGGCGGCGGCGGCAGACAACGTTAGAGGGCACAAAGAGGACTGTCGCGGCGGTGGTAAAAGAGGCAGTGAGGGGAACCAGAACAGCGCTAACGGGTGGGATGGTTGTGTCATGAGCTACGAGGAGTTTGGTCGCAAAATGAGGACACGACTCGTGGAGCAGGGCATCAGACGGTGCATCACTCGATTCAATGAGCTCTACTTGAGGACTGGCGCAGTCATTGATAGCATGATGCTGGGACAGGAAATCCCAGCCGAGAATGACGTCATGAGAACATGTGGGGAGAACGACGAATTCGATGATGTACAAGGCTGCAGCAATGACGACGCCAGCAGTGCAGATAGCTGTCGGCTGTATACTGTGAGCGGATGTGGTACGAAGCGATAGTCCCTCGAGAAGCGTAGTCACCTTTCGGATGGAGCGGCAGAGTTTTTGGCTAATAACTGATAAAGCGGCACCGGTGTCGACGAGCGCAAGAGTATGAACACATTCAACGATGACAGCAATAACATTCGCGGGATTAAGACAAGGACTTTGAATTTGTGTCGAATACGCAGTTCGTGCCTCGCGAACTGCGGCGTTTAGTTTTCCGGCTGGGTCACGGGTCGTCGGCGCATTGGCAAAATGGAGCGGCGACGTGGTGATGGCGAACGACGAGGGAGGAAGTCCGGAGGATCAGGGGGTGCTGTTGGCGGACCCGATGGGACTGGGAACTGGGGGGGGGGGCAAATAAGGTGGCGCAGCTGCCGTGCAGCAAAGGCCATATTTATTCGGCGCCGGCAGTAGCGTGTAGTGTGTCCAGGGATGCCGCAGTGGTAGCAAATAGGCCTGTTGTCTGCAGTGCGCCATGGAGATGGTGTCTGACGCAAGGGGGGAGCAAAAGCTGTTGGTGCGGACCGCATGGGGGCGAAGCATAGGCATATGCTGGCTCAGGCGGTGGACTTGAAGTGACTTCGGCATACGTGCGACGCAATACTTGAGGAGGGGCCGGCGCGAATGCTGGAGCGTAGCTCAGTGGCGCAACGCCGGGCGATGAAACTGTGGGCGTGAGTAATGGCATTGAGGGTGCGACCGGAGCTGATTGAGGAACAGGATTAGGGAGGACCTCAGATACATGCTGCTGGATTGCATGGCGAAGCTCCGGGACAAGGCTAGTTGTTGACGACTCCTTAACATATGGCTGTAGGGACAGTTGTCGCGCGACCTCCTGACGTACAAAAGCCTTGATGTCTTCAGAGAGGCTAGATGACTCCCTCTCCGCGGCTAATCCAGCGAGTGATGCATGAGGCTGGCGAATCAAAGCACGCTCCTTGCGGAGTTCGTCGTAGCTTTGACAGAGGTCGTAGATTTCCTTGACCGTATTGGGGCCTTTGGCGATAAGCGTGTTGAAAGCGCCGGCATCAATTCCTGTGAGGACATGACATATCCTAACGGCCTCGGTCATGGTCGGGTCAACGCGGCGACACAAATCAACAATGTCCTCAATATAACTGGTGAACGTTTCACCAGACAGCTGTAGTCGCGATCGAAGACGCTGTTCCGCGAGAAGTTTTCGGACGGAGGGGCGGCCAAAGACATCAGAAAATTTCGTCTTGAAATTCGCCCAGGTGGCAATGTTCGACTCGTGGTTTCGAAACCACAGATTAGCGACGTCGCTCAAGTAAAAGATGACATTGTTGAGCTTACGGTTGTCGTCCCAGTTATTGTGACGGCAGACTCGTTCGTAAGTGGTCAGCCAATCGTCGACGTCGTCATCGCTGCTTCCACTGAAGGTAGCCGGGTCCCGTTGACGAAGCGCACCTGTGCAGGTGACGGGCGGAGGCTGGTGCAATGAAGTCGGCTCCGTCATTCGGGTAGTCAATGTTCTGCTGCGAAGTTCCAGGGCGAGATGGGTACAGGGAACCTCAGATTGACCTCCACCAAGTGAAATGTGGATTTAATGGTTGGCTGGAACGTCTAGCGCTGGCAGTACTTCGGGCACAGCAGGATCGAATTACCAGCCGCAGGGCACAGCTTCAGCGCGAGCGAGATGGGCGCCGTAGACAAGCGATGGTGATGGCGATGCCGCAGCGTTTTTCTGTTCTTTGTCTTCTTTACATTATATGTATCGTTTGCAAATTATGTTCATCGTTGTACTGGTGTTTACCGAAGCCGTATTTGTCAAAAGTCACTACGGAAGAATTAAAGCGGCAGATATAAAAAGACAAATGTGGAATTTCCGATTTCACTTCATGATGTTCCTGCTTATCAAGAATAGCATAAACATATGGACAACGTTTTTCGAATATCAGCTGTACCAATGATTTCTTTTACATCGTTTTTTTTTGTAACAGAGGCCCTACGGGTAGCATGAAAACATGCATATTTTATTTCCTCCAGACTGCCATTAATTCAGAAAATTCAGGAATACTCCGGATAAATGAAATACCTAGCTTGTTTCTGTCTGGCGGACAATGCTTGCTTTATTTTGTTTATAGAGAGTCGTTTGTTGTTATAAACAATTTATGCCCGCAGTCCGGCGAACAACGCACTAAGGGGAGATTAATCGGCCGTGTAATGCCAGTATGAATTCAAATGTGCAACCATTACAAAAGTTACGGCATATCAACTTGTTTTCATGTTCATAATAGCGGCTGTGACACGCAGAGAACAGTTGGAGCGACTTCCCCTAAAACGTATGGTAACACCATCCTCCTCGATTTCACCAGGAGTGATAAAAATTGCCCTCAGTCGCTGTATTAGTCCGTTATTAACTCACAGTTCATTATTTCGCTATTCCATTTTTAAAATTGCCCCCTTCAAATAAGTCATTTTCTTCTCGGTTAAAATGACAGGTGAGTCATGTGATACATAGAAATTGCTGGGCTAGAAACGAAAGTCATGCATACGTAACAATACTGAATTTTTTAGGAAATAATAAATACGACAAAATAATATTGACGTACCCATTTTTGCATACTAGTTCTTGTGGTTGAATCCATCCAGCTATTCTTCTCAATTAAATGATAAAATGTTGAATTGAGGCTCTCTACAACACTGCCCGCCTGAAAATGTTTTAAACAAATTGTTTTTAAAGAATTTTATACAAGGTAAAAATGATTAAATAGTAGAAAGAGATTTTCGAACATTTGTCAAAATATTAACACATCTATGAATTCCCATCTAACCACAGAAGTGTTGCAATCAATTGGATATTATTTTGATAGAACGTGTGAAGTGATGTTAGGAGTAATTGCGGTGCAAAGCGAAAAACGTTCCAATCATGTACCGGTCTTGTCCTTTGAATAAATTGTGTTGAAAGAAAGAAACTGTTACTTTGTTATGCCCGTGTACTTCCAGGTTTTTACTCGTTAACGGAACGTAAAGAGTAAATTTTAAATTTGCCAATGACCGCAAGTCAACTTTTTTTTTTATGTTCAGAATAGCGGATGTGATCGGCAGAAAGAAGTTGGAGCTGCTTCCCTAAAGAAGTGTTTTAGCACCAACGCTCATCGCTTTTGACCATGCGTAATGTTAATCACCTTCAATTGCCGTAAAAGCCCGTTACTGTATTTTGCCACTTCTTTGGCAATTTTGTGGTGTTTTTTTTTTTTTTTTGCGAACTCTCAAGCACGAAAAAAGGAAGCATGTGTAGATACAATGGACAGAGCTTCAGGCTTTGCCATAATTAGCGAACTGCTTTAATCCCTTAGCCTTTTACAAGCTCCCCTGTACCACTCACTGCCATTAAATATAAGTTTCCACTGGAGCGCTTATTGTTACTGTAGGTAGCCTTGTAAATCTATCTAACACATGGACGCTAAACATAACAACCTACATACCAGTGAAGGAAACTGTGCCAGGGGCCAGCGGAAGATTTGCTGGAAGGATTAGGTTAGAAAGTTTCTAGAGGTCAGGTGAATGGAGATAGTACATATTCGGGTTAGCTGAAGAAATATAGGAGAACCTTTCGTGTTGCAATGGGCATCGTCTGGCCGATAATAACACTGAATCTACAAGAACAAAGAATTTTTCTCACTATTCAATAATCACGCCCTTTGGGAGTGGTTGAAAATTCGTGTGCTACCGGTTGAAAACGACCCTGGGAGATACAGTCGCCAGCGGAATGGCGATATGTGTTCTTGACAGCTACCGCCATCTGTCGCACTCGCCTGTCTAGCATATCACTGCACATGGCCTCTGAGATCAACTCCGGCTGCGCCGATCGCTGAGGCCACGAGCGCATGAGTAACTGAGATTGGTGCTTTGTTTTCAACCAGGGGAGATGCACGCATGCCCAGAGCGGCCTTGTGAAAAAGTCGGATTCATTGCTCAGAAATATTATAATTATCCTTAATGTACAATGCTTAGATTGCATGCTTCCTTGTACTGCAATTCCTTTGAGAGGTGCTGAGAATAATTATTTCAAGCGCAGGAGCAGGCTTTATAATTTTTTCCTCAAGCTTTTTCTGGGCATATTGCGTTCCAACTGCATTGGGCCACTAGCAATTACATGATGACAACCGTAGATTAAGAAAACAGTGCAGCAAGACTAGCGTAGGCTAGTTGTAGTAGAGTGCATCCTGAAGAGGCATACTCAATCGGGTCCAGATGCTGCAAAAGCGGCTAGAATTGAAGATTTGCGATTGAAAATTTCGCTGACTCTATAAACGTTGGAACGAGGTCCTAAATTGACATTGGGGGCTGATGTAAATAAATGAGGAAAAGCCCTATTCCAAGTACTCACACTGAATCCTTATAGCCGTATTTGTTAACTAATTTTACTTGACTGCTTTTTCTAAGTAGACCCATAAAATTCCACAATATTTCCCAGTGATAAAAATTACGTCACTGACTTCGTTTTCGACCCAGTTTAGGCTGTTACCTTTTTGCCAGCAATGGTATTAGTACACTGATAGTTCCAGGCTCTCCAGGGCAACCTTAAGTAGCAACAGTTACTAGTGCGTATGGTGCCGTCATTTTAGGGCATAAAAATTGTCTAACCGACTAAAGACGCCAGCAATTGTCATACAAATCATCTTTAATAATACATTTGGTCACGTGTAATACTTATAAAGCATGCAAATAAAGCACAATATTGCGCAGACACTTCAACGTGTTCAGCACCGCTACCGCAAATATGAGACTTACAGCGGCTATAAATCGGCAGCCCAGTGTGCTAGCTTTGTTTTTCACGAACAAAGCACAAATTCTTAACATTTGTGCCGTATGTAGTTAGCATGTGGAGTTTTCTTCGCCGACCTTGGTCGATATGGAACTGCTGCCGTTTTGTGGATGCAGCCCTTATCGGGCTCGGTTTTGTTTCTCGCACGTGGAGACACACGTCTTTCCATTTCCTACAAGGGACCGAGTTCGCTACCTCGAAGACAAGCCCCTCTTCTAGCTTCATTATGGCCGATATAGGACCTTACGTGCTTCCGTGCAAGCAACCTCATTTAGGCTTAGAAAGGGTTTGCCCATATTAGCTTTCTTTCATATTCCACTAGCCCTCAGGTAACCTACAAGGGATCGATGGGGTAACATGCTGGCACGCCCGTCGGTTTGAGCCACTGAGGCCGATGTAGGCCCCACGGCAATTGATAATGGATAGCCTCCATTCGGCTTGACGAGGACTCTCCACATAAAGCCCGCATTTAGGTTGGCTCGCACATCATATATCCGAAAGGGCACTTGCTCTATGGAATGTGGTTATCGTCAGCCCGGGCAACTTTAATACAGGACCCATGCAGTAAGAGCAGGAGAGAGCCCAAATGAAGCTTACCCACGTTTGCCGAATAAAGGACCATTATATGCCTTTCTGGTTACCCCAGCCTTATTTGTCTACATGAGACCCACTGGAGCCCCATACTCAGCGTTTTCTGGGTGCAGGAAAGATTAAATCTACAGATTGAATTTTAATTTTCGTCGTTGGAGGGGTAACTCTAACAGTAAACTGGAAGCCGTGAACAAAGACGTTGAGTTATAGGTTTGTAAATGAAAGAAAACAGGATTTTTTGTGTGATAGCGTGTGAATGCCCCAATATTTTTTTCAGCTTGAAATTGAAACTCCCATGTACAGTGCAATGTCAGTGCTCGTTAAAGAATCCCAGTGCCTCAAGTAACCTAAGTTCTGGGAAGTGAAATGCTACAAACCAAATATTTTTTATTAACCTCCACTGTGCGTTTTTGGCGCTGTGAAGCGGAACTGTGGTAACTTGGTTGAAAAGCTCAAATAATCGCGTCGATGTTTTGTTTCAAACATCAAAGGCCGGTTTCGTTTAGAAACATAGCCATGTTGAGCTAGTTCTACCGAAGGCTGGGCATTCTGCCGACATAGCCCTTCCCCGACTTTCACCACCTTGAATTGAGAGATTAAAACAGATGCCAGCAGAAGTTACAGTAGGCACAACGATGACACAGAGTGCAGCATAGGTATCCCAACCTTGGCCAGGCGGCGCTCCAAGAGCAAACGACCAGTGCCCTCTTCAGAGGGAATTTCATACTGCGTGAAGCGGGTGGCTAAGGTGTCGTACTTCACAATGTGGCGGCTTATGATCGTTTTTTTTAAACATGCAACATTGAAGTACATTTGCGATTTGCAAATCTTAGAAAAAGGGAGCGATTGCTTTCCAAAGTGTACAGTGTGGAACAAGTCATACAAGACAGCAATGTTTCTGTGGAAGCGAACTGTGTGTTGCAGGTGAGCGACAATATCACCTACAACGTAAATCTCAAGGTGAAAACACAATTTCTTAGCTTGTTATAAACACACTCGCGAGGCTAATAAGAAACTGTTCGGGTTTCTCCGCTCGATTCTGCATCATGCTTTACATTGTGGGCACGGGGATAAATCGCCTAACACCCCGTTGTTTGCGAATTTGGATTCAGGCTTCATTATATCGGTTTATGTTTGTCACCTAAGGATGCATGCGCGGTTCAGCTCACTGCGACGTTCTACTACGCTGCAATACCGCCTATAGCGTCCCTCAGAGTGAATTTCTAATTAAGACTGAGCACGAAAGCACCGTGCAGGTGTAAGAACTCCACTCTTCTTTTTGTCCGCATGTGGACACTTGCGCGCTTTCGTGCGTTTAGCGAAATCTGTTTTTAAACTGTGAAATATAGATTGACTACCCTTAGTGGTAAATTCTTAGTTTTGGAATCCTCGCAGCTACAAACGCTGCAATAGTCGATGTAAGAACGGTCGTTTTGTCTGTGAACGTCTCGGGCAAAGCCAGCGATCTACTGATGTTGCGCCGCTAATTACAGCCCAAAACTGTCGCCAACAGTTTAGTGAGTTGGAAGGCACTACAAAGAACACGAGAAGCGATGCATAGGACGGCTAAAGCGTGCCACTCGTCAGTTTGTGTTTTGTGTTGGTGTGCTGCTTATTCAGAACTGATGAAAACAAATTAGCTGAAGTTACATCCGGCTAACTGCATGGGGTACCGTCAAATTCATTTAACAATGCCTCAAAGCTCGCTGTCTTCTAACGCGTGAAAAGGAGCGAGTGATTCGGTTTTAGGTAGGGCGTGCAAGCCTCAGTTTATCAAAGCCTGACTTCGAAACAGCCTGAGGTATGACTGCGAATACTGGCCGTTTTAAGTGACACGAATTAGAGTAATTTTTAAGCAAATGATCAACTTGATTCTGCGGACCACAACTATCCACGCTTCATTCCTCTCTGCTTATCAGACCAAGTGCCTGGGAAGTGGTCATATCTCACCGGCGGATCCCAGTTCTTTGTTTTGCACAAATCGTTGCGAGAGTGCACAACACAACAGTAATGGCTGCCTTCTTTTCACGAAAACAAGGGTACAGATCTCATTGCGAACAGATGAATAATATTACGAGCGACGCACATTTTGGCACTTATCAAAGTGTTTCCGCCCCTGCTGTACTCCCCGACTCCGCTGTCGGCCGGCTTCCATCAATTTCGCCTCGTCCCACTGTGGTGCAGCAGTCGCGCCTCGAAATGTGTGGTTCTAAGCTGTATATCATGCAGCCATACGCACTGTTAGGCTGTGGAAGAATCTGATGAATTACATCGACATAGACGCTTCGCCCTGTACCCTTTTTGCAGAGGTAATTGGTAACTGGTAAACAATTCATGAACAATGATGATGATGACAATGAAAGCTTTATTTGAATATTGTAACAGAAGCCAGTGAAACTGGTTCAGCAGGTTTACTTAGGATTAAGTAAAAGCATCGGCAACATCAGGCACGGAACCGACTGGCGGGCGAGCACCGAGAGCGAAGACGAGCGCGTGCCAGTCTCCCGAGCTCGCCACATGGCGGCGCCAGTACGATAACATTGCGGCATTGCCCCTCCCGGTGGAAAAGGCATCGTCCCGATGCCGAGTGGCGAGGTCGAGGATAACCGTAGTCGGCGAGGATGCGCGTTCACATCAAGTAGTTAAAAGAAGCAAAGAAAAAAAAACACATGTAGCTTGACCTAGCGGGAGTAGAAGGGCTTCATCCTGGCAACATGTACGACTTCCGATTGTGCTTGCCGTCGGGATGAGCGAACAGTTCCTTGCGGGGTCACTTCGTAGGTGACGTCGCTGAGTTTGCGTTGTACTTCGTACGGGCCGAAGTAGCGGCGCAGAAGCTTCTCGGAGCGACCCCGCTGGCGAACAGGTGTCCACACCCAAACCTGATCGCCAGGGTTGTAAATTACCTCCCTGTGACGAAGGTTATACCGTCGAGCATCTTTAACTAGCTGTGTCCGGACTCTCAGTCTAGCCAGCTGGCGAGCGGACTCGGCATGCTGGACGAATTGGTCGGCACCGGCAATCTATGGGTGGGCGACATCTGGCAGTAGCATTGCATCCAGCATGGTGACAGCTTCGCGACCGTACACCAAACGAAACGGTGTAAAGCGGGTCGTTTCCTGGACGGCGGTGTTATAAGCAAATGTTGCATACAGTAGTATCTGGTCCCAGTTCTTATGATCTTCGTTGACGTACATAGAAGGCATATCGGCGATGGTCTTATTGAGTCGCTCAGTAAGGCCATTCGTCTGAGGGTGGTAAGCTGTTGTTCTGCGATGACAAGTGCCACTGAGCCGCATCACTTCCTGGGTTAGAGCTGAAGTAAATGCCGTGCCTCTGTCAGTTGAAACGATCGCAGGGGCACCGTGACGAAGGACCAGAATAAAGATGAAAAAGTTCGCAATATCAGTAGACGTGCCGCTGGGAAGAGCTTTCGTCTCACAATAGCGGATTAGATAATCTATGGCGACTATAATGTACCTGTTGCCCAATGATGACGTAGGAAATGGCCCGAGCAAGTCCATACCGACTTGGTGAAGAGGTACTCGCGGAGGAACAATAGGCTGCAGCAGGCCGGCCGGCTTGACAGGTGGTATCTTCCGACGTTGGCAATCACGGCACGTCCTAACATAGCGCTGAACCGTAGCGGCAAGCTTGGGCCAGTAGTACTTTTGTCGTACACGTGCCAAGGTGTGCGAAACATCGAGATGTCCGGCAGAAAGCTCGTCGTGGCATGCCTGCAAAACGTCAGTACGGAGCGGCGTTGGGACAACCAGCAGATACTGAATGTCTGTGGAAGCGTAGTTTTTCTTGTAGAGGACGCCGTCACGCAAGCAGAATGACGACAGGTCACGCGTGAAAAGGCGAGGCGACGATGAGGCGGTTCCTTCGAGGTAATCGATGAGGGGCCGCAGTTCGGTGTCGTCTCGCTGCTGTTGAGCGAGATCTGGCGTCGAGAGAGCGCCGAGAAAGATCGAGTTATCTGTTTCACTTGAAGAACACGGGATAGGGTTTCGGGATAGGCAGTCAGCGTCACTGTGTTTCTTGCCGGACTTGTACACAATAGTGACGTCGAACTCCTGTAAGCGGAGACTCCAGCGATCTAACCTGCCTGAAGGATCTTTAAGGTTCGCTAACCAACAGAGTGAGTGGTGGTCGCTGACCACTCTAAACGGCCGACCATACAAATACGGCCGAAATTTTGTTACCGCCCACACAACTGCAAGGCACTCCTTTTCGGTAGTAGAATAATTCGCTTCGGAACGAGACAGGGTGCGGCTGGCGTAAGCAATCACCCGCTCAATGCCTTCTTGCCACTGAACGAGAACTGCACCGAGGCCAACGTTACTGGCGTCGGTATGCAATTCTGTGTCGGCCTCCTCGTCGAAATGGCCAAGTACGGGCATTGTTTGAAGGCGCTTGCGAAGCTCCTCAAAGGCCCTTTGCTGCTCGTCGGCCCAGATGAAAGGCTGGTCGTCCTTTGTTAGACGAGTCAATGGTTCCGCTATTCGGGAGAAGTCGTGCACAAATCTCCTGTAATATGCACAGAGGCCCAAAAACCGACGCACGGAACTTTTATCAGTGGGGGTTGGGAAAGCAGCTACGGCAGCCGTCTTCTCTGGATCAGGGCTAATTCCCTCAGCACTCACGAGGTGACGCAGGAACTTGAGCTGTTGGAATGCAAAGTGGAATTTTTCTGGTTTTAGTGAGAGTCCGGCCCCGCGGATGGCATTTAGCACGGCCGTCAATCGTTTGAGGTGCTCTTCGTAGGTCGCAGAGAAAATGACAACGTCGTCAAGGTAGACGAGGCCCGTCTGCCATTTCAGGCCGGCTAGGACAGTGTCCATCATTCTTTGAAAGGTTGCGGGAGCGGAACACAAACCGAAGGGAAGCACCTTAAATTCGTACAGTCCGTCAGGAGTAATGAATGCGGTTTTCTCTCGATCACGTTCATCGACTCCGATCTGCCAGTACCCACTGCGTAGATCGACCGATGAAAAATATCGGGCGTGGCGAAGTCGGTTGAACGAGTCATCGATTCGAGGCAAAGGGTAGACGTCCTTTTTCGTAATTTTGTTAAGCCTCCTATAGTCGACGCAGAATCTGAGTGCTCCGTCCTTTTTAGCGACCAGCACAACTGGTGAGGCCCATGGACTTGTGGATGGCTGGATGACATCATCGCGGAGCATTTCATCAACTTGCGCCTGAATAGCCTCTCGTTCTTTCGGCGATACTCGGTAGGGGTGTTGGCGGATAGGGCGCTCGGTGGGATCAACTATAATTCGATGTTTGGTTACTGAAGTCTGCTTCACTTTGGAAGTGACGGCAAAGCAGTCACGGTAACTGTACAGAATTGCTTGAAGGCGGCGTTTCTGGGTAAAAGACAAAGCTGGGTTCACGTCAGTTTGAACAGTATGTCCAGTGCTCTCGGGAGGGTTCTCGTTGGCCAGCGAAAGAGCGCAATGGGCGGATGGCGCACTGACTTCGTCAAAATAAACGTTAGCTGTACCTTGCGGTAAATGGCGGTATTCGGCACTAAAGTTCGTTAAAAGTAGTTCAGTTCATTTATTTCTCAAGGCAAAGATTCCCCGAGCGACGCAGACTTGTAGGCTCAACAATAAATTCACTTTCGTTTCCGCGAGGCCTTGCAAGGCGGGGGGGTTGTTGCACTGCACTGTAACAAACAAGCTGGTGCGTGGAGGTATAGTGACATGGTCGTCGCACACTCGGAAAACTGGGCTGTCTGTGTAGTCGTCGCTGTGCTGTCTGTACTCGTCGGAAATTGCGCGGTGAGTGGAAAAATTCACCATGAAGTCATGGAGGTCGGTGATTGCGTCGTTTTCTCTAAGAACATCAAGGCCGAGAATCAGGTCCTTGGAGCACTCTGCTAGCACAACAAAGCAACACGAGTAAGTTACGTGATGAATCTCGACGCGAGCGGTGCACACTCCGAGCGGCGTTACCACATGCCCTCCGGCTGTCCTTATCGGGGCTCCGTGCCAAGGAGTCAGGACTTTTCGCAGAATGGTAGCAAGTCCATGACTCATAACGCAAAAATCAGCGCCGGTATCTACAAGGGCAGTCGTGTTGTGGTTATCAACGACGATCGGTATCTCGGCGGAATGTAGCTTACCGTCGACAAATTGCGGCATGTCAGGGATCGTCGGGCTGACGGGTCGTTCGTTGCGTCGAATTACGGCGTCGAAGGTAAGCTTCTGTGATCGTCGGGAGGTCGTCGGACTCGTTGGTCGTGTGGTGCGTCGATTGGGGGCGTCGGAGGAAAACTTCGGCGATCGTCGAAAAGTGGTCGGACTGTTTGTCGGAGCGAAGGGTCGGAGGTCGGTCTGTGTAATCGAATCGGTGAGTGGAGGATGTTGGTCGTAGTGTCCATCGACGGCGGCCCTACCCCCGAGGGTCGCCGTCTTCAGTTTTCTCGGTGCGGACTTGGGGACTGCCTGAGAAAAGAACGGCGGCTGGTGGAAACTGTCTCGGCGGTGGTGACCTGGACTGGCGTCGCTGGAGGGACACAGGTGGGACGTGGTCGCTGAGGTATTGGTCGATGTCCCGAGGTCGTTCGCCATAGCGCGGCCGAGGAGCATCGGCAAAATCCGCGCAAGCCCATCCGACGGTATGGGCAGTGGCGCAGAACGTGACCGGCTTCTCCACAGTCAAAGCACAAAGGCAGATTGTTCGGCGTGCGCCACGCGTGTGCTTTGCGAACGGGTGGTCAAGCTTCAGGCACACCAGTCGAAACTGGATATTGGGGTGGAGGACGAGCGGGAGGAGCAGGGTTGCAGGGTGCCAATGGTTCAGTAGCAGGAGTACGCAACACGTCGCTGTACGTCATGATCTGTGGCGCAGGCAGCTGGGGTGACGGTACTGATGGCACTGCTTGGCGGAGCTCTTCGCGCACAATATCCGAGATGCCCCCAACACGTGGATGTTGTTCGAGAGGGCAGCTTTTGCAGCTCTTCGCGCACGATGCTTCGGATAAGTTCGCGAAGGGCTTCCCTGTTGTTTCCGGCCATTGACAGGCGGAACTCTACGGCAGCGATGTTCGCAGAGCGATCAAAATGTACAAATCGCTGATTCAAGGCACGCTCGATGCTTGTTGCTTCTTTCATAAAACCAGCAACAGTACGTGGAGGGTCACGTACGAGGCCAACGAACAGCTGCTCATTGACGCCTTGCATAAGGTAGCGCACATTCTTTACGGTGCGCTACCGGATCCGCCCGGTTGAAAAGGCGAGTCATTTCTTCCACAAACATGGCGACGCTTTCATTAGGCCGCTGTGCTCGGGACTGTAGAGCGAGTTCGGCCATCTCTTTTCTTATATCGTTGCGGAATGTTGCGAGCAGCTAAAACTGGGTCTTTATGGCCTCTTTAGAATGGCAGATAACCACAGGGCGCAGATTTACCAATGTGTATGGTACATAAAAGATATTTCCTGCAGGGAATGGAGAACAAATACAGTTGCCATTGAAAAAATGTGAAAAATGTAGCAATGAAAGGAGATATAATAATAATAAATATCTTCATACATTTTATGGACTCAAGGGCCTTATCATTGCTCTGTCTTGAAACTTATTCGAACAGCTAACCTTTTTTTCTTTCATTTAATACCCCTTTTATTTTTTAGATATTTCATTATGGGCCTGAGGCAAAAAAATGTTATAAAAAATATAGTTGCCAATCAGGAAATGTGAAAAATGTAACAATTAAATGAGACTGAATAATTATAAAAGATAAACACAAAGTATGGCCTATTGGCAGAAAAAGAATGATCTGGAGTAGAAAGATATTAATACGGATGCTAACAAAGGACGCCCTAAAAGACAGATAGAGAGCTCTAGGTACATCTTTTTCGAAATGCAATGTTTTGTGGTGGTAAATAAAATACACAATAAATTTCAGTGTTCCGGATGAGTAATATAGGTTGGTAGCTTCCACGCGCAACTGAAAGGCGTGAAAGAAGAGGAAGCCGGGGGAAGCGCGTAAATGGGGAATGATAAAGAAGAGTAGAACAGTTGGTCGGCGCTTGTCCCTCCTTCAATCCTTTCTTTCGCATACAAAATCCTGTTTCATTCGAATTGGAAATAAAGCTGGCTTACGGAAAGCTCCCAATATAAATTTTATGATAGATAATACCCGAATTCCTCAGGTACAAACCGTTCGCATTCTTGGTCTTCTTCTACATTCCTCTGGGACTGGCACACCGTGGCTGACAGCCATCCGTAAGACCGCTCACGCTACTTTAGGTCTCATTCGTCGCATAGCTATGCGCTCTGGCGGCGCGCGTGCTCACACGGCCCGCCAGCTTGTTCGCTCTGTTCTCCAGCCACGTATAATATACCAGGCACAGTTTCAACGTCTCACCCGCAGACAGTGGGACTCCCTTGAGGCCATCAATCGTGAGGCTATGCGTGCAATAACGTACCTCCCCCGCCTAACACCCATACCAGTACTTCAGGAGTATGCCCAGCTAAATACGCTCACTGAACTCGTTGATCAGCGGATGGCAAACAGAGCTCGCAAACAGTCTTTACAACTACATCATTTAAAGACACTACCTCCATGGTCGTACTGCCAGCTCACGGACAATCGCCCCACTGCTTCCCCGTCGGTATCATCCGCACATCTGCCTGAAGGGTGCATATTATATACCGATGCATCACATACTGCAGAGCGAGGAGTTACTGCCGTGTATAGCCCCTCTCATCCGCATCTCAACACTCACGTGACATATACCGCGGATACGTCCACCCCTCTGGCACTGGAACTTCAAGCAATTTACAATGCTATACATTCCCTCCCACCAGTTTACACATCTTTACACAGACTCTCTCACTGCCCTTAAACAGCTTAAGGCCGTTCGACGCACATTCCAAATAACACAGTCCATACATTTGCTATGTTCAAAGTACCCATGTCCTATTCGCATACACTGGATACGCGGCCATGCTCGCGATCCACATAACATACAAGCAGATGCTATGACGCATATAAACACATCAGACGATCCACCACCTTCCCCTCTTCCCCCAGATCCGTTCCTGTCCCACGTTTCCGATTCGCAAGTTCTGCGCCACCGAACACGCGCTCTCATTCCTCCGTGTTCGCACCGTCTCCCCCGTAGTCTCACTCGGCAGGAGGAGGTGACAGTGCGCCGGATCCGGGCAGGGGCGGCTCTGACCCCATCTGTTCGACATCGGTGGCGGGAAAAAGACGTACCAGTGACTGACAGGTGCCCTCACTGTGACACTCCACCTGACGTCTGCGATGTGCGCCACTTGTTGTGGACGTGTCCATCAACAACGCACATCAGGCAACGGATAATCATGAAGGTGGGCCTGCGGTGGAACAGCGATAGTGATTATGAGAAATGGACAATGGACAATCGCTATACTGCCAACCTTCTCAAATTCATAAGCACAACTGGACTGCACTCCTTTTAACTTTCTATCTCCTGCATCCCATTCCCCCTTTCTTAACTTATGCCTTGTAGCAAACTCTTCGAAAAAAAAATCCTTGGTGCCAACTTGCACTATAATATTTTGGTGGCAGCGGTATGATGGCACTCACTCCCGCCGAGCACAATACTAGACATATGGTCGATCTCCGCAGCCCAGCCTCTAATTCAGGCCTATGTGTGTTCGCCGGAAGGGTTCCTGTGAAAGCCTCTAGGTCCTCGCCGCAGCAATCCAGCAGTTGACATTGCAGTCTGTGCCGGGGCGCCTCAAACCTCCGTGACCCTATTCAGTACCTCGGTGTTTTCGACGCCATTGGTGATGCCGAGGTGCGGCGCCAGGTATGTCTCGGGCGCCTTGATTCAATCCCCGCCGCTTCCAGCTTTGCCATCGAGGCGACCGGCAAGCAGGAACGCGACCTGGCGGCCGAGTGCCAGCGCACCCTCTCGCACACTGCCAAGATTTAGTTGAGGTAGGAGCTCGATAAGCAAGTGACCAAGGTGCAGAAACAGAAGAGCTTCAATGCCCAAAAGCTTTCTGAGGATCAGTCGGCAGAGCTACAATGGCGGGTGTACCAGCTGCAGGTAGAACTACACCGGAATGGTTCTCGGTGCATGAACGGGTGCATTCTGAAACTGATAATCACTTCCACCAGGAGACATTGGAGTGCGAGCGGAAGGAAGCAGAATTTCTCCTTGCTTAGGCCCAGGGGCAGACCTCGAACCTGGAGGCTGTTTTAGCGCAATGTCGGCAGCAGATCCAACCGAAGTCCCACAAACTGGCTGCCGAACTAAGACTGGCTGTCGAAGTAAAAGAACTGAGCAAGGTACGCGAGATGGAGCAGGAGGGCCAGCTGGCGGAGCACCGGCACCGCCTGGACAGTCTGGAGCAGCGCTGAGAGGAGAAGGCCTGCATGGCCAAGGAGTTGTGTGCTCACCTGTCAGAGGCGGTAGAAATCCACAAACTTGAGGTAAGCGAGCTGTCAGGCAAGAAGGCGGAGGCTGAGAGGTCATGAGCTTCTTGGCCAGGCACATGAAGCTGGCGTAGAGCAGATGTGTTGGAAGTTGTACGAATAAAATGCCACGAATGGCGAACTGCGCACCAAGAACAAGGTGGTGGTACAGACTATTAACTGAACCCAGAGCTGGAGACATTCAAGAAAAGTCAAGCGATGCAAATCTGGTCTGGAAGGGAGGTTGCTGGCTGAAGTTTAGTGGAAAGAGCGAGAGCTGCTGCAGCCTTTCTATCCTGCAGTGAAGGTGGATGGTTGTCGGGCCCACTCAGGGTGGCTGGTGTGCTTTTAGAGGGAGCTGCGAGAAAGGCTCAAGGAGCAACAGCTGCGTTATTGTATGGGCGACCACCTCGCACAGGATAGCAATGGTTACTGCGGTGCAGATGTGGACCGTCTGCAGCAGCTCACCGAGCCCAACACTCGACTGGACAAAGATATCTCTGCAGAGCGAAGCGTCGAAAGAACGCGGTGCTCAATTCGCAAGAAGAGATAGCGGTTGTCGTTTTTGGCCTCGTTGTTGCAGGAAAGGGCGGATGCGAGACCAGGCATAGACCAGGCGCCAGCTGGGGATGCCGGACAGACAGAACAACCTCTTAACGTATAAAAGTCCGAGCATTCGCCTCAGCTAGAAGAGACCAAAAACACGGAAGGACTCGACGGGAAACCAAGGGAAATATTAAGACTGTTGAGGGCAGCAGCCGCGAGGATGAGCAGGGAAATGAGTCCGCGAATGTGGAGACCAAGGATGATGAGTGCTCGGCGAACAAGGATGGTGAAAGGAGGATGAGGACCAGCTGAAGTAGCCAAGGTTCAAGCCAGACACGGCGTTTACGTTGACCGCAGTGTAAATTACGGACATGGGAATCATTGCCCAGCTAAACGTCTTCAAGCTGAACCGTCCAACTTCGAGAAGGTGGTAAACAACACGCGCTGCCTGCTCAACAACTTCGCTCTCTGGTGTGAGCAGTACGTGAAAGTGAAATCTGAGTACGCCGGCATAGCCACCGGGTTGCAGTGCAGGACCTGTATGTGCTGTTGAGAAAGCTGGACGCCAGCGGGAAGATATAGCACCCTGCGTGCAATGACTACGCCCCGCTGCACTTCAGTGAGCGGCCCACCGGCCACCATCCAGAGACTGACAGTGTGACTGAACTCTGGACCCCCCTCTTCTGGGTACAAAGATATTACAGCTTGAAAGAGGAGGAATCGGGGGGCAAGCGCGTGGATGCTGATCCAAAGAAGAGTAGAACGGTTGGTCGGCGCTTATGCCTGTCTTGGTCTTTAGGTGCAATCCTGCACCGTATCAGTATACACGAAAACTAAGAATTCTATACTGGAACGCTGTTTCTGTGTAAAATAATAATGGACGTTCGATTTATATGCTGAGGGCTGAAAACGTGTGGTATTCGATTTGAGATCTCGTAGCCTAGAAGACATGCAATGAACGCCGAAAGCAGGATGTCGTAATCACACTAACACCACGCGATCAATATGTTATAGACACACTAAGAGCCGATTTCGGTAAGATATCAGCAGCCTCGTTTGAAGCAACACCAACATGCCCAGAGTCCCATAAAAATTAACTTAGTTCTTTTATTTATTTATTCAAAATACCTTACAGGGCCCAGAAGGGCATTAGTAAGGGGAGATGAATAATGCAATGAGTACAATAGGAACAATTAGTAAATACAAAACAGTACAAGGCTAAGAGTAAAAACAATTATATTTATGCACGGCAAACAGGACGACAAGACATATATCGCCGAGAGCAAGAGTTGAGTAAAAATACATAAAAAGTGGCAAGTATGCATCACAAGTGACCAACACACATCTAAAGAGAGCGCAGTTTCCCTAAAAATGTAAATTGTTGACACTGCAAAAGAAACCAAACCATAATACATTAGTAACGAGGAGAAAACGAACTTATGGGATATTACAAAGAATAAAAAGCCACAATGTCATTCAAAAAATGTTTATGCAGCTGGTCTTTGAATGGATGGTGGTTGCTGATAGATGCGATACTGTAGGGAAGATCATTCGAAATAATAATGGCACGAGGAAGGGCAGATGTACTCGTTATGTAGGTGGCGTGAAATGTGCGAAGGTTCTTCGAGGGGCAAGGAATATGGAATGCTGCTGTGAAGATATATATGAACTAAGCATAAAAGAGCGATTGAGTGACGAATTTCTAATGGCTCAACTTTTGTGGAAAGAAAAATTATTGAAAGAGCTGAAGGAATTTTTTTTAAGTTTTCAGCCAGCCTAGGAGTAACAATGTGCAATAATGGTAACGTGCGACAATGGATTGTATGCGAATGTATTCGAAGAGCAAGACCAAGTGGACAAGCCCAAATTAGGCTTGCTCCTTTTTATCCCATTTGGGAATATTATAGGCGTCGCACGGTTAACCGAGATAATGTTCCACATTAGACCCTCTTGAGTTCCTTGTGGGGAACGTTAGGTTAGATGCCAAAAACATTTGGGCGTTATACAGACCAGATAATGTGCTAAGCTAAATGAGGTTCTCCACTAAAAGCCCAATAGGTCCTGCATGGAGTCCTACATGGTCCATGCTGCGTCTAAAAACGGTCATGCCCAAACTTTGCCTATGCGTGTGGTCCTTGTGGGGTACTCAAGGAAAGCTCCTGTGGAAATTTGGGATTTAAGAAGAAACATTCTGTGCTACCCCAAGTTTATCGAAACAGAAACATGGCTCGAATAAAACAAGGTCAAGAAGAAATGTAAACTAAAAGGACTCGTGCGAACTATAATGTTTATTGCACCACTACCTGCAAACCCAGCACACAAATAACACTCAACGACAAAAGCTGCCGCCGAATACGTTACTTTATGAAAGAAAAAGCATCTGACGTGAAAGCAGAACCGCACGTGTGAAAAGGAAACACGGCAAAAAATTTTTCTTAACATTTGAGACAGTCACTTCAAAAACAAAATAAGAGACAATAAAAAATAAGACGAAAACAATAACGTGGAACCAAGACACACATGTATACTAAAAAAATGACAATGGCCAAAAGCAACCCTTTTGGCATTTGTAGCGCCCATGTCACTTTGGTATAGATGATGAACTTGCTGCTGTCAGATTTCAAGTGGACGACTTGTTTGTGTAACTTAGACGGCTTCGATGTTTTCGCTTCTGCTTTTGAAAGACACCTCTCCCTCCTTTGTACCATTCTCGAGCTATTCTGCCGAACTGGACTTCAAGTCAATTACAAGAAATGCAGCTTTGGCCTGAGGGAAATTGAAGTTCCTGTCCATATGGTGAATGCTACTTCTTCCGCGCCACGTTCATCTAGTGATGTTAGAAGTTTTCTCGGCTTGTGTTCTTATTTTTGACGCTCCTTCGGATCTTCGCAGCCCTTGATCGCCCTCTCACAGCCCTGCTGAAAAACGATGCACCTTTCTCTTGATTCCTCGACAAAAGTCCAGCTTTCTTCGAGCTTATTGCTGCTCTCACCAATCCATCCTTCCTTCGGCCTCTAAAGTACTCCGCACTGACGAAAGTGGTGACGGCAGCGCAACTATCCTCGCTCAGCGCAGCCACAGCCACACAACGGTGATTGCGCATGTCAGCCGCATATTATCTACAGCTGAACAGAATTACTATATAACAGCGAGGGAGTGCCTTGCGCTTGTTAGGGCTATTATGAAATTCCGCCCTTATTGGGCAACGGATGGTAATGCCTTGCGCCGGCTTTCTTCACTGAGAGACCCTACTGGACATTTGGGGACTCTGGTCATCACGAGGGCAAGAATACATCTTTCCCGTCGTATAAAAGCAATATGGGGACAGCTTGTACCGCCACGCTGTTTATCCTCTTCGCTCGACAGACTGTGACATTGACGCATGCGTCCTCTCTTTATCCACTTTTCTCCACATTGCTGACGAAGAGCGCATGGATTCTGCGCTACTGTCTATCATCAACCATCTCACGACCACTCTTATCTTACTCTCGCTTTGTTCGTGCTCCAAAGGGCCGCATATACCGCCGGAATATGTGACCTGATGGCGCTGAGCTCATGCTCTTCGTTCCCAAACATCTGCGCTACATCAATTACATAATGCTGTCCCACACATATGACAGTGTCAGCCGACGTTTATACTAGCCGGGTCTCTATTGCTCAGTATAGCATTATATGGTCGCGTGTGTGCTGTGCCAGCGTGGGAAGAAACCATCCATATTGCCATCTGGATACCTGCAGCAAATCGCCATCCCAACTGACCCATTGTTCCGTGCTGGCTTTGAGTTGCTTCGACCTTTCCCAGTTCCCACCTCGCTCAATAAATTGATCGCCGTCGTGGCCGATTATGCTACGCGCTACGCCATTACCCACGCGATTCCGACAGCTGTGCTACAGCCGTTGCTGAGTTCCTTCACCACGACATGATACTCCAACATGGTGCCTCTCGTGAATTACTCACAGATCGTGGTCGCCGAATCCTTTCCAGTGTGTTCAAGGAACTTCTTCGTTTGTGTACCGTTCGCCACAAAGTCACCAAAGCCTATCACTCACAAACCGCCTCACAGAACGTCTCAATGGTACGCTGACCGCTACGTTGTCAATGCATGTCTCCGAGGACCACCGGCATTACCATACCGTTGTAACATTTGCCTACAACCTTTCTCGCCATGACACCACTGAGTACTCTCCCTTTTATCTGGTTATTAGCAGACATCCATTGCTCACATATGATACATTTGTACCCTCTGCTGACCTCGCCACCAGAACTTACGCTCGTGATTCCATCACCCGCGCTAATTATCTCGACAAATTGCTCGCGACAGACTCTTTGCCTACCAAGCCTCAAAGGAATGTCATTACATTTGTCGCCACCGCGATGTGCCCAACGCTTCCGGCTCTCACGTTCTGCATTGGCTCCCATCACGCCGCGTGTGCTTGTGTGAAAAATTTCTCCAACTCTACACAGGTCATTACCGTAGCTTCCGCCGAGTCTCCGACGTCACATACGAAATCGCAACTGAACACGGAGTCTTCTGCCCGACTAGTCTTCGACATTGTGCATGTGACACACCTCAAGCCGTATTATTCAAGATCTTCTTTCATCTAGAATGCACCGAGACTACTCTTGCGGAGGGGGTATCTGGTGTAGCATGCTGCCATACAGCGATTCAAAAGACGAAATTACTGGTTAGAAGGACGAAGGCAACTCGGAGTATGGAGGGTTGAGCGTTGCACATCGCGCGTTGACTAGTGTTAAACAATACTGTGTGGTTTTCCATAGTAACAATATTATCTGCAACAAAATATGAACGAGTGACTACAGACGATATCACTCCCCAGCTTCCTGAGACAGCTAAGCCAACTCGTGTGATATAGGGAAGAGTCCCACCTTGGTTGTTCTGTCATAATTCGATGTATATTCGACGTGAGTGTCGGCTTCCGCGTTGCGAAATCACAGTCTCTTTGGAAATCTGGTGGGGCAACGCTTTGAACCTTTGCCAGTGTTCACATTCAGCGAGACAGCTCGACGAAATGTCTGACCTCGTAGACGAGGAAGTCTGAGCAGACTGGTGTAACACCAAAAGCAGTGGCTCCTGTATCGGAAGCGCCTTTAGTGGCTCCACAAGGGAGGAAGATGTCCAAAAGCAGATCTTGTGAGGTTTATGCCAACACATTTGGTGCGACAGGTGCGAAGAAATGAACAGGAGTATGAGCCTTTCCAAGACATGGGGGCCTGCTACAGCACCTATTAGATCCAATAAAGTCCAAAACCCAATTGCACATCAGGTTGGCTAAAGCTAGACACGCGTACGAAGGCACAGGCGCCGATTTTATGAATAAAGTAAAGCAAATGTACATTGGAGACACCACCTCAGCGCCCTCCCATTGTACACGGGAGCGGCGAACGAGATACTCGATGCTCCCATTACGGAGGCTGAAGTAAGGGCAGAACTTTGCAGCCTAAAAACTAAATCTGCCCGGGCCCCGATGTTATCACAAACACGATCCTCAGGAACTTAGATGATGACTCCATCATCGCTCTTACAGAGGAGCTGAAGAAAGTTTGGACCAACGGGAAACTACCCCTGAGATGGAAGCAGGCGAACGTTGTACTAATCCCAAAGCCGGGCAAGCCCCCCAGATTTGAACATCTAAGGCCATACTCTCTAACTTCATGTGTAGGGAAACCTATGGAGCAAGTTTTGCAGGCTAGGTTCACAAAGTACTTGAAAAAAAACGACTTTTGGCCTCATGAAATGATCGGCTTGCGGCCTGGACTCAGCACACAAGACGTGATGCTCAGATTAAAACATGATATCTTGGACGCAAAGTCAAAAGAATCTAAAGTGATCTTGGGGCTAAACTTGACAAAGGCGCTCGATAAAGTCTAGCACGAGGCTATACTCCAGGGCCTAATTGACAAAGGTGTAGGCAAGAAAACTTACTATTACGTAAAGGACTTTCTGTCAGACAGAAGCGTCTCTATAAAGCTCCAAGACATCGAGTCCCCCGCACTGGAGCTAGGGAGCAAGGGCACGCCTTAAGGCTAAGTCCTATCGCATTTCCTCTTCAACGTGGCCTTGAGAGGACTCCCCACGGCCCTTAAGATAATTGAGGGTCTAAATTTCAGCATATATACGGATGACGTAAACCTCTGGATTAACCAGGGGAACGAAGTGAGCATAGAAGAGCGTTTGCAGGAGGCAGAGAACACGGTCGTTGCCTAGGCCGTCGATAGGGCCTCTCGTGCTCATCGCAAAAATCGAAACTATTCGTCTACAATACTAGATCCTTTACGAGAAACATAGACTCAAAATTTGGAATTAAAGTCGAGGGTAAAACCGTTCTTAAAGTAGAACAAATCAGAATCCTGGGCTGCTTTATCTTAGGAAAACGGATACAATGACGGCATCATAACGATGATAAACGACTACGCGTCGCAAGTTCTAGGCATCTTTAGGAGATTCTCTCTTAGGGGCAGCGGCCTTAAAGAGAGAAGCCTATTGAAGCTAGTACAGGCTTTCATCTTTAGTCGAGTTTGCTACGATACACCCTTCCTAAATCTTAGACCAGATGAAAAGAGGAAATTAGACTCTCTCATCCGAATATGACAGGTTTTTGATTCTAGTGCCGTGCCCGCACATGGTTAGAACTGTTATATATGAGTTTGTCTATACATGCATGCTTTTATTATGTGGTGATGTGGAAGAGAATCCTGGTCCCCCAGTTGCTGAAATGTTAGAGTCCTTGTTACAAGGTCAACAAGCTATTAGAAATGATATAGCTGAGGTGAAAAAGATGGTGGCCGAAACCGAAAGAAAATTGACCAACTTTAGTTTTTGCGTCACCAACCTTGAAGACAGTGTCAAAACAATATCTGCTAAAACAAATGTTATTGATAACATGTGTGCCTGTGTCACAAAAATTCAGGAACAAATAAAATGGCAGCATTCAAAATTAATAGATCTTGAGGACAGAAGCCGAAGAGCGAATCTTGTGGTTTTTGGAATAAAGAAAACATCGGACGAAACTGAAGCTAGTCTCCGGGAAAAGGTGCTAAATGATGTCTTTCGTGATAAACTTGGCGTGAGCTGTTCATCTGTAGCACGTATTAATCGCCTCGGTAAACAGTCTACACATCAGCCAGTTATATTGTACTTCCAGGACTATTTAGAAAAGCAAGCGGTTTTGCGTAATACTTTTAAGCTGAAGGGTACGAATATATACATTAAAAATGATTTCTCGGCCGATACTTTAAGGAAACGAAAACTTCTTTGGGAATGCGCTAAGAAGGAAAAAGCGAATGGCAAAAAGGTAGCATTGATAAACAACAGGCTTAAAATTGACAATAGGTTCTTCATATGGGATGACGTTGTGAATAACCAAAGACCAGTCGAAGCGGTAGGAAGGGAGCTGTGTGATAAATAGCAATTACAGCATCCGACGCATGAGCTGCGCATGCTGTCACTAAACGCTAGAAGTATAGTGAACAAGGTTGATAAACTAGAAGCATTGCTTCTTTCTTACGATCCTGATATTTTAGCTATGACAGAAACTTGGCTACATGACGGGATTTGTGATGACGAAATAATCCCACCCGGTTACATCTTATTCAGGCGAGATCGTGGTTCACGTGGTGGGGGCGTTGCAGTTATCGTTAAATCTGACACCTGTGTGACCGTTCTGGACCAAATCCCTGAACATGAAAGCTTATTGTTGAAAGTTTCATTGCATGGATTTTCTTTCTTGTTATGCACTGTTTATCGTACACCCGATGCGTCCGAATTATTTCTTGAACAACTGAGTGAACATCTTTTAAATTTACGGAACAAAAATGTTATTCTAACCGGTGATTTTAATCTGCCGCACATTAACTGGAAGCGCCCTGTGTATGGGAACTGCAAGAATGCTGACGCTTTACTGGACATTATGTATGGATTATGTATCGAACAAATCGTGACTGAATGTACCCGCGAAGATGCTGTGTTAGATCTTCTCTTTGTTAGCCAAATGCTGTGTAATAGTGTTATCAGCATCGAACCTGGTATTTCCGATCACCGTTTAGTGTATTTTTGCTGGAAAACAAAACAAATCACGAGGCCCGCCCAAAATTATAAGACCATAAAAAAAGATTTTTGCCGCGCAAATGACACGGCCATCATTGATTACTTGGCAGATAATCTAGATAATAATATTGAGCAAGATGTGCATGGCTTATGGAATCGATTCACTAGTGCTATTCGATATTGTATTGAACATTTCGTGCCCACAAGACATGTAAATAAAAATCGAAAAAACCCATGGATTGACAGGGACATGATACACACCAGCCGCAAACTGAAACGTATAAGAAAAAGGGGCGAAAGGCAATCACAAAAGTTCCACGATTTAAAGCGCAATTTAACTGAGAAGATTAAGATCGCAAGAAAGCGATACTTCAATACAACACTTCCTCAATTTTTAAAGAACGATTCATCTAAATTTTGGCGTTATCTCGCGCAAGGGAAGGACGATGTTAAGGAACTCAGGGTAAATGGTAAATTAGTAAAGGAAGGCAGAGAAATTGCGCAGGTTTTCAATGAGTACTTTCAAACTGTTTTTTCAACTCGCAGTGAGCAAAATTCCTTAAACTCAGAGATAAATTTTGAGGATGTACCTGTCATTTCGGCTGAAGGAGTCCTAACATTGTTACGCAACCTGGATGAAAAGAAAAGCCCAGGCCCAGATGCTCTTCATAATTCATTCTTAAAACGCTACGCTCCGCAGATTGCACCTTTTCTGGCAAAGATTTTTCAAGTTTCTATCAGTACTGGTAAAGTACCCTCTGATTGGAATCGGGCACGTGTTATACCATTGCACAAAAAAGGAGATAAATTCACAGTGTCTAACTACAGACCTGTATCTATAACGTCCACATGTTGCAAGCTACTAGAGCATATTCTGGCTGGTTATATTTGGGATTACCTATCAGAAAACCACCTTTTATCGCCACACCAGCACGGGTTCAGGAAAGGAATGTCCACTGTCACGCAATTGGTAACCACTGTACACGAATTCGCTACGACACTTGATAACTCCGGTCAAGTTGACGTGCTATTGTTAGATTTTTGCAAAGCGTTTGATAAAGTTGAGCACGGAAAATTGCTCTATAAGTTAAAATACATTGGCCTCCCGAGTTACCTTGTATACTGGATAAGTTCATGCCTTAATAACAGAGATCAATTCGTAGAAATTAATGGAAATTTTTCTGATGTCCTCACTGTAAGCTCCGGAGTGCCTCAAGGCAGTGTGTTAGGCCCTCTGCTTTTTTTATTATATATTGATGATTTAACCCAAGTAATTCCTGACTCTGTCTCCATTCGACTGTTTGCAGATGACTGTATTATTTATAAAAGCATTACCTCAGATAACGACCACGCGCTATTGCAGCAATCTGTTTTTTCCATAGAACAGTGGTGTAAAGACTGGTGTATGGAACTTAACACGCAAAAGACGGTGCTTCTTAGAGTAACTCGTAAAAAGAATTTCAGTTCATTTCAGTATCGCTTACACAACTGTCTCATTTCCGAAGTTTCTAGTTATAAATATCTTGGCGTTACTATTACCAATAATCTCTCCTGGAGTGCTCACATTTCAAATATTTGTTCATCAGCTTTTAAGAAACTTTGTTTTATCAGACGTAAACTCAAAGATGCTCCATCCAATCTTAAACTACTGGCTTACACCACATACGTCAGGTCTACACTTGAGTATGCTTCGATCATCTGGGACCCTCACACTAAAAAAGACATTTATCGAATTGAACAAATACAGAGAAAAGCGGTGAGGTTAATTTTTAATAAATATCAAAGAACGGACTCTCCTACTAACCTCATGACCGCCAACAACATTCCGCTCCTAGAAACTCGCAGGAAAATGACTCGTTTACTCTTTTTGTATAAAATTTTAAACAACCAAATAAACCTCAGTCCTCCACCGTGTGTGAAAGTTCCCAACACTAGGCGGACACGTCATCACCATAGTCACACACTGCAGCCAATTTATGCAAAATCTAAATCCTTTCTGCATAGTTTTTATCCAAGGACAATTTCTGAATGGAACACTCTCCCAGAAAGCTTAATTCAGTCTCCAGACTTTGACCAGGCTCTACAGCAACATCTGTTTGGTTGACTTCGATTGTATTGTATTGTTACTTTGATGTCGCACAAAGGTTTTTCATGTTTTCCCTTTTTTTTTTCTCTCCGGCTGTTGGTCAACACATTTCATGTCATTACATTGCCTCTGTTTGTTAGTTTTGTGGGTGCTTCGTGTGATTTATTGCGTTTCTTGTGCGCTGTATATATGTATGCCACTCCTGCTAGGACCGGAATACTGGTCTGCAGTATCTTGAAATAAATGAAATAAATAAATATGTATCAAGAGACTCCTAGAACTCCCGATGTGCACCTCTACGCCTTCCATGAGGGTGCATAATAACTGGGAAGAATACGCAGAGGAAGTCTGTATGTCTCAGCTAGAGAGACTTAGCAGCACCACCACTGGCAGAGCCATCTTGCAGATGGCAGGCTTGCAGTCTGACCGTGGGCTGCACCTTAAAACTAACGTCCCCCCTAAATGTAGGGAGAAAATAGTGACACTGCCAGTCCCGAAGAATATGCATCCGGAGCATAATACCGAGAGGAGGAATAAGAGAGCCGAAGCGCTAACAAAACACTTCGGAAAAATGAATCCCGAAGAGGTTGCCCACGTGGACGCAGCTAGTGGAAAGTCTGGCGCGGCGGTTACAGCAGTAGTCAACGGACTAGGAGCCCCCAAGTCGGCAGCCACTATTTATGATCACTATTCGCAGCCATAACATAGAGATGACCGAAGAAGTTGCTATAGCGCTCGCTTGCGTTGGAAGGGAAGCAAAATTTTTAGTCAGCGATAGTAAAACTGCTATCTGGAATTTCATGAAACGCAGAATCTCGCCGGAAGCGGCGAAGATCCTGGCCGACAAAGAGTTGACCGGCAAAGTCAACCTAATGTGTACCCTAGCGCACGCATCTGTTCCTGGCAATGAAGCGGCACAAGAGTTAGCACGACTTATCTACTTGCGAAAACCGCAAAACCGCCGGATAACGAGAAGCTAGATAAACGCAGCCAAACATACTGTGAAATCACTGAGAATTAGAGATTAAACAGAAAACTACTGCCACCGCCGGATAAGAGACTAAGCAATAGAGAGGCGACCGCATGAATGGCGACTGTAACCTGGAAATGTCGTTAACGCAGTATTGCCCTTTCACATACTACCAGGGGAACAGGAAAACGAAAATAATCTTTGTAAAGCATGTGGGGAAGAGGCGTACTCTGGACCACATTATATGGGAATGCGTCGACTCCCCTGCAGTCGAGGAAAATATCAACAGCAGAGAGAGCTGGAAGCCCTGCTGCGGAGTGAAGACCCCGCTCGGAAGCAACAACCCATCCGCCTGGGGGCCGAGGCCGCGTACAGACAAAATCTCTTTGTTAGCCTTTAGTCGCGGAGGCTCCAGCCCCCATCCCCTAGGCCTGCGTGCCGGGGATGGGGAGTCAGGGGCCTCTATGTAAGGTGGACAATAAAAATTGTCATTCATCCATCCAACATGTGAGAGTTTGCATGGTGAAACGCTGGACGTGTTGGTGCGCCGAAGGCGGAGCGATGCACTTGCCGGACCAGCGTTCTGCGAGCTCACGCGCGAGTGGCGAGAACTGCGAAGCGCGTGCCGAACAGGAGAAGCGGAGAGGTGACGTGTCGAGAAACCGAGGTGTCAGGACGAGAGGAAAAACAGAAGCGGCATTCAAGCGTAGGAGTTACCAGAGGATGGATGTCTGACCCTTGCTGCTAAGAAGCCTATCTAGGATCACCAGTGCAAAGCCTGAAACCTTCAGCTTGCCGGGACGCTATTGACGGGTCTGGCGCCGGTCTCGGCTTTGATTATGCTGCCGCTGCCAAGTTCCTGAGGATAACGACGCAAGTTCACTGGGGTCTCGATTGGGTCCTCTCTGCTCTCGCTTCGACTTGGCTTTTCGTAGAACAATATTGAACGCTGCATTGCCGATGCCCCGCAGGTCACGCAAATACGTCCGCCCGTGCTACAAGAGATCCTTGCATTTCCTTGGAAAATCATCGGGTGAGCGTTTTCATTTAACTTGTAGTGGTTTGCTTGTTTTTGGTGTATATTTATTTATGTGTGATTTGTTATTCCTGTCCTAGCATTAAATTATGTAAAAAAAGGTT
Organism: Amblyomma maculatum; assembly: GCF_055883805.1. Classification (NCBI taxonomy): domain Eukaryota; kingdom Metazoa; phylum Arthropoda; class Arachnida; order Ixodida; family Ixodidae; genus Amblyomma; species Amblyomma maculatum. Next base: position 93,546,152 of record NC_139354.1, on the reverse strand, counting down.
TGTTTTGTTTTCTTTTATATGTTCGTGATTTTGTTCGAACTTGCTCGCGATAGAGCCTCTATTTGCATTCGGGGACGCGTTCATCAGTTCTCGCGACACTTTTTCCGCCCTCGACAGGACGAAGATGAGCAACTTTAATTTAGGCCGGTGTTAAGAAAACTCAAGACAATGGGCACGTTGTAGGATTTAAGTGCAATGGGTAAAGAATTATGGTTGAAAGATGCTGAGTTGTGTTTGTGGGTTACTTCTGAGCACGAGAAGGAACGCGGTAAGCGACAGAAGGAACGCATTGCGCGGGCTGCATAACGCTACCATGCGAAGCCGCAATTGGAGGCTGGGAGGCGCTGATTGCGCCTTCAATTAAGGCCTGCAGAAGGTGGAGGTAATCGAATACCCACACCGGGAACATCAGTAACGTTTAGCCCACGCAAGTTGATCCAGTCTCTCGATGATTACAGGGATGACTTGGATTCGATCATTATCAGCTCGTCTGTATGCCCTTCGGCTTTAGGACAGCATTGGATACCTTTACACGTCTCCCGCGCATTCTGTTGCAGGAGACACATTGTTGTTCATAACATCAACGATGTTCTCTTAGCGACCTTTTCGTGGGAAGAACGTATTCGGAATTTACATAGGCCGTGTAACAGTGTACGCGAGCCTAGTCTACCGATGAAACCGCAGAACATTGTGATCGGAGCAATCAACGTATATTTTTTTGGGCACCAGCTTAGAGAAGGAACCATCCGGCCGTCGAAAACGGTGGGAGAAAAGCTCGCCAGAGCCGCGCTTTCGAAGACCAAGAAGCGAGCGCGTTCATTCTTAGGGCTTCCCCAGATACTACCATGATTTTATCCGTGGCTATGCCAAGGAAGTCCACCCCCAATGGAAATGACACGCAAGAATGAACCCAACCTTGTCTCGTGGACACCACAGAAGCAAGCCACTTTTTACGAGCTCAAGAAGGCGCTAATTTCTAAACTCGTTTTAGGAGCTATGGTTATTAGTAAGCTGTTTGTGCTTCACACATGTGTTTCTTAGATTAACGTAGGCACTGTTCTCCTACAGGAACATGATGGTGTTCTCCACCCGGCATTGTATGCGAGTCGTCAATTATTACCTCGCGAATCATGCTGTTTAGCGATCAAACGCGAGTGTTTGGCGATAGCCTTGGCTGTGGAAAAATTCCACATATTCCTCTAGAAATATTTCTTATAGTTCAGACTTACCACAAAAGCTTGCAATATATGACGAAAGCGAAGCACTAGAATACAACAAGGTTGATGACTGGGCACGTTAAGTATGAGCACTAGAATAGCAGGGTACTTCGCTGGAGCTTAGCATTGCTTGAGTATACCTTTATTGCAGAACACATAAATGGGCTGGAAAATGTAGGCGCTGACTGTTTGAGTCTTGTAAACTGCCAGAGGGTGATGATTAAACAGCTCTATAATCCAATGTTTACTATGGTTTCCTGTACAATGGTAGAGTGGTGGTTTGTTTATTTATTTCTCGCTTGTCAGGAATTTTTGTAGCGTGTGAATTTTGATCTTTGTGGTACACATTTATGGGCGTATATTGTTACTTCGTTTGAAGAATTTCGCCAAACGTGTAGTCAAGCTGACCACAGTTGGGCCGACAGATCGTGGTGAAACGGGGTTCGAGCCGAATGCACTTGTGACTTGTGGGGGCATCACATGTTTCCTACCTAAGTTTCAGATGTGATATGTGCATCTGATGTGCGGTATCGAACTCTTCTCCCTTCCGTTGTGAAGTGTGTTGTGTTATTGTAAACTGGACGGTTGTAATTGTGGTGTGCATTAGGTCAGTTTTTCTTTTATAAAACCTTTTGAAAGGGGGCACATGTGATGGTGCCCTCTTTCAAAAGGTGGTGAAACGCTGGATTTGATGGTGCGCGACTGCGGAGCGATGCACGTGCTGGACCGAAGTTGTGTGAAGGCGGATGCGAGTGGCGAACACGACGAAGCTCGTGCCGGGCACGGTAAGCGGAGAGGTGACGCATCGGGAAACCGAGGCGCCAAGGAATAGAGAAAAATTCAAAAACGGCATTCAAGCGTAGAGATCTTCCAATGGCAGTTGCCTGGTCCGTGCTCGTGGCCTCTCTAGACTAGCAGTGCAAACCAGAATAAGCCTTCAGCGTAACGGGATGCCATGAACGGGTCTGGCGCTGGTCTTGGATTTGGTTAAGCTGCAGCAGCAAAGTTCCTAGGGCTATCGAAGCAAGTTCTCCGGCGTCTAAAGTATTGGGTCCTCTCTGTTCTTGTTTCCATCTGGCTCTTCGTAGAGCATTCTTGAGCGCTTCACCACCGACGCGACGTAGCTCAACCAAACGTGTCCCCGCTGTGGCGGTGTTTTTTTTTTTTTGGCACCGAAAAGATTAACGCTATCACGTTAACATGGCTCGACGGACCATTCCGGCTCGACCGCACAAAGTGCTTGAGCAGCATTTTTGCGATACTGCTGACGTATTTAACTCACGCCTCTTTGCATATTCGAGCAAAAAAATCGAACCAAATCGTTCAATTCGGTCATTGAATCACTTCCTAAAATGCAGCTACTCATTAAACGTGAAGAATAAATTCAGTGCTACTAACCTTAGTGATGGAATCTTCCTTAAAGTATGTCTTGAGGTATAAATGGGCAACTCCCTCTACCATCAGACCTCTATGTGCAAACAGCTTTTCAATGCAGTCCTTTTTAGTAAACTGGATCGGGACACTAGGTTTAGATACGGCTTCCAGGAAACGGTTAAGTTTCTCTCGAATCTTCTTGGTCAATACGTCCGCAATATTTCGGATATAATACCATCCGCAATAATTAATTAATTTGTTCCTGCAAAAGAAATAACAAGCAACAGTTATTCTCAGAAATGTTCGTGCCACCATAACAAGAAAATGACATTTCGCTAACAGATTACCCTCTCGAATGCCTAGATTCATTAGTAGGCAAGGAAAAAGCTTGATTTGAAGCACTCTGGCAAAACATACTTAGAGAATGACGACATTCTACTAGAATCTAAAATCGAGTTTGGCACAGCGGTGCGAATTTAAAACAGTATACGCGCAAGACTATTAAATATACGGCACTGCCGATTATCCGATTGAAACCGCCCTACATATTTATGCTGAAGCCAGCCCAATGGCGGACTCAGTGGCGCCTTACATCTGTGTACAGAACAAAGGAGTAATTACAACCTCAAGTATCCTCAATAAAAAATATTAGTTACGGTTTAGCTTTGGTTGATCTTAGTTGAATTGCGCAAGCCACGATGGAAAGTTCATTTGCCTAATACATTATTCCCCTATCAGGTCGTATCAGTATAAGGTGCTACATTATTGGGGTACTTAAGCTTATCCTTTAAGGGTATGAAGTGAGAGCGCAAGCTACTAGTCCATATATAAAGTCACGCTTCAACCAAGCCTTATGGAGGCGCCTGCGTGTCGTAGGAGTAACAAGGATGCAAACGGTTCTAGCAGGCTTATGATGATATCACCCTTCCATATGAAAGGAGTGACCCGAGTTGGCAGCTCCTGCTAATGGCATAAGGGTAACGTGAATTCAAATGTCATGGCAGGCTGAGTTTTTTATGAGGAGACTGTAACTACGCCTCTTGACGGCCTAGCTACACCCTTCACGGCGTAGCTGCGGCAACCCGAGGTCTTGATTTGGCTGGCGTAGTGTTGCTTTCGCAACAAAATTCAATGCCCCCCCCCCCCCCCCCGTATCAAATGACTGGTTCATCATAGACTGGAACTCATGGCGTGTGTACTGGCTACCAGATTGTGTCACTAGTTCCTGAAAACCCTGAATGCGCCCTTAGAGGCGCCAATGCCTGGACTGGCTGGACGATAGCATTGCATTGGATGTTTAGTAAACCCACCCAGTAGAATAAATGTGCAAGTGTTTGCACACTCGAAATTCATCATCTTAGGGAGACATCAGGTTGGTACTACTGCACTAGAGCTTAGACACCTGTAGGCATCACGACGAGGGCAGATGGAGCTCGTCAGCTTCAGGAAACTTCCACATTATGGGAAAGAAAGCACAATATAAATGCGATGAAGACAGGATAACATATGGTCAAAAAAGTAACAAGTTGGATATCGAGAGTAGTAAAGCCGAGAAGCCGCGTCAGAAAGTGAGGTGGGAGGATGAGGTTAAGGAGTTCTTACTGGTCAAGTGGATTCACATAGCAGAACGTGTTAATTGGAGGAATATAGGAGAGGTCTTCGCACTGGAGTAGGTATAGGCCGGGCGATGAAGATGAGGACCTAAATGTGATCCGTATATGGTTTCGTAGTGGCATTCCGGGAATCGAGAAGGGAAGACTACTGCACCAGAGGAACGCTGAGGCCACGTTTGAATGTGCACACACGCTAAGGGGCCAGTGCGTTCGTGTGCTCGGCTACGTCAAGGCTCGCTAGAAATGCCCATTTTCAGAAAATAATATCTTGCCCTAATTGTAGTACATCTTCCTCCATTAATGGGCTCCGACCTTCCTCCCTTAAACAGATTGAGGTGTTCTTAGAGGAGAATGGCAAATGCAATATCTTCTCTGTCCTTTGAACGATTTTGTTTATTTTATTACAGAGGAAAGCCAAACAGTAGAAATCTTTAAACAATAAGGTAAACTGAAGTATTATGCGTGCAATCGCACATAGACCAACAGTGCAACCCTAGGATTCTGTTACCACAGACAGTGTGCTTAATGCAATACTTCATTACACTGACATGTCTCTGTTCTTGAAGGATTTGTCTGAGCTACAGCGAGGATAGGATCAGCTCTGACAGCCTTCAGTTTTTTAATGGCACGTGTTGTTTGCTCCGCTCGTGCTGCACTTTCTCGTGCAAACTTCTGCTTATCGGGCACCTTACCATAACTCGAAACCGAGCATGGCGAGAGGGGTGCTACCAGCCCCCCCCCTTTAAGCAAGATGCACGCAAAATAGTGGCGAGCATGGGAGGTTACGTCACAAAAGTCTTCAAGACTAGGCAAAGGTCGGTAATGGCGTGGTGTGGAAGCCTTTGGGAGGGTCTGTATTCCGGCGTCCTGGCAAGGTTTAATTGCGGTGGCCGACGTGGTGATAACCGGCAGTACAGAGTAGGAGCCAGAAGACAGGTGCCGAAACAGCCGTAAAAGAAAGATTGTAATAACGAGGCAATCCTCCGCTTTAGGTGGGGGAGTGAAGAGCCCACAATGGCGTCGAAAGGATATGCTGTGCAAGGCACATGGCATGTTGTTGCGAGTGATCATGTCTAAATTTGGAAACTTACGCTGTGTATGCCGAAGAAAATATGCCATCTAGATGGAGCCGATTTGAAGTAGAAGAGGCTGTGCGGCATTCACCACCTGAAGGGGAACCCAAGGAGAGAGGAAACACAGGTGCTGCTTGTGCATGGCTTGTGAACATTATTGTCTCTGCTTCTGTTCTGTTGAGAAGGTTGGGACGATCAAAGCGGGGTGCCTAAAATTGGAAGAAGTACACTCATCAGCTCTTGCCACAGGTGTCAAGAAAGCTTCCCTTTTCAGCATGCGACGCAGGCTGTAAACGCCAGGAGTGTTAATGAGGAGGTTGTAGAATGGGCGTGGTGTGAGTGAAGAAATGCCGAGGCGGCGAGGCAGGTGGCCCAGTGTGAACTTCGGGCAAAGGCACGGCTTAACAACTGGATGATAGCAGTAGTACGTGGCAGGAAAAGGGGAAGAGAGTGCAGGCGGTGCACGCTCTTCGGCGTTTTTTGTGCGCAACAGGACTCGATCCGGACTTGTAAAACGAACTGCCATGCTTGTATATTTTTTCATATGCCCTCTCCCACATTATCACCCATCGTGATATTCTTGCTTCCCTCCTTCCCCTTCCCCAGTGCAGAGTAGCAGGCCAGATTTCAATCATTCCGGCCAACATTTCTGCCTTTCCTTTAAATAAATCTATCTGCAGCAGGTTGTCATAGTGATGACATGGCTAGATGCGGCGGTGCTGAGAACTGTATGTCTACTTTGGAAGGCCTTTCTTCAATCCATTTTTTTTTTCAAATTATTTCATTTGTATTCGCACTGTTTGAAGTTCACGGAAAGTGGCAAAAATGATCTCAATGAACAAAATTTTCAATCATGCGGGAAATAAGATGCAATAAGGTTTATGATAGTCTATTATTTTCACTAGCGTTGTTCTGTTATGTAACTTTATTAATGCCACAATACAAGAACATTTCGCAATAATTTGGGTCACTAATCACGCAAGAAATATAGAAATGTGGCGTTTTAGGTATTTTACATTAATCTCGACCTTACAACAAAACATTTACGCTTTCACTGGTTGCTCTACTCAACGTTGAAAACTATTTTCCGTTGACTAAAAGAAGCGGGGTTTAAAACAATATGCATCAAATCTCACAAAAATGACTGTTTCTCGTTATTCAGGCTGCTCTACGGAATCAAGACCTTTGGGATAAATACTTGATATGTTTAATATTAAACGATACGAACTTTTTAGTATTTATTTTGTAAAAGCTTATGCGAGCAAATTTGTATGGCGGGAGAATTTTGTTTTCATTTCTATAAAACAGGCACATGGTAGGCACTGCCGAACTTTGACTTCATTGCAGAAAACACATATGCAACTGCGTAATAACGTGGTCTCGCGTACGCAGTCGTGTTTCTTACAATGTTATCTGCATCACTTGAAATGAATCGAAATGCATCGCAAGCAATATATTTTCGCCAGTTGGCTACATAAAATACTGGTGTCTCGAGACGCTCAGTGAAATCTGTACAGCATAGGTTTTGGATTTGCAACGTCAGTCAATGCCCACCTTTCCCTAAATCTGTGTGAGACTCAGACAGAAACATTATTGAACACCAAAGGCTTTACGATGGTTCATAATAGGCGATGTTCGCCAACAAACTATTTTTTGTTCCCTTTATTGTCTCCTTAGCGGTCCGTTTTCTTATAAATGTATCTTTAACTTTTCAATGCCTAAGTCGTTAGTGCCATACAAGTGACGCCACCAAAGCGGTCATGTTCATCAATTGATTTGAATTCATTGACTGACTACAATAACATTTTAGCAAGAAATGTTGCAATCGTAGCAAGTCTGAAACAGGTGCACTGTGGTAAACTACGACTGCAGTTAACACAGATAGAATTTCGAGGGCCGTTCTCTCTCTTACTTCTAATTCGAAACGTGCAGGCTAAATATTTTATTGCCTTTGCCCTATTCTTGTCTCCGGTAAATTTAAATTTATTTCTTTACTCCGCAAAAATATATCTTAACCTTGATCCTGCTGACGCCTCTTTCAATGTGCCACAGGCAGCCTTCAACGCACTTCGCGTTTTAACTAATTAGGAAGTATTACTTTGCCAATAATTATGTCCTCTTCGTGGCAGTAGAGGAATTTTGTAATCATACTAAACATCAAAAGCAGTGCAAAGCAGCATTCTCAGAGGGCTTCTTTTTCTTCTGCTGATCCCTTGCAGAAACTGGCTCTACAGAGCATATGCGAGCAATAATTTGATGTGGTGACATCTCATTGTTCTGCGTGACGCCACATTTCTGCAGCGCGCCGCTGTACTGGGTAATGGAATATAAAACAATATGATTCCTGCCGCCGAAACAATTTTAAAATTCCATGTGAGTTTATACTTTGCAAATAAGATAAGAACTTGATGTCAAAATAAGGCATCTGGAACGCCTTCATTTCTAATACAGGCCTGGGTATGAGAAGAAATGCAGTTCTCGAATAATTTTGAGCACCTTATTCTATAAACCGCTCTGTTAAATCTGTTGAAAAGCGTTAGTGATTTCTAACTTTCTGTACAGGAACTTATACAGGAAGCGTAAATATTGCTTCAGGTGAAGCGTAAATGATACGTTTCCAAAAACTCCACATTTTTGCATGTTTAGTGACCGCAGGAAGTGCGCGAATTCTTAAATTGTTCTAATCATGAATCCACATGAAAGAACAACGCTGTTGCAATATTCTAAAGATATATCCGTAACAGCACCTTGGTTTGAATGCAATTTAGTTGTTTGTTTCTGATGTCAATAAGTACACTTTACCGAAAACTTCAAGCTGCGATTGCGTGAACAAAAAAAGTGCTCAATATATAATTTTACAAAAGAAATTTCTCAAAATTGCCAACATTCCCAATATTATGCAGCAAAAATTGACGGTGGTCGTTCATGAAGCATTGCAAGTCTCCCGTAGAATTACCCTATGGAATTAATTAATCTTGCGATAATTTTGGAAGTAATCGTGCGCAGTGAACATAACGGTTCCAGGTTATGCCGAAGAGGTAGCCTTACGATAGCCCACGTGGTCGAGAGAGAAACTCGGCGAGATTTATTAAATACCGCTTGACAGCGTACTGTGTTGTCCAATGCGCCGCGATTGCTGCTTTCACATTTTGCGACTGACGAAAAAGATTTCCGTTTTTGGTGTCGCTAGATAAAAAGTGTGCGGCTGTTCATAGCGCGATTTCCGTCGCGTTTACTACAACCGCTGGCGCTTATATTTGAGCAAGCAGCATTAGAAAGCTGTCGAACTAAAACTAATGACATTTTCATACTCTCAGTGTAGGTTTGTACAGGACTACGGACATAATGTACCCATATCCAGCAGCGCGAGAAAGAGGGGGGCTAAAGAAGGACGACGCAGGACGAGCGCTGACTCTCAACTAAATTTTATGCGGTGTGGTAGAATACTTATACGCATGGGCAAAAGAAACCACCCAAAAAAGGAAGGAAAGGTTTGAAAACGCGAAAATAATAACAAAAAAACATGAATAGTTTGTGAAATGTTGAATCATGCTCACCTACACCTGACGGGTTACCACGTGCATCGCCAAACCGAACATATTTTTTAGCAGACTTTGAAATTGCATATCTGGGCAGAAGATGACAAAGAGGTGGCCTACTTTCCACATACTTTTTATATTCGTTGTTTCTTGCGCTTTTAAAGCTTTCCTTTCTTTTTTGGTGATATCTTTCGCCCATGATAATAGGTAGTCTACCATAGTGCATAAAATTTTATTTCAGAGCCAGCACTCGTCATGTGTCGTCCTGCCATAGTGCCCGTCTTTTTCGTGATGTTTGATATAAATAGATACTAACTCGACCAAATCGCTGTACCTTTACATTAAGTAAGCAAAAAAGTTCGCAAATGACAGAACCTGTTTTTGTGAATATAAATGTGAGTTCCTTATAATATTGAGGCATAAATATGGGCCGAAATTGAAATCTCTCACAGTTGACGCTCAGCTGAAGGTTATTTTTTAATCAGGTACGTATGATATACAAGAACAATTTAAATTTTCAGTACGACGCTGAGTTGGCTTTTCTGCAAATTTAATTGGCAAAATGTCATTAGTCAGCACAATATAAATGCCCCCCCCCCCAAAAAAAAAAAAAATAAAAATAAAAAAAATATCCACTTTTCTTCTCCTTCATCGAGTATACAAACGTTTTTGAGTTTTAAACATAAAATGCGCGAATAACTCTATTGTATAAATATCCTCTGCCGGGAAAGCTAAATAAACTCAATATCAAGGGCCACTTTCTGCATTTCATATTTCAACCGGCAGTACAGTGTAGGAAATTTGAAAGTCAGGCTCATATGGGGTGCTACCAACTCTCACTGTGACGAGGGGAACCAGTAAAAAAAAAAGACAAGGAGGATGAGAAGATACGTACACCACGACGACTGGACTATCAATTGTCTTTATTACAAACAGCAAACACCCGCAAGGCTGCAAGGCATGCTCAGCAAAAACAGCGCCACAATCCGGAAATCACAAGGGGGAAAACACTCAAATCTATCGTCGGCAATTTAGGAAGGGAATTCCTTTTACAACAAGCGCACCGATATCTTACTGATGCAGCTATTGCTATTCACACGGAAGAACAAGGCCTCTAGAATTCTGCGCTCTTCTTAGCAATTACCTCTGCCAAGGATGGTAAGACTGCCTAAAAAAAGGGTAGCAACCAGGCTTCCTACATTAAATAAGTTATGTTAAACCGAATTTCAATGTTCAGAAAATGCTACAGAAAAGCAAAGCCCTTGCGAAATATTCAACTCCAGGTAATGCTGATTGTAATAAAGACGTTTGCGGCTAATATTGTGTGTTCAGGTTCCAGCAGTTTCTTTGTAATCACTTTTATCAATATGTTGCCTTGAATTTTTAAATACAATGTGCACCTTAGCTCTCTATAAATCTCGGTGTTTACATGACGCCAGCCTATTCATGAAGCACACAGCCAAGTTTCAAGGTTTTTGTCACTGACGCAGTCTGCTTAAAGCCTTGCATTTGTTTATTTTCTTTTACTTCTGAAAAAGAAACCTTACAAGGAGAATTTTACACCATCATTTTTTTCTTTTCTTGAATCTCACCTAGCGGAAAGCTGAATCTGAAGGATACTGTTGTGTTTTAAAATATTTCCTGTTGGCTTTACTTTCAAATTTTATAACTAATCAAAATGTATGATATCTTATGGATTGTTGTCGGAAGTAGGCCTCGAAGAAAAACCGGCTTTCATCCCTTTCTGCTGAAGATAATTATACAGAAGTAAAATTTCTCAAGTAAGTAATGAATACCCCCATATGTAATATGGGGTATTACATGTAATACCTCCAAAAAGGGGGTCTTAAAGGAAATAAAAATAAAATAAAAATTAACAAAGCTATTGTTTTTGTAGTGCAATATTTACAGTGTTTGAAAATATACATATGGTCTGAATATGAGGCAGCAATGATAGCAAAAGCACGATTACCGTTTTTATAGCCGAGAGAAAATCTGAGATCATCTTTTCCTTATAGTAGTGGCCCTATACATCAAGATGCCTAAAACTACGTGTCCTGTTAAACGCAATGTACACGCAGGTTACCCGCCATATCATTGGTCTCACCTATTACGATGATAAAATAATGATAATATTACAGTGATAAAATATAAAAATTATTATAAAGTTACACAGCCAAATTCAGCATGGCATGCTCACCGGAAATATTCACTGCTATTTATTGATAGGTTCATATATAAAACAAAATATGTACAGATTTCACAGATATATATATATATATATTGTAACGTAACGTTACACAGAAGGCGCTCTGGCACTCTGACACCGAAGAACACCAACAGCCAGTCAGGGCAGCACGAAAGCGGAGCACCGTTTCGCTTCGTCGTCTTCTCCGAATCGCCGGTTCAAATCTTCTTCGTCTGTGAATGGCATGTGTCATTGCCCCCCTTCTTGGCAGCATCGCCTCGATGCTGCAAATGCTGCTTGATGCGATGAGTTGACAGATGTTATGCTAGGTTGGTGTGGGATACCACAACACAAAACGGGGCACCATCAGTCTCAAGAATAGTCAGCGGGGCGATCGTGGTAGGGTTTCATCCGGACGACGTGTACAACATCAGTGAACTTGCGTCGTCTGCGGCTTGAGGGATCTTGGGTCGCGGATTCAACTTCGTAAGTAACGTCGCTGAGGCGGCGGAGGACACGATATGGGCCGAAGTACCGGCGCAGCAATTTTTCAGACAGCCCACGATGACGAACGGGCGTCCAAATCCAGACATAGTCTCCAGGCTCGTAGGCAGCGAAGCGCCGTCCCTTGTTGTAACGGTCAGCGTCTAGTTGCTGTTGTAGGTATATGCGCTCCCTTGCCAGCTGCCGTGCTTCTTCCGCACGCTGGGTAAAACTAGCGATGTCCAGGTCAAGCTCATCTTCGTCGTCGGTGTATACGGGCAGCATTGCATCCAGTGGAGTGGTCACTCGACGGCCGAAGACAAGCTCGAAGGGTGTTAGCCGCGTCGTCTCCTGAAGTGCCGTATTATATGCGAATGTGGCATATGGGAGGATTTGATCCCAGGTCTTATGCTCTATATCCACGTACATAGACAGCATGTCAGCCAGAGTTCTGTTTAGCCTTTCCACCAAGCCATTAGTTTGCGGGTGGTATGCCGTGGCCCGTCTGTGGCTAGTATGTGTAAGGTCCAGTACAGCCTTAGTCAGGCGGGCCGTAAAAGCTGCCCCGCGATCGGTAATGATAACAGCAGGAGCGCCATGACGCAACACGATGTCGTGGACAAAAAACTCTGCGACTTCGGTGGCAGTTCCATTTGTGAGCGATGCGGTCTCAGCATATCGGGTCAAGTAGTCTGTCGCGACAACAATCCAACGCTTTCCATTACTTGACTTCGGGAAAGGACCAAGAAGATCCATCCCCACTTGTTGGAAAGGAGTTTTCGGTGGAGCGATCGGCTGAAGAAATCCAGCTGGTTTCACGGGTGGAGTCTTTCGGCGTTGACAATCACGGCAAGTTTTTACGTAAGATCGCACTGAAGGTAATAATTTCGGCCAATAGTATTTCTCACGAATTCTTGCAAGCGTACGACTAACTCCAAAGTGGCCGGAGGACGGTTCGTCGTGACAAGCGCTTAAGATGTCAGGCCGTAGGTGCGTAGGCACTACGAGTAGAAATGTCTCTTTGGATCTTTCAAAATTGCGCTTGTAGAGAACTCCACTTCGTAAAGCGTATGACTGCAAGCCACGACGAAAAACAAGCGGTACTCTACCACCGTGTCCTTCCAGATAATCGATGAGCGGCGCCAGCTCCGGGTCCTTGCGTTGAAGGTCAGCCATATGGGATTGGGTAATGGCCCCAACAAAGGGAAAATCGTCGGCGTTTTCCACTGCAGTGGAGTCCAATGGCGCGCGTGACAAGCAATCCGCATCTTGGTGTTTATGTCCCGACTTATACACGACAGTGACGTCATACTCTTGAAGACGGAGGCTCCAACGAGCTAAGCGTCCAGACGGGTCTTTAAGGCTTGCCAGCCAGCACAAGGAATGATGGTCGCTGACAATACGGAAGGGTCGTCCATACAAATATGGTCGAAACTTGCTGATGGCCCAGATTACCGCAAGGCACTCCTTCTCCGTTGTCGAATAGTTCGCCTCTGATCGTGAGAGTGTTCGGCTCGCGTAGGCGATAACTCGTTCTATTCCGCCTTGCCACTGAATGAGTATCGCGCCGAGGCCAACGTTGCTGGCATCAGTATGAACGTCGGTTGCGGCGTCTTCATCGAAATGGGCGAGTATTGGGGGTCTGTGTAGGCGGCTTCTAAGCTCCTGGAAGGCTTGTTCTTGATCGTCTCCCCACAGGAAGGGTATGCCTTCTCTGGTTAGTGCTGTCAGTGGTTCAGTTATCTTAGAAAAATCTTGGACGAAGCGTCGGTAGTATGAGCAAAGACCTAGAAATCGTCGAAGTGCCTTTTTGTCGGTGGGGCGTGGAAAATTTGACACTGCGGTAGTCTTCTCGGGATCAGGGAGAACGCCCTGTGCACTGACAACATGGCCGAGAAAGCGTAGTTCCTTGAAAGCAAAGTGGCATTTCTCAGGCTTGATCGTTAGTTGCGCGCCTTTGAGTGCTTGAAGCACGATGCGCAACCGCTCCAAGTGTTGCTCGAAAGTAGGCGAGAAAATAACGACATCATCTAAGTACACCAAGCACGACTGCCACTTCAGACCTGATAAAACCGTGTCCATCATACGTTGGAACGTGGCCGGTGCAGAGCAAAGACCAAACGGAAGCACCTTAAACTCGTATAGGCCGTCGGGCGTCACAAATGCAGTCTTCTCTCGGTCTCTCTGATCCACCTCGATTTGCCAGTATCCGCTTTTGAGGTCTAATGATGAGAAGTACCTGGCGTCGCGTAGTCGGTCGAGGGCATCATCAATCCTGGGCAGCGGATAGACGTCCTTTTTAGTCACGTTATTTAACTTTCGGTAATCGACACAGAATCTCAAGGTGCCATCTTTCTTTTTGACAAGGACCACTGGCGATGCCCATGGGCTCGTCGAAGGCTGGATCACGTCGTCCGCAAGCATTTCATCCACTTGCATTTTAATGGCGTCACGTTCCTTAGGAGAAACCCGGTACGGGCGCTGGCATACCGGTAACGTGGTCTCATCGGTGATGATGCGGTGCTTGGCGACAGGAGTACGACCGACCTTAGAGCCTGTGGCGAAGCAGTCTGCGAAATCGCTCAGAAGAGCCGAGAGAAGATTCCGCTGATCGGGCCTCAAGTCGGGGTTAATTTTAACGGTCTGCAGAGCATGACAAGGTGCGGCCTCCTCTTTAGGGTTCGCTCCGGTGGTGCATAAATGAGGCAAGGCAGTAACATCGTGAAGGACGGCAACAGCCGTGTCCTTGGCGAGATGCCGCATCTCCTTAGCAAAATTTGTCAGGAGGACAGTAGCACAACTGTTCTGGAGTTGTACGAGTCCTCGAGCAACGGCTAATTCCTTCTCGAGTAGTAGCGGGAGGTGCCCATCCGCGATGCCCTCGTAATCGTGGAATAAGTCATGCTTTACAAGAACCAACACACTAGAACGTGCCGGAACCCTCACGTCATCGTCGACTATACGCAAAACGTTCAGACCCGAATCTTCGTTTTCAATGCGCGCCACGGCTCGTTTCGTCGAAAAGGAAACACGCGCTTCTTTCAGGTCAATGACAGCGCTGTTGGTCTGCAGGAAGTCTAGACCAAGGATCAAGTCTTTTGAACACTCAGGAAGCACGATAAATTCTCCGACATACACAAAACCACGGATGCCGGCCCGCGCTGTGCACTTGCCTGCAGGTTCGATCAAGTGGCTTCCCGCCGTGCGAATTTTCGGGCCGGACCAATGTGTCAAAACTTTCTTCAATTCTCGGGCGAGACCACGGCTCATTACTGAATAATCGGCACCAGTGTCGAGTAACGCGATGACATCCACTCCATCAATCGTTACACATAAATCGGAGGTAGTATGCCGGATGCTGTCGCTACCTGACACAAGCGAAATCTCGTCGGGTCGGCCTGACGATGACGGAGGATCTTCACATTTCCCGACATCAGCGACCCTGCCTCCGAAGGCCGCTGGTATTAGTTTTCCCGGCTAGGGCTGGGAGAGGAGCGGCGTCGGGAAGAGTGGGGACTTGTCGAACGGTAGCTCGTCGGGGACGTAGACCGACGCTCTTGGTAACCGGACGTGACGGGATACTGTCGCGCTGCAAGGTCGCTTGCAATCTCAGTAGGCCGTTCGTCATTCCGAGGGTGGAGTTCCTCCGAGGCGAAACCCCGCATGTTGACGCGGCGGTACGGGCACGCCCGGTAAAGGTGACTGGCTTCCCCGCAATGATAGCACAGGGGGCGACGGTCCCGGGGCCGCCATACTTGACGGGGTCGCTGGTAGATTGGCGGAGGGGAGTAGTGAGGCCCCATGCGGCTCCATGCGAGGCCCTCCATGCGAGGACCCTGCGGCTCCATTGCTGGAGCTGCGGCGTTGATACTATGGTCCGGCGGGGGAGCCCTACGTAAGACGGACGCGTAGGTGGGCCTCGCGTCGATCGTCTGGTGGGGAGCGCGCTGCTGGGGAACGTCAGCAACTTGCTGAGCTGCCATACGCACCTCGTCCCGGACGACTTCAGCCAGTGGAGGAAAAGCTGTTGTGTTGCAAGGCATCCGGAGCGCTTGCAGTTCCTCCCGCACGACAGACGGATCAGATTTCGTAGTGCGTCCATGTCGCTGCCGATATGCACAGGAGGTGCGTCGGACCCAATGATGTTCACGTCACGGTGGTACTGACGGGCTCGGTGTTGCAGCGTTGTCTCCATGGTCGCTGCCTCGCTGAGAAACTCCGCCACAGTGCGCGGTGGACTGCGCACCAGTCCCGCGAAAAGTTCTTGTTTAACACCCCGCATCAGGTGACGCAGTTTCTTATCTTCAGGCATTTGTGGGTCTGCACGCTTGAAAAGGCGTGTCATGTCCTCAAAGAACATACGCACGCTCTCGTTCGGGCGCTGATTGCGCGAGTGTAGCGCAGCTTCTGCTCGCTCCCGGCGGTCGGCGCTAGGAAAGGTGGCTTTGAAATCACGACAGAAGGCTGCCCAGGATGGGAAGGCAGCCTCATGGTTTTCAAACCATGTCCGTGCAGACTATTCAAGAGCGAAATACACGTTGTGGAGCTTGCGCTCATCAGTCCACCCGTTGTAACGAGCAACTCGCTCGTAGTTCTCAAGCCAGTCCTCGGCGTCCTCGAACACGTCGCCATGAAAGGAGGGGGGTGTTCGCGGCTGATGACACAGGATGTGGGTAGGAAGCCTGCTCTCAGATGTCATTGCAGCAGGTTCTACGTCCGTCTGAGGATGCGTCGTCCTGGTAGCGGCCGGAAGGGGTCCGAATTCAGGAGGCTCTCCACGTAGGCGGCGGCCGAAACGTTGATGTACGGGGGTAAGCTCCGTATTGACAGGTTGATTATGCAGGACTGGATCGATACCTGGCAATTCCTCCACCAGATTTGTAACGTAACGTTACACAGAAGGCGCTCTGGCACTCTGACACCGAAGAACACCAACAGCCAGTCAGGGCAGCACGAAAGCGGAGCACCGTTTCGCTTCGTCGTCTTCTCCGAATCGCCGGTTCAAATCTTCTTCGTCTGTGAATGGCATGTGTCAATATATATATATATATATAGCCCTCCACGTATCTTCTTTCATTTCTACATACCATGATCTTCTTCTTCCTCTTGTACATACCATCATCATCGTCCCGCGGCGCCGGCTCCGGCACGCGCTTGGGATTACTCCATCAGATTAAACGCTGACACGGCATACCTTGCCTTGCCTGCACGACCTTGCCGTCTGGACCTGGCCTTCTTTCCCAATATATATATATATATATATATATATATATATATATATATATATATATATATAAAAGTGAAAAATTGCTTCATGCTGTTTCCAAGTTTATTTGTAGTCGACGTTTCGGCAGGAGCCCTGCCTTTCTCAAGACTCTTGAGAAAGGCAGGGCTCCTGCCGAAACGTCGACTACAAATAAACTTGGAAACAGCATGAAGCAATTTTTCACTTTTATGTAACCTGTAACCTCTAGCAACCAAGTACGTCTATTTACTTATGCTATATATATATATATATATATATATATATATATATATATATATATATATATATATATATATATATACATATCACAGTGGCCGATACACGGATAAAAGCCCCGATATTAATATCGCTCGGACGGCACACATTGATCGGGTTTAATGTCTTAGAATTGCATGTCCACTGGTTCTATCCCAAGTAATGCTCTTGTAATACTCTAGTAAACGCTAGTATTGCTCTAGTAATATAGCATAACATTAAATCGCGATTAGTGCGCTAACTACTGACGATATTACTATCGGGGCTTATCTTTTTATTCGTTACTGTGATAAAGAATAAAAATTAACTTTTACGCTTTCAGAACCAGACGACAATTTTGTCTACTTACACATCCAGGCTGGACAGATAGGGAACCAGCTTCTTAAAGTATTCTTCATTGTGAATGCCCATCATTGCTTCATCCGATATTATCCTGTCGGCTTTTTTGAAATCTGCTTGCAAAGCAGCGATCAGGGGAAACTTGAAAAGAAAAATGTAGACTAGTTTTTAGAAAGGCGTTCTCTGGCTGACATTCATGGGATCATGGTGAAATAAACGTTCTAAACCGTTTACTCCAGTAAAATATATTTATTAAAGTATTTCGCCAATGTCAAAACTACCGTCCAGTAGATGATGATTATGATGATGATGCCCATTGTAACTAGGTCATGTACAGCCATGTATGTCATGTCCGCGATTTGGGTACAATGTTTACACCGCGGGCCCAGTATCGACGGGTTCCGTCTGCTTAGCGGGAGTGGGTTGAAAAAAAAAAAAAACTCCGCCTGCAACTTCCTCCATATAACCTCTTCCAGAATTTTGTCTGGAAGAGATTATAATTTTGTGTTCTCGACACAGTGTCTGTTTTTCTAATCTATAATTATTTAGAATCTCAAGATACATTTTCAACTCCTCGCTCTGAAGGGGTTTTCTGCTCAACGAAGCCGCACTTGTATCCCAGTGTGTGGGTCATCGGGAAAGTACGTGCGTGGTCTCGTTTCCTCGCAGGCCCTCGTGGCCCGGACTCCAGACGAGATTAACCAGCTTTGCCGGTGGCGGTCCAAAGCCAGAATTTTAAATGCTTCGGCAGATACCCTGCCGGCCTTATAGTTAGGAGAGCTGATAGGAAAGTGATTACAGTCACCTTTGAATTTTTCGGAATTAGAGCTAGCGCAAGGGCCACCTCCTCGCCGCTGTGGCGTCCCTCTGCCGAATGCCGCAGCGCGACACTGGGTGCCTGTCTTCCCTGGTTGCTAGGGTTACGAAACCCTTTCTGCGTTCATATTCCGCGGCGTTCGTGTAAACGACGTCCTGTCTGTTTACTATTTTTCTTCTGTAAGGCTTTCGCTCTATCGTTTCTTCTACCTTCATGGTGGAAGGGTGCATGTTCTTTTGGAGTGGTGAGATTCTTATGAAGGCGAAAGCCTTTAATGATTCTCTGTTATTGACAGGATGTTGTGGACAGAATGTTGTCAACAGAGGTGTCAAGCTTCCTAAAGCGATGGTTAAAAATAAAATATAGGCTTTTGCGTCGCCGCAAATCGAACCTCCATCCTTTGGATTACTAGCCAAGCGCTTAACCAATGGCGCCACGCACCCGATCGTGAAACGTTCTTCATAATTCCCCTTGTCTACAGTAAGGATGATAGCGGGATTCCGCGAGTGACAGATACTACGCCTCTTGTTTCCTCTAATGGAATCATGAAACACCCGTGAATTTTGATACTTCAGTGAAATGCTGGTTGTGTTCTACAAGGGGCATTCGATGTACCATCACGACAGGTTATGACGTCACAAGGCGATACATATATATACGAGATATACGGAACGACGGAGAGAGCGGGCGTGCCTTCCGTGGGTTTCGCAAATTTCGGTAATTTGGGAAATTTGTGGACTCAACATTTTGGAAGTTTGTGTCGAATCGACCGAACGCATTAAGAGAACCAAAAGAATAGCAGTGTTTCCATGGTGGGTCTCATTTTTTCGATTTTTGTCGGACTTCGTGTGTTCAGTGGAATAGGTGGCAAAGCAGGCCTAACGCGGTCTAGCCTTTAAATACATTTTCGCGCTACGCTATAAACCATGAATATTTATACATATTTATCGAAATGTTAAACCAACTAGCCCTCATTGCTGCTTTGCTAGCAGTCTATCCTATCGCGGCAACCGGGGATCGCGGCGGCCCCATCAGCTCCCACCCCTAATCTCGCAACACCTACTGAAGCTAGGAGAATGGAAATTGTTGAAGGAACGCTGGTAGATTCGGAGAAATTTGAAGTAATTGGCCAGTGGTATACCAACAAAAAGAAGAGGTATGTGCCACTCGAGAAGATCGCTCAACAAGTTGAGAAGCAGCGAGCTGTTGAGAGCATGTGGAAAGGAAAATGCCGCCAAATTGTGTTGAGCAGCAGCATGCTCGCATACCGGATGGCACCGAGTAGATCATTTTGAGGCCACTTGGTGACCTCATGTGTGTACTGAAATCTGGCAACGCAATCTTCGCTGACGCAATAATGGAAGCTGTTATGCGCCCTGGTGAGGGAGGGGAAAGCGTAATCTTGACGAATTAATGCCAAGCAGCACTCGATCCTCGTGGCGACTACAAGCGCCGAAAGGAAGAGACGCTACGCGATAACGCACCTCGTGTTCGATGTGGAGACGATTGCCTTGACCCAAGTAGTACACATTACGTGGCCCACGTTTTCCATCTGGGCATTATATAGGCATGGAAAAGGCTAACATAGTACATATGCCCACATCTGGCCCTCAAAGGTGCCTCTTGGGGAATATTAGCACCGATGCAAAGAAAATTCGGTCTTTGTGCAGAAAACGCCTGGGCTAATCTAATTGGGGCTACACACTCATAAGCCCAATATGTCCCGCATGCGCCGCGGTGAGGCTAAATACGGCTATGCCCACACATTTGCCAGCACACCAGCCATTTTCATATTTAGCGACTCTAAGACCGCAGTCCGCAACTTTGCAAAGGGTAGAATCTCTTCCTCTGCGCTCAATATCCTTAAGCACTCCTCCCCCCCTTCCCGATCTATCCAACTATTTTGGGTTCCGGCTCACGCGGGGCACCCTGGAAATGAGGCGGCAAATTCTATCGCTTGCGAAATGACCGACCGAGCTGGCCCCCTCCACCCCGGGATGGACACGCGTGACTCCCTCCTCACCTTCCATGACATCACCCTCCACTACCGCAACTCCCGATTATCCCTCCCTCCCCCTCACAAGTCCCTATCTAAAATCGAACAGAATACGTGGCGCCATTTACAGGCCCACACTTTCCTCTCCCCTGCACGCCTTGCCCTTATTCACCCTGGTGCCTTCTCGCCCCAATGCACGCTTTGCAGCTCTCCCCGAGCAGACTATGCTCATATTCTTTACTCTTGTCCGGCGCACTTTCCCCCCGTCTCCTGGCAAATAAACAGCCCGCAGCTGTGGGAGGCTGCTTTGGCCAGCTCGGAGCCGCATATTCAACAGCGGCTTACGACCTGGGCAGCGGAAGTCGCCGCCAGGCGTGACCTGGAGGCCACGACCAGCAGCCGGAAGGCCACCCACGGAACGGCGGCAACATAATTTTACTTTTTTTTAATTTTTTGGCCTTCAATGAATAAAGTTTGTACCACCACCACCCACACATTGCCTACATGGGACCCTTAAGGGTTACTCACTGGTAGGTCGAACAGAAATGTGGGCTTCATGCGTGAAATTCCTGGGCTGCCCCAAATGGGGCTGCCCACCAGAAACCTAGATAATTTTGCGCATAGTCTGTAGCGGGGCGGAAAAGTGCTCCTGCCCGCTTCGGCCTGCATCGGTCTCTTGTGGGGCACTTTAGGGCAGATCCAGTGCAAATGTAGGCCTAAAACAAATAAAATACGGGCTAGCCCGAATGGGGCTGCCCACTCAAAAGCCGAATAGGGCCCGCATGGTTTGCGGCCCGGCTTAAAAGCAGGCATGCCGCCACGCTGCCCAGATAGGTATTTCTTGGGTACTTGCGGGCAAATGCAACTTATGTTCGTATTCTATTCGGTAAAAATAACATCAGTTCAAATAGTGGAGAAGCTGTCACTTGGAGTCGGCTACAAACTAATACCTTCATGAACCCGGTCTGGGCATTTCACTCGCTACCAGAGTGACCCTCGGCCACATATTTTGGGAGTGCCCAGAATCCCCAGGGATAGGACAAAATATAATAGGTAGAGGAGCCTGAGATACCCTGCTGCGAAGCGCGGACTCTGCGATCCAGCGACGCACTATCCATCTGGCGGAAGAAGCCGCAACAAGCCAAGGGCTACCTGCCAACCTCTATTCCCCGGGCGCATGGTTGGTTCACTGGAAGAGAAAGGCGCTGTAACTGTCTCACTCGTTTTCTGTGGACACCTGAACCGCGCCGTGAGGGAAGAGAGGAAGGTGGGAGTTAAAGTGAAAAGAGAGGAAGAGGAGCCGTAGTGGATGGCTACGGAGTAATTTCGACCACCTGGGGATCTTTAAAGTGCGCTGACATCGCACAGCACACGGATGCCCCTTCGTTTCGCCTCCATCGAAACGCAGCCGCCGAGGTCGGGTTCGAACCCGGGAATTCCGGACAGTAGTCGGGCGTCTTCCCACTGTGCCACCCCGGCGGGGCCCCGGGCGCACGATTCCTTGTCTACCCCGGCCTGTGTGCCGGGGGCGGGAAGAAGACGCCCTATTCCGATGGGTTGGGTTGGTTCATAGGAAGGGAAAGGCGCAGTATCTGTCACACTTGCTCTGTGGACACCTGAACCGCGCCGTAAGGGAAGGTATGAAGGTGGGAGTGAAAGTGGATAGAGAGAAAGGGGGGTCGTAGTGGAGGGCTACGGAGTAATTTCGACCACCTGGGGATCTTTAACGTGCGCTGACATCGCACAGCACACGGACGCCTCTTCGTTTCGCCTCCATCGAAACGCAGCCGCCGAGGCCGGGATTCGATCCCGGGAACTCCGGCACAGTAGTCGGGCGTCTTACCACTGCGCCACCCCGGCGGGGCACCCCTATTCCGATGAAAATGAACATTTTCCAACCAACCAACGAATTAATGCATATAAGAAGCTGACCCTCTCGGGCGTCCGATCCAGGTGTCAGCGCGACGCCTTTCTTTGCCGTTTCCTCGAACGCCGCACTACACAGAAAACTGAAGCCAACCCAGATATCTAGGAGGCGTTAGTACAGCAGGCAACAGCGGTGTTTCGAATTGATTTAAAAGGATAGAAAAGGTGCAGTTTCTGTCACAATGCTCCGTGGACACATGTATTAGGACGTAAAGGAAGAGGGGAAGGTGGGAGTGAAAGACGAGAGGGAGAAACGACATGGCGTAGTGGAGGGCTACGATCCACCACGCTATAATGGCTTTCGTCTCATCGCACTTTAGTGGTCCAAAGAGCCCTCTAGAGTTTTCTTGTTTTTTATGTCTGTTGAAATATCCTCCATGAGTTTTAGACTTGCTCGAGGTTCGAAGCCTAGCTTTTCTAGTATTTTGTTCTCATCGGCTGCGTTGAAGTCGTTGCTGGTGTGATATTCTAGTAGGCTAAATGGTGCTTTAAAGGGGGCCAGTTGGTTGTTCATAATAAATAAAAGAATGCGCTAACGTGACTATACAGACAAACGAAATACAAAATTACGCGACACGAGACATAAAGCCCTGTAGGTTCACCTTCGATAGCCTTCGGTAGCTTGAACTTTAAAACAAAAAAGTTTTTTTCATCGTCTTTTATGCACAGGACCATGCGTTTCACTTCGCTATCTTGCTTACCATATATTGGAGTTTTAGAGTTTTGTGTGTATGCGTGACGATAGAGTGCAAATATGCGCGCCTTTGAGAATAAAATTCGGCTGAAAGTCTGCGCTTTTTGTCTTGCGTTGCGTAATTGTTTATTCTGTTTGTCTGTTTTGTCAAGTTAGCGCACTCCTATAATTATTATTAGACTCAATGAGCTGATCTAGTGTGTTTTAAATTCCCATGTTGAGAATGTTCTGGTTGGATGTGTACGCAGAGAGTCCCAGGGCAGTTTTGAAATGTTTTCTAGTTAGGATTTCAATCATTGTCTTTTATTCATTTGCTAGCCGTAAGTATGGCGTAACGTTAGTGATCCCACTAATTATGAATGAATAAATTACTCTCAATAGGGATCATCTGTCATTTCCGCGTGTTAGCATTTTATTGATTAGACGACACCTCTGGGCTAAAGTCGATTCGAGTTTTAGCATCGTTTCAGTGTTCTTGCCGTTTGACTGAATCCAAAGACCTAGCACTGTAATCGTTTCTACCCAGGGTATTTTGCCCGCGTTTGCCCCTAGCTGTATCCCGTGTTCCTGGGGCTTGTTTTATCTGCTTTGAGGGCTGAGGAAGAGCACTTCCAATTACTCGGCACAAAATTTTAGTCCTATTTGATTTAGATACGACTCAATGTCCTCAATTATTGCTTGGAGGATGTTTTCGATGTGCGCATCACTGCCTCTGGTAACCCATAGGGTGAGCTCGTCAGCGTATGTTGTGTAGTTAAGTCCTTCTCTACCTAGCAATTTCTTCGGTAGCTAAACCGCTGCAATATTGAAGAGTGTTGGCGATGGAACCGAGCCCTGTGGAGTTGTTTTGTTGCTCAATCATGTTCATTTCTCTTCCTTCTCTCCTATGCAGATATTAACTGCTCTATTTGATACAAAGTGTTCGACGTAATTGTATATTTTTTTACCTACATTAAGTTTCTAGGCGTTCTAGTATATGGCCCAATTGTCAACGGTGTCGACAGCTTTGGCCACGTCTAGACCGACTATTAGTCTGGTATCTAACGTTTGGCTGTTTGGCTGCAGAGCACTTGCTATTTAAGTTGAAGTATGATGTCGCATGCGGAAAGATGTGCCTTGACTCTGATCATCGTGTCGGGGTAAATTCCCTGGTTTTCTATGAATCTGTTTAGTCTCGTTTGAATTACTTGCTCCATTAGCTTACCTCTAATATCGCTATAGAATTGGGCTTCAGCTCTTCTAGACTTAGTTTTTGACCTGGTTTCGGAATAAGGGCTAGAATGGCCTCTTTACACGCCGCTGGCATCTTGCCTTGTTGTCTTTAAGCGGAATGCGAAAGCAAGTGAGATGAAAATAACTAACAAAGCATATCTCAAATGCTGAAACACATACGTGCAAGGGCGTCTTCCCTGTCAACTGTGCTATTCGCGCACAGATGAATAGAGCGTCTTCCTCACAATAAAGATGTAGTAACTCATGGCTGATATGCATTTTATGACCGTGGGTCACTTACTAATCAAATTGGTTTAGTGCAATTTCACTATAGCCTGAAAGCCTTCTTCCGAGTCATCGGACCTTAGCGGCGGAACTGAATACACAACTTACGAGCACCACTTCGAAGAGTATAGATCTGTCGCTTGAACTAGCATTACCAGATATCGAATCACGCCATTCCAGCATACCTCTTTGGTCGGCGTTAGCTTTCAAGATATTACAGTTTAGGTTAATACAACAATCCCAGTTGTTTCCCAATCCCAGTGTTTCCACGCAAGAGCGGAGTCCATGCTCGGGGCTTTCCAAAAGCTATGTGGTTTTCTAGAGTGAGCTTATATGTAGGACCGCCTCCCCCGAGGTCTCCAAAAATTGGGTGAACGTATGTAAAGTGCGCCGTTATACACGCGTCCATATCGAGAGAATCAGGGACCCGGCGTAAACAGATGCTAGCCAGCGTCTCTCCGTCCCTTTCATCTAGCGGTGCTGCTACCCAGCTCTCGCCTAGAGATGGCACACTTCCGTAAGCTCTACCATAACATGTTTTCTATCTTTTAAACTGCAAGATGTTAAAGAAATTGTTTTGAAAATACCAATATACAAAAGTCACACATGCATTCTTTTATTATGGGCTTACCTGTTCGCCAAATGCTTCCTGCCATTCTCTTAAACTGAGAAGCTTATATTCAGGTTTTGGCGCCGGGCTTAATGACATCTGAAAAAATGGCGTGAACAAAACAGAATTTGAAAAAACCAGCACTTTTTTTCCCTCTTAGTGTATAAGTGAAAGACAAGATGAACCCCGCATCCATAAAAACCCAATTTTTAAGACACCCCGTCGGGGTGGCGCAGTGGTTACGGCACTCGACTACTGTTCCAAGGACGCGGGATCGAATGCTGGCCTCGGCGGCAGCTTTTCTACGGAGGCGAAAAAAGACGCCCGTGTGCTGTGAGATGTCAGTGCACGTTAAAGAACCCCAGGTGATCGAAAATTCCGGAGTCCTCGACTACGGCGTCTATCATACCATGAGTTGCTTTGGGACGTTAAACCCTACAAACCAAACCAAACCAATTTTCAAGAGACAGCCATGAGGAAGCAGCAAAAAATTCACTCCAAAGAATGGCAACGTGACCATTTAGATATAAGTGATTGCGAGGTCTCGTAAGAAGGTTACATCGCAACCACTTATCTCTAGTTAATACGGCTTTTATATTACAGTTAGCTGACGACTGTAACCTACCCTTTTCCTTTGCTTTTATTCTGATTTTGTGACATAGCGTCAACGAATGCGTGGCAACCTAGATGACGGCTTCAGGAAAGAGAAAACATCAGTCATGTGGTTGATATGCCTCGCTTAATAAGCTTCGAATGCGAGAAGTCGTAAGACTGTAACGCTTTCTTAGAACGAGGATCGTAAGCCCAGGAAATGTGACCGACAGGATTAAAATAGATGAATATCTAAAACCTGAATGGAATGATGAGCCGGAAGTTCAATGAAAACGTTAAGTGAAATAATTAATCCTTTTCAATCTAGTTAGGACCGAGTGTGCAACTACACCCAGCTCATCTACAGAAGAAAGATTACCTACAACAAGGAAATCTTCGATATATCCAAAAATACGTACAATACAATCATCGCTCAAATCGGACTGATGCAAACGCCCAAACCTAGCGAGAAATATTTCACACGGCACAGGGGCGACACTTGAGCAAATGCAAAGTCAATGTTTCTGAACATAGAAATGTTTTCTGTAGCTAATAATCATGGAATTCAGTTACATCATCAGGAGTTCTAGAAAGGAATCAATTTAACACCGAACGAATTTCGAAAAGGCACCTGTCAAGCTTATTTATAAAAAAAATCCCAGTACTGCGTGGAGGAAACCTCTGTAATTTCTACACTTTCTACTCTTTCGCATTCTACCTATATAAATTTCATGACTATTGGCTACAGATATATATGTTTTGTATACCGTTATTTTTAATATAACTGTATGCATATAAGAAGAGGACAAATAGATTTTGTTAAAGTATGCTTTACTATTATGGTTTCTTCAATATAAAGCTTATTTGCGGTAGTTCGTGATGCCTTATGATAAACAATGTCTACTGACGAATTATAACAAAAATATATAAAAAAAAGAGAATAAGCATTTTGTCTTGTCATGACGCCACCTACCTTAGCAAGATGTTGTTCCACTTCAATAATGTCACGGATTATCTGTTCAATCCGGGTACTTTTATCATTGTCTGTCTCTAGAGATGTTTCATCAGACCTAGCAATCGACGTGATAACGCTTTTTGATGTTTTATAAAAAAGGCCGAGTACTGATCGCATGAAATCCTTGTAGCTTCTGTACTTTTCACTATATTTCTCTTTGTCGATATCTTTCATGACTCCTGGGTACGGAGCGAATTGTGGGACGAGAATGTTTGCCTGCAAAAGGTAGTGAAGAACATTAGTAGCTACTCTATGCCACTTCACACCAGGGCGCTATTTATCTTAGGATTAAGATAGCACTAACTGGAATTTTGGAATTTAAAATAGAATTTCCTGGCTGCAGGCCAAAGGGGGTCACTGTCACAAATTCACGTGACGTTTCCGAGAAACAATTGCCACTTACTTTCACATATTTTCTAGCCTTTCTCATATTACTGTCTATATTTTTTACAACATTTAGGCTCGCACCAAACAGAATTAGAAATCCCTGTAATCAGGTTTTCACATGCATGGAGAACTGATGAAACATAGTAGTAATGCAATGTTCACGTAATATTTTTCTAAACGTTCCTCGTTATAATTTATTTCTGATCACAAACACAGGAAAAAATGTCTCGCAGTAGGTTCGAAGTTTTCTCGTCATTCTGTTTATTTCTTTAGTTACTCCGTATCCGGCCATTACAGGTGTCCTTCAGCACATCTTTAGCGCACTTTTGCATTGTTTGTTACAATTGTCGAGTTATGGCGCCGCTATTACCACTGCTCGTATCAGCCATGTATCTATGCCTAATATTTTAATTTGCTCGCGAAGCAAAATCATGGTTCTGACTGCGTCGGCACAATGTTACGGTCCTTTGCAGCGAATACGACTTCAACTGCCGAGAGTTTGATTACTGGATCATTGCAAATGCACTGCAAATTTTGTTCACTACAAAAGATCTCTTATGTGGCTTTGTTGCATGTATTAAGCCTATCAAAGAAATGCATTTGCTTTACACATAGGCACACAAAGAATGCGATGCCAAAAGTCTCGAGAGCAAACGTAGAATCTATAGTAGAGAAACGCGAAAGCCTGAGCATTGCTTCTCCACAAGGGACATCGCGCGCCCCTTCTTAAACGCATCAAAATTCACCGGCGTCATATAATAGGTTTACATGAAAAAAGACGCAGTATTTCACTTGCGGAATCTCGGTGACAAATCTCGCCGAGGCGAGATTTTCACCATGAGCATTGAAAGGATTTCGGCTTAATAATTTGTTCGCAAGAAAGTAAAGCATTAATCTCTTTCACGTTTGTCTGTGTACATTTGAAGCCTTTTTCGGGTACCATCAAGCCCACACATCACATCGGCTTCCTGAATGTCGCCTTTGCTTCAAACGCACCAACAGAGGTATTCGTTACCAATTTGCATCAATAACTTCCAGCACCTATACACGTAGACCGCTAAGAATGGATATGCAGCCAACTTTAGGCAGGAAATCTTTGAACAACCTTGCGAATCTCTCGTCTCTATTGTAGTATGTCTGTGGATGGCGACGAAGGGACGATGAATGAGCGGGCTGACGAGAAAAGCACTATAGTTGGGGTGCTTGGTGACAAAGGAACGCTTGCTTTCCATGCCCACTTCCGATTTCGGTTCTTCGTCGTATTTCTGCATGGCGAACACGCAGTTTTATCTATGGTATAGAGCTGAACTTATGCGAAAACATGTTACACTGACAACCACACCATGAGAAATCACCTTCCGCGATTTTGTAGTCACATGTTTGTGTAGGCGTTTTCGATTGGTGCATCCATGTATCGACAGTGAATAAGTGAAATCGGAAAGCAACGACCGGTAAAATTGAATTGAGGACAATTTTGGGTTTGCTTGTATAGTGGAAATTTACTCCTTCGTAGCTATTGTTATAGTGTACAGATTACAGCAAGTGTTTTAATTTCAATACCTGCGTGAGAAAGAATTCAATTAATGTATAGTAGTGAGTGTCTCAGGGCCCCCTGAATGCAGTGCCATCGGGGCCTAAAATAAGTGAGACATAAAACATTGCAGTACGCCAATCTTGTTTCGCAGTTAACGTAAGTGATGCCTTTTTTCACAGCTATCCTCGTTGGCGTCAACAATGCGACCGCGAATCGGTAATGCAATTTTTGGGCTGTAAACACCAAAAGTGCCTGACGCCTGCTGGCCTCCTTAGTGTTGTGCGACAGCTGGTGCACATATACGGCCACACCTGCTTTGCTTACGAAATACCAAATCCTCTTTTAGAACGCCTTTTTTCATAAAGATTTCTGCGATTGCTGATATGATTGGTCCATAGTAGCCTGCCGCCAGAAGACGAAAAACCTGATCGTTTATAAGATTTCAGAAGTGAAGATTCTAATTAGTAAAATCTGCTGTCACGAGGAGAGTACACTTGAGCCCACTTATAACGGAAGCTCTTATATCTAAACTTAGCTATTTACCAATTAGTGTGAAGATACCGTCCGAGTGCATATTAGAGGTATTAAAATGCTCCTCAGGCCAAAAGAACAAACGTGGCCTTATCACTTAGTTATAACGAATGCAAGATTTTTCATCGCAGTACAAAGACGCGCATTAGCCGTGCTGAGGCCACAGAACATCGCTTGTCTCATATATACCACTACATGATGTAATCGAGCATCTCATTAAAGAGGCATCGAAGTAAGCATGGGGCTTCCCTATGTAAGATTGGGTAAATCACCTAATGTGAAAACAAAATAACGGAGAGCCCGGGAAAGAAGTCGAGGTGAAAGGAATTATACTTTACACGGGAGAGAGCAACCACCGTCAATGATTCCCGGTCCGAAAATATGCACGATTTGTGCCTTACTTGCCCATCAGGTCGCGCGTTATAGGCCGAGTTGGATCACCGCCTTTTGCCCTGCCACCATGTGGAGTCACGCCAAAGAAGGCAGCCACGCACTATATCCTGTGCACACATGCACAGTGGCAACATTGCCGGTTGTTTTCTTGTTGAGAATTAAGGAGGTCGATGGCCATCTTCAGCAGGATGTTATGGACGTCTCAACTGTATCCCTACTGTCACTTTCGTAAAGCCTCTAGCTCCCGTAATTTTTATTTCTTAGGAGCCTGTCAGTATGCCTGACAGCTTAGTAATCAGCTGGGTTATGCCAGAATTGAAGGCACATTTGTCCTAGGGCGATGTTTAAAAGAGATAACGGACATTTTTTTTTCTGATTTGGTACCATTTCGGCTAACAACTGTAGTCGACATACTGCGCACCTCAGATACCGACAAACAGAATCTTTGTGACTGCCAAATTCTTTATTATAAGTGGCGTCGACTGTATATACAACAACCGTGGAAAGCAAAAGTACATGAGCTTCAGGATCAAGTACAGTAATTCTTGATTATCAGGTAGGTCATGTAACATCCAATCATCTTATTATTGATTAAAAAAGGGTTATAAATGTCTGAAGAATTAAAGGTTGAAAAGGCCTCGATATCTAAAACGTTGAAATGCGGATTGTTATCAGAGTTTAATTCCATTGAGCGGCTAATAAAAATTCTGGTGGACACTTGAACTCCACCTTCGGAGGTGAGACGCGATCACATAGGCTATGATGCCACGTATTTCGCGCTTGTAAAGCAAGCTCCTGTGCCTCTATGTGTATTTCATATGCCTTCTTCCACATCGTCACCTATCATGATCTTCTTTCTTCTCTCCTTCCCCTTTCCCAGTGCAGAGCAGCAGGGCAGATTTCAATTATTCCGGCCAGCCTCACTGCCTTTTCTTTTCAATAAATCCATCTATCTATCTATCTACCCACGTATAAAGCTCCGCTTTAAACTAGCCGTATGAGTGTGCATGCATGGCACAGGTTAATTTGAATAGTATGATGGTCTTGGCAAGTTGATCTATTATCACACTCCCATATGGAAGAAAATGTCCAGGCTGGCAGCTTGTGCCAAACCAAATGTTAGGTGTTTCACGTACTGT
Organism: Amblyomma maculatum; assembly: GCF_055883805.1. Lineage (NCBI taxonomy): Eukaryota > Metazoa > Arthropoda > Arachnida > Ixodida > Ixodidae > Amblyomma > Amblyomma maculatum. The sequence goes on along the minus strand of NC_139354.1, from coordinate 93,515,675 downwards.
TCGGCCATGTCAGCGGCCTTCTACCGCCTGCCAGCGCCATGCTTAGAATTTATTGTTCGCAGCGCCAACGGCAGCGGGCGGCTACCGTCGCCGGATTTTCGATGACGGGCCTTAGATGCTATCGAGTTGAAAGTTAACTTATATCTCCTAAAATGGCTGGCAGACAATACAATATTCTATTCCTTCGCGCTGAATATAATTCTAGTTCCCATGCATGGTAAAACTAACGAGCTCGAGGTGCAATAGGTTGTTTTGAAAAATCATCTATGGAAATTTCGGCTGTGGTATTAAAGGATACCATCGCCAAGTGTTCTATGCAATTTCAGACAAATATCAACTTAGCACGTGGCATTAAATAAAACAATGCTAGAAGTTTGAGCGAAAAGGTATGTCCTATTTGATCATTGGTCTGTAGACGTAACAACATCTGCTCAGTTTTGACCAAATAACGGATCACTAATCGGCAGGTTTGTAATCCTATTATTCAATAAAGTGGGTGACATTGCATTGCCACGATTTAGTCTGACGTTTGTCCTGAAATGTATATCATGATTCTATGTTTTAGCCGGAATAAAATGTTTGAAAGAAGCCTTTCAACTGGCAGCCATAGCATTCACCAACGACGATGGGTCCAAGTGTTTGCAAAAGAACAGACCTGAAATCTGTTATATCACCTGCTCGACAAAAGTTCTATACAGCATGTCAATATTATGGGAAATGTGTTGTTGGCCAACAGCTCTATCACTACGGAAAAGTATAGAAAATAACAAATCTACAAACTTTGTGCATCAAGGTACTTCGTGAGTGAGCACGTGCCGGGAGCTATTTGAGAAAACAAAGACCCTAGGAAAAAACTTTTACACACTTTCGGCTTTTCGTAGAGGCATTGCATATCGAAAAGGTGAATGTGATAATCCTAATTATGTTTTCCCGTGACAGAGCCGTGGTTGTGTGTTGGGTATGACTGAAGTATCATTGCGCTGGTAATTATATTGGTCTCGTCTTAAAGCAGACGTTCTAAGCTATGTCAGAATGTATCGTAGCTTTCAGCATCGCGAGGTGCAGCCGACCAAAGCCACTGGACGCTTGAAGCCAATAGACACGCTATCGAGGCCCTTCCAGCAGATTGGCATGGATATGTTGGGACCATTTCCCCTTTCACATTCGGGAAACCACTAGGTCATTGCTGCGACGGATTATCTTACAAGATCAGCGGAGGCCTCCGCTCTGCCCAATGGTACTGCCCGAGAGGTTGCAAAGTTTTCGATCCATCAATTGGTTTTGAGCCATGATGCACACGAAATTCTTGTCAATGATAGATGCGCCGCATTCACAGGTGAATTGTTGCTGCAGATTGTGCTTCACAGCCTTATTGAACACAGGGAGAAGATGCCATACATTCCTCAAGCGAAAGGCTCGACCGAATGGCTGAACAAAACAACCCTAACGTGTTCCACTGTGCATCGACGTTGAGCACAAAACTGAGTATTGAGTGCTACCGTTTGTCACTTTCGCATTTATTCCGGCGATCCATCAAACAACGAACATGTATCCTTTCCGCCTGGTCGACGGCCGCGAGCTGACCACAATGCTTGACTCCATGTTGAAACATCCGGACGATGACAACCAGCACGATGATGTTCACTCTTTCTACGCCTGGCCGAAGAGACCCGTCAGCTGAACAGTCTGCCAATTCCGAACCAACAACGCCGATATATCCAACGCTACAACCTCCGACACTATGGTGCTTGGTAAGCAACATGAGACCATGTGTGGTTCTGGTTTCCCATACAGTAATGAGGCATCAGTGAGCAACTCCTCTGCCAGTCATTCGGACCGTACGGGGTCCTAAGACAAGTTGATAACTTAAATTATGATGTCATCTCAGCTGGCTTTCAAGAGTCTCGGCATTCCGAACTGCCTGAGGTAGTCCATGTGCTCCGCCTTAAAATCTAATATGATCTAATGCGTTAACCTTCCTATATGTAGGTGTGTGTGTGCGCGTATCCAGCGACTGCCTTTCGTGCCATATTTCTCTCAAGTACACTCTTCCAGCAGCAGGATGATGCTTATTTTACCCGGTAGCCAGTGAAACGGCGTATTATTTGTCTTCGCTCTGCACTGTGCGCGACCGCTTGCCTCCTCGAGGCACAGAAGCCGAGGTGCTGACATCGAGGCGATGGCCCTTCCTAATTTGCTGCCACTCTCTGCACTGTGGTCTTTTGAAGGTGGTGTCTGATGATGCGGTGGCTGTTGATGAGCCGTTACTACGTGACTATATTTCATTATCATATTTCATATTTCAGAGTCAACTAGCCCTGCAACAAGCCCCTCCAATCTGCGATTTGACTCAAGAAAATGAGAATTCTTTTTATTAGTGGCGATACAGTGTCTGTCATTAACAGAGCCTGCTCAAGCACGTTATTTCATTCACGTTCCTAACACACGCAAGTAAACATTAGTTACATCTATTAGAATTATAAGAAATAATCCTCTCAATAACCTTGCGCTAAACAGAAACAAAAGACCCTAATACTTGTCCTATTCTTGAAGTACCTGAATAGAATCAAGCAGTCCATGCCAGCGAACGGCGTATTATATACACTTGTGCATCGATTTGGCTATTCATACTTGAGTTGCAGTACTTCGACATTAGCACTAACCACCTAAACCAAGGCGTAGTTCAAAGTTTGTAAAATAGTTCAAATATGATAGATATCTGAGGGCAGTCGAAAGTTTGCACAGCATAATTAAAGTCATGATGTATTAGCAAATTATTAGAGACAGCGCACAGTAATTGATTTGGTGATTCAAAAATATCAAAAAATGAGCAGGTGGTGGCACGCTGGTTCTAGTCTTTTAGATTAGCAAACAATATCGATCATCGAGCCAGGGTTCAGCTATTAGGCATATATAAAGGTCCACTTTTCCAAAACACCCAGCGCCAACCAGTTGGGTGGACAACATTGAATTAGAAAATTAAATGCAGAAAGCAAGAAATTTGCGTCGTTAATTTTTATCTTTACAATATTAATATACGCTGTACATATTTGTATCATATATATTATATTAATGACACGTTTCAAGATTTCGTAACAAAAGGGATGCAGTTTTAATCCCCATTCACGGTGCCAGCCTTTTTAGGTAGAGAAAATTCAGAGCACCATTTTTGCAAAACACAGAGTCCCAATTTTTGAATAATTACATTCTGGCGTTTCTCATAACCTGAGTTGCTTAGTGCGTTAAACTACAAAACCATGTTGCGCAATTTTTATATCTTATTGTGCACTGTCGTTATGTTGCATTTAATTCTGGCCACCTAAAAAGTTTCCATATTATAGAGGCCTCCTTTGAATACATGTCGCTATTCTTTGACAATATATTGCAACCCACCTATATTATTTCTTTACCATTCCTAGCTATAGACTGCAAGACAGATAATCCTTGCAAGCTGAAGCGCTTAATAAATCAAAAGTTTTAAACAATGGCACAAATCGACCACTTTGCTATATTTCGACGTGATCGTTTCATAAAAGAACAAAACCAATATTCATGTACTTCACGTAATATTGCCTTACATGCGAATAAAATTACTTAACAGTCGCTATAGACCAATGATTCTCCAATTGTGAGGTAAATCCACATTCACAATTTAGAAGAAAAACAGGCACAATAATAACTTGTAGCGATGCAAAAGTAAGGCTCCTGTTATACTCTCTTTGTGCACTTAAATTCATAAATTTCTACAATCAGCCAAACATAAAACTGTGCAGATCAAACTCGAAAGCCTGTGAACAGACATACATTGCTGTTAGTAGGAAGAGTGGCAAGGTGCGCAATAACATCCTCCGCTAAAATTTGCATGGGCTAGCTGTGTCTTATTTACATATAATTTAAAAGCAGGCGTTAGGAATTATTCTTGCATCGTGGTCGCACTATCTAATTTTTGGATACCTGGTTGTTCTGCGCTTTAGAGAATTAGATATAATTTTTAGAGCGCAGCTCTTTGGCGCTCGTTCCTGGGTTTCGCGTCGGCGTCGGCGTCGGCCTCGTAACCAGCGCCTCCCCACTTTCATCCCCCCAGTTCGAGCCGGCGCTTGGCAACCGAAGCCTCGCAGGAAGCGCGGAGCAGCCGGAGAACACAAGGAAAGGAAGGGGTTTGGGGGGGCAGAGGGGTCGCCGGAGGAAGCGCTAGCAGCGACTGTCTGATGCCGCTGCCGCCGCTAGCGAGTCAAGACAACGTGACCTCGTAGATAATAATAATAACTGGTTCACAGCAAGGGAAAGGCGCAGTATCTGTCACACGAGTTTGTGGACACCTGAACCGCGCCGTAAGGGAAGGGAGGAAGGTGGGAGTTAAAGTGTAAAGACAGAGAGGAGCCGTAGTGGAGGGCTACGGAGTAATTTCGACCACTTGGGGATCTTTAACGTGCGCTGACATCGCACAGCACACGGGCGCCTCTTCGTTTCGCCTCCATCGAAACGCAGCCGCCGAGGTCGGGTTCGAACCCGGGTATTCCGGACAGTAGTCGGGCGTCTTACCACTGTACCACCCCGGCGGGGCATGACCGCGTAGAAAAACTGATTTATTCTTTATAGGAAGGGAAAGGCGCGGTAACTGTCTCACTTGTTTTCTGTGGACACCGCAACCAAGCCGTAAGGAAAGGAAGGAAGGCGAGAGTGAAAGTGGAAAGAGAGAAAGAGGAGTCGTAGTGGAGGGCTACGGAGTAATTTCGACCACCTGGGGATCTTTAACGTGCGCTGACATCGCACAGCCCACGGACGCCTCTTCGTATCCAGTTCCTCTCGCTCGTAACGCGTCCCACGGCTATGACAACCTCGCGAGGCACTTGTATAGATCTCGTCTTTGAAAATCAAGCATTGGTGTACCAAGTCGAACATATATCAGTCTATTTCTCCGACCACAAAGCTTCCTTCATGACTGTCAAGAACTGTTAGTGGAGTCTTTGTTAAAGGAATACGTGTGAAAAAAAAAAAATCTGTGATAGCGCATACATGTGTTGCTCGATTTCTTTGCCTCAATCTATCGAAAAGATGAAACAGCTTATATGCTGCGCTCAAATTTCGCATTAGGAAGTAACGTAATCGTCGGTAACTTTTTTCTACATAATTTTAATTAGTGACCTCATCAAAATGCCGTTGTGCTATGTTCAACCGAAGGGATTGAACGGAAAGCGTGCTTTAATTCAACAAATATACATCGAAACAAAACAATGAATATTTTGATTTGTGTAAAATTGCAGTTAGTATATCTTAAACCAGTGTTTGTATGCATACAATCTCATTTGTGTTACAGCACAAACTTATGTGAAGAGCAGTAATACAATCCACGTTTTCAAAATTGTTGTTCTTAAATCCAAAATGTTCTCGCGGCCCTCTATCCATAGGATGCTTTGGAAGGCATTGGAGGTAACTTTGCATCTATTGAAAGAGGCGAGATCCATTTTCACGGCGCTTTGGATTGGCTTGGATTCTGGCCCGTAAGCATTTGGCTACCAGACCTAAATACATCGCCGGAACGTTGTTAGCAAACGCCTTATACCGCTACAAATCTCTGGTATGGCATTGTAATTTTTATCCGGTAAAGGCTTTGCAAATAGCCTAGGAAAGGAGGATGGCAAAAGTTATGGAGGAAAAAGAATGATACAAGGTTCTCAATGCGGATTTTCAGAAAATAGCAAGGAGAGATAAGAATGCCTTCCTGAATATACAGTGCCAAGCAGTTGAGGACAACCGCCAATTAAGGAACACAAGAGCTCTGTATAAGCCAATCAAAGATATCAAAGGAAGCTAAGCTGGGCGTGATAAAGGACAAACGAGGCAAAGACCTCACTGAAGCCTCAGAGATAAAGAAGAGGTGGCAGGAATACACAGAAGAACTGTACAAGAAGGACCCGAATGTGCAAACCCAACATAAGACGGTTGTGATTACTGATCTCGAGCCGGGCATCCTGAAGAGTGAAGTTGAATGGGCCTTAGCCAGCCTTGCTAAGAACAAAGCTAGCGGAATTGATGGCATTCCAGCTGAGTTGCTTCAAAACCTCAACCATGATGCTGTTAATATTCTGCATACATTATGTCAGAAGATTTGGACAACCCTGCAGTGACCACAGGATTGGAGGAGGTCAGTTTACATTCCCATTCCAAAGAAAGGCAGCGCCAAATATTGTTCCAACTACCGCACGATCGCGCTTATTTCGCATGCTAGCAAGGTAATGTTGAAAATCCTCCAAGGCAGGCTGCAGCAGTATGTGGATCGGGAGCTTCCGGACGTGCAAGCTGGGTTTCGCAAGGGCAGAGGAACTAGAGACGAAATTGCCAACCTTCGCTGGATCATGGAAAAAGCAAGTGAGTTCCAGAAACCTATCTACTTCTGCTTTACTGATTATGCGAAAGCGTTTGACTGCGTAGATCACAGCAGATTGTGGCACGCTCTCCAAGAGATGGGAGTTCTAATTCACCTCATCTGTCTCCTCAGGAACCTGTATGAAGGGCAAGAGGCCACAGTTAGAACTGGGCATGGTCTTACTGGTTGGTTTCCGATTGAGAAAGGAGTGAGGCAAGGCTGCATATTGTCGCTCTGCCTATTTAACCTATAAGCAGAGTGCATCATGAGGAAGGCCGGTCTGGACGAGTCTTCAGCTGGAGTGAAGATTGCTTGAAAACGTATCAACAACCTTAGATATGCGGATAATACCAGTTTAATGGCAGAAAGTGAAGTGGAACTAAAGAGACTTCTGATGCGCGTACAAGAAGAGAGTGAGACGTTTGGGCTTAAACTGAACATTAAAAAGACAAAGATCATGGCGTCTTGCCCTATCAAGTCCTGGAGCATCAAGGGACAAGAAGCGGAAGCTGTAACAGATTTTCTCTTCTTGGACTTCAAGATTACCCCGGAAGGAGACTGCAGCCATGAAATTAGGAGACGCCTGCTTCTGGGAAAGAGAGCAATGGTTAGCCTTGACCGCCTAGTAAAGAGCAGAGATATTAGTCTGCCAACCAAGATCCCTATAACTCGTGCTAGGGCCTTTCCAGTTGTGATGTATGGATGCGAGAGTTGGACTGTGAAAAAGGCTGACCGCCGAAGAATTGACGCGTTTGATGTGGTGCTGGCGAAGACTCTTGAAAGTTCCTTGGACTGCCAGAAGATCAAATCAGTCGATATTGTCGACCATAAACCTTGACTGCTCATTGGAGGGTCAAATTCTAAAGTTAAAGCTCAGCTACATTGGTTATCTGATAAGAAGAGAGGAGTCGCTGGAGAAAGATTTGATGTTAGGAAAGGTTGAGGGTGAGCGGTGAAGGGGTAGGCAGCGAGCGCGATGGTTAGAAGGCATCCTCGAGGCATTGCAGGTGAAGTTATGTGATGTTAGGAAGATAGTGAGAGACCGGAAAGCGTGGCGTGACATGGTCCATAGGGTCACGAACAGTCGGAGACGACTGAACGACTGAACTGAAATTGAACTTCACTCATGCATCTACAAAGGGGGGACCGCACAAACCTACTGGAACTACCGGGAACAATTACAAGCGATATAGCTGCGATGAGTCTCCCATGGCTGTTAAAGGTTACTGCACGCAACACTGGACAGAGGAACAATATTGATTACTACTGTTTCCTGGTGCCAGGGTGGTGCTGCGGGAAGCAGGTACATTGCGAAAGCGTTTTGCGTAAACACTAGCTCAACATGTATCAACACCAACCATATAGAGGTGCACGCTTGAGCCATTTTGTACATGCCACCATGAACAGCTCGTCAAATAAAGATAAAATTATTCTAAAAAGGCACCTGAACCCACCCAACATATGTCCCAATACGAGGACTAACAGGCGTTATTTTTTCGGGGTGGCCGTGCGAATTTGTGGAGAAACGCAGCGATAATCGACTAAGACGCTGAGTAGTCGGAAATACGTTTTTTCCTATATGGCGTTCTCTAAATAATTGTTGCATATCCACTTTATTTCCCTATGCAAGATTGATTGACCGTGATTGTTGTAGGACTTTTCTCCTCCCTGGGCATCTGGCAACCAACTTTGTGGTTAGTACGTTCCTATTGTAGGCAAAAGGATGGTCCGCTGTGAGAAGGCTCTTATGCTTTCAAAGGATAAGGACCACGTGAATGAAAATAAGTTGATTGCCATATATAGCCCTTTGGTAAGCGCTACAAAAAATGATGCTGTAACTATTATTAAGTCTTTCAGGAGGCCATCAGCCGAAGTAAGCAGAGTCGCTACAATACTAGGGATTTTCGCAACAATATTAATAGGGGCCTGTGGGAAAATAAAAAAGCTGACAAGCAAGATTGACACCATCTGTTCGCGTACAATCAGATTGCTCTTGATCAAATGGTGGTCACGAGAGGCGACGTACTCAACAAACTCCGGAGTTGCCTGTTCACGCGCCTAACAAAGACAGCACAGCATGGTTGTGCGGTCAATATCGGTAAATGAAAGCTGCGACATTTCGATACTTCTACTCCCTTTTATCAGTCGAATAAGTCATGTATGCATTTGATCAGCAGTTTTTGGCTACTTTCAACGATAACAAGGATCCTGCCAATTGCTATTCACTCCAGTGACATTTAGAAAATCGCCCTTAGCTGCCAGCGACAATTGCTTGAGTTTGTAGGACTTCACGTTAATTTGTGTAATTCACCTGCGGCCATTCAGCGGTAATAGGTATTGTGATTGCTCGGAGGTTGTTAAACTAAACTACTCTTTTACATACAAGGATGATGCATCATTATTCTCGGAAATTATCCAAGAGCATATGAGGTATCTAAGTAATGTCTTTCAGCGAATGACGAGCAAGGTACGGTTGGCCGCAAACAGAATAAACTTCCCTGGTGGGGTTTGCCCACAACAGAAACACACGACAAACTCAAGTTCCCATCACATACAAACTAAGGAGTCTCCAGTGAGTTTTGCGAACGGTGGGATTCTACTGTCACTTCATCCCAAAACTGCGCTGGCCTAGCCTGCCCAGTTCATCAGCTCTTCTGGAAATGTGGCCATTGGTCTGGCAAAAAACTAAACAGGAATCCTTTCAAGCGTTGTTTGCAGCCATCGCCGAAACTAAACTCATACAGCTCTCGGATGTAACCAATCAGTGACTGTGCAAACAAACGAAAGAGCACTGTATAGATGTGACATTGCTTCAGGAGCATCAAGGCCCCATTGGCGCTTGCTAGTCGTGCCCTCAGGGACCGAAGCGAAATTATAGTCACAAAGAAGAGTGCCTAGCGATCACGCTTCCAGTAAATAGATTTGATATGTATTTTATTGAGCCGAATTGACTATTCAAACCTTTTAAAAGCTGCTATCATGGTTATCAATGTTGCAAAATCCTGCAAATTGCTTAGCCCTCGAGGCTTTCGCTCTCCACAAAAATCAATGCAGTGTGGAGTATCGGAAGGGCACCTTCAACAAAATAGGAGACGCCCTCAAGCCGGCACCAACAGCTCTTGCTGAAGCAACTCCTGCAGACACCTGGGGCCCATCGGTGCTTCGTAAGCAGCTCCTGGATGCTCAGCGCACTGATCGCCAGTGTAGCCAAATGCGTCATTGTCCGAGCAAGGCCAGCAGATAACCGGCCAGTAAGTACGACTGGGAGTTTGTAACAGCCATTGGCCTATTTTTGCTATATATGCCTGCGGCCGGCACAGAGGAGAATACCAATTTTGTGTTGGTATATCTAAGAGCATTAGCCCTTCCTAACAAACTTCCATGACACACACCTCGTACGCCACAAAGACAACAAAACGTCATTACAAAATATGCCGTGTCGTGTGGTGGCTTCGCATAAATAAGGATTCCTTGTATGCTCTTGTCATATCTGCCACACCGAAGAGAACAGCTAAAAGAAACCACCCGGCTTGAACAGCGGGATGAGAGCCAATACCAACAAATTTATTTCCTGCAATGTAATGTGTCGCTATCCCAGAAAGGTGAAAGCCAATCGTTAATTGTTAGTAGCCGCTGATTACATTTAGAAATGTCCAGAAATATATCACAGGCTCAATCAAGCCTCTAACCTTATCTGAGATAGCCTGCCCGAAAGGTTCACATACTTCATCTTCCTAGCGATGTTTATCTCCGGAAATGATGAGCATTTCACGGGCGGGATGTTTATTGGCACTGGCATAGCTTTTGGCGTGCAGCACAGAAAGCAATGCCCAGCTGCCCTCAGTCCAATACCACAGACAGAGTCAACCTGAAAACTTTTCTTGTGGCCTTCTGTAGCACAGCAGTAATTACGATTCCGCTTTCATGAGATGGCCTTCGCTTGAAGGTGTACGGTAAAGTAGTGAAATGCTTTATACCGGCTGCTGTTCTCTGTGGTCGTAAGCTAAGGTTTCCCAATGATCGTGACTTACGAATGTCTCTGAATCCCATGCCCCATGTTATTCTAGGTTCACCGAGGATATTTCCTTGTGCTTGGGTAAGATCCTCAAGAAGGCCAGGGAGAACATGGACTTCGCCCACCTAGAACACTGTAATTATTATAAGACAGCACGGCGCCGCTTGGAGACCACGGTCGTTGAAAAACTGTTCTGTCTCACGCATCTACTAGGTTATGAAGGAAGAGGGTTTGCTCACTCTCTACCTGCACAAAGGATTGGCCCTTCCTTACTGTAAAACCCAGGTCCGCTGGGTCCCACCGCCCCAGCGCCATACATGATTATGGGCCCAGTATGGCGCTGTGGACTGGACGTACTAGGACGTGGCATACTGCATACTGGAACGCTCACCATAGTTGCACTGGTTGCCCGTAGAAAAAAGGCATCGGATAAAATGTAAAAACCTAGAAAGTAACGAAGCACCTCAAGTACATAAAAAAAGCAAAAAAAAGCAAAAAACATCAAAACTACAAGAAAAAAACTGCAGGACTGGCGCGCTTCGAACTAGGTACCTCCTACTCCGTAGGTATCTACGCTAACCATTCAGCCACGCTGGGATTTATTTCCTTCATTGCATGAGAAACCTTCCGTAAAAAAAGAAAGAACTCCACTTTCCATGCCTAAAGTTACCTGGCTGCTTACGAGCCCGCCATATCTTTAGCCCTCAGTCACGCCGAGAACTGGGCAGTTTGAAACATTTCTGCGTGTTATGTCATGACCACGTTTATAAGGTTGGGACATCATGCTTCGAGGCGTGCAGGCCACTGCTGCCTCTCTCACAATTACAATTCTTGACCATTAGAGCTTGCTGTATGCTCTCACGATTTGAAACTATTGTTCTGGATGCCTATGTGCACTATTTTGTGCGCTAGAATAGTTTTAACATGTGAAGTTGACCGCTAGCAAATTCACCAGCACGGCTCTACAGTGCTGCTCTGGTACCGTGGGCGTACTTTTCGCTGAACACGGAGCTGTACCAGAAACCTTCAGGGAAAAAAGGGCGACCAAGATTCAATACCGTTAAGCGCCGCAGCGACGACACCATTTTGCTGGTAACTAAATCTTATTTGTATGTAAAGATTTCGGGAAGCATTGCGATGACCGAGGGCTAATTTGATTTACACGCAGAGCAAGAAGAAGCTTAAAAGCTTGAGAAACACGCAAAATATTACGCATTAAAAGCGCTGTATGTTGTTTTTTTCTTTCGTGGGGCCATCGCTCGGTACACTGCTCTCTTTCTCTTTTTATTTTTTCATTCTGCTGTTTATACTGGGCCGCGGTGCAGGCTGCGCTAACTAATGCATAGGCCTCGTTTGGAGCCTGTGATTGAGCCCGCATTCAACATTTTGGCAGTAATCATTGTATAAGAGTGCCCTCAAGATACGCTTCGAAGTTTATATGCATGATAACCCACATTATTCAATTCTAGTTTTAGTTTTACGCTCATCATCGGTGTGTGATGAGATATTAGAGGCGCGGCGATCGTGGTCTCGCTCGAAACGCTCGAAACAACCTACAGAAACATGGAAACTCTAGAAAAAAAGATACTTCCTTTGTTTTTTTACAGGTGTGCTTCGAATTTGTAGCAAAAAGCGCTTACTTGAACCATATTTTTCATATGCTTACTATTTCTCGCCTCCCAGTTTTCGTATTTCCGAGTATTTTCAAAGGGATACTGGGACCAGTGCGGCCCCAGCGCACATACAGTGCTTTTTCCAGTGCATTGCAGATACCAACTTCCCACCCAGCGTCGAAAAGCTAATCCCAGCGTTTTACTCCCATCGTACCAGCGCAACCAGTGTCTTCCCCTCACTGCTCGAGTGAATATCGTAGATCTCCAGAGTCCCCAGCAGACCAGTGTGAAACTAGAGCAAAAATCGTATTGGTTTCGCAATGGAAGACGCTGGTTTTTGCAATAGGGTTACGTGGTAAAAAAGCACTTGCCACGGTTGTTTAGCAAATTTTTCATAGGCATGGCGCAGAAAACATGCCAATCAATGTGGCCTATCTCCAAACGCACAATGAAAATCCAATAACCGCATAGACGACCCACATTGCATTACAGCTACCACGGATCGGCGGAGGCCTTCGAATGTTTTTTTGACTCCTCGGGAGGCGTCCCATCTTCAACATGGGCGGTATGGGGCTCCTGCGACTCGTTTTGCCTTTTAAACTGTGCGAGCGGGTTTTCTTGTGCGCTTGTGCACTGTGAGCTGTGTGTGTGCAGTTTATCGGAGAGCGTGAAGTGTGCTCTGTTGCTCTTAGGCTTGAAAAAGGGGCGAAATAGAAAATCCGGTGAGAGATTCTGATGGAAGCGTCCCTTAGACACTGTCGGATTTTGCTGTGCAGCACGAGACATCCTAATGTAAATGAATTGCAGAGTGTAGCCCTAACAGGATTTATTTATAATGCTTGTACGAATACCCACGGTTACTTAAGGGCATTATTGCAGGGGGCGGGGAGAATGGGAGAACAATATGTCTTAAATGAACATGCAACAAAACGTCATCTCGACGGCAAACGGTTTTCATGGCACCACAGGGTGAAATTCACAACATTTAAATGGAAAGTGTACACTATGGCATGAAGCGCCACCGTGAAGCGCAGCGCCAGCCAAAAGAAATGAAGTAAACGGGATGATATGCATCTACGGCAGACTATGCGACAAAAATAACTGAAACACTGAACATGTTTCACATTCACCAATGCTCTTGCGAAGTGTATTGTAGTGTGGGGAAGAATGCGGAAAAAATTAAATACATTAGACATCAGTTCGACAGCACATTTCATGAACTTTCACCTAGTGACGGCATTGTTTAGAGAATAAGTTTGAAGAGAAAGTGCACAGGTTCTTATTTATTCTTGGAGACCAAAGTAAATTCGGGAAAATGTTATAGCTTTAAAGCTAACTGCTGGTGCGCTAGTGTTTTCCAGCCAATGTTCTCTTTACCATTCATACTGCTACGGAGGTTATAATTGCCAGAAACAAATCTTGTAGCATGGCTTTGGATGCGTTTAACCTCTTTTATAAGATTAGAGCTTTGATGGCCCCTACCGCGCAAGCGCACTCCAGTACCGGATGAACATTTGTTATGCAGATCAGTTTACTTTCTATAAAAGTTACATATAATGAGGTTTAGCTTAGGCGATGACTTCAGGTTAAGTATTAGACATTTCGGTTCCATGTGAAATCTCTGAAACAGAGACCCCAAATATTTGTATTGTTGCGCCTTTTAAAGCAGAAGTCAATCCATATTAAAGACTGATCTCACAGGAAAGCTTTACAGGTGAATGGCACATGTTCACATTTAGCGCGGTTTAAGGATATGCCCCACTTAGTGCCCCAAACATGAATTTTCCTTATTGGAACCTGCTAACAATGCAATCATTTTCTACATTCCTGAAAATTGCGCAATCACTCCCACAAAACCTCCTTTTGCAATATAGATATTGTAAAATTCATTTATAAAGCTAAAAATAACAAAGGTCACAAAACAAAAGAGGGAAATGGTGCCTCATGCGATCAGTATTTTGGTTGAGTTACGTTCACGCGAGAAGCATTGTTTTTGTAGTGTTCGGATCTTTTTCGCATTGTGCCATCGCACTATTCGCACACAGCCGTAGTTTGCCTTTCCGTGTAAAAGCACTGACCCACTTGTTTGTACTAAACGTATTGCTCTACAGTGAACCTTAATCTCGGGCTTTGCATTGCGGCGGTGTCCACAACTGTATTGCTTCACAGTGACCTTCGTTGATATAAAATAAACCAGTCGTTTTATAAGAACTGTGGACTTCTTACTAATCGGGCCCGACCACAGCTCGTGGACCCGTTCTCTAAATGGCGTGGCCCTCAAATCTTCACAGCTGTATTTACAACCAAATAGACCACGGATAAGAGACAAAAGGATCAGGGACATGTGCCGATATAGCTAGGATTGCAGGATATGTGGGCATCATATATCAAAATGATTTGAGGATGCACCTGTACAATACTTTTCTTGTTTCTTGCATTCTTTCTTACAGTAAAAGAATATCCCGTTGCAATCAACCTCGTGTTGCGCTTACCTTTAAAAGATACTTTCCGGTTTTTAGTTCAGGCACAACCATCAAGGTAGTGAGCGGCCGCAGACCTGTTCCCGTGAGCACGTCAGAATAGGTCTTCTGAACTTCAGAAACAGGCCACATGTCAATTCCGAATGATTTCAGCATGTTGAGGAGCTCGTCTTTTAATTTCTTTTTTTCTTGTTTCTCTTGCTTTTTGCCAGCATCTGCAAATGCAACACAAAAGGCAACATAATCATTCAGAAAGTACTAAAGTATTTACTCTTTAACCCCTTGCAAAAGGGAAGCACAAAACAAGCAAAGCTGAGTTTATCTTGTAACCTTGTATTGATTCGTAAGCGGTACATCTCCGTTGCAATTGAAGAAAATTGAAACCAATCCCCCACTTAATATCAGCTTGAATTTTATACACCAATCATGTAAACGCTTTGTGCAAAATCTGAGAGAGGTTTGTATTTCAGGGAGCCAGCTTTTGTATTTAAGAGATAACAGGATACACCAGCTGTCATGCCTGCTTTCGTACCATCTTCTTAAATTAGATGAAAATTGTGGACATTCGGAATTATGCATCTATTATATTTATTTAGTAAGACTGAATTTTCAGTCCCGCTATTACGTCTTCTGACATAGTGAAAACATTTTATTGTTACCGGGTTTCAAGACGTTGAACATAGAAAAAGAAAATAGATGTCCGATGAATATGAGACAGATTTAATGAAAGACGATGGGCCTGCCGCGAGCAAACTGCCTGCTTCTTAATCCGTAACATCACCCGGGGCCACCGACTGATCGTCCCGATCATGGACGAGGAAGAATATCGATGACGGTGGCTCACATGGCATGACAATTGGCGTTACTCGGTGGGTGAAAGTAAAAGACGAGAAAGGGCCTGCCGCCACAATGTTTCCCTGATGAGGCCTAGCCATGATGCAATCGGGTCACAGGTCGCAAACATCCCATATGGTCGACACCCCGGCATGCAACGCATGGCATGGGCAGAGGTGATGTCTTCATGGTGAGGCAGTGTCTCGGGTCGTTGAGGTCTTCGGTCGGCACTGCTGTAGGTGGGGTAGTCTATTCGACCGGGCCTCTCGTCGTGCCTTGAAGTGTTGGTGGCGTCTCGTGTGAGTAGGATCATTTGGTTGCGTTTATCCATCTTCGTTGCGTCTAGCGAGCGTCTCAAGTACCCGCTTTAGACAGCCGTAGCACATGCCGGGCGCCGAAGCTCCGGGCTAAGATGAAGAATGATGAACTGCGCTGTTCCTCGAACCAAATTATTATGGGGCGGCAAGGCGATGAACATTGCAAAAGAGAACAGAGAGATGCGCATTGACAATGAGATTGTTTTAATGAATGAAGGTGGCCCTGCTGTGAGCTCTCCTGGCCACGCATTTGTCTTCTTCTTTGTACGTAACAATATTACCAATAAGCACGTCTCAGTTTACAACCAATGTCGTGGCCTAAGGTACGTATTCATGCTGTTTACAACACCTGACAAAGCATCGCATTAGATAGGCCCCTGGCTACTCCAATCTAGCATCTAGCCTCAATCTAACATTTAATAGGCTAAATTTCCATAGAGTTTTGCCATTTTCTGCGGAGCAATTGACCACAGCTGTTGGCAGATATTTTATGCAGTGGTTGTCATAGACATAACTTGAAACTAGACGTTCAAGCATTGAACTCATGATTATCTGTATAGATTTGTATGATAAGCGCAGCCTATCAGTACTCGTAACGAACTAGATACCGATGATTTCAAGTCAGTAGCTTACCAAGGGGTACGGCGGATGAAGCATATACAATGTCCAAGGTTTGTTTACTACGCCTCTAAAGTTTAACACTGAGTAGGACAAGCAGAAGAATTCTTCTTGGATCAGACTTTATGTAGCAACATGAATAAAGGCTACAGCCTTATGTAGAGTAAGTAGATTAACGTTGTTCTGTTCAATAGTCCTTTAGACCTGCACATTCTTGACGAGCGAGAAGATGGTGGGGAGAATCCAAGATGTTGTATATCCGTTATGCGTGAAAATCACACTGTAGAGAATGCAATACAGGTGTCGATATACTGAGCAAGACTCGGTTAGGTTCCAGGAATTGCAGCCAGAGAAGATGGTTGCAGTGCGCACCCGAAAATTATTTTTGACTACTGCAATGCATTTTCCATCAAAGTAAGAAACAACCGAAGTCTTAAAGCAACTAGCAGATGCGGCTGAACTTTCATATAGTTATTTATACTTATAGATCCTGGTACAGTAGAGAACGTGGATGTGATTGACTCTGGGAGATGGCTACGTGCTTGGTTATTTAATGTGCAGGTACCGCAAGGGGATATCTTTTCAAAGCAGTCTTGATTTTCGGATGGCGTGTAGTGAACTGATAATATGGACACAAAGTTAACCTAGAGGTAGTCAATAAATGCTGATTCTTTATATTTTCCTCTAATAAACACAGTCACTTTACGGAGGAGGGCACTGACAGGGACAGGATTGATTTCATCATGAGTCTTTCATAAGCCAAATAAGCTGCATTCCATTTCAGTGGAGAAAGACAGACTGGATAACTGCAAGTGATGAAAGCAGATATGAAATGAAGTTTTTCAAATGATATTAAACGTAAAACAGCTCGTGGGATTCAGAGAACAGAAAATATAACGAAATCTAGCATTCTGAAGAAGACCATGCAGTGTGGGAAGCCATGGTAGAGAGTTTCAAATAAGTACGATTTGAAATGTATTGAATTGAGAAAAGGTAGCCGGCTTTAATACGCAGTGGCTAATAACATTGAGGGTACTCGAGCATTGGAAGATCCTTAGCATAAGGAAGGAACGAAAAATTTGAATATTTTCTGTACAGTAGCATGAATCACCTACACACTACATGCGAAATAATCCTACAGTAGAGTCAACGCAGCCTTCTTTTTTAAAAATCATTATACTACGCTCGATTTTCTCAGAGGTAGAACAAAACACGCCATCAGGCGAAAATTCAACGTGCACAGGAAGGGGTTATGATTTTCGGGTGAAAATCAGAGATGAAAATCAGGGTGAAACAAAGATGAGGGTGAAAAAACCGCAATTTTTTTCGAAAAAGTCGATTTTGTGTTTTCTCGCGTTTTGTATTCTTCAAAGCCTCTCCTTTTATGTATAAAAAATCAAAGCCGAGGATCAACGGGAAGTTAGTAAAAAATGCAAATAAAACACTCGCGGTGCCTCGTGAAGCTGCAGATTTGACCACATTTCGGGCATGCGAAATTTTGCACAACGGCGTCGCCCACTTTTGAATTTTCGCGTGGGAGTAGGCTCAACCTCCTTCTCCCAGAAGCCTCATCGGCAGCGGCGCATTCCTGATCAAAATGATGAAAAGAAAAGGTTCTTTCCCGCCAAAGTCGACCGCTGCGACTGGCCCAATAAATCACGTGGTATTGGACTATTGGAGCGCCGCCATTGGCCACGAGCCTTCCACCGCGCTGGCGAACGCAGACGCTCTTTCTTCGATCTGCTGTCACGCGAGACGCGCACCAACGCTACTGTCCGGGTTTTTATTCTTGCTACGCCATGGATACAAGCGAAAAACGTGATTTTCGCTCACGTAAGTTCCTGACGAGGCATCAATACAAAGGAAGACGACCCAAGCGCAAGCGGAGAGCGTCTGCCGCGAGGCCTAACTGCGGCAACGGGGCCGCACCCGATTTAGATGCCGCAAGCTTTATCCGGAGCGTCGATGACTTTGTCAGTGCATCTGAGAGGAAGATAAAGATGTTTTACGACGATAACAAGTACGCAGACGAGCGCGGAAGCACAGTTGTGTGCGAGATCGGCATGATAAACGACCTCGTCAGCGGCGCGGCGTGCCCGGCTTACGAACGATGCGATCTCTGGGTCAGAGAATCGGCCGGGAAAAGGAAAGAACTGGCATCATTTTTGGAACTGTACTGCAGAAATGACGCGTGTGCAACAACCGTCGTTTATTCGGCGTAGAATGCAAGCCGTGCATCTCGATCGTGCAACAGTGATGACACGTGCGCCCGTGGCAGTGCAAGGGAAACCTTCGCCTTGAACGTAAAGTCGGTGGTCGCAGCGCGCGCGATCGGCATTGGACATGAACAGCTTTTACGGTTTTGCGCGATTATGGGCATTGTAAAGCCAATGCATCATAAGGCTTTTATTGCTGTCAGAAAAAAAGTGCGCGCTGCGGCGACAAAAGCTGCCGCTGAAAACCTTACACAAGCCAGGCAGCTGACTGCAGGTGAGGCAGGATGCACGAATGTCGCAGTCATGTTCGACGGAACGTGGCAGACGAGAGGCCACAGACGCCACAATGGTGTGGGTACAGCCATCTCACTTCTGACAGGGCTGTGCTTAGACTATGAAGTCCTCTCCAACTACTTCCTAAGCTATAGTAGGCACAAGGCACTGGAGGATAACGAAGAAATTTGGAATGCCGTTCACACACCTGTGTGTGAGAAAAACACAACCAGCTCGGCACACGCAATGGAGACCGAGGCTGCCCTAAGAATCTGGAAGAGGAAAGTCCTGTATGACACACCCCTCCAGTTCACAACTTTCCTGTCTGAGGGGGACAGCAAAGCCTATGCTACCGTAGCGGAGCTGGGTATCTATGGCAGCATTCCTGTGCAAAAGGAAGATTGCAAAAACCATGTTGCAAAGAGACTGGGCACTGCACTGCAGAAGATGAATTTTCCAAGAGGAGAGAAGCTGAATGATCGTACAATCCACAAGCTGCAAGGCTATTTTCAAGTGGCAATCACCAGTAACAAAGGGAATGTAAGGGATATGTATTGTGCTGTCTGGGCATCATACTTTCATTCCTGCTCAAGGGATGGTGCCAGCTGCCACAAATTTTGTCCAGACGGAGAGATGTCTTGGTGCGAGCATAAGCGCGCAATAGCTTTGGGTCAGCCAGCACCAGTGCACACTCCCATCCCGAGCGTTTCACAATGCAAGGCTGTGCTGCCAGTCTACAAAACATTGACAGACGAGAAGCTGCTCCAGCGCTGTGTTAAAGGACAAACACAAAACGCAGCAGAATTCACTCAATAGTAAGATATGGCTGCTGTGGCCCAAGACAAAGTTTGCAACACGAACTGTAGTTGAGACAGCGACAGCAATCGCCGTCCTTTGGTTCAACAAAGGGCACACAGGTTTCGAGGAGGTGCTACAGGAGCTTGGCATCCTACCATTAAAGGAACTGCTTTCTCTAAGCAAGGAGGCTGACAGGAGGCGCATCTCAAGTATGTCCTCAAAGACAACTGCGGAGGCTAGGGCCCATCGCCGCAGTGCAACGAAGAAGGCCCGTATGAAGGAGTATGCTCGCAGGGATTGTGAGGGGGTAACCTATGGGGCTGGTGCCTTCTAACTTTGTATATATCTTTGAGACCCTCTACCTGACATTCTATGTAAATGTCATCAGTATATACTGAGCAGTGTTTTAGTGAACTTGTTTTTAACTTTCAAATTCGTTTTTCTCTGTTCCTCAAGTTGTCCCATTTTCGGAGTTGTGCACTAACATTTGACCACTTTACATTGTCCAATCACAATGAAACTTTGCATGCTTATGCCTTGGAATGTGCTTAATTAAAAAAAAACAACTTTCAGACCTTTTATCAAACTTATTCAATGAGATAATTTTAAACGTTTATTTGTTGGGAGTGGTAAAAGTGATACTTCACATTTAAATTTTTTTCTAGAAAAAACATCACTAATGGAACACTATATTTTTTGCTTTATTGAATTCGACTATTCATTTGGAGCAATATGAGCTATTTTTCGGTATTCTGTTGGGCTCCCTGTTGTTACATAAGTGTGCACAAACATGCATTGTTTTACAGTTGTGTGGTATGTAAACAAAGAACCGAATGAGCCATCAAAGAACTAAAAGCAAATTTGAAAAGAGGAGCTCGAACTCTTCAAATTAATAAAGTTTCATTTAGCTGTGACAAAAAGTAAAGAAAATGTTTTTCCGAGCCGCATATCCCCTTAAAAAGTACAGTGTGCTTAAAGGCGAACACAATAACTTCCTGTGTTCGCTCTTTCAGCGCAATACCTTTTAAAATGACATTTACGCACTAGATCGTCTCAAAGGTCAATATAAACTGATTCCTGCGGAGACCTGCATAAGGGTATTTGTATAATGTATTAGCGATTATGTTTTAGTCCATTCTATCTCATAACATTCATCCTCTAAAACCCCGTTGTTTGGATGTTGGACATACCTTGGAAACGCATTTGCAACTTTGATGAAATCAAATTATTTATATTGCCACATAGCTTTCATTCTTTTTACAAAAACTTGTGAGCTACCCTTATCTTGTGACATGATCGCGTGGCGTCTTCATCTCTTGGATAATCGATCACGAAGTTCAGCTAGTTGCTTCTTGCCACATTTGTTGGTGATGTCTGATGGACTTGCTAATTGGTGTCCCATGTTCCCATAACATGCTGACATCAGCGACACCACTCATCAGCCCCAAACACGCCACACCATTAACAAATGGAGTGCTCATATCCGAGGCTTGCAACTCGAGTTTGAGCCACTGACTACACCAGTACGAGGCATAATAATTACTCAGGTCATCCGAACAGGTCAGCACTCTGGCAACGCATATCCGTTCGATTTACTTGCGCCTCGAGCCCCGCCATTGTTTCATGGTGACCGTTTAAGGATGTTGCATACTGGTTGGCAAGTTACAACTGATTGCCCGCGCTCAGTGAATGGCACGGCGAGCAGAGATTGATGACCGTGTACTTCGCTCTGCAAGACGGCAAAGACGTGGTATGTGAACCTCCAGGCATCTTTTTCAAGCTGAGTACCTTTGCGTCGTGCATTGCACGCAAAATTAAGCTCGAGCGAGTGAAACAACTGTAGAGATTTGAGTTTTCTCTCAGTCAAAACAGTGAAAGGAGTGCGTGGCTATGTTTTTAGAAGACATGCGATGACTCTTCAATCGGGCCGACCCTGCAAAGTGGAGGCAGCGATGATCCGACACCTCATGTGTGGGAGAAAAGAGCAGCGGTTTACTGGCCTCTTTCGCGAACATGCAACAATCGTCGCCGCTTTCGTTAAGGAAACCACATGTATGGAACGTTCACTGCAGAAGCGAAGTGGACTATACGGCCGTCTGACAACTGTAGCAAACACACACTACTGCGCGTCCGTGCCAGTCACAGGGAACGAGGTGCAAGAATTTTGCGAAGCATTTTCCTCGAAGAACTGCAAAACCTTTGTTTCGATGCAGCGCATTCAAATTCATTCTACTGGGGCTTTTATCCGGGATGAAATCAGACGAGGGGTGGGGACACATCCAGCGCGAGTACAAGACCAATACATCGTGTCTTATAGGTCCTGCTACCCTCACCTTTCCCGCGTCGACCGCTTTTCTACCCATTGGCAGATCTTCACACCGATGCCTGCGCCCTGTCTAGCCGCAGGTGGAATGACGTGCGGCGATCAGCCAAGCGCACTCGTAGGGCGCGCAGAACCGGCTGTCTGCGTGGAGCCCAGCCATCTTTTCGATTACCACACCTGATTACAGGTTTGAGAGGATTGGCACCGGATGCGCGCCTACTCTGCTATGATGAAAGACCGCATTTGGCAGCAATGGCAGTGGCGATCATCACCCCTGAGGTGGTTCGTTTTGCCCAGACAGTCCTCTGCAAACTTCAGAGGCAATTACCAGGAAACCTATACACCGCGACTTGCGAATATGACGGTGCCGCTAACTGCTCAGATTTACAGCTTTCACCGGACGACTTGACGCGGAGGCCATAGTGGGGACGATCCATCCCAAGACCTCATCGATGTTTTAGGACGCATGGTTTGTGCAGAAATTCCTGTACCCGCCAGCAGATTTAACTTTACCGCACAACTGTATCTAGATGCTACTAGCTGCTACACTCCAGAAGGCCCTGACACTTCGTTCTGGATCAATGAAGGGCGCCGCCAGTGGCCATGTGATTACGCCCATCACCCTCCGTACTTGACGAACACAAATTCGTGTATATATACTTTCATTCACACCTTAGCCGCCTTATAAGAGTGCTCTAAAGATCTAATTATCGATATGGATTCTTTTCACGAGTATGGTGAAGTTATCGACTTTCGGCAGCTCATGGAACCTTTCACCGTCGAGCAAGTCATCGAAAGCGACTTAGAGCTCCGCAGAGCAACGTTGCACGATTGTGATGACTACATTAGGATTCTTCCGCGAGAGATAAAGTTCATCACAGTGAAGTTTGATAACAGCACCAGCACATATGGCATCGCTGAAGTCAACATGCTGTCACTGCAGCAGTTGTGAAAATTGGGTATCTATCTCTGGCAAAACAGTAGAGAACAACTGGACAAGAAACAAGTGCTGACTGTGCACGGCAGACAGCTTTGACGATGAGGGAAAGGAGAGTTGTGGAGTCAAGATTAAAGCACTGAAAGGAGCTCCGCCGTGTTGGCGCAACGGCTAAGATTCCCGACTACTGCTCTGGAGTACCACAGTTCGATCCCGACCGCCGGCGGCTGCATTTCGATATTGGCAAAAAAGGAAAGGCGTTTCTGTGCTCTGCGATATTAGTAAAAGCTAAATAAAGATAACGAGGTGGTCAAAATAAATATACAGCCAACCTCTACACTCCCTTTTCTCTCTTTCCAAACTCATTCTTACCTTCCTCCTTATCCTTAGCGTGAGGTTCAGGTATTCACTGAACTTAAGACAGATACTGCGTCTTTCCTTTCCTGTGAACCAGATACAGTTGTTGTTAAAGAGCCCGAAGAACCAGAAAGTCGGTAAAAAGCCCGAAGAAACAGAGAGAGAGTTTGCCAGAACTGCAGCTTGGGCAAGTTGGTTTTATGGAAACACAGCGCGAATCAAAGGGACAAGAAATAGTCAGTGAGTGTGCACAGCAAAAACCGTTGATGATGAGCAATATGAGAGTTTGGAAGTCGACAGTGAAACGTGTAGAGGCGACCGACTTACAAGACATTTAATTCTTTTTCCTCATTGCCAATGCTTTCTGGCATGCATGGTCAGCGTTTCCCTGTTTTGTTCCGCGCTTTTTTCCACAAGCAGACAGATAACTTGTTTAATCTCGGGTCCTGGCTGCATTCACCTCGGGCTCTTGCAATGTTTCACTTTAGAATTCCAAACTCTCATTTCCTTCGTCATCAATGCTGTATGCCGTACATGTTCAGCGCATGCGTCTTGTTCCGTTGTTGTGCGCTGTTTTGCTGTCAACGAGTTAGTCTAGGCCGACGCCTCGCTGAACCTGCCAATGGTTTGTTGATTAGTTTATGGAGTTTAGCGTCCACAGCAACTCAGGCTATGAGAGACGCCGTAGTGGAAAACTCAGAAAATTTCGACTACCTAGGGTTCTTTATTGTGCACTCACATCGCACAGCACACGGGCGCCTTACTTTCGTCTCCATCGAAAAGTTGCCGCCGAAAACTGGATTCAATCTCGCATCTTTTGGCACAGCATTCGAGCGCCTTATCCCCTACTCCACCACGGCGGGGGGAGCCTGCCAACGGGTGAACCGAAATTCCAGTTATCAAATTTAACCTGGAACCTCAGCCTTTGACTGCGAAAGCAAGATTGCTCATTTTGAAGAACTTGTAGTTTACCGGCCTTGCGCTCTATCTAACACGTCGGAATTCGAGGATGCGACACCTAAAATAATTACTGCTTACGTGAATCCGCATCTCTTGGTCAGTCAGCTCCGTAGCACAGAAAATCTTGTAAATGCCTTCCATGGCTGTTTTGGCATGGGCAGCAGGTATCACCAACTCGACGGCTCAATATACGCTGCCAATTTGTTGAGAGTGAAAGCAAGAGATATATATGCACTTCAGACACTGCTACATAGTGCTTCAGTTGCAGCCACTGCTCTGGTGCAACACGTGCACATTAGGAGCCAGTCTGCACTTTTATCGAGTCATAAAATAACTTCAAACTCCATCCAGACCCAGCACGCCGAAGCACAATAGACTAAAATTACGTAACCTATTACAACGGCAAATGTAAAATAACTTAAAAGGCATGACTCGGCGTATGAGCAAAGGCTCAGCCTCCTGAGAGAACGGTGAATTTCAAGGTTTCGTGCCTAAGAAATAGCCTACGTAACAATTTTCTTTACTTCTGTTTCTAAAAAGACTTCGTCGACTTACTTTGAGCACGTTTCTCCGCAACCTGAACGTTATCAGAACGTGCTTTTCAGCCTACTTCTTCTGCCTACCGTAATTCGGGGCGTTTACATTCCCGTATGTGACATTTAAATATATTCAAAGAGGAACAGGCTATTGTTTGCTCCTCTTTCTTGATAGGCCTTCTCCTCAGGAGCCTACGCACGTAAAGCAATCATTCAATCTCTTTCAGTAAAAAAACCCGTCATAGAGGTAGCTGATTCAAGAAGCTAAAACAAAACAAACATTCAGATATATATTGATATAAAGAACCGAAAGCACCAGCACCGGTCTAATTGCCTCGGGCTTTGTCACTGTACGTATGATTTATTCAAGATTTATTTCGAGGTACGGAATAAGGGGAAGGTAAATTGCGATGCGTAAGGAGAAGTTAATTGCAGCCGTAAAATGAAAACCTGCCTTATGTCGCACGACCTCTCACCTACCTTGTAAACACAACTGATAGATTTCTTTGGCTTGCGCTTTCAGGTCTTTTCCATCACCATCTGGTATGCTTGTACGTTCTTGAGGCTTTTCTTCTAGAATTCCTTTGAAAAGAGGTAAAAAAAAATTAAAGCCGGAATAAATGCTACAGTCATGAACATGAACCCAAATCGTTCTGCTCTGAACTTCCGTTGCGACTCAGATGAAAATTCTTTACATGGTGACATCTCTCACGAAATGCATACAATCTTAACAAAACCAATGCAGCAGCCATATTTGCGATAGGAAGATGAATTGTGTAAACAGTACGATTAAAGCTAATAACAATTACACCAGTTTGTTTTTGAAAAATATATCAGAGTGTGGAAAATCCTCGACGCTTATTCTGTTTGCGTATGCTGAGGTTTACGAAGATATTTATAGAAATAATATACCATAGACACTAATTCTATAAAAGCACTATGAGCTATTATTGTTTCAATCTCAACTCGGGTTTATAACACAATACCTCAATTGAAATAATGACGCATGATTTTAGTTTGCTAACTAGCAAAGAACCGAATTGATTCCTGCAGCCTATAAGGCGATTTAGAAATATGCAAAACCTTAAACTAGCCAAACAGTAAAACTCAAGAAGGGAGAGCGTACATACGCGTAGTTTTGTATTTGTACTTTAAGATTCATATAGCAAAAGAAGACCCTTACTAGCCGAAGCGGGAAACTTTGCCTCAGGATATTAGGATATTTGCTTCAATTTTGAAGTTTTCGGGACGGTAAAGATGTTCACTGCACCAAGAGGTGCTATCCGAAGAGATGGTAAAATAAATCTAACTTTATTCGGAAAGACAGGTGACGGCGATTGCATTTTGGTAAACATATATATACACTGCCTTCTGCTCTTATGCTTGTCCTCACTTCCTCACTCATTTTCAGTTGGTACTCATTCAGAAGACTACAACCATAGCAGTAAAAGCCACTGCCATATTCTATATTTTAACCAGGTTATTATGCAGCAGAGATTTATCTTCCTTTTCTTGTTTATGCTTGGAGTTTTAAATTATCTACCTTCGTCACAGAGCTCTTTTTCGTGGAAGGGGGAAACATTTAATCTCGCCATTCTTTGAGAAGAAATCTCTGAACAAACACTAAAACTGAATAGCTTGGAAAGCTTCATAAGCTAGATTTGTTTATGTTCGACAAAAATGTCCTTGCTAAAGGAGCTGTATGCACAAGCCAAAATATATTAAACATTTCATTTCTGGAGCCTAAAGACGGCATTCAGGAAGTCTTCGTCACTGCAGGTCCGTTCTATGCGAACAGCACCTGATGTAAAACTTTGTGGATACATTTTATGAGGGTCTGGAAATAAAAATATTTAACATAGGCGTTTGCAACAAACGGCACGATATTTATAATAAGAACAAATGTTATTGTTCTGGTAGTTAGTTTCTTAGTTACAGGTCCCTCACGTATTTTATATTTCGTTTAAATCAAGAGCATAAATACAATAAAAATGAAATTCATCATGTGTACGTGCATATATATATATATATATATATATATATATATATATATATATATATATATATATATGCTCTTTTTCTCGGTTCTTCGGTTGGCGATTTAGAGAAAAGTAATATATTTTGCTGTTTAAAGTAAACCGCTACGTATTCGTTATTTTAAGAACTCCTCTTTAATTGTTACAGTAGAGTTCGTGCATTGCCCTGTATTCCGCTACAATTTTATTTCGATCTTAATTCTCATCGTCGCAAATAAATTTCCGAGTAGGAAAACGAGGATTTGATGAAAAATAAAAGGAAGGTAAAATATTTGCAATATTTTGCATAACCGAATTAGTCTTCGCCGTTATTTTATGACGTGAATTCAAGCCAATCGAACATTTACACCTGTTGTCTTCCAACGAAATCAGCAAACCAATTCGACAGGCTTGCTTGCATGTATAGGGTTTTACGTCCGAAAGCAACTCAGGCTATGAGAGACGCCGTAGTAGATTTTAGGAAGTTTCGACCACCCTTGTTTCTTTAACGCGTCTTTATATCGCACAGCCCATACGCCCTCGATTGCTTCATAAGAGAAGACACCGGTATTCGATCGCTGCTCTTTGAAGACAGGAGTCGATCGTTCTAATTACTGAACCACAGCGGCGCAGTTCAGTCAACGGGAGTTGTTTCTAGAAGGTTCTCAATTTCAGTTCAGTAACAAACTGTCTTCTAGCACCAGTTTCAGAGATGTATATGCATCAGTGTGTCGAAAATTGTGAAATTCCTGTAGTTGCCCCGCGACCTCAACTCTTCAGGGGCGGCATATAACGGATGACGATACCGTGTCAATCATTTGTGGTCAAACTGATTTAGACACGCCAGTTTGACGACACGAGATATTGACTCAATTGACACTTGTAGCCTTCAGGAGGGACACCCGTTACCAATGATACTCAAGTTAAGAAGAAGAGTTTACGCTGCTAACGCGGTGCGAAAATGCAATCCTGAGTGTCACATTTTGAGTATATGATTATATGTATTGTCAATATGAAACTGTCAAGAGGTCGCCACTCACTTTTCTCTGAGGTGTGTTTCATGTACAACGAGAAATTGCATGGCAACCCACTCAAAATTATACGACAAACCATTGCGTCATAATTGTTAAATAAATACCGGGGAAATGCGGAAAACAAAAGGGTTAACCCTTTTGTTTTCCGCATTTGACAGGAGAGTGACAGGGATTTCAATCGAGAATATAAATTTATATTCTCGATTGAAATCCCTGTCACTCTTTCGCCTCAACTTCACTAAAACCAAATGTTATGTGCAGCGATAAAACAGTTCGCACAACGCGGAAGCATATAACAAACGCTTGCGCCACTTTTTTCATGCCTTACCTCTTATTCTCCCTCCGCCGCTTAGTGTGTACGAAGACGACTAGTAAAATCCGGGCCTCGAAGCCGGCCACAACGATTTCCCTTTAACAGAGGTGAGCCGCAAAAACGTCGGTGTGGTGTGCGGTGCCGCAAGTGGTAGAAAGTACCCGTAGCCCTCCACCTTACACGAGCAGTTCTTACTTATTTGCCGTCTTACTATATTTTGCTATCTTCAGTTGCAAAAACATAAATATTAGCCCCAATAGACACAGAGATTATGTTCGTGTGGGCAGTTATAATTGTAGACTACGTGACTTGCGCCTTCATTATTCAGTAAATCTTTTCAATTTTTTTGCGTTAAACTCATTGTTTTATTTTGTCACGCTCGAAAAGTATATGCTTCTTAAGGTACTGCAAACGCGCGTCATTCACTATTTCGAAGTATACATTTTGAAGGTAAGGCGTATGAAGAAATGTCCAATACTAATTTTCTTCTCTGAAATAATTAGAATATTTTAAACGCCTCTGTTTATGATCAGGTCACGACCGCATGAGTAGAGCTTCATTTCTTTTTCGTCTTCCTGATTGGCGTTGGGAGCGGAAGATGTCAATGAAGACTCAGACGTTGAAAAATGCAAAACTTTATGAATCACAATAGCATAGTTTAAGTGAAGTAGAACAAAGTTTTAAAGTCCCAACTAAATTGCGCTGTCCGAGCTCTCCCAGTCAGAGACTCGAGACAAGAACCTTAAGATTCTCGAAATCTCTTCCAATCACTCGGTTTGTCGCCGACAGGGCAGACCCTCTCTTATGGGCAGGCCTTCTGCCACTGCAGTAGTCTATAGCTGCTGTTCTCTCTCTCGTGGGAATCTCTCATGACCCGATAATACACAAACCTTGAAAAGCATACTAAATAGCATGCGATGCTGGCATCACGCGACCAAAATAAATACAAGGTAAGAAAAATAACAATATAGCGCGTGTCTGCGCACGAATACGTGACTCAGTAAAACACTAGGCAAGAAAGGCGAAACGGAATCGCGTACCCGCACAGGCCTCACGGCAAATAAAATACCACAACTAACGCGGAGCACAACCGAACTCTAACATCAGCATCTGCCATCTCCACCCTATCGCGGCGCGGGCCTATCATGGCCGAAGTACAGACCTTAAACTTGACTAGTCTTCTTCCCTCTGTCTCACGAGCAGCGTTAGCAGACCAGAACCGAAATGTGTCAACCAGAACGGTTCCATATCCACATCATTAAGAAAATGTCAGCAAAAGCCAATAACGGGCCGGTGTTTCAATCTTCCCTGATCAGCGCATTACCTATGTGATGGTATCAATGTACCTATGAGCCGGCGCAACGAAAGGCGAAGGGTATGGCTTCCCGAAAAACATAGTGCTCGCAAAAATAAAAGCTTGGTCCGCTTTCTGGTTTCGCTCGCTGCTCGGTCCCGATATGTCGTTTTCCAAGAGAGAGCTGCACGAAATTCGCACTTCTACCACCAGTAATATAGATTTTTATGCGAGCGGGGAAGGGGGAGGGGGTAGGGAAACTGGAATATTTTGACCGGTAGCTGATGGTCTCGAGCTCAGTTACTCTACTTCCGTATCGTTCAGAAGCGCATTATTTATTTAGCTAACATATGCCGCTAGTAAATCTCAGGTCCGAAGCATGACTTTCATTTACATCGGTGAGTACTACGATGTTTGGTTTCCCCGTTTTACACAGGCATACCTTGTGCTCACATTAAAAAGCATTCCTGTCTACTTTAAGACACCGCTTCAATATGGTGGTTCAGTGATTAGAGTTCTCGTCTACTGAACCTAAGTACGCAGTATGAAATCGCGGCAATGACGGCCGCTTTTCCGTGAAGGCTAGAACTTAGGCACCCGTGTAGTGTGTTTTTTAGTGCGCATAATTGAAACGCTGGTGATCGAAAGAATCGGTGTCCTCCGTTACGGCATCTACATAGCCTGTTTGCTTTAGGACGTCAACCACCATAATTAAAACAAAAACCTGGAAGGCCCCACCTGCCTGCATTTGGATAAAAGGAAAAGTGGGTTCGAATCCCTACGGCCTCGAAGCTAGCCTGGATTCCTTCCCTACTATATCCAATTATAAAAAGTATCGTGCGAATAAGGTTGTCGCCAACCATTGGTGAGTGCCAGTTGGGATGCCCACAGCACTGAAAAATAAAATTGCATGAACAGATATTGTGATTGCCCCTGCTCGTGTTAGTTTTTGTTTTTCCAGTGAAAAAAGATAACTATACTGAGGTGGCTTATTCTGTATTATAAATAATTAGGCTGCTGCCAGTGGCTGCCGTTGTCTTTACCGTACAATAAAAAATTCCGTAGCTACACATTTTGACCAAAGTTGAAGGAAAATCTAAAACTGTGTATGGCATTCTCGAAAAATGAAGCAAGCTTTTCGTGGAAACAGCACAAATGAAAAAGGGAGGTTTATATGGAAACACAAGCTACTCAAACGTGGTTAATGCTAGCGTAACTCCTTTTATTTCCTTCCTAAACCTAAGTTACCTGTAATTTTTTTGACACAACTGTAACAGCAATACAGTTTACTTCAAAAATCAGACATCGTGGAGAAGCAAAAGGCCAACAGAAACTTTCAGCATAAGCCCTCATTCAATATTATTAAGTTTTTTTTCCACAGAGACCAAATTTTCTAGTTCTTTTAAGTGCAGTCGGTATGTGTGTCTTGAAAATGAGAGACTGTCACATATTTACAGATAATGATAGAGAACTGCGCATTTATGATGTGAAGTGAGCAAAATGAGAGAAGAGAAAATCAAGTATTTTTGTTTTATAAATTGTGGCGTTGATTAGATAATTGACATAAAAGCTCAGGAAAATATTTGCATCCTAATATCCACCGCCAAAGAGTGCTTGTAGTATTCTACCAACTAATCTAGGACTACGGACCGTCGGGTTTGTACTTCGTGAATTACTTGCGCTTCCTGTTACTTGAAAATCAACACGTACAGCGCCATTCGAATTTTTAACCGATATTGTGGGAACGTCCTGTCCCATCGCATAATTACGAAGAACGACCTTGAACAGTGAGAAGCACATCCGCTTCTGCTTTGTATTACACGACATCCAGACATATTTGGACGCTTTCCCGTCTGATTTATGTAGCTGATTTTAACACATTAGTGTTGAAGGCCCTGTTCTCCAGAACATATGACGTCGGTGCTACCTTCGCTATGGTCGGAATCGTAAGCCAAACGTTACGGGCATACAATAGAAGTTGGCATATGGCATCTGACATGGTCTTGCACTAACTGTTTTGGGTGTGGCACCGAGATAGATCACTGAATATGGGAATGAGGCTTTCCCTTTGAGATAGAATTGCGCGATCAGAGCACAGAATTCTAGTACCGTTGGATCTCGTGTTAGACACGTCGCCCTAGGAGCCGCAGTCTCTTTTGCCCAGGGCCCGTATTCCGAGTTTGCGTCGTTATCGAAGTGTCACTATCTCACGTGACCTCGCGCCATCTGATTGGTGGAAACACCGGAACCGGGTGTTGCCACTACGGAACCGGAAAACGTGGCAACATCATGTTCCGGCGTTTCCACCAATCAGATGACTCCCGGTCGGGGAGATAGTGACACTTTCGATAACGACGCAAACTCGGAATACGGGCCCCGCTTTGTTAAAGCGGGAGCTTATAGCTAATGTAAATGATCTTTCATATAATATGCTACGCTAGGAATGTCATGCGATTAGTATGAGATACATAACCAACACAAAAGTATATCACTATGTAAGAAAATGACAAGGCTCAGACGTGCGATCTAGGATCTGGAAAAGGAGCCAGCAGTTCTGTTTTCCGTTGCTCGGGTAATTGGAATCCCCCCTAATCTCGAACATTTCTGCTCGCAAAAAACATGAAGTTAAGGAGATTTTATAGTATTGAAATAATTTTACAATAAACCAGAGTATGTTACCTATATCAGTCTGATCAATTCCAATAAGTAATCCAATTAAACATTATCGTTCAGGTGATTTTCACATGCTATATATTCCTCTCATCAATATCCTTTTTCAAGCAGAGGAGGGCTAGTTACAATAACTATCAATTCAAATTTCTTAGTCATGAACCACACGAACGAAAGCGCGGTTCTCACACAGATGCCATACTCACCTGTAGTTGATATTCTACGTGGCACATACGGCATAACATAATATTTTTACGTCCGCTCTAGTTTAAACGGTAGTGTTCGTGAGCACCAGCAAGATCAAGTTGCATGTAACATCAAACCTCCTTCTGAATAATCGCTGCTGTTCCTCAGTTATCAAGAACCGCATGCGAGATTCCATGAAAAGGGCCTCGAAGACTATAACTTGGTTCGACTGGCTCCATGGAATGGTGCGTTCTTCACCTGTCCACGATATTACCCTTCAAATGAAAAGCAATGCCGTTAAACATACCTAAACAATCAACACAACCACTTTAAAACTAGAAACACTCTCTTTGATCTCTCGTTTTTAGCAGTACATAATTTTTTGTTACGTACTCACACGTTAGGATTTCAGTGTTCCCTTCTAGATTGTACTAAATGAAAAATTATGCGCAATGGTCCTATATTTTAGCGAATAACATGTTGGTAATTAAATCATCATTACCTGTTATTTTTTTGACGAGCTCCTGTTTCATATATTCTTCTCTAATTCGTGTTTTACTTTTCTTTGTGTCACAGGCAAATTTATAGAAATTTTCGCAGGCTTTTGGCGTCTTTTCTTCAGCATCCTCACCTGCTCTACCTCCTGCAAAAGAATTTTTCATACTTCATATTCGTAAGTGATCTCTCTTGGTGTAGAAGCTCATGATAACCCTGAACAAAGCCGAAGTTAAAATGTTTTGTCTGACTATAAATTGGCCCCACCGTGACAGTATAATTGTTTTATGATTCTCCTAATTTGCTTATATAACATCGGGTGCTATATTTCAAACGCGCATGAACTGCTGTAGTTAGTGCTTTAAAAAGAAGCACTCGATCTCTTCTTTTCTTACCATTATTGTAGCGCAAAGCAGGGCAAGTTACATGAGGAAACGAACACCACCTGTGATACTAACAGAAAAAACTCGAAGAGCACTAAACGAGCAACGAAGAACGCCTTTCCTACTTTGCTCTACACTATCGCGATGATGGTGCACCAAAAAATCCAAACATCCACGCTTTTTAATTTCTTTTGTTTATTCGTGATCTAGATGAGAACAATTACCCGTCAGTAATCATTCATAAATCACAACAATAATCACGCATGTCAGAAAGTAAAATAGCTCTTCATGCAAGGTAGTCTAAATTTCATGTGTGCAGCGATATTATTCAGAAGCTTACGCGAGCTAAAATGTTTAAATGCAGCCTGAGCGCTCCTTTCAATCACTTCCTTTTCTAACACTCGACAATTCCACCATCAGAATCACTGTGTAATTTGGTTTTACTGCACCTCTCAAAGTACTGTTCTTGGATCTTTATACCTCCATAATTACGTTCGTTTCTTGTCGCCACCCTGTCGCCATTTTCTCTAAGCACCCCCGCGACAAAAGGTTCACCCTGATATCCAACACTAAAGCTTCAAATCGTAAACTCGAGCGACGTTCAAACCAAAAGCGCGCAATGTAAACAACAAGTGATGTCTAGTCTTGCTTGCGGAATTTATGCTTACTTCTCCTGATTTAATAAGCAGTACACACTTCGGCGGAAATGCCTGACTGAACCTGAACATTTCTTGCCCGAAATCGACCGAGAAGCAACAGAGGCGAGAAGTAGATGTAATAGCACTGATTTAATATTTTACTGGAAAGAATCGAAGCTTTTTTTTGAAAACTTTGTGAGGCTTTGATAAGCTGAAAGTTCTTTTTTGGTGCTAAATAGGTTGAAATGTTTCAAAAAGTACCCGGGACTCCATACAAATCTCCCCACCCTTCTATGTAACGAGATGGCTTACCAGTTCATCGAAACAAGGATGGAGGAAAAACAATTTGTGTTATCTGCTCGAGCCTATTCACAATGGATAAGTGCCACATGCGTTTAAAAGTCTATACTCGTTTTTTTTCAGAATCCATGGCTGAATTAGCTCAGATGTGTAGGGGCTTATTTTGGGTAGTATGAGAGTCACGACTGTAAATGCACCAATATTTAAAGGGCTTCTGCACACTGATGTTGCGTCGTCAGACTTCCACTGCATTGAACGGCACTGTCGACACTTCGTGACAATACATTCGAAACAGTCTGAGTTCAGGGGGGTTCATTTGACTTGAATGAGAGCGCATCGAGATAGGGCATGAACACATATCAAGAAGACATTGAACGAGCCGGAATAAAGTTGGCACAGAAAAGAAACAATTCCGGCGCGTTGTACTGAAATACTTTTTTGAGCCAGAGTCATCACCATAATCATCATCAGCATACGTCAGACTTTATCCATTGCAGGGCGATGGCCTCTCTCGTATTTATCTATTTATTCTGATCCCGTACTAACTGCATCCACTTGATCCTTGCAAGCTAACTAATCGCATTTTACCACCCTATTTTGTTTACTACCCACTGCTATGATTTTCGTTCCTTCGATTTGAATGTGTTGCTGTCACCCAGAATCGAGTATCCTATTTTTTAATTACATTATCTGCCCGTGCCAGTTTCTTCTTTACTTCGACTAGCATCTCTAACACTATGAGTCAGCCTAAAATGTTGTAGTGACTCGTGTGGCATGCGTCCACCGCGCATCGAAAGACGAATAGAAGGAAGCAGCGCCGGCAGGAGGCCTAAGGAACGCTCGGGGACCTTCGCCTCGGCCGGACGCTGTCGCCGCTGCCTCATCAGCTGCTTCTCTTCAAATAAATGTGGCCACGGTAAACCCTTCCTGGTGACATCCACATTTGTAGTGGGCCAGAGAACCATGCCTTCCCAGAGGCGGCGTCCCAGAATGACATATTGGCAGGACCCGGCTTTCGACCAGCTGCTTCCCGCGTTCCGGCCTGCAGGCGTCGGCGGATGGCTCGCTCAACTGGAGGCGGCGATGTACCAGTACTGCATCATCATCCACCAGTTCAAGCACGCTGTCTTCTCCGAAATCTTACCACCCGACGTTCTGGGCCGGCTCGCCTGCCCTGCCTCGAGTTGCCGGCCTTACGATGAGTTGCGTGCTGCCGTCCTGACGTACTTCAGCGCAAACTACAGCCCGCTGCTGCTCTACGACACGGCTTTCCTCTACGGCCGCATCCTCGGGTCACAGCATGCCGCAGCTGTCTCCGGCCAACTCCCTGCCGATCTTGCCTTGCACATCCGGCCCGGCTACTCACCCACACGTATCGTCTACGACACAGGAATCAGAGCCTCAGCTGTCCCGTCCTCCTGTGCCGTCACTTACACTCCTAATACAAGTGACAAACATTGCCGACATTTAAGTGTTGGCATGCGAGTTGTGTGAAGCACGCCACCGGACTTCAGCTCGTATCTCGACTGCTCGCACCAATCGCAAATGTGGAGGTTGTCAGGCAAGGGCGACCGCAGCCACATCTAATTAAAGAGAAGCTGGAGAGGCGATGGCGGCATCGTCCGGTCGAGATGGAGGTCCCCGAACTTTCCGAAGTGTTTTTGCTAGCGCTGCTTCCTTTGCTTCGCATTTCGGCGTGCGGCGGACATATGGCACAGGAACTGCTACAAAATGTTTTTTTTTACATCTGCCCAGACTCCTAAAACTGGGGCTCAGAAGTACACTTAGCTGGGAACGTTAACGAAGCATTTTTAATGTAAACGCTACTCTTAATCTTGATGCTCGGAGGCAACTAAAGCAAAACTTTCTGTTGGGCTACTTGGCCCATTCTGACATAAATAAAATGGCGCGAAAGAATTTTACCAAAGGAAAAACGAAAAAGCGAAAGGAAACAGCGCTGGCAGCCCCTCATATATGGCTATGCTCATCAACCATGCGCCGGCGAAGCAGATTCTATACCCGAGTCCAAGTCTCGTGGTAACTGAGCATTAAGTATCTCCTGGTGGTCGAAAATTCAGAGGACGGCAAGCGCTCTTTCCTGTCCCTTCTTCGTTTCCCTTGCAGCCAACTAGATTTGGGGTACTTTATTTAGGTACCGATGAAATTTGGTGCCGCAAATGTGATCAAAGACTCAGCAGTAGAAGCCTCAGCATACTCCTACCACCTGAGCTTATTTAATGTGCAGTGACTATGTAACGGTGGCAATTTTCAACAATTACTTCGACAACGCTAACTTCAGCGTTACTTCAACTTCAATTACTTCAATGTTAACTAACTTTAATAATAAAGCCGAGATGGAGCACGTTTCACAGGTCTTCACTGATCATCACTAGCATCTTACCGGTTCAATCAAGGCGGAAGTGCATAAAAGTGCCATGTATTGGTACTGAGTTGTGAAGCTGAAATGTTAAGGTTAATGAAATGGGCACTGTTTAATTTGAAAACTACTCAAAGAGCTGGGAAAGAAAAATTGCACCTGAATCGTTAAAGGAAAGGAAGCGTGCAAAGTGAATAAGAGAATCTACTCGTGTGAGCGAGATTGTAATCGAAATAGTGCAATAAATGGGCATGCGGAGGACATGACGTGCGAAACGCACTGGACTCAGAAGGTTCAAAAGCGCATCAGGAGTCGATAGATAATCCGGATAGATAAGCCGGAGTCCAGTGGATGTAGCTAGCACATGCAGGACCTAGTTTAGAAGGAATACTGTAGAAGCTTTTGGCTTGTTGTAGGTGGAGTCCGGGTGATGATGATGATGATGTTGATACTGATGACGATGATACCACCGTGCTCAGGTGTGGTGTTGACGGGCGCAGCCACCTAACAAAACGTACAATAAAACGAGCACTATGCTTGAACCGTAAATCGTTCGGGGCTCGCGAATTCCTTGTAAGGAATTTAAACGTAGAAGAAGGATCTTCGCTTTTGCCCACTAGGTCAAAACCGCTCGCGGTCGTTGCTGCAATCAGTCAGCCTGAGAAGAAAAAAATAGCTGGGCGGCATGTTGACTGCGAGTGCGATGCAATGATGTCCAGCTTGCATAGACTAGGTGGCGAACAAAAATTATCCTAGACGTGTTTCAGTTGGTTACTGTAATGGTGCATGTAAAACGGTTATTGCATACGCAAAGGCGGATGTTCTTGATAGACACAGCAACCATTCATGTGGTCACGCTCAATGGAGAGGGAAAACAATGGTCGCCTATCAGCGATCCTCCATAGACTGGTCTTCCTTTTTCCTCGCCGCTCCGAGTATGCACATACTCCTGGTAGGACTTCGCAGCGCCAAGGGCCGGGATCCTCAGCCTATGGATACTTGCTAAAGCTGACAGGCAGCGGCGGACATTAGCGCTATAGCCGGCCGGCTGGCTACTCGTCCAGACCAACATTTGTAACTGCTGCTGATGCACGTGCGTGTGGAAGGTCTTCCCGAATGGCAGTAGCGATATGTCCTGGTTAAAGATTTTCAGGAGCTGGAAAACGCTTTTAAGGCTATTTTCTCACGACGTTGCTGGCAGATTTGTGAATTTAAGCAAGCCCCATCTCGTCTAGGCAAAAGGGAAAGCTAGTTACATCAGAGAAGTCGACCATTCGCTTTGTTGACGAAACTGGCTATACTGTTGTTAGTGCATTGTGTAAATGGCCTACAAATGTGTCCTTTGTACGCAACGTGTCAAGACGCTCCTTTTCCTTAGTAGCCCGTGGATCTGAGCTTGTACATAGGTTTAGCATGCCGTCGATGAAGCATCTCAACTCCCGCCTAGGCCATGCATTTCAGTTTGTAGCACATCTTCGGTAGTCTGCCACCAATGCTGGTTAGTATGCGTGCGCGTTATTTCACTCTTGCATGCCTCTCAAGATGTCAGTGAAGCCGCATGGTTTTCGAGTAAATCTCTCTGATGCTTCTGGAGCGAATTATACGAATATATTAATAATTTCGGACCTGGTCCTTTAAGTGCGGAGGCACGTTGGCGATTTGCGGTGCTGTCGCACTCCCAGGCTGTTGCGACGAGAGGACCATCGTGAGGTCAGCTCTAAACGTCAGCTCTAAAACAACTAAAAGCTATAAAATGTATTGAAAAGCCATTGCAATATATATTTTCTTGCATGATCTCGACAATTGATACTATAATAGTAATTCTCCGACTTCAATTGAGAGTACAAAAGACCACCTTGAAGGGGGATTAATTTTTAGGTGCTTGTGTCGTTGTTTTACTTGTAGCATGCATGAGAAGTAAACAAAAGCATTAGTTTTTGTGTTTTTACTGCGCGTTAATTACTTGAACGTGGCAGTTGCATGGGTAGGGTTGAAACAGACTTCTGTGTAACTTTTTCATATTACGAGAAAACATACGTACCCGAGTTCACTCTCACGTCTTCACTTGAGTTTACAAGAATGCCACAAAGAAAGAGGACAGCGGCAAACTGCACCACGAATGCCTGCAATATTTGCAAGAAGATATATTCAACGTTTTATGCAATTGTGCTACTTTAAAACGACCGAAATTTATTAAGAAAAGTCTACAATCCGCCACCAACTATCCCATGCATTAGTGGTCTCCACATTTTACGAACATCTGCCGGAAAAAATTATATATGAATATTTATTCTTAGATGTTGCATCAAACTAGCAAATATGAGCGCGTGCGCAAAGATAACAGGCATGAAAGTGACAATGTTTGACGAAAATAATTGCCTCAAAACAAAATACTGCTATCATGAAACTTTTACACATACACCAAAATTGAATCCTTTTATTTACTCCCTACTGCTGTACTTCTAAGAAACTGTTTGCGGAAAGCTAAACTGGCTACATACGACCACTTATTAGGGAATCAGATATTTTGCATCCTAATGAGTTTTGAGTGAAGGGCACAAAAATACTAT
This sequence comes from Amblyomma maculatum, assembly GCF_055883805.1. Lineage (NCBI taxonomy): Eukaryota > Metazoa > Arthropoda > Arachnida > Ixodida > Ixodidae > Amblyomma > Amblyomma maculatum. Next base: position 93,476,756 of record NC_139354.1, on the reverse strand, counting down.
AACTTATAATTCCTTAACACCATGGCTTTCATGCTGATGATAAGGTGATGTTTGGTCTTGATGTCCAGAAGACGTGAACAAAATAAAACGTTTAACTCTCTAATGCTCAAAATGAGGAGGAATCTTTGGCTATATCTTTCAATGCATGACGCGCTGGTGGATCCTCGTTCACGTGCGTGTGCTCGGAACCAATGTCAAGAAATTAGCTCATCTTGTTCCTTGCCAATTCATGAGTGTAACTTGAATTTTCTTCGAGGCCCATGCTTGGTGTGCATGTAGTCTTAAAGCTAACAGAAGCTGTATCGCTTTGGAATGTTAAACCCTACAAACCAAATCAACCATTTTGTCCTATAAAAGTGATATTTCTAAGCTAGTAAAACCCTTCATTAGCATGAACAGTTGTCTATCCACCCTTCAGAATTCGAGCTTTTATTCGGTGTCATTATGTTTCCAGAATCAAGTCAAGTGACTCGAATCCACGGGCTGCGCAGCACTTCATTTTTAGCTCATGTGAAGGCCATCTTCAGGACCTGAAAAACGCTGAAAGTACGGTGTGTGAACCGAAAAGCTATATTTGTAATGCCATATATCACTGCCTTTCTCGTAATGTCAAGAAGGTGGCATGCAGACATGGGATACGTGTTGTTTTGTTTGGCACCTGTAAATCTCAAAAACATTTGTCCTTGCTTTCAGAAAAGGAAGAAACTAAAATGCAGCTGAGCACGGGTAGAATAAACCATCAGCCAAAGTTCACCTGGTGGGCATCCGAGGTTGCCTGTTAGATACCTTTATATTGCTGCCGTGTATACATTGTGCAAACCAGCCGGCGCTTCAATGTACATTCTCTTGAAAACAATAGGTATATGCGCACCGGTACAGGTACCAATTTACCACTGCCTTGAAGAAACTGCGTGTGCGTTGTTTATCTGGACAAAATTACTAGGAGGCACTATGGACCACAAAATTGCGATAAGGCGAAACCTTTTGTTTGAAACTCCGCTAGTTTCTGCGCTACTTTACTTGCTCCTGTATATGATATGTGGCGCGGAGTTGAAAGACCGCCAAATGAAAGGCGTAGCACGGCCTCCCGGATCGGACGCCCGGTGGGGTCAGCTCTGCATTTGTGAATCGCCTTTTGATGTCATCGGACACGATCGAGTGGGACATCATGATAACTTCAATCCCAATTATTAACGCGGAAGCGTTAGTTCGCTATTTTTACAGATTTCTGTCCGCAGACCATGTCCGAAAACCGCGTCCGCAAAGCCGGGTCTGCAGCAGTTTCGAGTAATTGAAAAATGGTAGAGGTTGATCAGCGGTATCAATCGATAGAGGCTGACGTAATGCTGCGGCGGAAAACATCATTAGGCCAGTGAGTTAATAAGGCAATAATTACTGGCAAAAATGTAAACGTTGTCCGCAGCAGTTGTGAGTAATTGAGAAGTGGTAGAAGTTAATGAGTGGTGTCAATCGATAAAGGGTGACGTAATGTGAGCTAAAAATAATTAGGCAAATGGGTTAATTATGTACTTATTTAGAGGCAAAAAGTGATACAGTAAAGGTGGAAATGGTCACATTAGCGAATGGCTTGGCGCCACATTTGAATGTATCATACACTAAAATATTTAATTGAATCAGTCAATTAAGGTGATGTCAAGGATGGGACGTCACGCAACCTGAAGTCCAGGCAACAAAAGGCATAGGAAGAAATTGGCGCACAATTTCAAAGTCCCAAAGACTACAGTTTTAATTAAGGCAGTCAATTAGGGGGACGCCAAGTATGTGACGTCACGCAACCGGAGGTAGAGTCGAAAAAGACCATTGAAAGGGATTGGCGCGCAGTTTGCAAAATTGTGTCCGAGCAGTTGTGAACAATTGAGAAGTCGTAGAGGTTAATGAGTGGTGCAATCGATAGAGGTTGATGTAGTGCTGTGCGCAGAAACAAATTAGGTCAATAGATCAATTAAATAATTATTTAGAGGCAAAAGTATGAGTAAGTAAAGACGAAAATGATCCCATTATCAAATGGCTTGGTGCCAGATGAGAATGTATCAAATACTGAAATAGTTAATTAAATCAGTCAATTAGGATGACATCAAAGATGTGACAAGTAACCTAAGGTCAAGCCAAAAAAAGGCATAGAAAAGGACTGGCGCGTAGTTTTAAAGTACCACAGAGTTAAGTAGTTAATTTAGGCTGTCAATGACGGTGACTTCAAGGATGTGACGTCACGCAACCGAAAATATAGCCGAAAAAGGGATAGGAAGGAATTGGCACGCAATTTGAAAGTACCAAAGACAAAAATGGGTAAACAAGAAGTGAATTAAGCAACTAGAAGCAACCACAAGAAACCAGCAGTAGCATCCGCGCTTTTGAATTACTCCAAGGCTGATTCTGAAGTGCTTATAAATTTTATACGTGGCCGGTCATGGCTGATGACGTTACCAGGTGATGAAATCACAATGTCACTGTATCCAGCGCAATTTCGCGAAGAAGTGAGACACATCTCGTGGATGCATGCATGGACGGACACGCTGGTGAGTGATGAGCCATTACAAGCTTTCGCCTTAAAACCACTCCTCCCTCTAAAGCACGAGACAAAACTGAAAGGGAGGTCATAAAAGCCTTCCTGATTTCCAAAAGTGGTGACATACAACGGCGTCAATTCGCTGTCGATGTCACTATCCCGCAAGAGATTATCTAGAAGGGTATTTTGCGGTTGCACAGCCACTGCGGTTCTGCTGTAAAGAGGTGTCACAATTACATCGAATGCTTTCCGAGACAGTGCCTTTCTTGTTATGCGGAGAGACTTCATAAGGCACCTGTTTCATAAATAATTTAGTTGGAAGTCTTCCCATTGGTTGTGGTTGTCCGTGTCTTTCTGTTCCGTCTTTATCGCGCAGTTTTACTTCTACGTTTCAAATCTGCCAACTAACCCATGAGAGCATCCTATTTTAGTGCCTTTCGAAGTAAACGTAAAATTTATCTGCGTTACGTTTCAACAAAATCTGATATTCACCTTTACTTCCAGCCGTTTCACTTAACAATCAACTAGCCCCCCAAAAAAGTTTGACTTCGTTATACCTAGGTTAAGTTTTATTTATTTTTTTTAAATCCAAAAGAATTTTAAAGAGTACGTGCGCTCCGCTTTTAAGGGCATGAAGCGACAGCATAGGCCACCACCCCACAAATAAAAGGCCACTCTGACCAAGTCACATCAACATGCTTGCATACGCTAGGTGTAACGTGGCTTAGTGAGATGACCTGGGTCTTGGAAGGATTATTCTAATATAGCCGTCGTAAATAGAATGAGATACCCTAGTGAGCAGTCTTGCCAAACGTAATATGAGGAAACACTACATTAAATAACAGTCTGGGGGACCTGCCATCAGGAATACATGAGTATAAATACACAAGTGTGGCAGAGGATCAAGAAAAAGATATAATCAAATTGACACCTATTAAAATTTCGGCAATGAATAAGTTACACAATAGTAAGCGGGCGTAAGTTTTTAAACAAGAAAAAAGAAAAAGAAAAGAAAGCAAACAAAGGCATACATCAGGCAAAGCGCAAGAACATTATGAAAAACAAAAAAATATTAGACATAGAATGGGCAATGGATGGATGCAAAGATAATAAGAACGGAAGCGGAGACAGATAAGAATGTTCACAATGACAAACACTTTGACCGTTTGCTGTCGGAGTGGGGAACAGAAAATGCGATTAAGGTATCCTTAGGTAAGGTATGAAGCTGAATTGTTTGATAAGAGATGTTTTTTTTAGTAGAGTGTAGAAAGCGGGTTGTGAACGGGCTGATTTAACTGCTAGCGGTAATGAATTCGAAGTTTTTATGGCGGAGAAAAAAGTAGTTTGTTTTCCGTAATTTGTGTTTACTTTTGGTAGTAGCATATTACTTTGTTCAGAGAATCGAGTGTTATTATTATTAGCGAGGAAAGATTCAGAGAAACAGAGAAGTTGGCAATTATCAATGCGAGCGCGGTAAAAAGGAGACCTAACCTAAGAACAAGGAATCATTTCAAGGGAAGGGTGTGTAGGTCAGAGTAAAGGCGTGAAGCAGCGGCTGTGTATGGGTTGAATGATATAATTCGAAGCGCTTGGTTTTGAAGATGAGAAATACATGATATATGGCATGTAAAGTCAAAGTTCTAAAATAGCAACGAGTTGAGGGCAATTGCGGCACACGAGGGAATGTCTCATACTGCAAAAGAAAATATTTTGCAGCAGTGAGAATCCTATGTAGGTATATGCATGCACGGATGCGGATTTGCATTTCAGTGAGACATTTATGAGGACGATGAAGTGTACGAAGAGTTTTCTTAATGTTGTCATAGTTAAGATCGGTTTCTTTTTATTTTTTGCACTCAAGAGTAGCGACTACGTGCGCGGATAAGGCAACGAAACCAGCGAACAAAACGGAACACAAGAAGAAAGAGTGCACAGGACAGCGCTGTTCCGTTTTGTTTGCTGGTTGCATTATGCTTTATTCAAACCAACTAGCCTGCATGGCCACCTTGTTGAAGTACGTTGCAATACCTCACTGCCTCTTCCATAGTGGCCAAGAATCCACCTCACTCTGATAATGTGGAGACATTTTCGGTAAGAGCTGCGTGTAAAGCTTCCTGTAGATTTACAACAATACGACCCATAAAATGACGCCCACAGCTTGCACTGACTATATGCATATGATACATCTTGAAGGTTGACGCTGCTAGAGAGTGAAATTGAATAGCTGAGAATATTCTTATTGTGTCTAGATAGAGAGGGTATAGTAGGATGGTCAGAATAAGGAAAACGTGGATGCGTCCTTATCTCTGTGCCGCTCTGAGTAAGTAGCTGCTCCAATGTTTCTTCGTGGTGTTTTTGTGTAAGCGATCGAGGAACCTGTGGTATCGAAGTGACCACTAGCGCTTGCATAACATCTTTCTTGCTTAGTATCGGCTCCTACGCAATTTGAAACTTCGGCGATATTTAGGTTATGTTAGAGCAGCGGCGGAGGGGTAATGAGAAGGGGATCGATAAGTCTGAGTACAACTTGTGGAACTATCCAGAGTGCACGTTTTGTTCTTGTACTACACCCCATTTATCGCTCTAGAGGCTGCTTATAAGGTCTCCTGGGGGCCTGAACAGCCCCATAGATTAAAGGCGTTCAGTGGACGTATGTATGGGAAAGTTAATTGCGGCCTTGTACAATATAAAATGATCAAGATTCATCTTATTCACTTACTGACCGGTTAGGGTAAGGTATTAAAGAGGGTGAATAATTTTGTAAAGAGTTAATGAGCGGACTATCTGTCTGACGACCCTCGCGTAGCCCGGTGTTATGAAAATGCGGCAAACTGAACGTGTTAGCAAACTAAAAACTTTAAATTTTGCTGAAACATTGTTCTTAGTCGGCTTGTGGTTGTGGACTCTAATGATGGGGCAAGACAATTTGCGAGCATTGGGGTGGCCCACAATGTAAGAGTTGCTTAACTGTTGTGTTCACGTTGATAGCTGGTTTCGGCAATGATTTGTATTTCGTGTATTCAGGTGGATGATAAAGGCTTGCTGTGTGAAAATAGAGACTGCATATATAGCTTGCTCAGGGCTGCTCCAAAGAGCAGGGTATCTCATAGATGATCGAGTAAGAGATGCGGGAGGCATTCCAATGTTTTAAGCGTAGGAAGATTTAGCTTCCTGTGGAATACACCTATAGGGAACTCAAGCTCAAATTTCGGCGCGCAACGCCAGCGCCGCGCTTCCTCTGGCAGCGCGCCGATGAGCCTACTGGAGAGAAGCGTGGCGGGCGCTTATAGCGAGACCAGGGGTCACGTTTCTGCAGAAGGAAAGGGAAAAAATCACTTGGCAGCGCTACAGGCTCCCGTTTTGTTTGGCGGTAATCACTCGGCTTGCTAAATTGCATTCGTACCAAGCTAAGACTAGAACAAAATATTTAATGAATGAAAATGCTATATTTCGCTATTATTCGCGCTGAAACAGATCACCATAAGTACGACAGTTCAAAACCTCCGATTTTACAAGCAAATGAAATGCTTTGATGGTGGCTTCAACATTGCACTAGAAAATCTTGCGGCAACAAGCTAATCCACTTTATTATGGCCGTGTGCACGTTGGAAACGCCTGCTATACTTGTACCACTGTTGCTACTTGCTTCTCAATTTTTTTATATGTTTGGTCTCATGCTGTTCTCTCCTAGTGTTTCCGCATATTTTGTTGAACATCCATCGCTTTCGAGTATCGGTTTTGCTCTTGTAGAAGTTCACAATGGTTGATAAAAAGTAGCAGAGTGAGCATTGATGCGCAGCGTGCCTGCGAAAGCGCGCCAAGAGGCAAAAAACCAAATTCGGGATGAATTACATACTTTATTTAAACAAGCATCAGTCCCAGAAATGCAAGTATGAAAACGAGGTGTTTTTACATGAGTACATGACGACAGTGACTACCCTTATGTGCAGTCAAAATGAAGAGCCCTATGCCGCTGAAATTGCAGCATGACCGAATTTTTACTGTAATCGTAGTAACGCGTTTTATAAAAGAAGCATAAAAAACAACTAACATAACGAAAGCATAATAAAGCTTTCCTAAATGTTCATCGTAGAGGATACAAGTACCAACTGTCAATGGCCAAAGACAGCTAATGGGAACGTTATCGGGTTTAATGGTTTCGCTGACAATATGCGAAGTGCGAAGAGTACATATGGTAAGAAGGAACTTTATAACTAGTAAAATTCTTAGAAGAAGGTGCTGTCACGCACATTCCTAGCAGAATACTAGCGCATCAAGTTGTTTTATTTCACTTCTCAGTTTACAACTCTTCCTAATGGCCTGCGGTAGATTGCGGTGGCCACGCGCGTCAACCGCCTCTCTCTTCACACGCGATTCAAATGAAAGAAGAGGGATATGTTACGTGGGGAGAGCATGTTTTTAATTGACTGCTTTTAACTGCGTGTGAATAGGTTCAAAATTGACCTACGAAGATAAATGTATTGTGCCCCGTGCTTCTGTAGTTCAAGAATTTATATTTTTATTAGAACCAGCGCAAGTGCGTTTTGCCTCTGGCATCGTTCTGACCATGGGAACTCTCATTAGCGTGGACCTGCAGCTCGCAACATCCCACCGCTCTTGCAAGACGCCGGCGGTAGCACCGGTATTTGGCGCGCGTACAAGCCCTTCAGTACAATCTCGGATCAGGAGCTAGGGGAGCGGCCCAAGGCGAGCGCGCTCTCCCAGTGAATGTCTTTGTATAAAAATACATAAAAAAAATTGATAAAATATACTTTTCCCGAAAAACACTGGCTTCTCCTTGCCTCTTACAAAGGATAAGATGAGAGGGGAACAGGCTAACAGTTCATTCAAGTTTAAGCTTTTTTAACACTGTTTATCACGTATTTGTGCTCTAGTTATTTTTGCGTGCGCATGCGATGCCCTGGCTTTGCCCCATCAACACTGCGTTTGCACAGCCAGTTGCGGCTAGTAAAGCTCATGCTCTCGAAGAATTCAAGTCACAACAATGTGTGATTACAAAAATACTGGACGATGGCTTCTTCGGAGCCATTTTCCCAGCCCTGCTCCTAATCTAGTGTAGCTTTCCAGAGCCGGAACGTTCCACTGCTTCAAAAAAATTCGGTGAGGGATATTTCAGTGGCTGGAAAACGCATGCTTCTTGACGTGAGAGGCTTTTTTTGTGTATAGACACCGCTGCCACTAAAACAAAATTAACTTCCATGCCTAAAAGAATACGATCACTTTACAGGGAGGCCATATAAAAACAAATATTTCATGCTCTTCATTTCGAAGCACACAGTATGCGCCATTGAGTGCTGCGATTCGTAGCTCCTATAGGGCATTAAGTCATTCAGTCACATTCTAAAGAATTCATTTTTCCTGGAGGCAAAAGGCGAGGCACCCGAGTGCTCTGCGCCGTCAATGCACTGCGAAAACCCCAGACGGTTCAAATTTCACTAACCCTCCACTATGGCATCTCTCATATCTTGAGTCGGTTTGGGATGCAAAACACCATAAAATAAGCCAACCAACTAAACATTGCAGAAACATTAAGCTCCACCGTTAATGGTATCACTCAATAGCGCTTCACACACACACACACACACACACACACACACACACACACACACACACACACACACACACACACACACACACACACACACACACACACACACACACACACACACACACACACACACACACACACACACACACACACACACACACACACACACACACACACACACACACACACACACACACACACACACACACACACACACACACACACACACACACACACGCACACACACACACACACACACACACACACATACACACACACACACACACACACACACACACACACACACACACACACACACACACACACACACACACACACACACACACACACACACACACACACACACACACACACACACGCACACACGCACAAATGGTGTTTCACACTTTGTATTTTAAATTTTTATTTGTTTATCAGTGTAATAGTTTTTGTACATAAACTCATAACATCACGAAGGATTGTTTTTCCATTCTGAGTATTATGACACCATGTAACTTCCTAGTTTCTATTTTCTATTTTTCATTTCTTTACTTCATCAATTCATTACGTTGATTTCTCAAACTCGTCAGCGCCTGTTACACAGCAATCATAAATCACTTGAACAGATACAAAAATTGCAACGATGTAACATTTTATGGAGCCCCCGATTATTTCCGGCACACGCTGCGGAACACTACTGCTACTACTGCTACTACTACTACTGCTTCTACTACTACTACTACTACTACTACTACTACTACTACTACTACTACTACAATGCTGACGGATTTGACCGAGCGAGCTGTATAAGTTATTGGTTACAATGCCATACAAATGACGTGACGTATTTAGTGTGACCGCGGGTTTTCGTAGCAAATATTACATACAGTCGTGTATGGTATTTGTCGACCGTCTGCTTCGGAGTTTACACGTTGTCTGCGAAATTTGAAACTTATCGAGTTAGATTTCGGAAATGTAAAAGCCAGCAAGAGTATTTCAATGAAACCGCACTGCTGACTGTGCACTGATACATGCGAGACTTGTGCACATGCACAGAAGGGAACGGAAATGTGGCAATGCAAGGAGAACGCGCTGCCTGTGTGACCCCCGTATACCCTGCTTCGAGTTTTCTGTCCATAGATGGCGCCTTCCGTCGCGCGATGCTTTGGTATCCAATATTTTGCTGTAAGTCGTACTTTATCTTTCCAGAAGACCCATAGCTGTGCCGAAGACTAAGGTTTCTCCTTAAATTGTAAATTTCTGATAGCTGCTAAAAAGTACGGAATAGTGAACTCGTATACCGCCTGTACACATGGACTTCACCGGACTGTCTGTACAGGAATCAGATTGATTATATTCTTTGCCGGCAGTGATGGAGAAGCGCTATACAAGCATTAAAAACAAGGCCTGGGGCCGATTGTGGTACCGATCATCAGCTTCTTGTTGCCAAATTTAAACGTTGATTGAGAAAAACGCCGAAAACTAGAAGGCCTTTCAGGTGTGATCTGGATCAAATTCCATCAAGATATTCTGTGAAAGTGAGGAATCGATTTCAAGAATTAGATCTAGAAGACAGAGAGCCTGAAGAGATGTGGACTGACGTTCGTGACATAATACAAGTTGCTACTAAGGTAGTTCCAAAGCAAAAGAAATGCAAGAAAGCAAACTGGTTATCTGAAGAGGCTTTGTAAATAGCTGAGGAAAGGAGGATGGCAAAAGTTATGGGGGAAAGAGAAAGATACAAGGTTCTCAATGCGGATTTCCAGAAAATAGCATGAAGAAATAAGAATGCCTTCCTGAACGTACAGTGCCAAGCAGTTGAGGACAACCGCCAATTGAGGAACACAAGAGCTCTGTATAAGACAATCAAAGATATCAAAGGAAGCTTCTATGCTAAGATGGGCATGATAAAGGACAAACAAGGCAGGGACCTCACTGAAGTCTCAGAGACAAAGAAGAGGTGGCAGGAACACACAGAAGAACAAGAAGGACCCGGATGCACAAACCCAACGTAAGACGGTTATGATTACTGATCTCGAGCCGGGCATCATGAAGAGTGAAGTTTAATGGGCCTCAGCCAGCCTTGCTAAGAACAAAACTAGCGGAATTGATGGCATTCCGGCTGAGTTGCTTCAAACCCTCAGCCATGACGATGCTGTTAACGTTCTGTATACATTATGTCAGCAAATATGGACAAGTCTGCAGTGGCCACAGGATTGGAGCAGGTCAGTTTTCATCCCTATCCCAAAGAAAGGCAGTGCCAAATATTGTTCCAACTACCGCACCATCGCGCTTATTTCGCATGCTAGCAAGGTGATGTTGAAAATCCTCCAAGGTAGGCTGCAGCAGTATGTGGATCGGGAGCTTCATGACGTGCAAGCTGGGTTTCGCAAGGGCATCGGAACTAGAGACCAGATTGCCAACCTTCGCTGGATCATGGCAAACGCAAGACAGTTCCAGAAACCCATCTACTTCTGCTTTATTGATTATGCGGAAGCGCTTGACTGCGTAGATCACAGCAGATTGTGACAAGCTCTCCAAGAGATGGGAGTTCCAATTCAACTCATCTGTCTCCTCAGAAACATGTATGAAGGGCAAGTGGCAACAGTCAGAACTGGGCATGGTCTTACTGATTGGTTTCCGATTGAGAAAGGAGTGAGACAAGGTTGAATACTGTCGCCCTGCCTATTTAACCGATATGCTGAGTGCATCATTAGGAAGGCCGGTCTGGACGAGTCTTCAGCTGGAGTGAAGATTGCTGGGAAACGTATCAACAACCTTAGATATGCGGATGATACCACTTTAATGGCAGAAAGTGAAGTTGAACTCAAGGGACTTCTGATGCTCGTACGAGAAGAATGTGGGACGTTTGGGCTTAAGCTGAACATTAAAAAGACAAATATCATGGCGTCTTGCCCTATCAAGTGCTGGAGCATCAATGGACAAGAAGTGGAAGCTGTGACAGATTTTCTCTTCTTGGGCTCCAAGATTACCCCGGGAGGAGACTGCAGCCATAAAATTAGGAGACGCCTGCTTCTGGGAAAGAGAGCCATGGCTAGCCTTTACCGCCTAGTAACATTAGACTGCCAACCAAGATCCGTATAACTCGTGCTATGGGCTTTCCAGTTGTGATGCATGGATGCGAGAGTTGGACTGGGAAGAAGGCTGACCGCCGAAGAATTGACGTGTTTGAATTGTGGTGCTGGCGGAGACTGCTGAGAATTCCTTGGGAAGCCAGAAGATCAAATCAGGCGATATTGCCAACCACAAACCCTGAATGGTCATTGGAGGGTCAAATTCTAACGTTAAAGCTCAGCTACTTTGGTCATCTGATGAAAAGAGAGGAGTCGCTGGAGAAAGATTTGATGTTGGGAAAGGTTGAGGGTTACCGGAGAAGGGGTAGGCAGCGAACGCGATGGTTAGATGTCATTCTCGAGGCGCTACAGATGAAATTATGTGATGTTAGGAAGATAGTGAGAGACCGGAAAGCGTATCGTGATATGGTCCTTAGGGTCACGAAGAGTCGGACACGACTGAACGACTGAACTGAACTGAACCGAAGTTGAATTAAATATTTTGGGTAATTGAACAGTGTCCTCTGGAGTGCAAGGCGCTACATGAAAACGTTCGCAAACAAATGTGGAGACGGAAATGGGCGTGCGGCTTTGCTGAAATAGAAACACGCAGCCGTACACCTTCAAGCAGCAACCGGTAGAAGCGAGCATGGTTAATATATAATACCGTTGAGAAGCGTACGAATGGCCTGTCGCACATCTAGGGGAACTAGGGACTGATTGTAAGGAGAGGCAAAAGAGTTATTACATCTGTGTAGATGAAAACATATCCTAACGAGAAGCAGCTCGTTCGGGAGGCACGTTCATAGGCGGAAGAAATCAGTGGAATTAATATGTGCTTCAAGCCGATTAAGCGCCATTTGTTTCATTGTGATTCACTGGCAAGATACTCGGAGGAAGTTTTAAAGTGCGACTGGTTTCAAAATTTCGAGGGAGCGCATTTTTTTCAGTACCAAAGATGGTGTCGAAAAATATTTTTTTATCTACTCTTTTAAGTTTTAAATGAGAAGGTAGGCATTATGGTCGTCAGATGTGGCTTATTTTTGCTTTAGCTCTTCTAGCTCCGACTTGAGCTTCCAGGGGTTAAACTGCTCATCGAGTTCTAGATTGGAGGCGCCAGTGGGTTGAGGATAAAGAGTAGGTGGGGAGGATGAATATAGAAATAGTGGGGGAAGGGTGGTTATGACGTCTATACCTAGCAGGTAACGTTGCCTCTCGAAAGGTCGAAGAGGACCTGGTTGGAGCTCACTGATCTTTCTTTTTGTGTTGCTCATATTGTCGTATTGCAATTTGTGATTATTTGTTTCGCTACCCATGCATTGCTATTCGCTCCATTGGCTCGAACTGCATAGCGTGCTGTGCGTGAGCACGAAGCGCAATACCACTCACGCGAACTGCTAAGGCAGTTGTAATTATGAGCATGTCGTCATTATGACCTGCTTCTGGTCAGCGACCAAGTCTGTGCCCAGTATCTCAGTGTCCTATACGATACCGACGGAGAGGAGAGGAAAGTGAGCGGTCGGAAGTAGCGTCTACTTCGCTTGTAGCCAACATTATTTGAGCGGCATTAGACCTGCTGGGAAGCTATATGTTCGCTAAATTGACAATCGCAATAGCCACGTGGGTCTGCATGTTCTGGCAAAGCTACTTGTGCTCACTGGATGTGAAAACATCTGGCAAAGAACGCTCCACGAAATTTATGACTCTAGTTCACCAATAAAAAACTTTTATCTTTGCCAGCACTAAATTTTAAGTTCTTCTTATTTCCACGTTCTTTATTTATTGGAGCTCACATTTTGTCTCGGTGCCCTGAAAGATTAAAGAAAAATGGACGCGGTGAAACATATCGCGCACTGAGCGGGACCAAATATATTGAAATACTCACCATCCTGCGTTGTTTCTTCCGTTTTCTGCACAATGTTCCTCCCCTCTGAAAGCTTCCCCCTGCGAAAATGCAAAACGTTCACTTTTCAAACACTGTATGTATAGCGCATTCGACGTTCTCTAAAAGGAACGTGTAAATAAGAGTATCAAATAATCCCGCTTGGCTTTGTTGATAGCATGTGAGGCCTACAAAAAGGTGGATATTCCAATATTCAACAAAGGCGTCCGCATAAATAGAAATGCTTACGCAGCCAGTGCCGTCTCGAAGCGATTTTCAGTGTAAATGGCAGAAAATAAGCACGTCTAGACACTGCCGTATCTACGCTGCCGCTAATGCAAGACCCCTGAAAGGCCCGCGCTCGATTGTTGAGTCTACTTTAACACAGCATCTTACATTCGTCGCTGTTCTCACTTTGTGTAGTCTACATGCTCTAAAGGTGGTTAGAAAGAAAGGCAAGAAAAGCTGAATAATTCATCCTCCTAAGGAGTGAAACCACAGGAACCTTTTAGCGTTTTGCGCATGACAAGCATGAAAAGTGCAATCTGAATTTTTTTTTTCCTTTTAATGTAAATTGCAGGAAGTCAAATATTTTATCGAATAGCACGTTTGCCTATATACAATATGAAGACAAAGAATAAGAAAAACTTCAAAACTTGCCACACCATAAAAACACAGATACGTTTAGTTTACGATCAATAAGGATGTTAGGCATGCATCCAAAAAGCCTTGTACTGGCTTGACAATTCAACGCGCCCTACGTACAGGAAAAGCAGCAGCAACAGTGCACGGGCGGAAATGAGGAAAACAAAACAATAACAAAAGAAATATTTTTACATATGCATTACCGGAAATAAAACCCTTTGCAAGAAAAAACGTGATAACTGTGAAAACATGGAAATATAGACGCGATAAACAAAGAACAAATCATTGAAAATAGTGTAAAGCAATTACAAATGAGCACAATATGCTTCAACTCTCATTACGTGAGATAAGATAGCTTCGGATTATGAACCGAAGCGTCTGACTGTCGTAATTTGAAGAAGCACTGGTACATACATTTCACGCTTTTAGCGTATCGAGCAAGAAATTATTTTGAGATGTAAGTTGGCTAGATCACCGTAAAACGTATTATAATTATTTCGGCGGCTTCCATATTGTTTCGATAATAAAAAAAAAATTAAAGATTTCATTTACTGGTGTAATGTTTAATGATGCGAAAAGGCTTCGTGCGTGAGCTTCAAACGGGGCGTTCGTAATTATAGAAACAGCCATCTGTAATATGTAACCTATCTGAATTTAACAAGGTTATTTTGCCCCACACCAAAGCACAACAGCAAATACTTTATAGAAATAATGCGTTATATTATATATTATAAGCATGACGAACTTTCATAACATGCCAGGCATTTGGCATAGACACTTTAAGGATGAAGCATTTTCTAAGGGCTGCGAACCAAGTTTAAGCATGGGTAATGTAAGGAGTGGTTTAGATTTTGTTCTGAAAAATACCTCCATGTAAGTAAACGGCGGAAGCTTTATTTAGCGTTGAATGTCAATTTGTTTAGCGTTTTAGTCGTAAAGAATATACTCACATCATCTAAACATATGGTATATTGAGCGCTATCGTCATTATTCACAAGATCATTAAAGTAAAGGCTAAACATTGTGGGTCCAAGAAAACTGCTCGTGGTATACGTTACATAAACAGTTATGTCATAACCCTCGCATTTTACTGAGGTGAATCATTCAAATCTTTGTTTCGTCTTTTTTTGACAGCCGCTAGCATGCTGCCTTGTTACTTTGAATCTAGTCCGCGAATCGATTCTGTATTCTTTGCTAATCCATGCTCGTCGTCCTGAGACAATACGTTATCATTTTGTTTGCAATGTTGCAGATTATGCTAGTTACGGATTGCGGCTTTGATAATACTTACAGCTAACACCACTTCAGGGCTTCACTTCCTTCTTACTTTGTGGTCTGGTCAATTGTCCTTCCCGCCTAGCAAAATGAAATTGTGGGGAAGCACAACGCACCGTATTTTTTTACTAAGGCAGCTGCTTGGGACCGCACGCTGCCTACCAAATAAATTAAGCGTGACACGCCTGTCAATCAGAAAACACCCATTAAGAAAAGAGGGGTTACACCTGGATTTTGTGCATCCCTAAGACTCGTGTTCTGCTGAGTATGTAACTCTGCACCTCTCTGGTACCTTCTTTTTCCAATACATCTTTCCCGCTAAGCGGTTTTTTACCAGGACTGTTTTATTTTTTCGCTCGCCCAACTCGCAGCCGAGAAGAAGAACCGACTATTAAATACAGTAGCCCTGTTGTTCAAGCGTCATGTCCTATACCACCTTATTGGAAGTGTCTTATTGTAGTGTCATGAAATACGTTTCATCTATTACAGATTTTGTATTCAGTGCACTATACTCTCTTCCACTGTTTGGGAAAGGTGAAAAACAAAGAAGGAAGTGCGCCGCTAAAGCGCTTGATATCATGCTCATCATCATCTTCATCAGCCTGACTATACCTCCTGCAGGGCGAAAGCCTCTCCCATATTTCTCCAATTACCCCGGTTCTGTGCTAGCTGCGTCCACTTGACCCCTGCGAAATTCCTAACCTCATCTGCCCATATAACTTTCTGCCACCCCCTGCTATGCTTTCCTTCCCTCGGAATCCAGTTTGGTACCCTAAGCGACCATCGGTTATTCTCTCTTCTCACTGCATGTCCTGCCCATGCCCATTTCTTCTTAATTTCCAGTAGAATGTCAGTAACCTGAGTTATTTCTCTGACCCACTCTGCACGCTTTCTATCCCATAATATTACCCCTACTATTTTTCGTTCCATAGCCCTCTGGGTTGTCCTCAACTTAAGTAGAACCCTCTTGGTTAGCCTCCACGTTTCAGCCCCATAGGTGAATACAGGTAAGATGCAACTGTTGTGTACTTTTCTTGAGTGATACCGGTAAGCTGCTATTCATAATCTGTGAGTGCTTGCCAAATGCGCTTCATCCCAAATTTTATTCTTCGTCTTATTTCCTTTTGATGGTCCGGATCTGCGGTTACTACCTGTCCTAAGTAGACATATTCGCCTACTACTTCCAGTGCTTCGCTACCTAACGTAAACTGCTGTTTCTTCCCGAGGCTGTTGAACATTACAGTAGTCTTCTACATATTGATTTGCAAGCCTACCTTTCTACTCTTCCTGTCTAGGTCATCAATCTTTATTTGCAGTTCATCTCCCGCTTTGCTTAGCAAGGCAATGTCATCAGCAATTCGCAGATTACGGAGGTATTCTCCATCTACCATTATCCCTAACTGCTCCCATTCCAAGTCTCTGAATACTTCCTCTAAGCAAGCTGTGAATAATACTGGGGAGATCGTGTCTCCTTGCCTAACACCTTACTTTATGGGAACTTTGTTACTTTCTTTCAGCACTTTCACGTACGGCTCGTCCACCCCCTGATTTCGCAATGTCTGCATCACCGCCGAGGTTTGAACAGAGTCAAACGCTTTTTCGTAATCAATGAATGCTATGTATAAGGGCAGGTTATATTCTTCTATTCTGATATATCATGCTATTTTGTGCAAATTGAGCCCATGATACAAACCAATTAACACCTGCAAAGAAATCGAAACTAAGCTGAACAGTGGTTTGTACAAATTATCTCATTGAGGAATGGAATATGGCACATGTTCAAGTTTAAATCCCAGTCAAAGCGTGCAGCCAAGAGATGTGGTTCAAGCCATGCGATACTCTACCTTTTATAGTGTGAAAACACGGAGCAAGAGCGGCTGAGTTTGCAAGCCAAGCTAATGTTTCGACAATTAAAGTTGACTTGTCTGGCAGTGGGATCATCACAATCAGGGTTTATATGCTTTTGCTTCTGAGAAGAAAAACTAATGAGGGGGGAAGGCCAGCAGGGCATGGAATGAAAGCATATTTTTGCGGGCATAAATTTCAATGAACCTTGATTAGCTGGTTCCTTGACTTCTAGAATAAAAGTAGTTTGCAGCAGGAAAACGTAAAGACGAGGTAAATGATAAGTCAGCATCAGAAATGAGTGCTGTAGTTGGACGCGTTTTCTCGATGGGACAGACATTTTATATGGATCTCATATGCCATGCAGCTGTAGTGGAATAATTGCGAAGAATACTATGGAAGTAGTTCAATTATAGCAAAGGTAAAATTCCGGGAGCAAAAAAGAAAACGGCGTAGAGAATATAAAAAAAATAATAAGCGGTAGGAGCCAGACCCCCCCCCCCCCCCCCCCGTATTATGAGAAGAAAAGAAAGAACGGGGGTTAAACTATCGTGTTCATAATCTCTGGTTCGCTCCAAAACGACGTTTTCCCTATAAAGTTTCACTTATCAATAACTGCATGAGTCCCATACTGCCTCATTGCCTTGCGTGCTTTTTATTGTGAAAAAAAAACAACAACAATAAGTTGTCCAACTGTTGACTTCTAGAAACAAAACCCCTGCAACAATTGCAAATTAATCAAGCTCGTCTTTGCCACAGTTAATAGAAGATGCAATGCATAGTCAACCATGTAGGCTAGACGAAGGTGTGCTTGTTAGTAAGAAAAACCGCGCAGAAAAGTGGTGCCTAAATGTCGTCTCTTACCCCTACATTATGATGTACCGAATATAAAACCGCGGCAGCGATTTACTCTTTACCTACAGTCTCGCCCGTAAATTAGGATAATAGATTAACCCACACCCCAGTCAAGCCAAGCGTACGCTAAAATAAAAAGAAAACGCGTCGCCTCCTGCCATGCGCTGGAGTTAACGCTCTTTTGTTGAAGTAATAAAGAAATTTTTTTACGATGTGTATAGCCACTGGGCATAAATAATCTTATGAAGAATGAAAGGTATGCTAAAATAAATGATAAAAGGTTGGGTGATGTGATGATTCTAAGCGGCATCTGAAGGCGGATTATGGGGGAATGTGCCAGCTTCCACCAGGTGCCGCATCCGCATTGGCTTCAACGCTGGACATTCCCACAGCAGGTGATGAATATCGGCTTCTGTATCTCTGGACTTGCAGACGGGGCACCCAGGGGGAGATACAAATCGAGAAATAGAGGCCGATTTCGAGGCACTGCCGGTGTTAGGGCCACCCCAACTCGAATCTTCCGAAGCGCCACTTCCTCGGCGCGGGTTAGACCGCGGGGGATCGCTTACAGTACACGGCGAGCTTCGGATGAGCTTCTTTCTTGCTAAAAGTAAGGCAGCATTATTTGTTTTAGCGACGGCGAAGTTGAGGTGAAAGGGGGGTTCGCAGCATCCGCCTGGCTTTGAACACTGAAAAGGTCACGGGGAGTCCATTCAATACAAATTGACTGCGAAATGTATGCCGCTAGACTGTGCATGTTTTGACAGATTTCTGTGCTGTTACTGGTGCGTCTAAGTACATTTGTCACCTGGATGGCATCAGTGCGTATGACAATACGTGGGAATGGAAACATGGGTTCGAAAGATGGGAATGGAAGTCACGCAGCGAAGCGCCTCTTGCACAGCAAGTTGTTCCGCACAAAAAGAAGATAGAGGTACCGGTATTTGAAATGTTGATATCTTGTTCAGTGGAGATCTACTAGTGCAGTAAACTGCATTTGTCACTTCGCAGGCTTGGATGCTTGCGTCGGCGTAAATTACTGTGGAACCAGCGGCAAGCTGGCGTCTTTTTCCATAATTCGGTCGCGATGTGACGATACCAGTTCCGATGTTCTCGGTCGTCGTACATCAGTACGCTTGTTATCGCTC
Organism: Amblyomma maculatum; assembly: GCF_055883805.1. Lineage (NCBI taxonomy): Eukaryota > Metazoa > Arthropoda > Arachnida > Ixodida > Ixodidae > Amblyomma > Amblyomma maculatum. The sequence goes on along the minus strand of NC_139354.1, from coordinate 93,457,936 downwards.
AGCTATACAAAACGCGGAGGAATACCTGGCAGTAGCGGTGGTAGAATTGCATGTGACGAAGCATAAGCCTTCAGGGCGCACGTTGCGCTAGAGAGGGCAGCCTTAAGCATGGGTGCATCGCTTTGTTGCTGCAGTGCAGCAGTTCATCTGTTGCGTTGAGCTGTGCGTTTTCGGGAAGCGCCACGATTGGTGTGATGCGAGGACGGCAGATGATGGCCCCCATTGGCTCTCAATTTATAGCTTGAGGCGATGCCTTTGTGTCCTTTAAATTGCTGAAATTGGGCTCAATGAACAAGGCGTGGTTGCACAACCGCCTTCATGACCTGTCGTACAACATCTTTCGTGCCTACTTTGGAGCAGTGCCATGATCACACCCAGTGTCTATAAAACCTATTTTCTAGCGCGGGGCAGCCATGAGGTTCCAGTTCTTTAGTCATCAATTGTAAAATCAAAATTTTTACTGTAGAACTTTCCTGAACTGGTGTTCTGGGCAGATGTGGACAAATAAGTGTTGCTGCTGGTTTACGGCGCCCCCAGCGGTTGGCGACTGATATTACCGCAGTTATACTGCCGGAAAGTACACGCCCAATGGAAAAACATATGTAGACGTAATATCTAAAGTTAACTGCAGGGCAGCGAATTGTGTCTGTAGGTCGCCGTGTGTGCTCCACATCGTGATATCAGCGTATATTAAGACTTTACCGTCAAAATTTTTACGTGATCGTCATGCAAAGGAGATAAATGCAATATTAAATAATGTTGGCGACATGACTGATCCCTGGGGTATACCACGAAGAAATACAAATGATACAATGACATTGCCACTGAGGCGTATTGCAAGCTGCTCATTTTAAAGAAAAGACTCTACAAAATTGTGTACTCTGACTGGTAAATGAAGCATGTCAATTAAATCCGGAATGACAGCAAGACTTGTATTATTATAAACCTTTTTGACCTACATGGTGAGGACGATGCGTGCATTGAAGGCTGCGGGTGGATGATAATACTGAGGACGCGAAGACAGCCAATCCGACTTTCGTGCCTATATGTAGTCGAAAGCCAATTTGTGCTGAGGGTAGAAACCAAGATGCTCAAGCACCACGAGAGTCGTGTGTCGGGCATTTTCTCAGCAAGCTTGCAAATTGTTGTCGTTAAGAATATGAGGTTGCTAAGGCCTTTTGACGTTTTACCCTGCTTTGGAATACGGATCACAATATTCGATTTTCAACTGAAGTACATCGCCGTCTAGCCATACCTTGTTTATGCTGTCAAGGAGTTGAGAAAGGGCATCACAACGGAGGCTCTTGTAAACCTCTTAAGAAATAGAGTCCAGAGGGGACACAGTCTTTTGGTTGCCTTCATCTATAGCTGCAATCAATTCAGGTATAAGAAATGGGCTCGCAATTTCATCGGCGTCGGCAGAAGATGGCAGCTTATCGACATGAGTTGACATGCCCCACAAATACGATCATGTAACTGGTTCAGGCAACACGTAGTACTTAGGGAAAACCTTGCGCTTTGCTTGTCTTGCAACATTTTCATGCGGTAAGTTTGCTGCAAAGCATGCTGTGGCCGCTGCATCTGGGCGACGACAACCGTGCTTCATGGCATTGAATGTTCGCCAGCGATAAGCATTTGATTAATGGTTGGAGGACTGCTTGCACCACAGATACAATTGCAATCGTGAGAGATGACGCTCATACCTTCGAGCCTTAGCAGTAATTCAGTCTTTTGCATGCTTGCGTCGAAGTTGGGTCGTTGCTTGCAGTCAATTCCGCTTGTTCATGAGCAGCCCAGACGTTGAGCAGAGGCAAATCCGGTGCTGGTCAACCAACCTCTACCCGGGTGATGGTTGTAGCCTCATTTACTGCTCTATTTAAACGGTGGGGTCGACTTCACAGAGTGACTTTAAGGATCGCGTGGAAATTGTCCCAGTGAACAACCGAACACCTGCGGCGTAATCGTCAAGCCTGTGATGAATAGAGGCCGATGCTCATAGGATAATGGTCACTCCCCCAGGCATTCGGCTCCAAGTCGAAAAATTGTTCACTTACAGACAAATGCGTTAAATTAAAAAAATATCAACTTCCTTGTCAGATTTAAATCTAGAAACATTGTTTATTTTATCGTCCCGTCATCTGAGCGTACACTAGAGTAGAGAATCAGCGAGGGATGCGAAAGCTTTGTTTCGTTCATTTCGCGCTGCACGCCTTGCACTGACCTGAGAAAAAGTGACTCTTCATATATACTGGGAAATACCTTAAATGCCTTTCATATCGAAAAGTCTTCGGGGCCGCGTTTTCATCAAGGTGAAAATCTACCGCCTGTGTGCGGCGCGATATCAGGGCATGATAAAGACCCACAGGCGGTCGAGGTTTCCGGAGTTTTCCACTACAGCGTCTCTGAAAGTCTGTGTAGCTTTTTGAAGTTGAACGCCCTAAACCAAACCAAATTATTTATATGAGGACAAATCATTGTCTGACATAGAGAATAAACACTATTCGCCTTTTCTAAAGTAGTGCCATCAACCATGCTGGGCTACACTATTTATAACAGCAACCACTGCGTATCTTTGGTCGGCATGTTTTACAACCCTCAAGAAGCTGCGTCAAATATTTCGTCTCTTCACTTCGTCCGGGTGATATCGAAAAGTGCACGCAGTTGCTACAAATCGTATAGCACGAGCAAGGAGCCACGTGAATATCCAGTTACGAAAGCTAATTGCAATGAAATATTGTTATTAGTGAAATTTTTTACATCGAATTGAGTGATTACTCTTTAGCGTTCACATAAGCTCAGCTATATATGTTCGAAGCAAAGCTATGCGGCAGTAAACGAAATGTTGCATATAAAAAGCCTTCCTGAAACCATATTCGCTATTTGAGATATGGTCAGCAGAGGGCAATCCGTACGATAACTAAACTACCACGTTTTTTGAAATCTAAGCTGCATCTCTTAGAAATTAGGGGACTTTTGTGCAAACCAGTCATGTACTGGCCGTGTAGTCATCCATAAAAATTCTAAGAGTACTTAAGACCCCTCAAGAGGGGTAAAGAGAAACCATTTAGAGATTTTTCTACTGTAGCGTCATTGGATCGGGCGTGCTCTCGTTGCGCCGCTCAGTTTTCAGAGCTGCTGGCAGATGGCTTGCGGCGTTGTGCGGCTCACGGCTGCGGCTGATCACGCTCCCTCCTGACTTTATGTGCATCGAGCCTGGGACAAATTTTCTATTCACCTCCATACCGGAACCTAGCGAGTAAGAACCTTGCTGAATGCAAAAGGGATTTATGTTCCATGGGATATACAATGTTTTGTTTCTAAAACGACAACAGCATTGAACCTGTCTTCGTGCACTGCGCAATGCAGTATTGTTCTGTGATGAACTGCAACGCAAACTAAACAAGCACCTCTGGTTAACACCGCACAGCATAACATTTTTCCTATGACGGACGCGATGATTCCGTAGCAGACGATATTTCGTCCTGGCTTCAATGCAGCTTCTCCAACGCTTGTGAATATATTGCTCAGAGAATGGTGAAAATGCCCCTGATGATGATCAGCAGAGACTGCAGCCAAAAAACAGCGGTCCTTTTTTAAACACTCAAAATATTAAATGTAACCGTATTCACTACCAGATGAGGGAGTTGGTATTTAGTGGAATGATGTGTATTCCAGTATATTGTATTGCATTGTTTAGATTTGAATGCCTTTGTTTTGTATTCGAGTCTGTGGGTTTCATCGCAGTACCTCGCCTTGAAAGCAAGCAAGATACAGAGCCCGGCATGGCATGATTAGTTTACACGCTCAGCTGATGCTCACAGTGGTGGGATTTCGATTTCCCGTGGAGGACATTTTTTCTCCTTTTGGCTTTTTCGGTTAAAGTGAACGATTATAATATACTGGACTGAATCTAAATGTAATTATGGATTATTTAATGGATTGGCTTCGGGATTGGGTTAGGTGCCAATTAATTGGATTCGGTTTATTTTTGTCTACTCAATTCTTGCCTGGCTTGCTAAGTGGATTGTGTTGGACTGACTTTGGGTGTGCCTCCACGACATACGCCACTGAATAGCTACTAAATTGTCTCCCCTTAATATTAGTAGAATGACGATCTTGTGCTTTGCCCAAGCCCAACGATAAGTAATTCGTCGGTGAACAATCGTATATTCTGCGTATGCCCGACGGATTCCGCCATTGCCACAGCGGTGGCATGGGTAGAACAACAAGCGTCAAGCTGCATGCCTCGAGGAAGCCATTGATGATCGCATGTCATCGGTTCCGCGGCATTCGCTAAAACTTTGATTAAATTATTTGTGGCTAATGTTCAAACACTATGTTTGAAACAACCAAACCGCTTTTAGACGAATGAAAGGAAGCAAGGCACCCGTAACTGCACTGAACCACCTATTCTGCTCGTTCTCGGTCTTCGTCGGGGTATACAAAGAAGGGCATATGAGAAAACAGTAGGCGTCAAAACAGAACACAAAAAACTATAGCCAGAAAGTTATCTGAGACACACCAGCATAGCACAGAAACAGCACATGGAGAAAAAGCATGTGTCAAAACATCACACGGCATAAAGAGCCCATCGATGAATCAGCACACAGAAATTATAGCCCATTGACAAAACACGACACCATTACATGATGCAGGAATTAAGGAGCGGTGAATTTTATACTCAAAACTGAGTCATGTTATATGAAAAACCATGCGGCAGTGGTGTTTGGAGTAGGAGGCGGCTGTTACTGGTCAATATATAAGGAACAGTTCTAAGTTAATGTCTCAACAGAACGGAAGTGTTGGCAAGTGGGAGTCTGCTAGGCAAAGCTTTGTTCCTTCAGCTGCTCATTGAAATTAACAAAGTAACGATTAAATGTCTGAATGGAAAGATTATTGAATGTGAGGTTGTTCGAAATGTTTCTTTGCTTAGTGCTCGAATGTGGTGGGTAAGGAAGTTATTCTGTTGACATCGGCATTGGTTCCAAACTCATTCGATCCCGAAAAGTTTAAAAAAAACATTGAACTGCGCGCCACCAATCTCTAATCACGAGTACGTCTTCCTGGAAACATGTACGCCCTGAGTAAATACCTCAAATATTTTTAGCAATGTGGCATCTGCATATTGGAAAGTTATTTATGCTGGGCTCACAATTATCAGAACAGATATGAATATTAAATATCAACAGGTACCAGCCCATTTCATACCGGAACTTCAAAATTTACAAGCCTAAATTCGCTTAAAGTATTATTCATACTGGCGAGCTGCGCTCATTCTTAAATTACAGCCGATAATAATAGTGAAACTCTAGTTCAGAATTTAAAAACTCGACTTTTCCAACTATAGGTAATTGCCGTTATTGCGAAGAACTTTAATTAAGAACTGGCTGTGTTCTTGTGTGGTTCACTACAGAAAGCTTATTTTCAGATGCCTAGACAAGCGCAATACCTAACTAGACAAAACTGATAAAGAGTATGCAATAGGATGAGAGGAGCTTAGGTACATCTAAGACCTGGCGACTGCATAGTAATCGTAGGTCCTAAGGCCTCATGGTGGCTGGCATCTAACAATTAGAGACTAGGGCACAGCGACGACGATTCGGAGGAGGATCTCTAGAACAATCTCCAAGTGCGGTGCATTCCTCCGAATTAGCACGCGGAAGAAACCCGTGCCTGAAAGCCTTGTAGACATTACGACGACAGGTAGGTCACAGATTAACAGTTATTAAAAATTCGGCCGTATGAAGGGACACTGTAAACAAGAATATCCTGACAACGTTAGACGGCAGGTCGATAGCTTACATAAGGGAATACATCAATAATGCTGCCAAGCGGGTTGTATACACGAAGGATAGAAGACAGCAAAGTTAATATTAATCCTAAAATGCGGAAAAACGTCCCTATAGATAATTGATGGCTCTCGCTGACCTCGGACGTAAAGAAACTAGTATAGAATATGTGATTAAAAAAGAATACATAGATAAATGAAAAAATAGGTCTTAAACGGCCACCACGTTTGGATTCCGGCCTCATCTATCTACAGAGGACACAAAGTGGCGGCTAGAACACCAGCTGGCCGAGGCAAGGACCAAACACGGAAAATATATCCTGCGCTTCTTGTCAAAGTTTTCGACAACGACAAGAACAGAGCGTATCGCTCTGTGGAAGATGTCGTAGCGAGTGTTTTGTAAATTTCGACCACCTTAAGAGCACACTTAAGACTAGCTTTTCGCCTCCATCATAAAGCTGCCACCAGGAAGGCGCTTCGATCCTGCATTCTTGAGCTTTTGAGAACGACTGCGCCACCCCGGCGAGGCCTCAACGAGCATTTGAAATAGGCACATGGGAGGCTCTGATTCTGAGCTCGGGTCATGATAATCAAAACGTATTTATCATTCAAGCCCGGACAGTCGCCACTTAACAAGAGATAGTGGCAGGCTCCAAGCCTGGACGGTAAACAAGAATTTGAAGTGTTGATAAAGCCCTCTCTCACCCTGGTTGCGCAATTGACGTAATTTGGAAATTCTGAACACGCAGTTGTGTGTTTTTTTTTAATGTAGCCATGATGGTGTCTGGTTTTTAGGGGCTATTTTTCGCACAACTTCATTACAGGGGCGCGTGTTTTCTCACACGGTATGCAAGAGCAGATATGGTAGCTATCTCTCTAGTGTTCGCTGTCATTTTTCCTTTTTCTTTTTCGTAGAGGTCATGCTTCTGCGGTTGTCAGTTCTTAAGGCAATATTGTAGCAATCTCTTTCCTTTCTTGAGAACTACACCATTTATCGAGCTGAATTAATTTTCGAAATCACTTCACTTGGTCTCATTAAAACATTGTGCTTGAATGTTTTGAATCCATACGCTTCCTGACACCTCAGAATCAAGAGGCCTCTTTATTTTAATACCGGCGCCATCCAGACGACGGGCAGTTCTATGTGGCGGACCCCGGTGTGGGAAACAGGGTGCTGATATGTCCTACCAGTAAACTCATCAGCAAGAAAAGAGATGTTTCTTTCTAGCTCTGCTTCGTCCAGACCAAGTGCAAGGAATTTTGCCGCCAGCTGAAGTTTGTGGGAGCAAGAAACTGCATGTCTTTCTAAAGAACTCCAAACACGCGATTCAACGACTCGGAACATCTACCGAATGAATTTAGATTTGAAGAACTATTCTACGTTAGTAGAACGTTTTAATAACTCGAACTCAAGCATACTGAATTGCGGCAATCGGTACAAAGATATTCAAGTATTTTAAAATTTTGCTGTTTGTCCGCATGCTGTTTTGCCGATGTGTTGTTTTATACGATGCGCTGTATTGATACGCGTGTTTTTTTTTTTTTTAACTTAGCTCCTTTTCGCCATGGTGTTTTTTCTTGTGATATTTTGTGGCCGTGCTTTCTGTTGCGCGCTGTTTTGACGCATGCTGTCTTCTCGCCTATTTCTACATGATGCACAGAAAGGAAATGACCACTGATAATATACCCTATAGATCGTAGAAATACGACACACTTAAGAAAGCCGTGCAAGGGCGCTATGCGAGGGCTGACCTGCATTCCCTTCTTCGAAATATATTCAGCTTTATACGGCCCTTCCCTAAGAAACCATGCTGCTGCATTTTGGAGCGGGCTGTTTAGCTCGCCATATCCCACCTGCGGAAATCAGAGCGGTAGCCACAGGCATGCGACACTTGCATTTGGTTTCGAGAGGGATGGCAGTTGGTTTCACCAAGGGCATTGAATCCGTCCGGAGAACACTTACCCGAGCAGCTTAGGCAGCCGCCCCGCCGGGGTGGCGCAGTGGTTACGGCGCTCGACTACTATTCCCAAGGACGCGGGATCGAATCCCGGCCTCGGCTGCCGCTTTTCGCTGGAGGCGAAAAGCAAGGCGCCAGTGTGCTGTGCGATGTTAGTGCACGTTAAAGAACCCCAGGTGGTCGAAATTTCTGGAGTCTTCCACTACGGCATCTCTCATAGACTGAGTCGTTTTGGGACGGTCATCATCATTTTCATCATCATCATCATCAGCCTTAATATACCCGCTGCAGGGCAAAGGCCTCTCCCATATATCTCCAATTAACCCAGTTCTGTGCTAGCTGCAGGCTTTGGGACGTTAAACCCCGCAGACCAAACCAGCTTGGGCAGCCGTTCCGCGGTAACGGCCGCTTGAGACTTTATGATGGGCGATGCGTCTTTTAATGTGAAATAGGGCGGAATAGAGAATACAAAGCATCCTTGTCTGCACCCTGTCTAAATGTGGCAGCCACCGGATGGCAGGGCCGCAACCTTGAGACGATTAAATGGTTTAGCGGCGGAAAATATCAGCCCGCACTGTCTGAAGCACTATGCCACGAAGCTAAGCATTATCCTTTTTTTTATTTCCCTGTTTTTCATAGTTGAAGTGTATTTATGTTAACTAAGCTAACCCGTGAACCCAGGAATAATATTGATATTGCGAGAGCAGATAGATGATAAACACAAAACAGAAGTACTTTCCGAAGCATAAGAACTTAAACGTGAAGTACAATTAAATCATACTCCGTGCAGCCGTTGTGAATGGACGCGACCAGAGCTGTCGACGAGCTTGCACCTTCGGCCATTTTCCAGCATTTAGAGGCATAAGCACGCAGGCTAAATCAAAACTAATGCAATATTGTTAGAATTTGGCAGTAAAGCTTCTCACGAAGTGCGACAGCTCGGAACACACAATTTCTCCATTTGTATCACCTATGCACTGGCTCGATCCCTCTCACAATTTCACCTTCTTTTCTCTTCAATGCAGGAAAACAGAGGAATGAAGGATAGGAAGGTATTAAAAAAGCGTGAAGGCTGTACCTAAAAAGACGAATACTGGACGTGGTGCGGCCTATATGTGCCGTGTTTTTTTATGGTCTGTATATTTACTGGTATTTAGAGTATAGTGGCGGATCAAAAAGCTCTGCGGTTTGATTATTATCCCTGTTCAAACAGCGCAAAATGAAGAGAGAGCGTATAAGCACAACGATACGAGAGCAGTAATACACAGTGAAGAGACAGAACCTAGGAAACTAGCTCGGTGGTTTGGTTGTTATACCTTTTCAAACAGTGCGAAAAAGACAAGTCCGAACGAGTGGAATAAAACGAGAGGGGTTCGAAATGACAGAGCACATGTTAGTAGAACTGACATTTGGAAGAACAGAAAGCTAGGCGCTTTGGTTGTTCTCGTGTCGGTACATATGGCAAATGGTTTGTATTTTATCAAAAAGCGCTAAAAAAATGAGGACGGAACAAACATAACAACACGAGCGGCGAACATGCTGAAAAGACAGAGGCCAAAAAGCTGAAGAGGATAATTAACAGAACAAAAAGCTGGGTGTTCTGGTTCTTATCAATATTTAAGCAGCTCGAAAAAGACAAGGACTCAACAAGAACAACACAAGCGGTTTGGGAAAATCATAGCCCATCTAACTAGAACTAATATTTAAATGAACATAAAGCAGGACTGGTTGGTTGTTCTTCTCATCACTGCACATAAGCTAGCTATTTGACATACGTATTCATAAAGCGCGCAAAAAGACTTGGACGGAAAGAGGATAACAGGACGAGCTGTGTGACACGGTGAAAGGGCAGAGCCGAAGGGACTAGAAATGATATTTAGAGCACAAACCTGGACGAGTTTTCTGTTATACGTATCCACACAGCGCTAACAAGACGAGGCCGGAACAATGCTATTAACATAAGCGCTGATTATCCTTAAAAAACAGACGCCAGGGAACTAGAAATGACATTCAGAATAACAGAAATAGGGGAGTTGGTTGTTAGCAATATATAAAGAGCGCGAAGAAGACGAAGAATCGGCACAACAAAACAAGCGCTATAGTTTTATGCTTTATCCGCCCACAACGTTTTAGCTCTGTTTTAATATAGAGGATAGTCCAAGCCGGCTTAGCAGCAAACAGTACTATTGGATCACATTTCCTGGTCAACCTCTACGTTTGCTTCCTGCGGGAGGCCAGTACGGGAACGCACATTTTTGTTTCCACATAACATGACCCCGGTGGCGCGCGCGTGAAACCATAGTTAGAGTGGCAAAAAATAAAACATGGTGTGATATAAAGATTGATTTCGGTGTTTTTGTTTCTTTAATTTTTGTAATTAATATCATCAATTTTATGGCTGTCCTCTGCCTCCAACACAATTTGATAAAATTATATTTTAGCGCTTAAAAAGCAAGAGCAGCGATTCAAAACAGAAGCTGGTTCAATAACTACAAAGGACAGTGCAAGTAAGAAATCGATGGAGCCATATAGAGTATTGAACGAATACTAGCACGAGCACTGAATAGCGGAGATAGAACCAAGGATATCAACCTGAATTTTATACAATGCGAAAATGAAAAGGCACAGGCCCGAAATTTTTTGATGTATCCATCCATCCTCTCGCCCAGGAACTCCATAGCCGCACGTTACCCCCTCCTGTGATACCAGTGATACCTGAAGACGACAACCATCTAGCCGCAGTAGTGCGATCGGTCGTCACTTGTTGCGGCTCCCTCCATCAGCGGGAACCCTCTTTCTTCAACAACAATGACTATGACGCCTATAGCAAATGAGGCGCAGAGACCAAGCTGAACAACGTGATTTTCTGCATCATCGGTGTAGGAAATCTATGATTCCGGAACCACAAAGCGGACACTTCATCTTGGTCCATTTTCAAAGCCAGTTTCATTGAAGTTTTCGACCGACCGGCTGTGAGAAAATGCGGAGCGGTACAGCCCTTGTATGCGCGATCTCACTAGGGGAGCGATAATGTTACAAGGTACATCGACGTCGTCGATTTGAGTAAGCGCGTGAACGTGCAGATGTGGGAGGTTATCAAGATTTAGCATGTTATGAAAGGAATCGATGACAAAGTCTTTCCGATGGTGCTAGAGAGAAACCAGCGCGCCTTCGCAGGAGTTGTCATACTTTGTCAAATATTCGATGAAATACGCAAGCAAGGACCCCGCCTCGCGAGCACACCACGCGCACTGAGTTGTGCCCTGCCCTAACAGACGCAGGTGAACAATAAGCGCTCTTGCCGCAGATCGAGGGCTTGATTCGGGAAGAAGTTATTTGACAATTCTTTCTTATTTCCTCCAATGAAGAGGCCTAATCACAACAAGCTCAGTGCGCCTCAGAGTATCAAGAACAGGCAGTTGAAGCTCGTTCTCCAGTCTCTCAACCCATGGCTGTCACGGTCACACTGACATATGGAGTCGTTCCTTCTCGACCACCACATTCCTTTATATATGCTCCGCGTCGACTACCTGCCTACCTTCAACCTCCTGGCCCCAATCGAGAACCCGCGCAGTTTATTCGACACCCTGCTTACCTTCCAGACTCGTGGCGCACTACTGACAATCGTCCAATCTGCTAATTCTGGGGCATTTCAGGTCATGTGGTGCGGAATTGCTGTCGATGCATGAGCGTCCCTCGCCCGCCTCCTGACGTTTCCTGCTGCTAGAGCTGGTGTGAATACTCTCCTCCTACTATGCCATCCCAAAGCCCTCCCCCATCTCCTGTGCACGTCGACACTGGTCGCCTTGCACCTTTGCCACGCCGTAGTTCCATTTCTCTGATGCGACCTCATCCCACGACAACACAACGAGAAATCTAGGGGCAGCAGTTCCTGAGCCGAGAACTGCACATCTACTGGAAATTGAAAGGCCTTGGTTGTTTGCAGCTAATCTAATTGAAGTTTTCGCTGAGGGTGTTTCTGTTATGGCGCTTGTAGACACCGGTGCTGTGGTCTTTGTCACAGATGCAGCGCTTTGGCGTTTTCTTGAGGAAAGGAAAGATGCCTCTTTTTGACCTATAGTTCTGACATGCGAGCGTGCACCTAATTCAGGGTCAGTGCGCGTACTTCTCGTGCACTCATCCAAGACATTTTTCAGACAATAGAGTTCATTGGTTTGCCGTCGCGTTGACATGGGAGCATTTTGGGCTGGTCCTTCCTATTGTTTCATGACGTGGTAATAGATTGTGCGCGGCCTCAAATACCGCTCTCTGCGCTACCCTTTGCCGCGCCGGACATTGAACTTGTAAATAACACTTTTTCTGTCATAGTTCTTGTCGCCGATAGTACTGAATTCCCTGCGTGCATATCTCTGATTGTGTTGCTCCCCTGTGCCGTTTTGCGAAGCAAGTGCAATTTTCGCAGTGTTGATATTTTTTCCCAGGCACTGACGGCCTCTTCCTTATACCCTGCTAACCACATCCTTCGCCCTCGCCTCATTATGGGTCGCCAACCCGTTTTCAAGCCCGTTACTTTTGCTCCACAGCGAATACGTTGGTATCGCGCGGCTCTTCAGTTCTGTCTTCAAAACCGACGACAGAGAGAGAGAGACCCCTTAACGAAGAGCAGAGATTTTAGCCGCCGTTTAAATTTCGCTGATATGCTACTTTCAGTAAGAAGCGGAATTATGGAGGGAAAGATTGAAAATGGAGTATCACCTCCATTTAACATGAACGCACTCAACCATCCTGCTCCTGTGTCCGCTACGGTGTCGCCAGATTACTCCGCTCTATTGATGCCTCTCTCCCTTCACCTCATCGAAACTTATCGAAACCAGCTTCCAAGTTTTGCATTTTATTAAAAATTATTCAGAATTTGTATTTTATGGCGCACTTGCCAAGACAGTCATACAATTCTGGAGACAAAGAACATAATTTGGAATTTTGTCATTCTGTGCTTCTTTTAGGGTTCATTGCAGAAACTATGCTCAGAAAAAAGAAAGAGCCTAGATTACTGTATCAAGTTCTATTTTGATAATACCACCATGCACACAAAAGTTAGTGCTTTCCTTATTGTTGGCAAGAATATTGTGACATATATGCCCTGCATCGCTGGACGTTAAAGAAGATAACGATCAGAAACAGTGACAAAGAAGACGACAAAGTGGTAGCAACGTTTAGTGCTAGAATGCTGTTGTGATTCTGTGCTTTGTGTGCTGCGTCAACCTGGACTAACCTTCGTGCACTAACCTTGCCACGTATCATCTTGGTGGAGGTGACCAAAGATCCGCGTGTGCACACATAAATCCATTTAAACAGTCGAAAGCTGGATTTGCGTAGTGGCCGCCACCTACCTGGGATCACAACGTCAAGGACGGCCACTATGACCTCTGAGGCAAGTCCTACCACAGCAACAACATCGGCGCAACCACTCCTCCTCACAAAAATCCGCCACCCTCCCATCTTCAATGGCGAAGACAAGACAGATGTGGACGACTGGCTGGATCAATACGAACGATGCAGCCGGAACAAGCATTGGGACGCGACCATCATGCTGGCCAATCTCATATTCTATTTAGCGGGAACCGCTCGCACATGGTTTCAAAATCATGAACTTGAGCTGGTAACCTGGGAAATTTGCAAGCAAAAGCTTCACGACTTCAAAAGCTTCAAAATCGAACTTTTGTCGCGCGCCCAATCCACCACGGAGTCCTACCTGGCCTACATCTAAGACGTGCTCGCGTTGTGTCGCAAGGCGAACAGCTCCATGCTGGAAAGTGAAAAGGTAATGCACATCCTCAAGGGCATCGCAGATGACGCGTTCAACATCCTCTTCTGCATGGATTGCTCTACCGTCGAGTCGGTGCTTCAAGTTTGCCGAAGATTCGAGCAGGCTAAACAACCACGCTTGGTACATCGCTTTGAGCGCCTTCCGAACACGGCAGCCACATTATCCTGTGATGATCTGGCTTCCCTGTAACAGCCTTCTCAGTCCCCATCAATGACTCGGATCGTCAGGCGAGAACTCGAGGCATTAGCTCCTGCACCATTCCCATCTCCAGTGCCTGACACCGTGGCCATGATACAGGCTGTTGTCCGACAGGAACTTTCCAACGTCGGTCTTTCCTCCAACCCCGTACCGCCCTCGTCATCATCGCATCCTGTTCCTGTAGTGGCTGCTGCAACCACTAGCCAAGCTCCCCCACGTCGCTACGTTAATCTCAATCCTATAGAGTGGCGCACCTCAGATAATAGGCCAATTTCTTTTATTTGCTGTCGGGCCGGCCACACTTCCCGTTATTGCCGCAGTCGAACCTTCCCCACACCTCGTTCCTATTACAACGCTGACCATCGGCACTACTACGGACCTCGACGCTTCCCTGCTCAACCTGAACAGCTCCGCCTCGCATATGCTGGACTTGGACACTTCCCTGCTCACCCAGATGAACCTCACACCGAAGCCGTCTCAAGTGTCCGTCGCTCCAGCCGATCTCCATCTCCGCGGTCCCGTCCAGCTCGTTCACCGCTGCCTCGTCGCAACTTCTCCCCATCATACGCCGGCGCCGACTCGGAAAACTAGCGAGTGCAGCGCCCGGGAGTGATGCTGCATTACCGACCCGGACTGTCAACTCGGAACCGATTCTCGCACCCAGACGTAACCTTATTGACATTTTCGTGGACGGAGTCTCAGTTTCTGCCCTTATTGACACTGGCGCCCACATTTCCGTCCTCAGTTCCTCGCTCCGTCAACGCCTCAACAAAGTCCTCACACCCGCTTCCTCATCTACAGTTCGTGTTGCTGATGGCAATACAGCTACTGTGATCGGTATGGGTGCTGCAAGAATCACCATTGCCGACCGCCATATCCCTGTCCTATTTACAGTCCTCACCAGTTGCCTTCACGACGTTATATTAGGACTCGACTTTTTAACTGCACATTCCGCGCTCATTGACTGTTCTGCTGGACTGCTTCATCTGGATCTGCCACTCTGTCCTGACAAACAGGCCACTGATACTTCACCGCTCCGTCTCCGCTCCTCTACATTTACTCGTCTGCCACCAGAAGCTGCAGTGTATGTGCTCATGTCGCCTTTCTCCTCCGTTCCTGATGGCGACTACGTTGTTTGCCCCATAACCGATGTGACACTGCAGCGTAGAATCGCTCTGCCTCATAGCATCGTGCACGTAGAAAATAACAACGCTTATATTCCAGTCTTGAACTTCGGCCTTTTTGTGCACGTTCTTCCCGAGGGCATTACTCTCGCCGAACTGACCCCACTGTCTGACGTCACACTTGCCGCTCTTTTTCCTGACCCTACCGCTAAAGTGTCGACACGACCTGCACCATCCCCATCTCCGGAGGCTCGCATATCAGGAATGGTTGCACCTAATTGGCGCCCTGACCGTGCTACAGCACTTACGAGTCTTCGGAATTCGTACAGCGATACTTTCGATTTTGGTTACCGCCCTTGAGAACAAACGTTCCTCGTTACTCATCGTGTCGACCCCAGAGACGCCCGCCCAATGCACAGAAGACCTTATCGAGTTGCCTTTCTAAACGACGCGTCATACAAGATTAAGTGGACAAGATGTTAGCAAAAAACATTATAGAGCTATGAATCAGTCCCTGGGCGTCGCCTATCGTGCTTGTTAAAAAGAAGGACAATACCTGGAGATTCTGCGTTGATTACCGACACCTCAACTAATTACAAAGAAAGACCTTTACCCGCTCCCCAGGATAGATGATGCCCTCGACTGCTAGCACGGTGCCAGCTATTTCTCTTCCATGATCTTCGTTCCGGTTATTGGCAGATCGCAGTCGATGAACGGGACCGGGAGAAGACCGCCTTCGTCACTCCCGATGGCCTGTATCAATTCAAGGTGATAACTTTCGGCTTGTGTAATGCGCCTGCAGCATTCGAGCGCATGATGGACTCTCTCCTGCGCGGCTTGAAATGGACGACGGGCTTGTGGTATCTCGATGACGTCATTGTATTTTCTGCTACATTCGAGAGCCATCTCCATCGCCTTGATGCCATTCTTGGCGTTTTCCGAAGGGCTGGCCTTCTGCTGAACTCGAAGAAATGTAGCTTTGGCCGACGTGAACTCAAGGTGCTCGGTCACGTGGTCAACGCCCGTGGCGTTCAACCCGATCCAGACAAAATACGTGCTGTAAGTGCATTTCCTACACCCCGTTGTACCAGTGACGTGCGTAGCTTTCTTGGGCTTTGCTCCTATTTTCGGCGGTTTGTACCTAACTTTGCGGAGACGCCTCGTCCACTCACCAATCTTTTGAAGAACGACGCTCCGTTTTGCTGGGACCAAGAACAATCCCAAGCCTTTTCTGCGCTCATTGCAGCCCTCACCAACCCGCCCGTCTTGGCACACTTCAATCCTTCGGCACCAACGGAGGTACGCACCGACACCAGTGCTCACGGTATTGGTGCCATACTCGCTCAGCAGAAGATGGGTTGCACTCGCGTCATTGCTTATGCCAGTCGCCTCCTTTCCGCGGCTGAACGGAACTACTCGATCACACAACGTGAGTGCTTAGCCGTCGTGCGGGCCATTACAAAGTTTCGCCCTTACTTGTTTGGCCGCCCGTTCTGCGTCATCACCGACGACCATGCCTTATGCTTGCTTTCTACGCTGAAGGAGCCTACTGGTCGCCTGGGTCGTTGGGCCCTCCGCCTTCAGGGATACACTTTTTCTGTCATCCACAAGTCTGGCCGGCTGCATGCTGACGCCGATTGCCTGTCCCGCAACCCGGTAGGTCCCCCACCTGCGAGCGAGTGTGACGATGACACACATGCTTTGGCCATCTCTGACCTTTCAAACATTCGCCATGAACGAGGCCAACAGCGGAACGAGGCCTGCAACGAAGCCGACGGACAGATGCACAAGGGCAAGACGTGGAACATGCTGCGGCACCTCCTCGACGAAACCAAGACCAAGGGCCACCAACACATTAACCTGGCCAGGATCCTACACAAGGCAATCTGTGAACACGGGGAAGACGAGGTCAAGCGGCGCTTGGACGCCAAGTACCTGCCGACCACCCCCATGGAAAGACACCCGGATTACCAAGGCAAAGAAAACGAGACGCTAGATCGCGGCACCCAGACCTGGGAAGTCAGAGTGGCCCTGCAGGATCTCAATGGAAGGTCTGCTGCGGGTCCCGATCGAGTGACCAACAGAGCGCTCAAGAACCTCAACGAAGCGGCCATCGAAACGCTCACGAACTTCTACAACAAGTGCTGGCAACAAGGAAGGCTACCCAAGCAATGGAAAGCAGCCAAGACGATCCTCATCCCCAAGCCTGGCAGGCCGCCCAACATAGAGAACCTCAGGCCGATCTCGCTCACTTCGTGCGTGGAAAAGGTCCTCGAGCACGTTCTCATGAACAGGTGGCAGCGTTACCTGGAAGAATCGGAGTTTTACCCAAATTCCATCATCGGGTTTCGGAACAAACTCGGGACGCAAGACGCCATGATCTTACTGAAGAACGAGATCATCGACGATACGACGAGCACCAAGGACAACAGAGCCGTACTCGGGCTGGACTTGCAGAGCGCTTTTGATAAAGTGAGGCACTCGGCTATCCTGGCCCAAGTATCCAGGCTAAACATGGGCAGGAGGACATACCAGTACATCAAAGACTTCCTGACGGAACGGACCACCGAAATCTGTGCGGGAGACCTGCAGCTCGAAGAGAAGAAGCTGGGCAGCGTCGGAACTCCGCAGGGGTCGGTAATCTCCCCGCTACTCTTCAACCTCGTGATTATCGGGGTGGCCACCCGGCTAGAAAGAGTAGCGGGAGTCCGGCACACCATCTACGCCGACGACGTTACGCTATGGGTACCGGGAGGAAGCGACGGACACATCGAGACAACGCTGCAAGAAGCGGTCAACGCCATCGAGGAGCAGCTGGACGGGTATGGACTCGTTTGCTCTCCGGCCAAGTCAGAACTGCTGGTGATTCCCCCGAAAGGAACGGACAGGAAAAGAAAGAATATAGAAGTCAAGTACGAGCGCCCCAAGATCACGGTCAAGACGGCAGGAGCACAAGTAATACCGGAGGTCGAGAAGATTCGAGTACTCGGGCTGCTCATCCAGCGAAACCGAGCCAAAGGTGAAACGGTCAACAAGCTCGCGGGCAAAGCGGCTGCGGCAATGAGACTCATCAAGAGGGTGTCCAACAGAAAAGCGGGGATGAAGGAGAAGAGCCTGACTAGGCTCGTTCAATCCTTCGCAGTTAGCCACATAACGTACGTGGCCGCCTTCCACAACTGGAGGCCGAGTGAACGTAACAAGATAGACGCCACCATACGCAAGGCGTATAAGGCGGCACTCGGTCTCCTCGGGGGCACGAGCATTGAAACATTCATGGCGCTGGGAGTCCACAACACGCTGGACGAAATAGCCGAAGCACAGAGAACGGCGCAACTCGAGCGTCTCTCTGAAACGAGAACCGGAAGACAGATACTGCGGGACCTTGGCCTCGAACCGAGGGGAAGGCAAGCAGCAGAAAGACGTGCCTATACCAGATAGCATCAACAGAAAGCTCAGGGTCTTCCCGATCCCGAAGAACGTGAACCCCGAGCACAACAGGGAGCGGAGGTTGGCGAGGGCCAGGGCTCTCGTAGACCTCCACGCCAGAGAAGAAGGCGCCGCCTACGTGGACGCGGCGGAGTATCGAGGGAACACCAACGCATACGCGGCGGTGGTTGTCGGGGCATCGACGGGTGCAACGAAGACCGCGGTGAGCGTCCGGACTCGAGAAGCGCACCGGGCGGAGGAGGTGGCCATCGCCTTGGCCGTTTCCGACCCCGGATGCACTACAGTGTTGTGTGACTCTAGAACGGCAGTGGAGAACTACGCCAAGGGTAGGGTATGTAGTGAGGCCGCGCGCATACTGCGCAAGGCCGAAGACATCGGACGCAAAAGTCCTGTGGTTTCCGGCCCACATGGGCAATGACGTGTCGGAACGCGGAAGCGTGAACCACAACGAGGCGGCCAAGTCGGCCGCGCGAGGACTAACCAACCGCGCGGCTGCAAGCACGGCCGACTCGGAGTCTTGGTCGCGGCGCAGTGCCAAGGACAAGATGACCACCTTCAACGAAATAGTGAAATGGTACAGACTGAACAGACAGACTATGCCGCCACCTCACCCGGGGCTTACCCGGAAGGAGGCAGTGTTATACAGACAGTTACAGACGGGGTCCCTGCTCACCCCGGTGCTAGCTAAGCACATGTGTCCGAGTGTGCACGCGAGCGACATGTGTAGACTGTGCGCGAAGGAGAGAGCCACCGCGGCTCACATTCTTTGGGACTGTAGCGTAAATCCGCGAGAAGCCAGCGAGAAGACGACGATCCCGCCGCAGCTAGAGGCTGCAACGAGGAGCTGTGATCAAGAGACACAACTCAAGGCCGTCCAGCAGGTCTCGGCAGCTCTAGAGAGGCAGCGATCGAGCGAAACCGAGGAGAGGGGAGGGCAGCACCCCCAAGAAGGGGGCGGCGGCCCTCTCGAACCCGCGGAAGTAGCGAGGGACGTAACAAGACCTCAAGGAGCACAACGCACGAGAATGACGTAGTGGCCGCGTCACGGTAAAAGCTTGTCCTCCCTGCTTAGAGGGAGCCTAACCGATTCTGCAGGCATTTTAAATAAAAGTTGTTCTCTCTCTCTCTCTTCGCCATGAACAGCGCTTAGATCCCAATCTTTGCAGCATAATCAATCACCGCAGCACTGATCACCTTGATGCTACCCTTGCTCTGTTTGTGCTCAACAACGACACCTTATACTGACGGAATATGCGACCAGATGGCGCCAAGCTTCTGCTTGTAGTCCCCGAACACCTGCGTACCACCGTTCTTCAACAGATGCACGACGCACCCACAGCGGGTCATCTTGGCGTATCTCGTACGTACGATAGCGTCCGCCGCCGCTTCTTTTGGCCAGGCCTCTATCGCTCTGTTCGTCATTACGTTGCTTCTTGTGACCGGTGTCAGCGACGGAAGAAGCCCTCGGCTATGCCTGCTGGATCACTGCAGCCGATCGACATCCCAGTAGACCCGTTTTCCCGAGTTGGCCTTGACCTCCTCGGGCCTTTTCCACTTTCTGCGTCGGGGAATAAATGAATTGCAGTGGCCACGGATTATACTACGCGCTACGCTGTAACCCGAGCGATACCCACCAGCTGTGCAACTGATGTGGCTGCGTTTTTTCTCCACGACGTCATCCTGCTCTGTGGTGCTCCACGCCAGCTGCTCACTGAATGTGGCCGTTCCTTTCTTGCTCTAGTTGTCGACGGAATTCTTCGGTACTGCTCCATTAAGCACTATTTTACCACCGCTTGTCATCCACAAACGAACGGCCTCACCGAACGCCTCAACCGCACGCTAACGGACATGCTGTCTATGTATGTCTCGGATGATCACCGTGACTGTGATATTAATTTGCCGTGTGTAACGTTCGCGTACAATTCCTCTCGTCACGACACAATGGGCTACTCACCGTTTTATCTTCTATACGGCCGCGACCCTCCCCTTCCTTTTGACAGCGTATTGCCTCCCACCGCTAACGCCAGTTGCTACGTTCGTGACGCCATCTCCCGAGCTGACGCAGCCCGTGTTATTGCTCGCCGACGACTGGTCTCCTCCCAAAATTCTCAAAAACGGCGCCATGATACTCGCCACCGGGACGTCCACTACTCTCCGGGCTCTCTCGTCTTGCTCTGGACTTCTGCTCGTAAAGTTGGGCTGTGTGAGAAGCTCTTGCCACGCTACGCAGGACCCCACCGTGTTTTACGGCCAGTCACCCCTGTGACATACGAGGTCGCCCCTGTACATCCGCCGCGACCGTCCTCTATGCCACGCACCGAGATTGTTCATGTCGCCAGAATGAAGCCGTACTACCCCTGCAGTAGTTCGTCCTAGTGCGCACCGGGACTGTGCTTTTCGTGGGAGGGGGGGGGGGTAATGTGTCATATATGCCCTGCATCGCTGGACGTTAAAGACGATAACGATCACAAACATTGACACAGAAAAGGACAAAGTGGTAGCAACGTTTAGTGCTAGAACGCTGTTGTGATTCTGTGCTTTGTGTGCTACGTCAACCTGGACTAACCTTCGTGCACTAACCTTGCCACGTATCAATATTATTACCGATACGCCATAGTCGGCTACCATCCATGCCTACTAATGATAATTTCTTTATATAGCAGATAGATGATCAGGGCATTGAAACAGAAATATATCGAGAGAATCTTATTCATAACAGATGCCACTTGCCATTATTATTATATTATAAGCCCACGGTTTTGGAGTTCTTAAAGGATATATCCAATGTCTGCCTAAGTGAAGCAATAAGGACTCAATAGAACATAAAATTTCATCTTTCAGTAACTGATTGCTATCAATCGAGAATAAATATGAATTAATACAGGTTACAAGAACTGCCCATCCATGACAAGGTGTCATATTCAATGAAATTTCTTTGAGTGTCAAAATATATTATTTTGTCTAAAACAAAATCACCTTGCAACATATTTCCACAGACTTTATATGTATATCACAGCATATTTTGCATATCTCTAGTGCACTTATAAAAATGCCCATGAACTGACTTACACTGCTAGCGTCAAAAATTGTGACACTAAGGGTCTGCATCAGAATCACACTCTACAGGGAATTAGTCTTGTCACCAAAATCTTTTTCTTTTTCGTGGCACAAGCAATTGATGACAGAGGTTGAATGCCACTCTCATCGTTGCTGTTATGACCAACTTTGGGTATGATTCATGACAAATATTTTAAACTTTGATAGTTGAAAATAGCCTGACTGATACTAGGCGTGTTTTTATTTGTATTGCTTTAATTTGTGACTTGCTGGGTAGTGAAAACGTTTTTATAATGTTTCTCAAATTACGGCCAGAAAACGAAATTTTACCTACTTTGCCGGGCTTAATTTCAAATAGGCTTATGGCAGAGCAGCAATAATTCCACAGTATGTTCTCAGCATGGTTACCTATCAAGCAGCTAAAGACAAAATTTATATCGCGCTGATTACCATCGCGCTGATTTCCAGAAAACAGCAAACAATGAAAGTTTCTGATGACAACAAACAAAACCCCATTTTTGATATCCTTCAAATTTATCCGCCCTTTCTCCTCTGCTTCAGCTTTTTAAAATCACTGAAATGTGTTCAAAATTTAGTTGCACTATAAATATAACCACTTTCATAAGGGCCCTGTGCAAAGCTTACGCACTACGCAGGTATGAATATTCTACAGCATTTGTGAATCGCCTATGATTTGTAAGATTATTCAATATATTGTAACAGAGAGAAATATATTTACTACACAGGATTAAATATATATGCATTGACAGACAGTCAAGCAACCAGCCTGTGAGGGCCCAGCGTACAGTGCACTTGCATTCACCTTCCACAAACGAGCACGTCACTTCGTCCTCACAGTTCTGCACCCGTAAAAATACTGCATCTACTCATTTTTTCACGACGTCGCAGATTAGCTGTGAGACAAAACAATGAATGTTTCGGAATTATTTTTGTACGGTAGAGTATAGCAGACGTTTTTGCAATCACCTTTACAATAATACGGATTACACAAAACGATGATAAAGATCAATTAAGAAGCCACTATTTCAAATATTTTACTGAAAGTATAGAACTGTTAAGGACATGAAGAACTGCCTCATTAAAACAGACTGTTTCTTGGCTGAAATCATTTATTCGAATGATTCGACGTGCAAATTATTTTCATTTCTTTACACACACTTTCCTCTTTGAAATCCCGGCTATGAGTGCTGGCATGAAGTGTGAACAGCAGATCGAACGCGCGTGTCGTTCGCACGAGGCCTGCATAGAGAAGATTATTTCTAGTTCGCTGCATTCTAGCAGTATCAAAATATTCATAGATGGGCCACTATTAGATTTTCTTTACCATGCAGTCAAGCGCTCAGGAATTGGGTGCGCATATTGCGTAGTGTGTATAAGCATATACTGGCTACGTCTTGAGCGAAGTTAGGTGAAGAGTGCCCGTTGAATATGCCGAGTAATGGTGCAGTGGTACCCGCTTCCATACGCATGTACTCTCCAATCTTGAAGGTGAATGGCGCGCAGTTGGTGGCAAGGAATTTGCGCGGTATCTTGTGCCAAAGTATACCTTTTTTTCTAAGTGGTGGTGGGGGGGGGGGGGGAGGAGAGATTTCATAACTTGCGTTCTCCGTCTATAACAATAATTCGTAATGACACGTGCATAAACCCAATTCTCATCAGTATTGTTTCAATTCAATCACATGGAAATAAATGTATCGGTTAAGTTTGGTAGTAAAGTACAATTAAGCATTCACAGGTTTTAGGTACGAAACCATAGTGCCATGCGAGCCGTAAACATGGCACGGAAATGCAGTATACGCGAAGCATCTTCAACACGCCGCCTTTTTATTCCGCGAATGATTTATATATATTTGTTTATATTGGTGGGTGAGGAAAAGAAGGGGCAGTGTCTCCATTCTCTGTGGACACCTGCAGTTGTCAGATGTGCATATGTCGTCGGATTCAATCGGAATCACAAGCTAGCCTCCATCTGGACTAGAATAAAGGATGTAAAATTGGGAGCAAAATGGTATGACACCACACTGAACGTTAGACAAAGTATACGATCCCGCATACTTGGGCACAGCAGTCATGCGCCGTGAATACTGCACCACCACAACAGCGCAACAGCTGTCTGCAGCACTAAGAAGGTATGGACGACCCGAGAAATCTTTAGAATTGTACGTATTTCATGATTGAGCTCATGCTTTACTGTACGTCGCTTGGCGAAAGGAGCGTAGGGGCATATTCGTGTGGTGTAGCCATCCTGAAAATAACATAGGTCGTCCTTACCTTTCGTAGTGCTGAAAACAACTTGTGAAACGTATCCAGTATTGCTTTCATAGCTCAGTATCGAAAGACGTTCGCGATACAGGTGTTCGAGAAAAGATTCACGTAAAGAGACCCTTTTCGTGTAATTCAAAAATAACCATGTTCCTTGCATTAACATTTTCTTTTATTTAGAAGGAAAAGTACACATATAGCAGTAATGTATAAACCTATATTAAAATAAATAATATGTGTTGTCTTTATTTCAAGAATATTTCTGTGCTCAAAACAGAAAATCTTCGTCTGTGTTGTGTTATTTACCAATCATTTTTACAGTGAGCGTTCGTTTGCAATTTTGTCTCGGACATCTGTGGCCAGGTGCGCTGTTTATCATGTTTAGCTTTTCATTTATGTCTTAACCTTTAGTACAGTATTGCAATAAATATACGCTCTTGTGTCTTCAATATACACTCGTTACATGTCAGAAAAAGCACGACCGACTAGCTCTCTTGGCTCCTCTCGTGCATATATCTGGAATAACAAAATACATGCATTAGTTGCAAGGGGATAAGCACCAACCAGTATTCGTACTTACGCTGTTCAGATGATAACACATGCTACTTATCAAGATTGCTATAGGTTAGTGCGTGGTTTCAATACATTTTGTATTCAAACCACGCACTCTCTTCGTGGAAGAAGTAGGGTGTATAAACAAATTATTCCATTTACATACATGCCACCTGTGGGCCTCTAGTAGCTATGTAAACGAGTGAAATCTACTGAACGTTCATTTAAATGTGCCCTGTATCTCCGCTGCCAGCACCTTCTTTATCTTCAATGCCTGCTCTCATATGACAGTGCCTCAGACATACATGCTATCGATGATGAGTAACAGGACTCAGCTTGTACTTTATTTCAGGAAATGACACCTCAAATTCCAGCAACATACGCTAGTGGTTGTACAAAGGTGATGTTTAGACATTTGTTGCATCTCGCAGAGCAGCAAATCCTTTAAAACCATTAAGTTGTTTGAGGCCGTTTTGTTTAGTATTAAGGCTACTACATGTAATATTCCTTACGACAGCCCAATCATTTTGCTTTGGTTAATTTCTTCGTGAACTTCAGTCATTCATGGCAGTTTAGCAGCAGTTATGTTTTTTTTTTAATCTACGATTGCCTGCTTTGGTCATTTGCGCTCTTAGTATCACATCAGAATTGTGTATGTAACAGTCATCATCCTAGAGAACGTAATTTTTTTTAGTAACACATTTTAAGTGGCAACAACACAGTTAAGCTAATGTAATTCATAGAACATAGATCACTGCTCATTCGTATTACAATTGGGCTAGATATATAGCTAATAGGACTACTTAAATGGTAATATTGATTTCCCCCACTCTAGGGGGAACCATCGTCGTCTTTCTGTGCTTTCCAGAGTAAGAGAGTTGATAATTTGTTTAGTATATAAGCAATGTAGGTTATGAGAAGATTGGTTTTTTGAAATTTACTGGGAGAGGATAGATTAGTGAAGCGAGCATCTGAAAAAATTAATTGCTTGCATTTGTCGAAAATCCTTCACTCTCTGCTACTGACAATTGCTAAAATATTTTTTTCTGTTAAAGAGATCTAAATAGGCTCCATGACCTGCTAAAAGCCAATTGCTGCATGCAGGAATAAATGACTGAAGAGCAACTTCATGCTTGCACACAAATGAAAAGGATTGGGTATCCAGCATGTCCAGAGCAGCCAATTAGCAGAGAAGCTCATATACAGATTTCTGCAAATGGTCCATTATTTCAATGACGTGTTCTTGATTAGGTTAATTTTTTATGTGGTTTATATGTCTAATTTAACGAAGACATTTAGGCTATGAGCAATGCCATAGGTAAGCTAAGGCCTTTGGAAATTTCAGACACTTCGGGTTCCTTAACATGCACTGAGAATGCATTGATGAATTTTCATTTGTCCCTGTCGAACATCAGCTGCCGTGGCCGAAATTTGATCCGGTGTCCGGGGGTTCAACAGTCGTGTGCTTTAACTGCTAAGCCACTGCGCAGGGGCATACCTTTTGCGTAGCCTGAAAGAGAGCCAGCAGCAAGCAGAACTTTGACCTGCTCTCGTAAAAGTGGAAACATAGACATGAAATTCAATGACAGCTTTTTCAGGTCGGTGGCTAAGTATTGTCAAGTGACGATGCGCAAAAATGGATTGCATATGAAGTACTCACGATCACACACATGTTTAAGTTTTATTGTAGCAGAAAAATTAAGTCGTACAACCTGAGGTTTACTGCGGGATGCATGCCGGTGAAAGATATGATGTATTGAGATATCGGCTGATAGGTGGGAGCAACCGTACTGTTTGAAGGAATCTGTGCAGATAACAATGCACAGAGCATAGTTGTGCCAGGAAGCAGAGCGCGTCTTGTTTTGCAGCCTGCTGAGCACAATAGGGTGCCAGACGTTCTGTGAGTTGAAACATGGGGTTATGATTGAAGGCAGTTCTGAATATGCAGTAGCGTGCTCTAGCCTGAGTGATTGCATCCAAATTGGTAACAATGATTCCTTGAGGTAGATATTCAAATCTTTGGCAAAGCGACAATGCTGAGCTAGCACTCATTGGTTGGTGACTGTCGGTTAACGTTGGTGGGTTAAGAATAGAGCGTGACGTTTTATAAGCCTTCAGTGCTTGCAAGTTGTGTGAGTGACTGGCTTTGAGCCGACGAGCATAATGATGCTGCGGCATCAGCTTCCCAGTTGTGTTGAGTTATACACTCTCTTATAAATCTATGATGTTCGGCCTGTGTGGACGGAATGTAAGATCCCCATATCCACTTGCTTCAACACAAACACATTGGGTCCAATCAAGATGTGGACACTAGATGATGATGAAACATTAGATTTGATAAACAAGACAGCTGTAGAGATGCCCTCACAGATTAGTGTGCAACGAAGGAGCCCGCACCATTCGTGTTTAGAGAAACTTGTTTTTATTGAACGCGATGCCTGATGAGCTTGCTTTTTACCGAAAAAAGCCAAGTAGTTGCCAATCTTGACTGGTGAAATGTCAAAATCAGAATTGTTACGCCCATATTTTTTTGTAGCGGCGTAACTGGTAGACAAAGATGATTAGCACTCGCCGCCAGTTTACACTAACGTCCCCAGCTGTTCGCAACTGACATGCATGTTCTTTTACCCGCCGAAAGCTGAAGACCAATGACTGAAGCGTAATGAGAGGCTTCCATATAGGCTCATAGGGACGCAGCCTCTTTAGTAAGCGGGTGTCTCATAGCCTGAGTCGGTTTGGCACGTAAAACTCCATAAACCAAACCACCTTGAGCATGCAGGTCTTATTGAGTGCTACATATCATAAAGTGATCAGCATATAGCAAAACCATAATTTCCGGAATATCGTGTACGTACCATGATCGTCGGGGGAATGCAGTATTAAACTGCGTCTGTGACAATACTGATTATAAGGCGCTGCTGAATGTCACTGTATATGTCCCCATGTTTTAATGAGTGATATTTCATAAGCGTACAAGTATTATTTAAAAAGGCATGGCTCTTACCTGAGAAGACCATGCAGCCTTTTCAAAAAGACGGCAATATAGTTAACGAAAAGAGGAGAATAGACTAAATGAGTCCTTTTAGTCCCCATTGAGTCACTTCTTGTTACAATTAGTATAGTTTTGAGGCTCTCGAGTAGTCGCTCTAAAATGAATTTGAGGTTTATCTCGCTTAGCTAGAACATGATATCTCCATTTAATTATGTTCTCATGTGCAATCAAAAACGTGCATTGACACATTCAGCCTAATTAAGTGAAGTAATAGCTCTACTATTAGTTTAGTATTTCAAAATTCATGCCACAAAGCTAGTTTCCACCCAGTATACTTGCTTATACAATTAACAACAGCTATATCAATGCCAAGAAAATTTATTTACAAAGCTAGAAATGTACGCTAACAAGATTTTACATATCGATCGGACATTCTACGCTCGCGCACTGCACACACACTTTTGTTGATCGTTGATAGCTCATCCACATGACTTCGTCCTCAGTTTCTCCTAACGCTATTCAGAGATGCACATCAAAAGAAAGCACTAGAAATGAATGAAATGTACAAAACCTAATCATAACAACGCACACAAAGTGGTGCACAGATTATTTTAGCCCTACCAGCCATGCTGGAAACCCGACCTGTTCTGGACTGCGGGGATTTTTTTTTTCTTTTCTGTCAATTCGACCTTTGCAGGTCATTAGTTTGTTTGAAACTTTAAGCCCTCGAAGGAGCACAGCAGGTTTAGCAGAGCCTCTTCAAACGCACACCCCTGAGAAAGCCGGGTGCCGGGCCGGGGGACGCTTGTACCCATTTTACCGGTGGGTGTCCGGAGGCGGGTTTCGAACTGGCCACCTTCCGCAGTCGAGACGGGCGCCCAAACCACTCGGCCACGACTGCGTACCTGTACACAGGTACGTGCAGTGTGAGAACACAAATGGGTGTGTTAGGTAATAGTTGATACTGATCTTAAGCCTTCGCTAAGGAGCCTGTCTTATAGAACCCAATAAAAAACACAGCAACAGCTGGAAGGAGTCAGTTGGCAAATACAAAAAAGGTGCAAATAAATTTGTGCTCTTACAATAGGTGTGCTCAGGAACTGTATTGTTACATGTATTTGGCAAACAGCCATTTGGGCATTTCCTTCTGTTCAAAGAGCACACAGTGCTCAGAAATTTGAGCTAAGCACATGTGAGCACATGGTCGAAAGGGTTTAGAAAAAAACATGCCAATACTTTAAATAATTTATTTCTGTTTTCAGTTCATATTATTTTTTCTGACTGCCTTAGCTGTCTCACACTGCGAAAGTGTTCGCAATGCGAAGTTCGCGTCGTAGCGAAATTGAAAGCTGCTTTTGGGTGTTCTTACGTTTTATTGTTATGTTTGCATCATTTCCTTATTGTCTCACATTTTCGATGTAGCAACAATTTTTCAAAATATCACAATATTTTAAAACAGCAAAACCAGGAAACATAAACCAAAACCAGGTTTCGACCAACTTGTGAAGTCACGTCAGACCAACCTATGACATCCCGGTATGGCTGAGGCGCCAATTGTGTATGCATTGGCTAAATTTGAAATTTTACAGCTAGAGTAACTATTTGTCTGAAATGCCCGAAAGAAAGATCAATATACACAGCTGTGCATCTAGTGCCATCACGAACCCAGGGTTATCAGTAAAAACGTTCCTAATTGAGAGCATAAAATGAGAGCTCTTAAAACCATTATGTCCTGAAACAATACCTCGATTCTGGATAATATTTTCTCAAAGTGACCTGAAAACTGAGAAGAACGAACACTTATGAAGTTACAGTAAGATGTGAGGAAGGCAAATATTTCCGCAGTTGCAATATAAAAGAACAAAATATGTGCCATTTACTGTGTTATACATTAGGCGTATAAAATTTCATTTGCCCCATTCTAGAACATGTTCTTCAATTTCTACAGGGATGCACTTTTCTGAAAGGCCATGCAATGTGATGGAGCATTAGCAGTTTTTAAAGGTAATAAGGAAATAATTTGCCAGCTGCTAGCTTAATAAATTATATATATTTTTTTACAATTCCTGCACAAACTACTGTATAAAGTATTGGTAACTTTTGTTGCAAATATATATTACTGATTGCCATCAGGATAGTTTTAGAAATGCCTTTCAAGAGATACAGCACTTCAAAAAAAATTTAAATTGAATAAACAACCACAATTAACCCTTTGTATATTTAAAGATTATTCTGGTGAAAGTGGCTTTTATTCAGTAGGCTATATGCACTAACCTTGAATTTGATAGCTCTTGATGTGCTCTGCACATATTGAAGTGATTCATGTGTGTTCTCACAGGACAGTTAAATAAACAACAATTGTGAATACATGCAATCTAATTTCAGCAAAAGAAAGCATACTGAAGTGTTTCATGTTAATCTGCTAAATACATCCCCTCCGATGAGCTACACTGAACCAACCTTTTTTTGTATATACTGATAGGAGTCAATTCTTCGTCTCTAAGACCACTAGTAATCTGACTGGAGAGGCCGACAGGTGCTTATGAATTTATTATAACTTCTGCATAGTAGCAAGAAGTGAGTGCATTGCACTAGCGTTTAACTCCCGACTCGGTCGATGTCCCTAGAAGTTGTCTCCTGTTAAATGCCTTGGAGTCTGTTTTCAGAAGCATTTGTGATGGAGTGAATGCTGATAAGACCGCAGACAGTTTCTGAAAAGTAATTGGCATTTGAGTAAAAGACCCTAGGAAAAAATCTGTTACCGAAAAGAAATTTCCTTCAAGAGCAACGTTTTGGCTATGGTGGCTGACAGCAGCTGAGCACAGTTGAATCTCAGTCATAAGAACCCCAAACAAATGATATATTACCTATTCATTTGTTGTTGCGTCAACTTTTTGAGAAAGGAAGTAGTAAGAGAGAGCAAAGAAGCTAAAAATGTAGCTCTTGCTTTAGGTTTCCTGCATTACCCTAATTCTTACAGCTGTTGAAACAGAAGCAACATAGGATATCCAGCTTTAGTTTACCTAAACATATTGTTACGGTGTAGTTCAGCTTGTAGCAGAGGGCGGACACGGAAGACAAGGCTTGCAAACAAACGTTTTTCTGCAGGCACCAGCCGACGCTGTTGAACGTCGTCTTCTCTCAAACTCACGAGAGTCTTCTCCTTTCCTTATGCGTATGCACCGCCTAATGGGACACTACCCCGTCGGCTGAAAAGCACCGTCCTGGTGCGTACTAGCGTCCAAATCAGGATCCAAGTAGTACGGCTTTAGGAGTGCAAAACGGACCGTCTCGGTGCGTGGTGTAGAGGCATGGCGGGCGGGATGCAAGGGCGCAATTTCGTATGTAACTGGTGTCACTTGTCGTAAAATACGGTAGGGTCCTGTATAACGGGCCAAAGTTATTCCGAGAGGCCAACGCGGCGAGCTGGGGTCCAAAGCAGCACGAGAGCGCTGCAAGAATACTCGGTGTTGCGATGACAGGAATCATAGCGACGTTTCTGGAAGTGCTGGGAGGCTGCGAGTCGGTTGCGAGCAACAACGCGGGCAGCATCAGCTCGGGCTATGGCGTCACGAGCATGTGAGCTGGCAGTGGTAACAGACGGGAGCAGGCTGTCAAAAGGAAGCAGAGGAACCTAATGTGACAATATTAACAAACGGGTAAATATTTCTTCTCCTTACTCATTTAAAAACTCCATCTTGCTGCTATACACCTGATTTTAAAGAAGCACAGTTGGTTCAGATGCCACGTCGATACATGTTAACACTTTATAGTGACAGTTTTTATGCAGGCATTTGTGAGCCTGTCAAGTACTTTATATAATGCACGGAATAGCACATAAAATTGTAGAAATGTTTTCTATACAACTGCAGCTTAAAAACTGCAATGCTTATATATTGAGGGTGGAACTGTAATTCGTGCAAAAGTTATTGAGTTGCCCTGGGAAGTGACAGTTCCACAGTTTATTAACACCGAAATGTCACCTTCTCAAAGTGGAAATACATTGCTATCAAGAAAGTACAGATGATTACTAAATGTAAGCATGTTTTTTGTCTCCACGTATGTGTGCCTAGCCATCAAAATATTGTCCTCATACAATACTAAATATACATTAGCGTTTGCACGATGAAGTGTTGTTTAGCAGTGTTAATCGATGTGGATAAATGTCTGCTGTGGCTGATTGTGCTGTTCATTTTCCGCTCCAGCCAATGTTTATATTGGGAACAATTCAAAACTAAAAGTGTTTATTATAGTAAATAGGTGCAAAATAAATTCTCTTAAGATAAACAGTAGAGCTGTGTGATCTTTTTATGGTTTTCGTTTTGAATAAATCATGCCTGATTTGCATTCCTCAGTCTTTCTTGACATTTGGAGAGCTGCAAAAGCTTGAAAATGAATAGAATCTGGAAAGTTGCAATTTGTGACTAGCCATATAGTCAAAGCCAATGACATAATTATTGCGAGTAGTCCAAAAATAAGGAGTGTAAAACAAAGCTCCAGGATCACGCATGCTTGTGTGTAACCACGTATTGTATTCTAGTAGGAATACAGCGTTCTATAGAATTAAAGTAGAGCACGGTGTGTGAATCTATGAAGGTATGAAAGCACGTTCATACCTTCATGGTATGGGTTACTATGTATATGTAAAATTTGTAAGTTCTTTTGATGTCTCCCCTGAGTGTAATGTTTTGAAATCGAAATATAGAATACACTTGCAATGCACTCACCTACAGCAGAAGTTTCTGAAGGTTAATCCACGGCCGAGTTATACATTAACTTCATGATCTGGTTACAACTTAGTTTAATAACGCACCACACTCAAGGAGAGTCCACGTTATACAATTGCCTGAAGCGTAGGAGGTCCCTATGCGTACCTGACAGCTTGCATTTATGGATAATAAGCCAGGCAAATCTTCAAGTGAGAAGTAGACAATCCCCTACGTGCATGTCCTAAGACATAGTGTCATGCATCCCGCTGGGTAGTAATGCCATTATTTAATGGCACCTTAAAATCGTATTACAAATTTTCCTTTCCATATGCTCTGGCCCGGTATTGACTTCGACAATTTACATGCTTATTCTATGCGTATACATATTCTGGCCTGTTGTAGTATATGCGTATGTTGCATGCTATAGTATCTGGTCCCAGTTTTTATAGTCTGTCGACGTACACAGAACACTTACCAGCGATGGTCGTATTGAGCCGCTCACCAAGGACCTCCTGCAGCTTGTAAGCTGTATTATCAGCAAAGTGTCAAAGAAACCGGATCAGCCAAGTAAACAGGTTGAATGGCACCAACACACAATTAGTGCGTGAAGAGGACACTGCTTGGCCAACCGACTCTGCAGCGAGATTTCAGACAGCGAAGAAGAGTAGTGCATGCCAGTCTTCCGAGCTCGACCATATATTTCTGCATCCCAATTCTTGACCGATCCACTTGTTTCGGTATGTGTGATCAATAAAGAGAAAACCATGACGTCATGGCGCCAGTATTTAAGATTGCGAAAATATATAATAGAAAATGTATTGAGGAGCTCGGGCCTGCATTGGCAGGGTCCTCAGTCTGGAATTTCTTTCGCTAAAGCCGCCGCCCGACATATCTGAAGGGAAGACCTTTCTACCAGCGTTGATAGGGCCGCCTCCATTGTGCCCACGCTGCTTTAGTGCGTACCACTACTAACCGTAATCATGGATTTCGCCAATATCTGTCCGAAGTCACTTAAACCACTCAGCATTGCGGTGGCGGAACGGCCGCGCAGTTGCAGCAGAGGCCGCTCTCTCTCTCTGTCCATCCGTCTCTCCGTAAACTTGAACAGAAGGGAGAGAAAGTCGCGACGCCCGCATTACGCGCTTTAACACTTGAAGGAAAGAAGCCAACAGTCGGCCAGGCCAAGGAAAGCGTTGGAAATGGTACTTTATGTCTTTTTTTTTTCTTCTTAATGTTTACTTGGACAATCACAGAATTTAGTAGTGTAATCTGTTTAGGGGAAAGATAATTGAACACAAAGTAGAAGAAAAAACAACGTGCCGATGGTGGGAACCGAACCCACGACCTCCGAATATCGCGTACGGTGCTCTACCAACTGAGCTACATCGGCCGCTGTCACCTCTGCTACTTGCCTGGGTATTTATGTTGTCTGTATACAAACCTTGAGAGTGTTAACCAGCGCCACCCTCAGCCAAAGCAGCGGACGTGGAACGTCCTTTGTTACCGCCAGCGTCACGTAGAACGTGATCAAGAGCGAGGACGAAAGCTGTGCTAGAACCCTCTTACGCTACCTATGGCTTCAAGACTGCCAGAACCGAGACCCTCGCAAGCTACAAGCAGATCAATTAAGGGGAAATGAGGGTGCTCGTTATAATACATGAAGGAAAGAAGCCAACAGTTGGCGAGGCCAAGGAAAGCGTTGGGGATGGTACTTTATGTCTTTTTTTTTCTTCTTAATGTTTACTTGGACAATCACAGAATTTAGTAGTGTAATCTGTGTAGGGGAAAGATAATTGAACACAAAGTAGAAGAAAAAACTACGTGCCGATGTTGGGAACCGAACCCACGACCTCCGAATATCGCGTCCTGTGCCCTACCAACTGAGCTACATCGGTCGCTGTCCCCTCTGCTACTTGCTTGGGTATTTATGTTGTCTGTATACGAACCTTGAGAGTGTTCACCAGCGCCACCCTCAGCCAAAGCGGCGGACGTGGAACGTCCTTTGTTACCGCCAGCGTCACGTAGAACGTGATAAAGAGCGAGGGCGAAAGCTGTGCTAGAACCCTCTTACGCTCCTATGGCTTCAAGACTGCCAGAACCGAGACCCTCGTAAGCTACAAGCAGATCAATTAAGGGGAAATGAGGGTGCTCGTTATAATACATGAAGGAAAGAAGCCAACAGTCGGCGAGGCTAAGGAAAGCGTTGGGGATGGTACTTTATGTCTTTTTTTTCTTCTTAATGTTTACTTGGACAATCACAGAATTTAGTAGTGTAATCTGTTTAGGGGAAAGATAATTGAACACAAAGTAGAAGAAAAAACAACGTGCCGATGGTGGGAACCGAACCCACGACCTCCGAATATCGCGTCCGGTGCTCTACCAACTGAGCTACATCGGCCGCTGTCCCCTCTGCTACTTGCTTGGGTATTTATGTTGTCTGTATACGAACCTTGAGAGTGTTAACAAGCGCCACCCTCAGCCAAAGCGGCGGACGTGGAACGTCCTTTGTTACCGCCAGCGTCACGTAGAACGTGATCAAGAGCGAGGGCGAAAGCTGTGCTAGAACCCTCTTACGCTACCTATGGCTTCAAGACTGCCAGAACCGAGACCCTCGTAAGCTAAAAGCAGATCAATTAAGGGGAAATGAGGGTGCTCGTTATAATACATGAAGGAAAGAAGCCAACAGTCGGCGAGGCCAAGGAAAGCATTGGGGATGGTACTTTATGTCTTTTTTTTTCTTCTTAATGTTTACTTGGACAATCACAGAATTTAGTAGTGTAATCTCTTTAGGGGAAAGATAATTGAACACAAAGTAGAAGAAAAAACAACGTGCCGATGGTGGGAACCAAACCCACGACCTCCGAATATCGCGTCCGGTGCTCTACCAACTGAGCTAAATCGGCCGCTGTCCCCTCTGCTACTTGCTTGTGTATTTATGTTGTCTGTATACGAACCTTGAGAGTGTTCACCAGCGCCACCCTCAGCCAAAGCGGCGGACGTGGAACGTCCTTTGTTACCGCCAGCGTCACGTAGAACGTGATCGAGAGCGAGGGCGAAAGCTGTGCTAGAACCCTCTTACGCTACCTATGGCTTCAAGACTGCCAGAACCGAGACCCTCGTAAGCTACAAGCAGATCAATTAAGGGGAATTGAGGGTGCTCATTATAATACATGAAGGAAAGAAGCCAGCAATCGGCGAGGCCAAGGAAAGCGTTGGGGATGGTACTTTATGTCTTTTTTTTTCTTCTTAATGTTTACTTGGACAATCACAAAATTTAGTAGTGTAATCTGTTTAGGTGAAAGATAATTGAACACAAAGTAGAAGAAAAAACAACGTGCCGATGGTGGGAACCGAACCCACGACCTCCGAATATCGCGTCCGGTGCTCTACCAACTGAGCTACATCGGCCGCTGTCCCCTCTGCTACTTGCTTGGGTATTTATGTTGTCTGTATACGAACCTTGAGAGTGTTCACAAGCGCCACCCTCAGCCAAAGCGGCGGACGTGGAACGTCCTTTGTTACCGCCAGCGTCACGTAGAACATGATCAAGAGCGAGGGCGAAAGCTGTGCTAGAACCCTCTTACGCTACCTATGGCTTCAAGACTGCCAGAACCGAGACCCTCGTAAGCTACAAGCAGATCAATTAAGGGGAAATGAGGGTGCTCGTTATAATACATGAAGGAAAGAAGCCAGCAGTCGGCGAGGCCAAGGAAAGCGTTGGGGATGGTACTTTATGTCTTTTTTTTTCTTCTTAATGTTTACTTGGACAATCACAAAATTTAGTAGTGTAATCTGTTTAGGGGAAAGATAATTGAACACAAAGTAGCAGAAAAAACAACGTGCCGATGGTGGGAACCGAACCCACGACCTCCGAATATCGCGTCCGGTGCTCTACCAACTGAGCTACATCGGCCGCTGTCCCCTCTGCTACTTGCTTGGGTATTTATGTTGTCTGAAATACTTGAGGTCATTGTTTGCAAGGGAGGGGATAGGGAATATGAAGATTGGGGGGCACCACAACCCTAGGGGCGGAGCGGCCGCATAGTTGCACCCAGTGAGGGGGTGAGACAGTAAGAGAGGGGCGTGTTGTCGGGTGTATTGCGGGCGTGGCGGCCGTCACTGGGCGACATTGCACAAGCATGTGCTACTCTGGAGAGGGCAGTCGTGTGTCGCTCGCGCGTCCTCAATTTCGGCATCTCTGCCATCGCACCAGACACTCCTCAGCCTTCACGGACAGCAGACGTTTACGTGCGGTGCTCCCTGGATCAAAGCTCCAAACCTCAAGCCGCATCGTGAAGCAGCTTGTGATACCCTCCGTGCCTCTCTCCTTCTCTCCCACTATAATAGCACCCCAGACCTTTTTGCCGCAGTTTAAAATGTAAAGGGGTACTTTGTGCCTGTTATCGTTCATTTCTGAAAATAATGTAAGGATAGCCGAGGATGCCGCGACGCCGCGCATTTGCTTCGCGTCGCAATGGATAAAGCCGGGCCGTCTGGCACTGCCGCGCAGGTTCGCCGTGCTCGACGTGCTGAAGTACAACGGTTACGAAAACAGTGGGATTGTGAGTCTACTGACTTTCATAATGCAGCTGAACGGTGCAGGTATATAGAAGCACAAAGAATGAGAAAGCGTGCCGAGCGTGCTCAGGAAACTGCTCAAGACACTGAGCGTAACCGTGTAACTCAGAAGCGAAGAGGAACAAACATGCGGTAGAAACTCCAGGACAACGGGCTGTGCGACTGCAAGCGACAGAAAAGTATAGTAGGGATAAGAAGTGCGAAGCACCTACTTCGCATTTTATTAACTATGCAAATCGGCGGTAATTTTTTATAACCCGACAGCGTTATACGTCCCGTTTGCCGATAATGCGGCGTTGGTTGACGGTGTCAGCGGCCGTCTTCCTGCGTTGGCGTTTTGAACGAAAATGACAAGCATTTCACTGGCCGGCAGTAGCTGGCAGGTAACATGGTGAACGCTAAGCTGACGTAGGGTTGCCTGACATTTCTTTTGGCAGGGGTTGCCCACTCACGTCGCACTTTTCACAAGTGAAAGCAACATAAGTATCAGCATGCCAGGAAAAGTGCATTTGTTTTTGCCCTAAGACACGCAGGTATATGGTTAAAGCGGAGATTTACGTGAATAGCATTAGCTTACGCTACCGCGTCACAGTCTTAAACGCGGATTAAATGTCCCCATATTTTGGTGGACATTGCTTGCTTGCTTGCGTTTTGTCAAGCAACTAATATATGCCAGAAGCTTTGGTGAAAAGGAATGTGAAGTTATAGCGAGCAATCTAGATGTTCTGTTTTAGGACTAGGTTTGTGAAGGCCTAAGTTGAAACTCGTCTAAAGAATTACGTCCCTTAGAGGATACCGTTTATATTTGTTTCGCTAAGCGACCATATTGGAGTATCCCACGAAAGGTAAAGAAGAAATTAGGGAAGAGATTGATATAAAAAAGAACAGTTGGGTATCTGCACAATGACAGCAGACAATTAGGTATGAAATAATTAGTGGGAGGACTAAGGTCATGTTCAGCAACCATTGGAAGTAATAGCAGTTTACAACAGCTACCGAGGTACTGTTACGTGTACTTAGGATTGAAAGTATCCGCAGATCCGGACCATAAGGGGAAATAACTAGGAGAATAGGATTAGGGCGGAGCGATTTTGGCAAGTACTCACGAATATAAGTAGCAGCTTTCCGGTATTGGTCTAGGTGACAATATATAACTTTTGTACCTTCTCTATGGGGCTGAAATGTGCAGAGTAACGAAATGAATCTACTTATGTCGATGGCAACCCTGAGAATAATGAAAAAAAAATGCAAGGGGCAATGTCAAGAGATCTCAAGCATTCAGAGCGGGTAAGAGAGATAACTCGAGTAAATGATATTCCAGTAAAATTTAAGAAGAAGAAATGGACATGTGTTCGGCATGTAGTGTGAAGAGCGAATAACCGATTATCGAAAAGGGTAACAAATCAGATACAATGGTACGGTAAGAACAGAAATGAGGTGTAGGAAGTCAGGTGGGTGGATAAAGCTAAGATCGGAGGGATCAACTGGATGCAGCTGGTGCAAGACTGCGTTAATTGCAGGAATATTGTTGTTGCGTTCATCCTAAAGTTGGTATAATTTGGCTGATGATTATGTGCCGATGTTAAAGGGGGATACTGGGGACGATGCACTCTCCTTCTCTTCTACTCCTTGCTTGCCACGTACCAATACGACTTCTTTTTGTGAGGCATGTGGCCTTTTTGTATTAAGATCTTGAACGGGAGGAAGACATATCCTCTCTCACAATTAGTTTCTGTAGACGCTTTCAAAGTGCATAACAACTCATGCGCCTTCGGTGCTTCCTGCAGTTAATGCAATCCCTGCGTTCTCCAAGTGTGTTATGTCCTAGCTTTAACTCTTTGCCCCCTAAGACGTAGCCCATACGAGTAACGCCTACTGTTGTGATGCCTTCGTAGCAACTACCATTATCCACAAAGAAGGCATCCTCACCTTTCAGAAGTTATTGTCGATCGTTTTGACTCGTTCCTTGTCTCGTCCTTGACCGTATTCCAGGTCTTCAGGTGCATTGTGCGTGCTAAGAGCATAATACTGATTTTAGAATCCCTTCACACTATATGTGCTGCCATTTTTGCGTTGTTGGTACGCAAA
This sequence comes from Amblyomma maculatum, assembly GCF_055883805.1. Taxonomy (NCBI): domain Eukaryota; kingdom Metazoa; phylum Arthropoda; class Arachnida; order Ixodida; family Ixodidae; genus Amblyomma; species Amblyomma maculatum. The sequence continues at coordinate 93,419,374 of NC_139354.1, read as the reverse complement.
GGCAGGGTTTTTGAAGGGCTTACCGTCCGGTGTTGGTATCGGAGAGGCAGAAAGTTTGCATAAACATGTTCGCTTCTCTGTCATGATGTTGTGAGTGCCTACTGCATAGAACCGATATTGAACATGATTAGGTGTGTGCCTTACCTTCTCTGAACCATGTGAACAATGTTGAGAAGTTTATTGTTTGTATCAATAAATTGAAGTGCAGAGTTATTTAGAAAAATCGGTTGATCATAAATGCATATGTTACTTGTAGCTACCCTTCTCTATCATAGGAGTCTTGTTTGACGCAATCATGAGATCAATCGTTGATTGGAACACGTCACGGACAGTTAACTGATGATAGCTGTCAGATTGATTTGTGTGTTATTCTTCTACAGGATTAGGATGCGAAGGTTGGCTGCATGGGGTTTGGTCTCTGCTTGTTCGTAATTGGATTCACCCTCTTTTCTAACGGTGTTGATTCGACAGTGTGCTTATTTGGCAAAACTTCGAATTGGCAAGAACGCATTCGATGACGTAGCTCTCCCCGGTGCTGATGTCTTACTGGAGTGCACCCGCAATCTGTCCTACGTTGTCAATTATTTTCTGAAAGTTGATATCTTTATATAGGACATGGCTTATGCTTTCTATGGAGTTAAAGTGGACGAGTGACATTATGGTAGAATAAAAAGTGCGCAGAGTACAGCCATTTGTCGAATGCCCCTCAACCTGATGTGGAGGGGCTTCGATATCGTAGTGCGAGTAATAGTAGTAGTAGTAGTAGTAGTAGTAGTAGTAGTAGTAGTAGTAGTAGTAGTAGTAGAAGACTTTATTGAAGAGCAACAGTTAGGCGCCTAATACATCGATGGCCTGTTGGACGAGAAGGTGCAGTTCTGCTTCACCCTCGGCCCCAAGCCAGTCCACCCAGGTCCAGATAACAGTAGTAGTAGTAGTAGAAGATTTTATTGAAGAGCAACACTTAGGCGCCTAATACTTCGATGGTCTGCTCGACGAGAAGGCGCAGTTGTGCTTCACCCTCAGCACCAAGCCAGTCCACCCAGGTCCAGATAGTTTGGGAGGAGGTAAGAAAGAACCTTGATTGCAATGCAACCGGACATGAAAATAGGCAGTGTGAAAGGTTGGCACAAGGGGAAGGGCAGTTGGGTCATGATGGATCACGACGGAATTAGTAGAGATATAGCCGTGAAGGGAATATGAGTGTGTTCAACTGTATTTGCCGAAGGATATGAGCCTCCCGAATGGAAATATTAGGATGAGGGTCGGGGTAGAGCTTGCGGTCTACGCGAGCAGCATTGTAATATTCGTTAATGGTGGCGCCAAGAGACAGTTTCGACCCGCCCTCCAAGGATCTTGGCCAGAGCATGAACGGTGCACGGTTACGAGTTGCGCCAGCTCATTGCCGTCAATCCCCGAGTGTCCAGGGATTCACCGGAGGAAGACGGGACAGGGCTGCAGCGCAACAAGTGCAACCTTAACCTCCGTGGACAGATGACGTGTTAGACTTTTAGATTGATTGGCACGGATAGCAGTGTGGGAGTCGGTGTATATAATATAATGAGGCACAGGTGGGAGAGAATGGAACATTTGAATGGCATGAATGATGTAGAGGACCTCAAGCGAGATAATATTCGGAGGGTGGAGAAAGGGGCCGCTAGTATGTGTGACAGGGATAGATAGACGAGGATGAAAGGAGCTGGCTCCCAGACCCGCGAGGAGCGACATAAGAGGCATCCGTGTAAGCGACTCCATAGGTATTGAAGGGCGGACTATGATGAGAGGCAGCAGCATGTCGGCGGCCAGCATGCAGGACCGGCGATATATTGGCTGGAAGAGGAAGTATACGGAGGTTTGTGGCCTCTGGAGGGGAAGGCGTTGGCAGAGGAACTGACTGGATGGGGGAAATGTTAGCCTGGTTTAGAAGCCAGCGTTCATGAACTTTGCCGGAGAGACGAGCTATCTGTCGGTCACGGTGAAGGGAAAGGAGACTGCGAAGAGGATGAAAAAGCCCGGTGGCATTAAGCTTATCGGTGGAAGTGGTGATGGGAAGACAGAGCAGCTTTATAAAGGCCGTGAGTAGCTGTTGCAAGTGTGTCTAGGTGGCCCTGGATGAATGAAAGATATGGTATAAAGTAAAGGAATTTGTTAAGAGCCAGCGTCTGAGCCAGTCGACAGGCATGAGCTTCCCTCAGGCTAGAGGACCGTCTCACAACTCGGCGAAGTTGTGAGACGGTTGTTGCTACCGTCTCACAGGTAGCAACAGCCGCATGGAGTGCCCGGACGTTTTTGGCTGCATGCAGAGGCATGCCAAGAACGCGGCATTGAGAAACTTTGGAGATTGGGGAGCCGCCCAAGGTAAGGGATACCAGTGAGTTGTGAGCTCGTTGATAAAAAAAATGGGTCAAAAGTAGGCGTTCTGACATCACGGGCGCGGGATACAGGCCTGCATGGTCAAGAAAGCAAGAATTTATATGTAATCCATGATGAATGGTCTCTTAAATGTAACCAGGAGATCCGCACGAGCACCACAGAGGGATATCGTCGGCGTAAAAAAAGTGCTGAAGATCGATAATAGACGATAACAGAACCGCGAGAGGAGCCATGGCAATATTAAAAAGGGTGGGCGAAAGAACGGCACCCTGCGGGGTACCCTGGGTGCGACGGTGGGGTGAGGAAGTGAAGTTCAATGCTCGGAAATGGGCCTCGCGATTAGAAATAAAAGCTCTAATGTAGTTATACATGCGGGAGCCGCAGCCGGTGCTGGAAAGGCAGGTAAGAATATGGTCATGGGAGACGCAATGAAATGCCTTGCGGACATCGACTGTGACTAGAGCGTGAAGCTGAGAGCTACCACAGATTAAGAAAGTATGCTGAAGCATAGGGAACAGATCCTGTGCAGATACGCGAGAACGAAAACCAATGAGGGCATGAGGGAGCGAGTTTGAAACCTCCAAATGCCTATTAAGCCTAGTGAGCGCCATTCTTTCCATCGTCTTCCGACACAGGAGGTCAGAAAAATGGGCAGGAGATTTAGAAGGGCTGGTGGCTTACCAGGTTTAGGAATGAGAGAAATAAGTGAGGAAGTCAAGGATGGTGGCAGAGAGCCTTCTTCCCAGGCGGTGTTATAGAGGTTGAGAAGGTGCTCTTTTGCGTTATCGAGAAGATTGCGAAGAGCGGAGTGATTCCATCTTCACTGGGAGCCGACCGAGTGGCGTTAGCAAGAAGTGCAGCTTCAAGCTCGCGCAGTGTAAAAGGGGCAGCGAGGTCATTGCTTGCACAGCCTGTGTATTCAGGGTAACAGGGGGACAAAGGCCGTGGGAGATAAATATCTGCAAGTGCGAGTATTATGTGTACCTGAGTTGGCAGTAATTCTTCGACTGAGTTTTAGTAACAGGTAGCGTAGTGCATGCATTCAAGTTGCGCAAATCTAGCAGCTTTTGGATGGAATTCCCCCATACAAGCCGAGTGCAGGACGGTGCGTGAGTATACTTCACAGGTTGAGCCGATTATCTCATGTTTTATTTGTAGAGTAGCATTGCAGTTTGGTAGGCGGCTTTTGAAGGCGGATAAGCGGTGCAGTAGCACTTTTTGCCAGGATTCCAGACTTTCAAGCTTCCGTTATGAGCCTCTTCACGCAAGATGTCAGATATATTGGGCGCGGATTATGATTTTTTTATTTTTACCGTTTGCAATGAAGCTTGCATTTGCTTCATTCCATTTTTGCGGTAGTGTCCTTGCGCAGCAGTGTTCCGTGATATATGCCGCGGAGATCTTGAGTGCTTCGAGGTGAGGTTAGCAAGGAGACAAATTGTCCTCCTTTTTGACCGTGAGCAGTCGCAGGACAAATTGTCATAAGTGCAACCTGCATCTCGTCGATGTCGATGACGCGGTCTATTTTGTAGGCTGGTCAGCGTTTCTGATTGTACTTGGGTGGTAGCGACAAGAATGTGCAATATTCGTAGTCCTCTTGAAGCCATGAAGCGCCTTTCTGACATCGTTTTGTTGCTCATTTCGTATTTAGGAATATTGTAGCGTGTGCAATAGCAGCCGCTAGGCGGCTGCTCATCGAGAGTCTCGTGCGCGGACTCGAAGAAGTGGCCCCGTGGCGTTCGATGAGAAGAAGCTGAAGTTAGCTGCCGTCTCTCGGTGCTCCGGACCTGCTCTCCTGCGCCTGCTAGGTCAACCTCCCTTTAAAACCCAACCTTCTGGTTACGGGCCTAAACGGCTACGTGACAATATCTATAGAGCACTTCAGAATGTGTTCGGTTGATTTTGTGGATAGGCTGCAGTTAGCAACTCAGAGTTGGTCAGCTACACAGATTTTGTATGCACCGAAGCAATGTTTTGCGCTACTGGCACGAGTGGCTCGTTTTTAGTTTTAGATTCACAGTCTAATTTTTCCACACCGCTTTTAGGCTTCGCCGGGCGTCGCAGAGATTTAAGATCTGAATACGTTTGCCAGCGGTACCTAATCCAATTCTTATTGGATGTGTGGATTTTGCTATGGTGCTAAAAGCATCGGACGCTTGTTTGTTGTTATTCAATCGGCATGGTAAAAATGCGACTTTCCGTCATCCTTAACTGTGTCCACTTCGAGAGCGTTTATGCTCCCGACATGTGGGGTGTTTGCAAGAGGCTAATCTGATGCTGAGTAGCTAATGGTCGCTTGTAATAATTTTCTGGCTTCAATGATACACGTAGTGTTTGGTAATTTCGAATAAGAAAAGGTCACGGCTAGGACCTCCTAATGAGCTGTTACCTATTTTCGTACGACGCTGCGGGTTCATGAGTACCGCAAGCGCGAGGCGAGAAAATGTCGTTGACAAGTTATGAACTTTATATACAATTTTCCTGCGGCTGCAGATGCAGCTATGTGTATTGTAATTCCGGTCTATGACATGGGGACGTTTTTATGCTATCTGTGCAGACCTTTTAAAAGAATCTCCCCAAAGGTCACGGTGCAGTGTGGTAGTCTAGCATATACATTTATCACTTGTGCTATTTTATTGGTACACGTAGTGGTTCAAAACAGTTGTAATCTATTATGCATTCGGATTTCAAGTCTATTGTAATTGATGTACAGGCATGTTCGGCCTTGGTGAGCCAAATGAAGCTGGGCAGAGGCAAATGAGTTTTGTCGAAAAAACAACCTGACCATAGTGAATACTCATTTTCAACAGCACAATAGGCGCCTGTACACATGGACTTCACCGGATGGTCTGTACAGAAATCAGATTGATTACATTCCTTGCCGGCAGAGATGGAGAAGCGCTATACAAGCAGTAAAAGCAAGGCCTGGGGCCGATTGTGGCACCGATCATCAGCTTTTTGTTGCCAAATTTAAGCTTCGATTGAGGAAAGTGTAGAAAACTACAAGGCCTTTCAGGTATGATTTGGATCAAATTCCATCAGAATATGCTGTGGAAGTGAGGAATTGATTTCAAGATATAAATCTAGAAGACAGAGAGCCTGAAGATATGCGGACTGGTGTTCGTGATATAATACAAGAAGTTGCTACTAAGGTAGTTCCAAAGCAACAGAAATGCAAGAAAGCAAACTAGTTTATCTGAAGAGGCTTTGCAAATAGCTGAGCAAAGGAGGATGAGAAAAGGTATGGGGAAAAGAGAAAGATACAAGGTTCTCAATGCGGATTTTAAGAAAATGGCAAGGAGAGATAAGAATGTCTTCCTGAACATACAGTGCCAAGCAGTTGAGGACAACAGCCAATTGAGAAACACAAGAGCTGTGTATAAGACAATCAAATATATCGAAGGAAGCTTCAGTGCTAAGCTGGGCGTGATAAAGGACAAAAGAGGGAGGGACCTCACTGAAGCGTCGGAGATAAGGAAGAGGTGGCAGAAATACACGGAAGAACAATACAAGAAGGACCCGGGTGTGCAAACCCAACATAAGATGGTTGTGATTACTGATCTCGAGCCGCGAACCCTGAAGAGTGAAGTTGAATGGGCCTTAGCCAGCCTTGCAAAAAAATAAAGCTAGCGTAATTGATGGCATTCCAGCTGAGTTGCTTCAAAACCTCAACCATGACGCTGTTAATGTTCTGTATACATTATGTCAGCAAATTTGGACAGCTCTGCAGCGGCCACAGGATTGGAGGAGGTAAGTTTACATCCCCATTCCAAAGAAAGGCCGTGCCAAAGATTGTTCCAACTACCCAACGATCGCGCTTATTTCCCATGCTAGCAAGGTGATGTTGAAAATCCTCCAAGGTAGGCTGCAGCAGTATATGAATCGGGAGCTTCCGGACGTGCAAGCTGGGTTTGGCAAGGGCAGAGGAACTAGAGACCAGGTTGCCAACCTTCGCTGGATCATGGAAAAAGCAAGAGAGTTCCAGGAACACATCTACTTCTGCTTTAATGATTATGCAAAAGCGTTTGACTGCGTATATCACAGCAGATTGTGGTCAGCTCTCCAAGAGATGGGAGTTCCAATTCACCTCCTCTGTTTCCCCAGGAATCTGTATGAAGGGCAAGAGGCCACAGTCAGAACTGGGCATGGTCTTACTGACTGGTTTCCGATTGAGAAAGGAGTGAGACAAGGCTGCATACTGTCGCCCTGCCTATTTAACCTATATGCAGAGTGCATCATGAGGAATGCAGGTCTGGACGAGTCTTCAACTGGCGTGAAGATTGCTGGATAACGTATCAACAACCTTAGTTGTGCGGATGATACCACGTTAATGGCAGAATGCGAAGTGAAACTCAAGCGACTTCTGATGCGCGTACAAGAAGAGAGTGCGAAGTTTGGGCTTGAACTGAACAATAAAAAAAAACAAAGATCATGGTGCCTTGCCCAACAAGTCCTGGTGCATCAAGGGACAAGAAGTGGAAGCTGTGACAGATTTTCTCTTCTTGGGCTCCAAGATTACCCCCGAAGGCTTACCGCAGTCATAAAATTAGGAGACGCCTGCTTCTGGGAAAGAGAGCCATGGCTAGCCTTGACCGCCTAGTAACATTAGACTGGAGACATTAGACTGCCAACCAAGATCCGTATAACTCTTGCTATGGGCTTTCCAGTAGTGATGTATGGATGCGAGAGTTGGACTGTGAAGAAGGCTGACCACCGAAGAATTGACGCGTTTGAATTGTGGTGCTCTCGGAGACTCTTGAGAGTTCCGTGGACTGCCAGAAGATCAGTCGATTTTCTAGACCATAAACCCAGATTGCTCATTGGAAGGTCAAATTCTAAAGTTAAAGCTCAGCTACTTTGGTCGTCTGATGAGAAGAGAGGAGTCGCTGGAGAAAGATTTGATGTTGGGAAAGGATGAGGGCAACCAGAGAAGTGGTAGGCAGCGAACACCGTGGCTAGATGGCATCCTCGAGGCGCTTCAGATGAAGTTATGTGATTTTAGAAAGATAGCGAGAGACTGGAAAGCGTGGCGTGATATGGTCCAGAGGGTCACGAAGAGTCGGACACGACTGAACGACTGAACTGAACTGAACATGTGAACCGAACTAAAAGTACAAGGGCTAGATTTATGTCCACTGTATGAAGTAAATTGTTGGTTTCACTTGGATGCTTACGTTTCTATGGGCTTTGGTATACTTGCGCAGGGGTAAAAGCTTGCGAAGGAAGAGAGGGGCTGATCGTTTTGTAGTTGGTTGGGTAGAAGAGGTACTAGGCGTCACGGTTGTCACTAAGCTAATATGAGTTTTAATCGTGTGTTTTATATGTTTCGCTTTAAGCAATCCATTCTCCTCTCGAAGCAATCACAAAGAAACGCGGAGGTGCTAAAAGGGCAATTTTTGCTAAGCTTTTCTTTATTTCGGCAGCTCCGTTAGGTTTTGTTTTAGCGCTAGGGTGGTGCATTTGACGGCTTCTTGGACTTTATTGTCTCAGGGGTCGATGAGGTCTGGGCGCTGGTTTACTGACGCTTTATGTTGCATTCGGTGTCCGTGTCTCTTCGTTCTCCTCTCGCTTGATGTTGGTTGGTGATCCGCGACCGTCTAGACTTCTGTCCGTATTTTCAAATGTATTTCGCAAAGTGCAATTCTACACTCAAGATTCAATGAAGAAGTATCATTCGCGCGACAAAATAAACAAAACAAAACCCAGAATTGCGGCGCAACGTACACAAACACGTGTATAGAAACACAACACAGCACACGCACATGTTTACGTACACGTTGCAGACGTACGTGTTTGTTTACGTAGCGCCACAGTTCTGGCTACTATGCAGCTGCAACGCCTCCCTCAACCTGATATTTTGTGCATATACGATCTCTCAATCACTGGCAAACGTTTTAATTGATATAGACATGTGGAGTGTTTCTCTTCGCGAATACTGTGCGAATGAAGGGGGTGATTTTGAATTGCGACGTGGATGGTCAGTGCTTGTAAAACCTCTTTTCCTTACAAGGAGAGGTGTGCCAGTTTGCAGCGATAATAAACATATCTAGCGCAGGATGATTAGCAAAGTTTAAATATTTTAGACGACAAAAAAGGGGGCGTTAATATATGTTTAATGTACACTGCGCATGTAACTACACGTCCTGCGAGCTTGGATGCATATATATTTATTTATTTATTTGCAATACTGCCAGTCTCTAGTTGAGACCATAGCAGGTGGGCATTACATTCATAATATAGACAAAATTATGATGACAAGAATTAAAGCAGCTCTACAAAAATACAGAATTAGGCAATTCTTAAAGCCCAAAACTGAAAATGTGTTATCAAATTCGCACTAACAGCTCACAAATAAAGAACACATACAAGTTCAAAAACCAAACAATGGGATAACAGGCTGTCGACTGCGTTAAACAAGCGAACGAAAAAAGAAAGCAAATTTTGTAACCGAGTAATGTCAGCTCACACCGTGACCTGTAGTTTGGAACAAAAACTTGTAAGTGAATCAGCGTTAGTAACAGATGAGTGCAGGCAATTCCATTCGCTTGTTGCCAACGGGAAGAAAGAATGTTTAAATGCATCACTGTGACATGAAAATTCGGTTAGCGTGAACGCGTGATGGTTTCTTAACTCTCGCTTATGTGATAATGAAACATACTGTGATAAGTAGATGTTAAAGGCGTTATGTAGTAGTTGATATAAAAATTTTAATCGCGCCAACTTTGCTCTTGCTGATAGCGTTTCCAGCCCGGATATTACAGCTAGTTCGGTTGGTGAATCTGTTCGCTTGTATTTGTTAGGAATGAATCTTAGTGCTTTACGCCGTATTCGTTCAAGCCTCGAAATGTTAGTAAGAGACTGGGGAAACCAAACGGTGTTAGCATATTCTAGAACTGATCTAATAAAAGTCTTAGAAGCTAAAAGTTTAGTTTGTGCAGGGGCTAGGCGAATACATCTTCTAAGAAAAAATAACTTGCGCAATGCTGTAGCAGTGATGTTACTAATGTGTTAGTTCCATCTAAGATCTGAAGTCAGTGTGACACCTTAATATTTGTGTTTGTTAACAAAGGTAAGTGGAATTTCATTCATTTTATACACGAAATTCGAAGGCTGTTTTTTCCTGGTTACTGCCATTGCTACGGATTTCTTTGTGTTGATTGACATCTGCCAGGTATTGCACCATTCAGCGATTTTTTCTAATGACCTGTTAAGAATGACATGATCTTCGCGGCTTGTTATTTCTCTGTATATTATGCAGTCGTCAGCAAAGAGTTTGATCTTACAATTAATATTGGCAGTATTATCGTTATTAAAGATAAGAAATAACAGGGGTCCCAGAACAGAGCCTTGAGGAACTCCGGATATGAGTGCTACCGATCTGGATTGCACGTGGTGGTAGAATACGAATTGTGACCGTTGTTGCAAAAAGTCCTCTATCCAAGCCAATATTTCGCTATCACCAATGAAGCCTCGCAACTTTGCGATTGGTTTCGGATGACACATGCAATCAAATGCTATAGCGAAATGGAGTAATATAACGTCAGTTTGGCTGCAGTTATCAATATTTAAAGCGAGGTCGTGAACAACTTCCGTTAATTGAGTAATGGTAGATAAGCCGCGGCGAAACCCATGCTCATTACTTTGATAATAAGTTAAAGCGTTCTAAGAACTCAGTTAGGTGCTTAGAAATTATATGTTCCAACAATTTACACGCAGTGCTAGTCAGTGATATTGGCCTGAATTTCGATACTAAAGAAGTACTGTCTGATTTATGGATTGGTAATACCTTGGCTATTTTCCAGTCATCTGGAAGTTTGCAGGTACTAAGGGATTTACGGTAGATGAGTCCTAGGAACTTGCTGCATGGTTCGGCGTATCGTTTTAAAAAGGCGTTTGGAATTTCATCGGGACCGGTTGCTTTCTTATTGTCCAGGTGAAGAAGAAGATTAAAAATACCGGCGTCGGTAATGACAAGAGGATCAATTTTGGAACATCATATATTTCTGCAACGGGGCAGTTATCGACTGCACTGAGCGAAAAAAATCATTATGCGCATTTGCCACTTCAACCCTCTCCACGACTGGTAGATGAGAGGCATCGCTATTATCCCCGCCAAAATGATTAAAGAACCGTTGCGGGTTATTGGTGAGGAAATCTGGAAGTGTAACCTGGAAGTAGTGTTGTTTGGCTATTTTTGCTTTTTGTTTAAAGCCTGAAATAACGTTTGTTAGTTTAGTTTTTTTTTAAGAGCTGTTGTTCCTTTCGATTTAAAGTTTTGTCGAAGCCTCTTAACACGACGTTTTGCTTGAATGACTTCACGAGTAATCCAGGGATTTTTTGTTGCGGGCCTTTTTGTTAACAGGGGGACAAAATGAGATATGCAGTGAGTTACAATCTTTTTAAACATGAGTCAAAGAGCGTTGATATGAGTATCTATACTAAAGAAAAATGCGGAAAAGGAGTTAAGTTCGTGTTCTAGATAGGTAAGGATGCTTGCATCGTCAGCTCTGTTAAACTTCGATATTATTGTTAAAGCAGTTCGAGGTATGTCGGTAATTCCCAGGGGTAGAATACAAATCGGAATGTCATGGTCGGAGATACCTTTGATGATGTTATTCTGTGTCCTGTCCAAGGGAAGTTTTTACTGAGGAATATCAGATCAAGCACACTTTTCGATGTATCCTGTGTTCGCGTTGGACATGTCACTGTTTGGCGAAGGCTGAAACTTAGCATTAAATCGACTATCGCATGAGATGCAGGGGGTGAGGGATTCATGCGAGTCCAATCGATTTCAGGAAGATTAAAATCACCCATGAGTATCACAAGTGAAGTTCTACTGCGAATGTGGCGTTGCATGAACTCTTGAACAAAACATATGCTTTCGTGCCCCAATGAAGGGCTTCGATAAACACATCCTACAAAAATATGACCACCATTGGTTGACACTTTACAAAATATGGCCTCAGCATCCTCAACTTCTGGCAATACGATGACAGAAATGTACTTTTTCATTAGTAATGCTACATCACCACCACGTGTCTGTCTATCTTTACCAATTACGGAATAGTTTGGAGGGGCGATTTCTCGGTTCAAGATATCTTTCGACAGCCAAGTTTCAGTGATGCCTACAATATCAGGTTCGTATACTAGAAGCAAGTTTTCGAGAGTATCAGTTTTGTTGAGGATGCTTCGGGCATTTACATTTAATATGGTTACATCGTTCAATGTGCCTTGCGACGGGTGACTGGTCCGCTCACGGCGTCGTTTTTTTCGAACGGAACTATGTCGCCTCTTTCATGATCCCATGCATACATGCGGCTATTAATATAAAGTTTGTCAAATGCTAGTGATACCTTTGCTTTTTTATCACGGTGAGGTTTAGATTTTTCCCACAACATTTTGCGTATTTCTCTTATTTTTGGCGAGAAATCTTCCCCGATCGAGAAGTCCGTAAACCTTAGTCTGAAACCCTTTTTCAGAATTGCTGTCTTTTGTCTCCAGTCCAAGAGTTTAAGGATGACCGGCCGCGTTTTATTTGGTCCCGGTCTACCTAAACGGTGAATCCGCTCGATGTCCACTGGGTCTAGTTCTAGGGTGTCCTGTATTATTTCTTTATTCACAGCACTTTCAAGAATTTCGTTGGTCTCTTCTTCAACTTCAGGGAGGCCGTATATGATCAGATTGGAACGCCTGCTACGATTGTCTTGACCGTCAATTCGTTTCTCAAGCTTATCGATGACACATTTCATATCCGCTAATTTTTGCTGAAAGGAGGCAACAGAATTTTCCAGTCTGGTAAGAGTGTTTAGTTCTTTATCAATTTCGGCTACTTTTATCTCCCTAATATATTTTATGTCTAAGGCTATTTCCTTCAGTTGTTTAGCTATTAGCGCTATATCTGGTCCAGGGTTCGTCTCTATGTCCCCTCCCAACAGCAATAGCTTTCGCAAACATGATATCATAGAAAGCACAAATCCAGCAAGCCGCGGGCACGGCAGCACCACCAAACACAGGTCATTTGAACGAAAACATTTTCCGTATTGCTTCCTCACCTGCACGATGAAAGAAAACGGATTCTGAGCGAACAGCATCTCGGAAGTGGTGCCGTGCCTAGTGCCAGCCGTAGGTTCGCCGCTGACATATATCAGGTAGCGCTCTTGTTTGATGTGGCGCAGATGATCCACAGCTTGTCTCCGATGGGTGGGGCAGATGTAATGCCTTTGTTGTCGAGGGAGGTATACAATGCGGCACGTGAAAAGCCGTGTCGTTGATCCCTTGTTCCGTCCGGAGTACGCTGGTATGTCCCGTGCTCCCAGTCGTGGCGTGAAGCAGCAGGACGACCAGACACTGCACGATGAAAGAAAACGGATTCTGAGCGAACCGCATCTCGGAAGTGCCGCCGTGCCCAAGTCTCCAGCTGCTCTCTCAAAAGGGCACTGTCTGCGTTTCGGACAAATAAGATTTATTCTTTCAAATCTTGTGAAAGAGAAAACTCCAATTTCTAATTTTAATACGAGCCGGTATACTGACTAGAGCTGCTGGACGTCTGCGTGGCCATTTATTAAGCCGAAAGCCTTTATTTAGGCGCTCATAATCGCAGTGACCGTTCGTCCGTTACATCCCAAGGACTGAAGAAGAAGAAATCGTGGAGGGCGGTAGCTGGCAGCTAACATGGCCGAGCACGAGCTGTGCGTAGGGATTCCGGACATTATGCTTGGCACGAGCTGCAAACACGGGTCTCTCACTTCATATGCGATGGTAATATAAAAGTCAACCTGCTAAAGCCCTTGCATTCACGTTATCCCTAGACCACGCAGCCACGTTCATACATCTCGCTTAAGCGAGGCTTTATATGTTGGCTGGTAGCTAACGGTACGGCGTCATATTGAAGTTGGGAGTGAAAACAAAGAGAAAGAGTTGCCGTAGGGGAGGGTTTCGGACCACAGCGCGATAGGTTTCGTTTCATAGAAGTTTAGTGATCCAATGAACCCCGTACAAAATTTTGGAGGAATGCAATGCTGAAAGTGAAGATCTGTCATCGAGCATCTGTCAAGGGATTGTTGCGAGCAAAGAAAATGCTCGGTTCATTGGAAAACGGTGATACTTCGCCCGCCAGTCACAGTGAACGAGGATAGACACCCACTCTAGATGTCGCTCTATGCCTTCTCATCTCACCTTTGTGAGGTGTCATTGTCTTAGCACTTTATCTTCGCAATACCACTGCCTAGTTTATGCGAAAAAGGCGTGAATGGTCGTGGGCCAGTTCTAGTGCACTACTACCAGGCTTCAGATATGTTGGAGTACCTTGCGATTCCTGCTCGTCGAACAGGATCGCTACACCTCTTGTCGCCGGCATTGCCACAAGTGATTACCATTTTGATCAACGCTCCGCCATATACGTAAAACCTTAAGAGGCGCTTTAGGAAAAATATCCTAGATTGTCACAAACCCTCTCCTTTACGGTAAAAACAGGCACGGGATCCCCTTTAGGGTTACCCGTCGTCCCTCTATGAGGTTTGAGAACGCATTTAAAAATTAGGCCGTTCAATCCATGAAGTACGTTTGTAGGTGTGTGATTTAGGAATAAGCTCAGAAAGGTCACTTTCTTTTACAAACAAGTGAATATTTATAGATAGTCCAAGTTACACTGTATAATAATATAGCACAATAAAAAAGAATAAAACGAAACGACAAGATCTTGATAAAAGACAACTAGTTAAATGACAAGAAGAAAAGCCGGCAACGGACAAAACACTTCGTAAAAATATTATTATAAAGGTGATGAATCAAGTAGTCCAGACATAAGTATGGGTAAGGGTTACATAAAAAACAGCGTAAAAATAATAATAAGTCAGGTAAAGGTTAACAAAGCGAAAACAATGTTCGATTAAGCAACAGTCTTTGGCAAAAAGGAATTCGTAAAAATATTATTATAAAGGTGATGAATCAAGTAGTCCAGACATAAGTATGGGTAAGGGTTACATAAAAAACAGCGTAAAAATAATAATAAGTCAGGTAAAGGTTAACAAAGCGAAAACAATGTTCGATTAAGCAACAGTCTTTGGCAAAAAGGAATTCTCATGGCTTTTTTGTTAGTTAAGAAGTCGTAGGCTGGGTTGATCGGTAGCGGCGGCCATACAGATGAGGAGCACGATGCGTCGATCGCGGGCCCGGTGAAGCACAAGACGCTTTCCCAGAGTGGCCGCGAGAGAGGCCCGTGCTGTGGTCTGTCATTTTAAACTCTCGTCCGGCTATGCAGTGCCCACGTCAAGGACGCGTGGTCGCTGCCCTGCCGTCGTGTCGTAGCCTGCTCAGAGAAGCGACGAGGTCCCTTGAATTTCGCTCTATACCTGAGGTAGAAGTTACTGCAACTTTTGCTGTATAGGTAAGGTAGCTGGTGACACTGGCACTTTTTTCTGGCACAGTTCCTGGCACATTTTTGGACGCAAAAAAAGCGTTTAATTCATCCACACTCCCTCGCACAATATAAATCTTCATGGAGTGACCTCCCGAGTCAATTGTTTCTATAACTGATCTTGCGGCATTCCGTAAGCACGTGCTAAGCTGCTACTGTTAGGATATTCTCTCCACAGTATCGCACAATTCTGTCCTTTTGTTCTGTTATTTATATATTGTTTGCATTTCATAATTTTTTTTCGTGCCACCATGCATATATTCCGTAATTTCTAGGACTCTTGTTATGATTTGACATTACGCATTGCTTGGTTTTTCGCCCTTTATTAATGATATTGGCGCCTATAAGTTTCAATACATAAATAAACAATAAAATTATGCTTTTAGGCCTCCACTGTATATGGTACTCTAGAATTATGGGATCATCGTGATAAGGATGCATGAATTGCTCGAATTTATTTTTGAGAGAATACGCAATGGTTTATTGCTATACAAAAAAAAAAAGCCGGGAGAACCTGCCGACTGGATTTCAAAGGTCGAACCTTTGTTGTCGTTGCGCGAGGTGTATTGTCATGAAGCAACGCTAACATCTGCTGATCACTTTGTCCCTGTATAAACATAGCTACGTGCTCTTTTTGCTATGACTAGGATTTATTTTTGCGAAATATTGTGTGCGAAAGCAAGGTAATAAAAAAGAAATCTGGGCTTGGGGCGATGGTTTGCGAGCTTAGTGGTGGGCTTTTTTGTTCGCTGAGATTTTTTTCTGTTGTGCCTTTAAGAAGTACATTTTTTGATCCCATTTTGTGAAAGCAGCGCGCATTAACTAAGAACAGCCTTCGCCCTAATGTATCATGTACCAGGATGTCATGAGAGCGGAACTGGCTCCAACCTTGTTTTATAAGCCGCCCAGGATACACGCCATTCCATTCGCAACTGTGCTTATGAACTTGATAGGCACCGTAGACCTCGCATCAGAGTCTTAGCAGCAAGTTGTGCATCCCGAAAGAAGGCAGTAAGACGTGCCAGTCTGTCGAGTTATTTAATCCGATCCTTCTATGAAAATCCATATACCGGCCGGTTGCTTGCAGCACGTTTTGAAGTTTTCTATCGCATTCCATTCATTTTCCTTCGAGGTGACGCCGCGAATTCCTTGGGCAATGACTCACCCCATTAGGCGATTTCTCTGGCCACACCATGTAGATGCTGCCTCCAGAAGCTAGTTGTTAATCAAATGAAGGAACATGTTTTAATGTACACACAGTTGTCAAATCTTGGGGTGAACACGCGTGCAAGTGGCTGCTGTCTTCAAAGCCCCGTTACGCCAGACCGGGCCGTGCAGTGGGGCTAAGTGGCTGCCCATGCGATGTACCCACACTAGATCTATCATGGCGGCTCGACTTTCTTTTTATGTGCGTCATATTGAACACAACGGCGCTCCGAAGAGAGCGACCCTGCACGTGTTCAACTCAAGAAGGGACGGCCTTATACGTATTAGAAAAGTTTGTGCCTTACGTGCATAAAAAGTAAGAAGTTGTTGGTTTTCCTTCTTTCCCCCATCTGAAGCAGTGGACGGGCCATCACGGTACAAAGGTTTATTAACGCAGCAGATGTAGGGACGGCGCGTATATTTAACAGCCCTTTTATGCCCAAGAACGAAAAGGCCAGGTGAGTGCGAACCATTTGCAGGACTCGAAAGTCGGGGCCACGTGCGTCGTATTTACAAGTCACGGACGTTGCATTGGCCATAGCTGCCCCTTCACAATAATGATACGACTGAAAATGAAAAAGATATTCAAATAATTTAAACGCCGGGCCCTTTTCTTGTTGAGTGTTGTCAATCGGAAAATATTTTCGCTAGATACAAAGAGCCGAAAACGGTCTTTAGGGCGATGGCGAAGCTCTCTAGATTAAAGCCTGAACAGTTGACGTGCAAAAGAAACTAAAACCAAAAGCGTTAAAATATTGTCGTGTTTCGAAAACGGAACCTTTAAAGCCAGCAGAGTCTAAAACTTGCACCGCAAAGTTACCAAAATCGACGACCTTAATACGCAAATTTCATTTTTGACTGCACTATGGCGCATCAGAAATATAAGTGAGCATTCAGATATTTGTTTTTAATATTCATTTACTACAGTCGTTTGAATAGGTTCAAAAACCTTATCGATTTCACCTCCATTTTTATTTGTGTTCGCGCACTGCATAAAATACCAATACGAGCACAGTACTACAGAATAGCGAAAAGGCTATGACGCAAATGCTGAAATGCTGAGCTCTGTTTGAGATATAGCAAATCAAGAGGATCTGTCCGGATTATGTCAAAACTGACAGTACACCTAGTAGAACATTTTTAAACGCTAATGTAGACGTGTCCACCGTGATAACGACCTCGTACAATTCAGCCTAACTCATAAGCACTATATTAGAGTGGTGTAACTTTGGTTGAAAAGTGAATTATGTTAGTGCACTTTATTCGTAGCAGGAATGAATGCTACCTGAATAACGCACTGTGCTGAATGGAGCGTTATGGCGGTGTTTGCATGCCTCAGCTTAATAAGCTTCAAATTCAAAAGAAAACTTGCTTTGTACCGACATAAAACGTTTTCTTAGGTGAAGAAGAGGTAAATGTTCAAAAAGCTCATGTTATGAAATCCT
Organism: Amblyomma maculatum; assembly: GCF_055883805.1. Taxonomy (NCBI): domain Eukaryota; kingdom Metazoa; phylum Arthropoda; class Arachnida; order Ixodida; family Ixodidae; genus Amblyomma; species Amblyomma maculatum. The sequence goes on along the minus strand of NC_139354.1, from coordinate 93,401,938 downwards.
GAAACATATAAGGGTTATGCGAATGTCTGAATGCCCTGCAGAGGCGTTTGTACTGTCCCTCCACTTTGTTGCAGGAGAGCTGCGTAACTTGATATCTTTTCACGGCGAGCATAATCTAACATAAAAGCATGAATATTCTTAACGAGTATTCTGGTGTAACTTTTACTTCATGCTTTATTTTATTTTTACACCAGATGTTCGCATGGTTGCATGATAGAATCGCTTTCTTCAAAGATGTTTTGGCAGAATATTTTAGGAAAAATGGATGACCGCTGTAGAGAAACGTTCCTGCGAAGTTGGAATAGCTTCTGGCAGTAACACGCTGAGTTACGTTTGTTGCAGCAAGGAGGACGGACATGATTTTCAGCTTCTCCTTGCTCTTCATATTTAGACGAAGTGTAAAACTTTACCACGCTGTAACTGCGGACAGCGGGTAATAACTAAATTCAGAGCAAGTATTACAAAGATAAGCTCAAGTTTAATAAAAGGACTGTATTCTGTACGTCTATGGTCATAAGTATTCCCAACGTTATTATTATTGTCTGTATTCTGTCTTAGACTAAAACGTGCCAATCAGAATTAACTCGGTAATGCCAAAGAGCCAATAACAAGAGAGAAAATATGCAAATTCAAATTTTTTTAGTAATTTATGTTCATAACCCTGTTCAGCGCATGGGATAGATGATGGGGCGGAAAGAAGGACCGGAGATTGCGATAAGGTTCAGTTGCTGTATCCTGTTTTTAGTTCCTCAGCAACAGGTGAGGATGCCTGAATTTTGCGCCAGACGCCTATATGAAATTCAATTTTAAGGCATATAGTTGTTGACAAAATTACTTCCCCATGTGTTGACAATGCAAGCTATATATAGAAACAAAACTTAGAGTAATTGTAAAGGCGGTGAATATTACAAAATTAGGAACAGTCTACAGGCCGAATAATCATTTACGTTGCTGATCTAGTCGCATAATTTAGAAACCATATTTTCATTGACAGATTTTTTTTTCTTTGTCAGTATCTCAAGGGCTGGTCTCCTTTACTTCTTCCTTTCTTGCTCCATGGACGCATACGTATGGCTCCGAAGATATCTCGCACGCATATACGTAATGATCTTGGAGTCGTAGTTTAAGTGCATCATGCATCCTACGTTTAACCTTCGTGGACTGCAACATAATCTGTAACCGAAATAGTACTTTTGAAGAGCCACACAGGTCGCTAGTGAATGGAGGTTACGACAAATCTACTCGGAAAACTGAAGTGCGGGTCCATATTAGGTTTCTTTCAATCTTTGTCGGCAAGTTAAATGTTTGGTTGGTTTGGCTTGTGGGGTTTAACGTCTCAAAGCGACTCAGGCTATGAGAGACGCCGTAGTGGAGGACTCCGGAAATTTCGACCACCTGGGTTTCTTTAACGTGCACTGACATCGCACAGCACACGGGTGCCTTGCTTTTCGCCGTCATCGAAAAGCGGCCGCCGAGGCCGGGATTCGATCCCGCGGCAAGTTAAAGGATAACATTAAGGGATAACAAGAGTAATGCCCGTTATGTCAGTTTCACGCCGGTGTTCTGAAAAGTTGGCAGAGACAACATAGGCGAAAATAATCTACCAATACCAAAACATTAGGGCCTTTTTTCCGTTTCTTTAGAAGCGAAGCCAGCAAGTCACAACAAGCATGCTTCGGAGAGGCTTTGCAGCTGATGTAGTCCGCTGTGTTTTGGCTGTCTTAACCATATTTTTCTACCGCTCCAACAGTGCTCCCTGCAAAGTTTAGTGCCGTCTTTTCTGCCATGCTGACAAGTGGTACACTGGACATTGCTTTCGATGCGTTTGCATCTGCTGGATATCATAAATCCATCAAAACATTGCTTTTTACATACCGCGCTGCAATAGCGTACGTTCAGTTCAAATTACGCTGTCAAATGGTCAAATGACAAGGAAGCAAACTATAGCATCAACGAAAAACAAGCATTTTATAGGATTTGTGCCTAAGGGTAACAAACCCTTAAAGATGTACACATATGCCAGTGTGCAGTTTTATATGCAGTTTCCTGGGCGTGTGCTATCTTCAGATGCAATCCGCTGGTGTGTGCGGAATATTCTGTGGGTGGATCTTTTCTCTACTTCGAAAATTATACTATGATATGGTTATTAAACCAAGCTCAACATAGCGTGAAGGCGGATAGCTTGAAAAGGGTTCTCGCAATTAGGAAACGAGTCGAGACGCCATGTTTTCATGTAACTGAAAATTCAAGTTAGGATTCAACGCTATGCGTACTTGAGAATTACATGGTGACGCAAATTAAGGTTGTACTCTGTCGCCCTGCCTGTTGCCTTCAGCTGCTACCAGGTATATTGTCTTAATTTTAACTTGATATCTAAAATTCTCGCCTGACTCGTTGAGGTTTCCCAGCTGCAATTGGTGCGTTCTGGTCATACGTAAATAACACAGCTGCAAAATTATCTAGAAGCTGAAATGATGTTTTTGAATTGGAGCAATAGTTTTGTACTAAAAAAAAAGCAGGCATGTTATCCGAGGACATGTTTTTTAAACAAGCCTAACGAGCAAGGAGAATAGCTTAGAAAAAAATTTCTTTCATTTTCTGATGATCGTTCTCAGTTTTGACTACGAGAGAATGGTTGGGCTTGGTGATGCTCCAGAGCCTTTATAGGGTAGCTTCTAACTCTGCATAAAAATAAAGAGTGAAATCTTCTTCGTCACCTAAAAGATGCCATGCTCTCACCTGCCTGGACGTTTGTTTTGGAACAACCAAAAAAAGACCATAATATGATATGATGTACACAACTTTGTTGATTTACCATTATTCTTACATAAATGAAGTAAAGATTGCCTGTTAAAGGCAAGGTGAAACGCATGTCATTAGAATGAGGCAGCCATTGCAAATAAGTGTGCTTTGCATAGAGAAAGCGCAACACTAGAGAAGCGAAAGCAATCCAGTATCTTAGTAGGTTTCATTTATACCATGAAAAGCAGAGGTTGCCCAGAACTTCAAGGAAAACAAGTGCAGAATAACATTCTGCTGATAAAAAAAAATAAAATAAAAAGTGCTGTAAACCTAAAATAGGTTTGTTATTTATTATGAAGATAGCGGATTCTAGCTCTCAGTGTTTACCCGCGCTTTTTTAGCATTGCGTTGAGACCTAATAGCGTACTTTTACAGCACACCGCCAATTGTTTTCACCAAATGGGTGTAACATAAGGTTATCAAAATGCGTCATAACATTATGCCCTATATAGCACTTAACCTTTGTTTCCTTTACCACAATGGCCACCCGTCCTGTAGCCTCTGCTGCTAAAGGTGGGTATCGGTATGTTGTAGACGACATTTGGAGTCACAAATGGAGACATGATTTATTGTGGACTTACAGGACCACTAAATATTATTTCGGTTGCCCTGGCGCTTTATAAGCGATAGCATTAGACAGCGCACAGTTGTTCATGTTATCGCCTTCATTAATACGTGACATCTGTGGCAATGATTTTGACATCATGATTTTGGATCCGCAGCCAAAAACGAAAAGTTAAAAATTCACCGCTCCTGATCGGCCACAAATGATGTTTCTCTAGGCAGAAATAGGGTTAGATGTGTTTAGAAAATCGAAGCGAATTAAATTGCTAGAAAAAAGGCGCACCTGCTTAGGATGTTGCAGATTTTTACACTTTAACCTGTAATGTTCCCAACCGCAACTAACTTTTTTTAATGAGGAAGTTACGGACTTGGTTTTTTCAAACGCAGTTTTGTTCCACACCACATAGAAGCAAAAAGGTCAAACTATACAGCGAATACAATATTTTCGACACTTCCTGTATGTGACCCATTCAAGTGAAGCTGTACAGCTGATCGTGAGGGGACGAGGATACTATGCAGTAGGTATCCAAATGAACTCAAAGCCTCAGGTGGTGCATCTACAGGTTGGCCCAAACGTGTTAGAGGAGTTCCTATGCCAGCCTTCGTTTGAATAATAAAAAAAAAAGATTAGTATCGTGATTTTTCATAATAATGTTGCCAAAATAATTGAGCAAGATATGTTAGGGGTCGTAATAATATTTATGACATTATGCTTCAGTGAATACTTTGGAACACGCCTAAAAGAAAAAAATGGAAATAGACCAAAAATATTTTAGAAAGAATTTATTAGCCGGGATGCACGTAATTTAGTGCAAAAGCTCCATAATCGAATTCATGGAATTTTGAATTTATCTTTTCAAGTAACAGACGTTTTAAAGAGGGACAATAATGAGACTGATTCAAGGAAAAGATGATACCATATCAGCTTGGCAAAATAATACCCATTTATTTTCTAAATATCCGCTGCGCAAAATAGAATCTGGAGCTAATGTTCCAATGACAGTGACCCAATTCAAGATGCCTTCGCTAATTTTTATCCTTACGTGCATTCATTTTGTTTCACCATATGATTGAGTTTTTACTTAAGAGAGAGGCAAAACAAATCGCAGGACACAGCACGGCAAAGACGGCAGTTTGAATTTGGCACAGTAGCCGCTTCAAGAAGTGATTAGAGGACACGCCATTCTGACTGTGCTTCCTGCGCGTATAACGCTGTCGATTTTGGTTTCGCACGACACAAAAGCAGCATTTCCTCGCGTTAAACGTATTAGAAAAAGAGCTTTTCTTTTTGAAAGGCTGATAAGGCATTTTGCTGTCCAAAGTTCGAGCACCCAATATTCACTTACCTCTTAACTGGGCTCTAAAAATTATTTACTGGATTTTAGCTAATGAGCTAAGTAAGTAGAAAGAGTCCTCCGAGATTATGTGTCAGTTCGTGAAAATTCATTTTTCGTTTAATGCTTCATATAAGTATCTTTTAGAGTGCTTGCAAAATACTCAATAGAGTTAAAGGCAGTAGGTAACGGTGTTTATGGGCATGTTTCTGTCCATACTCTTGTTTCCTTTGTGAGTCCCAGTGACGAAAGCAGTGGGCTTGTAGTTGAGGGGGCTGCTAAAGAAGAGCTTGTTTGCATGGTTTGGTGATCTGGTTTACCGTTTACGTTGTGCGTCCCAAGAACGGGCCTTTGTATACCGCTGCACTACGTCAGTGCCAGTTTATGCTTTGCGCCCCTGGGAAAGTAATTCTGTTACATCAATGAATGTGGTTTCGCAACTGTCTTATAGTATTGATGCTGAACTTCCACTATTAATAAGCTCTTACAAAGAAGCTGAAGATGCGATGCGGCTCGGAATGTGAAATTGCTGGTACTCTTGCACATTAATTGTTCGAAAATAATAAGGCGACATCGTTGTTTATTTCAAAAGACTTTTTTGGTGGGAAGCGTAAATATATACGCAATTTAAGCGATCCATCCACTGCGAGGAAATAAAGCCCGTAATTTACTCGACAGTACCGCCACGGAGTGGCTGTGATCATTTGAAATCTCCTACCCCTTAAAAAACAGGAGAATATTCTGAAACAGGGTACTGCAGATTATTTGAAAGTGCTACATAATATCGTCTAGCATATTGTGTTACGGCGAAGATTCCTTCCGTAATGGAAGGTCAGACGTTGACATGAATATAATGGTGCCGGGCAACACCCCAGGATTTCGCGAAAGCTGACTGCTTCCAAAGCTGACCACTCCACTATACAGTGGAGTGGTCACTCGACGGCCGAAGGCAAGCTCGAAGGGTGTGAGCCGCGTCGTCTCCTGAAGTGCCGTATTATATGCGAACGTGGCATATGGGAGGATTTGATCCCAGGTCTTATGCTCTATATCCACGTACATAGACAGCATGTCGGCCAGAGTTCTGTTTAGCCGTTCCACCAAGCCATTAGTTTGCGGGTGGTATGCCGTGGCCCGTCTATGGTTAGTATGTGCAAGGTTCAGTACAGCCTTAGTCAGGTGGGCCGTAAAAGCTGCCCCGCGGTCGGTAATGATAACAGCCGGAGCGCCATGACGCAATACGATGTCGTGGACAAAAAACTCTGCTACTTCGGTGGCAGTTCCATTTGTGAGCGACGCGGTTTCAGTATATCGGGTCAAGTAGTCTGTCGCGACAACAATCCAACGCTCTCCATTAGTTGACTTCGGGAAAGGACCAAGAAGATCCATTCCCACTTGTTGGAATGGAGTTGGCGGTGGAGCGATCGGCTGAAGAAATCCAGCTGGTTTCACGGGTGGAGTCTTTCGGCGTTGACAGTCACGGCAGGTTTTAACGTATGATCGTACTGAAGGTAATAATTTCGGCCAATAGTATTTCTCCCGAATTCTTGCAAGCGTACGACTAACTCCCAAGTGGCCGGCGGAGGGTTCGTCGTGACAAGCGCTCAAGATGTCAGGCCGTAGGTGCGTAGGTACTACGAGTAGAAATGTCTCTCTTGATCTTTCAAAATTGCGCTTGTAGAGAACTCCACTTCGTAAAGCGTATGACTGCAAGCCACGACGAAAAACAAGCGGTACTCTACCACCGCGTCCTTCCAGATAATCGATGAGCGGCGCCAGCTCCGGGTCCTTGCGTTGAAGGTCAGCCATATGGGATTGAGTAATGGCCCCAATAAAGGGAAACTCGTCGGCGTTTTCTACTGCGGTGGAGTCCAATCGCGCGTGACAAGCAATCCGCATCTTGATGTTTATGTCCCGACTTATAGACAACAGTAACGTCATACTTTTGAAGACGGAGGCTCCAACGAGCTAAGCGTCCAGACGGGTCTTTAAGGCTTGCCAGCCAGCACAAGGAATGATGGTCGCTGACAATACGGAAGGGTCGTCCGTACAAATATGGTCGAAACTTGCTGATGGCCCAGATTACCGCAAGGCACTCCTTCTCCGTTGTCGAATAGTTCGCCTCTGATAGTGAGAGTGTTCGGCTCGCGTAGGCGATAACCCGTTCTACTCCGCCTTGCAACTGAATGAGTACCGCGCCGAGGCCAACGTTGCTGGCATCAGTATTTACGTCTGTTGCGGCGTCTTCATTGAAATGGGCAAGTATTCGGGGTTTGTGTAGGCGGCTTCTAAGCTCCTGGAAGGCTTGCTCTTGATCGTCTCTCCACAGGAAGGGTATGTCATCTCTGGTTAGTGCTGTCAGTGGTTCAGCTATCTTAGAAAAATCTTGGACGAAGCGTCGATAGTACGAACAGAGACCAAGAAATCGTCGAAGTGCTTTTTTGTCGGTGGGATGTGGAAAATTTGACACTGCGGTAGTCTTCTCGGGATCAGGGAGAACGTCCTGTGCACTGACAACATGGCCGAGGAAGCGTAGTTCATTGAAAGCAAAGTGGCATTTCTCAGGCTTGATCGTTAGTTGCGCGCCTTTGAGTGCTTGAAGCACGATGCGCAACCTGTCCAAGTGTTGCTCGAAAGTAGGCGAGAAAATAACAACATCATCTAAGTACACCAAGCACGACTGCCACTTGAGACCTGATAAAACCGTGTCCATCATACGTTGGAACGTGGCGGGTGCAGAGCAAAGACCAAACGGAAGCACCTTAAACTCGTAGAGGCCGTCGGGCGTCACAAATGCAGTCTTCTCTCTGTCTCTCTGATCCACTTCGATTTGCCAGTATCCGCTTTTGAGGTCTAATGAGGAGAAGTACCTGGCATCGCGTAGTCGGTCGAGGGCATCATCAATCCTGGGCAGCGGATAGACGTCCTTTTTGGTCACGTTATTTAACTTTCGGTGATCGACACAGAATCTCAAGGTGCCATCTTTCTTTTTGACAAGGACCACTGGCGACGCCCATGGGTTTGTCGAAGGCTGGATCACGTCGTCCGCAAGCATTTCCTCCACTTGCGTTTTAATGGCGTCACGTTCCTTAGGAGAAACCCGGTACGGGCGCTGGCATACCGATAACGTGGTCTCATCGGTGATGATGCGGTGCTTGGCGACAGGAGTACGACCGACCTTCGAGCCTGTGGCGAAGCAGTCTGCGAAATCGCTCAGAAGAGCCGAGAGAAGATTCCTTTGATCGGGCCTCAAGTCGGGGCTAATTTTAACGGTTTGCAGAGCATGACAAGGTGCGGCCTCTTCTTTAGAGTTCGTTCCGGCGGTGCATAAATGAGGTAATGCAGTAACATCGTGAAGGACGGCAACAGCCGTGTCCTTGGCGAGATGCCGCATCTCCTTAGCAAAATTTGTCAGGAGGACAGCAGCACAACAGTTCTGGAGTTGTACGAGTCCTCGAGCAACGGCTAATTCCTTCTCGAGTAGTAGCGGAAGGTGCCCATCCGCGATGCCCTCGTAATCGTGGAACAAATCATGCTTTACAAGAACCAGCACACTAGAACGTGCCGGAACCCTCACGTCATCGTCGACTATACGCAAAACGTTCAGACCCGGATCTTCGTTTTCTATGCGCGCCACGACTCGTTTCGTCGAAAAGGAAACACGCGCTTCTTTCAGGTCAATGACAGCGCCGTTGGTCTGCAGGAAGTCTAGACCAAGGATCAAGTCTTTCGAACACTCAGGAAGCACGATAAATTCTCCGACATACACAAAACCACGGATGCCGACCCGCGCTGTTCACTTGCCTGCAGGTTCAATCAAGTGACTTCCCGCTGTACGAATTTTCGGGCCGGACCAATTTGTCAAAACTTTCTTCAATTCTCGGGCGAGACCACGGCTCATTACAGAATAATCGGCACCAGTGTCGAGTAACGCGGTGACATCCACTCCATCAATCGTTACACACAAATCGGAAGTAGTATGCCGGATGCTATCGCTACCTGACACAAGTGAAATCTCGTCGGGTCGGCCTGACGATGACGGAGGATCTTCACATTTCCCGACATCAGCGACCTTGCCTCCGAAGGCCGCTGGTATTAGTTTTCCCGGCCAGGGCTGGGAGAGCGGCGTCGGGAAGAGTGGGGACTTGTCGAACGGTTGCTCGTCGGGGACGTAGACCGACGCTCTTGGTAACCGGATGTGACGGGGTACTGTCGCGCTGCAAGGTCGCTTGCAATCTCAGTAGGCCGTTCTGCATTCCGAGGGTAGAGGCCCTCTGAGGCGAAACCCCGCATGTTGACGCGGCGGTACGGGCACGCCCGGTAAAGGTGACTGGCTTCACCGCAATAATAGCACAGGGGCCGACGATCCCGGGGCTGCCATACTTGACTTTTACGGGGTGGCTGGTAGGTTGGCGGAGGGGAGTAGCGAGACTGCATGCGGCTCCATACGAGGTGCTCCATGCGGGGACCCTGCGGCTTCATTGCTGGAGCTGCGGCGTTGATACTATGGTCTGGCGGGGGAGCCTTACTCAGGACGGACGCGTAGGTGGGCCTCGCGTCAAACGTCTGGTGAGGAACGCACTGCTGGGGAATAACGTCAGCAACTTGCTGAGCCGCCATACGCACCTCGTCCCGGACGACTTCAGCCAATGAAGGAAAAGATGCTGTGTTGCAAGGCATCCGGAGCGCTTGCAGTTCCTCCCGCACGACAGAATGGATGAGATTGCGTAGTGAGTCCATGTCACTGCCGACATGTACAGGGGGTGCGTCGGACCTAATGATGTTCACGTCACGGTTGTACTGGCGGGCTCGGTGTTGCAGCGTTGTCTCCATGGTCACTGCCTCGCTGAGAAACTCCGCCACAGTGCGTGGTGGACTGCGCACCAGTCCCGCGAAAAGTTCTTGTTTAACGCCCCGCATCAGGTGACGCAGCTTCTTATCTTCTGGCATTTGTGGGTCTGCACGGTTGAAAAGGCGTGTCATGTCCTCAAAGAACATACGCACGCTCTGGTTCTGGCGCTGAATGCGCGGCTTCTGCTCGCTCCCGGCGATCGGCGCTAGGAAACGTGGCTTTGAAATCACGACAGAAGGCTGCCCAGGATGGGAAGGAAGCCTCATGGTTTTCAAACCATGTCCGTGCGGACTCTTCAAGAGCGAAGTGCACGTTGTGGAGCTTACGCTCATCAGTCCACCCGTTGTAACGAGCAACTCGCTCGTAGTTCTCAAGCCAGTCCTCGGCGTCCTCGAACACGTCTCCATGAAAAGAGGGGGTGTTCGCGGCTTATGACACAGAATGTGGGTGGGAAGCCTGCTCTCAGATGTCATTGCAGCAGGTTCTACGGCCGTCTAAGGGTGCGTCGTCCTGGTAGCGGCCGGAAGGGGTCCGAATTCAGGGGGCTCTGCACGTAGGCGGCGGCCGAGGCGTTGATGTACGGGGGTAAGCTCCGTATTGACAGGTTGATTATGCAGGACTGGATCGATACCTGGCTATTCCTCCACCAGATTTGTAACGTAACGTTACAGAGAAGGCGCTCTGGCACTCTGGCACCGAAGAACACCAACAGCCAGTCAAGGCAGCACAAAAACACAGCACCGTATTGCTTCGTCGTCTTTTCCGAATCGCCCGTTCAAATCTTCGTCGTCTATGAATGGCATGTGTCAATATCACAAATTGTACAGTACCGCCAGACATAATCGATGTCTGGCGGTACTGTACAACACGAAACCGGCTGCTCACCTACTCTCCCGGGTTACTCAGCATATGAGGGGCAGGGGGAAAGCAAGGTCGCCACGCTGGTTGCCAAAACTATCACCGCAATCAGACACGACATCGACGGAACGGACATTGACCACGTTCTTATCGAAGTCATTACCCAAAAGAGAAGCCAAGAAAGCATCTTCCTGCTTAACGTATACAGCCCGCCCAGCCAAAAGAACGCTAGCTTCAGCTACCTGCTGGGCAAGGCAGAACAAGCAGCAGGCAAGAGGGGTCTTCTCATCCTTGGGGACTTTAATGCATGACATAAAAGCTGGGGCTATGTCAGAGAAACTCCGAAAGGCAAGGATCTAGGCAGAGAAGCTGATCGCAGAAGCCTCAGCCTAATCACAGATCGCACCCAACCAACGCGAGTGGGAAATAGCATCAACAGCGATTCGTGCCCAGACTTAGCGTTCATCAAAGGAAAAAGGCAGGCAAGATGGGAAAAAGACGGGCAGACGCTAGGCAGTGACCACTGCATCTTGCGCATACAGGAAAAATTATGGCCAAGCTAGACTCACACAGTGGGAAGCCTATAGAAAGACCAGGGCGGAGTCCGAGGATACAGAGATCAAGGACATTAAGGATTGGCTAGAGGGTATCAAATCCGACTGGGAAAAAGTCACTAAGAAGGTCACTCTCACCAACAAAACGCCCAACGTGGATAAACATCTCTTACACCTCTGGGATGCTAGACGGGGGTTGCTAAAGAGATGGAAAAGGCAGAAGCACAACAGAAAGCTCAAGCTAAAGATCGCCGAGGTCACAAAACAAGCCGAAGAATATGCGACGGAGCTCTCGAAACGGGACTGGGACCAGAAATACAACGATCTACAGGGGACTCTAGGTTTGGCCAAGACTTGGGCATTGCTAAGGGCTCTCATAGACCCAACTAAGACCAAATGTGAAAACCATAGGACAGCCCAAAGGATCGCGCACCAATTCCAAGGTACAGACCGGGAACTGCTAGAGAACATCAAGCAGCGATACATCGGTGACGAAACGGGCGCCGACTACAGCTCGCCATACACGGGAGAAGCAAATCCCACTCTTGACGAACCCATTACTATAGAAGAAGTCAGACACGCTGTTATGTCTGCCACAAAAAACACCACCCCAGGCAAGGATGACATTACCAGCGCCATGATTAGGAACTTGGACGAGAATTCAATCCACAGATTTACTGAATTCATCAACACACACTGGGAGCAGGGGACCATCCCGAAAGACTGGTCTCATGCGGAAATAGTAATGATTCCTAAATCCGGAACAACTCCCAGCCTGGAAAATCTACGACCCATTTCATTGACGTCATGTTTGGGAAAGGTATACGAAAGAATTGTGCTTCAGAGGTTGCAGACCCACCTGGAGGACAATGACCTCATGCCCCACACTGTGTTCGGATTCCGAAAACATCTATCAACACAGGACATCCTCCTGCAGATCAAGGAGGAGGTGCTTAACACGGTCCCGAAATACGGAGAAAACATCTTGCTCGCGCTCGACCTCAAAGCGGCATTCGACAATGTCAGTCACAGGGCAGTGCTAGATGGGCTCTGCAACTTAGATTGCGGGCAGAGAATACACAGCTACGTGAAAGCCTTCTTGAGTAACAGAACCGCCACCATTGGAATAGGCGGCATCAGGACAGACACCTTCCCGTCCCCCAAAAAGGGAACACCGCAAGGCTCAGTGATATCCCCTATGCTCTTTAACATTGTTATGATCGGCTTAGCAAAAAAACTCCAAGAAATTGAAGGAGCCAGACATGCTATCTATGCTGATGACATCACGATCTGTGTGACCAGGGGATCCTTAGGAGAAAAGCAAGACTGTCTGCAGAGAGCAGCAGACGCTGTCAACGCATACGCTCGACATTGCGGCCTTGAATGTTCTCCGGAGAAATCTGAGGAGCTCAGAGTCCACAGAAGAGGGTACGATCTGCACAACTCCATAGACATCTACATAGGGGAAAAGAAGATCCCGGAAGTATCGCAAATAAAAATCCTAGGCATGCGGATACAAAGCAATTGCCGTTTAGATCAAACAATCAGGCAGCTAGCAAGTACCACCGCGCAGATCACGCGAATGATAGCAAGAATCTCCAACAGAAGACGAGGCATGTCCGAGGAGGACACATGTAGGCTAGTACAGGCCCTTGTTGTAAGCCGAATTATATATGGCGTCCCCTACCAAATTCCGCTCGAACAGGGAAAAAAACAACTGGAGGCAATCCTGAGGAAAGCCTACAAATGCGCCCTTGGACTACCGGTCAACACCTCGACCGAAAAATTCAATAAACTGGGCATAAACAACACAGTGCAAGAGCACATCGAGGCCCACCTTGTCGCGCAGAAAATAAGACTCATGCAGACGCAAACAGGGAAGGAACACGCTAAATATACTGGGCATGAGAGATGCTTGCAGAGAAATAAACAGCACGGGCAGCATACCGAAAGAAATAAGAGAGATCATTAAGGTCAACCCGATTCCGAAAAACATGCATCCGAAAATACACAAGACCAGAAGAGATGCAAGATCCGAGGCACACGAAAGAAGCCTCGCAGGAAAAAAAATATTGTACGTCGACGCGACCACAAACAAAGAACAACGCGGAGCGGTAGCCAGTGTGGTTGATCACCAGCTTAAAGAAGTCAACTGCGCCTCGATCAAGAGCAACAACATTCTCGAGGCTGAGGAAGCGGCAATCGCTCTCGCTATCACCCACCAGGGTGAGGAGGCTACCACAAAAATAACTACAGACTCGCAAGAAGCATGCAGAAGGTATAGCAGCGGACGCATATCCACTGTGGCCATTCGCATACTCAAGGCAAGAAAAATCAGCTTTTCGAGATGCGTCGTAACGTGGACACCAGGCCATGAGACTGTCAAAGGTAACCAACGTGCCGACGCCAATGCCCGAGCATACACCAACCGGGGGGCGCACAACGACGGGGAACCGGACGCAGTCACTAGACGCTATGGAGCCATCCTTGAACATCAAAGAGCCTTTAGGAGGATCTATCCACCTCCCCACGAAGATCTCAATAGAGAGCAGTCGGTTGCCTGGAGACAGCTATAGACTAACACATACCCCAATCTGAGTCTACTCAGTAAAATCCACCCCACTACTTATGAAAATAAATGCCCACTATGCGGAGAACCCCCTACACTGTACCATGTTACATGGGCCTGTCAAAAAACACAGGTAGCACCAATAAACACCACACCAACACCGGAGCAGTGGGAGGCTGCGCTGTCCTGCTCGACGCCTGACGACCAGCTCAAGCTGATTGACAGAGCGCGCAAGGCGGCAAAGGCCACTGGGGCCCTGGACTGAGGGCCCCACCAACGCCGGGAGAATTCCCATTGTGTAAATAAAGTTTTTCATTCATTCATTCATTCTTTCGTCCATCCAACGGCCACTCGTTCGCTCGGTTCGACGTTCGGTGGCACCGCGCACGGTAAATGCTTCTTTCTTCAAGAAATATTCCATGTAAGTTTTCAAATTTTTTCATTCAGATTTCATAAAGCGTTTATGTATATTGGAGCAAAATATTAGCCTCTTAGATTGAGCATTTTTTAAAATTACAAGCGTTGTCTTACATTCTATTGTTGCTGCAGGCTGCGTAAGCCATGTGCTAGGGAGATTTGTCTTCTTTCAGCATATTTCTCACGTTGTTAACTTTTCAAAAGTGGTTCTCAAGTGTGCGCGACTTGATGCCGATCATGTTGCAGCTTATTTCAAGTTAAACCGTTACTGTTTTGCAGAGTACTGATTTTCTAAAGTAAACAACTGCATGGCAACGTAGCCCTAAAAGCCAACTTCGGATATTCACGGCGTTACAGTGGCTGGAACGGCGTATAGCCGTCGCTTGGCTCGGCCGCTCGGGTTCCCTCAGGTGACTTCGGGCGGAGTCGGCGGAGTCCGGGCAAAAGCATATTTTCTCGTGTCTGGTGCGATAAAACGCTAACCGCATGAGTCGCACGGCAGCACGATGCGCAGTGCGCTGAGGACCGCTAAAGCATTACCGCTCGGCGCTGTCGCCCAGGTTCTGGGTTTTCAGAAAATCGCTCATGTTGCTGGAACCAGCTCGCGAGGCAGCCAATCGCAAAAGGCTTTGGGTACTCACCTTCGTTGTTTTTCTTGTTTGTTTTTTTTTTTGCATGCAAAGTTTGTTTCCCTATTCCGGTATGAGCGAAATCCTCCAGACGCTCATTTCGTCTGATCTGTGCATATATGAGCGCATCGAGACGGTTTAGTAAAAGCTTGGTAGGGTAGTATTGCAAATCAAAAAAGGCTAGTGTGGCTAGATATTGCTAATTTTCGAAAGTTGCAGGAAAACGCCACTGCTTTCGACCATGTCTGCATCGCAGTATAGTAGCACGCCGCTGCGCTGGGACCATATTTTTTTTTTTTGGGGGGGGGGGGGGGGGCTCGACGCTTTTCAAGAAATTTCATCAGTGTTGCTGTTTAGTGCTACATGTCAGCTTCCCGGTGCGGCAGACATTCCTGCACAATGGCGGCATAGACTTTGCGGTAATATTTGGGTACAGTGCTAGTACATCGCATGACGGGTAGGGTAATTCCTGCACCTCTTGCCCATTCGTCACAGTATTATTCGCGTGCGCATTGTCGCCCCAGTATTACCCTCTCCGGTTAGTGTCCCTTTTCTAAATTGTCTTTCTTCACCCCTAGGGTGACAGTGCTCCTCCCTTTTTTCCAGTGTTAAGAACGCCCGAAATCCTTTCTCTGACAATGGCCTGTGCGTGGGGAACTGCATCCCAAGCAGCATGGACTGTGGTAGATGCATGTACTGCACCTATTATCCCTGAATCGGGTTCTGTCGCCACTGTCCACGAATTCCTGCCTCACAGGGAAGCCGACTTGTAGGTTTTGCAACTCGTCTGTTATAGCATGTCCAGCAGGGCCGGAGCCTTATGTGTGAGCGCTGGGTGGGCTCAGGCAATTTCAGTTCCAGGCCGGGTTCGGGTTTGTAGCATAAGGCCCGGGTCGGGCTCAAAATTTATGCCCGTGCACACCTCTAGTCGCGTCGGTTGTGTAGCACACGTTTGGCGACCGTGCATGCTTTTAATTTTGTTCTTCGCACCATGACACTTTGCTCCAGCATCAAGACTGCATGAAACATCAGTATGCATTTTCCGGTCGTTAAGCTAACTGATCGCCCCACCGCCCTGGCACAGCTATGTTATACCATGTGTAACATAGAGTTGCAATTAGTCCATTTTTTGAGACAGCTTTCAATTGAAATTATAGATTAACTAAACAGAGAAGAGCCGTTGTATGCTGTTATCATGATTTAGAGGCATCGATTTAATGGAGACTTTCTTTCCTTGCATTTAGGGCTCTTTGCTCCATAACGCCCGAAGTCCAGCTGCTCCACTTGTATCATCGCACTGCTTTTGCACAAGCAATTATCTGCCATCAAAGGGGTGGTGGCTGAATGTGAGACAGACAACATCGTCAACATTTTGGTGCTGCAAAACCTGTCAACAACTGTTGGAGCCTTGCCATGAAACATGCTGTGTGTAAGGAAACATTGCCTCGGCAGGTACGACACATTGCCTTTGTTTTGCATTATATAAAGGCTTTAAATGCTCTGCTGGCTTTTTGCTATATGATTGCATGCTATATGACTTTTTCTGCCTTTTTAGCTCAAGACTTACTTGTTCAGAAGTCTTGCCCACAGTATGCAGAAAATAATATCCTTCATGTCCCTGGCAGTGCTTTAAATAGCTGGGGCTTTATTTCGTTGCTTTATTTCAACAGTATGTGGCTATTTAAAGTTGAGGCATGATTGAGTGAACCTGTAGTGTAATAGCACAATAACAGACATAGCTTGTTGAACTGACGAAGTAGTTGTCATTTGCGCAACACGGGAGGGCAGGTGCTTTAAGTGATGGAATATTTAGCATACTTGATTATGCTTGCATTACAAGAATTCGCAGGAAGCCTCTATTGAGGTTGCAGAGAAGAAAGCCATTCAGTATTGCTCAGGTTATTTGCCTTCCACCCTCCCTTCATTACTGCTGCCTGCACTGTATGTATGTTTTCATACAGACATGCATTTACTGACTGCTTGTACATTTCTGGTTGCCTACATTGGCTTCAGCCATGTAGATGTAATATTACTTTGCTCAAAGTGACAATTATAAATAATTCTCTCTCCAAGCCATTGAGATTCGCCATTAGCTCCCAACGCGTTTTATTCGCAGCTGCAATGAATTTATTCTGTAATCCTAGAGCAAGACTTTTGCAGAAAGGAGATCATCATGAAATACTCGTTCAAAATTTGTAAATTTTAGAGAACATTCTCTCTGTTTCTGCATATGCTTCTGTGTTCGGACAACAGAGCAGACTTTCTTGCAGTGCAGTAGGGGTGGGCTGCAAGACAAAAGGAAATTATTAGTGCAGCTGCTCATTCAGGCGTGCATTCCTTGTGCATTTATTGCTCTTATATACGTGCACCTTTGCCTGCATGCTTGCCAGGGCTTTCCCCATAATGGGTGGCAGTGATCTTGTCGCCTACCTCTTAGGGGGACTGCCCTTTTCCAACTGCCTGCCCACAACCAACTCACCTCCTGGGCTTCAGATTTGTCATACTCAAGGCCTATTTTCTGTGTTTGATGTTACCAGTGACGCCATTTAAGATACGCAGTGTGCATCATTGGTCTATTAGTTTCATTTCGGGATGTTGTCACCTCTTATGTTCCTTAGTCATATTTCTTTTTCTACATCCCCTTGCAACTGCCAAACGAAATAAGACGTATAAAACTGCCAAACTCCCGCAGTCCCTGAATGCTATGTCAACAACAAAAAAAGCTTTTGCATGTCTTTATAAAAGTAGAAATGATCCCCCGATTTTTTTTATTGTCATGTCTAGTCAAATGGTTTAGTGAACTGCCACATGACCAAGCATATTGCAACTGTAAGTGCACTGAGGAGTCATGCGTTAGAGCAAGCATATGGATCTTGTGTTGCTTAGCTGCTTAACTCCAAATACCCTCCTTTGTCAGACAAGATATTTTTTTAGAAAACTGGATGAGCCAGAAGACAGCAGATTGGATTCTTAGCAGCATTGTTACTTGTTACACGTGCGTTCCACCCCTGTATACATGAACTCGGCAGAATTGGGTCGAGTACGTCTGTCGAGTGAAAAATCAGTTGTGGGGTTCATGTATACTCAGTCGGGTCGAGAAATATAGGCGGCGGAGCGGGTCGCGTTAACTCGCTTGCAGGAGGTAGGTTAATTCGCTTGACCCGCTTATCTAAAGGTATGTAGACGCGGTCCAGTCAGGGAGTCTAGTTATGGGGAACTCTAGGATATGAAAAAGCCTCTGGAGCGGCGACGAGCGTCACTCGAAATGAATGCTTTTTAGCGCTCATCAACGATAAAAAATAATCGAAGCTCTCGATAGTAAAAGGCAATGGGATCAAATACGAGTAAGAACTTGCACAATAACTTCGAATCTCGATGCTACGCTCTTCTACAATACTTACTCACTAGAAAGCGAGTTCATGTAGACATCAGCCGGGTCGAGAGTGATGACCTTGCTCACTCAACGCTGATTCAACCCGGTGCTGTCGAGTCCATGTACACAGGGCTATTGTACTTGTAATTTTGGGTGAACTCTCAGTTCGTGTATTGCACATTAAATTTAAGCAATATTGGTGCTTTTTTGCGTATGCGCTGTTTTGTTCTGCAAACAGTACTATTTCTCCACACACAATCTTATTTTTAATTTGAGTACAAAATATTGTCCATTTTTGAAAAAAACAATAATTTGTGAGGCTGTTAAGAAATTTTTATTTTTAAATGGATTCACAAAATATCAACATTTTATAGATACTGAAATATAAAATATGTGCGAAACACCTTTTCAGCTCAGGATTAAACTGGTTTTCAAGGAACTTGTGATAGGGTGAAAGTGAAAAATCACTGTCATGCTAGATGTATTGTTTTTTTATGATCCCATAGTCACATCAAGCATTGTATTTTAAGGTGTGCTTAAGCAATGAAAGTAATATTTGGCCTCAGATATTCAGGCAGATTACTATTCTCTATACCAACAACTACTATGAATTGGTTTGAAGAAATCAGATGCCCGAGCACCACACCTGGTACCTGGACATAAAATCACTCATGTATGCCTAACTGAATATAATCTTGCACGTGGAAGTTTGCCGATGGTATGGCCATATGATTAGCTGTGATGAGGGAAAATGCATACCTGGTAGGTTGCTAGCTGATAAGAAAGTACGATATCATTGTACTCAGATCTAACATACCATTTTCCTGCCTATGCAAAGTAAATTTCTAGTACTTTCTCAATTGCTCATTGCAGGCTGACTATAATAATTTTAGCTGAACAAGCATGCACTCTATGATTACTAGAACTTCTTGTTGGGCTTGTTTGTGTTTATTTATTATAAACTGGAGGCGCCAAAACAATGCACGCACACAAGAAGAGACGGAACAGAGTTCCACTCACAACTGATTTATTGTGCAGAACAAAGTACATATATATCCCACTGCCGGCACATGCGCAAGAAACACGTTCAGATACATCACATTCAGCATCATATAGTTTAGGATAAGTTATGTTCAAGAAATGCTTTCTCAGAGAAAGAGGCTGTGGTATGAGGCATGGGCTTCTTGAACATATATTAAACTACATAATGCTGAATGGGTTCCTTGCGCATATGCCGGCAGTGAGATATATATGTACTCTGTTCTGCACAATAAATAGTTGTGAATGGCGCTCTGTCCCGTTCTTCTTTTCTTGTTTGTGTGCATGTTGTTCTGGTGTCTTTAATTTATAATGAGCACTGTATGAAAACTATTCCTTGGTACATTACAAGTAAGGCAATTGTTTATAGTAGAATGCAGCAAGCAATAAAGCTGTGAAAACTAAAAAGCTGGAACTTGAAATGGTACGGTTATCTTGAGAATATTATATGCGTACACAGCCTTGAGAATACCTGCGATGTCCACATCTCCCTCAGTTAGCTGATTGAAGATAGCTTGATTGATTCTGTCAGGGCAATTATTTCTTTATTCTGGCCGCAGTAATGTATGCGTGCCTGCAACTGGTGTACTGCAGAAAAATATTCTTTAATGTGTTCTTTAATATCCAGTTTTGGATGCTTAGTAATCCATATTGTCTATTGCAGGAATGTTTAAGAACTTTTAAAAAATTGAAAGTTCTGGAGCCTGAACCGTCATATTTTCAGGAACTGTATTTTTATATGAACACTAAGCATCCACCTGAAGTTATCGGTTTGCCGGAAGCAGGTTTTTCTTTCCAAATATCTCTCTTTTGTATCTGGAATGGATATTATTTTGCATATATGTTTATTATCCCTACGTCATAAGATGCTGCATGCCCTTCCAGGCCCAGAAACCTGTCGCAAAGTGCTCTAAAAGAAGAATGTGTGGCAATAGGCCTCCAATATATACAGTAGAACCTTTTTATAGTAAAGCCACTAAGGCCAGCGAAAATATTTACTATATCATGGTCTTTACTGTATCAGTGGTCTTTGATGACATGGTCCTGAAAGTGCTGTCTAGTGGTTAAATAGGCACTTACTGAACACGTCTTGTTGCTTAATGAAAAAAACACTCTTAATATCTTCCATCTCGCTTTTATCATCTCTTTGTCTGATTTTTTCATTATAAAATTTCTCTACATCTTGTGGAAGTACCGCTGAAGCATGAAGACGTGATTACGATTGCAACCAAGTTCGATTACATGTAAAAACTAAAGCTTTGCATGAACATGGTGTACCTTTTTGCTCTTTCTGTTTTTTAAAAGGCAATAAATGACAAATTCGCATGGCACTCAAGTGCTGTAAGACCTTACTCGCTGCACCTCCACTTTCTGCCACACTGCCTCATGATTTGTACTGCGCATTGCAGTGAATGTTGACCCATTTCTTTCCCTTCCCTTTTTCTTGCTGCACTTTTACTCCTTTACTTTCTGACTGGAACACGCCGCCTCCTTGCTATGTTTGTAGACAGCTTTACTTTTTTCTTCTTCGCGCTGCGCGCTTTCCGTAATGGCTCCAACGCTTCTGTAAAGTAGGCTTCCTCTGACTGCTGCTACGGCTAGTAGTAAAGCCACCTAAACGAACACTCGGGGTTATTGTTCTATTTTCAAATACAAAAAGTCTTGGCCTCGTGACTCTAGGTAGTGCGCGGGAGTCGTCGCCATAGCCAGAAGCACTTTAACCGATTTTTACCAAAAACATCTTTACTGCAAAGGGGGAAAATGCACAGTTGCCTATGGAAGATGAACTGGGACTTCAGTTTCACTTTACTATATCAGAGGTTTTACTATAGCGGGGTTCTGTATTTTGTACTCAATTGTATAGAGCACCCAGGCTTCAAATATGTGTTTGCATAAGTGTTGAGAAGGTGAGTTTAGATCTTATGGTGATATATGCTTGTCGTCTGTGCAGATGTCATTTGTAAGACCCACGGGCCAATCTCCTCAACAAACTGTTCCTGAATGGTTGTTTCCTGCGCGGCGCCCAGCTTACTACCTGGACCATGCGCTTCCCCCGCCCCCTCAACCTCATCACTTTATCCATTGACCCTTCAATGCCAACTATCATGCTCAACACAGTCCACTGCCATTTTTCATCCATGGCGGACACTGCCCTGGAATGCACCCATTCTCAGCCTCCTATTCCTGCAACACCTCTCGCACTACAAGGCTATAGTGCATCAACCCGGCTCAACATGTCCAGCTCCTTCCATCATGACCAATGCACACTGCACCCCATCACCTCTACCTGCACTACCTGATCATGTGCTGCTTAGTGCTCTGTTTCCAATTACACCAACTAGCCTCTCCCTTATTAACCCTGTACCCAATGCCTCCTGCACTGCATTTTCACCCTCTGATGTCATTGTGGCATGTACATGTATAGTAGCTCTCAATAAAATGTTTTCGGAAAATGTTTTGCTTGCCTCATTTAATTGCATGGTTATTATGGCTCCTTAAGGAGATGACATGCAAAGTGGTATGACTGCATAAGAAAACCACAATTGTCAGAGTGACAGTTAAGCAAATGGCAGCCGTAAGGGCAAGGATGAAATAACTGCATGGCTAAAGGTGGCTTAACAGTGGCAGTGCCAATGCCACGTGTGCGGATGAATATTTGTTGCATGCCAATAAATGCCAATATGTGATACTAGCGGCACGGCCGTTTTGTTGCCAATGTCACATGTGCCAATGAATACTAGTGGCATGCCAATACGTGACAATAGGGGCCCGGCCAGCTGATAGCCTATGTTGGTAGTGCCAAGACAGGTGCAATGTTAGCATATAAGCCGGACCAATATATAAAAATGTAATAATTTCTCAAAAAATCAGTGTTACGCCAATGCTGGTACCAATTTTTTTCGACGTTGGGCCGGGGTTGGTGCGATGTTGGTGTGCTGCCTGGGTGCTTATTTAGCGCTTAATGTTTTTTTTTTTAATTTAACGCAACAGCCATAAGCTTTGTAGCCTCTGCTGCTAGAAGTAGGTATCTATATGTTGTATGTGAGATTTGGAGTCATGAAATGAGACATGAGCTATTTGGACGTACACGACAGCTAGTGACTAATTTGACCAGCTTTGCAATCGATGCGATTAGATAGCACACAGGCGCTCTTGCTACCCCCTTCATTAAGATGTGACATCCGCCCAGTCGGAAAAAACTACAGAAAATTTTCTGATGTTACGACAGAATTTCTGTACGGATTTTGACGGGAAACCTGCTGTGACAACAGAAAATTCTGTAGTAACATCAGAAATTTCTGTAGTTACAACAGAAAAATGCTCCAGAACTACAGACATCAGAAATATACTACAGAAAAACTACGGAACTACACAAAAATCTGATGGTTACGACTAAACTACATTATATTTTGTCGCATTTATCACACCGTTCTGTAGTTTTTTTCGACTGGGCGTGGCCATAATTTCAATCCCGTGATTGGAGCTCCGCCACCAAACATAAAATGTTGAAAATCCAGTGCTTCTGATCGGTCAGAAATGTTTTTTTTCTTGCGGAAAGGAGGGTTAGGTGTGTTTAGAATTAGGCGGTCAAAGTTTCTGGAAAAAAGGCGCACCTGCATAGAAATGTAAACGTTGTTACACTTTAAGTTGTAATCTCCGCGTCCGCAGCATCCTTTTGTTTATTTGAGGAGGTTACTCAACATGCATTGTTTAAACGCACCTTGATTCCACCCAGCAGAAGAATAGCAAACCCTACTGCTAAAGCTTTGTCAAATGTCGAACACTTCCGCTACGTGGCCCATTCAAGCCGAGCTATATAAGTGACCATGTAAGTACGAGGATAGCATGCTGTAGGTATCCAAGGGAACTAAAAGCCTAAGGTAGTGCGCCATAAAGTTAGCACAGACATGCTACAGGTATTTCTACTATAGTCTTCATTTGAATGCGGAAAACGGTTGGAACCGAAATTTATCCGTACATTGTTCTATGTAGTTCAACGAAAAGCATAGCGTTAAGACAGGAATAGGGAGACGAGGACATGACAGAGCAGCAACTTACAACTGAATGGAACCGTAAGACGAAAAAAACATCCCATCATTAAGCAACAATACTCACGCGCATACCTTGCTGAATTGATAACACTCTTCATTGGCAATCTAAAAACCGGGAAAAAATACAGTTACCGCTCATGAAATGTGCTGCTACCTCAAGTAAGTTTTAAAACTTTTTCTTTTTCCATAAGCTATCGTCTTGCCTTGTGGATATTGTCTTCTCAGCTCCCTTCAAGCTCGCAAGGCTATGTGCTTTAGTAGACCATGAAAGGGATAAAAAATCAGTTTGTGGCATTAATAACAACAATCCGCACGTCTAATGCGCCACTGGTGTTGTTTCGAGGATCCCTCTCCGCTGTAGGAGTTGTACATTGGGCAGACGGACAGATGCCTAAACGTGAAACTGAGTGCAAATGCCTTTTCACTTCGTCAATAAACTCATGAAAATTTGCTTAAGCACTAAAGAATTGCAAAAACTGCTTTTAATAAGATCCAGGGAAGCGATAAAGGCCAATATTGGCAAGAGAAATCATCGAAGCGCTTGAGGTATGAAAAAGCCATAGTGATATGTGCATTAGCACAATGTGTTTATCTCATGGAGAAAGAAAAAGTTATTAAAATGTACTTGAGATATAACCATATTTCATGAGCGGTAACTGTTGCTTTTTTTCGGTTTTCTAGCGTAAAGCTGCACTACGCCGATCAGAGCCAAGTTTCGCGCGAGTGTACGCCGCCCGTTATGCGCATGCTCGAGACTGTTCGCACCAGCGTCTTCTTTTTTCAAAAACGTTCGCGCTTCCTCTTCTTCGGCTAAACTGCCTCCCGTCGACAAGAAGCATCGTGCCGATGCTAAACCCGTATTGAATTAGGAACCGCGCAGAAATACACCGAATCTCGAAATGTCTTCTTTGCAGATGATCAATGTAGGGAGAAGAAATAAGGAAGGGTGCTCTGTGATCAGGGCGATACCGCTTAAGCCGCAATACGAGCATAGTGTCAGGACACGAGGAACGGCATGGCGTGTTTCCGTTCTCTCAACGGTATGGATGGATGGATGGAATATAGGAGCATCCCCTTTGAAACGGGGTGGTAGCAGTAGCTATCATGTTCATTTTTCTCCCCATATCTTAATTATTGTTTTAGATTGGTTAACTATACTATAATTCTATTTATTAAATTTTTGTTTTTGCATTGCTAACATTATGTCACTTCTCTGCTTTTAAGCAACCAATCTTCCAGTCGTTTTTTGCTAGCTTCCACTGCCGGTTTATTCACCCGGCTGCTAGTATCTCTAAACCCCAGAGCTTCAGGAACAATGACTGCGCCTGAATCAACTTCCGGATATATACCATTACATTCAAGTATAATATGGTCACTTGTTGCACTGCAGTTACCACATACGCACATGCGTCATCTTCATTGCTAAATTTAGGGGGGTCCTCTCAACAGCGTCATCTGGCGACAGATAGTGGAAATATTATGACGATGACACCGGCATCACGTTTGCAACCACCGCCTACTATCAGGAGGGTTCACAGCTGCACGCTACTAGCCACAGTGGTCGCAGGTACTGGTCCGCAACTTAAATCGAAGTAACGGCCATCGGCGAGGCCCTTCAACACGGCACCAAAGGAACAGATCGTTCCATTAACATCTACACCGACAGTAAAGAGCCTATAAAAACTCTGCAATCTCATTCTTACAATATTTCAGTGCAACACCGCATCAAACAGCACTGCTGCTACCTGCCAGAGACCGCACAAGTCTCGGTACGGATTCATTGGACACCTTGGCGTCACGCACAAGAAACCGGAAACAGAACGGCCCACGAGGCTGCTGGCGCGCCGATAGAGGAAGACCGCCGGCATAGGCTTGGTGTGCGCCCGTCCAGTTTGGATCACCCTTGAAGTTATCCGGTCTCCATCATACCGTACTCTGTCATTACGCAGCTTAAACATAAGCCGAGGGGTTTTTTGCGGGACCTTGTCTCCGATATTGCTCCTCCGATCCCTTCCGGCCTTTTTCGCCTTGCCCGAGTTCTTACCCACAAGGCGCGAGCCGGTGCAGCGCAGAAACCGGACATCCTGAGTCAATGGCGCCGAACCAAGATCAGCAGCACCAACTGCCCTGCTGACTCCGTTGACCTGCATCACTTGATCTGGACCTGTCCTGGCACGGCTGGCCACCGCGCCCGCTACATATCGGCTCACAACATTCAGGCTTACGAAGACTGCACAGCCCCCAATACCAACGCTAAGAAGAAGAAACGCCAAGCGCAAGCTCAGTGCCCTGCTAGACTTCATGTCGACGTCTGGCGCCCTCAACCTCACCTAACCCACCCCCTTCCCCTCTAGGACTCAGGTCATACTCATGAATAAAGGTTTATTAATGAATGAATGAATTAATGAATGAAGAGCGCATTTAAAGCCGGCCGTACTTATTACATTAATGGTGCAATGGGTGATCAATTACAAATCAGGTATCGAGTATTGTTCTGTATGTGCAAAATCTCGTCATAAATTTCCCAATGAAGAAAATCAGGGGCGCTATGGATTAACTCTGCTTACCTGTGCACTGAGCGAATAAAACTTATGTTCGAATCCTGCATGTGCAACTTTTTTGCTGAATTTGTTTTTTAATTACAACATCAAAATAAGCTGCCAATATCTTTCCTGACGAGGTGTTCCCCTTTATGTTGCATCATGTAATGTTTTTAATTTCTAATAGCCGTGAACAGAGCCACTAGTTGACAGCATGAAAAATTTCACACTAATTATTATCCCCGTAACCATTTTCTGCCTTTAATTATTGTATGTTACCTTTAGGTTGCGTTCAGAGACACTTCTCGGGAACAATCGCCGTTTTACCCACTGAGAGGCTAACAGTGAGGAGACAGAAGTTGCGGGACCCTACCGTTGAGGAGACATAATTACACAACGACATGATGGCGGTTGCGTTACGCAGGGCTGCATCTCGTAATTAAATTCACCGAATCGACGAACAACTGTGTACGGCCCGAAGTACCCCTTCATGAGTTTTTGTAGCGCAAAGCTGCACTACGCGAGTCCTAGCCGTGTTTCGCGTGAGTGTGCGCCGCCAATTATGCGCATGCGCGAGAGCTGCGTAACCTCACGAGAGGCGCTGAGGCGTCGCCTCCTCGCCACAGCCGGTGTGCGCTCCTCGCTGCCGCCGCCGGCGTGCGCTCCTCTCCGACGCCTGACCTTTAGCCGGAGCCGTGTTTACCACAGTTGGCCGCGCGCTACTGCGCATGCTTTACGCATCAAGGCATTGCATAGCTAAGCCACTGCCATTTTTTTTTAGATTGCCAATGAAGAGTGTTATCAATTTTGTAAGGTATGCGCATGCATATTGTTGCTTAATAATGGGATGTTTTTCGTCGTACCGGTTCTATGCAGTTGTAAGTAGTAGCTCTGTCCTGTGCTCATCTCTCTAGTCCAGGCTACACGTTACGTTTGTCGTTGAACTATGTCTGGCTAACTGGCCCCACAGTATACTCTGTCGCTACATTGTTGCCAAGAGACTTTAATGGTCATAACGGGAAGTATGATATACTGAGAGTTTCATTGAACTCTTTTCCAGACGTTGAAAAGTTGAAAATAGAAATAGACAAAAATTGTTTTTAGGAACAATCCATTGCCCGGCATGGACGCTCTTCTAAGGCGAGTTATTTAATGTTTACTTTTTACCTTACAAAGATCCATTCATTTTCATAATACCTGCAGCTCAAAAAAAAAAAAAATTAAATGCAGTGATATTACTCCACAAAACCGACAATGGGGGCATAAAACATATATAAAGCTATGTCAAAAAGCGACGTTCACGTATGATATGTTCCAGTGACTGTCACCACGTTCGAACTGCACGCGCATTCATTTTGCTTCGTCGCATGATTAATCTTTATTTAGGAAAGTGCGAAAAAATATAGCATGACACATCACCGCAAAGAAGGCAGTTCGAGCTTTGGCACAATAGCCACTTCAAGAAGTAATCAGTGGACGAGCCATTTCGGCCGGGGGTTCTGCGAGGATAGAGCGATCAGTTCCAGTCTTGCGCGGAAAAAATTAGGACTCTCTCGCGCAAAAGGCATTAGAAAATAGTTTTCCTTTCTTTAAAAAGCCGATAGGCTTTTTCTTCTCCACAGGTTCAAAAACCTTATTTATAATTAACCTTAGGTAGGTTATAAAATAGTATTTAGTTTTCACTAATCACCTGCGTAAGTAAAATATCTTCCGCTACTGGGTGTCTCTCTGAGAATGTGTTTTTTTGTTTAAAACTTGCTATCAGTACAAATCCTTTAATGTGCTCAAAGTAACACCCGCTAGAAATAAAGCTAGCAGGGAACAGTGTATGCGGTAGTGTATCTAGTAATGATCTTGTTCCACTTGTGATTCTCAGTGAGGAAATTAGCGAGCGTGCATTTTAGCGGGCTGCTATTGAAGACCAATTTTTCGCATGTAAAACTGGCAGAATGATTCGGATACCTGTCGTATCGCTTGCGCTGTGTGCCTCAAGAACGGGCCTTTGTGCAATATCGCTGAGCGCCTAGGAACGTGATTTTGTCCATAGCAACGAGTGCGGTTTAGCATTCGTACTATACTATTGATGTCGAACGGCTAAATATAACAATTTCAATCGCAAAAACTTGTGTCTGTACTGCACGGTTCTGAAATCATGATCACGCATTAGTTTTGGAACACAGTCCGTGCGACTGTAGTTTGGGTAGATAAAACGAACAGATCTTTATTCAATATTTAAGCTTTTGTCGCAGTAAACAAAGCCTGCGAAACGCGGATGAGCAGATGTCCCTAATATGGGAATTCCACTTTAGATTTTCGTTAGCGTCAGCTCCAGATACTTAAATTTAGTGACACTTCAGTTAACAGCATGACTTCTATAGAATAACAAAATATACGCGGCTTTTTTTTGTTAGCAAAGTGAAGTAGGAAAGATTTTTTGGCGTTAAATTTCATTATCCACACATTAAACCAGGTTACAATATTGGCAAGATCTGAGCTCGCAGTACGTTGATCAAAGTTAGTCCGTACCTCACTGAAAATGATGCAGTTGTCTGCAAATAAGCGGATTTTAGCTGGTTCGATAATGGAATTTACAATATCATTACAAAAACAAAGCAAGAAAAGCAAGAGGCCAGGCACACTACCTCGGGGTACACCGGAAGTAACTGGTAGGACGTTTGCAGTGTGGCTTTTTACCTCTACATATTGATTACGGCTAGCAGATATTCAGATTCCCAAGTAATTTTGAGACTAAGAAGATCAATAATTTGTTTTTTGTTGATAAATTTTTCATGTAGAAGGCGATCAAATAAATGCCTTACTGAAATCCAAAAAATTATATCAACTTGACTACCGTTATTAAAAAAATTATGCAATAATAATAATAATAATAATAATAATAATAATAATAATAATAATAATAATAATAATAATAATAATAATAATAATAATAATAATAATAACAACAAGCTAATGGGTAACGGTTGAATACCTTTTTCAGAAGCCGTGATGGAATGTGAATAAAATGTGTCTTTCCATATAATAATTAATGGAATTGGTCAATATGTGCTCTAGGAGGTTACAGAAAGATCAAACAATCGAAATGGGGCGATACTTTTAGGACAAAAACGCGGCCCCCATTTTTAAAAACTGGTACGACTATAGCTAATTTCTATTATTGAAGCCAGAAAGATGACAGCGAGGAATCTGGCTATGGGTTCAACATAACGGCAGGGGAAGGTTTCGGAATATTATCAGGTCCTGGCTAAGATTTAACCTTTAGTCCCAGGTACATATTTAGTACGCATTATTACGAAATATGAAGGTTAGGAACTTGTGATGGACTCTCGCGTAGTTGTTGCTGCGACGCAACAGAAAAGTCGCTGCAGGGGAGGCTTCGGAATATTATCAGGTCCTGGCTAAGATTTCACCTTTAGTCGCAGGTACATATTTAGTACGCATTAATACGAAATATGAAGGTCAGGAACTTGTGATGAACTCTCGCGTAGTTGCTGCTACGATGCAAAAAAAAGTCGTTGCTAAGCTGATTATTAAAATGATTGTCAATTAGCTTGGGGTCGTAGATTAGAGTACCATGGTGTAAAATCCGCTCAACCAGCTTCTTTCGGTCGCTTAAAAAGTTCCAAAATTTTGGGGGGTAATTTCGAACACAACTAGGCACAGTGACATTGAAGTAAAAACATTTCGCCTGATGAATAACCGGCGCTACGTTACGCCGAATGTCACTCAGACGATCACATGTTGACCCTTTCTTCTGAGCCATTTAGATTTTCGTATGAGGCGTATTATCTCTCTTGTCATCCATGTCGTATACTTTTCAGCCTCTTTAATTTTGCTTCGTACGACGTTATCTGGGCACAAAAAAAAGCATATATCTTTTTACTTGTCCCATAAAGTCTGAACATTGTTTTCACGGAAGATATCGAACTCAGTATTAAGCGGATATAATGCAGCAATATTATCAGCACAAGTGTAGTCTTTAACTGTTATCAGCGAAGGCGCATCTGAAGAAATATGCACAAGAAATATGACCGCGACCATATGATGATCAGATATGCCCGGCTATGCAGACAGTTCATATCCAGCAATGCAACTAGAAAAAAAAACAAGATTGAAGAGTTACGATGAGCAATTAATGAAAAGCGTTATTTATGCAAAATTTTTTCAAGACCACGATAAAAGAAAATGTCGAATCTCAGACTAGAATTGATAGTAGAATCGGAGCCTAATGTAAGCGGTCCGAGTTTATAGATGGGAGGTTATAATCGCTGACTAACATGATTTTATGTTTCTGGTGATCAGCCATATGCGTATTTAGTTCTGACAAGAAATCAGACGCCGAATCTGGTGCCCTGTATACAGTGTACACTGCAAAACATGGCCACAATTTTTTTATTTTCAGACACAAACATTCGCTGGATTCACTCGTGGTAAGAGGGAGGCTTCAATATCAGATTTAATTGCAACAGCAACGCCACCACCTCGGGTTTTCCAGTCCCTACGAAATATTCTAAACGATAGTATAATTAAATCCTCGTTCCAGATTAAACTATGAAGCCAGGTTTCAGTAATGACAAGGATATTGTGAGGGCAGTAAGTTAAAGGAATTGATTCGAGGTTTTCTATTATGTTCGTGATACAACAAGCATTTATATTCAAGTGCCTGACAAACTTCTCATGACAACGTCATAAAACCTACTTCTTAGGTGGCGTTTTTGGTATTTTCTGTCGAACATTGTTCTCTTCATCCCAAACAAAGGTGTCGTTATCAATCCGCAACATGTCATGAACCAGTGATACGTTTTTCCCTACAATTTTTCAGATTTCACACTAGCCCACAGAAGTTCCCGTTTCTGAATTGTTTTGTTTTTTGCGATGTTTATTGCCTCAGGGCATAAAAAAGAATGCTATGACGGATGAAGGGTGCGGTCAAATAAATGTAAAAAGGTTGGCTGAAGCAATAAAGTCAAGGAGTGAACGCTGATGCGGTCCCTGCGTCCAAGCCGCATATAACTGCGGATTAGGGGAGGAGAGGCCAGCTGCCACCAGGTGCTTGATCCGCGTTGGCTTCGGCGCTCGACATTCCCACACCAGGTGATGGATGTCAGCTTCTTTATTTCTTGACTTGCGTACAGGGCACACAGGGTGTTTATACAAATATCGAAATTGAGGGAACTCTCGAATCACTGCCGGTGTTAGGGCCACCCCAACTGTAATCCTCCGAAGCGCCACCTCCTCTGCACCGGTTACACCGCAGGGGAGGCTTACCATACACGGAGGTATGAAAGCCCGTGTACGGCGTCGGAGGTACTCCTTTCATGCCAAAAGTAGGGTAGCATGGTCCAATTTTATGAGGTCTGACGATGTCGACGTTGAGGTGGAAAGGCGGGATGCAGAATCCGCATGACTTTGAGCACTTAAAAGGCCACACTGAGTCCATTCAATACGAATTGCCTGTGCAATGCATGCAGTTAGACTGTGTATGTTTGGCAGATTTCTGTGCTACCACTAACGCGTCTAAGTAGCTTTGTCACCTGAATGTCATAAGTGCGTATGATATTACGGTCCGTGGGAAGCACGGGAATGGCGGTCACAGAGCGAAGCTCCTCTTTCACTGCAAGCAGTTTGGCACACAAAATGATAGATGTTCCGGTAATTGAAACGTTGATGTCTTGTTCAGGGAAGACTACTAGCTAAGTAAACTGCAGTTATAACTTCGCGGGGTTGGATGCTTGCGTCGACGTAAATTATAATGAGTGTTGTTTCAAGCGCGCGACTCCGTTTATGGTGTGTTCGGTCGTCGTAAATCAGTTGGCTTGTTATTACACAGCTCTACAAGGAGGACGAAATCGCAGTGGCGGTAGTAGAAGTGAATGGCACGAAGCATAGGCCCTCAGAGAGCACGTTGCGTGAGAGATGGTGGCCTTAAGTTTGCGTGCAACCCGTCTTTGCTGCACCAGTTCATCTATAGCATTTTTCTGTGCGTTTTCTTGGAGCGCCACGATGGGTGTGACGCGAGAGAGGCAGGTGATGACCCTCATTGCTTCTCGATGTAGAGCTTCAACGCGATCCAATTGTGCCCTTGTCAGGTGATGAAATTGGGTTTGATAAATAAAGCGCAGTGGCACATCTGCCCACAGCAACAATCTTGCAACATATGAGCCCGCGTTTGGAGCAATGCGGCTGATCTGTAGTTTGTAGCACCGGTTTTTTATCGAAATTCCATGAAATTCCAGTTCCTGATTCATGACCTGTTAAGCCCCATATTTTTGCTTTTCAACTTTCCTGAAGTGGGATTACGGACAGATGTAGGCGAATAGCTGTTACCGCTAGTTTACGGCGCCCCAGCGGTTGGCGACTGATATGAACGTAGTTTTACTGGAGGAAAGTTCAAGCTCAATGGAAGATGCACCTGTACACGTAATATCAAAAGCTGATGGCAGGGCAGCGGATTGAATCAGTAGGTTGTTGTGCGTGCTTCACACCGTTATGTCATCAGTGTATATTAAGAATTATGTCAGCTAGGCAAGGGAGATAAATGCCATATTAAATAATGTTGGTGACAACACAGATCCCTAGAGTACGCCGCGAAGAGGGACAAATGATCCTATGGCATCGCCACTGAGGCGTATGACAAATTGCCTACCTTCAAGGGAAGATTTTACAAAATTGCGTACTCTAAATGATTAATAGAGCATATAAATGGAATCCAGAATTGCAGCATGACTGACATTACCAAAGACATTTTCGACATTCATGACGTGGACGCTGCGTACATTGTAGCTGCGGGTGGATGATAATACTGAGGACGCCAAGACAGTCAATCCGTCTTCTGTGCCAATAGATGGTCGAAAGCCAATTTGGGCCGGGTGGTAGAAACCGTGATGTTCAAGCAACCACGAGATTCGTGTGGCGAGCATTTTCTCTGCAAGCTTGCAAATGGTTGGCGTTTAGGATATAGGTCGAAAGTTGTTAACGTTTGATGGCGTGTACCCCGGCTTTGGAATAGGGATCACAATAGCCAATTTCCAACTCTGTGGTACATCGCCGTCTAGCCATACGTTGCGTTTGGTGTCAAGGAGTTGAAGAAATGCATCACTACTGAGGTTCTTGTGAACCTAGTACGTAATGGAGTCCGGACTGGGCGCTGTCTTTCGGTTGGCCTCATTTACTGCTGCAATCAATTCGGGCACAGAGAATGGGCTCGTAATTCCCTCGGCGGCTGATGGACATAAGCTGGCATGCCCCACAAGTAAGCTCTTGTAACTTGTGCAGGCAACATGTCGTACTTAGGAACAAATTTGGGCGCTGCTTATCTCGCCAAATCAAGCGGAGACACGTTTGCTGCAAAGCATGATGTAGCCGCTGCATCAAGATGACGACAATCGTGCTCCATTGCATCGCTGGCAAAAATTTGCTAGAGATAAGCATTCAATGAATGTATGGAGAACTGCCCGCACCACAGATGCCAAAGCAGTCGTAAGAGATCCCGCATATACCTTCGATCCTTAGCAGTAATGTACTTGAGTATTATACGCCCTTGCGCAGAAGTTGCGTCTCTAATTGCAGTCAATTCCGATTGTTATCGAAGAGCCCACAAGTTTTGCAGAGGCATATATCCGGTGCTGGTCGACTAACCTCCATCCAGGTAATGGTTGCAGCCTCATTCATTGCGCTTTTTATGCGGTCTAGAAGCGATGGTGTCGACTCCACAGAGAGGAGTTTGAAGAATGGAGTGAAAATTGTTCCAATGGACAACTGAAGGCTTGCGGCATAGCTGTCGGGCTTGTGATGGATAGAGGCAGATGAGATTAGAATGATGGTCACTCCCCCAGGCGTCCGGCTCCGACTGCCACGGAGTGTCGGGTCCTGACCACCACGTACGTTATAGAACGTATGTTCCACACCGATTATGAAGCACAGCCCTTTTCGGTGGGTCGGGGCGGTTCAAAAGAATAAACAACGCAATCGTAAAGGCATCTCGCGCTCGCCTTAATGTTAAGTTTCGCTTACGTGTTTCCTGCGAGAAGTCAATGTGGACAGAAATGCCTGTATTTTTCAGCTTGCTGGCATTCGTACAGATGGCTGACTTGTCGTGGAAGGCTTGAAGGAATAAAATAAAAGGTCTATTCCCGGGCTTTCTGCCAAGCCGATGAATACGGCCCACAGATTCACATTTCACTCGCAGTTTGCTGCGGAATGTGTTGTCAATTGCTTTCTTTTTAAGGCCAGTTTCACTATGATCAAGTGTGTCGGAGATGCCATGAATGATTAAGCTTAATTGTCGACTTCTATTCCATGTCAGTAAGTTTACGTGCCTGCAGGCACACAATATTATCCATAATGACTGTGTCTAGATTGTCGAAAACTGTTGTCGTTTGTTTAGGCTCATCTATGTACAGTTCAATCCCTCGAAAACGTAAACCTAAATCAACAATAATATTTTCAATTTTCCCAATGGGGCGGCGCAGTGGTTACGGCCCTCGACTACTGTTCTCAAACATGCAGGATCGAATCCAGGCTTCGGCGGCCGGATTTTGTTGGAGGCGAAAAGCAAGTAGCCCGTGTGCTGTGCGATGTCAGTGCACGAGAACCAGATGTGGCCGAATTTTTAGGAGTCCTCCACTACGGTGCCTCTCGTAGCACGAGTTGCTTTGGACGTTAAACATCACAAACCAAAGCAAACCGAGCAAAAATTTCAGTCTTAGTTTTTAGATCTGCTACGCCATCATGGACGATTGTGACATTGCTGCATTTGTGGGACCAGGATGTGACCAGGAGAAGAAAGCATTCATGAGCAACTTTACAGCACTGGTTCGGGCACAGCAGGACAAATAAAAAGCGACAGTCACTCCTAATAGATGTATAGCAAGAACAACCTGCACAAGGAAGAAGGGCTTGGTTACGGCCATTGTTCCAGCGCGCCCGCCGTGCTCACTGAAGGGGAATTTTTTCTTGAACATTTATTAGATGAATCATCCGATGACGTCACACTTTTTGTGGAGGTATCGATAAGAGTGGGGCTGTCATGTAGCGATGGTTTCAGTTCAGTCACATGTTTGCTGATTGGTGATACGTACTTGGAAATTATAGGCAGAATTTTTAAACCATGACAAGGAAGAAAAGTTCCTGGAAGGACCCTTTTTTTACCTCTTTACATATTGTGTTCCTGACATATACGTCAATCTCAGGACGAACATTCCTTCCGCACCGGAAGGTCTGACGTTGAGATGAAAGTCGTCATGCCGGGCAATATTGCTAGTAACCGCTAAAGCTGATTGCTTGCATAATATGGCTGGAACTGCTTACATACAATGTTAAATCAGCTGGTAAGTTTTAGCTCAGACACTTCTTTTTCTAGAATCACCGCCATCAGGTTCACAACCTATATTACGTATCATACAATTAAAACAACGAAAAAAATTTAACTGGTTAACTGTTTGCTTCACCGGACAAAAAAAAAACTATTGCAGCCGCTCTTGTATTTCTTCACGTGTGTTCCTAGGGAGGAAATTTTAAGAATAACTAAGAATAAAAATCGGCCGACAGAACCTGTGATGTTCTTTTCAGCTTATCTAGCTGCCTCTGCTTTCTGATGTCCGATTGATGAAGGTGCTGTCAGAGAAGGAGCAGGAGGTTCATTGAAACAAAAAATGAGGCATGCCAACCTCCCAGCAGTGGAAAGATATCGGGTGTTATTGAAGCAAAGAAAAACACCAGCTTATTGCACCTATGACAAGATAGTTGCTATTGTATGAAGAAACATTTGGCGTGTGTCCTCAAAGAATAGCAGCAGAAGAAGACGACAATTTCACTAGGTTAAGCTGCAGTCCGTTTCGAGCAGCGTGATTGGATAAATCGTTCTTCTTGCCACGTAGGTTGATTCATGCCGCTATTAAGCCGACAGCCTTTCTAGGTTCATGGAACGAAATCCCGTGCGTGAAAGTTGTGTGTGAGATCAGTGTGCTGGTGTGTCAGTTGCTAACAACGAATATATGATGAGAGAAATTAGCTGTCCATCATCTTGGGGATGTCATATGAAAAATAAAATTCCTCCATCCACAGGCAATCGAACCTGCTTCCCACCGATCCCCAGCCGAGACGCTCGGGATCGTGAAACGCCGATAATAATTATCCTTGTCGACCCTGAGGATGATAGTCGCGATGACAATGGCGTTGTAATAAGTGATAATGATGATGACGACAATAGCAATGATAGTTATAGTGCATTTAGTTGATAATGAAAACAAACGTGATGTCCGTGTACAGCAGCAGCAACACTCAGAATTTCGCATTTAAGCAGCGTAGATTCGACAGTGCTCTCGTAATTGTTTTTTGTCACTACGGCGCAACTATCCCTTCTGCCTTGAACGATCAAGCAATACATGTCAATCAGCGGGAATTTTTTTCGGACACCACAACCATCGTTTTTAAGCTGCCAGAAAGAGTATTATATGAAAGAGCTGAACCCGGTACTCGACTTGCTTTGCGGCAATTGTGTATCAATCAATTCAGATAAAGTGAATGCTGCTCGACGTTGATTAAAAACTTCAATGACATTTGAGAGAGAATATGCAATCTTTTTTCGTTCACAATGACGCACAGCTCAGAGAAGCTGTGCCGAAGAAAATGTAGAGTTTGAATACCGTACTTAAATGCACTTCGACCCCGAGATTCGTTATTTGAATAAGCCGTTTAATCCAAACAAGACAATTTAAAAGGCGTCCAATGATATTCATGCTTTATATTGCTCGAGAGCATTGATTTTGTTCATTATTTTTTTATTTTTTTCTTAATGGCGCCATTGTCTTTTCGCTCAGCGTCCTGCAGCGTCCTTACACTAGACAAGGACTAATACGGACATTTTTTAGGACGTCAGTAAGCGTAGTGGTTGGCGCGTTCGTTTGGGAAACGGAATGATGGTAGATGTATTCCTGAAGGTCAAATTATTTACTTATTAATTGTGGACAAATCTTAGGGACACGCGTCGCCGACTCCTTCTCATGACAATCTCACTCCATGCGACTCATTATATGCACGAAATATTTTCCCATTAAAATGCAGGAAGGATATTTGTGGTGGCCTTTGTATTTCAGGAGCTCTACTTGGCAGTACATAATCGCGCTACAGTTCAAAAATAAGGGTGGGGGATCATATTGTTCCGATTTAGTAGCAGGTGCTTCTCTAGATTTAGCAAGAAAAACTACATTTCAAAACGAATTTTGTCAAACAATTGAGCCTCCTTATTAGCCTTTTTTCCCTAGAAATCGCTGTGGAACATTTTCCTGGTCAGAACTTGTGTTTCAGTTTCATAGTCATCTTGGTGAAGTTGTGTCTGGGCACCTTGCGTTCTATTAGGCTGGGAATATTGCTTCAATGTTCATCTTTGTACTCTATACATTCCCGAAAACTATTTTATAAAGCTTTAAACTATACAAGCAGCGGATCAGACGTATTCTCGCGATAATAGGAAATCAGATGTTTCGTTGCCCATATGCAAGTTTTTGTTGAAGTGGCAGCTATGACCTATTTTTATGAGCCGTGCTAATAATGATGTTTCTTCGTTCTGTTATCTCGTCGGTAGTCATGGACAATTTTTATTTGCCTTTATAAGTTATTTTCATTAATTTTTATTCTGCCTATTTCTTGCCTAGAAATATCAATTTCTGTCAAAAACGTCTTCACAAGAATTTTGAATATTGAGTTACCATGAATGTTATATTTTCCAGTTTTGTATTGCTTTTGAAAAAGTCAGCTATGTTCGGCAGAAATTGCGCAGACCTGATCATGATGTCAAATGTTGACCTTCTCAGTGGAAAGCCTGCCAAGCGTACTGTTGTCGCGCTTCTCCTATAAATTATTTTTCGTGTTTTCGGCCATCAAACAGCAGCTGGACACAATTGTTTTTATAGCGTGACTGATATGCCGGACAGGGGATAAATAATCGTCAGTTTCATATAGGATTTCGTGCTTGTGCAATCTAAAGAAATGTGTGGGACAAACTTTGCGAAGACATGAAATTTCAAGCACGATAGAAAAAATCAACAGTGACCTTTAGTATATAGTGGTGTCTTGGATGTAAAAGCCAGGAGATTTGATGGAGTATATTTGTGTATCCACAATGATCAGAGGTAGAGAAACAATTATTGAAAATATTATTTTTACGACAATAAAGGTTTACTTGTGCGCTTGGGAACATTTTGCTCTAAAAAGAAGGAAAAATGGGTACAACATTTTTCCGCAGGGCCTCGTCTATGCGACTTGCTGTAGCAGATAGCTCCAATTCATATTGGTTTTCAAAAAGCGCTGAACTTGTCGGGGACAAAAACGGACAAAAACCAGATCAGAGGGACGTGTCAGGAGACGGCCGTTTTTGTTCCCCTGATCGCCGGCCGAGCGGCCACTCGCGGGTGTGTGCGTGTGTGTTTGTGTACGCGCCGCAGTGCTTTTTGGGAAATGGCACGGCTGCTCCTTTTGCACTCCCGGCCAGTTGACCAGCGGCTCGTCGCCCCTCAAAGCGTCCCTCCCGCTCCACTCGCGCCGTTGAAGACACAAACACGGCCAACCGTGCTCGGAGTAGCTTGCAAGACTCCGAAGGAAACAGTCGTCAGTTTGAATCTCTATAAAGTTTCTTCCATGTAGCCATTAAATCAGTTTGTTAAGTTTCACCGGAGTTTTATTCTGTGACCAAATTATCTCAACGCAGACGCGACGAACACGATTCAGACATACAGAACTTGCTTAGCATGCAGATAAGTTGGCATTTCGCTCGTATATAAGTTGGCTTCGTAGTTTCCGCTTCCGAATCCATTCCGAAATAAAAATGAGCGGAAAAGAATATCTGCTTAAACTGTGTAACGTGCGCAATGCACTGTGCATAATACCTCAAAATGTTTGGCCTTTTTAAGACGAAAAAAAAAATCGAATAAAACAATTTTATTCGCGGTAGTACGCAACAGATTCAAAATGGAACATGCGTCCATCTTCAAACGGCAAGAGAATATAATGTTGTCGGTAAGAATTCAGCGTGGGATCTTTAAACATTTGTGCTCCAGTAATAGGCGTTATAGCTTTCATGAAAAAAAAAGCATACTGACTTGTAATGTCGTAGCATACCGCGTTTTTACAAATATTAAGAAATGAAGTAGTAACGTTGGCACGTCCCGGTGACTGTCATTATCAAAATGTGTTTACGTGGATGGAAGGTTTGGGCAGCAGAGAAATAAGAAAATATTTAGGCTCATATTATAGCAGGTGTCAAAGCCGCAATATATATTACTACGAGCAACACATGAGAACACGCCGCAAATCCGGCTTTCTTTAAGGCTAACTGTGGACACATTTTATTTAGCGCGTCATCCAAATGCCTCAATATGTGGCCTGCACCAAGCTATGAAACTCCATGCATCGTGGCCCAATTCCTAAAAGAAAGTACGTGTTAGAAATTTGCCGATGGTATTTTATAACTAAAGGTTTAAAGACATCGCAAAGCGGCGGCAAACAAAATGTGCCCAGGTTTTTTTCGAACGGGAGATAACATTGTGGCTTGAGAGGAACAATAGAAAGCACGGCTATGCAGCATCGACTAGAAACAGGCCGGTGGAATCGCAAAAGGAAATAAAGAAAGGTCGCTGCTCTATTTTGATTAGATGCTTGTTCAAACTTCGTCAAAATACGCTGAATCGCAGCGATATCAGTCTGGCCCAGTATAAGAAAAACATTAAGATTGGTCATACCCCGTATTTAAGTCACTGTTTGTTTCTATTTTCCTTTATTTTGAATAGCTCACGTGTGGGAGGAGAAACATCACTTCGCGATTTTTATCTTAATTAGGAGCCGTTCTTTTTTCTGCCAGACTTTCTGCGAATAATTAAAGCTTCAAAAACCGTTATACTGTCGAGCTTAATGCGTAGTGTCCCTTCCCACGTCACTCAGAGTAGGCGTTTGTGCCTGCTTCGGGTCATACTTGTCCATCAGAGCGAATTATATTCATATACAGGCACGTTCCAAGAACCGAATTTAAGACGTTTAACTGGATTTAAACTATAACCGTCCAAAAGCACTAGTCAAACATTGTTTATCTTTGTAACTGGTAGATGAAGTAGCGACTGTCCTTTCATCAGCTGTTATTCACGCCGCTTGACAGGACATGTTCATATTATTTTAAGTTTCCGTAATATTAAATAGTTAGAGGTTGTACAATACTGAGGACATTACACGTAGATCATATTTTACTAACACATGTGCACAATCATTATCGGCGTCCCTAGCTGTCATTGGCGATCATAAGGGCCATTGCTGGGCTGAATGTCTTCAAGGCCGCCTGTAAATGCTTTGTGCCATTTGAACTGCCCCACACAGCACATCGCATCATTTCCATGATTGAGTCAGTGCCTCGGCAGCAGACTTGCAAAATGTATTGCCAAACTTCGCCACCTATCGCAATAATAACGGTCGCTCCAGTTTCGTCGGACTAGGAGAAAACAGGAGTATACGCCTAAACCTGCTGACTCGATTCGCCTGTCCGAAGCCAACAGAAGCCTACTGAACTTAAAGCAGTTAACCAATCGCGCTTATAGGCGCTCAGCGCCAAACACCACGACTAGTCTCATTGATTTGATGACTGATCGTGTATATATATATATATATAAATATATATATATATATATATATATAAATATATATATATATATATATATATATATATATATATATATATATATATATATATATATATATCAAGTCGGAGGTCACCATCGGCTCCAAACTCGCATGCACATTTCCTCAGCAGCTTTGACTTTTCATTATCTTGAATACAATGAAAAGTATTTTGGTGCCATAAATATCCTGCAGACATTGTTTCCCGAAAATCTAGCAGCTTTGCCCAATATCAGTTCTTAATTTCTATAGTACAATTATGTATTTACATCCTCTTTCCGGGAAATAAACCAGGATAGCAGCTAGGTAATAGCCGGCATTTCGCAAGGAAAACTTGTAAAGCAGTATGCATATGCAAACGGCATTCCTAGGATTCGATCTACAGATCATGGACCAGTAGGTTAACCAATGAAGCGGGACTAGTCAGACGTTGTATGGCAATATTGATAGAGAAATAAACACACACACACACGCACACACACACACACACACGCACACACACATATATATATATATACAAAGGAAAGAAGCCAACAGTCGGCGAGGCCAAGAAAAGCGTAGGGGATGTTACATTGTCTTTTTTTTTTAATGTTTGCTTGGATAATCACAGAAATTGATAATGTAATCTTGTTTAGGGGAAAGATAATTAAACACAAAGTAGCAGAAAAAACAACGTGCCGATGCTGGGAACCGAACCCACGACCTCCGAATATCGCGTCCGGTGCTCTTCCAACTGAGCTACATCGGCCGCTGTCCCCCCTGCTACTTGCTTGGGTATTTATGTTGTCTGTATACGAACCTTGAGAGTGTTCACCAGCGCCACCCTCAACCATAGCGGCGGACGTAGAACGTCCTTTTGTTACCGCCAGCGTCACGTAGAAACGTGATCAAGAGCGAGGGCGAAAGCTGTGATAGAATCCTCTTACGCTACCTATGGCTTCAAGACTGCCAGAACCGAGACCCCCGTAAGCTACAAGCAGATCAATTAAGGGGAAATGAGGGTGCTCGTTGTAATACACAAAGGAAAGAAGCCAACAGTCGGCGTGGCCAAGGAAAGCGTAGGGGATGTTACATTGTCTTTTTTTTTAATGTTTGCTTGGATAATCACAGAAATTGATAATGTAATCTTGTTTAGGGGAAAGATAATTAAACACAAAGTAGCAGAAAAAACAACGTGCCGATGGTGGGAACCGAACCCACGACCTCCGAATATCGCGTCCGGTGCTCTTCCAACTGAGCTACATCGGCCGCTGTCCCCCCTGCTACTTTCTTGGGTATTTATGTTGTCTGTATACGAACCTTGAGAGTGTTCACCAGCGCCGCCCTCAGCCATAGCGGCGGACGTAGAACGTCCTTTTGTTACCGCCAGCGTCACGTAGAACGTGATCGGAGGTCGTGGGTTCGGATCCCACCATCGGCACGTTGTTTTTTCTTCTACTTTGTGTCTAATTATCTTTCCCCTAAACAGATTACATTACTAATTTCTGTGGTTATCGAAGTAAACATTAAAAAAAAATTAAAAAAAAATGACATAAACATACCATCCCCAACGCTTTCCTTGGCCTCGCCGACTGTTGGCTTCTTTCCTTCATGTATTATAACGAGCACCCTCATTTCCCCTATATATATATATATATATATATATATATATATATATATATATATATATATATATATATACGTACTTGGTTCCTGGAGGTTACATACAAGTGAAAAATTGCTTCATACTGTAACTGTTCCAAGTTTATTTGGAGTCGACGTTTCGGCAGGGGCCCTGCCTTTCTCAAGACTGAGGGTACATGATTCTTGATGGTCTTGTTATAGCGTTGGCAAGAGGTGATACAAACAGGATATGGGCATATACAGGTGAACCAGCTGGACACGCACAACACGCACATATACACACAGGTGCGGAGAGCAGGCTAGGCCCAAAGGGTCATCCACCCAAGGCACCGGCCGCCGGGAGTCATCTGTATACAATACACAATACAGGCAGCCGCGGAAGCACCTTGAAAAAAAAAAAAAAACAGGGGGGGGGGGGAACGTGTTTGCTGCAGATGGTGAGAAAATTATTTTTCTTGTTCTCACTAAAAGATGGGAGCGCCAAGCGTGATGAAAAAAAAAAGGCACCACAACCAGGTGGACATTGCTGGTGAGAAGAACCTAACAGCGGCGAGTGAAGTTCGAGCAACTCGCGCCGAGAGATGAACTTCAAAGAAAGAAAAGAAGAAAAAAAATTATGTGGAACAGTAGAATGGTGAGATACTTTAAGGTTTTCGCTAAAAGATGTGAGTGCAAAACTTGAAGGTTTTTACGAGAAGTGGGATGTGTAGGGTATCAAAGAAGCGGGGAAAAAATAAGGGAAGAGGGGGAAGAAAAAAAAGCCCGAGATGCGCTTAGCATTAAACTTGCAGGGCTTGTAAGGACGACATTGCCCCAATGTTTTCATTTATCCCAGTATTCATTGTCCTAAACTTATAAATAAAGTATGACTCACGCTGCTAACAGTTCTTCAGGGGGGATTCAATAATACACGGTCCTGCTCGTCCGTTTGACCGCGTTGGCATAGATCTCAATGGCTCTCTTCCTACTACTCCAGCTGGAAATCGGTGGATTATCATTGCAGTAGACCATCTTACTCGTTACATTGAAACATCACTATTACCCTCTGCCTCCTCAAGAGACGTTGCTTTGTTTCTTCTCAACAACTTGTTTCTTCGCCATGGGACTCCGAAAGAACTGGTCAGTGACCGCGGACGTGTTTTCTTGTTCGACGCTCTCGAGGCCCTACTGAAAGAATGCCACATCGTTCATCGCACCGCTACTTTTTACTACCCTCAGAGGAATGGCATGACAGACCACTTCAACCATAGTCTGAGTGACATGCTGGCTATGTACGTCAATGACGCTCATTCCAACTGGGACCAAGTTCTTACCTTCGTAACCTACGCGTACAACACTGCGATACAGACCACCACTGGATTCTCTCCATTCTTTCTTCTTTACGGGCGCGAGCCAACCTGCACAGAGGCGCGCTGTTCCACTACCGCCATGATGTTTCTGAATCGATGCCACTCTCGGATGCCGCCCAGTACGCAGAAGAATGCCGTCAGCTCGCTCGTTCGCTTACAAATAAAAACCAGTAGCACCAAAAAACACCATCTTGACACTGGCGAGGCGCCTTCATATGCACCCAACTCCCTGGCGTGGCACTGGGTTCCTGCCACAACCGCCAGCCTTTCAAAGAAGCTTCTTGCTCGGTATCACGGTCCATACACAGTCCTTCAAAAATCATCTCCTGTCAACTACGTAGTTGAGCCCGTTACGCCCGCTGCGGACCTGCGTCGCCGTGAACGCGAAATAGGCCATGTGGACCGAATCAAGCGTTACTACGATCCGTATGTCCTTTTGGCTCCATGAGTCGCCAGGATGGCTCCTTCTCTACCCGGGGGGAAACTGTAGTGTGGTAATCTTCATCGTTATAGCCACTGACATGCGTCGCGTGCTGGCGCTCTAAAGAACTAAGAAGTTGGTCGTTGTCTTTGCGATTCGCTACGCCTTACTCCCCGCTGCGAGTTCATTCCGAGCAGCTGGATCCATCTGCGTCGACTGAATAAACACACCCCTATAAATGACAAACGAGGCAAGGACCTCACTGTAGCCTCAGAGATAAAGAAGAGGTGGCAGGAATACACAAAAGAAATGTACAAGAAGCACCCGAATGTGCAAACCCAACATAAGACGGTTGTGATTACTGATCTCGAGCCGGGCATCCTGAAGAGTGAAGTTGAATGGGCCTTATCCAGCCTTGCTAAGAACAAAGCTAGCGGAATTGATGGCATTCCAGCTGAGTTGCT
The DNA here is from genome assembly GCF_055883805.1 of Amblyomma maculatum. NCBI lineage: Eukaryota > Metazoa > Arthropoda > Arachnida > Ixodida > Ixodidae > Amblyomma > Amblyomma maculatum. The sequence goes on along the minus strand of NC_139354.1, from coordinate 93,357,826 downwards.
TCAACACCTCAACCATGACGCAGTTAACATTCTGCATACATTATGTCAGAAGATTTGGACAACCCTGCAGTGGCTACAGGATTGGAGGAGGTCAGTTTACATCCCCATTCCAAAGAAAGGCAGTGCCAACGATTGTTCCAACTACCCCCACAATCGAGCTTATTCCGCATGCTAGAAAGGTGATGTTGAAAATCCTCCAAGGAAGGCTGCAGCAGTATGTGCATCGGGAGCTTCCGGACGTGCAAGCTGGGTTTCGCAAGGGCAGGGGAACTAGAGACCAAATTGCAAACCTTTGCTGGATCATGGAAAAAGCAAGAGAGTTCCAGAAACCCATCTACTTCTGCTTTATTGATTATGCAAAAGCGTTTCACTGCGTAGATCACAGCAGATTGTGGCAAGCTCTCCAAGAGATGGCAGTTCCAATTCACCTCATCTGTCACCTCTGGAACCTGTATGAAGGACAAGAGGCCACCGTCAAAACTGGGCATCATCTTACTGATTGGTTTCCGATTGAGAAAGGAGTGAGGCAAGGCTGCATACTGTCGCCCTGCCTATTTAACCTATATGCAGAGTGCATCATGAGGAAGGCCGGTCTAGACGAGGCTTCAGCTGGAGTGAAGATTGCTGGAAAACGTATCAACAACCTTAGATATGCGGAAAGAACCCCAGGTGGTCGAAATTTCCGGAGTCCTCCACTATGGCGTCTCTCATAGCCTGAGTTGCTTTGGGACGTTAAACCCCACAAACCAAACCAAACCAATACTTTAATGGCAGAAAGTGAAGTGCAATTCAAGAGACTTATGATGCGCGTACAAGAAGAGAGTGAGAAGTTTGGGCTTAAACTAACATTAAAAAGACAAAGATCATGGTGTCTTGCCCTATCAAGTCCTGGAGCATCAATGGACGAGAAGTAGAAGCTGTGACAGATTTTCTCTTCTTGGGCTCCAAGAGTACCTCGGAAGGAGACTGCAGTCATGAAATTGGGAGACGCCTGCTTCTGGGAAAGAGAGCAATGGTTAGCCTTGACCACCTAGGAAAAAGCAGAGACATTAATTACTGTGCCAACCAAGATCCGTATAACTCGTGCTATGGTCTTTCCAGTGGTGATGTATGGATGCGAGTTGGACTGTGGAAAAGGCTGACCGCCGAAGAATTGACACGTTTGAATTGTGGTGCTGGCGAAGACTCTTGCGAGTTCCTTGGACTGCCAGAGGATCAAATCAGTCGATATTGTCGACCATACACCCTGACTGCTCTTTGGAGGGTCAAATTCTTGGTCATCTGACTAGATGACCAAGAGATCTGACTTTGGTCATCTGATTAGAAGAGAGGAGTCACTGGAGAAAGATTTGATGTTGGGAAAGGTTGAGGGTCGGCGGAGAAGGGGTAGGCAGACAAAGCGATGGCTAGATGGCATCCTCGAGGCACTGCAGACGAAGTTATGTGATGTTAGGAAGATAGTGAGAGACCGGGAAGCGTGGCTTGACATGGTCCATAGGGTCACGAAAAGTCGGACACGACTGAACGACTGAACTGACAATATATATATATATATATATATATATATATATATATATATATATATATATATATATATATATATATATATAATTATTTAACATTGATGAGCTTTTTGAGTTCTTGCTTGCTCACCGTTCATGCAGCGCACAATAAATCAGTCAAATTGAGAGAAAGGCTACCTGAAAGTTTTTTTCCCAAATAATTGATGTAGGCATAGTGTTTGCCCAATCTAGGAAAATTTCAAGAGGTCGTAAACAATTTTTCCAATGGAATAATTTTTTATTTTATTCCTTCAAGGTGTACATATGCATATATTGATTATAGCTATGCAGGTTCCTGAGGCACTGCATAGATGATGTAATTTTTTTAGAGAGTGGTAAAGTGAGGACAACACAGAAGTTGAGGACAACGCAGAGGGATATGGAATGAAAATGGTAGGGGTAACATTAAGAGATAGGAAGCGTGCAGAGTGGGTTAGAGAAATAACTCAAGTTACTGACATTCTAGTGGAAATTAAGAAGAAATGGGCATGGGCAGGATATGCAGTGCGAAGAAAGGATACCCGATGGTCGCTTAAGGTGGGTTCAGACGGGAGGACCGAAGCCTGGATGATCGGCGCGCGTCATCGCTACCCGCGCCCCACGTGTCGCCCCGGTCACTGCTCTGAGCGACGGCGAGACAGCGGCGTGGCCGTCCGGGCGGAGCTGACTGAATATGCCAAGCGCCTTTTTCCGTCCCGCGGACCGAGCGTCCGCCACGGACCGAGATTGTTTTTGCGCTTTTTGCTTTATCGCTGCTACCTCCGCGTTGCTACGCCCGCGTGTTTTGTCTCGTATTCAGTTCGAGCGGCGTATTGTTTGTTGTGCATGCATTGCGTCGTTCGCTCTGTGGTCGCTGCAGTGCATCGTTTTTTGTGTTCGTGCTTGTGGGTGTGCCAGAGTTGTAGCTTTACTCGGTTTCTAGTGCTTATTATGGGTGAAGTAGCGAAAAAGGCACTCAGTTATGAAGCGACTGTCACGTTTTTAGCACTTTTTGAGAGCTGTCCACCGATATAGAATATTGACGATGCTTGCAATAAAGAACGCTTGCAATAAATGAACGCTTTTTCGCTTCCTCGTCGTCCTCGCACACTTCACGTAGAACAGCCAGAGCAGCGAGACGACGGTTTCGCTCGGCGTCCATGTTGAAACTCTCGGTAGAAATGTTTTCGGCAGCGCGCCACCACCAATGGGGAGGAGGGTACTCGCGGATGGTCCACTGTCTTCGTGTGAATGCTCGACGGCGGGATCGACGCGTGGACGCGTGGTCACTGTGATGTTATATATGGGCCCAGGTCCGTTCAGGAGCTCTGGGCAGGTAGCAGAGCAGGTTCACAGACACACGGACGCTTTTCTTTTCTTGACCAATTAACGTAACTGGCAACAGACATGCATACAGCCTAGCTTATCCTAATAGGATATGTCCCAACACAAAACCGTCCTACTTCTGGTTTTCCGCTCGTGGACTAGATGCCGGTGCAGGCGAGTCCGCCGGTGCTCCGTTCACGCCAGTCGCCCGAGGACTCGGTAGCGCGACAGGCCACGCTCCGGCGTCTGTGTCCGGCGTCTGCTTCACAGTCCGGGGTACTGCGGTGTACCGCGGGGTACCGCGTCACGCCCGGGTACTGCAAAGTGCGGCACCAGTGCGGCAGCACAAGTGTGGCGGCCAGGCACGATGGAGCTGGGCAGTACCAGACCCGGACCAGGTGCCCGGCAGGTGCTGGCGAGCCGGCCTTGTACGCCAGGCCCAGGACGATGAACTCCGCCGCCAGCGACGCCCAGGAACGTCCGACCCGTTCGCTTGTCGGAACAAACTCACGCGCACTGGCCCGCCCCGCACGCGGCCACACTTCACTTCCTTTCGAGCCACCCGCACACTCGCCACAATCACCATCATCACAACCTCCCCCCATTCCAAGACAGTTTCTTGCAACTGTTCTGGCGCCGGGAGGGGGGAGACGCCAACTTGACGTCCGTTGCGCACTGCGTTCGATGCAAGCTCACAGAAGGTAGTTCTACTGAGTCCTCTTCAGGTGTCTCTATGTCCAGTGAGGTGGAGTCGAGTTCAGCAGCTGCTGAGACTGGATGAATAGTCGGAGGGTTTCGTTCTTCGTACTTCTTCAACATGTTAATGTGAAAAATTTTCCTTTTATGTCCTAGGTCCACGATGTAGTCCACATCGTTTCTACGGTCTATCACATCGTATGGACCTTTCCACTGCATGAGCAGCTTATTGGATTCAGTCGGTAACAAAATCAGAACCTTGTCACCTGGTAACAGTTTTCTGGGCCGACTTTTCCGGTTATAATACAGTTTCTGTTTCTGACGTGCTCGTGCTAGTTGTTCGTGAGCAATCTGGCACGTATCCTCCAAACGGTTTCTTAGCTCGACGAGGTAGGTATACGTTGACCGAGTATCTCCATCGATATGCTGATTGGTCCAGAGCTCCTTCAGTACTGTTAGTGGTCCTCGCACATGACGGCCGTAAATCAACTCAAAAGGAGAAAACCCAAGGCTTGCTTGTGGAACTTCTCGGTATGCAAACAGTAACGGTGCCAGATACCGATCCCAAGACCTAGGTTTTTCTTGGCACATCCTCTTCAGCATAGTTTTCAATGTTCCATTGAACTTCTCCACAAGACCATTTGCCATGGCATGGTAAGGTGATGTCTTCAGAAGCTTGATGGAAAGAAGACGACCAACTTCACTCATGAGCTCTGAGGTGAACGTGGCTCCTTGATCGGTCACCATTTCTTTCGGTATGCCAATGCGGGAAAACATCTCAACGAGCGCTTCAGCAACATGCACAGCATCAATAGCTGGAAGGGCGACGGCGTCTGGGTACCGTGTTGCAAAGTCAATCAAGGTGAGCACATATCGGTTTCCTTTATCAGACGTACGTGAGAAAGGGCCTATGAGATCGACGGCCACTCGTTCGAAAGGAGTGGTAATCAGTGGCATGTTGCCTAAAGGGGCAATGCCAACTTTGCCTTTCGACATGACTTAACGAATCGTTTAACATCTCCATGTATGTCAGGCCAATAAAAGTCCTGAAGTATACGATCAGTAGTACGTCTGATCCCTTGATGTCCGGCCATAATACTTTCATGTGCTATTTGTAAGACTGATTGCCGGAGTTTTTGTGGAACAACAACCTGCTTGAAGATCCTTCCCGATGTCATACAGTAATATCGATAAAGAATATCCTCTTCTTCACAAAAATGGTACGAATTACCTTTACCTGATCGGAATTCCTTATCTACCTTAAGGAAGAGCCGTTTTAAGGATACATCTTTCTGCTGCTCTTCTGCTAACTGGTCCTTTGTCATGTCACACAGAAGAATGGGTGGCACGCACAGCGGTATTTTCTTTTCTGTTGGCTTGGCCAAGGCTGCAACACATCGTCTAAAATTCACAGGTCGCTCCTGTTCTCGGGAATCTTGCGAGGTATGAAGCTCTAGGCTGCTTGAGGTCATCCAGTCGTGATTGGGATCATCTGGGGCCCTGACACCTGGTATATTCCCAAGCACGAGATCATACAAGGGCCGCTTCATGCAAAGCGCGGTCACCTCGCCTTTGAAATATGGCGTGTCCACTGGTACTCTTGCCACCGGTAACTGGGTTACCGTACCATTGACAAGTACTATCCTCTCGGTCTGCCCTGTGAAGCAGTTCTTTGGGACCAAACCCCGGCGGACAATAACGACATTACTACCAGTGTCTCGAAGCACGCACACTTGTTTCCCCATCACAAACCCTTCTACAATGGGCATTCTTCCTGTTGAATTCTGAGGTGCGTCTTTACTGACCTGCGCCCAACTGCTAGAGTCGGATGGGCTCCGGGCCGTATGCCAGTCAAGATGATCAGCACGTTTGGGAGCCTGAATTGCAGAGCATGCGGCACTCTGTTCTTCCTCTTGGTGTCGATTCCTGCAGTTTTCGGCCTTGTGTCCGACCTTTCCACACGAGTTGCACTTGAGCACCGGTCTAGTGGACGTGCGGCAATCGGAAGCCCGATGTCCTGGACGATTGCATAACATACACCGCAACTGGGGTTTATTCGGCAGGCTGACGGAACTCTTGGTATGAGGTTTCTCTTCGTCAGGGACCTTACCGATGTTCGAATAGTTCTGAGCTTCCAAGTATCGATCGGTTGCGTCTGCCATGATGTCGAGTGTCTTGCACTCCCATTCTTTCAGAAACACAACGAGTTTCGGGTGGCAACACCGCAGGAACTGTTCACCGATCACATGATCGCGCAGGCCTTCAAATGTCTTGGGAACACTCGCCATTTCGATCCAATGGTCGAAGTAACCCGAAAGCCTGGCGGCTAACTGCCTTCCCGTCTCGCCATCTTCTGCTCGAGCTTTTCGAAATTTCTGATGGTAACCTTGAGCCGTGAATTTAAAGCGCTGCAGAAGAGCCTTTTTGACCTTTTGATAATCTAATGAATCTGCAGCTGACATCCTGCCGATCACGGTCAAGGCTTCCCCAGTTAGGCACATACTTACGGGCATCGCCCATTTATCTTGAGGCCAGTCCTGTCCCACTGCCACACGCTCAAACCGTTGCAAATAGGCATGCAGGTCATCTCGTCGCTCGTCAAATAGGGGTAGCAGTTTTTGAGGGTTGAAAAGCTGTACTTGTGGCGCTGACACTATGGGCTCGATATCATCTGTCGTGTTGCTCCTCGCTCCTTCTTGGAGTCTGAGTTTCAATTCCAAGATTTCTTTCTCTCTCTCCGCGGCTATGCGACTTTGCTCTCTTTCAGCAGCACGTTCGGCCCTTTGCTCCGCGCGTTCCTTATCTATCCAGTCTCTCAGCTCGGAGCCTGAGAAACCCAGCTGAGCGCCCAACGCGGCTAGACGCTCTAGGTCCATCTTTGCTCAAACGTCGCGATGCGTGTGAACCCGTCCTCGACTCTCTGCCCTCTCTCTGAAGGATTAGTTCCTTGAATCTACTAATTTCTAGTATCCTGGCAGGCTCGCCAAATTGTGATGTTATATATGGGCCCAGGTCCGTTCAGGAGCTCTGGGCAGGTAGCAGAGCAGGTTCACAGACACACGGACGCTTTTCTTTTCTTGACCAATTAACGTAACTGGCAACAGACATGCATACAGCCTAGCTTATCCTAATAGGATATGTCCCAACACAAAACCGTCCTACTTCTGGTTTTCCGCTCGTGGACTAGATGCCGGTGCAGGCGAGTCCGCCGGTGCTCCGTTCACGCCAGTCGCCCGAGGACTCGGTAGCGCGACAGGCCACGCTCCGGCGTCTGTGTCCGGCGTCTGCTTCACAGTCCGGGGTACTGCGGTGTACCGCGGGGTACCGCGTCACGCCCGGGTACTGCAAAGTGCGGCACCAGTGCGGCAGCACAAGTGTGGCGGCCAGGCACGATGGATCTGGCAGTACCAGACCCGGACCAGGTGCCCGGCAGGTGCTGGCGAGCCGGCCTTGTACGCCAGGCCCAGGACGATGAACTCCGCCGCCAGCGACGCCCAGGAACGTCCGACCCGTTCGCTTGTCGGAACAAACTCACGCGCACTGGCCCGCCCCGCACGCGGCCACACTTCACTTCCTTTCGAGCCACCCGCACACTCGCCACAATCACCATCATCACAGTCACGTGGCACCAGATCCGTGCTGACGCGCGCGGAGCATCCGCGCTCCGGTCCTTTCGTCTGAAGCCACCTTTAGGGTAACAAACTGTGGATTCCAAGGGAAGGAAAGCATAGCAGGGGCGGCAGAAAGTTAGGTTGGCGGGTGAGGTTAAGAAGTTCGCAGGGGTCAAGTGGATGCAGTTCTTTTCATACGATGCGCGCACCCAATTGCGGACAAGGGCCTCACTCTATAATTCACAGCTTTGAGCAGCTAGTTTTGTATCCCTTCTCGAAGTGGCTCTTGCTACCTCACCTCCCACCTACCCACTAGGGCCGCCTGACACTCGGTGGAAGAGGCAGTTAGAAACAGGCGCGAGACGTACTTAGCTTTCTATGCGCATCGCAGCCACAAGGAGCAACGCAAGCACTTGAGGGACTTCATTCTACGCGGCGTTTTGCAAAAGCGTTCGACGTTGATGCCTAAGTCATACTCGAGTGTTATTTTAGGCTGGAGAAACGTCTGTTTATAGCCCTGCTCTTCAAATGCCGGCATCAAAAACACCGTAGAAAGACCTACCCTTGCAGAGCATTTAGCCGCGACTAAAGTTGCTATGGGTAATTGAAAAAAGTACTAACGTTGCTCAGCGCGCACTGCAGAAAGCATAACGGACTTCTCACTCTTCTGCAAAAGTTACAAAAATACCTTAGGAAAATCGCGACAGCTATGGAATTAAAACAAATATGCCAAAACACATTTTTCTGCTTCTGATGCTCTTCTCTGGCTGTGTACGACCCTGAACCGGGTAACCTTCCCTGAACGTCGATAAAATGCAAGAAAACTGCAACATGCGAATTAGAAAACAGCTGATGGATCGATGATTTAGGCCCATATCAATTTAACTTGATATCTGATAATGGATTCTGTACCATGCTTTATTCGCAACAACTAATATGTTGCTTGCACTTCTTTCTTCTATTTTCGTCTCCTTCTTTTTGTATTTCTCTTTTCTATCTTCATCTCTCGTTTTTCTTCCCCTAATTCGTTGTTATGTTTCTTTTTTCTACCTTAGATTCTCTTTTTCTTGAATGCTCTTCGATTCCCTTTTTTGTTTTCGTCCCTAATACATTTTTTTGTCTAAAAGAAATTGAAACAAGAACTACGAGCTCAAGGCCCAACAGACGGTCGTTAGACTCTCGGCTAAATATCAATCTACGAAGGCCAAAGGCAATGCTCAACACTAAAACGCTTGATAATGTGTTCCACAAATGTCGCCATAAGAAGTATATTCTGTAATCATATATGTGCTGCATCGGAGTGGTGCAGTAGATAGAGAGGGATAGCTCACATTCGAAAGCCAGAGACATCAGTAAATAATCTCTGTCGGGGGACTAATTTTCGACACAAATGACCGCTGTTCGGTGCCATGTTGTTTCACTGATTGGTTGACGAAAAAGTCAAAAGTTTCAGATTTGTAACTAGAAATTGGGGTTGGTCGAAACGGCGTTTTGCGTTGACGTGAACATGACGTGAGCGTAAAATCTGATTTTTGCCACCGCTATTCTAGATGTCTGGATGGTATGTATAAGTACATGAGGAGAGAAAACAGAGATACTGTTGCATATATGCTATTGCAGAAGACAGAATACGACGATCGACTGTAGACGAAGTGGTAGCTGCGGTTGGTGCTTATATGTTTCGTTAAACTACCGCCGATATGTCATACCTCAAGTAGAATATGTGCGGTATTTAGGCATTACGTATGGTGCTAGTATGGATTGGAGGTTTCACATCAAGTCTAATGTTCGGAAAGGTGAACGTGCCCTTGGTAGGCTGATACGGATAAGTAACAGGAAATTTGGTATGCGTCGAGATACTCTTCTACTTTTATACAAAGCCTATGTGAGACCGATTCTGGAATTTGGCTGCATTCTTTTTTCTGGGTGTCCAAAATATAAGCTGCATCCTTTGCTGCTTCTAGAAAGACGGGCGCGCCTCTGCCTAGGGCTTCCACAGTCAGTCTCTACCACTGTTCTGTACTTGTAGGCCCGCATTCCGAACATTAACTCCCGTTTCCGGCTTCTAATTGTCATTTGAGACAATTCCCGGTGTGGCTATACCTATTTTTGAGTCAAACCCCGCCCTCTTTCTCACTCACCAGTGGCCAAGGGTCTGCAAGCCCCAGGTTGTTTTTACGCAGAACATTTTAACAAACATTGGTGTAGACCTTGCTTCTATATGTCCTATTGGTTGCTCAACGTCCTTTGTGGACATAAATTATGATTCTATATTTCCATCTAATGTGAAGCACTTACCCTCAGGTCTAATATCCATTCTCCTATGTGAACACCTTGAAAAGTTTCCTGATCACACTGTAATTGCCACTGATGCGTCTGTGATTGCGCACAAAGCAGCGATTGGAATTTTTTCGGATTCTCTTTCCTGGAGTTTTTCGGTGCGTGTCCCGGATTACACACCAATATTTCTAGGAGAGTTTATGGCAATTGGGCTAGCGCTACTAAAAGTTCCCTGCAGTCAATCAAAAATAATTTTTCTATTAGACTTTCTTTCTGTTTTGTTGTCACTGGAGTCAGCACGGAATGCTCCGTTGAGCCGCTCACTAAAGTATTTCATACCGGGGTGGGTGAATGAAATACGCTTCATCTGGGTCCCCGGACACAGCGGTATTTTCCAGAACGAAGCGGCAGATTTCCTGGCTAAATCACCTATTGATGCATCTGTTTCATGTATCATCCCTAATATCACCATTTTAGCAATGTCCCGTTTCCAGCGACATCAATACCTAGCCGCTCCATACAATGATTCTTTGCTATCTACAGCCGAATACCAGCATCTCATATACTCATGGAAAGTTCGAGCATGTAAATCACGGCAGTGTGAGGTAACGATGACTCTCCTGAGATGCAGGATTCCTCGCCTAAATCTTTATTTATGTAGATGCGGGATCCGCCCCACAAACCTTTGTGACGCTTGCGGTGAAATTGAAAATATTGATCACTTCCTTCTCGCTTGCCGAAGGTTTTCACATCAGAGGAGGGTGCATTTAGAAACTCCAATTGCACGCTTAGGATTTACGTTGTCGGTCCCGCTTCTACTCTCCTTCGGTGCGAGTGCGAAAGGATTTGCGTTGCCTCAAATTTGTCAGCACTTACATAACTACATCACAGCTACGGACAGATTCCCTTGCTAATTGCATTCCAAATTTAGAAAACTCCAAATTTTTGCTTCATATTTTTGATTCAAAAACTTTTGTTATCTTAAATCATGTTTTTGTTTAGTTGTCAATTACTTTAATACACTAATTCAGTGTGTAGGACATTTGGCAGTCCACACTGAACCCTGGCCAATCCCCCTTCGTGGGTACGTGCCAAATATCAAGGAAGAAGAAGAAGAAGTGCAGGTACATTCACGCAAGTCATTAACTGTTCTGTCTCTAGGACTAACCTTGCCATGTATCATCTTGTGGGGGTCACTAAAGATCCTTGCGTGCAGAGATAAGCCCATTTTTTCTGCTAAAGCTGGATTTGCGCAGTGGCCGCCACTGAACTGATATCACAATGTCAACAACGACCACTGTGACCTCTGAGGCAGCCCCTACCAAAGCGGCAACATCAGCTCAGCCAATCAGACTCACGAAAATCCACCACCCTCCCATCTTTAATTGCGAGGATAAGCCGTTGACGATCGCCTGGATGAGTACGAGCGCTGCAGCAGGAACAATCACTTGGACGCATGCAGGCCAACCTTATTTTCTATTTGGCGGGAACAGCTCTCTAGTGGTTCCAAAATTATGAACAAGAGCTGCTGACTAGGTAAATTTGCTAGCAAAAGCTTCAGGACTTTTTCGGGAAGCCCATTGGACAAGCTCTCACAGCAAAAACCGAACTTTCGTATCGCATCCAGTCCCCCACGGTGTCCTACCTTGCCTTCATCCAATACGTTCTCGCGTTGTGTGGAGAGGTGAACAGCTTCATGCCGGAAAGTGAAAAGGTAGGGCACATTCTCAAGTGTATCGCTGAGGACGTGTTCAAATCCTTTTTTGCATGTATTTCTCTACCTCGACTCGGTGCTGCAAGTCTGCCGAAAATTCCAGCAGGCTAAACAACGACGTCTCATATATTGCTTAGAGCGCCTTTCGAACACGGCGGCTACATTATCTTACAATGACCTGGTACCTTTGCAACAGCCTTCTCATCCTACAAATATGACTCGGATCGTAAGGCGAGAACTCGAGGCCTTAGCTCGCGCACCACGCACATCTCCAATGCCCGACACCGTGGCTATGATACAGGCTGTTGTCCGCCAGGAACTTGCTAACGTCGGCCTCTCCATCAGCCCCATGCCGCCCCAGTCGCCATCGCATCCTATTACTTTAGTGGCTACTGCAGCCACCCCGCAAGATCCTAACGTCGCTATCTTAGATGCGATCCTGCAGTGGCGCACCTCAGATGAGAGGCCAATTTGTTTCATTTTCTGTCGAGCCGGCAGGTTACAGTTCCCGTTATTGCCGTAGCCGCACCTTCCCCACCCCTCGCTCCTATAGAAACGCGGACCGTCGGTACTACTTAGACCTCGCCGCTTCTCTGCCCAACTTGAAGAGCTCCGCTCCACATATGATGGACCTAGGCACTTTCCCCCTCAACCAGATGAGCCTCGTGCCGAAGCTGTAAAACGTGTTTGTCGCTCCAGTCGATCTCCACGGCCTCGTTGCTCAAATTTACCGGTACTTCGCCGCAGCTCCTCCCCATCATACGTCGTCACCTACTCGGCCAACTATCGAGTGCAGCGCCCGGGAGTGACGCTGCAATATTGACCCGGACAGATAATTCGGTACTGACCCACGTACCCAGACGCAATCTAATTGGTATTGTGAGCACTGTGTGGCGCTTCATCTTCCACACAGCTGAACGTGCTGTTTCATTTTCATCCTGCTCTTTCTTGTAGATACCCATCATCATCGCGGAGCGTGGTTCGCTACAGCATGTGACCAGGGCTTTAGGTCTCAATAAAACCTGATCTGCCAAGTCCGACCTTCGCGTTACCTTACACGTGGTGGAGGTGCGCCTTGATTTACACGCTGCTTCGTCACCTGCATCCACATGGAGCACCCTTCTTGCCGCCGTTTGACCCCGACCACCATCGTATTGACCTAAGAGGGCCACTCCGCTGTTCTGGCTTCTGCCAACTCTACCCCAGCTCCCCTTGCTACTTGGACAGTCAGCAGCCGTCAGCGCGACCCGAAGATGTTCGCCGGTCTCCGCCGCGACGACGCTGATCACTGGCTCGACAGCTACGACTTGGTCAGTGCTTTCAACCGGTGGGACGATTTTTTTAAACTAATTAATGTGCCCTTTTATTTGACAGATGTGGCCAAAACGTGATTTCTAAACCATAAATCGACGCTTCCGGACCGGGCTACCTTTAAACAAAAGTTATGCCAGATTTTCTGCGCTCCTACTGTTTGCACGAATTCCGCCAAGAAGAATCTAGAAGCCCGACTTCAGCGGTCCAATGAGACCTATACCCTTTATATAGAAGATGTGCTTGCACTTTGCTGGCGCATAAATGACACCATGCGAGAGGCTGAGCGGGTTCGGCACGTCCTCACAGGTACTGGGCCACTCGTTTTTAACGCCCTGGCCATGCAGAACCCTACCGCCATCGATGCCATCATATCGACTTCTCAGTGCTTTGACGAACTACAGTCAATACGCCTGCAGCCTGATCCCACTTCCTTTGGTTTCACTGCCTACGCTGACCTCCATGCGCTTATTGGCGGATTAATTCGTGAAGAGCTCTCGGCTCAAGGTAATTTGTGCCTCCCTGCATTTGAGCCACATCCTTCAAGTACCAGCCTGCGTAGCATTGTCAAAGAGCTGGCCACAATTACTTCTTCCCCCAACGCCGGTCGCTCCTACCATTTGTCATGTTCCAACGTACACCCAGGTCACGTCCTTGGCGCCTGCAGTTGGAGTGCCTATTTCACCGGCACCTACTACTGCTCATGTCGCCGCATTGGCACCACCTGCCGCGGCGCCGACATACTACCCCACCTGGCGCCCAGCCCGCCTGTTTGTTATTACTGCGGGTACAAAGGCCATATTTCCCGTTTCTGTCGTCGCAAGCTCTGAAATGAACGCCGCGGCTACGACGCATTAGAAGCAGACTACCCTCCTCGCTTCTCCGGCTCTAACCACCGTTCATTCCCTGATTATCCCTACGTTCATCGCCCCCGCCAGAAAGTCCCGCTCCGCCTGGTGGTTGCAGGTCTTCAAGAATCCGTTCTCCTTCGCCTCTTTGCCTGTCAACTTCGCGCTCCGCCAAGCTTCTCTGATGACCCCCCTCCTGTCGGAAAATTGACCACTGCAGTTTTAGGAAGGAAAACTGCACACTTCGGCATCCCAAAAATCGTCCGGAACGTCCCTCGAATATGGTTTTAGTTTGGGCTGAAGTTTTATCTGTTGAGGCGTTGGTTGACACAAGCGCCGCTGTTTTTGTGGTACACACTGACTTGTGCTTCCGCATGCGAAAAGTGAAAACACCTTACGATGTACCTGAACTCCGTGGAGTTAATGGTGCAATAATTCGGCTTTTGCTAAGTGTACTGTGCGAGTTTTTGTTGACGGTGTCCGCCACCATGTACAATTTCCGTGATGTCACCGTGCGCTCACCCAATTATTTTAGGCTGGGATTTTCTGTCTGCCGCATCAGCCAGCATTTTGTGTCGTGACAGGGTCCTTTACATGAACGAGAGCGATCCGTCTTCTGAACCTCCCGAGCCCCGTCATCGCCTGATTGCCGTTACTGACTCAGTGTTGCCCCCTGGATGCGAACAACTTGTCGCGCTTACTTGTGTTGACATGGATAACGGAGATGTGCTAATCGTGCATTCTGATCGCCATATAACCCATGGAATAGCGTTACCCCCAAGTCTTTTTCGGTTTGAGCATGGCACAGCGCTTGTCGCTGCTTCGAACATTTCCCCAGAGACCATTATGCTGACTAAAGGGACATGTTTTCCTTGTGCCCTGGACATTCACCCGGTGTCCCTCACCACATTTACCGCCCCTCTTCCTCACCAGCAGCTTCTTCCGATGCCTCTCTCTGTGTTCTCTTTGGCACCATCAATCCTGACCTTCCTGCGACTCACCGCCAAGCTTCGCAGGAATTACTTCGAAAACACCAAGCCTCCTTTTATGTCGCTTCTCCGACCTTGAGCCGAACTTCTGCACAGCACCGCATTATTACAGAAGGTACTTCAATTGTTAGCCGCCGCCCTTACCGCGTTTCCTTACCAGAACGTAAAATCATAGAAGATAATGTGAATGATATGCTTCGACGAGACATTATTCGGCCCTCAGCTAGCCCCTAGTCATCTCCGGTCGTCTTGGTCCAAAACAAAACGATGGGTCCGTGCGTTTTTGCGTAGATTACCGCGCACTTAACAAACTCAATCGCAAAGATGTTTGCCCTATGCCACGAATTGACGATCCCCTCGACTGTCTTCAATGCGCCGAATATTATCTCCACTTTGGATTTGCGTTCCGGGTACTTGCAGATTCCGATGCACGAAGCCGACAAAGAAAAAACCGCATTCGCTGCTCCCGATGGGATCTACGAATTCAATGTCATACCTTTTGGACTTTGTAATGCCAACGCTACGTTTGAGCGCATGAGTGATACTGTTCTTAAGTGGAAAATATGCTTGTGCTACCTGGACGACACAGTTATTTTCTCTGCGACTTTTTCTGATCATTTATGCCGCCTTGTTCAAGTTTCAACATGCCTGGCATCCGCCGGTCTCCAGCTGAACACAAAAAAGTGTAATTTCGCCAAGAAAGAAATCAAGATCCGGGGCCACCTCGTCAGCAGCGATGGCCTTCGACCCGACCCTGGCAAGCTTGCTGCAGTTTTGAACTTTGCACACCCTCAGTGGACTAAGGATCTACGCAGTTTCCTTGGCCTATCTTCATACTTTCGCCGTTTCATTCGCAATTTCGCTACCATTGCTGCACCGCTCCACCACCTTCTTACTAATTAGCGGTACTCAATTAAGACGTGCACTTAGAGAACTTGTACTCCGCTTAAGCTATCTAACGATATACCACTTGCAGCCAATGCATGTATTTTAACATTTATGGACAATTATCTAATCAGCATAATTAATTAGTCATTAAGTCAAGCCAGTGCACTCATACTCGACATATGCTATCTAACGACATATGACTCGATGATGTGTAAAATCTAAAGTTAATTAGCTGTTAAATATTTCACAGTGTTTAATTAAGATTAAGACTTGCTCAGCTGGTAGCCCACAACTTTGCATTAGAACTTTAAAATCCTTTAAGCACTTGAAACATACTGGCGACACCCGCGAACAGCGCTTCCAAGCGCTTGGCAGGCCAATTCTTGCCCACCACAAGATGGCCGCCGCAGGCTTCACCCCAGCCCATTGGCCGGTATAGGGGACTTCCACTCCAGCAATTTTTATATCCTCCTTGGCAACGCCAGAAGATATAGAACTCGCCCGCACTTCAACCCGAGGCTTCCGAATCGCGGAATGCACCACAGCTTATCGGTTCCTGCAGGAGCATCGTCGTTTTGCATACATTGCGCCAATATATAGTAGCAGATGACAGAGCGCTTTTTTCTGTTCTTTATTGCTCTTTTTCTTCAGAATGCGTAACCCGATTGTGTACTTGCGTAGCCTGGCACCGTCCTACTGCACATGTCACGCGTACGTCTCAATTTGAACAAGATGGCAAATTGTCGATAATAGGGTCCCGGGTGCTGACATGGCCAAAGTACGTATTTGCAGAATAGTGGACATAAAAGAACTTCAGCGCTACTGCAGCGCCGCAAAATGCTGCGGCGAAACGCTGAATTAAATATGTTATGAAGCTACAAATTAAAAAGCTATGCCCCAATATGACAACAGTAAATATTTTGACACGTTGTTTTAGGAAAAAGGTAAAATATGTAAAAAAACAGCTACGGTTCTTTTAAATATTACAACATACTTGTCGAGACCCCGCCCCCTTTCCTTTTTTAATGTTTAGTGCACATTGTTAAAAATGTAACATACTTGTCGCTACCCCGCCCCCTCTCTTCTTTTATTGTTTAGTCGACATTGGCGAGACTTTGCAGGCCTTGTTAGGTTTGTGGGAAGGAGGCAAGGACGCAGTTTCTTATAACTGTAGTCACGTTGCCTGCGGTAGTATTCCCGGAAATCGCTCGAAATTTTCTCGCTATAGACTCAAAATGTGCCAGTTGCATGGCCTAAAGGTACATTGGTGGCGAAAGCTTAGCGGAAAGCATGTTAGCGCGACTGTAGCACAGCCACAGGTTGGGGGACCAAACACTGAAGTGGAGGAGTTATAAGACTACCAATTAAAACTTTATGCTCCAACAACAGGATAAGATATTTTTACATTGTATTATGAAATAGGTAAGCTGTTTATTTAAACCATTTATTTCATTTTCAATTTTGTGACATTCTTGTTGCGTCCGCTTTTTATGTTTCGTCGGCGTCGGTGAGACATTGCACACCTTCTTAGGAGCTTGCGAACGAGGAAACGAAGCAGTTCCTTATCCCTGCCGTCACGCTGTGAGCTGTGGTTCTTTCGGGAATTGTACGAAGTTGGCTCCCTTGTCTACAATTGGGCCGGTGGCATAGTTTTCGTCTTGCACACAAGTTGCTTCACAGTCATTACTATTTGGCAGGTGCTCCCAGTTTTTTAGGTCTGTCGTTTTCTCGTATACGGGCTGCCTGCGCCAAGTCTTGTTGCGCCGTTGTACGCTTTTCTTTTCTTTTAAAGCGCTTGACGCTTATAAAACTGAGCTTGCTTCATACGAAGGACTGATGCACTATGCAGCCGCGCGGACTCTACATTCGGGTGTCACACTACATTGTTTCCCGCGGGACCTTCACACGTGAGCTCCCGTCTGCATGTGTAAACTGCTCTGCCTATGCCATTTGTTCCCTTATATATATCGATGCTGGTCTTGTTTTACATTTTGTTTGTTTTTTATTCTATTTGTGGGGTTACGGTAACAAAAAAAAACGTTTTTAATATGTACATGTTCCGCAATATATTCTGTACTGTTGGGTTACGCAGGCGCTTTTGAGACTGAATCGTAATAAGTATACTGAGCGTGTTCCTTTGGAAGAGTTGCCGGCTTACTGCTTTCCTGTTTCGTCTTCTTTACCAGATATAATTGTCGACGGTACTCAAAGCACAAAATTCGAGCACAGTTGACTGACAAAGGTTAGCGAGCGCTAAAAGCCGCCCTTAAAAGGGCGGCTTCAATAATACGACAGGGTGCACGAAGAAAAATGCCACTTTATAATTCGCACCAGTATTTTACATGTACCATGCTCCATTCAACGTTACAACTTTAGTTGACCTCGCAGTTTTTATTTGGCACTAGTGTGCCAAATATTTTGAACGTATGGACATCTATGGATTTTTCGTCACTAATTTATATATTGCCATGGTGCAGATGGATTGTGCGCAGATATGATTTGAGCACCGAAGTAGGCGCTTTGCCTGTCTCGATACGGTGGTTGAGCCCTGTTTATTGCTTTGACAATAGCAGATATAAGATTTGGAGGAAAGCATTCAGTGCTGAAAGTCCTTATTAGCCGGAATCACACTGTGCACGGTTAACGCATCCACATATGCATGCGTGAGTGTACTCTACACATCATTCTACAGTTTGTTTGGCGGTTAGTTGTCAGTTAGAAACTTGAGAGTGGTCCGGCTAATGTGCTAGCAGCGCTCTCTTGAGACACATTCTTGCCACGCACCTTACTTGTTCTAAGTCTAATAATGTGACAACACTGAAATGTTCAGCTCTATGAGTGCATATGCAAATGCTTCTAGACAGTTCGTTGTGAATTTACGAACACGTTATCCGGTGACATGTGAATAGACGAGAAACCCACGCCCTACTGAAAAATCCTGTATAAAATTCGTACAGGAAATCGTATAGAGGTTCACTGTACAGGATCTGGGATACAGGATTGTGGGCTATTTCAGGAAATTCCTGTACTGCCCCGGGAAGTCCGGACTAAAACCGCGCGGAGCCCTGACACCGGAATGGCCTGTATGGTTTATGGCCCTCGTTTCCGGAAAGAAACGCGTCGCCAGGGTGGAAAAATCATGCAACAATATCAAATAACACGACTTCATTTAAAACAATAAATAAAATAAAAAAAATAAAAACCCTTACTACCAAGGGTGGAATCGAACCTCGGTCCTCATGGTCTTCAGACGGGCACCTTAACCACTACTTTTGTTTTCTTTATTGCCGTGAAACGCGAAACAAAAATAGTCTATAATAAACACGTCAACTACACTTGAGCTAACGTGTACGCGGCTAATATCTTTTCAAGTGCACCAACTCATCAAATAAACCATGCCATTGTGGTGGATCCTGCTGCATCCTGAACGTTTCGTGTATATACACCGCACTTTCAATGAAGCTTTCCCGCGCAGATCGTGTATCTATATCTGCGTGACGCACCTGCATTCGTGTTTTCCACAAACTATGGAGGCCAAGAAGCATACTTAAATCATAAGGTGCATCATCGTTCTGCACTGGTAGGAATCTGATACCGTAAGGAGTTAAGGTAGGTTAATTTTTAATTGTCCTTTGGAGGACGTCTTATAGAAAGACAACATCCCAACACTGTAAGAAAACGTGCTCAATTGTTTCCGGTTTTTTGCACAACAAGGAATTTGTTGTCCATGCGACGAAGATACCTTTATCATTCTGCCAGGTTTTAACAGGGAGCTTATTAGAGTTAAATTTGAAAAGGAACATTTTAGCAGATGGCCTCACGGGCATCATCTTAACTCTTTTTAAAACGTCCTGCCCTGGGCCTCCACAGTGTAATGCACGGTAAAAAGGCACCGGCAGCATCACGTCAATCAGATCTTTATGCAGTTCTTTTCTGGGAACATTGTAAAGATAATCAAAAGAAAACCGCACTTCCAGCAACTTGCACGAAATAACAACCTCGCGCAGGTAGCCAGTCACAGTACCAGGCATGTATTCACATGACACAATCTGTTCAGGTAGCAGCCTCTGCAATCGCACTTGCATCACAGTTCTTAGAAAGGTACCTTTTTGATCACGGAGGGATATAAATCGCGAAACCACTTGACGCAAGAACAAATGTGCAAGGCCAAGCCCGCCCCTTTTAACAGAAATGAACAAATTCGTCCGGGCAGTCTTTTCCCATGTGGATGTCCAAATAAAAACAGCAAAAATTCGGTGCATTTTCTGAATTGAGGTTCGTGAGAGACACAACACATTCATGAGGTACCAAAGCCTCGAAATAAGAAAAACATTGCAAATAGAAGCGCGCGAAAACATTTAGAGTTGCCTTCCTTGCCACGCATCCGCTTTTTCTTTCGCTCTGGACGTTTCTTCCATTCAGTGCACGTTGGGACCTCGATAACAATCTAAAGGCACGCCTAGATATGGCGTTGGGAGAGCAGACCATCGCAGCTTACAGAAGAAATCAGGTGTCAAGTACCAATCAGCGCAGCAAACCCCAGAGCTTTTCTCCCAATTGATCTTACACCCGGTTTGATCACAAAATGTTTGAACGACACCAGTGCTCTGCTACCGCACGCTGAACATCTTTAGCATCTTCAGTTATATAGCCGGCATACCTTATGCTCCTAATTTCTTTCTGGCAGGCGTATCTTTTCTCGTCTGCTAGCGCTCGTTTTGTCGACACTTTTCCAGCCCAAAGTTTTTCAGCCCTTGCACGTATGACAGCCGCTGTGTATCTTTCGCTGTCGAGTGTTTCCAGCTCACATTTAGGCTCTCGTATTTTACTGGCAAACTTTCCTGGCACAGTACTTTCCATGCTAAAAAAAAAACTCAAGTTGTCCATTCAGTTCTTCTTCTGTTTCTTTCTCTTTATACCGAATCTTACTATTCTTTTCTATGGCTTTCCATTTGACCCACTCTTTGAAGCTGTCCCATTCCGCTGCAGAACGTACTGATCGCATAGCAAGACAATTTTCAAACTCGGTCCTAACTTCCTAAGAAACCTTCATTGGCAAGAAGTTTGGCATTCAGTTTCCATAGGTACCAGTTAAAGCACGATTACTTTCTTTTCCTACCAAGCACTGCACTCACGAGACAATGATCACTGAAAGACACAGGTTTGACCTCATATGCAGTACACAGGGAAACAAGATCAACCGAGGCATACAACCTGTCCAACTTAGCATGGCTATCTCGCTGAAAGTGCGTGAACTCTGGCTGGTTACCAGTGGAGAACACTTTATCAACATCCTCAAGGCCATACTCATGCACAAATGCATTCAACCGCTCGGAGCTTCTGTCTCCAAGGTTTACACTTTGCCGCTCGGTCCGCTGCTGCGCACACACAGTTGTAGTCACCGAGTACAAGCAAGATTTTGTCGACCTTCAACCACAACTCAATAAAATCAAAAAACAATTCACGCTCGCATTATGAATTGGGAGCGTACACACACACAATACGCCAGCATAAATTATAGTATAGGGAAAATCAGTAACCAAAAGCTGACCACTTGGACAGGCAAAAACGGACTGTACGCTTACTCCCAGCGTGTTACGTATAAATAAAAGGCATCCACCCGATACACCAACAGAATGGCATACACACACATAAAAGTTTGTTTGAAAGAAGCCACCATACGGTCAGTGCTTTCTTGGCTCTCCATCTTTGACTCTTGCGCAGCTGCTATATCTATATCATTATCCAAAAGGAGGCGACTGAGCTAGCATTGTTGCCTTCTCGCTCCCAGCCCTCTGACATTCAAAGTAGCTACGTGTAACGGCGAGTTAAGCTAGCGAGTCATGTATCAAAAAGAGACGCCCGTACCCGCATGGTGCCTACCTTCATGGTTGCGTGGCCTCCGCTTCTGACGAACAGCGGCGTATGTATGCATGTAATGTCCTCCCAGCAGAACGTCGGGACGCATTCAAACGAAGTCCAAGCACCGTCTTTCATTTTTTTTCTCACACAAGCACCGCTTGGTTGCAGAAGGTTCCAGACGGTGGTCGGTAGACAGCCGACTCACAAATCGTTCAGGACACCACAAAACTACGGAGGCGGTTTCCCCGCCTGCCGCGTGTCAGCCGAGAAGTTCGGCTTCAGTTTAAAAGTTGCTCTTCGGATGCCCGCAGTTTTCGGCGGCGGCTCATCACAAACACCGCCTGGCAGCCGAGTCTCCTCGACGCTTTCCTCGTGCGGACGCTTCGCGGCAATTAAGGCTGCTGTCTCCGGCCCAACCTCCATGGCATCAGTACAGGGAGGCTCAGTACTAAGATGCTCCTCAGCGTCAGAAAAATTGAGTAAATCTGACGCTTCCTTTGACGCGCCTTCATGGTCCTGTGACGGAATGTGCAAGGCTTGCAGAGTTTCATTCTCTTGACTGGAGACCGTCACCTTATGCGTTGTTAAAACAGTCATGGAATGCGCGTCCTGGTTTGTTGACTGACCTCTAATGTCAGCAGCCTCCTCCGCATCCACCTTGTCCATTATTAACTCGGACGAGTCTTCGCTGGTCCCAGGTCGGGCAATGCTAGCGTATGTAGGTACGTGCACACTGGCTGTCTTCATGGCCAAACCGTCGACAGGTTCCGCAGCGAGGAACCCGACACTCTTTGCGGATGTGACCCGTACTCCGGCAGCGTAGGCACAATGGGGGTCTGCCTGGCACAATAACGAGCGCCAGCTCACCGCTAACATTCAACTGGTGCGGCAGGTCGTCGAGCTTCATGCCAGCTTTCAGCTTCAGCGTGACGAGTCTAGTAGTATAGCCCTTTTCTAACATACATTTAACACGCCAGCGCTCCCGGGAAACTTCCGACACTTTCCGTACGGCGCAAATGCAGCACGAACATCCTCGTCTGGCACGTTGTGTAGCAGCCAGTGAAGTTTGCGACGCACGTCCTGGTTTGCCGGGTCAATCCCCAAGTAGCGACCGTTTTTCGCACAAAGCTCACCTACACTTACAGTCTTGTTCACCGCTTCAGTATCCTTGAGAGTGACGGCCCAGACGTGGCTCATCCGATACGCCCCCATTGCAATAACATCGGGATTAGCGAGTGTTGTGCTAAAGCATCCCGGAAATCTTCCACCCGGGACGGGCGGATCCTGATATCGGCGTGCAAAAAAACGGTATTCAAAACAAGCCGACCTGCCAGCAGTGCAGGCAAAACAACCTGGTAAGTATTGCCCTGTTCAGCATTCCTGTTACCGCGGCCTGAAATGGCCGCTGAAGCCGCTCCTGGGGAGCCCTGCATCCTGCGTCCGTTCACTGGCGTGTCCGGCAGCATCATCTTAACCACTACTCTACGGCGGGTTATGGTTGTAGTGGTTATTATTCAGTATATGCAGCTACTTTTGCTCTTTCGTACTTTGTACATTTTCCTTGGCCGTACACTTTGTGGCCGTAGTTCACCGATCGCCCTTTAAACACGCTGAATATTTTTCCAGGCTATCAAGAGGGTTCACACATGTGACGTATCTTTATATAGCGTCGCTTTATTGAAGGCAAACCTCAAGATATCATAATTTACTAGTGCTGTAGTGTTTTTCATCGTCCACGAACGCTTTTAAGTTTTCCTACCTACAGAGATATCCGGTGCACAAATACTTGTAATACTGGGCGTTTTAGCTCCACGTGCTACCAGCGGAGGAGCGACGTCAATGAATACACTTCCGACTGAGTGGTTTAAATATGTAAACATTCGAGAACGCGTCGCCCGGTGTGCCGCTATATGCGCATCTTTCGATGATCAGCGATGTTTTTTTTTTCTCGAACAGTTTTTTGTCATCACTAGCGAAAGGATAGGTTCGTGCTTCCACTTTCACGTTGAAGGCGGCAGATCTTCAGTAGCAGATATGAAGACGCACCGCAAGATCGTATGAGCTGAAGCGACTGTTGTAGTACGCGCAAAAGCGACGCGACGCGCGTATATGCTTGCTAGCGCACACTTCCATGGCTTCGCATTTTCGAGGTATTCGGGAAACGAAGCATGCTCTTTATATACAGAATAGTTGTATAATATGTTTGGTATCATGCTTATTTAGTGCGCTGGCGTGTCCGGCATGGTCATTCTTGTTGAGCTTCGTCGATCGGCCCGGCTTCTGTTCAGAAGCGGAATACTCTGCCCGGTTCAGTTCCAGAAATGACGCATTCGTCCGGTTTCTGGTTAATTGTTACAGGCTGAACCGAAATGAAATCGCGCGGAGCTCTCGTTCCGGAAATTCCTGTATGGTGCGTGGCCCTTGTTTCAGAAAAAAAAAACTGGACGTCAGGCTGGAAAAAGCATGCAGAGCTATAAAATAACACCAAGAAAAAGAAAGAAAAAGAAAAGAAAGAAAAAGAAAATAGAAAAAAAAAATTGCATGTGACTCGAACTGCGGTCCTTTCAGCCAGCAAGCACGCATTTCAACCCCTACACCACGGCAGGATACGGTGGCAGTGCTTATATTTCTGCTTATACAGTCGACATTGCTCTTTGGCAGATCTTCAGTCGCAGATATGAAGATGCACCGCAAGATCGTACAAGCTGCAGCGACTGTTGCACACGCAAAAGCAAAACGCGATGTGTGTAAGTACTTGCCAGCGCACACATCCACGGCTTCGTATCTTCTAGGTATTTGCGAAACAGCGCGTACTCCACATATACAGAAAAGTTGTAACGTATAATATGTATGGTTTCATGCTTACTTAGCGCGAAGGCATGTTCCGACGTGGTCATCCTGGTTGAGCTTCATGATCCGCCCGAATTGTGTCGAGAAGCGGAAATACACTGTTCTGTATCAGTTTCATTCATATCGGGTTTGTCCGGTTTCTGTTAAACCAGACAAGACCTTTCCTGTATATAAGCTCAATACAGGACTGGTCCGCCCTGTTTCATATCGATTCCGGTTTGGGATGTCCTGTATAAGATACATACTAGAATTGGTCTGCCCTGTATTAATTCTATACCAGAGTGGACCGTCCGGATGAGATTCATACCGGTGATGACCTATCCGATAAAAACCCGTTTAAGCTTCATACAGGACTGGTCACACCGATATGAAATATATATGGGATAATACAGAACCGGTTCAAACCCGTTTGTCGCGATACGGGAGTTTTCACCAGGGCAGCTATCCCAAGTGCGTAGCAAAATTTTCGATGCCCAACATAGTAGTCCTTAAGTTAATTTCTCAAGTAGAATTTTGCTCGCCACTGATAAGAGCTGGAAACATTCGCTTTTGTTTCGTCACCGTCAACTCAATATTCTGGTCTGTTCCTGCGCAGTGGTTCGCATGAAGGGAATTTTCTTGTAGATCGTGAAAATTGCGTGAAGTGTTTCAAATCAGCATTTCTTGCAAATATTACCTCAACAACATGTATTCCTATACTTTTATTTGGCAGCCCAGAGAAAAACGTTTTTCTTGAGCCAAATTCGCGCATCTATCATTTTTTACCAACTGTTATTTTCAGATTCCTCTACACAATTTCATTGAGATTCGACGGTGAGCATCGATTACTCAACATGACACGGGGAGTGCATGTTGTTTGACAAAACACAAAATTCAGTATTCTGATAACATAAACACAGGACACAATGGTGAGCACTGTCGGGCTAACCGCATGACAATCATCTTTTTGAAGCATCATTCTGTGGCGCTTGTCTGCAAATCGCGAAGGGCAAACAGCGCCACTATTTATGTGCGAGGACACG
Source organism: Amblyomma maculatum (assembly GCF_055883805.1). Taxonomy (NCBI): domain Eukaryota; kingdom Metazoa; phylum Arthropoda; class Arachnida; order Ixodida; family Ixodidae; genus Amblyomma; species Amblyomma maculatum. The sequence continues at coordinate 93,332,888 of NC_139354.1, read as the reverse complement.
CTGGTAGCACTTTAGATCGAAAAACGTTCTACGTAGCGGCCATGTACCGTAGTCCGTGCGTTCTCTGGCTTCTCATCTGTTGGCCGTCAACATCATTTTTAGAAGTGGGAGCAAGTAAGTATACCATGAAGTCTTCGCTGCCTCCCATAAAGCATGCTAATTTAAACATGTTCGCTCTTGGCTATTATTGTATTGATTGTTCATTTATGCAAACCTGGATATTGCAAAATTCGCAGCATGCCTTCACACGCTGAATGTCTCTAACCACCGACGAAATTCAGCTAGCAAAATTGTTTAAACCTAAAAATACTGTTTTTATTTCCTCTATTCGATGTATGGCGCCTAATTTATGAAAACCTCTCGCGTATTACGTACAAAGCCCACTCTCCTGCTTTCGCCTGTAGCTGAGACAATGCCTTTTTTCTGTGTATTCTAAACAGTTCCCTGAGGTCACTTTCGACAGTTAGGTTTTAAGTTAACTCTTAACTGAAAACTATGCGTGGATGCTACTTTGTTGTGGGATGCATTTTATTTCTAGCACATCCAAATCAAAGTCAAAGGCGTGTTTTTGTCGTAGTGCGGTTAAGAGCTACGCAGCGACGTTGCTCGCTCAGTTTTCCATATTTTGTTACGACCCTCATATACCTGATATTTTCTCTTTACGCTGAAACAACATATAGTGTACACGACTAGAGGAATGCTAAACGGATGGGGAAGTAGATTTTTTGAGAGTCCCGTGCGGGTGAGCTGCGCCTTTGACAAGTGATTTCATTTTTTGGGGGTTGTAAGCTCAACATGTTACGGCTACACAAGTACCAGGAAAAACTGGTTACCGGTTCTGCGAAAAACATACGCAAAAGTATTGAACTCGGATTTACATGCGCCTTCTGCTTTGATGCGTACATGGAGATATAGAAAAAATGCAGGCATGCGGGGCATGTGCGGAGCGGCTAGGTTATGAATCTGGCCACTAAATTTTTAATTGGCTGTCCAGATTTGTTTTACAATAACTAATACATTCTTACCAAAGGAGCAAGTTGGTTACGCGGGTTCATTGCTTCTCAAAACTACGGCAGCTCAAATCCTGAGCGAAGGATTGATTCAGTGGCCCAGATTCAGCGAACTCCTCTCGCTCACGGTTGGCCTTTCATGTAAGCTTTCGTGGCTCAGGAATGCTTATTTTCTCCATTATCTTAACTGATAGGAGAAAGCTCAAGCCTAGCTAATAGTTCGACGAAGTACCATGACCCGCTTATACACAGGAGCTGCGATTCCAGGAGTGATGAGAGGAAAAGGCGCGGCGCAAATGTTTACCTAAACAAAAGTGATGGCGGAGCAGTTACGGCAGCCGCGGAATTGAAACCCAAGAGCCGCGCCTCTAAATTGATAGTGTCACTAACGGGTAACAAAGCTCCGTTCACGTCGAGGGGGCGCAGAGAGAGAGAGATGATGTCTGTAGCGAACTCGGACGCTCGCATGGGGAGATGACGCAGAATAATTTCTGCTCTGCAGTTGAGATGGCTGGCACACAACGGCTATATTCGAAGGTTTGCAAATGTTCTTTGTCGTCTTGATTGGAAAGCAAAGCATAGACAGCCCAAGGCAAATCTAAGGCAAGCTCGAGCCAAAGATTGCGACGAGCCCAAGGCTGGCGCCAAGAGGTTTCGTCTCTCAGGCCTGCCCGATTTTTTGCCAAGGTCTATTCTCAAGGGTGCAGAATTGGCACACCATGCGTTATTTCCCTCAAGGCTAAAGAGCTGGAGGGGAGCGTGACAAATCAAATGTTCTCTGCTCTTCCGCAGCTTTTTTTCTGGAACTCTAGTTTTACAAATTCATTGTACCGAGTCACATGGCCATGGACCAAACCACCAACGCCATGCAGGTAGCAATCATAAGTCTTACGTTTCGAAACAAAGCAGTAAACACTACAACAAAATTTGCTATCAGTAAAGGCATGAGTTGGTGTCATACGTGTTTAACATCGAGCGCCGAGTTAAAATTGAAGTTCCTTCTGAAAACTGACGTCGACATCTTATAGCTTATGAGAGAGCTCCGGAGTTATTCGATATTCATCTAATTAAGGAAAATGTTTAATACAAATTTTCTTCTTTATCCTGATGTATTCGTCCGTATTCAGGACCATTGAGGCATGTCATTTGCTCACGCATAAATTTTAAAATTCAGTTTTTGAGATCGCAGTTAAGGCAGTCTGGGCCAGCAACACTGTATTTGAAACATCAAAAACATTATAATAACGTTACTGCCCACTCTCCGCATCAAAATATAAATTAAGGCTGACTGAAGCTGTGTTAGGCATCTTACAAAGAGCACTACGATATTCAGTCCATCTTTGTCCTATTCAGGGCACGTGCAAGTGTTTTCTCAGTACTCGTACGATGTCATAAGTTTGCCAGTTAGGCTGTAATGTCTTACCGTGAAACGAGTTTCCGTTTCCATTTTCTGTTTGTTTTCTCAACAGTAGTATTTGGTACTTTGAAATATGGTTTGTTGTGTAGGAAAGAGAGGACACTGAGGAATGAGATGCAACTGAAATGATGAAAAAACAGCCCTATTTTCGCTTTAATGTAAATGATTGAATAGGTACACACCATTCACACCACCTTTCTGGTGTTATGAAACACCTTTCTTTGTTTTAGTGGCGCAGTAGTCACTGACACGTGGTGGAAATTGAACCGTAGCCCTCCGCCATGGACCTTCTTTCTTCTTTCAATGAAACCTTCTTTTATTGCCTTAAGGCATGCTTCAAGTTCCCACCAGGACGTCTAACAGATACAGCGCGTTTCATCTGATTCCCTGTAAACAAATGTAAAAATCAAGAAATTATTGTTTCAGCGATATGAAGAGAAATCAGTACAAGTATCCTGTAAGATGACGGTAGAAGCCCCAAATCAATAAAAATAATTAATCGTTCTGTCTATGTTCTCGTTTTAGAAACAACCCCGTTGTGTTTTTATTTTCCTCAACCGTTCTAAAGGAATAACGAGTGTGCTATTTATTTTGTACATACTATTCACACAGAGCATTCCATGCGCAAGACTGTGGAAGGCAATCAACCGCTTTGGCGTAAAATGGGAATGTTGGTGGTTCCGAGACAATATTCACACTATTTTTTACCTGGGGAAGCTAGCATATCTAACCCACTATTTGAGCTTTCTTCTTTTTGGCTGCAAATAGTGCTGCAATGGGTGCAAATAGGGAAGAAAATACTGTAGCAAAATTGTCTCATCTCCGTGCACAAAACCCAAGAAAATTACTTCATGGTAGACTACCAACTCTAGGAATAATGATCGTTAAGTTTTAACCTACTCTATTTCACGCCCAGCGAAGTCTAATGAACAGCAAAATGTTGTGGAACGGCTCAGTACTCGTGATAAGTTCCCTTTTTACCTTGAATAATAAACAAATATTTCGGCACTCAATTGAGGCCACTCGTTTTAGAAATTTTCTTTCAACTTATTGAATTGATTTTTTAATTTATTTACTCCTGCATACAAGGATTTTTTTCTCGTTGGGACGAGCATTAGCCATAATTATTATTCAATATTTCACCTTAAATTGCATCGCATATAAATTTACATATTATATTATAATCAGGCTTGTGGTGCCTGAACCTAAATTTAAGTATCGCACTTCAAAGAAGGTCAAGTAGGGAAAATAATTAGTCTTTCATTAGGGGCCTCCAAAAGAGACATAAGAGAGAACAATTAGCGATGAGAAAACAGTAAAGGGAGAGAAGAACGCATTAAAACAGCAGAAGGGGAAAAAGACAGCAGACGGCTTGACTTATAGGTGCAGTGAAATACTAAAAAGAGAAAGCACAAGACACAAGCGTCAGCTACAAACTACACTTCGCCTTCAATTCCAACAATGTGTCATGAATAGTCCGACGAATCGATGTGCTCTCTAAGAACATATGTCAAAGTATCTTGCTTCGGTGTTGATTTCCAGGGTATGCTTGAAATTATGCCACGAGATCGAGAGCTTTAGGCTGAGAGAAGTATGTGATTGTCTGGCTCATAAATTTCGGTGTAATGACTGCCGTGAAATTTCTGGCTGTGTAGAAGTTGTATTTAATTTCTCCATATAGGAGATTTAGTGAAACAGTATATATTCAAGGAAATCGTATATGCATTGGCTGTAGCACTGCACCTGTGCCCTTTAGCATTTTCAGTGCTGAAGGTTGATCGCGCCCATAAGAAAAATATTTCCTCGTGGGACATTAGGGCATTTTTAAATATGTAGACGACTTGCTTGTGGTTGCAGATGCTGGGAGGACTGTCGATGAGGTTGTAGAAAAATATTGGTTGCTTTTCACAACGCCTTTCTAACCTAGCGTTCACGCAGGAGACACCTACGATAACTGTATTCATATAAATAGATGGATTTATTGATAGCAAAGACAAATAAAATGGCCAAAATGAATAAAACCTGGTTTATTACTCTGCACTGGAGAGTGAGTGAACAAAGAAGCTCATGATGAGTGACTATGTCGGAGAAAGCATATGAAAATATTACAGGCACGGCAACTTGCGTTACAAACGCTAGTCAAGTCCACTTACGCATAAAAGACGGCAAAGAGCCCGCCCTTCCTGCACATCGTTCCCCTTGTCCGGCCAAGCACCCTTCAGATAATCCTCCAACCGAGGCTTCTTGTCCAAACGCTTCAAGACAGCTGCTAGCAGTATTCGTTCACAAGCATACACTGGGCACATCGACAATATATGGTTTATAGTCTCTGTGATGACACAAGCTGAATATTCCGGGGAGTCCGCCTGTCCAATTATATGTAAGTACTTGTGCGTGAAAGCCATATTTAAACGAAGTGTATGTAACACGCATGGATGAGTGTGCGGAATATCATTCGGAACATAGTCTCAGCGTTCTATCGAGTCTTAGACGAATGTGTCGGGGGTCTGGCTGGGCCGAGTAAGCTGCCGTAGCATTCCTCATACAGTTTGTAAGAGACACGCGATGTCCGTTCTTAAAAAAAAGGCACAGCTCTTTGAAGGTCATTGCTGAAGGAAAGTTTTTCTTCAGCAACAGCCTGTTCATTTCCATTCAGGCCGCAGTGGGCAGAAATGAATTGAAACAATATGTTGTCGTCTTGCAGTCAGGTTGATGTAAGGAGCTACATGTTGTTTAGGGAAAAATACTGGCAGGCGGAGCGGAACCAGAAATGTTTCAAGTTTTGCAATGGAGTCTTTGAGGCCGTGAATATACACACGTTTTTATGCGGTTGCGCACATACGTAGCGAATAGAATCGCAGCGGTTGCCGTAGCAATATGTCCCAAAAGTAAATGCGAAGTCGTGTTCCGAGCGGGTGTGGCCACAGCTGCAGCGGGTGCCTGTGCTGACACTAATCCGTCAGTATATGCATAAATATAATTATGATATTCAGACAAGATGTTGACCTGAGTAAATTGTTTGAGCCCACAAAGTAGCACCTTTGATTACTACGAAGGTTTATCCATCATCAATGGTAGTTTCGCAGGAAGATATGGGAGAGCATAGCCTGTTAGTACTTGCGACGGATGGGAGCGGAGTGCATTTGTAACACTGCAGTCCGGCCACGTATACAGAATCTTACTAAGTGGATGATAACTGTCTTCAGTTATCTCCCACTAATAATTGCCATAAGTATGTAGACATTGCCATCGATATTAGTTCCATTGGCGCCGGCAAATAAGGCGAGCAAGGAAAACTATGGGCTTGGTTCCTTATAGCTCAACGAATTCAAAGCTCATTCTGAATCTCATGCATGCATGAGATTCAGAAGACATGCCAGCATAAGGCGAAAGAAAGCGTCGACATGCCGGCGGGTCGCGTAAAGATAGCTGGATTTCCAAGCCAGGCTTTGAACGTGGTGGCTGAGAAGATGCTAAAGCCCACTGTGAAATGAAAATTAAAAATGGGAAGGGAAAAGCCAGAATTCCTCTAATTCGGTCCTATGTCCATTATGTGTAGCAAAAACAGAAAGGAGTAGCAGAAAGCCTGAGGTATAGGTCTTATATTCTGCACAAAAAAGGTGGAATGCATGTGTGAAAATATTTACATAGAAAAAATGGCCAAAGGATGGCCTTGCAGCGTAAAGCATAAGAACAAGTTTGTGTCCTGTGTAGGAGGAGGGGTGTACAGTATACCACTAACTTGCAGTGAAGAATTTGTGCGTTGATCCGACGAGAAAGTGTGTGAACAGATGTCAGTTTGGGCAACTGCCATATGGTCAACCAGTTGTTCAACCTGACGTCCGTGATACTGCAACACTTGGACTAGTACCCAAAAATGGCGAATACCGTTCATTCTGATGTGCTACAGTGGAATTGTAGAGGCACTTCTACGAAGGTGGGCGAGCTAAAGATCCCACTACAAATTAATAATCTCAGGGTATGGGCTATGTTACTACAGGAAACAAACGCCTTACCAACACTTCTGGGCTTCAGTGGCTGCGTGTCTACAAAGATTATACCAACCGTCGCGTACACACTCCTGCTCCCCCGGAAAAAAACTGCGGTATATGTTGATACGCGGTTTCCTCTTCTCTCTCGAAACCTGGTGAACTTCATATCAAGAGGTTGTAGCAGTCGCTGTCAATTTTCCGAAAACAACTTTTGTGATTGTTTCATACTACGTTAGGCCATCCGGGGCAGCCCTTCTCCTATTAATTTTGGTAGATTATTAAGTGTCCGTTGGCAATACTTCGGGTGTCCGGTTTTAGTCGGAGGCGACTTCAACGCCCCTCACCCTGATTGGGGGTATCCCACTACAAGCCCTTGTGGTAGGCGTGTGCGGGACGCCTTCACTGATGCCCTGTTTCTACTGCTTAATCACCCTGGGACAGAAGCGCGGCCTGTACGCCAGATACGTAATGCTGCCTATGCTCCGAACTTGACGTGGTGGTCGGGCGCGGGAACTCCCTCGTGGTACATGGTGCCATACTGCTGGGGAAGTGATCATTACCCTATCATCAGTCTCCATCCCTGACGTCTACCGCAAATGTTCTGCGATCAACTGGGACAACATTCGCTCACGTCTCGATAGTCTGTCTCAAGATTCGTCGTCACTCCTTGTTGAGCACATACAAAATGCACTAAATAGCGCGCCGACTACTACTTGGATGGATGTTGAAAGACCGCCGTCAGATCTCGGCATGCTTAACTTGTGGGCTGCCTGCGTCAAGCCGAACTGGCTGCAAGGCGAGACCCTACCTCAGCACAGGCATGTACACGACTGCACTATCTTACTTCTGAGGCTCGGAGAAATTTAACGCAATCTCTCGCGATGCCAGCGACATGCATGAGTCGAACAAGTTTCTGCTAAATCTTCGAAGGCCTTATTCTGGAAAACGTTTCGTGCAATGAAACATGGTCACCGTTCTACTGACGCAGCGATAACTGCATGGTTTGCAGCTAATTTGTCGCCGGATGATTTGACCAAACAAGCAGCCCGAACATTTTTCCCAAAGTATGATACACGGCCTCTTTCCGCTGGTAATTTTCATTTGGCAGGTATCCCTGCAGATGCATACACAGTACCGTCTGCTACTGGAGCAGATGGAATTGCGATTTCTTTTTCTATTCCTGATCTACTGCCTGCAATTGATGAGGCGAAACGAAAAACAGCGCCTGGTCCGGACAAAATTCAGTGTAAGGTTGACAAGATCCTGAGAGCCGTTGCACTCCCTGAACTACTGGACACTACAAACAATGTATGGCTGCATGGAGTCGTACTTGAGAGCTGGAAATCCGCTGTCGTGATTCCTATTCTCAAACCAGGAAGCCCCCAACAGACCTCGCAATATTGCAACCAATCTCCTCAACATCAACGCGATGGAAGCTTTCGGAGAAAATGCTGACTACATGACTTTCTGGTTGACGGTAACAGCACGGTATTTATCACCTCGCTAAAATTGGATTTCGTCCGTAGATAGGTACGGAGGACGGGTTGGCGGTAGTTGCATCAGCAGTGCGTACCATATTTGGAGTAGACGTTGAAAAAGCATACGACAACACCTGTCATGCTGCAATCCTGAACCTTAATGGCATGCTCCACCTCCCTTTGAGAGGAAGCAGTTTTGACGCATCATTTTTGGACGGAAGAACATTTGCAATACGCCTCAGTGGGGACGCAGTTGGTTCATTCGTTTCGCTACGTGGCATGCCACAGGGATCAGTATTGTCACCGACATTGTTTCGTTCTCGTCAGTCGAGCGGAATAGTGTTGTTGGGCTGCCATAGGTTTTGGCTTAGTTTCGGTTATGCAGCGATTTTGTATGCTTGCTAGCTCGCAGTGATGCTTCATTGAGGTGTGTTCTTTCCCGACCCGCTAACGTAGCGTACCCTCTCCCCCAAAACATGGGTGTTCCTAAGAAAATCGTGATCACGGCAGTTCGCGATCGTTCAACGGAAAAAGCAGCTGCCATCATTGCACCCCGAGACTGGCACGTCACCACCGAGAAGTCACCGTAGCGGAGCCCGTTGAGCTTTCATTCCGCTGGCATGACGCTTAGAAGACATCCCTGAAATCAAGTATTTGCACGCTGATGGCGTCATGGTATGGAGCAGTCACCAAAATCTGCTTACTCAGGAGGCTTCTCTACAATCAGCTTCAGATATTACCTCTAATTACGCTTCTTCCATTGCCTTCAGCTTTCCGTGTTTAAACCACATACACGTGTATTGCTAACCGCTTAAGACGTTGCAAACTTACTGCAAATCTAATTCGTCTCTGTCTGTCAGGCACCCAGCTACAGAAAAGTCCGAGCGTAAACTTTTTGGGCTTAACTATTCACCAATGAGGATCGGCTACTACTTGGCTTTCTCAGGCAAAAAAACAAGCTGTTCAGACTGTGGCTTTGACGAGAAGAATTGCTCCTAAAGCGTGTGGCGCTGGCCCGTCTGTTGCACTGCAGTGGGTGAAGGCGGTACTGCCGCCACGTATAGTTTATCAAGCCCAGTTGCAACATCTTACAAGAGCACAATGGGATCACCTTGAAGGCGTGAACCGAGAAGCTATGAGAGCAATTACATGCCTTTCACGAATTATTCCGGTCGTAGCATTACAAAAGAATGCGCAGGTCAACACCTTCGATGATCTAGTGCAGCAGCGCCGTGATGCGCGCAGATTTAAAGGCTCTTTATCCCATTTCGTGAAAGGCCTCAGGGCGTATGCAATTTCACATAATAAATCTTAGCCACCGGTGCCAGTTTTCCATCCCTGGAAGTTTGTACAGGTAGGCAACAACAAGCCAACAGATAACTGCAGACTAACATCTTGCACCTCGGCATCGTCCCTTCGCCAGATATTTGAAGAGCAAGATGCTTACATGCCTCAAGGATCCATTTTAGTGTGCGTGGATGCAAGCATACAAGACTGTCAAGAAGAAACAACAATATACTGTCCGTGGAGACCTACTCTGAATCAGACTTCTACATACTTTTTTCTGCACTGAGCTCGTGGCAGTTCAGGAGGCGCTCTGCTTCGTGGTCACCATTACTGTGCTCCTTATGGCGCAAGCTTGTTTCCGCATTGACAAACGACAAGCGGTATGTTTGCTTCGACGTGTCAGCCGCTGCCCAACAATATGTCAAGACATTCACCTGCTAGCGGCGCGCTTCTCGCAGTCATTATGCATTCAGTGGGTCCCACTGGACCTTCTGCCTTCCGAAAGTCATGCAGATATAGCGACGCGCCTCCTGACTCAATACTCATCATTACCACAGCTCTTTGATGTGGACGGCGCTACCTTCCTTTTATCAAGAAGGGAACACTCCAACGCCACACATGTGCTCTTATCCCTCGGTGTGCGGTATCCCTCCCCGCGGTCTCAACCACGCAAAGAAAGTTGCGCTTAGGAGAATCCGGGTCGGGGTTGCCCTCACGCCAGCTGTCACTCGGGCGTGGTCTCACTTCCGACACTTATATCCCCGATCAAGGTGTCCGATATGTAATGACGAAAATGTTGAAGCCGACCTTTACCATTTGCTGTGCGTGTGCCACGCTTTGAAACCGACACGAATCCAGAAATTGACAATAGCAGGCCTTTTAGTAAGCAATCCTGCCTAGTATCTCGCTTGAACGCAGGGATAACATCATCGCTCACTCTTGGACTTCATAAATTCAGCTAACTTTTTTCCATTCATTTAATCATTAGCTCATTCTTTATCCTATACCGAACTGATGCCCTGAGGCAATAACTATTCCTAAAAAAAAGTGCGTGAATGAGAGGTTGCGGCGGCATAACAAAGTGCCGTAAGTCACGACTGACAACCTTGCAGAGCACGTTTCAAAAAAAAAATAAGAACCCTTATAAAGCGAAAATTTTAGACCTGATTCCTTGTCGGGCAGTTCGTTCGGGAGAGGTGTCCCTCTTTTTAGCAGTTTTGTCTCCTTCGTGCCACGCTTTGTCGAACGGCGCACCGTATAACTTTTAATAAAATCATGTTGCAGCGGGAACCGTAGTCCTGCTTATGTGAGAAACGCATCTTACTTCACCTTGTCTAGAGTCATCCCAACGCTGTTCTAATTGATACCGCCATCACTGACGTCATGAGACAATCCTAGCAACAGTGTAACGTCATGGGAGAAGGCATTGGCATGATTGTTTGTGGGGAGAGAGCGATAGCGCGAGGAAAAAAAAAACTGAATGGTCATGCGCGTCTAATTCGCTTAAGGCGCCTCCGCTGTGTGTCAGTATTCCACGTGGTTACAAGATTGTCGCGCGGTAGAAGCGACGCCGCGCGTCCAACCCTACACTTGAATAAGCACTGCAACGAACGCGCCCTAAGGAAGTCCAAGGCAACAACATTTGTAGGCCCTTGAGTGTGCGTCCATGCATTCGGTAAAATGGTTTATTAACGTTACTATCCTCTAAGGTCACACTTTGTCAAATTAGTTAACAGGCACTACACTGTCCGTAAGCAGTCAGCTACTGTTAAGTAAAGATCGCCCAACAGACCCAACAACCAGTGCTCTATAAAACATTTCGCCTCACCGCATTTCAGTAATCCAAACTATTCCCTCCAATTTTTGCTTCAGAAAAAATCTATTCTGCCGAGATCAAGAAATCACATGATATGTAAGTTATGGGACTTTTAAAGAGCTTTTATCGAAAATGAGTTTGGTAACGTGATTGATCCTTCAGCTCTGCTGACTGCGAAAGAAAACGTGTTTCTTTCGGAAGGGAGAGGGAAAATGATTTGACCACAGTCATATGCTGCATTTTCCCTTTTGGTATAGCTTTGCTTCCCGTGTATTTTTTTCTTTCATCTTCATTGATGCCTCTGAAGGCAAAAATGAAGTGTAGTTGCTAATTTGCACTTGTGCCTTGTACTGTCCCTTAGCAGTATTTTCTTAGCTCGAATCCAAGTCAAGATGAATGAAGATAAGCTAGCCCAGCTAAGCATCACGACCGAACATCACAGTTCATGTCGACTTGTTGCTGTTGGAGGGAAGGAAATTTCAGTCTCCACCGCACATGGTAAAGATAGGTCATATGGCAGTGTTTTTTGTGCTTTTTTTGCAGTACTTTTTGTGAAGGCTCAGGGCACTATTTTATCCTATGAGGGTAACATTTTTCTTGGTTGCCTGGTTTTCAGTAATACGCATTTTCAGCAATAAAAACGTTTATATAGGTGTTTAGAACAAGCTTTAATAAACATTGACATAAGCGATGACAAATACCCAAAACTGAAAGTGTACACGGTTAACAGGGGACCTGGCACATAACATACCGTATAACAAGAAAATACTTCAGAAATCAGTAATTGCTGTATATAGCACCCTGCAGCATTACGAGTACTGTATAATCAGTGTTGATGCTAAATAAAATTATTTGTATTGTATTTGTATTGTATTGTAAAGCACCTGCATGAGACTTCACGACGACGCGGCTACTCGGTAATATTACGACGGGGAGCTGCCCAGCTGTCTTAGTGAGAATCAGTTACTCAAATCTTGTTGGTAAGTTTCGTTACGTAGGGCAAAAACAACAAAAAGAAAAAATAACATCAGGTGTCAGTGCGTGAAAAGTAAATTTTTAAATTTGCTTGATTATGCAGAAACATATTCATATTATGAAGCCGTGGAAACAAAAATTGCATAATAACGTGTTTCACTATACACTGTCTTTGAGCAACACTTCTCACTACTTTTCTGTGTTCTCACGTCTTTCTGACGTAGGTTTAGCCGCCATAGTATGTCTTTCCTGTGCTTCTTGTCCCTGCGCTATACTTTCGATGCCCTGATTGAATAAGTGATGTTTGCTTGTGGGCTGTTATATAAAATTTACGCTTCTCTCTTATGCACATATTGTGGACGAGAAATTACTCCCATATAAACCTCCTTCAGCTATAGAAAGTAAAATAAAGAAGTGGTAGGTATACACAGTTTCTCTTGCTCTGCACCTCCGAAAAGTGAACACTTGCTTACGTTTCGCGGGTCCCACGGTGCTCACTTGAGAATTTTTGTTGCCGTTATACCTCTGTGCCTATTTGTATGATGAAATATTTTAATGATGTAAAGAGCAGGTAGGAACTCCATTCTGTTTTGCTCGCGCATGTTGACGTGTGTATTAACACATTCTACTGAAACGCCTATGCATTCCAACGCGCCTGAGGGATTTTGTTTTCCCTTCAGGGCCATCAACAACTGAGCATGTGTTTCCAAGAATACTAGAAGAACGGAGCTCTGAAGGCCGCCTAACATTGGTGGTTAATGATGACATTGTGCTGGACTTGGAAAAAACTTCAGCCTTTGCGGATCACTTTGAATTTGTTCAGCTCGGCGAGAGTACCAATCTGTTCGAAGAGGTTTGTTTTCACATGATGATATTCTATGACAATGTTCATGTGCGTACTCTACACGTGTTGCTTGATGGCTCACACGGCAACTCAAGTATGCATAAATAATACTGCCGATGATGCCCCACAGAGTTGCTTGGCGGGTTACTGAAAACTAAGAAACACTTTGGATATGCATTTGCTTGGAGTAAAGTACCAATCCTAGACTAGCACATCACTTATACTGTGAATAGTTAGGCCATCATTTAAAATGATGAATTTTGCTAAATATTCATTCACAACTCACCTTCAGAATATTGTGATTTCATTGACTAGCCAACTTCTTATATAAATGAAAGAGGGGCCTAATGGGATTTCAAGTAGAATTAACATTTATTATTTGACCTACAGATGTCGAGCTCAAGGTTTCGTGGTGACGTGTACAAGGACGAGAACAATCATGCCGCCGTGCTGGTCACCCGAGACGATGGCCTCCGTATCGTAAGTGAGGTTTTATCTTTCGATGAATAAAATGGCCCAATATTTGGTAAAAAACTCTACTAAATGATAAAAGAGTAAGAACAGGGCCTAGAATTTTTTTGATGAAACACTGAAGATCGTAGTGCTGTTTTGTCCAATACATTCATTATCGTCGTCTTTAATGAAAACTCTAAGGAAACTCAATAAGAAAAGAAATACATATATGATATTGGTATGCAATTTAAGGACCATTATGGCTGATATATGAGGACACTACAAGAAATAAAATGCTTTGAGCACAGCAGTAGAAATTGTTAGGAAGATCTTTAATTAATGACAACAGCAAAAAAATATAAATATTTGGAAAATAAGAATTCGATGTATAGCTCTACATATAGAACGCCATTAAACCCACTTGATTATTTGGCGTACACTATTTTGTTCTAATTATTACAACTTGTGGGGCTCGCGCACCCCTCATTGCCTATGAACTAAGCGCGCTCCTTCTATTTCGTCTTGGTGCGCGTGGAGGTAGCGCAACTTCGCATGTGTAGACTTTATCGCGGGGCAGGAAATGTGCTCGGTTCGATAGGGAGCCTTGTTAAGGACAGCGGAAAGCCAAGCCAGGGGATGGCAAGACAGCGCGGCTGGGTCGCCGACATGCTGTCAGCAAGCGGTACCATATGCATCCCGGGTGGTCCCGGGTGAACGCGGACGACGGAGCGAAGCCCTATCAGCATGAAGACGGAAGCGATGCCTCCGAAGAAGTGTTTCGCTGTTGACGTGAGTTGTTGCCATGCGGAAATCATGTCTCTGGAGCCGCTAGGAGCGATTCTGCCGTGCCCCATTCTACCGGGCCACATGCACATTCTGAATGTGGATGAAGCTTCATTTGTACAACAAACAGCACATTAGTTGTTCCCAAACCATGATTGTATTCCTACTCCTCCTCCGGTGTTATCAATGGTGAACCCCCTGATGACATTGCTACAAACATAATTATGGCAGAATTGCTGGCCTCCATAGGCCGCCTCAAGGCAATCACTACCTCTGGACACGATGGCATATCTAATTCCTTGTTTTGCAATTTGGAAGGGTCGGCTTACAGTCTCTGCTTGATACAATAAATGAATTGTGGCATTCTGGAATAATTGCGGGAGAGTCGAATCATTCTATTGTTGTGACCGTGCCAAAATTAGATCAATCGCTAGTTTCTCTAACGGCCCTACGCCTTATTTCCCTTACACCTACTATCTGCAAGCTTTACGAACACATCCTAGCAGCTCTCTTGTCATGGTAGTTGGAATGAAATGCTTGTTATGCAGAATCTCAAATCGTATTCTGTCCTCAAATTAGAACAGAAGATAGCCTTGCAGTTTTCGCTGATTACATACTTGACCATTCTCTCCAGAGTCATTTGGTTCGTAATGTGATTGGTACAGACATCTCAAAGGCATATGACAACGTCCTTCACTCTACAATTCTTGACACCCTTAAGGATCTCGGTCTCCCGAATAGCTTTCTTCCCTCAATTAACTCCTTTTTAACAAAAGGAACCTTTCTTATTCGTGTGCATGGGAAGCCGTTTGGTCACATTGCCTTCAACCGTGGGGTGCCCCAGGGCTCCGTCCTTGCCCCCACATTATTTAACGTGGCTTTTATTCCTCTAGTCCGAGCCCTAGAAAACATGCCTTCTGTAGGCGTTCTTGCGTATGCCGACGACGTGACCTTGTTGCCCTGTCATTCAGATGCGTCCGTACAATAGTCGGCGCTCCAGTACGCTCTGGATGTTTTAACATCGCAACATCGCAACTCCCAGCTTTAGGCCTGCCAATATCGTGTAATAAATCATGTTTCATTCCCATCGGAAACAAATCTGGCTTACGGAAAGCAGCCCCTTTTACTTTTACGGCAGCAAGTTCTGAATTTCATAAAGTAGAAAGTGTTCGTGTGCTCGGTATTTTTCTTCATACATCTGGGACTGGAACAAATTGGCTAAACGCAACCCGCAATTTGGTTCAAGATACACGTGGTCTGATTAGTCGCATAGCTATGCACTCAGGCGCAACGCGTTCTGATGCTGCTCGTCAGCTCGTGCTCGCTATCCTTCAGCCGCGGATAATGTACCGCGGCACAATTTCAGCGCCTCACCCGTCGACGCTAGGACTCCCTTGAAGCTATAAATCACGAGGCTATGCGCATCATAACCTATTGCCCGTTCTGCAAGAATATGCTCAACTTAATATATTAGCTTAACTCATCTAGTCCAGCGTGAGACAAACAGTGCATGGAAAATGTCGCTTCAGCTCCATCGCTTACACACTCTTCCTCTTTGGTCGTACTGTCAACTCAGACACAATCGCTCCACTGCCTCGCCACCGCACCGATATCAGCCGCGCATTTGCCTTCAAGGTTGCATAATATGCACCGATGCATAACTCACACCTTTGCAGGGAGGTACCGCTGTGTACAATACCTCCCACCTTCATCTTAAATCTCGCCCAAAGTATGGCGTCGATACTTGCCCCCCCCCCCCCCCCTTGCATTAGAGTTCCAGGCAATACACAACGCAAATAGCTTCATCTCATTCGAACCTACATTTGATACTGTTCATATTTGCAACAAATTCCTATCCGCCCTTAAGCAGCTTAAGGCTGTTCGACGCAAGTTCAAAATTACACAATCCATTCACCTGCTCTGTAAAATATACCCCTGTCCTGTGCGTATACGCTGGATTTGCGGCCATATGATCACGATCTACATAATAGCCATGTGGATAAAATGACACGCTTTCACACATTAGACATCCCGTTACCTTCCCCTTCCAGATCCGCTCATGTCCCATGTTTTCGAGAAAGAATATTTGCGTCAGCGATCACACACTCTAATTTCTCCGTCCTGTGATCTCATTTGAGAGGCGGAAGTATCTTTGCGCCGGATTCGGAAGGAGCGGCTCTAACCTCCTCTGTACGTCATCGGCGACGTGACAAACGCTTTTAAAAGATCAAAAAGTGCCCTCATGTGGTGATTCTTAGGAACTGTGCAATGTAAAGTATCTATTGTGGACCTGCCCAGTTACGGCATCCGTGCGACAGTGCTACCTACGGAAAAAAGGCCTGCGATGGAACCTTGATTGGGATTACAGGAAGTGGACGCTGAACAATCAGTTTATCGGCAACCTATGTGATTATTTAAAGGAGACCTGTTTACATTCCTTCTTCTAGATTCCTCCTACTCCCTGCTCCCTTTTCACTTTGCCTGATGGCAAATTTCTCTAATAAAAAAAAAATCACAAAATTTATTCATTACTGCACATCAACAAGGCGACACCATAAAATTGTTGCTTTAAGTTTTTTCATGGTCCGTTTGTATGGTGGTTCTTATAGTGTCATTGATTTAAACATGCGGTTTACTTCGTGCCGAATTTGTTTTTTTTGCGCAACAGCCTTCTGTTGTGTGCATATTATCCTTATGCAGAAAAAAGCTACGCTCTTTTCAGAGAGGCATATTAGGTGGATCAATAAGAATTGATCACCTCGAAAATGCAGTGCGAAACAAAGATGGTCATGTATTGCATTTTCTGAACACTATTGAACACAACACTTTCGACGGATTCGAGAGGCAACTTAAGGGTAAGCATTCATTTCTTTTTACACTCTCGTTGTTTTTTATATGACATGTTAAGTTTTTGTATATTTTTGAAAAATAGGTAGGCAACTGCAAAATCTATTGCGTGTAAACTTAACAGACGCTTTAGAGGTGTCTAGAGCAACAATAATTAGGGGTAGCGACATTCTGCTGTCATTTTATAAAATAATAATGTGTAACACTGCAATTGTTTATCAGCCAAAACATAAACGTGCAGTTGTAATATCTCAAGTCTGATATAGGATTTCTTTTTTAAAAAATACGAGCGGTTCACTTGCTGCTGAGTTGCGCTGTTGTAGTGAAGGTAAGTTTGCGCCTTGTTTCTCTTTATTTAAAGAAAGCACCAAAAAACCATGAGCGATTATATGATAGCATACTTTGGTTTCAGTTCTCAAGTGGTATAAAATGTATTATGAAGGAACAAGATATGCTTATATGTCCTACAAATGTTACGACCAGGCAGTCATTCCCGCCTTTCCCTCAATGATATGATAAAAGCTAAAACTTTCAATGTTGCCTCCAAAATGGATCTACATCATCTGGCGGCATTTTTTGGCTTGCACGCGATCTCTGAAGGAAATATTTGCTTCCAGCTGCTTAAAGTCGTCACCTTAGAAATGCGTGACTACGGCTCGAATTTAAATCTTCACAAGGAACATTTTCCTGTTGCTGGAAACTGTTGCTGAGAACGCTTGCAGTCGCAGGTTTTTGACTCGTAAGCGCGTTAAGTTAACATTTCGAAACTACTCTTGAAAGCGGTTTTAGTTGAAAAATGAGAGAGCTGTGATTTTCTTTAATTAGAAGGAACCTTTAAGAGTGAAGATTGTTGCCGCTGCGATTGGCACTTCATTGGAAGGTTATAGGTTAATTTCTACTGCATGTTTTAAGACCTTTGTAGTGTCTGTATCAGTTCTTAGCTTGCAAATGTATAAGCTCGAGGACTTCCTTCTCCTGATGATTGTACTGTACTCTGGCAATGTGCAATCACTCACAGATTTCTGCAAAGGTAAGAATGCAAAACATGAAAACCACGTCATGAATACTTAATGAGTTGAAGCTGTCACCGCCGTAAATAAGCCGTTATAGAACCGGAAGTAAAAACCAGTGGTCCATATTCCAGATTCCACCGGCTGCATTTGCAATTTCTGCCTCTTCACACTAATGTGTTATCACAATAACTGCTCATGCTTTTCTTATTGATCTAAAAACTAAATTTCCTATCCTTTCATTCGCTTCAGTGGCAGTTTCCCTTTATATGCCAGGACCGAAATCAATTCCGATCTCTAGTTCCGATAAAATTTGTACACTGGTGCAACAGACGCGTTAAGCATTCCGTAACCTCATGTAGCTAGTGTATGAAAGTATGCCACTAAACAAACAATATTTGAAAATTCCGCAAATATTCTTGATACCAGTTTCCTTTCAATAAACGTATAAAACGAGGGGAAGATGGTTGCACAGTAATAAAGAAAACTCTTCAAGGGTTCAGTGGGAGCTCAAGTTTGAAAGCCATGCCAACGTTTAGACAACAGGACGTGTCTTCCCCAGGTCAAGTCCCCTTGTCGAAACGCTGGCTTGTGCATTAGGGCTCCCTTTGAATCCTGTTTCGGTTACCTTTCACGCTGAGTAAATACAGAACAATCACCTTGCGCTGCACAAATGCCAAAAAGAATTTTCTTAAATTTCAACGTTTTTGAAAATTTCTTTTTTAATTTCCCCTAAATTTTTATCAAACATCTTTAATAAACATGCTTTAAAATTTTCAGTTTATGAGCGCTTCATACTGAAATATGCTCTTTCGTACAAAGTGTCATGTACTGCCAACTCGGCGCAGCTCTTTTTTTTCTCTCTCTCTCTTTCTTGATTACGGCATTTTTGCTGAAATGTTAATCTATAAATTTTTAATTGTTTCCTCGTTTGCTTCTATCTATTCATGTAAATTTGTATCTATACGAATTCTGTACGTGGCTATACACCGTACTCAATTTTTCGCACCGGTTTGCTAACATCCAGATTTGTTCTTAGTGTGTTAATAAATTTTTATTTAGTACTGCTGAATGCCAGTAACACTATGTTTTTCTGCGCTGTATTCGTAAATTAATATTCTAGATTTTTTATTATAAACACCAAAACTTTGCTTTCGATGAGCTCAAATGTCTAGGCCACCTTGTCAGGCTCCGATGGTATCCCCGCTGACCCTGAGAAGGCAGCATTTGGGCTCCGTGCGCCAGTTTTTGGACCCATCTTGGGCCGCCTCGACGAGAACGCAGAAACGGAAGTGCTCACAGCCTTCAGCAATGTTGGACTTGGCGCCGTATGAGAACAGTCGCAGTACAGCAATGAGCGCGTCATCGCCTACGCCAACCGTACATTGTCTCGTTTCGAAAAGAACAATTCGACAGCAGGAAAAAATGTCTCGGCGTAGTGTGGGCGCTCGCTCAATTCAGACCGTATACCTTCTACGAAAGGCAGTTCAGGGTCGTCATTGACCAGTGGCCTCGTTATTGCTACGCAACAAAATCTTCCCAAACGCACCTTTGCAGCCTCTTAGCCGATTAGTCGTTCCTGTTGCTCATTACGCCGAGTATCTGCGCCCCTGTCACAATGAACCACCACCAGGAAATCATGGCTTCACTCCCACATTGTATCGAATACGTCAGAAGTAGTAACGAGCAAACTAGAGGCCACAGTGAGACCGTATATGAAATCTTGGCGTGACTGCCAGCGTAATAAGAGCCCCCTCCCCCTCTAAGGCCTGCCGGGTTGCTGCAACCTGTTGCTCCGCTATATCTCCATTTCACAAAGTTGGTGTCGACTTATTGCAGCCGTTTCCTAAGCTGTCTCAGGGTCGCAGGTGAATTGTTTCTGCCACCAATTGTTTATGATGGTATTGAGAAACAAAGGCCCTCCAGCGTGGTACAGTTCCCGAAATGGCTCAGATTTTGTCGAAAATATTGTTGTCCGTCACTGGGCTTCAGCTTCTTTTATCATAGATCGCGCAACCTTATTTAGTGTAAGGCCAGTGCAAGTCGTTAAGCAGCTCAGTTGCACATCTGATTGGAGAAGTACCGCTTATCGCGCCCAGATGAACGAACTGACGGAACGCCTAAAGAAAACCCTCACCTATATGATTTCCATTTACATAGACGTCGACAACAAAACCTGGCATGCTATTCTGCCCTATGTCCCGTTCGCATGAAACACCGCAGTGCAAAACACTACCAGCTACACGCCTTTCCACTTTCTTTATGGACAGAAAGTGACTAAAATGTTCTAGATGCGATACTATTCCCTGATAGTACACCCACCTCCCTCTCCGACGACTAAGAATTCAGCCAGTTAGCCGGAGAACTCCGCCGACAGGCTGGGCTTCGTATTCATCGGCAACAAAATCGTGATGCCCAGTGATGCACCCTCCGTCACTGGGATGGCGAATATTGTCGCGGAGACTAAGTATGGGTATGGACCCCCATCCCACAGAGAAGTCGCGGCGAAAAACTATTGGGTAGGTTTCTTGGCTTCCATAGTGTCTTAGGCCATGTTAGCTGTAAACTATTAGTCCGGAAGATATATGCCCGCTCGTCGCGTCGTGCTCCTCAGACTGACATTGTACATGTCATCCGAGTGAAACCTCGCAACTCGCGTTAAGTGCAGTGGCAGTACGTGCCGTTCTTTTCCATGCCTTGACATTGCCTGTTCTTCCTTCCCCTTTTGTTTTTTCTTACTATGCTTTTAGAATCCGGACGAATCTTTTTTTTTACTGAGGCCAATGTTCCATTTATTGTGTAACTGGATTGGCCCCTCGTGGGAAGGCGAAGGCTGGTGGTCGTAGGCTGCCTAACAGGCTGTTCACGGGCGCAGAAGACCAGAATCGCTGCTTAGATTTTTCGGGCGCTGGTAAAAGGCGGTTCGGTGGGGGCAGAGGTGAGCATAGAATCTCAGCATAAGGGAAGACTTGAAGTTGGGAACAATGCCCCATTTATTGTGTAACTGGATTGGCCCCTCGTGGGAAGACGAAGGCTGGTGGTCGTAGGCTGCCTAACAGGCTGTTCACGGGCGCAGAAGACCAGAATCGCTGCTTAGATTCTTCGGGCGCTGGTAAAAGGCGGTTCGGTGGGGGCAGAGGTGAGCATAGAATCTCAGCATAAGGGAAGACTGGAAGATTGGCAGGCGTTTGGTCGAGTGGCTGCATTGCTTGGTGCACTTCATCGCTTGTAATGTTTGAAATGAAGGTGCGAAGCGGCTGGAGACGCTCACTGTGGAGGCGTTGGAAATCCTCCCAAACAAACTGACGCGCAAGCTGCCAGAGTGCATGATCGTTGCTATCTCGTGACAAGCTACGACAGCTGATGGCTGAGATTTCAAGCGAGCGATCATAGTAGAGTACTGCGATCATAGTTGCTGCAGTACTCGTTCCATGGCTCTATCTTCGCGAACAAATTCATACGCGGCTGTCAGGGGCTTGGAGCGAGACCAGGAAACAGCTGTTCCCTTGCACCGTGCACTAAAAAAGCACCTTTTGGGAATGAGCCTTGTTTGGTTTAGCGCGCCATAAATGTAGGGTCATGTCTTTAACGAGCATCATGAAACTTTCGTTTGGCCTCTGGATTCGACACTGGATAGCTTGTTCAGTCCTTTCTTTGTGCTCACGCAGAAGCTCACTATTACACTCCTGCGAAGCGGTGTGGGCCGACTTATGATTCTCGAACCACGTCTAGGCGGAGCCCTCATAAGCAATTTTGCGATTGTAGTTTCATTGTAGGCAACAATGCGATCGTTGTGGCTGAGCCAGTCGTGAATATCTTCAAATGGGACTTCATTAAATGACCATGGAATACGTGGCATGTGGATGGCCAACAAGGAATCTGTAGCATCAGTTACGCCAGTAATCTTGGTGGCGTTTTTACGAGATAATGTGCACAAAAAAGGTTCAAAAATTACCAGAATGAACCACCGCGTAAACAACTAAACTGATGTGTTTTGAAAAAAGTATAGCGCCTCTCTGTAAATGAAAAAATAAATTGTTCTTAGCTGTCGTCTGGTATGTAGTCCACTACAGCAACTAAACGGCTAGTAAAGTGTAAAAAACCTGGAAGTTATGACAGTATTTACTCAAAAAAGAAATAAAAGCTAAAAACCTACGGGGATTGCAACCCATATAGATAGTTTGGCTGTTTCTGTTTATTGAGTTGTTTCGGAAAATAAAATGTGCGTATTAAAATCCCTTTTTTAAAGCAGGTGACATTCGGCCCTGTTGGTAATTATTATTTAGGTACTGTTATTCAACAGGCAACAAATATGAGTGCTTGCGAGGCTAGAAACCTATGGAAGGAGTTTACAGACTTCCTCGGTAAACCCATCAAATACTTCAATAAAGTAAATCTAAATGCCAATACCTTGATAAAAACCAAATATATGTATTAAATACCCTATTTTATAATAAATGTGTTTAAATTAATCACTTTGTTAAGGCTCCACGGTGAGGAGTGCAGAGAATGTGATTTCAAGGTTTGTGCTTCAGCTAGATTACGAATATAAGAAACTTGCTCCGAACTTTAAAGCACAACACATGTTTTTGTAGCCTTCCAAATAATTAACCTAGACAGTACTGTCAGCCATAGTTATCTAGGCTTATTTCTAAGATAGATTTGATAATTTGTGAGCAAAACATACACCTGGTCAATATGTACTGATCTTGCGAATAGATTTTTTTATAGATAATGAATCTGGTACCATTCAAGAACAAGAAAGAGGATTCAACGAAAGAGGGCAGAATATAATATCTGCAAGGAATGCTGGATCCAACCAGGCAGTCAGAGGTGAGCACACCCGACAAATATTACCATTTAGTTCCTTCAGGGACAATATTTTGAGATATGTTTTCGCTCCAGCATTGGTAGCTAAATCGTTTGCTACCTCAAGAGCTCTGTATTAAAATTGACTTATGTAGTGTCATCCAATCTGAGGAGCCAAAGCATACAATATTCAGTGAAAAACTAACTTTTTAATTACAGTGAGTTGTGTGTTGTGTATTTTAGAGAGCAATAAAGGAAACACAACAAAAACGTGAGGCGGTATTTATATCGATTCGGTGCTTCATACCGGGGCCATAATATGGCCCTTGAGATTACACCGATGCTAAAAGAAACTCTCAACCCTTCGGTGCTGAAGAAGCGTCAAGAGGCAAAAAGGCCACAGCAGACAATTAGTATGGATAGGTGTGAAGGACAGACTTGCTTACTGGCTAGTTATTGAACTGACACTCACAGTCAGGTCATCTGTAACAATTTTTACTGTCTTCTATCACATTCAAAATTTCAGCAATTGTTTC
Organism: Amblyomma maculatum; assembly: GCF_055883805.1. Classification (NCBI taxonomy): domain Eukaryota; kingdom Metazoa; phylum Arthropoda; class Arachnida; order Ixodida; family Ixodidae; genus Amblyomma; species Amblyomma maculatum. Next base: position 93,309,631 of record NC_139354.1, on the reverse strand, counting down.
TTTCACGATCATGTCAAACGAACTCAAGGCGGCTACTTTTACAGTTCAATTTTTTCCCATCGAAACCCTCTTGCTTCTCCTTGTCTTGCATTTAACTGAAAAAGCTTCGTTCTATTCAGAAATTATCCACCACTTTACGACCATATGCCAAAATGTAGAACATTAAAAAAATGTGCGCCCCTGCCTCCTCACCATATACTATTTCTTACTTACATCCCCCACAGGGTGGCACAGTGGTTACGGCCCTCGACTACTGTTCCAAAGGACGCGGGATCGAATCCCGGCCTCGGTGGCCGTTTTTCGCTGGAAGCTACAAGCTAGGCTACGCGAAGAAAGTGCACGTTAAAGAACCCCAGGTGGTTGAAATTTCCGGGGTCCTCCACTACGGCGTCTCTCATAGCCTGAGTCGCTTTGGCACGTTGAACCCCACAAACCAAACTAATTTCTTAATTACACAACAGGTGATGAGTTCCTAGTTCTTTGAAAGCGGTTGTTCTCAGCTGTCAGCCTTCTTTTACTAATCAGGCTGAATGGGAATGGCATTCAACTAATCTCTACCACTACACCTACTCAGAAATAGCAGTAACCAAACAAGAAGCAATCATGAGTCATGCCACAATGTAGATATCAATAGCAAATAAATATATTGAAGCGGGAATAACTATAAATACTTAAAGTGATTGCCCAGAATTGATAGTAATATATAGACTGTATATTATACTCGAACACCTATCCTGATATGATGCAGAAACGTCGAGTTCCGTTTCCCTTCAACCGTATCCTGTTAATATTTGTACGGATAAATAATTGCAGTGTCTAAGGCCACCACGAAAGTTCTAAATCAGGTCATCAGGTTTGGTCCGAATCAATTACGGGGAAAATCAGGTTTACGCTAATATACCTTTAGATATTGAGAACGGCTCTTCAGCTGAGAGGTTTGATATAACGGTGCTTTGTGTTATTGGTGACGGAAAAAAAAAGGACAAAAACGTCTACTAGTGCAAATCTTCCAGCCATCGTAACCTTGGAAATATAAGCTGATGTTGTGAGGCCCTCTTGACGAAGTATTTTATTTCAGCTTTATTGATTTGTCTTTATGTTGTCTCACAACTTCTAAACAACGTGTGTTTTCAATGCGTTTGGCCAAATACTTTACTTGAGTCCCGCAACTAATAGAAAAAGCCTTGCATTCCGTCATCAAATGAGTTTCTGCTCGCTCTTGTCAGTGTACGAAAAGGCAAATGGTGCGTTAAAATCCATTTCGATGTCAAAAACCAAGAAAAATAATTTAATTCTTTTATAGTGAAGAAGATAACAACTGTGGAAGCGAGGCTAGTGATCAGCAGTCGATATACAGCTGCATTCAAATCCAGTGACTACAGCGATGTGAACAGTTTGCTCGACTACCTCCGAGTGCTTATCGCTTTCGTAAGTCACTTTTCGTCCAAGAGCCTACTCTGAAAGTAATTTTGCATCCAGCATTAAAATGATTTGCAATTTAACCTATGGGCTGTGTGTCCTATTTCAGCACTTAAAGTAAATCAGCCAAATATCATAGCACAAATGGCTTGTTGGACATTGTCCCACATTCGAAGAAAGCGTCTTTAGACGAGCGTTAGCTTTTCGGAGAGAAAAAATGTCTACCTGACGTATCTAAGTAGTACCAAAAGTTTTGTCATTTCATAAATAAACGCCAAATGAACGAGCGCGTGTGCTTCATTGATACATTTGCAATTGAGCAGACGACGCTCTCAGCGAGGTAGACGGCCATTGTTGCTGAAAGGTGCGTCCGAACGGAATCTAAAGGTAACATACACGCACTGAAAAAGGCGATTCTTGCTGAAAGGTGTCTGTGAACGCAACCTAAAGGTAACATACACTCACTGAAGCCAGGAAAGAATTATGCTGAAGGAAATTGCTCAGTATTAGCACTGTAAAATCAAGATTGATTTAACGTATTTGTAGAACATTAACAGAAGATATATTTCTAATACAAGGGACGCTCTGCAGGTCTTATTCCTTCTAAAGTATTGCGCACAACGTCACTTCTATTAATCTAAACAATTTCCTTGCCCAGTGCATTCCACAGACACGGTACAATCTGCTATTAGGATTGTATTGGTGCCCTCTCTGACTTGCAAGGTTAGCTACTTCTGCAACTAATAACGCTTACGAAAGAAATCCTGCATGGCATTATAAAGGCACAAGTCCAAAATGTCGTTGTCTACAAGGAACCAGTCATCATCTCATTGCTTTTCGACGGGGACAAAGTGCAAAAGAGCCCCTGTGGAACTAACATAATAAGGCTCGATAAAAGCTATTTGAATATATAGGGTTGCATTGTACACAGCCGTACCCAAAACTGTCGTTTAGAAAGGTCAAGGTTTAGCCGAACAATATAAAACACTTAGAGAGGCCTGCTTCACGAAAAAATTATGATGCAGCCAGGCTAACAGAGATTGCTTCTTTTCCCTGAAGGGATCTACATGTACAATCGCCGAGATAATTATTTTTACCAGGGTTCGCCTTAACGCCTTGCGACGTGTTGTTCCTGGTACCTTAAAAGAACGCTACTTTATGGGGCGAAGGCAAAAATGAATCTCCTTTGCATCGGCATAAAACTTTTATTGCGTCCATTACATTCTAAACAGTACAATACTTCACCTTCTGCGGCATGAACCATATTCGGCTATGTAAAAATGTACGTTGAATGCAATGCTAGGCTAATTTTAATAAATGTGCAATTTTCCTACTTTCTGCCCTGCATTTTCCTTGTCCCGCTGAATACCGTCCTGTGGGGAAACACAGCATTTTAAGTCTTGAATGCCTGTAAACTCTTGGCGTTGCGTCGCACTTAGAGCTTGAGCGCTCACTTAACATATTCTTTAAGGTACACATTCTACATGTTTTGTTGGTTGGGAATTTGCTAGTCATCAATGAAACGCGCAGTGTCAAATTTTTGTAAAATTTTTTTAAGATTCATGGGCTCAGTTTTATTCTGTTATGTGTTACTCATAACTCTTCAGATTAATCTGCATAATGACTACACTTATCACTAAATCCAAATAAAACTACTGTTTTACTCAGGTAAACCTGGTTTGTTCACGATTCAAGCAGGACGTCCTGGACTTACAGGTGAATGTGGTCGGCGTCATTTTGTTGCAGGTATGTAAATGAAAAACGAACTTTTTTAATAACACTGATATTTGTCCAGTTGTATATTTATTAACCGGCCGCATGGATTTCTGCAGTAATATTACGCATACAAGATATTTCGGCAATAATTTTCTGCTTACAACAATTTTTTTGGTATATTCAGTTAGCTGTTTCCCGCGAAATTAGCGAATGCCAGCAAGCTAATATATAAACCAAATGAATGCAGCATAAAGTGGCATGCGAATACTTGATTCGATATTATTTCCGGCGGTGTTAACTCTGGAATCTGACTGGGGACCACAAAGCACTTTAAAAAATAGTTTAATGGCTTCGATATTATTGGCCCAAGAACTCGCTTTGGCACAAGTTGTTTATTCTTTTGTCAAGTAATAATAGGGGAACTCCCAAGGTGGATCAGATTTTGAATGAGGGAGTAATTACTCATTGTCATCCACCTAAGCGCAGCCATACGGCTTCTTTCTTTAGTCAACATTGGGCTACACACCGGTTTTCCAAACAATCGAACACTCACTATTTAATTAATATTACCACGGGTGGCTTCATTATTTTAAGAGCGGTGATGGTGTGACGGAGCAGTTGGTCTGCCTCGAGAGTGTAACAATGAACAATGCAAAACTTCTTTAGCCGTACAACATTATTTTATTTCGAGCTTACTTTACACAAAGGACAGGAACGCTAGTGCATACGCTTCTAAAGGTGCTAACTAGAAATCTGGGTTTGATATGACACGGAATAGTTTCCTATCACTGCCATGCTTGACAGTCATATAGCGTGGCTACAGCGTATCAAAACGTCTGGAATGATAAAGGGAGTTTAATATTTTTGCGGGTTGTATGCTCAAATTCACGTAATTCAAAATTTAATTTCCGGTCATATTGAGCACGGGAAAGTATTACGATTTCGTAGTGAGATGTCATGGAGGGAATAACAGAGGTGATTGTTTATCCTGGTTACATGAATAAAGCTTTATGACTATCAAATTTGCAATGATTTTCAGAATGGCCTTGCGATTGACGTTTCTAGATTAACGTATCTAACAACGTTCTTTGGTTGAATGAAATTGATAAACACCTTAATGCTTAGAGCACTAGGTTTAGTGAAGCTGTTCTGTTTTCGTGACATTTGTGTTTACGAAAAGTATAAATACCTTTTAGCGCAGTATTTTGAATCAGTAGGCGTTTAGGAAGTTCCAATTCATTTTATACTCTGAAATGACTGCATTAATATTTTCTTCCAAGGCCACACAGTGACGCAAAATATATATGACAGTGGCTCGCAGCCTTCACTTTGTATCCATGTTAGTTCATTATATGGGCTCAGGCGAAAACGCACTGAAATGAATATAAAATTTCTCTTTTTTTTTTTTTTTTTTTTTGCAGGAAGCTACCGAAACCTTTATGCGCAAATTTCATAATGCAGATGCACTGCGAGCTGAAACATTGGATGATTTCAATGAATTTATTACAATAAGAAAAACCGTCTTTACGCACGAAGATATCGTCGTTTACTTGACCCCGTAAGTATTACTTTGCTGCTTGAAAGTTTCATGTCAGCAATTTTTGCCGCCATAATTACGGTTGTCATCCTAGAAAAATTAGACAAAATTGGTGGGGAAAGTGCTTATTTCAATAGCGGCCGCAAAGGATAACGCGAAACCAAAAAGTTTCAGGAGAGACTAATCGGGATGACACTAGAGGTAAGGTAAAATATGGCGCTGATGAAAATTTATTGTCCTTAAAAAATTTTCTTAATTTATTTTTACTTCTTTTACAATTTCAATTAAATAGAAAAGCCGCTCAATACGGCTAGGGCATTGATTGGATAACGCTTGCTTGAAGAACGTCAAAAAGAACTGCCTAAATCAAGAAAAAAATGTTCAAAAGTTAGATATAATCACGTCTAAATGTTGTTAGCACTTAGAGTGAATAATAATATGTATATAGGCAGCACAGCAATCGTAATGTGCCTTGATGAACTGGATAAGTAACAAACAGGTGTTTCTTAAAAAGCATAAGAAAAATGAAAAATGGTTTTGTAATCGCAAACAATTAAACCACTGTTTGAATCGTATATCAGCAAAGTGAAGATGTCATTAAAATTTGCTCATCTACAGTTCTATTCCTGAATTTTAAACTATTGTAGACAACGATGTTTAGTCATTTGGCATGTGTGTTTTTTCATGCCTCAATGTTCCTCAGATTGTAAACGATGTTGAATAAATCAATTGGGACAAAGTGTGAGGAGGTTCATTTTTAGATATCATTGGCGTCTCAGGGGGTACGAATCAAAATACATGAACAGACCGACCAAGATAGCAGCAAATATCTTTATCCACAGATATTCAAGAGACCAGAATGCGACTTATAACTAAGAATAGGAATAAAAACAAATTGTCAGAAGTCACCGCGTCGTACGAGGAGAGGAGCCGGTGCAGAAGCTCCCGGTCGGGTGGACAGGGTCGGTGAGGTAAATCTGGGTAAGCCCAACAGGGCGCAAGGCGACTGGTAAAGGGGCAGGTACCCATTCCGCCATGCTTTTCTTATCTAATTAAATTTTTCGAGCATTAACTATATCCCGTGAATCAAATTATAAGCATGGGAAAACAAACTAGTACAATACGTACAAGTGCTGAGCAGTGTAAACATATAATGATAATCAGAAGAGCTACAATATTTGTTGTAAAATTTTGGGGATAAGGATTCGATGTGAGGGTTTCTGGGATCACTGAGTAAATATCAGCCACTTAGATTCCAATTAAATTAAAAATAAATGTATGTACAATAACAAAGACATGAACAATATTTCCTTACCTTTCTTTTTCCAGATACAGAATAGGCCAGATGCTATCGGATGGCTCTGTTGACCAAAATGGTGCCGGTAAATACTAGCGTTCACATTATATACGTATGATATTTACAATAGACAATGTGGGAGATATAAGAGCCGTTTTAAACGCCTGTCTGCACACAAAGCCCCTCGCGCGGAACATATTGCCCATGTTTCTGATTGGGAGTCAGACAGTCAATACCTCTTAGGATCAATGCAATGGAGCAGCTAATACGTTGCTACAGATTATCGTGCAGGGCGTATTTCCTTCATATTCTTTTTTCGGGCTGTCTAAAAGAGGCAATTACTTTGCTTCTGCCTCCACTGAGCAATCCTGCTCCTCTCCTGGTGCCATTCGTTTAATTGCGGGAGGATATAAAGAAACGTAGGAGTCAAATTAAGGGCTCCACTATTCTGGACATCTTTTATATTTGTCACCATGACTACCTCGTAACATCTGGTCGCCGCAATATGGACAGCCTGAGGTGTTTGGCAAGTATAACTTTTAATCATCCTTTTTTGTTTCAGTGTGCTTCAAAATCAATCAAATGTGAGAGAGACTGATGCTCAACTTTTGTTTTTTACTAGACAACATTATTGGATTTCATCTGCCATCTTCTTGTGGGTAGTTTTTCTTTTGCACGCATTTTGCGCTTTCCACCCACTTTATTTATCTCTTTTGACGTATATTATTTAAAACATGCCCGCTACTCACCTCGTCACCCCAACTCCCTGACCTCATGGGGTATCCAGCAATTCGTTCATGTCTTCCTTTTGGAAACGGCAGTTAGCCAGGCGTCGGCCGTTGTAAGGCTCGCCTCCGCGATCAGCTCGTTAAGCTTGTTGGCTAAAAAAGTCTGTTATGCTGGCCTCAGGCTGATACGCTTGTGGGACTGCAAACAAAAAATTGATAGAGCTGGAGAGAAGCAGTTGCATGGATAGGCCATTTCAGGTTGACCTTAGCATGAGCACAAATGAAAGCAATCCCGTATGCTAAGTGATAGCCGTAAACTACGCTTTAAAATGCCTTAAGCTGGTCTAAAACCACGATTCCCCGACTAACCTTTTGGCTCTCGCTTATGCGAACATATCTCTTACTATCGTAAGGGAAAGATACATTTCACAGTATTAACATGGGCTTATTTGGGCCCGGAAAAATACACGAATCCTTCTAACAGAGACACTGAAACGACTTTATTAAGGCGGAAGCCTTAATAGACTATTTTGTCACCGAAAATATGCGCATATTGCGTCCGCGGAGGTGAAGTCACCAGTCATGATTAAAAAGTCGTGTGGTGAAGTACATGAAACACTATTAAACAATACAGTCATGGTTATTAGTCAGAAGCCATCATCTGCTGTATCATTTGTTAGACATTAATTGAGGATGAGAGATTATGTCACCTTACTTGAGAGTATCACATACAAAGCCATTCGACAGTCAAGTTACATGAAAATATCACGTTACTATGAAAATCCTTAGTTCAATCCCAAGTTAATTAAATTCGTTACGCAAAGTACTCAATTAAGTAATTACTTATGTATTAAGTACTTACGTGCTTACGTACTTCTGTAATTACTTAGCAATAAAATAAATTACTTCCTTAAGTTCTTATTTATTTACGCAAATATAATTACGTTCATAAAAAGTCGTCTGCAAGTGGAAACAAAGTGCCTACCCCTCCCAGCACCATTCGAAGGCGCTAACCGCTACGCCAGACACAGGAGAAATACATCTTGATTTTCCCTGTCTAGCGTTCCTGCTGTTTGCAAGGCAAAGTAGGAGTTCTGACGACAGCTTCTACAATAAATAAATAAGCAAGGTTTAGCATGGTGACGACTTTCACCTCCCGTTTAAAAGGCAACGCCGTGAGTAACCATCCTTCCATCCATTCAACACCGTCTCTAGGAGGGAGTGTGAAAGTATCGCTTGAAAACACCACGCGATAGTCAATTTTCATGAGTCTGTCACGTGGCTATGAGAATGCCACGTGAGAGGAGCGACGCCGCACCACCAATCTCACATTTTCATGAGCATTGCCGCTAACGCGCGCCAAAGGACACCATGGGACAGGATCAATGGTGCATATTCCAATCCCACCCTTGCAGGAGCACTGCAACAAACGCGCGCCAAGGAAATGAAATTTACACTGTTCAGCTTGCTTGCTAGTGAAACGCTTTATTTCTTGGAATCAAAGAGGAGGCGAACTGGGGAAGATAGTGAACGCCGAAATAAGTCAAAATCCACAGTCCGTGCCGCCGCAAGTGCGAGCCGCCTCCTAGCACAGCTGGCCAGGGCCTTTTGTGCGCCAACTAACGAGCACCCAAGAAAGAAGGTTTCCCAAGCCTCTTCAGTGAGGGTGGGATGGGGTAGAAAGTGGGCGCTTTATTGCCAGGTCCACACCATGTGGGATAAAGAGCAATGACTCTCTTCACAGTGCGGATATTTGTGTTTTACATTTGGGTCATAGCGAGCAGTCTGGGCTGGACACCAGAAAGAGTTGGTCAGCAGATGTCGCATACTACGTTCGTCGGCCTTCGACATCCTCTTCCCATAAGGTAGGTACAGTTGGTGCCGAGCTCTGTCGTCGCCACTAATTTCATGGAACAGCAGGAGCTGTCACCTTAGCTCGTCATCGGGAGAAAGAATAGTAAGTGCCTAGAGAATAATCATGGAGCAGCAGTGTTTGCCAATTCGCTCTTTGGCAGTCTCTGACGGCCCGGTGCCTGCACAATGCGTACAGGCTGGTTTCCACGTCGCGGACCACATTGTAAAGCAAGCGCTGAGCCAGTGTGCACAATTCACCGCGCATATAGCTTTCAAAGGCAAACCTCGAGTCGGTGTGACACTTCGGCATTGGGGGCAGAAACCGTGAGCCACTGGTTTGGAGCCGTGTTTAGAATGCAGCGCCCGCTCTCGAGCGAAGCGGCAGCCCTCGTAAATGCGTGGATTTATATTGCGTGGGACGGAGCACACCCACAGCTTGTGTCGCCAACCCACGGGGATACTGAGAGCTTCCTCCACCAGAACGCAAGGTGATGCGGTTTCCAGACGTTAGATCAAACATTATCTTGGCCCCGTTTGGACCAAGCGTGCATTGTTACAAAACGGCCTCCGACAACTCCCGGAAGGGGGAAACCACCGCCAGACCGAAACATGCGGTCAGTGGAAGTTGTCATTGGGTTGTCATTGCCCCCTTCACCACTTTCTGATTGAAGACGCCGAGCTGTCGCACATTGGTAGCGCTGAGTTGTAGGTAGGGGTAGAATATTGGATGCGGTTGATAACGACGGCCCGAGCCATACGGAGCCCATACCATCCCCGCACACCTCCTCACTGGTTCGATACCCGCAACAGCATGTGGCCCGCCATGTCCCCGGTGCGCTTCAGTTCGGCAATTGTGGTATCTGCTTTGAGACAACAGTGAATATCGGGGCCCAAGCCTAAACCTCATTCGCTTCCCGCACAGGTCCCTCGCACAGGAAGGTATTTTTGAGGTGAGATTCGTTTTAATGGCGCGGTTGTGAAGAGTTCCAGTTTGGTGGGGGCGCAGATAAGCCCGCAGGCGTTAGCATGTCTCCACTATACTGGTTGCCTGCTAGACGTTCTCTTCCATGGCGCCAGTGAAGCCTGTGTTGGCCGAGCGGGTGATGTCATCGGCGTAAAGTGCATGGCGCTCCCCTACGCCAGCTGCAGTAGTTTGGGGAGGTCTGTCATGGTTACTTTAAAGAACAAGGATGAGAGCCCAGAACCTTGGCGTATTCGTGAGGGTAAAAGCTATACAAGGGGCGCTTGATGTACCCTGCCGAGCAGAGCTTAAGCTTTTGCATTTCTGCAGTGCAGATTCTGCGTACAGCGCTATATGTGATAAAGGGATACGTACGGGCCCCGAAACGTCGTGTTTTTTTTTTTTCAAAACAATTTGGCAAAGTGTATGTTTATTTCTTTAATGTTCACTCCTCGCCAGACGGTATTCCGTCAATCCCTGGAGTATATTGCTCTTCGCGCTAAGTATGGAGCGGCAGTCATTGCAAGAATCAGGCGGTTTGTCAGCCTAAATTCCAGATTGGCATCTTTCTAGTGCCATCTACAGTTCAACCTACGCTGCAAGTCTCTGAGCCTCATTTCGAAGTCTCTGAGGTTACCGCACCTAGTGCTACACCATTTGGAACGCAAGTCACCGCTAAAACTGAAAAATGTTTGCTGAAAGCACGGATCACCGAAACGAAAGCCACGATCAAGTAGTTCGAAAGGAATGTATTCTTTGTGCAACGTTCACTCCAACGTGATCTGACCGATACATTTCAAAAAGTTAGGCTAGACGCTAACAGTGTCACCGCCAGGATGAGAGACAAGAGAATGGCTATTCAAGAAGGCAAGTTGTCATTACTTCTACAAAGGAGCGTCCGTACTCGGTGATCTCCTGGCATCTACACTTTTTCCTTGCACAAGCTAGATCCCGCGGAGCATTTCCTCCTTAGCCGTGGACTGAACTTTAATGTCACTGCTGGCCCTAATCCTGCAAGAATGATCTGTGCGGTCGAACAAGCGTTTCGGCAGGTTGAGCCCAGTCGACGAGATGAGGCACGTTCGCGTGCCTTTTAAGCCCTTGGAAAACAGTCGCCGACAAAAAACAGGGTCCCTGCCGCTACCGGAAAAGAAAGCCATCAAAAAGTTGTAGACGAACGGCGAAATCGAAATTTATCCGCCGACAAAGGGAACGCAACCGTCATTTTGGACCGTTCCGATTACATCGCGAAGATGTCTGCACTTCTTGAGGACGCAGACACCTATATGAAGCTCATTCGCGATCCAACAAAGCAAATTTAATCGGAACTGCAGAAGCTGTTGACAGAAGTGTTCAAGTATGTCCCTCCTGAGAGGAAACACTTGTACAGATAGTTTCTTTGCCACAACGGCTCGGCTCCCGCGATCTACGGAGTTCCAAAAGTGCACAAGCCAGGTGTACCACTGCGACCAACCATAGACTACAGGCGTTCACTGCTATACAAAATGTCCCGTCATCTGCCCGAAGCCCTTCGCCCACTAGTCGGAAAAATGACGATGCACGTTAAGGACTCTCGCCACTTTGGGGAAAAGCTAAAGCAGACATCAGTTAAAGACGAGGACGTCATGGTTTCATTTGACGTGAAATTTCTGTTCACGTTCGTCCCGGTAGACTTTGCAGTGCAGTGCTGCAAGTAGACGACTCTTTGCCTTCAAGGACGGCGGTCGACGTGGACGATCTATGCCGACTCTTGAGATTTTGTCTCGACAACACGTATTTTGTGTTCAACGAAACTTTCTACAGGTAGCGATTCGGCACAGGAATGGAAGCTTCCATCTCCGTTGCCTGCGCCAACCTCGCATTGGAAGCTATTGAAAAAGCACCCATTTCAACGTTCCGACCGGCACCGAAGCTATTCTTACGACCTGTGGACAACTGTTTCAGTATTATACGGCGCAAAGATGTGCAACCTTTTCTACGCCATCTAAATTCAATTCAGCCATCAGTGCAATTTATCGTGGAAGAAGCCAGTGGGAAAATCCCTTTTCTTGATTTCCTTGCACAGAGAAAGGCAGCCATACTTGTACCGTCAGTATATCGAAAATTGGCGCATACCGGGAAATACCTGAACTTTCAATCCGCACATCCAATTGGATACAAGTGGCCAGTCGCCAAATCTCTATTTAATCGCGCTTTCGCCTTATGTTCAAGCCAGGAAAATGGAGACGGTGAAGCAAGACTCAAAAAACAATGCATATCCGCAGCAGCTAATGAAAAAGCCAAGAGCGCTCAGCTCATACCTCCCGACCTGGCCAACAACAACAAAAAAAAACGCTGAATCCAAGAGAGCGAGCATCCCGTATGCTTCCGGGGTGAGCGAAGCACTGTCAAGCGTATTCAAAGGATATAACGTTTAAATTTCTCATGAGCCTACCAGCACGTTGAAACAACAGCTTGTACTGGTAAAAGACCCGCCAGATATCTCAAGATACCCGGGCGTAGTATACAAGATGCCTTGTGGAATCTGTGACGCTGCCTACATTGGCGAAACCGAAAACTTTAGACGCAGACTCAGAGATCATTAGAATGACGTCACGAACGACAGCTCTACATCTAATGCTTTGGCGGAACACAGAGTATCAACGGGACACACCATCGACTGGGACGAAGCATCAGTCATTACTACAGAGAGAAACTTATCATCGCGCCTTCTTTTAGAAACGTTTTATATTCGTAACACGAAGCATGCTCTTATCAGGAAACGTGGAAATCTTCCACAGATATACAATCGGACACTACGGAATGTTCACCATATTTAAGCAGCCGTCTTTCCATGCAGCGCTCTATAGGATCAAGGGACTCGTACGGGCCCCGAAATGTCGTGTTTTCCATTTGTTTCAGAACATTGTGATGAGTGTATGTTAATTTCTGCAATGTTCGCTCCTTTCCAGACGGTATTCCGTAAAACCCTGGACAATATTGGAGATTCTGCAGCGCTCTCGAAAAATTTTATTGCCTGTCTACAGAAGCGTGACTGGCCGCCACGGCTAAGGTTTAATGGCGGCAGGCTATTAGTTGGAAGCCAGACGATGCGACCAGTGCTAAACGATGGTGGCTTCACACTGCGTGTAAGGAGGCTTTTTGTGAGCTCAATGAGAAAAACACACATGCCATCAAATGCGATAGTGTGAAATCTTGCCATGAACCTCCCGCGACCCAGCTTAGTTGATGGATGGTTCCTAAGGTGTGTCGAACTCTGTCAGTGGTAACCGGCGATATAAATGCCACGCATGCCACTTTATGTAGTTTCGGAAGAGGCCGACAGAAGAAGCCAACTTGTTTGTAGCTGTAGTGTTGCTAGAGGCATTGCAAGAGAACAAGGTAACGAAATGGTCGCAAAAGGTGCACTGGATGTCGGCTTTATCCGAAGAGGAAGTACCAGTTGAAGATTACTTCTTCCACATCTGGTGACCAAACTCTGGTTTGATAAACGGACCACCAATATTGATATTGTCAATGACTGGAAAGCGACAACCTGGTACAATACGTGCCCAAGCTCTGCTCTAGTGTGCAATATCTTTCGAGGAGTATGTTAACGTACGTACGTATCATCGCGTACTTTGCCCATACATCTGACGACATAATTAGGACAGGCGGTAATACCAACACGTACAGTTTCCTTCTGCGTACGAGAACATCTCGATATCGCATTTTCAGGGTGTTCTACTGCGTTGGAGTCAAGTCCCTTACATGAGTTACCAGTTTACACAGTTGCGCGTCAATCCCAGTAAACATAAGTTCATTCTCTATGTCACTCGACCATTTGAACGACCTAATCACACCTGTAGAGTAACCACAATAGGGAGATAGTAACTGAGACGCCCGACAACGCCAAGTAATAGTAACACATCGCATACCAGTAAGGTGGGCGACAGAGTGGGATTGACGTAAACCCAGTCCAAGTGGCTCATACCTACCCCGATGCGCATTGCAAAAAAATAATCTTCATAAAAAATGGCACTGCTATCACGGTGGCGAAGGAATCGGACAAGCTTCTTCAGCGATTCGGATCAATTATCAAAAGCAACCTGTCCAGAACTCCTGCTCCCGCGCCATGATTATAACACGGAGTTAAAGAAGTCGAGTTATACATGCGATACGCAGCGTAGAAAAGGTGTTGAAATGAAATAAAGAACTCCGTCGGACATTCGCGTATGTATTAACCAAGCGAGTCTTCCAGTCGTCTAAAAACAAAACAAAAAAAAAGTCCGCCACAATAGCGCGACTATCGAGGGTGAAAATGAAGTTAGCATTGGACCTGAAGGAAGGGCTAGAAAATCCACACACAAGCACCAGTTCTATGAGTCCGTCAAAGGAAAGAAGGCGTGCACAATATATTGGGAAAGAAAGGAAATTACATTTACGGATGTTCACGTCAAAAATAAGATATTGATGTGATAGAAACATGCTCAGTGTAGCACTTGCCATTTCTCCCCCTGCAAAGTAAATGCTGAAATGGGTAATTATAACAGTACACTAACTAGAACCAACATTGGAAATCAAACCAGGAAGAATCTAGGAGGAGGAGGAAAGGCAGTGAGGTTATCCGGAAGAAAGCAATTTGCTTCCATGCACTGGCGGACAGGATTTAGTGGATATGAATGTGAATGATAAAGGGGAGTTACAGGTATAAGAAGAATGTATCGCGTGCGCCACAATCAGAGCTATAGTGCAGGCCCGTGGTTCTCCAGAAGCGGAGCAATACCTGGGAGGCCTTCATCGCCGGCGATCGCCGCAGCTTGTGGCCTATAACCTTAATTTCTGTCAGTTGGTGCCCATCTAGATGTTGGATCGCACGGGAGAGAGACTGTCTTTCAATACTGAATGTGGGGCGCCCACAAAGAATGTGGGCTTTAGTCTCGTCGCACACACAGGTTGCACATGTCGGGCTATTACCAATTAGCATGCAAACAAACGAAAATATAATTGACTCACATTCTAGTTTCGCAACCAAAGTTTGCGAGTGCCACCCTGCGTCAGCGCTAGAGCAGTGCTTCACGATGGTCTATAGATAACCGTCTAGGTTCGGCTGGTTGCTTCACGGCAACGGTCAATGGGTTACGAAAAAATCCGCTCGGCAGGAGTTGCTGCGAAAAGTTTTAAAAAGAAGTTTGTTTTCTTCTATAACACGAACATATTTTTTGCTGTTCTTCATTACGCGTATGTGGGAAGAGAAGTAATGTTAAAAGTTCAGCTGCTGTTTGGGAAGGCTCGTATGATTTTCTATCATGTTTGAGACGGACAAGATTGGCTTCCTTTCGTGGATTTACCAATAATATCTTTATTTCATTTGCTAAATGTTTTTCTCAAATAGTAGGTTGTCGGACAAGTTTCATTATTTCTGGTGGTATATATTATAAAAGAGTACTGAACATGAGTTGAGAGGGGGCCTCAGATTGCAATCCGAGCCAACATTTCGACAAGGGGACTTGTCTTCACCTTGGTGAAGACTTTGCCTCTGCTTGCGAACGAAGGCTCCCCCTCTACTCTTGTTCAGTGCTCTTGCTTACTGTGTCGCCATCACATTTCTCTACATCATTGTATGTAAGAAATATAGGCCTTTATTCGGTTGTAGATTGTCCGACTGGATACGTGCATGGCCTGAATTTCTGATTGCCTTTGCACGATCTTTCGAGACCTGATCACTATAAAATAATAAGGCGCCCTTTTCAGCATAGAAAGTCGACTGCTGGAGAGTGCATTAGGTACGCTCTAATTTTTTTTTCTCTTTGCTGACAAATTAAAACGATGTGTCATTACAGGCTTGGCAGGTGTCGGGGGAGCTTGCACAGACCACCGCGGTAGCTTGGTTACTGATACCCCAAAAGAATTTACAGGAGTCTACAACCTTGTTCATGAAATGCTTCATTTGTAAGTACATGCAGTTAATTATCGCTGTAAGCTAATGCAGCATATTACAGCTGTTTTATACTGTTATACCACCTTGGCAGAACTTCTGAGCGCTTTAAAGCTTCCTGCTTTTAATAACCTTATTTTCATAGCAGTGCTTTATATGCTTGTCACAGGACTGTTCACTGCAAAAGGATTAAAAATGGTAGCAGTGAATAAAAAAGAATACAAATTAACGCATCTGCATTGCGTAAGTGAACCACCTTAGGAATTGTCGATGTGGTTCTTGTGGGGAAATAACAATGTTACCACATAACACTTGAATGACGGGCCAGGAACTTCTTTCATAGGTAGCGGTAATGAAGGATTACTAAGGAGTATTGAAATGCTTGTCATGAGACAGTGATATAAACAATGGTCGTTAACAGTGTCTTATCGAATTCCTGCACAAAGGAGCCGTTGGGGTAGAAGGTAACAAACTATTAGGTGCGCGGAAAAAATTAGTCTGCGGAAATCAGGCGGCCCCAGGCGGCACATGGCTTTTTTAGTTTGAGAGATGTGAGTTTTAGCGTTTTCTGTGCAGTAGGTGTGGTAAAGCTAACATTACGATGAACACACAGTAAGGTGCAACTAAGGTATACCTCCATCTCAATTATGGCGTCAAGGCAAGACAGCTACACTATAAAGGTATAGAAAAACATAATAAATCACGTGTCCTGCCCACAACCCGTATGGATTGGGCGAGCATAGACACCACGAACGTAGGACTTTAGTTGAATCGTACTGAGCAAAAAGGTTTGTTGTTATATACATTATGAGGTGTAGGAAGTCATAGAGAGTACTAAAATATTTCAGGAACCAGAACCAAATTGCACGAAAGCGGCAAAACGAACACAACGAAAAAACCCAAATCATAGCGCTCTCGTTAATTATTTTAGTGCACAGAACTTGTACTTCTTTTATCTTGCTTATTGCTTACGATATAAACGGTTGTCATTACATAACCTTTATTCTTTTTTCTTTAGCACTTTAGCATTATTTGTTGAAAATGAAGCCCATAATAGGGCTCTTAGATAACGCCTGCTTAGCTGGAAAGTGTGTTGTGACAAGGGCAATCAGAAATGGCAGTGTTCTTAGAGCGGCTGTAATATTCATTTGTGATTTGCCCAAATACTGACCGGAATGTTCATTTCCAGGCTAGGATCTGCCCATGATGGTGAAGAAGCTCCGGAGTATCTTAATAACAGCCCTGGAGGAACACAGTGCTCAGGACTAGAAGAATATGTAATGTCACCAGTTCACAAAGGGAGCAAAAAGCTGACATTCTCGAGCTGTACGCAGAATCAAGTGCTTGCCTACCTCAAGTATGTACACCAATTATCTGCAATAGCTTAAGGTTTCACATGTATAAAACCGTCTATGAGATAAAATTTCAAAAGTTTATGATAGAAACTAACACTATACAGCAGTAAAGCTCTCATATTTCCTACTTTACAAAATATAATATTACAATGAAGAGGAGAGGAGGTCAGTGCACCAAAATGTCGTGAGTAAAATTTATATTACGGCATTTTGAGATCTTTTTGCCACTTGGCCGGCAGCGCCAGAAGGAATCATTTTAGATGAATTTCGATGTCTAAGATAAACAAGTTATTTCTACTTTTATGATTTAAACCCAAATATTGCTTGTGAAGAAATAGGCAAAATGATTTCGGCGAATAATGAAACGTGTGCTTGATGATTGCTTGTGGGCTTAAGAGCTGTGGTCTAGTGAGACCTGAAAGGAAACCTTGCGTCGGCCGAGAGCTAAAATCATTATTAGCTGTTGCTTGGTTTCTGCGTGATCTGACATAGATCTCGTTAGCTAGATCGGCAATGTTCGCACGAAGACCTTCGGTCTTCACATCTGCGACCTAATCGTTGCAGAATCTGCGAATGACTTGAAAGAACATATGCCACGGTAGCTGAATACGGCTGGCGACCTTTCGGGTAGACGTGCTGACAGTGCTACGTCCGACAGCTTTATGCCTCTATACGTTATATTGGTTGCATGTATGGTTCACATCCATACAGTAGCTAAACCTGTACTGTGAGAGGCACTATATATTCTGTCATGTCAGTATCAAGACAATTTATTAATTTTTTTTAATTCGGGTATAGTAACTCCAAGTCAGCTCAAGATTTAGGTGGTGGTCGAAAGTACGCAGAGCTAATGACGTTAGCAAGTTATGGGAGAATATATGGATCCAGCTCGCGCAGACCGTTTTCATGGACTGAAGTTGGCATGCTGTTACCCTCCAGTAGGTTGTGATTATTATTGATGGTTATTATTACGTCTTTGACTAATAATTTCGTAAATAAAAAATGTAACTTGAACAAAGATTAGTCGAGGTACATGGTCTAATATAAAAGAAGCGGCAAACATTGAGAAAAAATGGAAGGCATAAACACTTACTGCTCATTGAAGCACTATGAAAAATATGTCCTCTGATAATACAAAGCGTATTTTTCTTTCCTGGAGTTTTCTTCGAACACAAAGTGGGTGGTATGTGCTTGCACGCGCGGTGTGCGTTTGACTATGCTATCTTCACTGCATTGCGTAGTGTACGCTTCCTTGAAGTGTTTAGTTTTTGTAGTAGTCTTCGCGGGATTAGCGTATATTTTAGAAAACAATCTCGATATTGTTAAGCCAGTAAAAGGAAATGTTTAGCCGACATCTCATTGCAATATTATTGAGGTCACAACCACTATAAATTAGTAAATTAAATCAACCTTGTTCCCCACTGTCGGTTATGCCACTGTCAACAGATGCTCAGCCTACACACCCGCCGTCAGAACGTCCTAAACAAGCTTTAGCTGTCGTCCTTTCCACTGGCCAGAAGTTTTAGCGGTAATGCTATGCTTCATATCCAAATGGCGATATCTCAATCGGATTGGGAGGCAGAGCTGGCGCACACGGGTCTCTCTGAGCAGCGCAGCCTGATCACCAGGGCCCGGGAGACAGCCCAGGCCAATGGTATCCTGGACGGAGGAAACCACCCACGCTATTCCGTTAAACAATTAAAGTTTACTCTCTCTCTCTAAATCGGTTTGGAGGTCTCACTGTGAGGCGGTTTTGTAAGCATAGCATAGCGAACGAAAACATGAGAGAACTGCGGAGCAAATGAGGGAAGTCATGCATCAGCTGATGCACAGAAAAGAATGCTCGTTCTGCCATTGTAAGTCATGCTACACTGCCGTGAGGTTTTTTGCAAAGTCAGACAGCTAAGCCAAGGAAATGATAGAAGTGTGTCATATAGGAAGTATGCAACTATATCAGAGTGAATGCCATTTTCTGGTGCATTTAGCACAGCCGAAGCTTGTAGGCAGGTTTTATCGGCTTATCGCCGCGAGCTGCGGTATGCCGTCGTGAAGCTCTGTTTTGCCTCACAAAATAGCGCACTTGGCATCACTTGAATACCTTTTATAAAGAAGAAAGGTCAGCTTATGCGTGCTGAGTACCTTAGTTTCACTATATCAGATTGGTCTTGATGTTGGGTCACGTTTGTGCGGATTTGACGAGATATCTGCATATGTACGTGCCTTTCGGTTAGGAAATGGACTAGATACAAGAGACGCTTCGTTTCGTCACCTTTTTTGTGTGTGTCTTTCTTGCACTTTTTAATATGAGAGCGGTAGCTAGTATTCTACCTCGAGCAGCTCTCAAGGTCAACTGGATGGCCGATTTAACATTAGGAATGGAGGAGCGCGTATTAGTAGCGTTACGCGCCAGGCACCACCCACTCGCCTCGCTGTTGTGAGGAGAAGGGCTGAGGCGAGTGCGCGTGTTCTTACAGCTGCATGCGCAGTGAAGTGACCGCTTAGCTTGAGTATAGGTCGTACGCTGCCTACTTGTTGCAGAAAGTCATGGAGGTGGAGAAGGAATGGGGCCGTTTTTAACATAGCAACCGCATAAGAAGAGTCAAACCAGAAGTAAAACTACCGGCGCTGGTAAATTTGAAGCCATGCATTTCAAATCGGGCGTGGTTACGAAAAGTTTCAGCTATCGCCACACTCGATCACATTGCCTGTTTCACAGCCCCTTTGCGCAGAGGCAGTGTGGCATCCTATGAAGTCATATTTATATCTCACTCTACATTGCAGGCTGGCTTGTTCACAAACTTCCTTTCATACGCATTCGACTCCAACACACCGTTATTGGTTTGTAACCTTAAGCTGTGTCGAAGGCAAGAGATGTTGGACAAAAAATTTGGGCAATCCCTAAAATTATGTGGTCAATCGCTAAATGTGAATTTGCGCATTTCGAAAATATACATTTCAAGATTAAATAGGTCCTCGTTCAAAACAGAATCTACTTAGCTTCGAAATATCGTTAACACACCATCTGGATTAAGTGGACCATCGCCAGAATAAGGTCGAACACTAAAGGATGATAAACCGTTGAGGTGTCGAAGCTTTCTCACGATAATAAGTGGGTTTCGGACGTTAAGCCCCTGGTCTTTGTCTTCTCTAAACCAGAAAACGAAAGCACAAAGAATGAGGGTGCTCGTTATGGCATAAATAAAAGGGCCAGCAATAACGAACAAAAAGAAAAATGTAGGGGACGTTTTTATTGTTTTTACTTTCAACGTGAAGTGTTATTTAAATATTGTGAGAGATAGTTGTTAAACAGTTAGAAGAAAATTGACGACATGCCACCGATGGGATCCGGACCAAGGAACTCCGAATTCCCCATTAGTGGTCTATCGCTGAACTACTGCAATAACTGTTTAATCTATCACTTTCTTAGTCAATATACGGAACCACATAAATTCTTAGGAAACTGAAGATTGACTAGCCGTTACCATAGCTAAGCTCTAGATTACCGGACTAGAAATTCGCAGGTCGTGAATCGGGATTCCGCCGGCATCTCGTGTTTTTTTCTTCTACTTTCTAGTCATCTATTTCCACGTTTATTTAGTGCATCCCCTTGATAATCAGAAAATTAAAAAAATAATAATAGGCTGTTATCCTTGCCAGTTGTTGTTCCACGTTTGTTAGACTAACTGCTGCGGCCGAGGTCACATGTCCGCTTGCGTCTTTCTCATATGTCACAGCACCAGGGGACCAGGCAGCGGCTACATACCAGCGAGCCAGCGACATCAGCAAATTCATGTGGTTTCAGATATAGGTTACATAGTCCATGGGTTGGTCCGCTATAAACATTTAGCGCTGACCATCTCATCACGCCATACTCATGTCGACAAAAGTGCAAACTTTTGAAAAACAGTGCCACTTGGCGTCGCAACTTTTCTGTAATAGGACTTTCTTCTTTTGGTACAAAGTAATCGCACATTATCTTACTTCACTTGTATATTGGTAGCATAAAAACCTACAGTTGGAGTAAGTTTTAGGCACTGTTATGAAGCATATGTAGCAGCCTGCATGTTTTCTACATTGCATGTGCGGCGTGAGCGTGCTGAACCTATTTTGTTTCAGTCTCAACGCCAGTTACGTCAGTCATTCTATACTCCAATCTATAGACAGAATCTCTGTCATCCATTTGATTTTGAGCAATATCAGACTTTGAGTAATTCTCTTCTTACCAGAAGCATCGCTAGCCCCTTTTACACGTAGAAGGCAGCGCTGTCACCGAACACTTGGGAGAATTGGCTGGAAATGCACGTGCACACAGAGCAAGGTGGACTCCTTTTTATTGAGCATGTGTTTCGGCTAGCCATTTACGCCGGGTAGCAGACGCCACACGCCTGAAAGCACGGTTCCCTCGCGCGCTCCCCTTTCTCTTTACGTATGAAAGAAGCTGTACATGCAGCATAACACGTCATTTATAAAGCATCATATTCCGCAGAATTGAGCTATGTTTATGTTTCTAATTTAGGATGTATTGGTGAGCTAGTACTGGTCATGATTTTTGATCGCCATATTTTGTAGCATCACTTTTGACGACCAGGAAAGGGGGTTGGGGGTAGTCACGTCTTCCGGGCTTGACAAGCCATCGTGGTGGTCCGCATGACCCGACCGTTAAGATACACACAGCCCGTATGGAGGGGTCATCATTATCATCATAATCATCAGCCTAACTATACCCACTGCAAGGCGAAGGCCTCTCCCATATTTCTCCACTTAACCCGGTTCTGTGCTAGCTGCATCCACTTGACCCCTGCGATGGAGGGGTCGATGGACGTAAAATGGCTGCATATCGGAATGAGTTGCAGATTACTTAAAGAGATGCTACGAAATAACGTTTCCTGGGTAAGCGTACTGAAACTCCAGCAGCTTTGTACAGGTTTTCATGTAAAAACAGATGCAGCAGAAAAGGAAATTTCCCGCCACAAGATACCTTTGTAAATCAGTAACAAGGGTAAGCTGATAGATTGATTTTACAATCAGTCAAAGAAATCAAGAGCGGTATTATTAAATCAGGGGCCCTCATTACGATCTTGAGTTATACACGACCTTTTACTTCATTCTATGGTAATAGCTGCAGTTATATTGTTCCAGCTATTAGTATTTTACTTGCACAAACGAGGAGACTATATTTTTAGCCTTTTTTTTTCGTTTGAATCTAGTCTTAATTCTTGCAGAGCCTTAAAGACATAGTATTTAATCGAAGTATTTAGGCACGTAGTTTAACCGAAAAGTCAAATGTCATACTCTCATTACAGCCTTTTCATCACTTCATTTAAAACGAGACTGGCCACAGGTGACACACCTGAATTGTATCAAATTTATCGCGCATTGGGGATTTAGAGCAACACAAAAACGATGTTTTGGGGATCCATATTCTAAGTGATAATCAAACTCCCTATGTTCTGTAAAGAGACATTAAGGACGGATGATATGCACCAGGGAAAGTTTCCTGCCTTAACTAATAGAACACATAAACCACGCCTATTTTATTTAGGAACGAGAAATTAAATTCCGGAATTTTAAATGTTCGTATAAACTTAGTATATTTATGATAATAAAATTTCTGGTACGTTTTCTAGGAACCCTCGGGGACACTGCTTGCTGTCCCAAGTGACACGTCACACAGAAGTGGTAACGATGGAAAGAATGTTCGTAAACCGAGAAAGATTCTGCCGCAGATTAGTGAAGGAAGTAAATAACGCTAGATTTCTTGAGGTAAGTGGGCAGACAGCGTGAATAAACTCCACCCAGCCTCTGTTATTTTAAATACAGAATGTAAAAAAAATATCTTTAGCCATTCAGAAATCTACGCCTATCAGTATCATATACAATGCACTGAAATGTACTGTATTCGTAACAAAAATCACCTTAAAGCCCTTCACTAAATGTAGCGCAAGAACAGCTCTTGATGATGTTGCCGATGTCATGATGATAGTAGAACTTTTTTTTTTTAACAAAAGGACAAAGCGCTAACGACACATTCACAAAAGAGAGGACACGGACAAGCGCTCACTGACAACTGATCAGTTGTCAGTGAGCGCTTGTCCGTGTCCTCTTTCTTGTGAATGTGTCGTTAGCGCTTTGTCCTTTTGTTAAAAAATGCTGCACCAACTAGCCCAACAAAAAGTCCTTCTTGAATAGTAGAACTACCAGGGCCGCAGTGAAGGTGCGAATGCTGGACGAACTTCTCTCAATCCACAAGTAAGCACATTGCCTAGAGCTGAAAATGAACTACTATACGAATGTTTTAGTTTCAAATTGCTGCTCTGAGCACTCCTTCTCATTTCCTAAGCAGGGAAGTCACCTAAAGGCTACATTCTCCGCTGCATGGTTCTTCACTTTCTGGACATCTATCTCCCAGGTGTCTTTCCCTAGGCCTTACCCGTACAAGACACCCTTACCGGTCATTTCAGTGATTCTCCTGCCTGGATGCATATGCCTTTGGATACTTTATTCCTGGCACTTTTTCGTTGAAAGCTCTTTTTTAGTAGCAGATATTAAGGTGCAGCGCAACATCGGACGAGCTGTAGTGATTGTTGCTTGTATGAACGCTGTTCTGGCGGGGATGAACGCCAAGAAGCGATGCGATGTACGTATGTACTTAGTAGGATACACTTGGATATATTCCTAACTTTAAAGTACTTGTACAAAAGCAACTCGTCGCCCATGATACAGAAAAATTCTAAGGTATGTTGTTCACCTCTCCCAGCCTCTTTAGCGCACTGGCTGGCTCCAGCATAGCTATTCTAACCGAGCTTCATCTATCGGTCCGGATTCATGAGGGAAACGGAAATACCCTGCCCGGTATTAGTTTAAAATAGGACGGGCCAGCCTGTTTTCATCTTTGAACCGAACATGGTCATTCCAGTGTATGAGCTCTATAATGCACATGTCTGTCCGTCCTGAAGACATAAAGCAACGCAGCAGACAGGTCACAGAAAACATGCAGACAAGACGAGCGTAGACTAACAACTGATTTATTGAAAGAAACGTCCTTCTTTCAAGAGCATAACGCATGCGCAACCAAAATTAACGCCAAAAGTAAAAGTACCCTATCTTATCAACCTAAAAAGTCAAGTTAATTCTGATACAGATGAATTGATGCCTCGCTAACACATTTTTCCGCACCGTATCTAGCAGTTTACCAGGCTTCAAAAATCTCGCGTGCCTTCCTGTCCTTCACGCAGCCTATAATCTTCCTTTGCCTGAAAAGCGGCGTACAAACTATTTTTTCTTCATGTCATTAACCTTACAAAACTGGCAGTGTCTTGCTAAATGTTGCCCACCGTGCTGGCTAAAAGAGTTATTGCTCCTGAAGGCATTTATTATTGCAGCGCCCCGTCTGCCCTACATATACGGAACTACAGCTGAATGAGATCTCAGAAATAACTCCCATCTTACAGGCTACAAACTTATGTCTGTTGTTGACTCCGCACCCTACTTTCTTTTTCAGGTTATTGTTTGTTAATCGGCTTAAAGGAGACAGTTTACATGGGGCGGACAAGAACACGTTGACACCAAATTTCCCTCCCACCTTCTTCAAACCGTGCGAGGTCTCGTGCACATAAGGAAGGACTTCAAACTTCCTCCTCTCGCTTTGCGGACCAGCAGATCCATTGCGGACCAGCACGAGCGGTTTAAGATGCTTTCTGAACATGGTCTTTCTGTTGTCCTCCATATACCGCGAATGGTCCATTCGTTACTAGCTGGGTACCGCACCGGTCCATACGTCCTGAGATTCATGTCGGACATGGTCTCTCGGTCGATTTATGAGCCGGATACAACTGTGCGGCATAAGGTCCACATCTCTTGGTTGGTCTGGTTCGAGCGTTATATTGGTCCATTAGAAATTTGTTTAAGCAATATACAGGATTGGTCACACCGATAGGAGCTTTTACCGGACTATGCACGCCCGGCAAAATTATTGCTTTCGATCAGGAATTTAAAATAGCGGGTATTGTTTTGGAATCTTAATAGTTCGATATTTAGCACCCTGACAAAGAAGACTTCATATCAATTCTAAGTGCTTGGTTGATCTGAATATTTTGGCATCATCGGGGTAGCCTTTATAGAAAACGATGTTTACGTTCTGAATTCCGTTTCACTTCATTGCTCTTTAAAATTCGCTGTGTTAACTCAGAAAGAGAAACTGCACAAATAAGGGGTTGTGGTCAGATAATTGAAGCGGAAAAAAGGAATTATGGGCTTCAAAGGATGAAGAGAGTATAACGCGTTGTGAGAATCGATGAGAAAAGGAACAGCGCTCGGAGGTGAAACACGATTGCTTTCATGGTTTTGAGCCTTCTCCACTGCTCTCGTAGCCGTCCATCGATCGGAATCTGTCAGCTGGTCAGATACGTGGTGACGCTGCGTATAACACATTTTTCCTTCTTGCGACAGGAACAATGCGCTTACCCAGCTTATATTTTACTCTGTACTAGCATGTAGACGTGCCACAAGATGGGTTATGGCAATGACAACAATAATTAAGTGCTTTCTAACACAAATGCTTTAGTGGCACAGCTATGTTGGTTCGTGCTGCGCTGCCCTAGCTGCAAGGAGAAGGCATAATCTAAGAAAAAAATGTACTTGAACACTTTTGAGTAACTCGACTGGGTCCAGTCCGGCAATCATAAACACGTGCACATCTGCAAGCCTACACGCTCAGTCTATATTGCAAAGATGAAAAAAAAACGCAGAAAAGCATTTGTTGTAGGTGAACCGTCCAGCTTTGTCGGCGGAGTGATTATATATAATAAAGTTCTATAGTAAGTGTGGTTGTCAAGCGAGGTTTTTGCAGGTTGCAGACAATAAAATGCAGCTTGAATTCACAGCGGAAATACTTGAATGAATGCTTTAAAGCATAGCGAAGATGTTGTTATACAGGTTTTAAGAACAGTGGGAGAGGTTATTTACATCGACTGAAATAAACTGTGCTAGCAGGTTCACATGGATTGCGAACCTGTTGGAGCTATTTCAGAGGAAAACTTGGACTTATATCTGTTGAATGGGAATGACATGTTCTTAAATAACATCACCACTTTGTGAACAGCTAAAGAAACTGTGTTTTTTCAGTGGCTGGTATAGCACGACGCATTCGATATTAATATAAGCTAGAAACACGAAGGTTTCTTGAGGACACGTTTATTTACGAGAGCAATGGGAGCGAGAACGAACAAGGATGATGGAAATTAGGGATGCAGCATTCCGAAGTGATGGCATGATCGATTAATGTTCCACTTACGTGATCTCTCATGAAAGCCTACTTTGTCAGCTGTTAGGTTGTCGTTATCATGTTTCTTATTTCGAGCAATGTCTCATCACGAACAATTTGAGGAACAGGTAATTCCAGCTCTAAAGATTTTGACTTTTTTCAAGAAATGCTTTGGTGCGGCAGACAAAGACAAGACACTGTGGTGTGTTTTCTACGTCTTGCGCTTGTCTGGAGCGCGGAAGTATTTCTTGAAGTTTCGATCACCAATTGGCCTGCAAAACAACCCTTCTAATCTTTACATTCCCTTTCTTATGAATTAAAAAAAATTTAAAGCTAAGAAAATGTTTACGTTCAAGTAATGCCTTTTGTACACATGGCCATAGCATGCACATTGGCCCAGCATATGCAGTATGGACGGAAATTCAGCGAAACATTGCAAGCCTACTTTGCAAGATCAACTGTTACTGAATAAAAATCAGCATCTTAGTTAAAACACTTTGTGGTTCTTCCAAGACTTTTCTCATTTCCATTTTTCTCACAATAAGGAATACCGCCTTCGTTATAGTTATGGATACTTTAGCTCCTTCTTTCGGCGAAGCACTGTAAGACACTGTAGCTTTCGTGCGCTCCAGTCTTATGACAAACATGATAATCCCTGCAACCTTTGCTTTTCTCCTGTCAATGCTATCTTCTTTCTTGAAAACATGCTATATGCGTTCCCTGCACTACTACATTAACTAAGTGAAACTGCGCTTATTGAATTGCTTATAACTATATCAGGTCCAATATGCCTGTAAACTTAGAGGCTATCCAGGTTAATCACGGCTTATTCAGGTTCATTTTCTCAAGAGGAGTTATGCAAGTGCAACTATAATTACCCTACCAACTATTTTATCGGACATTCCGTAATGAATGTTAACACTACTTAATCCAGGTGTGCCTGCTAACCCACCACAGTATTGTACATTGTCACATAGTGGAGACACTGCCGTTGGCGATAAATCTGGAAGCTTAAAATTCACTGGAATTAACGTTTTCTTAGACTGACTTGCGCCGCAAAAGAAGTATAATCAATCGGTGACCGCAATAGCAGCAATCGTGATCGCCGGTCGTCGACCTAGGAACGGTCGTTGCATTCGTCAGTGCTGAACCTAAAGTGGGCGAATAGCCATCTAGATTACCGCCAAAGTAACCTCGATACAGCTGAATGGAACGAGAGGAAGATGGCAACACATTATGAAAGAAAGAGGGAAACCTCAGTTCAGAGGTCAGAGGCTTGTCAGAGGTTTCCACTTGGAGATGTTTAAATACGCTTTTTCTTCCGAAGGAGAAAAAGTGGAAAGGGGAGGGAGGAGGGGGGGGGGAGGAGAAAGTAGGCAAAAGTAAAAAAAAATGTTACTTTAGTAATTTCTCAGTACAGAACTGCTGATCCTGTGGCATGAAAAACAACTAGAAAGCGGCCGCAAGAGGAAAAGCTACAATGCGGGATGGATGGATAGTTAGCACCTAAAGCAGGTTTCGCGCAGACACACCTTTCTTGAAAAGGGAAAGGAATTCCAAAGGATCCTGATAAAGAATAAACCCGCAGGGGAACAATTCTCAGAAGCTTTCCCTAAACGCAGGCGAAGGACAAAGAAATAGAACAATGAACCACAACTGCCACAACAAAAAGGTTGAGGGCCCAGCTACAGTACGAATTGATAAGAGGCGAACGTGTTTCGAGAAGCACGTCTAGCCTACGCTATTGCGGAGGGGGGATATATTGTACATGGGCTGTGAAAACGCTGTACAATTAACGCTATATTGATTCTCTTCCTGATTGGGTATGGCGCAGAGAGAATACATTTAAAGGATTCTAACGTTCCTTTAGATACTTTTATTTCTGATGGTTCCAATGTTCTAAATTTATAAAAAAAATATGTCTCTATATTTTCATATTTTTTGTCCATCGCAGATTTAAAGCCTTAACGAAGAATATATATTTTAATCTCTTCGAAGTTATGCCCTTTATGATTGAAATGCTGGGAAACTGCTTTCGGGAAGTTTTTGTCTGTGTCTACCAGATGCCCATTAAGCTTGATGTTCATTGATTGCCCTGTCTCTCAAATGTATTCTCTATGACAGAATGAGCATTCTAGACGGCAGACAACGCTTGAAGCTAAGCATGATTTTATGCGAAAAGTGAACTCGCTTGCGCTACATTTAACCGTGGTGTAATGCCGTGGAGCCTTGTTTTCAAATCTTTATGCGCGCACGCCGAAGAAAGCGGGGATGGAAAGTTCAAGCAGCTTCCAGATAGCGACGAGACCTATCGTACAATCTCCGCCACCGCGCTGCTCCTCTTCGCCCTCTCGAAATGGGCTTACTTACGCGTGCATCCCTCCGTACGGACCTGGTCCTCCTCCTCCCTTCGCGTGGGAAGGCCGTGCGCGCTGACGATGGCTTCTACTAGCTTCCATGTTTTCTACCGAGTCGAGGGAGAGGCATAGCTTTAGTAGCGGTAAGCTGTTTCTGCTCCTCTTCGGCGCCTGAAAGTTTCTGCGCTGGGTATTTAAGAGCGTGCTGCGCGGCCAATGGCGGTTATGATTCTGGTCGTCGACGAAGCTAGCGGTAGAAGGCAGGGCCCGACTTAAGAGTTGTAAAAAGAGCAATGAGCTCATGTTGCTGTTAGCGTGTCAGCTCGTGGAGCTGTGGGTAGTGTGCATTCGCTCAGTACCTTTTGCAAAGTGTTGTCGATTCCCTCTCTATTGTAAATAAATTTTCTGTACCTTGTGTTTGAGTCATATAAAGTTAATTTTTGCTGTGTTACTTCAAGTTCCCAGTCTTTCGTCTCTGTGTGTGTGTGTGTGTGTGTGTGTGTGTGTGTGTGTGTGTGTGTGTGTGTGTGTGTGTGTGTGTGCGTGTGCGTGTGCGTGTGCGTGTGCGTGTGCGTGTGCGTGTGTGTGTGTGTGTGTGTGTGTGTGTGTGTGTGTGTGTGTGTGTGTGTGTGTGTGTGTGTGTGTGTGTGTGTGTGTGTGTGTGTGTGTGTGTGTGTGTGTGTGTGTGTGTAAACTACACGTCGCCTGCCGAATTGACGAACACCTTGAATAAGTGCTGAAGAACGCAAAAAGAAAACAGAAACCTGAAATTTTACTCGCGCAGTCGACGGTACGATTTGCAACCGCAGCACTCTGCAAGCCAAGCCTGCTAGTGAAGCCGTCGTAGAGATATCGGCGCTGACCGAAGTCTGCCGGCTGCTCAAGGTGGAAGAGCGCCGCAGTGTGCAAAGACCTAGGAACCCCAAAAGGTGACGTTTAGAGGCAGCGGTGAGTGGGAGTGTCCGCTAGCGAGGAGCGACGCGGCATGGAAGGTGCGACCGTTGCTGAGGTGCCGAGATCTCCCGGTCGTTCAGGGTAGGAGCTTCATCGATTCTTGCAAGGACATAGGGATCCCAACGGAGACGGTCACAGGCAGCGACGATCGGAAGTGCCTCAGATTGAGGAGCTACGTTGCGAGGAAGGCACACCCGTTGCTCAGGTGAGCGGGATTTTTTGCATCCGTTGGTGTGCGTGGCTCAGGAATTTCGAGCGGGAGGTGCGTGGTGTCGACGCGTAGTTCGAATAGTAAACATAAACACTAGAAAGCCAGTGTTTTTTACATGGACCAGCGTGTCCGTAAGGGTCCTGTAGCTGCACTGAGACGGAAGGATTACTTTAGCAAGGACGAAATGTGAAGTGCCGGGAATAGTGAAGCATCGGGAGACAGAGGCGAAAGAGAGACTGGAACGCGACAAGCTGACTTAGAAATCAGAAAGAAAGAAGCTGCGTTGGAATTCAGAAGGATCGATGCAGAAGTGAGGAAACACGATATCGAAACTCAAAAAAGCATTAGCTGGAGCTCGAAAGGTACAAGTAGATGTTTCCTTATTGGAAATAAGACAAATACCTCGCGGATTCCAAATCGAAACAAGTAAAGTTGAAGGAATTAGAATGAATGCGAAAGAGCGGCCCCCGACCAGTGCTTTTATTCTACGTGTAAGGTAACGCAGCAGCCTCGGCGTCGGACACCACTGCGAGCACTGAGCAAGCGGAGACGACCTTCACCGAAGCAAGCGATGGTGTCTGCGTGCGCGATACAGTTCGGGCGATACAACTGCAGCAGTCTCAGCGGCAGAAGTGTTCGCGTGTGCTCATATTACCGATGGCGTCAGCGTTCCGTCAGGTGCACCGGAAAGCGCGCGGCAGCAGGAAACTGAAAAGAAACTCGCTGTAGACGAGGTAATTGTGGAGTCTAAAGGTGCGGCGTACGAAAACGTTACTAACTTTTCAAATGTACCCACCACGGCCTGAACAGCGACACTTCGGGCTATCCGGCTTGAAGAGAAAGGAGCCATCGCTTGCGTTTATTCACCGGAACCGCGGAAGCACAGACCGCCCGGGCGAAACACAAAATTTTGACTGCAGAAAGTTCTACTGCCCGGACAGATATTTCAGTCGTGACGGTCAACAGCAAGGACTGAGCGGCGACTGGTGCTAGGCTATCATATGCGATGAGCTATCCAAGACGCTCCGTGAGAAAATGAGCGCCCCGTTCGAGGACGAGCGCTATAGGCTCCACATGTGTTAACCTTACGCGAGCTGCCCGACAGGACGCACCTGGCTCGCTCTAGCGATTCTCGAGACGAAATAATTTCGCCATTTGAGCGTGAGCAGCGTTGCGCCGGCGGGCGTGAGCGGTTCTACTCGCCTGGGCATGAAAGTGCATGCGCTTGTGCGCGGAGACTCACGAGTGAAGTGCGTCAAGGACGCTTTCTGGACTGTGCTTTCTGGAACATTGGGCTGTGCGTTGTGTGCAGAACTACAAGATCTACTACCTACAGTGAAAGTTTTGCATGCGGTGCTGCGGACTGGGCATAACAACGTTGTTTTTGAACTTTGTGTAACTAGAACTGTGAACTGCTTTGAACTTCATGCATGCCACGAAGCTACAAGCCAGCTTTCGGCTTGGCTGGGCAAAAATGCCTAGCAATCCTCTTATGGTGGGGCGTATAAGGCCGTGGTGGCCTATTTTTCAATGTTTCAGTGCCCACGCCGCAAAAAGCGGCGATGGCAAGTTCGAGCAGCTTCCACATGGCGACGCGACCAATTGCGCAACTTCGGCCACCGCGCTGCGCCTCGTCGGCGTCGTCGACATGGGATGACTCACGCGTGCATCCCCCGTGCGGATCTGGCGCTCTTCACTTCGAATCGGAAGGCCGCGCGGGCTGACGATGGCTTCTACTAGCTTCTAGGTCTTTCTAGCGAGCCTAGAGGAGGGGAGGGGCAAAGCTTTATCAGCGCTAAGCTCCTCCGCTTCTAGAGAATTCGGCGGCGGGTACTTAGAAGCGCGCAGCGCGGCCATCGGCGGTTGCGATTCTGGTCGTCGACGAAGCTAGTGGTAGCAGGCAGGCCCTGATTTAAGAGGCATAAAAAGAGCAAAGAACTCATGTTGCTGCTAGAGTGTCAGCACGGGGAACTGCGTAGAGCTGCGTGGAGGTGCGCGTAGTTTTCATTTGCTCAGTCTCTTTTGTAAAGTGTTGTGGATTCTCTGTCTAGTCCCAGGTAGCACAATGTGGGCTACAAAGGGTGGGCCCCGCTGGGTCCTTAGTAGGGAATGCAGGACAGCCCCGGTGGGCTCAATGTGAGTGCCGCAAGAGGGGTCGACGTAAGCCTGAAGGTGACTGTCGACAAAGCCCCGATGGGCGCAACTAGGGACTGATGCAGGCAGCCCTTGCGGGGCTGCCCACATTTTTCCCGCATTGCAAAAAGGGCACATCCCAACTCCCCCCAATAGTCCTACTTTGGACAGATTCGGGCTGCCGCTCTAGATGAACATTTTTTTAAATTTCGGTTAGCCCCTCAGACAATGACATAGGACCGATGCGGGTTCTATACCGCAAGTGGCACTTGGGATTGCCCACATTATTTTCATAGGGGTCCGATGCAGGAAATTGATGGGAAGCCCTAGTCCAAGTTTTCCCAATCAATATTCATGCACATAATTAAGTAATTATTTTATAAATGTCTGCACTTTCTAAATAGCCACAATATTAAATTTTACAATAATTCATAATACAAATGACTTCATGTAAATCTTGTTCAGGCTATGGAGATGTGTGCTCTGAACCGTAATATTGGCCTGAGAGTTGCAGGCTGTCCACAGCAACCACATAAGGAGCAACAGTTAGCAATGAGCATGTTTTAGTATTTTTAGCGCAATTTGCATAAGCGCGAGAACTAAAACCATTTAATATTTCTAACCGACTAAACATGGCAACAAAGTTATATAAATAATCTATAATAGCAATTTAGGGCAGCATTTAATACAAATAAAGGTTGAAAGAATGATTACACAACTG
Source organism: Amblyomma maculatum (assembly GCF_055883805.1). Lineage (NCBI taxonomy): Eukaryota > Metazoa > Arthropoda > Arachnida > Ixodida > Ixodidae > Amblyomma > Amblyomma maculatum. Next base: position 93,277,209 of record NC_139354.1, on the reverse strand, counting down.
CACGCACGCTTTTAGCCCATTACGGCCCATGTGGGACCTACAGCGGTTTTGTGTGGGCAGCCCCAATTGGCCTGGGTGTTGTTTATGAGCCTACCCTTATAAAAATTTTGTATGTGTGTCTGATGAGAGTATGTTGCTCTTTCACAATAGAGACGACAGAGCCTTTTGTGAGTTTCAAATGAATTTTCTTTTGAATTCTTACTGTGTGTCTAAAACAAACTGGCTACCGTGTTTCTGGTTGGTACTTAATGTGTTCATTTCTTGTGTGTTCTTCATGAGTGTTGACTAATAAGGGTCGGGTGGCTTTCACTTTTGGATAAAAAGTAAAAGCTAAAAAATAACGAAGTACCTCAACTACATTAAAAAAAAGCTAAAAATAAGAGGCGAAAAAACCGACCGATTCACTAGCACGATTCGAACTAGGTACCTCTTACTCTGTAGCTTTCTAAGCTAACCACTCGGCCACTCGGGGAACTTTAGCATTTGAAACAATTTTGCATCTTATGTCATGATTGCATTCATAAGGTTGGGACTTCATCTTTCGAAGCATGTTTCTAAATGTACAGGTCATTGCGGCCACTCGAACAGTTACAACTTCTCGAGAATTAGAGCTTGCTGCCTGCTCCCACGACTTGAATCTAATGTTCTGGATGCTTATGCGCTCTATTTTGTCCACTGGAATCATTTTAACATGTCAAGTTTGGCATCGCTGGCAAACTGACCAGCGCTGGCTCTTCGGTGGTTGCCAGCGTGGGCGTAATTTTCGCTGAACACGGAACTGTAGCACAAACCTTCAAGGAAAAAAAGTGCGACCAGGCTTCAATACCGGCAAGCGCAGCAGCGACAACACTATTTTGCTGGTAACTAAATCTTATTGGTATGTAAAATTTTCGGGAAGCGATGCAATGACCGAGGGCTCGGCTAATCTATACGCAGAGCTAGAAGGAGCTCAAAAGCTTACGAAACACGCAAAATATTATACATTACAAGCGCTGTATGTTGTTTTGTTTTTCTCTCATGGGCCCATCACCCAATAAACTGCTCTCTTCCTTGTCTCCTTTTGAGTGATTTTTTTGTAAACATAGCATGGTGTGAAAGGAAATTAAACGCACATTCCTTTCAAACGCACAAAGTTCAATCATTGCAGGCCACCTTCCTGTCTTGTAGTAATGCAAGGCTATGTAGCAATCATTAAACTGTTTTAAAAATATGTTGTTCCTCATTAATTATGTGTACGTCCTCCAAAATTATCAAGCAGTAATAGTAACGCACATGTAGTGATGGTTAATAATAATTTCTTTCTATACTGAAATTCTCAGATTGCACTGTGTTTCAAGTTGAAACACATCATGTCCTCTCAATGAGTGGTCGCAATGACCGAGAAAATACACATCATACTTCCAGTTGACTTTTCACATTCTGTTCTTACACATTAGCAGTTCACAAAAAAAACTTTGATTTTCAAAACAAGAAAAAATAATGTGAAATGTCAGCTCCAAATCTGGTTTAAGGCTGTTGCTAAAACGCACAAAGTATTGAATGTGTGTTGAGTTCCTTTGTACTTATAAGGAACATTAAGAGCAAACCAGAAACTCAAAACTCATTTTCGTAAGGGAAGGCAATAAAGCCCACTTGCTGTTGCATGTGCCTTCAAATTCCCCACAAGGGACTGATGTTGGTATTATGAGAGTCCTCCCGCCTTCCAGCCCCATTACGGCCCATGTGGGATATAAAGCAGTTTTGTGTGGGCAGCCCCAATTGGGCTGGGTGTTGTTTTTGAACCTAAAGCCCACCTGCTGTTGCACGTGCCTTCAAAGTCCCCACCAGGGACCGATTTTGGTATCATGCGGGCACGCCCGCCTTTCAGCGCCATTACAGCCTATATGGGACCTAAATCGGTTTAGCTAAGGCTGCTTTTATTGGGCTTCACGAGGGCTTGCCCAAATTGAGGAACAGGGGCACCATCGGGGACCGATGCAGGTTTTATGATGGTTGCCCCAGCCCCACTTGCCAACATCGAACCTACTGGGGCCCCACATTTTGTGCTACCTGGGAGTGTAAATAAGTTTTCCGTATGTTTGTGGCATATAAAGTTAATTTTCGCCGTGTTACTTCAAGTTCATCGCCCTTCGTCTCAGTGTGTGTGTGTGTGTGTGTGTGTGTGTGTGTGTGTGTGTGTGTGTGTGTGTGTGTGTGTGTGTGTGTGTGTGTGTGTGTGTGTGTGTGTGTGTGTGTGTGTGTGTGTGTGTGTGTGTGTGTGTGTGTGTGTGTGTGTGTGTGTGTGTGTGTGTGTGTGTGTGTGTGTGTGTGTGTGTGTGTGTGTGTGTAAACTACACGTCGCCTGCCGAATCGACGAGTACCTTTAACAGTAGCTGAAGAACTCAAGAAGAAAACAAAGAACCTGCACTTTTACTGGTGGTATCGTTTTGTATATTATTGCAAGTCTTACATCTATGTTGAGAGCAAGGATGTGGTTGTGTTCGATGCTGTTGTGGAGTTGCGAATGTAGTAGAATATCTCTGAGGGCTGTGGGACGTTTGTTGTTACCCTTGGTGCCTCCGGGAATATTTTCTTCATGTATTCATTACACGCTAGTATTGAGCAATATTTCCGCCAAATATTATTTACGTTTGAAAGGGCATTGCAGTATCTAGTTGCAAACAAAGGTTGGCGTTTAGTGGCTGGCGTTCAGCGTTTCCTGCTGCTGAAATTTTTATTTCTTTTTCAATCTAAATGATTACCGGTTCCGCACTCAGAAATATATAGTGAAAGTGCATTTTTTCACTTCTTGACCTACTTTATCTCACCTACGCTCCCCATCCCCAACCTTTTTTCTTTGTAAGCAAAACCATATTAGGCCTCTGTCACTGATGATCGCTCCGCCCAGACTAAGACAAGTCCACTGGTCAAAACGGGGGCTCGACTTGCGAAATTAGACTTTCCTCCTTTACTCTTGTTCAGGGCTCGATACAGCTGGAACAATAAACAGTTGCACTTGGCTCTGATCACTCAGGGATAATATCGACGCACAATGCGCTGCAAGGAACGTGATAAAGTGGCGTTTATAGACAGCGTGCATGCAAAATGAAATAGATTGAATCAATCCATGCGCTGCAATCACAGTAACAATGCCACTTGCTGGCCAGCTCCTAAAATATAAAATAATACTAAGAATGAAATAATTCGCCGCAATAGCTTACACTTTAGTTCTATATACACTCCATCGGTGTTCCGGAAACCTCTTAACACATGTCATTCATTGCCTGGTAGTTACGGGAACAGATTTGTAGTCTTTCCTAAAGAAAGATTTTACACAGGCAAATTCATCTCTTACAGCACCTTGACGAAAGGAACAACATCAAAAACTGTGTCCTGATGTGCACCTGGGACCAAGGCTATAGACGTAACGTCCGACTCCGCCCTGCACCTAATTACACCCCATGCAAAATGCTGAAAAATAAAGTCGTAAAGGTAAATAAAATATTTCCGAAGACATTGAAATATGGATAGATTGACTGCACAAATTTAGCGTTTCACCAAGAGTCAAACGTTACGTCTGGTTCTCAGACAAGAAGCTCTCCTATCTAATTAGTTTCCATTAGCTGTTATAGCAACTTTCTGAACGATATATGCCAATGCAGATTTTTCTCAACGGTTATGGTGATAAAAGCCTGACTACTTGCGAAGCAGCTGTTTAATTTTGAGATCGAGCAGGCTATTTCAGCTCAAGCTCAAGCTATCTCTCCTTCGTATTTCCGCTCACAACTGTGTCCAGATCAGCCACAGGCCCTTCCTGAGATGTGAACAAACTAACGTCAATAACAAATGGGGTGGTAGATACATTCGTGCTATCGATAACCAGAACAGAAATGACCAAATACACTTAATCTAGTTATTGCAAAAAATATTTGCCTCCTGTGTCCACATTCATTCAGAATTAAAATATGACCACTCCACCGCTACAAAGGAGCTTTCAAGTGAATAATATATATACCAGCTTCCAACCGAAATGTGGCTATATCTTCTTCCAGCACAATCAACCCGTCATATTACCGTTTTGTTACAAATAAAACAGCCATAAATAACCCGCCAGATCTGTACATTTTAATCCAACTAGTGTGCAATATACGTATTTCTGTAACATTGGGGCAGTGTTCGAGGAAAGAGAACATATCATTGTAAGCTTACACCTACTCATATCTGCTAGTAGGTGGCAATTAGAAAGAAACATTCATGCGGATTTTCGCGAACGCCTAATATGCAGGATACCTTTTTTGAATGAGCGAAATAAGCTTTCATTCTTGTGTAGGTTGAATTCAAAGTAAAGCAGTAATGTTTGCCTTAATGCTTTCATTAAGCATATTATGGTGTAGGTAATGGCAGCCTAATTTATTTTGAACGCTTTATTTTAGGAAAATATATGTGTCGCCTCATCTGAAAGAACGATTGCTGTTAGCAATTTATAAAACAAAATTATAAACATACACCTAAGCATGCAGAGCAAAATAAGAGAGTGATTATCTGTAATAAAATGTTTACGGTAAATACCGATAAGTACTGCCGAATTAAACATTTACATGTGCTTCTCGAATGTAAAGTATCTTCTTAAACCGGCTAATATGTAGCTTTAGCGTCTGGAGTTTGTTTTTCGTGGGAGCAATACTGACTAAATAATAAATATTTGCATTTTAAATGTTGCACCATACTTCTCAAGGATGCTTATTGTTTATTTTAAAAATCGCTCTTTACAAATTACTGTGGCTTCCGCACCACATTTTTACCAATATGAGTGGACGTAAAATGAGAGAAAAACTTTAACTAGTTAGCTGCTCATCTGTTTATTACATGTAGTGATCTAGTTGGTATCGAAGCTTTATAACCGAAGATTATTATTGGCAAATTGCGATTTTAGATTATTAAAAGCGCGATTACACTCAACGGTCGTAAAAGAGTGATGAAGGTACCAAGTTACCTTCTCTAGTTCGAATGGGCGGAAGCAGCAACAGCGTGGTGCACAGCAGCGCAACAGGGGCTCGGAACCTAAACAACATTGGCGATGTAGAGGGCTGCTATAAAGGCCGCATTCTTCGAAAGCGCTGTAATTTGATGCGAGGTAAGGAAATTTCATTTAACAGCATACAAATTATATAATTTTCAAGATTGTACAAGCTAATATGCCTCTATAGTATGATTTTATTCATTTCTAGCTAAGTATAAGAGCAATTATCCTAAATTGACCTTTACCTTAGCAGTTAAAATATTTCCCTGTCTTGTGATGGTGTGGAAAGCGACGTATACCTATTGAGCCCCCGAGCTGTCATATCTCAAAGTTGATTTTTCAAAACAATGTAGGGCTACCATAATATATGTAATATAATTATGCTTTTGTAAGCTGCCACTGTTCGATTTCTTAGATTTGGGGCGGGGGGTATATTCATGAATAAATATTTCTCTCTAACCGCAGTAGACAGATTAGAGCCCAGTAACGGCAGCTGCATTCTGAAACAGGAGTTATAAGGCCTCCTTGAACTGTACAGTGTCAGTGCATGTTAAAGCACCGCAGATGGTCTAAAATCCATCGAACCCTCAACTACGACGTCCCGCATAGTTTGAGTAGCTTGACCGCTTTAAATGCAACATATGGACATTCTGGCGATGTCTTTAAGGAAATGTAATTGATGTCTCGTAAACTTGGGCATATACGGCAATACTGACATTCTCTCAAAAACCAAATGCTGAGTTTTCGCGCAATACATGTGATCATTTATCTCACGTTTTTCGTTCTTTCCAGATGTGCCTACGCGGAAAGTGCACCAGCGTTCCTAGAAAGCTCCGCAGCTTTAAGGGCGTTCGGCAGCAAAGGCTTTAGCTTTGAAGGTAGAATGCATTCATGCATTTTGGGAAGGCGAAGCATGACACCAATATTTTCTTCAATAAATCCTTGGTTGTGATCTCACATATAACACAGAGCTATATTATTCTGAAAAATATAATAGTGATTGAACATAATACCAACCATTTTCTAGCGTTGTAGCACATATGAATGTGTCGGTAAAGAAATGCATAAAATATGTCTTCAAGCATTAACTAAACCAAGGATACAGTTATCTATAGCTTCTATGTCCTCAAATGGCAATATGCTTCTGTCGCTAAAAAAATTGAGTCTAGTGTGAGGTGGTGAAGACATAGTTGAAGGCATATTTGCATTTGTGAAAATAACAGTATGGTTATTATGCCATGCTAGAAAAACATTTTTATATTTGTAATATTTGCTGCGTGAAAATTTGACAGTTTCAAATTTTCAGACCTTCCCCCCCCCCCCCCCCCTCGCCACTCACTTTCCCCCCGAGGAACAGCCAGCACGAAAGTGTCCAGCGGGGCCCTGTTTACGTAGCTGTGGCCACCGAGGTTCAAATTACACACGTGGTGTAAAGTAATCTTACATTTCGGGTGGTTTAAAAGATTTGTAAAATAATTAAAATACTCTGCGGAAATGCCAACTTGTTCCGAAAATTTAATCCGGCTGTCTTTAACGATGGCCCAGACCTGAAACATCTTCCCCGAGGCCAATATTTAATTGTTGCATGGTAAACGGTAAACAATTACGGTATTTCGAAAACGAGAAGTTCTGATTTCATTACACAATGCTGGTCAACGTATAACTAAAATATATGCAAGGTGTTTCTGTTAAGATGGCTCACTATTAAAATTAGTGAAATGCCTTCAGAACTGGAACCGCATGAATGTATTTTGGATATACGTGAGGTAACATCTAGTAGTCTTCCATTTCTTTCACTGGAAGAAACCGTTGACGTTAATTTTGTTGTAGTAAACTACCAAATTTGTAAGCGCCAAGTGGTGGTTTGACCAAGGTGATTCGCCTATCCCTCATTTTGTTTTGCGAAAAAGAGAAACATGCAATTTTTACAAATGACAGCAAGCCCGAACGCACCGTGATTCATCATCATCATCATCATCATCATCAACCTGACTATACCCACTGCAGGGCGAAGGCCTCTCCCATATTTCTCCACTTAACCCGGTTCTGTGCTAGCTGCATCCACTTGACCCGTGCGAACTTCCTAATCTCATCCGCCCACCTAACATTCTGCCGCCCCCTGCTACGCTTTCCTTCCCTCGGAATCCAGTTTGTTACCCTCAGCGACCATCGGTTATCCTCTCTTCGCACTACATGTCCTGCCCATGTCCATTTCTTCTTCTTAATGTCCACTAGAATGTCGGTAACTTCAGTTATTTCTCTGACTCACTCTGCACGCTTCCTATCTCTTAATGTTACCCCTACCGTTTTTCGTTCCATAGCCCTCTGGGTTGTCCTCAACTTAAGTAGAACTCTCTTGGTTAGCCTCCCCGTTTCAGCGCCATAGGTGATTACAGAGCCCGTATTAGCGACTGAGTGAAGGACTTTGAAATTGCGTCTTGTTTGATGCCTGACGGGAAGCATTGCATTACTGCGGACACGGAAGTAACTTCCGCGGCTGCAGCTTACGCGTCTCTAAAACGTTTTTCCGGATTCTGCTAATGCTTATGTAGTAATTAGCAACAAAGTAAAGGTGTGGTTGAAACATTTTGTGCACCTACCATCGTCTTCGTGTCCAAACGCGTTGCTCGGAATCAATAATATATAAGCTTGTTTGCAATTTCTTTCGTCACACCTACCACAATTACCTATAATAAAAGGCAGAGACAATACTTTCCACAACCGGTGAAAACAAGATCGAGGTTCAATTCCCCGAGTGTCTCCGAACGCTGGAGGGAGTCATTGTCAGGCATCACAGGGAGAACTCTGCGACATATATTCCGTTTCTGTGCCGTAAATAGATGATGAGCCAAATTGGGGCTGAAAATCGAATGCTGCAGTGGGCCCTGACTGGAATAACAATCCGGAACGCCTCCATCTTATCCCTAGGGTTTACTTTATGTTATTATATACAATCTCCTAAGTACCGCTAATAGATGTTTCTACATATCATTATAAGCTTATTTATAGAGATACCGATGATTACATGCCTGACTCACACTTATGTCACTCATGGAGGTACTGCCAGAAAATATGCAGATAACTGTGCCCCCTTACTACGAACATGTACCGAACTACCTCTGACTCTCTCCTGATTTATTATTAGCCGGAAGGTAGTGACAAAGTAACATCTCGCATCCAACATTTAGGGGGCAATGTGGCCAGTTCCAATTGGTTAGGATTAACCTTCAGGATTAATTAAAAGTATTTTTTTAAGCTACAGCATTCTGCTTTTTGTAACGAAAAATAATTAGAAAAGCATTGGGATACCTAGCACACTATATTAGTTTTCTGTTGAAAACCCCATCATAACAACGGTCAAAGGAACCGAAATATTACGCTGAGAAGTTTGGTTTATTGCGGATTTTAAATAAACCGTAGTGGCGGTAAAGCCCAATGAAGTGTTTTAGACTAATACTGCCGAGATAAGATTCGTTCGGCTGCCGCGCTCTCTGAGAAGCTTTCTGTCTTGCCTAATGTTTCACTCTCTGTAATAAGTGACCGACTCGACAACACCAATTTTGTACAGAAAGAACACACATCAGTAACGAATATTGCTTTCATAGCCGCATGGCTGCTGTAGCAATGCGAAGTCGGAGAATGTGCGCGTGGAGACAATTGAATGCTTCGCGACAAGACGAGAGGGGCTGGCGGTGTTCGGAAAATCTTTCGTTCTAACTAGTTGACTTTTTTTTTTAAATATAAGTAGCTCAACCCAAATAGACTGTCATTTTTCTTTGTTTCAAGCCCAGACTACGAAAATTGTCAGATTTGTAGACATTTGGGTATGGCTCAGCGGCGAATAAGAGCTATTATTATTTCACTTTATTTAATATATTTCCAAAGACGTAGAAGCTTTTATTGTGTAGTGAATTTTTGTTGCTCTTCTCGAAATAGGTTCTTCTCGGTGTCTTGAAGACGTGGCAAATTGCACCACCGGTGCGCCCCGTCCAAGACGGTGATCAATGACTACGAAATATGGATAACGACACTTGAGAGTTACAAAGAGATATATAGTTATATACAAAACTGAAGTTTACATACAAAACTTGGCAATATTTACAGCAAGGTTAGGCAAAATATACATGGATCTGGCTAGCTCGGCCTAGCCAAAGATGTACACATCAAGTCATAGCTCAGAACATCAGACTGGTCTCTCGGGCTTGGTTTTAAGCCCTCCGTGTCCAGCCCACATTTCCATTAGGTCCAATCGCCACGAACTTCAACATGATTGGTTCGTGGCCACGTGTGAGTGAAACCCTTTCCACACAACGAAAGAAAGAAAAACAGAAAACACAAAATGTCCCATGCTGCCCACATTCCTCTGTACACCTTGCCGCGTTCTCGCGTTGAGATCATCAAAGCAAATTAGCAGCATCATTAGCGGACCGCCGCCCTCTCGCGCCCCCGCAATTCCTAGAACTTGCAAAGTCCGTGACCTCTGGCTTAGCGGCGGCGCAAAGAAAAGACGCTCGGTCAATCGGTCCTCCCGCGGACGTCTTCCCCTTTGTTCAACGTTCCCCATCACTCTTCCACCGGAGCCGAATGTCACCCTTCTGTCTGGACATGGCGTGTCGGTGAATGGACGTTTCCACCGCGACGGCGGTGTCGTGTCGGCTCGTATGAAAAGAAAATTGCAGGTTCGCACAAAGCAGCTTAAGCTCCCCCTTTGGGGACTCGATCGCCTGTCAGCCGCCTGGTGACACTCGCCACTCTAATGGCTTCCCCTGCTTCATCCGGTGATTCGCGGCGCCTACTTGTCTCCACGCAGCTAGCATCAATTCATGCTACCAGCAAAACTACCCCGCGGCACTGAGTACATAGTTGTTAATCCGGAGGCGCCTAACGATACCTTGCATCTGTTAAACAAATTCTTAATTTACTTCACTCCATTTTCAATGGCCGCACTCTTTTCTACCCTTCTTCCATCTTTATTCTCTAATTTCCATCCCCCTGGAAAGTAGCATGTTAGCAAACAATAACACTGGCTTATATCTCTTTCATTAAAGAGTCTTCTCTCTCTCCCTCTCTTTCTTGTTTAATGTGTTTCGAGGCTCCAGGTTTATTCTCAGGAAAAAGGTAAATTCAATCAAGGTGGCATTAAAAGCTCCAGCGCACAGCCAACTCTTCTTACGACAGTTCTAAAGAGCTCCATAAAATTACAAAAGTTATTTTTAATGATTTATTTCAGGCTATGCTGCCCTCAACTTCGTAAAATATGACGGGAATATCCTAACTAAAGCCTTGGAGGTCAGAAGCACACTGGCATAGGTCTTTTTTAAATGCCGCCAAATAGCACCATGGGAAAAATGCACACGCTGTCAGTAAGATATATAGCCGTTTCTTTCCAACTGAGCGAAGCCAACTGGTGTCTTGACGTTAGAAGGCCAGCCGGCAAATCACATGTCTGGGATATTCATCACAAAAACTTGAATGGATAATTGATGGCCGAAGAGGCATTGTCTTCCGATCTGTCACTGTTCGGCCGTATCCCCTGCCAACTTACACCTGTCAGAGACATTGGCGTAAATGTTTCAGGGTGTGATAAATTAGAAAATGATTACCAGTGTATGGGCACAGAGTTTTAAGTGATTAGTTACATGTTTACTCATTTCGTAGTCGATGGATTACGACTTCAAGGCGTCATGTTTCTGGTAATAGCGTAATTTGTTTCTATACCTGTTACCAGTTATCATTACACTTTGCAGAAATGGTTACAGGGGCGAAGCCGCTGCGATGATGTGATAGCTACACATTTTTCGGCGGCATGGAGGAGCGCATGCCTGCATGGCACGTTGCGCTCCCCTAAATCTTCACTCTTGACTCTTCATGTAGATTCTGCTGGCCACTACTGCAGTTCCTTTATTTGAGTCCAACTGAGCGTGTAGTGAAAGACGACGTTAGGCGCTCCACCTTATTTTCGCCGAAGACTTTAATCGGTCAGTTACAAGTTTCACACGAGAAGCTGCCTCTGATGTTCACCGACATAATGTTTTTAGATTTTCGGTAAGGTCACCTGCAGGGCGTTTTCAGAACGCCAAGATATGAAGCGCGATGCATGATGGATAATTCTTGAGTTGGTGCCGAGGGTGGGATGCCCTAAATCAAATCAGGCTACGACAGAAGCCGTAGTGGAGTGTTCGGGAAAATTTTAACCCTCCGGTTTCTTTAGCGGACACTGACATCGCACAGCACACTGGTACCTTGCTTTCCGCTTCCAACGGCCAGCTGTGCCGCAGAAGACGTTACCGCTTTCTTGGGTTCAGAAGTCAAAAACCGTAACCTATGAAGGATGCTGCGGTTTGTAGAGGATGTAGAAATTGAAGTATTGAGGAACTACGAGCACGCGTGCAATGCGTCCATGCGGCTGAGCACTGATCTAGCCACAAGCACTTGTATGCAGAGAGGGTTCAGTGTAGCGGCTGTCTTCACGAGAGAAGGTTTCAAAACCAAGCCCAGAAATTTTAGAAAAACAAATTGTTGAAAATTAACTTAAAAGCTATTGCCAGCCGGGCTAGTTTATTGCAGTGTGAGTGAATTTGTGGATACTATGTTCTAATCAATTGTAATCGATAAATCTTCCTTAATTAATAGTTACTTTGCTTGGATTGTAACTGACCGCTGCCTTAGCTTACGTATAAAATCAATTATTATGATTTTAATTTATTGATTGTATTCTTAAACATGCACAAGACTTCTCGGTATTTGCAACTTGGCGAGTGCAATCAGCCGGATGCATGTTTTCGGTTACTGGAGGCTACTATGCTTCAAACACGAGTACCAGGCTTTTAAGGTTTTCCGATCTCAAATAACGCCTGCGCAGGCATGCTCGAGATCTTTCAGGCTGCGATATTTCGAAGGCTCGAGAACAGCCGAAAAATTGCTGACGAGATGTGGTTAATAACCCACTTGAATGTAGTCTTTCACAAAGAACGTAGTCACTATTCAATAGCATTGCCAATGCCGTAGACGCCGAGGACATGGTGCAACAGTACTTTAGTTGACACTATGAGGCTTCCATAAGAATTATGAATTTTTTCATGGTCGTCTCTCTCGTCAACATCGAGAGGGGGCTAGCATGAGTCGGGAGGACCTTGCCCGTTTTCGGGTCGGGTTCATGCGGTGCCTTAGACGTACCGGGGAGAGAGGGCGATGTGCGCGCAGGTTGAAAACGCCAGCAGCGAGTTAGGCTATACGTAAACGAGTAAACCGCACGTGCTCCCACCAAGACGGAGTGCATGGATGAGCTCCTGCGAACATTCAGCCAAAACGGTGAACTTCACCCAGGTGCCCGTGCATGGGCCTTCCTAGGTGCCGCGCTGCTAGACCCGTCGCTGTCGCCAAAAAGATGCGGAGGACCGCTTGCACGCCCCATTGCCACCCCGCAGCTACATGAACTCCGAAATCATAGCGATGGCTCTTGATTCTGCGGCTCCGATTCCCCATACGCCATCGATTGCGCATCTCAACTGGTATCAATTGAGTCAGCAATGGGAAATTGCTGTCCCGCTCAAAATGTGTGGTTGGACAGTTGTCGACCCCACAAGCAAGGTGCCAAAAACGCCCCAATCAAAGTACGAGCTACATTCGATCGCAGTACAGTTGCACCCACGCTTCTCTGTAAAGTGTCCAAACAATGCAATATTCTTTAGACAAAAAAGGACGCTTCCTGCCTGTCCTTCTGCGCTCGCAACGAGCTCTCTATTTCAACCTTGAACTGCGCATCATTTTCCTGCGAAACCAATCTCTCCTAATTACCTAGGTCTTGAAATCACTTCAACAAACTTGAGCAACAAGTATATCTCGATCGCATTTACGCCTTGGCGCTGCTGCGGGATTCCTTCAAGAAAGGATTCATGGCATCGAATCAGGCCAATTCAAACAAGAACAGATGAGTGACTTGGAACCTTAAAGGGCAGAAATGCTTTCCGCTCGAATGATGGGCCTATAGACAGTACTGGTCACCCTGGCATGCTCTCGGCTCCCATACACGCTCTACTTCAGAAGCATCCTTTCGATGCTCTCTCACCACCCCAAGCACCACGATGCAGCCGTTGCTTACAGTATGGTCCCCGCATGATCCAGTGCCCTCTAACACAACTTCGCTGCACGTAGTGTATTATAATGATCGCATTGCCAGACCTCCCAATCCTCTGCCAGTCATGGTATGGTTCCCTCAGCGCCACAGTGGCCATGCCACCAGTCGCGTGAGCTGCGCTGTTCTAAATTAAAACGAAAATAGAAACATCGTTTTATTTTTTAGTCACGTAATAGTGTTCTGAGCATGGCGTTTTGACAAGTTAGTGTTGCTGTGTCTAAATTACAAAATGTAAATTTGCTGTGTTAATCAAGCGGTCATGCTTCCAGACCAAATATGGCATGTGTGCTGAAGCACTCGCTGCACACGGTACATCGCGCCTCCTTTTTTCGATAGTTCATGGCACTTGCTTCTCGGCAAAGACCATGCGCAGTCATTCAAGCAAATAAACCGCTCCTACATGAATGTGGAAATCACCCCAACGCCACTCCACTCGACATCAATGTCACCCGCAATCATCTCTCAAAGACCTCGCAGGCGTTGAAGGCTTCCACCATTTCGCCATCGCTCATAAATCACCCAAACACTCACCGGGTCCCCGCGCGCTGCGAAAGCAAACCTCGCCCAACAACGCCCACACAACCTCCAAGCCTTGTTCTCCACCTCATTTCCCTGACACTCTGTGCTATCTTATGCTGAGCCAGCAAAATGTAGCTGAGCTGCAGTGGAGCGTCGAACCTCGTTTTCCTAACATCAACGCTTGAAAACCCGCGCGAACACGTTCAGACGCGTGAAAAACCCAAACACATGAGTCACAGGTCTTGAATCGCTAGTCACCAACCTCACCACCATCGTTAAGCTTTTGTCGCCTAGACTGAAACCATGAATAGTACGTTTCCACAATTGTGAAAGTACAGGCCGAACTAGGAGAAGTCCGGACACCACCCGCAAAGAACATCTGCATATTATTTCCCACCAAACAATATGCGGTAGCCATGTCCGAACATGACAATGCACACTGATGAAAACCACAAAATTATGTAGTGGAACAACCAAAATCTGAAAACCAATAAAACCCCTCTTCTTCATTATCGCCATGCACTAACATACCTTCCTCAATTCATTGTACCAGAGAGGTGACAATCCCTGAACATGCTCGGCTAACGACTAATAAATTCACGTACTTTAGCTCCTCTTGTCTATACGTGTATCTGATGAGATCCTAAATTCGAACAGATTTAGGTACCAAAATCCTTGAGTTCCAACATTTCGCTGTCACATAATAACTAACATCACTTCCCATTTCCCTTTATCTTCTTAGCATTTACAAACCGCCGACATATCACTTTTTGGAATAACAGCGCGAAGGACGACGACGAAGATCAGAAGAACACAAACACAGCGCTGACTGACAACTGATTTTATTTCCAGAAGTTGGCAAGCATATATACATGGCTTGGAGCGCGACAGAAAAACAGATAAAACAGATGCAATGCGCATGCCGAAACAAAAGCCAATTATCTCTTTTTACGCATTGTCAGGAACGCAAGCTCTTTGTCCGATAACGCAAGGAAAGGAGTGCTAATGCATCGGTCCCCAAGCTCCAAAATTCTTTCGGCTTCAATAATTTCTCTTGTGGTGCGGTCTTTATTTTTCTTGTAGGATTTGCATTTATCAAAAAGGGGTTTACATTCTGTTTTACGTTGCTTAGTGCACGTGAGGCAGTGAAGAGGCAGGTTACGGTCCTTGGAATTTTCCACATCCTTTTTATGTTCTCTTAATCTTTCATTGAGGCATCGCCCCGTTTGCCCTACATAAACTTTCCTATATGACAGAGATCACACATGATCTTGAGATCAGAATGGCAAAGACTAGCTCGCCTGCACAGAACGTCGCTCTCTGTCCAGTTATACAGTTACCTGGAACCAGCAACCGCAGAGCGTCGACTACGAGAGTTCATGCTCACCGCGGACCGCACAGCGGAACTCTTGTGGCAAAAGACCTTGACGTGCCTGAGGAGACGCCAACCGCAAAAGACTCGTACTGCGTGTGGGCAGGTCCACAACCCTGAAAACCTGCCGCTTCCTAAGGACGTCGCTGAGGTTCTGGCCCTTGGTCCGAAATTCGCTGTTCAGCCCAAGAAAACAGCGCCGGAGCTCCTGTCACTTGTTAAACAGGTTTCAAGTAAAGTTCCGGAAGAAGAAAAGGAGCTATGTATATCTCAAGGCGTCGACGTTGTGGCCAAGTGTAAGCCTGGAATGTCACGACCCCTGTTCGACGTGTCGTGGACTTTCTCAAGGAACATTCCTTATGTGTTATACCCGCTGACCAAGAGGGTGGGGTCACTGATTTATCTTTTGGTTTGTTTAACTCCAAAGCGGATGACGCCATTTCGAAAGTTTTTCAACTCCATGATGATATTAACTTGTCCAAGCTTAAAGCTAGAGCAAAGAAACTATGTGACAGATTGAACCTGCAACAACTGGTAAAGTCTATTGACAATAGCAGCAAAAGCCATTTAGATTTGTTCTTCTGCGCAAAAACTCACAAGCCTGAATACCCTTTGCGTGGTATCATCTCAGAAAATGGATCCTGGCAGAAATCAATAGCCCATTTTTTGCAAGCTAAACTGGCCCTTTTGCGGGTAAATGACCCTTTCCTGGTGAAGAAGTCCGAAGATATTGTTAACTTTCTGAACGCCTGTCATAAGAACCATCTCAGTGCAATGTCAATTGACATCAAGGATTTGTACTACTCTCTGCCTCAAGATAAGCTGTTAGAATGTGTGGAGGAATGTATCGATGAACTTGGAGTGGCGGCCTTTCAAAATTCCGCAGGAATAAACGCTAGTGGATTTTTAGAACTTTTAACTTTTTATCTTAATTCAACTCTTGCTAAATGGAAAGACAATTTTTACCTTCAAAAACGGCATATGTATTGGCTCATGCATAGCTCTAATTCTTAGCGACTTACTATTAGCTAAATATGACCGGCTACTGCAAGACAGTCTAGAGGGATCAATTGTGTTTAAAGTTTTTAGATTTGTAGACGACTTTTTACTGGTTTTAGACATCAGCTCTGAATATTATGAGCATGATGTTTTTAATACACTCACCATTTTTAGTAAGTGTCTTAATCCATTAACTTTGACTCACGAACTTCCAGAAGGTGGGGTAATTTGGTTTTTAGACTTAAAAATTATATTTTCTGATAATCATGTGTGTTGGGCGTATGAACCCCGTTCTAAGAAGCCACTACTGCAGGTTCATTCGGCTCATTCTAAGCTGGTAAAAAGAGCCGTACTTACCTCTTGTTTTAAGAATGCCCTAAAAAAATCCTGTGCGCACCTCACTGACTTTAGTTTCGCCCAGAAATCATCTAGATTAGCGGCCGTTGGCTACCCGATCCATGTGCTGGTTTCCGTTGCTGAAGGCTTGCTAAGGCAGGAACAGAAAAACAAAAATAACCAACAGCCTGATGACTTGAACAAGCAGAAAAAGACAGTTGTAATCCCGTACATTCATACCTAGCGCATAATCTAAAAAAGATCGCACAATGTTCTCAGGTACGAGTAGCCTTCTCAGCTCCGTGTAAGCTGTCAATGCTCAGTCGCGTCAGTCATCCTGTACCGAGCCAACTGGTGCTTGCAAAACTAAACATAAGAACAGATGTGTTGAATGTACTGAGGAACTAGTTTACGAGATTCCTCTGTCATGTGGGAAAGTTTATGTAGGGCAAACGGGGCGATGCCTTAATGAAAGATTAAGAGAACATAAAATACATGTGGAAAATCCCAAGGACCGTAACCTGCCTCTTCACTGCCTCACATGCACTAAGCAACGTAAAACAGAATGTAAACCCCTTTTCGATAAATGCAAATCTTACCAAAAAATAAAGACCGCACCACAAGAGAAATTATTGAAGCCGAAAGAAGTTTGGAGCTTGGGGACCGATGCGTTAGCACTCCTTCCCTTGCGTTATCGGACAAAGAGCTTGCGTTCCTGGCAATTCGTAAAAAGAGATACTTGGCTTTGGTTTCGGCGTGCGCATTGCATCTGTTTTATCTGTTTTCCTGTCGCGCTTCAAGCCATGTATATATGCTTGCCAACTTCTGGAAATAAAATCAGTTGTCAGTCAGCGCTGTGTTTGTGTCCTTCTGATCTTCGTCCTCGTCCTTCGCGCTGTTATTCCAAAATGTATTACCAACTAGCCGGCACCTCAACGCTTGTTAACATCATTAGCACTTTTCTGGCGCCCTCCGTTCTGCGACCTCTTACCCGCAGCAAGGCTCCAAATCTCTCAGCACTTACTGAGGAGGCTCACGCACACTCAACACAGGGTGCAAACACAACTGCAACGCAATCACATTTCCCTTCCACATACCTAAGCGGGCGAGCACTAAGACCGCACTCTTTTGCACTCCTCATCCTTCTCTCTCGTTTGGCAAACTACATACCACTTGGCAAGTCACTGAGAGTACATTACTAATTGATCACTTCGCAATTCATACACTTGATTTTCCGAGTCCCAAAGGCGTATTCTACCTTCTCATACAAATTGGAGGCTGCAGGCATTCCATTGAAAGATGGTGGCCTTATTTCGGATGGCTTGCACGCTGGGTGGAACAGACGACTGATTGTCTGCTACCGCCATTGCGCGAGGAGAGGAGATATGAAGTCAAGAATTGTAAGGATGGCTTTTGCCACCGGCGAGGAGAGTGGTATAAGAAAAGCACGAACAGCCTCAACAAGTGAGCACAGTTGGGAACTAGAAATGTCAGAGTTTCTGCGAATAGAGGTTTCGCATGAGCGGTTCCCTCTATTCGCTTTCTCTGTAATTGCTATATCAGAAGCTCGGCTTAAAACTGCAATCCGTCTCTCAGGCTTCACAATACTGCAGTCAACAACTGGTACAGACCAGTTGTGTGAAAATTTTGAACATTTGGTAACCGCCTGTCAACGGTTTACTGCACATCGCAGGACACTGCGCAATAATTTAAGATTACCAAAACAAACAACCTTACGCCTTGAACATGTCCTGGGTCCTTGGTGCTACGGATCGTCTGCTGCCCGAGCTACCAAGGCCTTACTAACTTTTCTGAAGGACACAGGGTTGATTAATACCCTTTAAAACTCATCTGTGTATGATTATGTGCGTGTGAAAGTTAACTTTTCTTAAGGACACAGGGTTGATCAATACCCTTTAAAACTCATCTGTGTGTGCTTATGCGCGTGTGAAAGTGTGCGACACCGATTCTCTTTTTTTCTCATTTATTTCCCCTTCCGCTCCCACACTCTGTCACCCTCATCCCTCAACCCTCATCAGGAGTAGCATGCTAGGCTTACCACCAGGCAGACATCTCCTGTTGCCATTAAAATATCTCTCTCTCTCTCATACAAATTGGAACAACTTTCGATTCAACCTTGAAGCCGGGACCTATGACCAGCTTACACTGAATGCGTCCATTCTCTTCAGAGCACGCAAAAGAAAGTTTCAAAAACTAAATACTCCACCGCCCCAATAGCTCACACTGATCCGTTCGTTCTCAAGTTGTGGAAGAATCCGAAGCCACTAATTAGTTCCGTCCGGCATCAAACCCAGGACGCACGACTCCAACTGAGCCTTAACTCTATTTGATAAGATATTACACTCTGCTCCTCTGTAGACACTACCCACTCGGACAAATTTTAAGGGACATTGGCAGCTAATGACATCAAAAGGCAACTTCGAATCTTCATTCTCTATTAGGTCCTTAGCCTCGCATTGCTTCCACAGTTTACAATGCCCTGCACATCACTCGTGAGGTCACCAAACCACTAATTGATATCTACATGTCCCACTCCTACACGATGCATACCGGATGCACACCGGAACTTCGTACTTGGAAATAGACTCTGCCTTCACGCCTCCAGAAGTTGACGCCGCTTTTGCTCAGAGCACAGCCAACGATTCCGCTGGGGAGGACACAATAGAACAAACTTCTCAGGATCTTTCCCGAATCTGTTAAACAATTCGTACTCAATTCCAGGAAAAAACATTGGACCGAAGAAACTCTTCCTTCGGAGTGGAAATCTCTGGTCACTGTTATGTCCAAACAAGGCAGCCTCCCTTCACATTTTATTCTACGGCCTATTTCGCTCGCTTACGCATGGGAAAAATGTTTGAATGTATGGCTCTCACACAGTTACTCGCTTTTCGTCATCAAACGTTTGCTTCCTTCCCTTTTTGGTTTCATCTTCCGTATTGCTCATCAGGAACTTTACCTCATGTTGCGACATACTTTTTTCATTTACCTTCCTCCCATATGTATCCTTTGGTCTCTTTGAGCGACCACATTGCTTTTGGTTGCATCTGTCATGACCTCCGCGTTTATCTGCGTACTTTCCCCATCATTGCAAAGGCTCATTTCGCATATATTCTACTCTCACCCCTTCCCCGCCTTTCGATCTAACCCGAGGCACTGCGGAAAGAGCTCTACTGTCTCTGTCCCTATTCAATCATGACATGTGCGGCCTATCATAGCAACCCTTGAGTATACCCAGCCTGTACTATATTTTATGCTAACGACATCCTTCTGGTGCACATCAGGCTCACATGCCGAGATCGAGACCGCACTGCTGCAAGGTCTCAATATTATTTTCACATTTTTTTCAAGGCTGGCCTGAGCCCCACAGCAGAGAAGCGTAAGCTCCCCTTTCATACCCACTCCAAATATACACGCACACACAGCAACCTTTTTTTTCTTTGAAGTCACAACCAATGTCCGCAGACCCAATCTGTCGTGTTTAGGCATACTATTTTATTCGTGCATAAATGTGCTGGCTCTCCACCAAGCTCTTTCGACCTATTGCATTGTCACTCACCTTGCCTGCCGTAGTCAGACAGCACTGCGGCATCAATCAGGCTCAGGTTTGGCATCTTGTGCAAGCTATCGCGCTCAATAAAATCATTTATGTTCGATATCTCCGTCTAACGTAAACCCAGATAGACAAATTGTGATCTGCTCTACGCACCCTCCACAAAGCGGTTCCCCAAATCCCAATGCAAACCTCTACACAGTTGCGATTTCGGTTTATTTCTTCCTATTCGGTACCTCTTTATTCTCCGGCATGATCATCAACTTGCTCTCCGATCCCTTCAGACGGCAAGCCACGTTAGATCCTTTCCCACGCTCAAATCAATGCCATTCCCACTGATCTTCAGGTCGTTTGACACACAACTCGAATCTTCGTATCGCACGATTTCCTCGCAATATGTTTCAAATCCTTCACTCTGGACACAGGCAGACTCAAACTGCCTCACACATGCCACCCCTTTATTGCCATCCTGTTGCATACACCTACGCCTCAATAGGCATATAGCTAGGTGTTGAAACTCATATCATACATACCTATTTTCCCCTGACCCTCCCTATTGTACCAGTGGTCCATACTTTGACCACTATGCAAAATTAACTTTGAGATACCTGATGTACGTGCCTTCGAGAAATTCACTCATCTTTGGAGACAACAATAAGACAACAATATGTCCAACACAACGATACACTACTCACAAGCTGTCCTTGGTGCCTTTCAAAAAACAGCCATACCCCCGAATTACTGTGACGCTTTTTGAGTGAAACCACGTGCAATCACAATAAGGTTGATATCTGGTAATTCATGGATTGCTGAAAACGCACTGTGCAATCGACTAAAACAGCCCATCGTTTTGGGACGAGGGTCGTCTGATCGGATAAGCCATATCGCAGTCCTACCGAGAATTCAGGCATGAGGCCTCCCATCTCCTTGGCCCACCCCGTCTCTGTTTCTCAGGCACGTAACTTTCGTAAAATTTTAACCAACCTACCCACGGTGAATGCAGTAAAACAAAAATAATAATAATAGTATGCGGAACGTAGTGATGCTCTTCATCACCGTTTTGTTTGTGCTATGATACCGGGCGATGCAGAATAATTGATGGTGCGTTTCTAAAGCCATTTCTTGGTTGCCGTATTCGTCGTCGTAGTTGTCGCGACGCACACATTTTTTTTTTTCCGTTTTCCCTGTTGTGTGTACTGGCACCGTATATCCCACGGGGGCCTTTAGTGGTGTGACTACGGCTAAATGCGGCACGAGCTGCCGGTTTCAAACCTCGCATGAGTCTCGCTTGCTAATCGCCTTTCTTTCCACTCAGTGTGTAAAATGGGGCGTGCAGCTCAAACATGCGTTCGTACCGCTACATGTAGGTTCCAAATCAAGAGCAATTGAAACGTGTGTCACAAGTGAAACACGTACGTCTTGTTTCCAGCCGTCATTCTGCGGAGGATGGGCCTGGCGTGAATACATCAAAGCTTTGGGAGGCTTCCAACACGTCGTGGGCGCCATCCATTGCACTCTCTTCAAGATCCTAGTGCTGGGCTGCATCTGAGAGCGTGCACAAACCAACTGATCGTCTTCGCATTAGTGCTTCAGTGATTTTGCGCTGTTCAAACAGCGCTTGTTCTGCTATCTCAGGTAGCAGCTCGCAAGTAGCCCGTTGTTGGTTGGATGTTTATACGTCCCCGCTGCTTTTGGTGTCAACGCTGCGTGCTTATTGTAAGGAGCCCTTCACAGCGTCACCAGAAGTGAGACTAGCTGCAGATTGTTTTGATTGCTCATGTGTGCTTGGTGTCAGCACTATCTGTTCAGTGTGTGCAAATTGGATGTTGACAGTGCCGCTAGAGAAGTGAGACCCGTTGCACCTGTGCAGTTGGTGTCAGCCTTGTCAGCTTTGTGTGGTGCCGAAACATTCAGTGTCAACACATGTGAAGCGGCAGCTGCCAATGTTGGACTTCTAACATATCTAACAGACCTTAAAGGTTGGTGTATCAGGCTCCAGCATATTTAAGCGCTCACTTTTGTAGAGACAATTGGTGGAGTCCTGACCGGTCTGCTTTTAAAGTTTGATTCACAAGACTGCAGATGTTTAAGAAGTGTTTATGCAATTAAAAAGGCAATTGCATTCATTTATAGCAAAGTATCAATACACTGTTTAAAATGTGTACTGCATTTGCAACTTTTGGAACCCTTTCATTATCCCACAGAGTTCACATACTCATACTCCTGTATCCAATGTGAGCAATGTGTTTTGAATACTGATGCTACCTGTTGCTGCAAGCAGGTACGTTATGTGTTTGCCAAGAATGTGAGAGATGTTTTCAACTCCCTTGAATATTCTGTCCCCTGTCTCGAAAACATTTTTTCAGGCTGCATTGCCACGATAAAAATGTGCTGTAGCAAAATCCAGCTCTGAACCATGGCTTGTCCTTTATGCATTATTTATTTATGTATTATGTTACTGTCAAAGCTACTGTGGCAATCAGCAAAAGACGCTAAAGACGCAGGCACAAAAGGTAAACTTATTCGTGACAAACTGACAGTAAATGGTGTAGCCTATACCTGGAACATGGAAACTAACAGTCGTGATAAGCTGAGCAGCACTCGCGGCAGCTCATGCGATAAAGACCATTGACAAATATTCAATAAGGAACTCAATCTGTTAAATGTTAATGCCCGCAGTATTGTTAATAAGCCTGAACTATTCGAATTTTTGTCAGTGTTGCACGAACCGCACTTAATTGCAGGCACAGAAACTTGGTTGCACGACGACGTACAGAACGCTGAAAACCGTCTCATCTTTATTTGCCGTTGGCTGAGGCTTTTTCAGATAGTAGCATCACAATATTTTACATGACAAACTACAATCCTTCAACATTCAACCCTTCAAGGCTCATGATCTTTTTAAATTGCTTAGTTTTTCTTTAGGTTATTGAGCAGGCTGAGTGCATGGAAACAATGTGCACAACAGGCTATTTTCCTAAGATTCTGTGTCACGATATAATAATTGTTTGTACACATTTCCTTATAGTTGTGCTATGCCGCACTTCACTTCCAAATGGTCATCATTGAAATATTTGTGTGAATCACAAAAGGCCAACAATTGAGTGTAATGATTGCAATATGCCAAGTTTGAAAGCATTTTGTTCCAACACATTGCTGCTTACAAAAATTAAAATATTTCAGCAGAGAAATAGCTCGATTGTGGTACAGCAGAACCAAATTGCATACTGTTTGTCACGTCAGCTCTATAAGTGCAGTATCGTCACTTGTCTAGCATCTTAATACTTGCTCTTGCTGTTAAGTGAAAGCCTCCAACAAAGCCTCCAGGCATGAGGTTTTCAGTGGTTTTCAGCCTCCAGGCAGAGGTTTTCAATAGCTTTAATGATTACAGCAGACAAAGTAGGTCACAGTCACAACACCCCGCACCAATAAATGGTTGTTGACGTATTTATGCACTCTCCTACGTACCTGATTTCATTAGGGATGTTAAATACCATTAATGAAAGTATGTTCTTTGTCCTTGCTAATATCCGAACACTGTGATTCTTTAACTGCATGTGCACTAGCAGCTCATATTGACAATGGTTAACCTATTATTTGAAAGTAGATGGGATGCTGCTATTTTAATGCGGTGTTTGGCTGGGTTTAAACGAAACTTCAGGGAAAAAAAAAAGGGGGGGGGGGGGAACATGCCCACCAATATGGGACACAGAGAAATACCGTAAAGCAGTCTTTTAGGCCTCCTCCTTTTTATTCTCTACATTAATGATCTTGTTTTATAGATTCATCTGCAAAACACATTATTTACGCTGATGATACAAGTCTCTTTTTCTCTGTCACTCAGGCATAGAGCTATTCAGTCGGGCTAACATAACTTTGGAAAAAAACTGAACACTTGGCGTGTCAAAACAGTCTAAAACTCATTGACAATAAAACAAACGCAGTTCTCTTCCATCCCAGAAATAAAGCAATCGAGCTTTATCAATACACTCAGTAGCACTAAAATAGAAATTGCTCACCCTGTGAAAACGTTAGGCGTGTACTTCTCAGGGCACATGACATGGGATGTTCACATAGAATATTTAGTCAACAAACTACCACACACAATAGGTTCTCTACGCCGACATTTCCCAGTATTTCCACTTACCTATAACATTATGCTTTATAATTCACTCTTTTCGTCAGTTCTGAACTACTCCTTGCTAGTATGGGCAACAACAAATGCAGAAAAACGTACAACAAGAAATATTGCTAAAGCCTCTTACCTCGAACATACAGGACCAATGTTTAAGCAGCTAAAAATGGGTAAAGTAACATCTTTGTATACATACAGGCTTTTGTGATTATATGAACAAGACATCAATAAAAAGGACAACACACTAACACTCATAGCAGCGCTTCAAGACAGCAAACACATACGACACCCGTAACCCGGAGCATTGGCACATTACAGCATGCCGGACGAACTATGTCAAGCAGATGCTTCGCTTCGGGCTTGCTACCATATTAAATCAATAATTTCCTTATAGTGGTCAAGATTTCTCTCCTCCTCCCATTAAATTAATCCGTAAAATGTTTCTATGAGAACATATTTTTAAATAAGTGTTCTATCTCGCAGCATGTCTCTATATTTTCATGTATTTTTCCTAATTTACCTTGTGATTTTTGTAATCTAATTATTTCTCCATTCATGATTTATTCATTGTGTAAGCGTGACTTCTCTGCTGTTAAATGCCATCACATACAGGGGCCGCCGCCCCGTCAAGCTGCTCTTCGAAGCAGCTTTTTAGCGGCTGCTCCTTTCCTTGTACTAAAGGAAAAATAAAGTATATTATTATTATTATTATTATTATTATTATTATTATTATTATTATTATTATTATTATTATTATTATTATTATTATTATTAAATTGCTGTCTTGTATTTCACAATGTTATGCATAGTACACTGAATCTTTCAAGAGGTACTTGTGTAACATTTAGAATATTACAATGCAATTTTTATTAAATACATTAAATATTAAATAAAATTACATAAACATGCAACAATCCTATTCAGTGGTCGTTGTTTGGAAATGCTGACAGATATTAAGACTCTTTGGGGGGGGGGGGGGGGGTTCACTGATTTCAGTCTACTGCATGTTTCCTTTTTTCAGCCATTCTATGAACATCTTTGCCCATGTCATTGTGAAAGTGCATGCAAAATGTTTTCAGCCAGCAGCAAGAGGCTCATGCTAGTTGGTCACTGTCTAATAAGGCCAGTGCCCAGCAAGCATTTGCATGCCTGTTGCTTATGAGTTTTTTTTCCAGAATAATTTTTCTCAGTAATTTCCTCTTGCAAAATAAACTGTTTCCTTCGTTAGTTGCCTTGTTTTCAGCCTCAATAATTTCTCATTACCAAGCCTTTCTGTTGTTCCTAGGCCCTAAATTACATCATTCACATCACAGCTTGCAGCTCGGCGGCCTATAGGTACTCATGTTGTCTGAGCACAACGCAGTGGTCCAGTTTATGGAACTTGACTGTTAGATTTGGAGAACCCTACTTCGATTCTGCCTTGGTGTCTGCGTTTAGATGGTGACTAAACACAAAGCTGGCCGTGCACTGGGCAATCTCAGTGTATGTTAAAAAAGGCGCAGTAAGCTTGTGCACATCCAGACTATGACATGCTTAAAACTTGACATCCTAAATCCTGTAAACAAAAAAAATCATGTTCTCAAAACGTATTTGCAGAGGATGTACAGACAGCACTAAATGGGTGCTTGAATGAAGACATAGTCGATTTGTTAATTTTCAGTAGGTGAGCGGCAGACCGGTCACCAGGAAGTGTCTGTCATATCAGAACAGGTGAAAGGAAAAATGATAGTGGTATTGATTATTAGAGGTTATGACTTGTGATGACCCACATGTGTACCGACGACCTGTAATTGCAATTGATTAGAAATTGTAAGAATGGGGGGTTTATTCAGTAGACCAACAGGACTTGATCGGCAGGACTGAGCAGATCAGCGGCGAACACAGCGGCAGCGAACACAGTCAGATCCAGCACGCGCAGTGATCACGATGCCACTGACTGGCATGTTCCTTGTGCACTTCTTCCTCTTCACAATTACCCGCGGGACGAAGAGGAGACATCCTGGCTACTTACGGCGTGAGCAAGACAGCAGGGTCGTAATAGGGTTTGAGGCGCTGGACGTGAACAATCTCGCGTCCGCGCCGGCGTAGATCGTGGGACGGCGTAACAGGTTCCGCCACGTAATTAACCGGAGAGGTGCGCTCCAGAACACGGTATGGGCCATGGTATTTAGCCAGAAATTTTGAAGATAGTCCAGGGGCGCTGGAAGGTATCCATAGCCACACAAGAGTGCCAGACGAGAAGTGCGGTGACGAGTGTTGGCTCTCATGGTTGGATATATGGCGGTACTGGGTGTTAGCCGTGAATGCGCGGGCGATTTGTCGACAGTCTTCCGCATGCTGGGCTGCTTGAGACGCAGGTGTATACTCTGATATGTCTGGCTGATACGGGAGTATGGTGTCGATTGTAGCAGAGGGGTGACGGCCGTAGAGGAGAAAAAAATGAGAGAAGCCAGTAGTACACTGCGTTGCGGTATTGTATGCGTACTTGAGATACGGAAGGACGAGGTCCCAGTTTGAGTGGTTGGAGGAGACGTACATAGAGAGCATGTCGCCAGGTGTACGACTGAAACGCTCAGTGAGGCCATTAGTCTGGGGATGATAGGCAGAGGTGGTTCTATGAATAATGTTGCACTTGGTGAGCAAGGTTTTCACGACACTCAAGAAAACGCGTCCTCGGTCGCTGAGCAGCTCTCGAGGTGCGCCATGGCGAAGAACAAATCGCTGCAAAATGAAGGAGCTACTTCTGACGCTGTGGCAGATGGAAGTGCGGCGGTTTCTGCATACCTCGTCAGATGATCAATGGCTACGATAGCCCAGCGGTTGCCGGCCGCAGTGTAGGGAAGCGGCCCGTACAAATCAATGCCGACGCGGTCGAAAGGACCTGGTTGGCTGGGTAACGGCAGCAACTCTCCAGCAGAACGTTGAGGAGATGGCTTGTGACGTTGACAGGTGAGGCATGAGCGAACGTACTTGAGTACAAAGGTGTACATACCCCGCCAGAAGTAACGCAGCCGGAGACGAGTGTATGTATTGAAGACGCCCGCGTGACCGGATTGTGGGTCAGCGTGGAAATAGTCGCAAATTTGCGAATGTAGCTGCCGGGGGATAACTAGCAACCACTTGCGGCCATCCGCGCAGTAGTTGCGGCGGTAAAGGAGGTTATCACGAATGGCGAAGTGGGAAGTATGGCGGCGGAGAGCACGCGATGGAGAAGCAGCTGTAGGATTGGAGATAAAATAGAGGATAGAGTTTATCCAAGGATCTTGCCGTTGCGCTGACGGCATGTCATTGATGTGAAGCGACGGCGGGAAATCGTCGGAAGGGGAAAGGCTCGCGACCTCAGCTGTAAGGGGGCAGCGGGAAAGTGCATCGGCGTCGTGATGTTTGCGGCCAGAGCGGCAAACAACGCGGATATCATATTCCTGAAGGCGAAGAGCCCATCTTGCCAGTCTGCCGGACGGGTCTTTCTGTGAGGAAAGCCAGCAAAGCGCATGGTTGTCCGTCACTGCGTCAAAAGGGCGACCATACAGGTAAGGGCGGAATTTAATAAGAGCCCAAATAATCGCTAAGCATTCTTTTTCAGTGACAGAGTAATTGGATTCAGCCTTTGTCAGTGTACGGCTAGCATAGGCGACCACGTATTCAGTATGACCTGCTTTGCGCTGAGCGAGCACAGCACCGAGACCAATACCACTGGCGTCTGTGTGGACCTCAGTAGGCGCTGTGGGGTCGAAGTGACGTAGGACAGGCGGTGCCGCGAGGATGTGTCGTAAAGCATTGAAGGCATCGTCGCACGCTGGTGACCACGACGAAAGGTCGGAACTGCCGGACAGAAGTTCTGTCAAGGGAGCAGCAATGGAAGCAAAATTCCTAATAAAGCGGCGAAAGTAACAGCACAGCCCGAGGAAGCTACGTAGATCTTTGATGGAAGTCAGTTTGTGAAAGGCTGCTACGGCAAGAAGTTTGGCAGGGTCTGGAGATACACCTACTTTGGAAACAACGTGGCCGAGAATGGTGAGCTGGCGGGCACCAAAACGACATTTTTTTCAAATTCAGCTGCAGTCCGGCATCAGATAGGCAGGTCAAAACGTGCTTCAGACGGTAGAGGTGTGTGTCAAAGTCACGAGAAAAGACGACATTGTCATCGAGGTAGCACAGGCATGTCTTCCACTTTAGGCCACGCAAAATGGTGTCCATCATCCGCTCAAATGTTGCCGGACCATTACAAAGGCCAAACGGCATAACTGTGAACTCGTACAAGCCGTCGGGAGTTACAAAGGCGGTTTTGGGGCGATCAGCCGCTTCCAAGGGGTCTTGCCAGTGCCCGGAACGTAAATCTAGGGAAGAAAAGAGTTCGGCGCCTTGCAAACAATTGAGAGCGTCGTCGATGCGTGGGAGAGGATAGACGTCCTTTCGCGTAATCTTATTAAGGCGGCGATAATCGACACAGAAGCGGATAGAACCATCTTTCTTTTTTACAAGGACGACAGGTGAGGCCCAAGGGCTGCTTGAGGGCTGAATCACGCCATTCTGGATCATTAGGTCGACTTGCTCTTCAATAGCCTGGCGTTCGGTTGCAGACACACGATAGGGGCGCTGTCGTAGTGGTGCGTGGGTGCCGGTGTCGATGCGATGAGTGACTGTAGAAGTTTGACCTAAAGAACTTTGATGAGAGTCGAAGGAGGAGCGAAATTGATGTAGTAGGTTCAAAAGCTGAGTGCGCTGCTCTGGGGGAAGATCGGCATCGATGGAACGGAGGAACAAGTCTGTAGAGGGGGAGCGGGCGCAGGTGAAGGTGGGCTGAGCGCAGTCACGGCACAGTGCGGCGCGTCGTCAGGTTCCTCAGAGATCAGAAGGGATGCGATTGGCTGGATACTTCCGAGGCATTCGCCATGGCGCAAAGCAGTTGGGAAGTTAAATGGGTCAGAGACCCATAACATGGAAAGGCCAGCAGAAATAGCGAGCACTCCGTAGGGCAATGGAAGACACTTGCGGCACAGGAAAGTATGGGCTGGTGTGAAGAGAACGGTGTCATCGCTAATAGATGCACAAGCGACACGAACAAGCACTGAAGAGCAGAGAGGAAGGTCGATATCTTCGGCGACGAGGGCTTTAGCACTGAAATTTGATTGATCAGCGTCTGGTAAGGCATCGGGCATAGTCGAGAACCCCACTTCAGCTCGAGCACAATCAATAATAGCAGCATGGCGCGACAAGAAATCCCTTGCCTAAAATTACAGCGTGCGGGCAACTTCGCAGCACGACGAACTCAATCGTATAATGGGAATTCTGGACAACTACTCGAGCGGTGCACGCTGCTAAAGGCTTGATATGCTGAGCGCTGGCCGTTCGCAACGAAAGTCCTGCAATTGGCGTCTTCACTTTCCTTAAAGTACGACATAGTTTTGCGTCCGTTACCGAAATCGCAGCACCAGTGTCAATTAGAGCCATGACAGCAACACCCTCGACGAAAACTTCAATTAGGTTTGTCGGCGACCGATGAGGACTTGGGAAGTTCGACTGGGTCGCAGTTCTCACCTCAGGAACTGCGGCCTCTAGTTTTCCTCATGTGAAGCGTTCTGTCGACGTCGCATCGGAGAGATAGAGCGGCGTCGCGGCGACGGTGAACGGCGGACGGACATGGCTGAGCGGTCTGTGGAGAAATGAGGGCGGGCTGGAGGCTCAGTAGGCGAGGAATACTGAGGCGTCGGAGACCAGTATGCAGAACCATGAGTAGGTGGGGCCGACACCGGGAGACGGTTGCGGCAATAACGAGAAATGTGTCCAGCAAGCCTGCAAGTGTAACAAATTGGCCGGTTATCCGTCGTGCGCCAGGGATTACGTGGTCTTGGAGCCGGTCGCATAAACTGCGCAGGTTCTCGCGCAGGCGCAGCAGGCGGCTGAACGTAGGCTGGTGGCGGTGGAGCATATGTAGGTGGCGGTCGGGCCGCAACAGCCGCATATGTTAACGGCGCTGTAACAGGCATGGGTTGAGGGGCTGGAGGAAGAGATTCAGCTACCTGTTCTTGAATAATGTGGCGCAAACTGGGAGCTAGGTGCGAGGAATGTTCTTGATGGGAGGATATAAGGTAGAGCTGTCGAGCAACTTCTTCCCGAATGAAGCTCTTAATTTGTGGCAGGAGAGTAGAAGGTTCGCCTGCATCTGTCAGGCCAGCAAGGGACTCCGAGTGCATGGTGTTCGCGCGAGTTATGGCCCTTTGTTTTCGCAGTTCATCATAACTTTGACACAGTGTAACCACTTCCGCGACGGTGCGGATATCTCGAGCCGACAGCATCTGAAAGGCATCGTCATCGATGCCTTGCAGAATGTGCTTGGTCTTCTCGGCCTCTGACATGTGTGGGTTAACGCGCTTGCACAAGTCGATGACGTCCTCGATATAGCTCGTGAAATTTTCGCCAACTTGCTGAGACCGCGTACGCAAGCGCTGTTCAGCGCGGAGTTTCCTCACAGCTGGTCGGCCGAAAACTTCACAGAAGCTAGCTTTAAACGCGGACCATGATGGAATGTCCGCTTCATGGTTTCGAAACCATAGGTTTGCTACGCCGGTGAGATAGAAAATGACGTTGCTTAACTTTGTTTCCGCGTCCCATTTGTTGTAAACGCTCACTCGTTCATAGGATGTGAGCCAGTCCTCGACATCGTGGTCGTCAGTGCCGCTGAAGATGGCGGGGTCTCGCTGACGGAGGGAGCCAGAACTGATGATGGCCGAGCCAACTTGTACGGCTTGGTGGTTGACGTCCTCAGGCATCGCAGGAGCTGGTAATGTACGGCTGCGGAGTACCAGGGCGAGAGGATAGATCTTGACCGGCAGCTCCACCAAATGTAAGAATCGAGGGTTTGTTCAGTAGACCAACAGGACTTGATCAGCAGGACTGAGCAGATGAGCGGCGAATACAGCGGCAGCGATCACAGTCAGATCCAGCACGCGCAGCGATCACGATGCCACTGACTGGCATGTTCCTTGTCCACTTCTTCCTCTTCACAAAATGAATAAAATTACTTGTAATGACGAAATGCTAGCAGTAACTTGTTGCGCCTACAATTGATCCATGAGTGCTTGGTATTCCAGCCAAGCGGCAACAAGTCCTGTCATTGACACCGCTCAGTAAGAGTCGCTTAAGCACTTGATGTTTTATGTGTATGCGCTGTTATGTGTACGCATGTGTATGCCCTGTCCACAAATGTGGAGCACCACCAAATCGTCTGACAGCTGTTCCGATTTTTTGAAGACATGTGCCACACAAAAAGTCCTGTGCGTCAAGCTTACTATATTTAATCAACATCAAGCAACACAGGTAATGAATATACTTGTTAGCTATCAAACTAGACTGTTTTCTGCAGTGCAACACACCATACCGCAATTCCTATTATGTCAAAAGGCAAAAATACGGCCAGCAAAAACGAAGATAATAGCAAGGTTGAGTCTTTCCCAATCTTCATACAAAGAACATATCTGTACTAAAGCGGGGAGGACAATGGTAGCACATCTGTGGCGCACATTGCAAAAATAAAGGAATAAAATAAAATGCTGCAATAGCAGCAACTAGTGAAAACGTGGTCTGTGCGTGTCTCTTCCCGATTTTTCCTCACATCCAACTTCATAAATCCTTTCTTGCTATTTGTGCGTTAATTGCAGCGCGAATGTTACTGCAATTCACGCCAATCGCAGCCCAAATGCTTTGTGAACACAAACACGACCCAAGGACGAAAGTTTGTGCTGATCACCGGTAGTTTACAGTACGGAGACAGTAAAATGGAGGTATGTAGAGAGCACAGCATTCCATAAAAGCCACCGACGACCACGAGACGTATGCACACGGTGCACAGCGCGCACACAGACATACGTCGAATAAAATTATACGTCACAGCATGCGCGTTGGACGCGGAAGCTCTTCTGCCATCACCGGAGACGCACTTAGACACACGGACGACTTCATCGCACGTTCTATTTTTTTTCTTTTCACTGAATGCTCACTGATTCACGATGTGCTTGGCTGCCTTACTGCGCCGCGAAAGGGGCCCAAATGCTTCGTACGCTTGCAGCCGGATGCCGAAACGCAGAACCAGTGATTTCAACAGTTGCAGAGAAATAGACTGCTGGAGAACCAATGCTGGCAGAGGAAAAAAAACAAACTAGTGAGCGCACAGGCCAAACAGCAAAACACGCGACTGCAATCTTCGTTGCTCACTTCGGCTCGGCCCGTGTTCACTAGAGTGGCTTGCATGAACATCCTCAGCAACCACGTTAGTCATTTTACCTCATGACACAATCTTCAGCCGCCAAAACGCGACGGCACGGATCTAGCACAACGCAAGAATGACAATGTTTACATCTCAAAGCTGGGACGGGGCCAGCACGTCCCTGCTTTCCCCTATTTCGCTACTTAGGTACCCTCCGTCCTTGTGTCTTAACTAAGACGGCACTGAGTCGTAATCTTCCAAGCGACTTATTCAAGTCAAGACTGAAGCCGAGTCTTGGCTCTAGTCTTAAGCAGCCATGCTAGCGGCCTATCCTTAATACTCCAGTTCAGTTTGGACTTAGCTAAGACAGTCTTAAGATTGTTTGTGCAAGCGGGCCCTGGTTTACCAACCACGAACCGCAGATGCCTACGTGGGACATCTGCAAACAAAAACTTAAGGACTTCTTCGGCAAGCCAATTGGGCGAGCTCTAGCAGCCAAAAAAGACCTGGCTAATCGTGCGCAGTCGTCAACCGAATCATACACCGCAACTCCACCAAGGTGTAAAGTAGTTCAGCTTGGGATTGCAGAGAGCGGATATGGAAGACATGGCTTTCAAGAAACAGGCGTTTCCTGCAGGCACCAGACTCGAACGTCATCTTCTTTAAACTCATGAGATTCTGCTTCTTTCCTTATGCATCGTAACAATATCAATGACTGTAAAAGGCATGTAGATCCGAACAAGATGGATTACCAGAATTGCATTTTAGATACTGGGTTCTAGCTTTTAGAACCTTGCATTTGCAGGACAAATCTAGCTGAAAAGAATTTTAAAGTTTCTATAAACCATCCACTAGAAACACTGAACGTTGTGGATAGATTTTACCAATAGTGTCAGCAAAAATGTTTGAACAAAATACATTCGAGCCCGCTTAGAACAGCTGCTTTCATAATATGTATGTGTTAGTGTCATGCCATAGCATAAAAAAGGGAGTCGTGGATCCACCACGGTTTTATAATCAAGGAGAAGGCCCAGTAAATTAGCTCCTAAGTAGAAACACACAATTCTAGACCGCATGTCGATCGTAAATCATCTCCAAGCTTAAGTCATGCCTCCTTCTTCCCTGAAAAAATAAAATCAATAACAAATATTTTCCGAATCGGCAGTTAATCATTGCCAAGGCGTATCCCTAAAAGCTTGAAGGGCCATTCGTGCATGCTTGTATGCTAGCTTGAAAAGCTGTTTAGAGTGGAACAATAAATGGAAGAACAAAATAATGGCAACATTTAAAACCAAATTACTGCACACACCCAGTGATCAACTAATGGGAGCAATCTGAGTAGTTTGAATACCAGTTATGCAGTACGCCTTCATGGCGTACCTGGTCACCTTGCAATTGTATTGTATACACAGCCAAATCTCTCCCTGCTGCTATATCAGGCAGCATGCAGACACAGACAGATGTGTCATTATGGTGTCTAGCAATCAGCGCACACGTAGGAATGACGATCGCAATCTAACATAATCTGATAGTTATCAGATAAATTTCAAGTTCTCATCTTGTTGATAGGTGCAACAAGCTCTACTTTCGTGTAGGTGTTGCATCGGTATCCAAGTAGCTGCGGTAAGGTGTATCCTATTTAGAGGCTATCTATTGCTGTAGCAGTTAAACCAAATGTAACTCATAGTGAGCATTTTGCATAGAAATGCTTTGTAGCTGCTTCAACACTGGATCCTTATAACTAAGTTAAGGTTTTAAACCGATGTTCTAGGCCATCCGCCTCTGGCAATGAAAGCTATTCCTTCTCACATCCCTACATTTAGCTAATCTGTAAGACTTGCCTCAACCAGGAGCACATTACTCAGCTTGGGAGCCTAGAAAGTAGCCAGATAAGGTCTAATTTGAACGAATAAAAGTGCGCAATGCGCCTTTGAAAAATGCAATGCCATTTTTTCTCATGTTCCATTCTAACTAAGGTAAGTTCCCTTCAGATACAAGAAGCGTAATTCACTTGGCCATCTGTTTCATTCTAATAGGACTCAAAAGTATTCAAAGCCTCAGTTGGCGACTGCCTATGACACTAGTGTACTGGCTCCCTCAAAATAAAACGGAGCAAGGCCAGTGAGAAAATTCTCCTCATTTATCCAAGCTGCAGATTAGACGAACGCCAAGAGTGTCTAGCTTGACATCTGGGTGTCCCACACGCACTCAAGATATACACATGCGCATCGGTTAGTGGGGCGCGCCTCGAAACGAAATTTTATTTGTCTGTGTGCTCTATTGTATTTGGGGTTCACAAGTACATATTAAAGAAAAAGTATCGCAAAGAAAGTTGCTTCAAGAGCCATCTTTTGGCTATGGTATCTGACAGGAGCAGAGTACAGTAGAGTGTCAGTCATAAAAAGCATAAAGAAATGAAATGCTGCCTATTCGTTTGTTGTCGTGTCAACTTTTTGGGAATGACAGTCGTAAGAGTTAGAGCAAAAGAAGCTGAGTTTGCTTGAAGTATCCAGCATTATCTTAATTCCTGGAGCTATTGAAAAAGAACCAACATTGGATATCCAGTTTATTTTTACATAAACAAATTATTGTGTAAATATCTCCTCTCCTTACAGATTTAAAAATTTCATCTTGCTGCGAGAGACCAGCAAGTTCGGTGAAAAACAGTTGGTTCAGATGCCGTGCAGATAAATGTACACTCTTTTCAGTGAAAGGTTTTCTGCGGGAATTTTCGAGCCTGCCAAATACTCTGTATGATGCGCGGAAAAGCGTGTAAAATTGTTTAAATGGTTTCTATACAACCGCAGCTTCAAGACTGCAAAGGCACCTTCATTCCAATCCTTATTGATTGATAGTTCATCTGTATTTGGTGCAAAAGTGATTGAGTTGCTCTGATGAGTGACAATTCCACTGTTTAATAACAGCCAAGTGTAACCTTCTCAAGGCGCAAATACATTGCAGCCAAGAAAGTCAAGATAATTACGCCATTTAGGCACGTTTTTTGGCTCCGCGGTGCATGTGCCTAACCACCAAAATATTGTCCTCAGACAGTACAAAATATGCATTAACGTTTGCATGGTGAAGTGTTTTTAGGCAGCGCTCATCATTATGGATAAATGTCTCCTGTGACTGCTCGTGGTGTTCATTTTCGTTTCCAGCCAAAGTTATATTTTCAGAACAATTTCATCACTATTACAAGTGTCTGCTGTAGTAAATGTGTGCAAAATGAATCTTTTTGAGAGATACAGTAGTGCTGGATGATCTCTTTTATTGTTTTCTTATTTCAATAAATCTAGCTGTCAGTGGCTGTCTTACTCTTTCATGTGATGCATGTTTGGAGAGTTGCACAAGCTTTTTCGAGGCGCCGAGGAATGCCACGCATCTTAGTTTCTACTCTTTCGTGCTGGACACGTATGCAGACTGAAAATGAAGAGAATCGGCGAAAAGTTGCCATCTGTGAGTAGCCATATAGTCAAAGCCTATGACCTAATTATTGCGAGTAGTCCCAGAATAAGGCGAGTAAAAAAAGCTCCAGGATCACGCATGCTTGTGTGTAACCACTTATTGGATCCTAGTACGAACGCAAGTTATAGAGAATGAAAGTAGAGCACTGTGTGCGAATCTATGGAGGTATGAATGCACGTACAAGCTGTAACTGACTTACTATGTATATGTAAAAATTGGCAGCTCTTCTGATGCCCCGCCTGAGAGTAGTGTCTTTGCAAATAGAAATATAGATTACACCTTCGGGGCATTCACCAATAGCAGAATTTTCTGAACGTCAGATTACTTCGCGGCCGACTTATGCATGGAGTGCATGATCTGGTTACAACTTAATTCAGTAACATACCATACTCGAGGAGAGTCGACGTTATACATTTGCCCGAAGTTAAGTAATCGTAGCAGCTGCCTGTGTTTACGTATAAGCTTGCATTTCTCGATAATATGCGAGGCACATCTTCAAGTGAGAAGTAGGCAATCCCCTACGTGCATGTCCTAAGACATAGTGTCATGCAACCCGCTAGGTAGTAATGCCATTATTTAATGGCATGTGAAAATTGTGTCACATATTTTTT
The DNA here is from genome assembly GCF_055883805.1 of Amblyomma maculatum. Lineage (NCBI taxonomy): Eukaryota > Metazoa > Arthropoda > Arachnida > Ixodida > Ixodidae > Amblyomma > Amblyomma maculatum. The sequence goes on along the minus strand of NC_139354.1, from coordinate 93,240,862 downwards.
TCCATATGCCCTGGCCAGGTGTTGACACCTGACAATTTAAATGTTTATTCTATACATCCAACAATAAGCCTAGCATAGAAAGTGGTGTTGGTCAGGGCAATTGTTTTTCACATCAAACCGAAAAACCTCAAAATACTGCCTTTCTAAAGATTGCTGGCTTTCTAATACTTTTGGGCAACTCTTCAGGAATGATGCATGATATGCAAGACTGAAGACAAAGACTGTCGGAAGATACGACAGATAGAAGATTAGGTTAATTTGCTAGTATTTGATTTATGTTGAAAACAAAATTTAGCCAAATGAACGTGCATGTAAGTAATGCCAGTAAGAAGTCCTGTGTAGCCTAGACAAGCAGAACCCTGTTCAGGCAGCAGGGACATTCTAAGCTTGCTCTAAACGGGATGAACTCTAAGGTAGCAAAGTTAAAAAAAGATTGCGGAACGATTTCCAAGGTTTACGATTGTTACAATGTTGGTAGCCTCGTAGACTGCAGAAAGCGCTGAATGGATAACTATAATTGCCTAATAACAGTGGTGCGCTGTCGCACCAAGCATGCTAACTCCCATAATTATCACCAATGTATCTCGATCCATCAGCTTGATTTATTATGTTGTAAGTAAGTGAAATGCACGGTACGTGTCCTTGGCTGTCGTGCAATCCTCTCGGGTGGACGGGCTTCTAATGCACTTCATGCACTCCGCTTTCTGCGTGCGAACGAAACATAACGCGTAATAAACAGCTGTGTCAGCCAAAGGGAATCATTTAAACATCTCACGGCTCAAAACTTCCTTTTCCTTGATTGGCCCTGAATAATGCAGCTGACGATGTGGCGTTTCTTATGCACTTAATTTTTACTGCGCTTTATTCTCGTGAACGAAAAGGAACACGTCCTTCTAGTGAATGAAAAAAAAAAAAAAAATACGCGTCACTGCTGCAGTTGTTCAAGCCAGAAAACAAAATTTTAACAACGCAAGGTGCCACTTTTCTTCGATTAGCGCTGAATAAAGTAGGTAACGATGCGGACGGCGATTTCAAAGCAATTCGAGTCCTATCAGTTTTAATGTTGTCATGACACCGCCAGATCTGACGTTCAGCCAATTAGAGCTACTAGCGACCGGTAGCGACCGGCAGAAAGTTAGGTGGGGTTATGTACGCTGATAAGTAAATATGCGACTCGGCCATTATTACCCGGCTATGCTGTAACATAGTGACTAGAGAGGAGAATAGGACCTATTACTTAAGACTTTTAGTGACAATGCTTCACCCGTATCTCAGCATTTTTTTGACTGTTCGGAATCCAGACATTTGTGACGCAATATGGGGCCCGGTCAAATATTTAAGGGAATCCCCCAAGGTGGAGTAGATTTCTAATAAGGGACTAATTACTCATTGCATCCACCCAAGCGCATCCACCCAAGCGCATCCACCCAAGCGCTTAGGTGGATGCAATGAGTATTGCGCTTGGGTGGATGCAATGAGTAATTACTCCCTTATTAAAAATCTACTCCACCTTGGGGGTTCCCCTAAATATTTGACCAACACCATTCCCACTTCGAGTTATAGATCAATTCGCTCTCGCTCTACCGTCTGCTCTGCAGACCGTCCTGGTTAGCCTAGTCGGTAGAGTGACTGCCCCGGTAAGGCGGTGGTGCCGGGTTCGATTCCCGGATCATGACGTATTTTTCTTTAACTACGAAGTTTCTGAGAAAGCTGTATATCTTTTTTTTTTGTAGCCGTATGGCTGCGCTTGGGTGGATGCAGTTAGTAATTACTCCCTTATTATAATATGGGGCCCATGACTTTGCTGGTTTCGTGACCAAAAACTGGTGCATAACAGCACAAATCCTTAACATTGTCTTCAATCAGGACTCCTTCAGCATAAATCATGTCTTTTAGTCATGAAAAAATATAATGAGTGGCACAACCATAAAATTCATATGACATACAGATTATGGACCACATATGACACACATTCAGACATGACTACTAATGCCACCATCCCTTCACATTATCACTCATTAAATATTCCCCTTTTTGCAGATGCATTTTGCGGACAAGTTTGCCAGAAACTCTAGTTAGTAAGGCTTTGGCATTAATACAAAATGAGGGTCTGCATCGTATGCTCGCAGTCTTATACATTTGAGCACAGGGGGTTCCAGGCTTCTCAGACTCCACGGTGCTGCCCCTACTGGTATTAGAAGATACGCTATCCGTTCCCGCGGTTAGAAGAACAAATGAAGAACACCTAATCTCCTCTCCACTTCTCAATCCCACTAACAGAAGATATCATGCGAAATCGTTTTCATTGCCGATTTCATATTTGCAGTCTTTTTTCGCCATTATGGGTGACTAAATTTGCGGATATCTTCTCTCGGTAACAAAATTCCGAGTAAATAGAAAAAAAAAGCGTTACACAAACTGTATATTTAATGGTAAAAATACTTTGGAGACTAAAATAAGTTGCTTTCTGGGGTTTGTAGAATACAGATTTAGCTTTTATGAGTCCTTCTCTGCGCACAAATAAATGGTTCTAATTTTTTTTTAGTTTCAAAAAGATGATAACGCCCTCTTCATTAAACACTTGCCAAAAACGAACCAGAGAAAAAAATGCAAGTTAATGTGGCAAGCGCAGTATTTTAAGTTAGCGCGTAATAATGACTGAGTTAAAGCTTCCTCTTTTGGAATTTGATGGCGAAAGGGAAGATACCTTGAAGCATACCAACTTCATCTACAGGTTCTTTCAGTCTTTTACCGCATAATACCCACAAAGTGAATTAGGAAAGGAAAATATATCAGAATTGCTGACGTTTTGGTCTTTTGCTTTTTATGCAGTCTCCTTTTTAAGCAAAGTAGCTTACGTTCATTTGTTGCTTGTCCAAAATATGCACAAAGTAAATTGAAACCTATTGCTAGTCTGTTTACTCCATTCTGACTAAAGGAAAAATTTTGCAGCGCTAGACACGGAAATTACACAGATGACAGTACAGGACGGGGGTTCAACATCAGTTGGATTAGTTTTTTCCAATGACAAAATAAACGCAAAAAATGTCTGCACCTACGAAAAATTTTGCCGCAATCTCTATACTCTACTTCGCCTTTTCGGATTTTATAGGATTGTGGAACATTTGCTTTATTAAGCAAAAAGTGGATGCTTTTTGGAATCAGTGGGTGAGAGGACGCACTAGTTGAAGCATGTGAAAGGTGTGAACGGCATGAACAGGTGCGGTGTTTTTCCGTAAAAATTAATATGACGCCTTCTTGCCTGGAGATAACAAGGCAATATTTGTGCAAATGAAGGGGCACTGGCGTCTACGGCTGGTTCGCACATAACGCGACTGTCAGTTTCAATTTGGCAAGGCGTGATAAATTTCAGAAAAAATACCGTGCTCCGTTTACTGATGTCGCTACCGGTACATGTTTTCCTGGCTTTTACCGAGTGAAGGTTATTGTTGACGTAAATGCATGTAAAGTAATCTCACAAAGGTACAAGCTGTCCTGGCAGTGCATCCTAAGCGATATTTTCTTGATGCACTCGAGGAACATGTAGTAAAAAATATAGGCATTACTTAGCGTCCATGCGCCAGTTATGTGCCGTGACGTGGGATGTTACTTCCGCAATTTGTTCCACTGGCTATTGTTTGTGAAGTAATTTCGACGATGTTTTCTTCCATTTTCATTCCGTTCTCGATATGGGCAAAGCTTCGGGATCAGCCCTAGATAACAGAAGCAAAGTGGGTTCACGTCCTCTCTCTGCAAGCGCGGCTGTTTTTTTAACGCTGTTTTTATCTCCCTTGATACTGGCGTTATCGACTGTGTAAGGCTAACTTAATAAATATTTAATTGAGTGAAAACTAAGGCTCATGCGTAAAGTCAGAAAAATGGAAATTTTGCTGCATAGCAGCAGGTTCTTTTCCAGCTGACATTTAAAACAAAAGGAAGAAGAAAGATGAAAGAAGTTGTAGCCGGCACAACCGATAGGAATAGGATACAAGATTTATGTGACCAAAGATACGAACATTAGACAGTTTGATACCAACGTATGATGGTCAATAGAGCTTCCTCCACGGTTAAGAATTGTTTACTAATTATGTGAAAATTTCAAGCACAGTACATACAATTACGATGTGGAATAAATATCGCTGCTGACAGCCTTGTTGTGCTGTAAAGAGTGTTTTAAATGTTTTGTGTAAATAAAGGGAACGGGAAAAAATATAGCGTAGGTTTCGCCTTCCGGCTAGTTATTATCCTTTGACTAACGAGGTGCGGTACCTCCGCTGAAGCAGGTCATTCATTTGCTGACTACTTGAAACATTACATGACAGAACGCGTGAGATAAAACGAAATGGTAACAGGAAGTTGAATGACTTCATTGTGGGAAATGTGATTCAGGTATGTGCTCGTCTGACTGGTGCGCAGGTGTTAAGTGGCCGTCGTGGGCTGAGTACAAACCATTTTATTAGCGAATTAGAGGAGGGATTTCCGAACTATTTAACACACCCAATATTCTTTTTAAGCACAAGCATTTAACGAGAAGCTGCTCGTAAACAGTTTTTTCGTATAGTATGAAGTTGCGCCTCAGCATTCGCTATGAGCTCAGATGTTCTATTGGCAAGCTGGTATTTTCGACGTACGTTGAGAAAACAATTCCCTTTGCTTATCGAAGACAGCCCAAAAAGAAGTTTCAGTGCTGAGGGTAGACATTTGCTTCAGATGCGAAACTAAGCCATTCTCCTTACTATGTTCTTGACAGTACGTTACGATATTTTCTTATTGTAATGGGAAAACCACACCCTAATAGGATTTTGTTTGAAGAAGTAAGTCAGTGCCCGTTCAGAACAGTCTACATACATGACTTGCTGTGCGTTCGATGGTGACAGCGTTTCCATCAATATAATCGAAACAATATATTTGGTATTTCATACTTTCCCTACGAATAACAGTGACGCAGTAAATACATGGAGCATCTTTATAACTCGATCACAGGCATACAAGAATTTGAAGTCAAAGTTGTTTGTGCGTTGCCGCTGCAAGTGGGTTTCGTTGTCACAATTTTTCCAAGGGGCTCAGAGGCCACCGTATATGGAAGATGACTTAGACAAAACATCAAGTTTCCTTTTACAGGTATTCTGGCAGGCACGAGCCGGCGAGTAGAAAAAACTTGCGACGATCATAGGGTGAGGCTCACAATTTCAAAGTTTTTCGCTGAGCTTCTCAGCAAGCCGGCCAGTACTTGTACACATTATAAGGAATAAAGGCACGTAAACCACAGGATATAGGCAAGTTGACAACACTCGTGATTCCTTTTTTCATATCATACTGATGTCCTGTAAAGAATGAGCGTATCAAATTTAAGTTTTCGATAACAGCGACTTATTGTCCAGTACAAACTGTTTGGCCGAAGACTTATTAAGCGTAAACATAACGGCGAATTTTCAGGGACAAAACACCCGCGCAAACCTGCAGTTTGATTGTATTGACAACAAGAATGAAGGTATGTAATTAAGCGAGAAAGAAAGTAAAAAAAATGCACTCGAATTATTTGTGATCGATTGCAATTAATGTAATTAATTATTCCAGAGATGAACAGATGGTGTGCTACCCTTCAGCTCTTTTTTGCGAATCGCACCACTTTAGTTATCTCATCTATGTGTCTTATTACTAGCTTGTGGACTTGAATGCTTGCACATGGCTTACGACTTCTTCATTTCATTGGGCTTGTGTTGGTTTTTTTGGCACTGTAACAAAAGAGTCTGCCTCCGACATGATACGCCTTGCGCACCAGGTGCACGCCTACACTCGTCCCAACGTGTACAATAGGCTGCTAACGAACCCATAGAATCACCGTGTGTTCTATGTGGCTGTACTTAGCGAGAACGTTCGGAAACGAGGAAAATAAAATGATGTCGCTATTAAGTCTATGAGAGGTTTGATTCGGTGAGGGCTGGATGGCGATGGTATAACTGAGCACTTGAGCCGTTCAACTCCCGTCGTTTTGAGTTGTGCATCCGTGCGAAGGTGAAGACAGGACACACCATAAAAAAAGTCACCTGTTAAGATGCGTTATGCTGTTCCAAATGTTCACAGTGCATGGTCACTAAGGTGCTCTAATCACCGATCTCGCAGAACGTTTCCTAAAATCTGACTGAAACATTTCATCGAACAGAAAGCAAAATCAAATCCTAACTGCTAGAACACAACCATCGTATTCGAGCCACTAAGTTCATTAAACTGTAAGTTTTTAAAGTTTTTTATATGAATATCAAAGGACTTCGATACAAGTTTCATCAATACAAATAAATTTAAAGTTTGAGCGGGAATCCAGTCCTTGTAAAATCCCTGTTTCGTTTGTGCAATAAAGGTCTTCGCCCAAACATTTTGCATTGGAGAATAAGTCGCCTTTATTGAAAACCTTATTTTGATATGTACATTTTGCTGTGATTTTTTACAAGAAAGGCTATCTTGTGTTTTTTACCGTTAATACTCGCAAACCGGAATACACAATAGACGCATTGGTAGTGAACGTGATTCTTGGCCGCTGCAGGTGTGGGGTGGTTCTTTTTCTGTCTGAGTGGAAGAGGGTGTGATTGTCTTGTTCGGATGACGTGAGGGGTGGATTGAATCCTGTCATCTTTGCTTGAATACGACCTTTTATTTGAGAGTTGCTATCATTTAATGTTTCTCCAGACATATCTGCTCGGGAAAGAAGCTGTGCGAGATTGTGTTGTACCTGGGTGTAGAGGAGGAAGTTGTGCTTGGCCGTCAAAGAGGAGCTTTGGGCACAGATGGTAGGGTGGCCTTTGTTGTGTTGCTTTGTGTTGGTCATCGCTGCGCCGCTGTTCTGGGTATTGTGGCCCAATTCGCCTTGCGAGCTGTATTGTGCGTCCTTGCTATAAGGCACACGTATTCGCTTCCATCAAGCTCACGGAGAGACTATCATACACTAAAGATAAAGTAGTGGCATTGCTTTCTTTTTCGGTCAGCCCTAGCGCTTCGTATAGAGAGATCACACAGGCAATAAATGATAGCATCAATAAGAAACATATACGTCACTTCATAAAAAACGTGTCGGAATGTCGGGTAAAGATGAAATCGAAAATCTCATACAAAAGGATAAAACATTGCGCCTGATAGGTACTTTGGTAACTCCTCAAAGTTCATTTCTTGCATCATAGTTGGCAACTTTGTTACCAATTCGGCATTCCGCGAACCCTGCTTAGAACTTCCGGCAGGATTTATACATTAGAATAATGGGCCCTATTTCCGACAATTCGCTATTTTCCTATTGCAAAAACCAGCGTTTTACAGCGTCTGCCAGTGCGAAACCCGTAAGATTTTCGCGCTGGTTTTGCACTGGCTCTGCTGGGCACGCTGGAGGTATGCCATATTCACTGGAGCAATAAGCCGGTGCGGCCTGCGGCGGCGATCGGTGTAGCATCCCTCAGGGGCCAATATAGTAAGAGCGTACTCGCAATCAACAATCGGGGCGCATATGAAAAATATGGTTCAAGTAAGCGCTTTTTGCTGCGAAGTCGTTGAGCGCTTTTTAGAAAACAACGGCAGTATCTTTTTTCCTAGGTTTTCCATGTTTCGATAGTTCGTTTCGATCGTTTCGAAAGAGACGACAATATCTCATGACACACTGACGATTAACGTACAAATAAAACTAGAATTGAATAATGTGGGCTACCATGTATAACAAACTTCACATCTGATCTTAGGGCACTCTGACACATTGATTACTGTCACAATGTTCAGTGCGGGCTCAATCACAGGCGAACGTAGCGAGTACCACGGTTCAGTGTAAACAGCAGAGAGAAAAAAAAAATAAAACGAGGATGAGAGTAGTTTACCGAGAAATGGGTCCATGAGAGAAAAAAAAACAAATACAGCGCTTGTAATGCATAATATTTTGCGTGTTTCTCAAGCTTTTGCGCCCCTTTTTATTATGCGTATAAAGCAGCCGAACAATCGGTAATCGAAAAGCTTCCCGAAACATTTACATACAAATAAGGTTTAGTTACACGGAAAATAGTGTCGTCGCTGCTGCGCTTGCCGGTATTGAAGTTTGGTCGCACTTTTTTCCTTGAAGGTTTGTATTAAAGCTCCGTGTTCAGCGAAGATTACGCCCACGGTAGCAGAGCACCACCGAAGAGCCGGCGTTGGTAAATATACCAGGGATGCCAAACTCCACATTTTAAAATGATTCGAGTTCACAACATAGCGCGCATAGGCGCGCAGAACATTAGTTGCAAGTCGTGAGAGCTGGTAGCAAGCTCCAGCGATCAAGAAGTGGTTATTGCTAAAGCGGCTGAAATGGCCTATAGACTGCAAAATATTCCTACCTTATAAATGTGGTCATGACATAAAATGCAGAAATGTTTCGGAACTTTCCACTTCTCGGAGTGGCGGAGTGATTAGCTTCGAGAGCTGGTGATTGATTAGGTGCCTAGATACCGAGTTCGAAGCGCGCTAGGTGCCACTCTTTTCTTTTTAGGGTTTTTTTTATTGTATCTGCTGCCGTATTGAAAATACTGCCCCATTTTCGTCGCATCAAGGTCTGCGTGCCTGAATGCAACTCTGGATCGCCAAATACTGCTGTGCAGGCCCAATATCATGCTCCTGTGCAGCAGTAGGCACATCATGATCTTCAACTGATAAAAATCTAATTCCGAATCTATTTATTTGTTAGTTACAGAATGCCCATACGAAAAGGCTTCCAACAATCCAAGTGAATGCTTTCGATAGTTTCCGGTTTGCGGCAAATGAAGCAGTGATTTTCCTGATGTGCAAAAAATCTTTATTTCTAAATAGATTTTAACTTGTTGTGCATTACTATGAAGGTTAAAAAAGAAAGTTTTTGCTCTGCCTGGTACAACAGTATTTCTCACTCATTTACGGATTGCATTCAACTGACATGCAAAGCACATTGATCTGTACAATAGCATCGGGAGGAAGACATCGCACAAGTTCTTACAAAGTTTCGTTCGTGATACAGCTGATATGAATTGTAAAGAAAATTGGCCTAGCAAGACACGATATGTCATGTACACGTCTTTAAGGATTTCAAATTCTCCCTTGCATTCTCGCCCGGCTTACAACTACATTTGGCCGCAATCTGCTCAATCAAGCCCGGCACATATTTGAGAAAAATTGCTCCTTCTTACCGCGAAAGAACAATAAACAGTTAACCTCCTGGGGCAAAAATGCTCGAAACCAACTCTTCGAAAGCGGGGGCGATGAAATAAGTTGTTTGTCGATTGCCCTTCCAAGTACTTCCCAAGAAAAAAATGGCCAACACATGGTGCAATCTCTGCATATTCACACGAGAACGATGAAGTACTTGTAGCAAGTGCCATATATTGACAAAAATAAATTACAAATTGTAACACGTGCAAAAATAGCCCAACCGAATCCTTTTAGTTTTTCGGCCTTTTCACGTACGGTCAAAAAGTCTGTCGTCTTTCAACGATTGGATAAGATTGCAAATGTTTTCGTAGTCGGCATAGAAGACGGCATTATGATTGACATGAGCGAGTAAGTGGACGTCTGCGGCATGCATCTCGGATAATGTTGCTCTCGGTAATGCTCAGGCAGAATGGTTTAATATAGAAACAGAAAATCAACAGCGTTGCAGTTGAATGTGCTCACCCATCCTTTTATTTACTATCAGCAGCGTCGTGCACCCTCTGTACGCTATTTCGACTCCCTTGCAAATAACTGAGCCCACCTTCACATACGTAAAACAAAGCCTAATGCGGCACCTTGCGAAGACTTTCTCTAGCTCGAGCTGATGAATGCCAACTCTACGATGCGAAGCTTCGCAACACTTTAGCACCAACCATGCCTTGCGGATATTAGTACATATCGTCCGACCCTAATAATTCTTGTATCATGGTGCGAAGGCTTTTATTCAGAATTTGCATGAAGGCCATAATCTCTATTCGTCGGGGCTATCGGTCTTAAAGCCGTAACTTGAAGTTTGACTTCGTTAACGCTTTTTGGAATTACAATTGTATGGGTTGTTAGAAAAGGCGGTGAAAGCAGACCTTTGTCATAGACCTCATTAAACAATGTAGTCAGAACTCTGGAGAAATCATCTTTGAATACCTTAAAAGAGCGGCTGCAAGCCCGTCTGGTGGTCGAGACTTTGCAGAGTTTTCTTCTATCACTTTCTTTAATTCTTCCTCGACTGGCAGCTCTAAATGGCTTTTCTTTTCTTTTAATCATGCTGCCGCGGCTTAAGGGAGAGGAAACTGGACTTGAAGCGTTCGGATTTTAATTTTGTGAGAGTTGGCTATGTAGCTCCATTCTATATTTGATATCTCATTATTTGCGGGCATGCTTCTTTTCCAGTCCAAAAGCACGTATTTTGGGAATTTCGCCCGTTAACAGGCGCTGCTTTCGTCCGGCTTCTCAGACAGAAAACCCCAACTAAAGCGGCAAGGGAGATATGGGCTGGGCATCTTTCGAAGTGCGGCAAGCGCAGAGTAAAATATTTTACGAGGTACGCCTGACGAAATTGGGCAGTAACAGATGGACTGCTAAAGTATTTAAACACCTTTACCTAGAAAGCCTTGACTCACAATGAAGTAAAAAAAAACTAGGAAACTAACCTGTGTGTATTCTGGTCACAAGGACGAAGAAATAAACAGCGTTAAGCAACAGGTGAAAAACACAGAAGTTAAAAATTGGATTAATTCAATGGAAAAGAAACAAAGTGCAGAACTATATCGAAAGTGGAAAATGCAGATCAGGAAGGAAGCTTTCTTTCATAATCAAGAGGCAGTGCCCTACTTTTTGAAGCTAGATCAGGGTGCCTTAGAACATGCAGGTCAAAAAAAAAAAATTAACAATGAAGATGACGCATATTTAGTATGTCGTAACTCCACAAAAACAATTGACCATATTATATTCAAATGTAATGATATTCCTCCGGAAGTCGCTGCAAGCGCGGTCACTCTTGCTGAAATTCTGGGGGTTTAGAGATACTAGAGGCCGGGTGAATGAACCTGCGGTGGAAGCTACTAAAAAACGATTGGAAGATTGGTGGCTTAAAAGCAGAAATGTGACATAATGTTAGTAATATAGATGCTAAAAATTCAATAAATGGAATTATGGTATAGTTAACCAATCTAAAACAATAATTAAGATAAAGGGGAGAAAAGGAGCATGATAGCAACTGCTATCACCCCGTTTCAAAGGGGACAGCCTATATTCCACCCATTTATCTATGCTCGCATTCTTGAGATACTAGAAACGTTAGTTCGTTTCAAAGCACATTTTACTTCACCTCTTCTTTTTGTTTTATAGTAGAGGGTCGTAAAATAGCTGTCATTTTTACTGCCAGTTTATTCTTTCCAACTTTTCCCCCTGAGATTCAGTTCTGGCAATTTGCATGTCGTTCATAGCAGACGCTACTTGTCACGGCTAGGGCCTCTAACCAGTTGTTACCTATTTTCATAGGACGCTGCGGGTTCGGGAGTGCTATAAGCGCGACGCGAGAAAATGTCATTGACAAGGTAGGAACTTTTTCAGCATTTTTCCTGCACCTGCACATGCAGCGATGTGCGTTGTAATTCCGCTCTATGACATGGGGACTGTTTTGTGCTATCTGTGCAGACCTTTTAAAAGAATCTCGCCAAAGGTCACGGTACCGTGTTGCGGTCAAGCATATACAATTATCACTACTGTTATTTTATTAGCACACGTAGTGGTTCTTGCATTCGGATTTCAAATCTATTTAGTTGATGTACAGTACTTCTCTACCGAAATACAAGGACAAAGGCTAGATTTGTGTCTACTATATGAAGTAAACTGTTAGTTTAACTTGGATGCTCACGTTTCGATGGGCTGTTGGCATACTTGTACAGGGGTAAAAGCTTCCAAAGAAAGAGAGGGACTGGTGGGTTTGCAGTTCGCTGGGCAGAAGAGCTAATAGGTGTGTCGGTTTTGACTTAACTAATATGCATTTTAGTCGTATGTTTTATATGTTTCGCTTTAAGCAATCCATTCTCCTCTCGAAGCAATCACAAAGAAAATGCGCATGTGCTAAAGGGGCAATACTTGCCCAGATTTTCATCATTTCGGTAGATCCATTAGCTTTTGTTTTCGCACTAGGGTGATGCACAGGACTGCTCCTTGGAAGTTTTTGTCTCAGGGGTCGACGAGTCCTGGGGGCTGGTTTAGTGACGCTTTATGTTGCTTTTGGTGTCCGCGTCTCATTCTCCTCTCGCTTGATGTTGGTTGGTGGTTCGCGACCGTCTAGATTTGTCTCCGTATTTTCACATGTATTTCGCAGAGTGCAATTCTACATTCAAGATCCGAATAAGAAGTATCATTTGCGCGACAAAATAAACGAAACAAAACCCAGAATTGCGGCGCAACGTACACAAACGCGTGTATAGAAACACAACACAGCGCACGTACATGTTTACGTACATGTTGCAGGCGTACGTTTTTGTGTACGTTGAGCCCCAGTTCTGGCTACTATGCAGCACCAACTCGTCCCTCAAGCTGTTATTATAAGTATACATGATCTATGAATCACTAACAAATGTTTTGATTTAGACATGTGTAGTGTTTCTCTTCGCGAATGATTCGTGCACGATATGTGAATAAAAGGGGTGGTTGTGAATTGTGACGTGGATCGTCAGTGCTTGTAAAGCCTCTTTTACTTACAAGGAGAGGTGTGCAAGTTTGCAGCGATAATAAACGTATCTAGTGCAGAATGATTAGCAAAGTTTAAATATTTTAGACGACAAAAAAGTCGGCGTTCATATATGTTTACGGTACACTGCGCATGTAACTAGAGTCTCTGAGCTTGGATACATATATGTATGTTCTCCAGCTGTGCTCTCAAAAGGGCGCTGTCTTCGTTTCAGAAGAATAAGATTTATTCTTTCATATCTTGGAAAAGAGAAGACTCGAATTTCCAATTTTAATACGAGTCGGCACTCTGAGAGAGAGAGAGAGAGAGAAAACTTTTAATGAGCATATAATCAGTAAAAATTCGCAGGAGCTGGGTGGTCGGTGCCCCTAGTCCAGGGCTCCGCTGGCAGCAGCTGACTTGCGGGCTAACTGGATAATCCAGGCTTGCTGGTCCAGGTTGTCGCTGGTCAGGGCCGCCTCCCACTGCTCGTGTGTCGGGCATGGCGGCACTATTAACGTTGGGTCAGGTTTGTCCTGGCATTCCCAAGAGATGCGATAGAGTGTGGGGCTTGCACCGCACCAAGGACAGTAACTCGTGTATTTTGTTGGGCTTATCTTATTTAAAATTTGAAGATTAGGGAATGTATTTGTTTGTATTTTTCTCCAGTCTATAGCGTCCGAGGAAGGAAGTTGTTTGTGTGGTGGTGAGAAAATTCTTCTTTCTTACCGTAGGTGTTCTAGCCTGTCGCCGTAGGGTCCTAGGAGAGGGGTGAGGTAGGGATGGGGATCCGCCCGGTTTGTGAGAGCTCGGGCTAGATCATTCGCTACCTCATTTCCTTCTAGGCCTTCGTGTCCAGGTGTCCATGTAATTGTGTGCGTCTGGGAGATGGAACGTAATATTGCACACGCTCTTTTGTGAGGTTTTCCGGCCAGGTAGTCCCTGCAGGCTGGTGGGAGTCCGTCACTACGTGTGATGACTTCTTTTGGTTGTCTTGTGTTTTTAGGGTGATGGCTATTGCGAGCGATTCCGCTTCCGCAGGATCCTTGGCATAGATCGAAGCCTGAATAATTGGCCTCTTCTTGTGGTCAACTGCAGCTATTGTGAACTTGCCAGGTTCGCCGTAAGCCCCTATGTCCACGTAGACAACTTCCGCGTCTTTAGACAATTGTTTTTTCAATGATTTGACTCTGGCTTTCCTTCGACCCTTCTGTAACTCATGGTGCATGTGCTTGTGTATCGGGTTCACATAGATGTTGTTTCTTGTGGATGTCGGAATTTGTGATTTGATCTCAGAAGTTCTTAGTGCCTGCCATAGCCCTAGTTTGGACAGGATTTCCCTACCCGCCTGCGTTGTTGTTAGGCGTTGTTTCTGACTCTCTAGAACCGCCTCCTTGAGCTCCTCGAAGTTGTTGTGCACTCCGACTGCCCAAAGACGTTCCGTTGATGTTGTTGGCGGGAGGTTTAAGGCCGTTTTATAGGCTCCTCTTATGATAGTGTCAATGGCCCTTTTATCAGTGAATCTAATTTCGTGATATGGGAGCCCGTAGGTAATCCTGCTAACGACTAGGGCTTGTACAAGGTGGAGGGTGTCCTCCTCCCTCATCCCTTTCCGGTGCCAGGTCACACTTCTAATCATTCTGGAAATTTGGTTGACTGTGGTTTTGAGTGTTTTGATTGTATAATCCACTCTCAAATTGCTTTGCAACCACAGCCCTAAAACTCTGATCTTGTCCTTCTCTTGAATTATCTGGTCTCCTAGAGAGATCTGAATTTCTCCTGGGGACTTGTAATTTTTTCTGTGTAGCCTGATAAGTTCGGATTTTTCTGGGGAGCATTGAAGACCGCTCTCCCCGGCAAATTCCTCGACTAGGTCTATAGCGGCTTGCAGAGCTTCTTCTTTTTGCGCCAAGGATCCCTGAGTAGCCCAAATGGTGATGTCGTCCGCGTATAAAGTGAAGCCAATATCAGTGCGGGTCAACAGTTTTTTTGCTAAATTTATCACTGCTATGTTAAATAGCATTGGAGAGATTATAGAAACCTGCGGTGTACCTTTGTTCGGCATGGGTATTTTTGGTGATCGGATCTCTGCAATTCCTATGGTGGCTGTGCGATCTGAGAGGAAAGCCTTCACGTATTTGAAAATTTTCTCCCCGCAGTTGATATTGTTTAATTCGTGCAATATTGTTTGGTGGCCAATGTTGTCGAATGCTCCTTTGAGATCTAGTGCCAGAATGAAATTTTCGCCTTTTCGGGGTATGGTGTTGATGACTTCTTCCCTAATCCGGAGGAAAGCATCTTGCGTGCAGAGTCCCTTGCGGAAGCCCAGCATGCAGGAAGGAAAGATGTTGTTTTCGTCGATGTAATTTTGGAGCCTCAGGTGGACTACTTTTTCATAGAGTTTTCCCAGGCAAGAAGTGAGGGAGATAAGACGGAGACTCTCCACAGCCGGTGGCTTTCCAGCCTTTGGTATGGTGATGATATCCGCGTGTCTCCAAGCTGATGGGACCTGTCCTTTCTCCCACAGTTCTTCGTTGATGTACTTCGTTAGGTCTTGCAGATGTTCGGTGCTTAAGTTCCTAATCCTAGCGTAGGTGACTTTGTCTCCTCCAGGGGCAGTGTTTCTTGTAAATGTACGGGCGGCTGAGTAGACCTCCGCCAGTGTTATGGGGGAGTCAAGGGAGGGGTTTGGTTGACCCGCATATGAAGTTTGGCAAGCCGGTCTAGGGTCTCCTATGTATTTCCTGTGCATGGCGGTGATCAACTCTGCATCTGTGCCCGGGTATTTATGGGCTATGGTGCGGAGGGTTCTTCTTGCGGCCGTTTTGGTTTTTGAGGTGTCTATCATGCTTCTTAATAATGACCATGCTTTAGCCGTGCTTAGGGTACCTTTCAGCGAATTGCAGAAATCTGCCCAGTTTTGCTTGGCGCGCTTTATAGCGTACTCTTGTGCTTCAGCCGTAACCTGTGCTATTTTCATTTTAAGTTTTCTATTTAATTTTTGCATTTTCCACCATTTTAATAGACTTTTTCGGGTTTCCCATAAATGTAGGAGATGTCTGTCTACTTCTGGGGTTTTTGTCGTTGTGTTGATGGTCTTGGTCGTTTTTGCATGAACATCCTTCAGGCTTTGAACCCAATCTTCAATTGTTGTGATGCCGTCGTGTGGCGGTCTAATTTGTCTGAACTTATCCCAGTCTGTTATTTTAGTAGAGCCAATGTTCCTTTTCATACGGGTTGTCATTAGGGATAAGCTAAGGATTTTGTGATCGCTGCCAAGTGTTTCTTCTAGATTGGTCCAGGTGCAATGTCTTATGTTTTTGGTGAAAGCTAGGTCTGGGCAGGTGTCTCTGCTTACACTGTTTCCTATTCTAGTGGGGGACATGGTGTCCGTCATAAGACAGAGATCCAGCTGCTCAGCCGCTTCCAACAACTTGGTTCCCTTCGGGGTGTCCTTGTGGTAGCCCCATGCCGTACGTACAGCGTTTAGGTCCCCCATAATAATAAGGGGGTTCGTTCCCGCTATGCGTGTGCATTCCAGTAAAAGTGCCTTGAAATCTTCCTGCGTGTTGCTTGGAGAACTGTAAAGGTTTAGGACAAACACACTCTGCTTTCTTCTTTTTTGAGAGATGATCTCGATGAGAACTTGATTAATTTCACTGAAGGGAAGGTCGTGCGGTATGACTGTTAGTGTGGGGGTCACTAGTGTAGCTATTTTAGGTGCCGTGTCATGGGTGTATGTGAGGTATCCTTTGAGGTATGTTGCGAATCCTGTTTCTTGGAGACAGATGACGTTCGGAGGTATCGGTTGATTTTGAATAAACATCTGCAGGGAGCTGCGTTTCCTCTTGAAGGAGCGACAGTTCCACTGCCAGAGCTCTAGGCGGTTTGGTTGCCGGTTAGGGGAGGCAGCCATCAGCGTTACTCGCCACTGACTCGCAGTCGCTGAGATCTGTCATGCCAGCGGACCTTCGGTGGGCTTTTAGTCGAGGGTCATCGGGGATTCCCGTGCGTTTTCGCACCCCCTGAGTTATTATTTGGATTTTCGAATTGAATTCTTCTTGAACTGCCGCAAATTGAGTTTTCGTGGCAATTTGTTGGTCTTGGAGTTGTTTGGTTAGTTGTGTCATGGTCTGCTGCATTTGATTAATCATTTGTTGCATTTGAGTAAGAGCGCTTGGTGCGTTTTCTTGAGTGTGAAGTCTGAGAGTTTGCGTAAGCGATTTCTGCCGTTGCGTTTGGAGTACACTCGCCTGCTGAGGTTGAGATGCGGAGGTGTTTACAGCATTTTGTACCGGTTGTGGCGGTATTGATACTATTGATGAGGGTTGGGGGCAGTTTGCTTCTGACCCATTAGTAGGAGTTGTTGTAGTTGTTGTTCCACCTTATTAAGGCGTTTCTGTTGTTCTGATAGTTTTATTTTCAGTTGTCTATTTTGCTCTTCGAGCCTAGTGCAATCCTGGCATAGACCATACCCGTTTAGAGCAGTGGGAGAGGCAACCTGAGCCCAGCTTACCATTTTGCTGTCGTGCTCTAGCTTGTCTGGCGTCGCCCCTATCGCTTGTGGTGGTCCCTGCTGGTTGGGCCTAATCTGTTGTGTCTTCTGTTGGGAATAGTAGGCTGTCAAGTCCCGTCCCTTGGATCTCGATCGGGACTGGGGTCTCTGTTTCTCTGTCAGCTGCTGTTCCTCCTCCTCCGATGAAAACCAGCGGTGCTCCATCGGCTTGATCTGCTGATCTCTCCGGCTGACGTGCTGCTTGGGGGGCTTCTGTTGCTGATTGTTATTGCTTTGTTTAGCTTTGTTGTTGTAACGTCCGATATGTGCCCTGAGGCGCTGCTTGCGATCCTTGTCTCCCGTTGGGTGGTTTCCCTGGCAGGCCACGCACTTGGCTTCACAGGTGTGGTTTTCCTCTGGTTCATGAAGGCCGCAGTTCCGACATACGTTGGCGTTAGGTGTTGGGCAGACATCCGCTCTGTGGCCTGCCTTGAGACAGTCTTGGCAGATCTGTTGGGTTGGTCGATATGGGTAACATGCCGTCTCTCCCCCGTAATATATGACGTAGCGGGGGAGAATGGGGCCTATGAATGTTAGCACTGCCAGGCGAGACTTTCCCAACATTCGTGCTTGAACGATCTCGACCCCTTGTGTGCGTAGTCGGATGTTTGATAGAAGCTCCTCTGATGGTGTGTTTGGATCCACTCCATGAATAACTCCTCTGATGACGTCCTCAGACGCCGCCAGGTAGACGTTGACCTCGTAAGCCTTGTTTTCCAAGGTCAGACTCTTGATGTGCCGTATGGCGTCCGCAGTCTCGTCGTAAGGAGTGCTGACTATGATGATGTTCAATCCTGTGCGGGGTCTCACAATAAATTTGGAGAAGTCGCACAATGCCGGGTTGTTGCAGGCAGCCACGATGGCTCTTGAGAACTGGGTAGGAACGAATTTTCTGACTTCCATGCCTTTCTTGGGTCTTATTATCACCTTATAGTCAGTTTTAGGAAGGGGTGGCAATTTCCTCCTCTTCTGAGACGTTGTTTGATCTATAGCCGGCTGTACTGGCGATGCTATCGTTTTCTTCGGTTTCACAGCGGTCTGCACCAAGTGCGTCGGGGGAGCATAGATCTTTCCTGCGATCACAACTTGTTCGCCTCTTGCTAACCTTTGACGATCCTTCTTGCATATGTTTACGTGCCAGTTGGAGTAAAGGTCATCCGGTGTCCAGGCATGACCCTCTTCCATGTCCTGAGAAGTTTGGATTTGGGCGTCTAATTCCATTCCCTGGTGTTTAGCAGAGTGAGCTGGGTTAGAGGTTGTTGAACACAGACCACTAGATCCCGCTTCGTCTTGGTCTACGGTATCCATGCGCTCTGGGTCGGCATTACTAAGCCTCGCATCGCCTAGCATGGCCGCCGCCGAGAAGTTTCAAAAGCCCATTTCGATGTCCAATAAAACACTCACGGGTTTGAGAAAGGCCTCGGTGAATCCGGATGACTTCAGGAAGGTCCTCGAAACAAACTTTCCAGGATTTCCAGGCTCCTAGAAGAAGAAGCCGACGGGAGCGGACGCACTTCGATTGGGCTCGGCTAACAGGGAAGGAAATTGTGAGGAAAATCGGCACTCTGACTAGAGCTGCAAGGCGGATACATGGCCATTTATTAGGGCGAAAGCCTTTAAGCACTCATAGTCGCAGTGACCGTTCGTCCGTTACATCCTAAGGCCTGAAGAAGAAGAAATCGTGGAAGGCGGTAGCTGGCAGCTGACATGGCCGAGCACGAACTGTACGTAGGGCTTCCGTACATTACGTTTGGCACGAGCTGCCAATTCGGGCCACTCACTTCATATGCGAGGGTGATATATCGAAATCAGCCTGCCAAAGCCCTTGCATTCACGTTATCCCTAGACCACGCAGCCGTGTTCATATCTCGCATAAGCGAGGCTTTATATGTTGGCTAGTAGCTAACGCTATGGCGTCATCTTGAAGGTGGGAGTGAAAACAAAGAGAAGGAGGTGCCGTACGGGGAGGGCTTCGGACCACAGCGCGACAGAGGCTTTCGTTTCACCGCAATTTAGTGATCCAATGTGCCCCTAGAAAGTTTTGAAGAAATACAATACTGAAAATCAACATCTGTCATATAACAGCTGTGAAAAAATGGTTGCAAGCGAAGAAGATGCTCGGTAGATTGGAACCCGGTAGGACTTCACCCGCCAATCACAGTGAACAAGGACAAACACTCTGGATGTCACTCTATGCCTTCTCATCTCAACTTATCAGGTGTCATTGTCCCAACTCTTTATCTTCGCAACAATTAACCCTGCCTAGTTTATGCGAGAATGGCCAGGATGGTCGTGGGCCAGTTCTAGCGAACAATTACCAAGCTTGAGGTATGTTGGAGTACATGGTGATCCCTGCTCATAGAACAGGATCGCTACACCTCTTGTCTCCGGCATTGCCACAAGTGGTGACCATTTTGATCAACGCTCGGCCATACGTGAAACCATGAGAAGCGATTTAAGAAAATTTCTTCAATTGTCACAAACCTCCTCCTTTACGGTCAAAACAGGCACGGCATCCCCTTCACGGTTACCCGTCGTCCCTCTATAAGGTTTGAGAACGCATTTAAAAATTAGGCCGGTCAACCATGGAAAACGTGTGTCGGTGTGTGATTGATGAATATGTTCAAGAAGGTCACTTTCTTTTGCTAACAATTGAATATTTATATATAGTTCAAATTACACTGTATATTAGTATAGTACAATAAAAAAGTAAAACGCCACGACAAGATCTTAAATGACAAGAGGAAAACCCAGCTATGGACAAAACACTGCGGTAAAAATAATGCTATGAAAATAACAACGCAAGTATTCCAGATATATTAGGTATGGGCAAAGGTTACATAGAAAACACAGCATAAAAATATTACTCAGTCATGTAAAGGTTAACAGAGGCGAAAACAATGTTCAATTAAACAACAGTTGTGGCAAAAAGGATTTCTTACGGCTTTCTTGTTAGGTAAGGAGTCGAAGGCTGAGTTGATCGAAAGCGGCGGCCATACAAATGAGGAGAACGATGCGTCGATCGCGGACCCGGTGAAATGCAAGACGCTTTCCCTGAGCGGCCGCGAGAAAGGCCCGGGAGATTGCATCTTAATAGAGCGCACTGCCGCGGGAGTGCTGCGGTCTGCCATTTTATACTCCCGGCCGGCTACGCAGTGCCCGCGTCAAGGAGGGGTATCGTTGGCCCCGCGTCACGTCGAAGCCTGCTAGAGGAGCGACGAGGTCCCTTGAGTTTCACTCTATACCTGATGTAGAAGATACCGCATCTTCCGCTGTAAAGGTAAGGCAGGGGGGGGGGGCAAATCTAATCTGGCGACCTGCACGAGGTCCCTCCCGCCAGTTGGATGGGCCGGACCGGTTAAGACTGCTAGGCTTTGTCCAGTTGCAACAGCCAGCGGTCAGTATGGGTGAGGCCGGAACCCATAATGAAGGGTTTCGAATCCCCGGGGAGGTTGTCAGCTTGCACACTGCGGCATTGGGAGCGTGCCGCGCCCACGTAACCCGTTGCCTAAAACGGGGGCAAGTCTGAAGGGGATCGGACTGGGCACGTGGAATCCGGTTAACATGAGAACAAAATTCCCAACATATGGGGTGGTCGGTAGGCCGACAGAAAGCCTTGACCGCTGCCTAGGGAACGGTGGCGTAGCTGCACAGTGCTAAAGGAAATGCAGCTAGCTGACTTTGTATGTTCGATCAAAAGTACCCCTCGATGCGAGAGAGCGCATCTCCCAGCCGCAGACGCGTTCGTTTCCGTTGCCGAAGGGAACGGGTCGTCGCGGGGCCGCGGATGTGGCGAACCAAGTCCAGGATCTGGGGAACTTGCCTTTAGGCTCGAAAACTCGAAAAGGCAAAAAAGACGGTGTCAAAGTAGTCTATGTGATCTAGAGTAAGCCAGAAACTTGGGAAAAGAACAGTGGTAACACTTGTGTCATTCATGGTCTTGTGCCATTCACGGTCAGGGGAGTCAGACCCCGCGATGATATGAATCGTTTGGCTGGCCAGGGGAAAGCCCAGCCAAGGGAACGGTTCATGTTCTCGCACGCAAGAGGAAGTGGAGGCCTCTTGTGAGGAACCGAGACGGTACGGCTGACCGAGGGTAAGTTCAGTCGGCTATCAAGGGAACGATGGCGCTGCTCGCGTAGTACGAGAGGAACCGCGGCTCTCTGACTTGGAGCTCCTCCAGGGGGCAACCCCTCGTAGAACCGAGGTTGGTAAAGCTGACAAAGGGAAAGCCCAGCCGGCCGCCTAAAGGTGGCTTTAGGCGGCCGCGAGACCCCTTGGTCCTGGGCGGTAGTGCTGGCCGAGTGAAAGCTCAGCCCGCTGCCAAGGGCCTGGTGGCGCTGCTCGCATAGTACGAAGGGAACCACGGCTTGCTGACCCAGGGCCAAAAAAGGGGAGTGGTGACCCCTTACTGCCGTACAACTGTAGGTACGCGCACGAGGATCTTTGCAAACATAATCAGACTGGTCAACCCGGATGGGGCCAGGTATCCCGACCTGGCCAAGTACCCATCAAACATACTATGTTGGAGAGAAAACGGTGAATGGAAACCACTGAGGGTACAACACAACCACACAGACTTACAGGGACGAAGGCTTTGACTCGCTCCAAGTACCTTGGAGTAGGGCTGAAAGAATCATAGTATGGCGAAATGCGCCCCTCCAGTAGCCCTAGTACAGTAGGGGCGAGGGAGTCTGGCTTGGTGGACGGGGAACCCTAGTGTGGCCCAGAAACCTGTCTCTGGTGGCGGAGACCCGGTGAACGTGATGTGGCTGTGAACGCGCATGAAGGCCGAGAGCCGTGCATTTTGGCTAAGGCGAGGGCTCGCCCTCAACTGAGGCCAAGCAATTGGAGCTCGACTTGAATTGCATCATTTGAGAAAATCCCTAAGCTGCCTCGTTCCCTCCTACCATCCCATAACCCATTCCCTACATCCCACTTCCCTTTCCGTTTTCGCATCCCTTCCTTCTAGTTCCCAGCGGAGATCACAGGGGATCTCCCCGGGCCCCCTCTCCGGCAGGGGGTCGCTGAGTAGAGATTTTCGCATTTTTTTTTGAACTTTCGGGTTTTTTCGCCTACAGGTGCAAAACACAGACCAAGCTAGTCCTTCGGGACCAAATCTTTTATATTCGATTGGATTGAACCTGCTATACTTAGTGGCGCGGGCAGAGGCATATTATTTTATTCTCTTTTATGGTTGCCTCACCATATTTTATGTCCCTATGTATAGGTGAGGCAGCTTGTGACACTGCCCCTCAATGGAGGATATCTCGGAATATTATAGACACCCACAAGTGCCAAGAACGACAATATTGTGCCCGCAGAGGGGTGCAGTAGTTTGGGTTCTTTCAATGCACTGAAAATCGTCGCTCACTATGGTTCATGACACGCACCATATACGCACTGGTCAGAATCCGCACAGCGCCACAGCACTCTAGGTCTTCAGTCAGGTCCTGTGCAAATGTCACAAGTCACGGATCACTGATAACAATCAAGCGAGCACAAATACACAGGCACATCATGTACGATTTTTATTACACAATTCAAACATAATGCAACTAGGCAGTAGTGCAAGCTGAACAACTATTCCAGCCGGCTCATGTAATCTGCTCCCCCGTCCTCGCTGCCTGTATATACTTGACACGGAAGTTGTATTCCTGTAGCTTAACACTCCAGTGAAGACAGCCGCTAGTCGCAGATTTTGAATCTTTTATGAACTTCAAGGGCTAATGGTCTGTCTGAACGAGCTCCCTCTCCCGTAAATGAAGACTTGAAACTTTTTAATTATACAAACGAGTGCCAAAGCCTATTTCTCAGTGGTTGAATAGGCTACCTCTCGAGGGAGCAACTAGCGGCTCGCATAGACAACTAGGTAGCAGGATTTCATCATGCGGTTGAAGCAGAACGACCCCAACACCTCTATAAGAAGCATCCGTTTGCAGGACGAATTCTATGTAAAAATATGAAAGTTTCATAATCGGTGTCTCCTCCAGTTTTCCCCACAAGTTGTTGAAAGAAAGTTCTTGCTTGGGGCTTGCTTGGGGCCTGTCACGAAATCGGCGCACCTTTTCATCAAGCCGGTACGGCGCGAGGCCCGCACGGCGTCGCGTGGAAGGCATGGAGAGAAAAGCCCCTTCCCCGCGCGGGAGAGCGGGTAGCTTTGTACGCGTTGCCGTCACCCTCTTTCCCATTGCCCGGGGAGGACGGTGGTTCATCGGACTGGAATGCGCCAGAAAATTCCAGCATCTTCTATTGGGCCTAGCCAATGACGACGCCCGGCTCGACGGGAGGAGAAGAGAGAGCTATAACCAGCGAAGCTAAGTGTGTGTGCGCGCTAGCTTTGCCGCGTGCTAACAAACAGACGCGGCGAGCCCTATTTAAAGCGACCGCGCCGCTTGTTGAGTCAGTCAGACAGTCAGTCAGTTCGTCAGTGTTTTGCGACGTGCTCGCCTGTGCTTCGGCTGGACTCCCGGGGATCACCCGCTGCTGGCAAGCCCACGGACTTTCAAGGGAACGGCGCTTGTCTCGTATGGCGGCTAAAACCCCTCAATAAACTAAAAGTAGCGCCATCTCCTCTCTCCTCCTCCGGCGGCGCCGCTCCTCCTCTCTCATTTCGACCGTGGCTCCACCTACGGGGTGCGCGACTAGCGCGCGCTCTCCGGAGCAGGCGCCCTTCACAGCCGTCTCGATCAGCGCCGCGCGCGCGCCGATCGAGGCAGCCCTGCGCCGGGTCTCACCAGAGCCTTGCATTTTGTCGCAATATGTTCAGGTTAAAATATTACTCACTGCTGAAACATAATTACCGAATGTTGACAGGGATTTCCCGCCAGAATAGTTTCAGCTGTGAGTGTCATACACCACATATACGCGATTTCGGCGTTGGTTCAACTCGCCGTCATCTCCGTGTGTCCGTAGTTCGTCACATTTGGCCACTCAGCGGCATGCTTTATAAAATTTGTAACTAGGCGGCGGACAGGAACAATTTTGGAACAGTCTGTGTATGGTTTCTTTGCAGCGTTGGCTGGATTGCGAGCTGCCGGTAAACTTGAGAAGTGTGGCAGCAGCTGTCTTCCATGTATTTTCAACTTCAGCTGCAGATCAAATTAACTATAGGCGGCGGAAGCTGCAGTCTGTGTGGAGTCTTTGCAGCTTTGATTGACTTGTGAGCTACCGGTAAACTTGGGGAGGGAGGTAGCAGCTATTTGTTTTTATATTTGGCGTTGAGACGGTGCCGTGTTCAGCTGCCATGGTGTGTCACTATACGTACATGATTTTGGCGTCGATTTAACTCGCCTTCACCTCCTTGAGTCCGTCAGCCGTTGACAAAAGTGCGCAACATGCTTGAAAAAAAAATTAACTAGGCTGCGGAGCTGCAGTCTGTGTGGTTTCTTTGCAGGTTGGACTGAATTGTAAGCTACCGTGAAACTTGAGAAGCGTGGTAGCAGTCTTTTTTTTATATTTTGAGCTGAAACGGTTCCGTTTTCAACTGTCAGTGCGTGACACCATCTGTACGCGATGTCTGCGTTGAACCTTCACCACCATGCTTCTATCAGCCGCCGGCCAAAGAGCGCAACATGCTTGAAAAAAAAATTAAATAGCCAGCGGGAACGATTTAGTAGCAGTCTGCGTGGCAGCAAAACACACGGCGATATGGGCCGCGCGCGCGCCGCCCGCCCCGCTGGAAAGGAGGAAGCTGCACGCCCAGCAAAAAAAAAAAGCGCGCGCGCGCACGTGACGGCGCTCGGCCAATGTGACGGTCGAACGACGAAGGAGAGCGCAGGAGAGGAGGCTTTCAATTACTTTTCAAAAGAAATAAATTACATTACTAATTACTTTGCTGAAAATGTCAGATACGTAAATAAATTACATTACAATTACTTCTACTGAGTGATTCAATTACATTATACTTACTTCTACTGAGCAATTCAATTACTTGTTAATAACTTTCTAGTTTCCATACACGCAAAAACTATTGAACAAAACTTGTTCTCCAGACGCGAAGCACGCACATTCTTTCGTCTTCCCGCCAAATTTCCATCCCAGAGACCTATTCCTTCCCTCTTTCCTACAGCACTTGCCATTACCAGAAGAAGCCAATCGCAAAAAAGCAGAAGCATTGTCGAACGGTCGTGAAATGACCGGCGAGCCGAGCGTCTTGCTGGCCCGGAGCTGTCTCCGCCTTTTCAAAAGCCCGAAAAAGCTAGCTTATTTATTGCTTTCGTAGTCCCAAGAATCGACGTCGGCACATGGTGCTCACTACTCAATAATGCTCAAGCCACGGCGGCTCACGCTATGGGCCCTTACACCTATCTCCCCCTACTGCAATCATCTCTCGCTCCGTAGTGATGAGTGTAACCAGGCACCGCTGTGCGTTAGCCGACAAAACAGGGAGTGCCACTGCGCCGCGCTCCAAACTAGTTTTCAACTCCAGGTTTCTTGCACCATCTCTTCCTTCTGCAATCCCTTGGCGCCTTGTATCCTGGTACTTGGAGAATGGTTATCATGGAATAGCCGCACTAAGTGACCCTGCTGCACACGAGGTCTCGGACGCACTATTTTGGGCAATTTTATCTCCTTTTGCCGATCCGCTAAGCTGGATTCGGCTTGCAGCACGTCGTTCCTGCTTTCGTGACACTACTTTGTTGTTTATTGAAGGAGTAGTGGCGCACTTCGAAAGGAATTATTACTTTTGCTGCGAAATTACTATCAAAAGTAATTCATTACAATACTAAACTACCAACCCGAGAAAGTAATTCATTACGTTACAAATTACCGGGAAAAGTAATACAATTACAGTAATTTCACTACTGTAATTCAATTACTGCATGTCTGGTTGATATTGCCGCAATGTTATCGTACTGGCGCCGCCATGTGGCGAGGTGGGGAGACTGGCACGCGCTCGTCTTCTTCGCTCTCGGTGCTCCCCCGCCAGTTGGTTCCGTGCCTGATCTTGCCGGTGCTTTTACTTAGTCCTAAGTAAACCTGCTGAACCAGTTTCACTGGCTTCTGTGACATTTTTGGTGGAGGTGCTGGGTAGATCCCATGTACGAAGAGCGTCTGGCTGCCCCCTACGCCCATCTACACACCGTGGACACGACACCTGTGCACAAGGCGAGCCGTCGCTT
Source organism: Amblyomma maculatum (assembly GCF_055883805.1). NCBI lineage: Eukaryota > Metazoa > Arthropoda > Arachnida > Ixodida > Ixodidae > Amblyomma > Amblyomma maculatum. Next base: position 93,214,536 of record NC_139354.1, on the reverse strand, counting down.
GAGAGGCTTAGCACCCGAGTGTGGTCCTCTTGTTTCCCCACCGCGAACCACGATGACTACAGCGGGAATTCAGACCACCACTCAGCTTCCCGTGAGTGCCCAGCAGCTGATCTGCCATACTCTACGTATGCCCACGCCGTTTCATGGCGACAAGTTCGAAGACGTTGAGGACTGGCTGACCGACTACGACCGGGTCGCTGTGTTTAATGTGTGGGACGAGGAGCGAAAATTGCAGAATGTTTATTTCGCACTAGAAGACGCCGCCAAGATGTGGTTCGAAAACCATGAGGCTACCATTTCCACCTGGCAGGATTTCCGGCGGCAGCTGCTCGCAACATTCGGCAACGATACACGAAAAGAGATGGCCGAACTCACTCTACAGTCCCGAGCACAGCGGCCTAATGGAAGCGTCGCCATGTTTCTAGAAGAAATGACTCGCCTTTTCAACCGGGCGGATTCGTCCATGTCGGAGGTAAAGAAGGTGCGCTACCTTATGCAAGGCGTCAAGGAGCAGCTGTTCGTTGGCCTTGTACGTGACCCTCCACGTACTGTTGCTTGCCTTGAATCAGCGATTAGTACATTTTGATCGCTCTGCGAACATCGCTGCCGTAGACTTCCGCTTGCCAATGGCCGGAAACGACAGGGAAGCCCTTCGCGAACTTATCCGAAGCATCGGGCGCGAAGAGCTGCAAAAGCTGCTCTCTCTCGAACAACATCCACGTGTTGGGGGCATCTCGGATATTGTGCGCGAAGAGCTCCGCCAAGCAGTGCCATCAGTACCGTCACCCCAGCCGCCTGCGCCACAGATCATGACGTACAGCGACGTGTTGCGTACCCCTGCGCCTGAACCATTGGAACCCTGCAACCCTGCTCCTCCCGCTCATCGCAACACCAAGAACACTTCGCACATTATATATTGGCAATAATCGACCTAGATTTTGCACCACAAGTCTATTGGGTACCAACAATGTAAGAAACTATGATAATATTCTTCGCAAAAACTGTGCCCATAATTACAGGCTGCAAACTCTTAGCCAATACCTACATTACACTTGCGCATTCAACATTTGCATGCACTATCGACGATGTGCTGTAATCAGTCGTAATTATCGATTTGATCACAGTTAGGAATCAGTACCGTTTGAGATGACGCGTATGACGGAAGTAGGGCATTTTCTTCAAACGTTCGCTTGAGATTACGTTCGAGATAGGGTCAATATTGTTTGAAGTGTTTGTAAAACCGCGCGATCAACTTATTTTATTTCTATGATTTGCCATAGAAACTCTCGATCGTGTTATCGAATCCTGTCTCGCTTTTGGCAAACTCCGAACGCTCTCTTTCTTCCTTGTCCAGGTACGGTGTCACCTCCTTTGCTTGTGATAGACTGTACTCTTTGCGACACAAAAAGCGCATGACAATGCTCGTTGAATGCTACATTGATGTGGTTGCTGCTCCCGATAAGATCGCGCCCCGTTTTATTATTTCCATATGGTTTCTTTTATCGTTTGAATTTTCCAACCTTATTGTTCGCCGATGCCGCCGCCTCCCCTATTGCGAAAATATCTATCTGCGAAACTACTATCATTTGCTGCGAAAGCAACATTTCGCTACATTTTGCGTAGCCAGTGGCCGGTCGGCACAAATGACCTTGAACAGCCATGCCTAGCAATCACTTAGCCGAGCTCCGCCAGATGGCGCCACATTGAGCGCCGCATCGCTGCTGCTCACTCCCACCAGATGTTTTGCATTGTTTTGCTGCGAAAACAACACTCCGACATCCAAAGTGAGACTTCGGATGACCGCAGCTACGTTGTGCACGTGAAGAGGCGGGGCTACGGTCTATTCAGAAGAGCAATTTGTCTCCACCGGGAATCGAACCTATTCGTCGAATCGCCAGCCGAGCGGTTTAGCCAACCGATCTACGCCAGCGACTGTGAATAGCTTATCCTAATTCTGATTCTCTAGCGTGAGGATGATAGTAGTGATCATTTTAGGCTGGTCATCAGCGTATTTAGGAAGGGCGTGTATTCAGCAAGAGCGTTCAATCGGGCCTCTCCTTTTATGCAAGAGGGTGACATTAGAACCAGCCTGCCAAGACATTTAAATGCACATTACCCCTATGCCCGGGCAGGAGCTGCCAACTCGGGTCGCTGCTTTCATATGGGAAGGTGATATCATTATCAGCCTGCCAGAACCGTTCACATTCTCGTTACGCCCACGACACGTAGCCACGTCAATGCGGCTTGGTTGAAGCGCGACTTTATATGTGGGCTGGTAGCATACGCTCTCGTGTTATACACTAAAAGGATGAGCTTAAGTGTCCCCAAGAGTGTACCACCTTACACTGATTGATTGTGACAGGGGATTATTGTAGCAGGCAAAAGAATCTTCCGCCGGTGGTTTCGCAATTAACCTAGGGTTAGCCAGAGCTAAACCACAGCCAACGTATTTGCCTCCGCCATCACTAAAGCTCTCCAATACCGTTCTTCTTCCATTAATTTAGTATTTAAGGCGAAAGCCTTTCTAGGCTCATGGAACGAAATCCCGTGCTCGAGAGTTGTTTGCGAGATCTGTCACATCCCACGAGATTCCGAGAGATGGGTTCTTGTCTAGCAATCCTGCCATCTGCAATCCCACACTTGAACGCGTGCCAAGGAACGCCACGCGATACGAGCGATGCTGTACCTTCGGAACTCATTCTTCCCGGAGAGAAAGTGATGCATACTGTAAAGCAATTATATTATATATAGCACTGCAACGAGCGCCGATAAAAGGCAATTGATAGGAGAGGAAGGGTAGAGTTTCGCCATTATCATCTTAAGGGACACCTAAGAGACCATCAAAGTTTTGATTTGATATTCTGATATATACCATTCATTTCCCACATGCTCGAGATTCCTGTTCAAGAAACATATGAAGGAGTGTATTCAGCTCTATCTTTCTCTTTCTGCAAAAACATTACAGTTTGCCCTATTTAGTGCATTTATTTTTAAAGTTTCGGCATGCTCAAAAGCATTTGATTCGTATTTTAGGAAATTTCGCTTTGCAGGAGTGTAAACTGCTGGTCCAGTTCGTTAACATTGCAGAGAAAGAATCATCTCAGTGTTGGTTCAGTTATACGCAAGGGCGTTGCTGGTTGCATGCATGTCGCTGTTTTTCGGTTGACAGGGGCAGCATAATTGAGGCTATGAGTTGTGTTTGTGAATTCTCTCATGTTACCAGTCGGGGATGAACTGAGCCAAGTACCTTGGTGTGTGGCATGGACTGTAACGATCGAAGCCTGACCGCTAAAGTGACGTGGACGAAGACAACGATCAAGTCCTTAGGCGTCGAGCTGGATGGGTACTTCCAAACATGCCAATTAATGTGATAATTTATGATATGCCAGCTGCTACTTAATCCTGTCTGCGTTTGTTTGCTGATGATCGCGTCATTTACTGTAAAACACAATCTACCAATGACCACGACGTCCTGCAGCAGGGTCTGAATTTTATTATTGATTGGATCAAACATTGGTTAATGATGGTTAACCTCAGGAAGTGAAAATAATAAAATAAAACGCACAAACTTTAGGCTCTGTTACCTCATAAATTACGTAGCCTTGAGATTTCGTCCTACAAATACTTAGGTATTCAAATAATTTCAAACTCTTCCTTTTCCGAATACAAGATTCGTCTATGCTAAAGCATCCCGTCCACTTGCTTGCCTCCGCCACAATCTTATGAAAGCACCGACTCATGGCCGTAAACTTGCTTACAATATATATACGGCCCCAACTTAAATTTTCGTCTGCAATATGGTCACCATACCAAAATTATCTGCAAAGTTGGAATTAGTACAAAACAGAGCTTCCAGGTTTATCCCCAAAATATTACAGCCGCCAATCCAGTCTATCTGCAGGTATTTATGCAGCGATAAACCTTTGCCGCTGTCAATTAACTCATCTGCGCTCATCTAAGCGCTGAATTTAAAATTCATCCGCACTCCAACGCGCACCGTCAATCAGGAAAGACTTCCCCAAATCTATTGTTTCATTACCTGACCTTGTTGCATTCCGTAAGCAGGTGCTACACTTGTACTGTTCAGATAATTCTTCCCCATTATCATACAATCGTGCCCTTTTGTCATACTATATATATTTTATGTGCATTTCATGTGTTTTGTTCCACGTAAACATGCAGATTGTTACGTGGCGGCAAGCGATGAAAGCAGGAGAACAGAGGATAGACAGATGTTCGATAACAGTGGACGTTTAATGGAAATGTTAGCGATGTTAGCGCGAGCGCTCCTGCCCGCTTCTTCTTCGTTGCTCGTCCGTAATATGACCCGGGGCCACCGAGCGATCGTCCCGATCGTAGACGAGGACGCTTACTGATATTGATGATTTCATGACGTGATGGGCGTTTTTAGATGCTTGAAGAAGAAGAGGAGGAAGGAAGAATAGAACGGCTTGCCGGCACGTTAATTCCCGAGGAACCTTGGCCCAGGACTCTCTCGGGCAACACGTCGCCACGACTCGATGGCGGAGGCCAAGGCACGCACTGCATGGCATAGGTAGGGGAGGATGTCTTCTATTGTAGCGGTGTCGGGTTGTGGGGTCTTGGGTTGGCACATCTGGTAGTGGGGTCACATATGGTCGTTTGGGTCTCTTGTGTCTTGTGGTCACGTCTGGCGTCTTGGCTCAGTCTTGTGGTCGCGGCGGGGGGAAGGAGCGAAGGAATGGCAAGGTCTTGCCGGGTCCGGCTGGCTGGGGAACAGCCATGCGATGCCTAGTAACCTTCAGCTGGAGGAGCAAGAAGTTGCAGGGCACCGAAGCTCCGGACCAGGATGAGAGGGTTATGATGAAGTACCCCGTACCTCCAACCTAAATGTTACGTGGCGGCAAGCGATGAAAACAGGAGAACAGAGGACAGAGAGATGTTCTATGACAGTGAAACGACGTTTAAGGAAAATGTTTGCATGCCTTTTTCTTCTTCTGCCTTGATATATGGCATATACCCAGAAAGGGGGATTGGCCAGGGTTCTGTGTGGAGTGTCAAATGTCCTGCAAAAATTAAGTTAGTGCATTAAAGTAATTGTCAATTAAACAAAAATATAAGATTTAAGACCAAAAAAATTATTGAAAGAAAAAAATACGAAGCAAAAATTTGGAAATTTGGAAGCGGGCCTAGCGCGAGCGCTCCTGCCCGCGCCACGGACCGCTTGTTCTGCCTTGCTCGTCCGTAACAATTAATTCCACGATTTGTTAGATTTCTGTTATAATTTAACACTATGCATCACTTGTTGTTTCACATGGTATTAGTGAGATTCATTTCTTATTGCACCCAGTCGGAAAAAAGTACAGAAACATTTCTGTTAAGACAGAATTTCTGCGTGGTTTTGACAGAACACTTGTGACAATATAGCATTCTGTAGTAACGACAGAGCTTTCTCTAGTTACAACAGAAAAGTGCAACAGAACTACAGACAATAGAAAATTACTGTAGAAAAGCTACAGAACTAAAAAAACTACAGGAAAATCGGACGTTTACTACACAACTACAGAATATTCTCCTGCATTTTCGACATGCTTCTGCAGTTTTTGTCTACTGGGCAACCCTTTTACACAATGCCTATTGGGACATTTAAGGTTCAAAAAGTAAAAAAATGTGTTGTGGTCTAGCTCTTGCTAACCGTGGTTAAATTGCAAAACCAACGGCGGAAACTTCTTTTGCCTGCTACATTATTCCCCTATCACGCCCTGTCAGTGTAAGTTGCTACATTGTTGTAGACACTTAAGGTCATCATTTAGACGCTAGAGTGTACGCTTCCAGCCCACTTATAAATTCACGCTTCAACCAAGCTGTATTGAGGTGCCTGCGTGTCGTAGGCGTAACGAGAATGCAAATGGTTCTGGCAGGTTGATTCTGATATCACCCTCCCATATGAAAGGAGCGACCCGAGTTGGCAGCTCCTGCCCGTGGCATAGAGGTAACGTGAATTCAAATGTCGTGGCAGGCTGATTCCACCGAGGCAAAGTGCGCTTATGGACCATTTAGGACCCTTGAAAAAACATGTTTGACTTGGCTGCTAAGAGGCGAAATCGTCAACACTCTCCTGTGCTACGATAGCAAAACAGTTCCCCAATATGACAGCACCCTTCACTGCTTTTTAAAATCATGTGGATCATGCGCTCTCGGAACACTCATCCCCCCCACCCTTCCGCTGAAAAGCCGCGGAGCGAGCGAAAAGGAAGAGCGATGAAAGAGGGAGCAAACATTATCGTGTCGTATTGCTACGGCAACGGCGTTGCCATGGAGATGGTGCGCCTTCTGTTAAGCGCTGCGGTGCTCAAGGCCAAGTTGCGAGCAGCGTGGCGCGACGGGTGACGGCCTACCGTAAAGAACGGTTCTACCCAGCGTAGTATTGCTTTCGCAAAAATAAATCATTACATTATGCATTGGGCCGCCACTATATATGAAACTCTAGAATGACAGACTGTCACTGTGACAGGGATGCATCACCTGCTCGAATTTATTTTTGAGAGCGTACGCATTGGTTTATTGCAACACAAGAAACGGCAGTAGAACTTCCCGACTGCCTTTAAAATGTGAACCCTTTGCTATAGCGGGAGTTGCAATGTCACGAAGGAAGGCGAACACTGGCAGTTACTATTTTTCTCATATTTACAGGTAGGGACAAAAGTCTCGGAACCGCACGTCTGGCGATTTTGGTCTAGAACCAAGTAGAAAACAAATTATCACCTGATTTCTCTAGCACACATCCAAGAACTAGAGTACAAAATTCACACCGACAATATGGTCCGAGACAACTGGCCGATAGGAACGTTATGCGCTTGAGTTGCAGTTTGCATGGTCCTCAGACTTTTTTTCCCGATATTATACAGACATGTGCTCTTCTGTCAAATATAACATGAAGTTTGAAACAGAAATAAATAAGTTGGGATAAGACGACGATAGTAACGATAAAACCACGTGTTATAACCCAATAGAAGGGAAGATGAAGAATATTCGGTGAGGGGTAAGATATCATTACGGGAGAACACGACGATTATAAGGATGATGGGTACCAATGCCTAGTTTATAAAAGCGCCAGGGATAGCTGGCAAGAGGGTGAGGGAGAACAGAGAAGGGGCGGTTATGGCGGGTCAGGGACTCATCAGCTGGAAAAAGAGCAATGCTGGTTAATGCTCCGGTCGTGGAGGAATATGGCTCTGGTGATCTTGAGCTCTACGGCGTAGCACTGTAGACTTCCTGCCGTTCTAAACCCGTTAAAAGGAATCAATGGCTGACGCAACCACCTGCTACTACCAGAGGTGCTTCCAGTCCTGTTGCCACCCATCCGGGTGGTGCCTCAAGGCCAACACAGCCAGCGTCGCCTCCAAGGGTACTTGGACCTGGAGCTCGTACGACGAACTCCAACGATTCCGCCAGCAATGCCAAGCCTGAGCACGCCTAACGTCACCTCGACACATCCCAGCGCACTTCGAAACATAACCTCGACGCCTGCCACCTGGATGCCACTGACTGCACCAAGGCAACACTTAATCCGCACCGCACCGTGAGCACGAACACCGAACGCTAGTAGGCTGTATGTTCCGGGGTCCTGTACTGATAGTGTTTGTGTTTTGTGTTAAATTTATTTGTTAGTTTTTGTGTGCTAGTGTTTGTGTCCCGTCGAATGCTATAAATGTGCGTCTGTGTGGGTACATCGGTCGCCTAGTCCATACTTTCTCCCCAAGCGTTCGCCAGGGATTCGTGACATCTTACAGTATGCGACTGGGATTTCTTTTAAAGAAATACGTTGTGCAAAAGCAAGGTAGCCATAGAAATATGGGCGTGGAGGGGTGATTTGCGTGCTCGCCTTGGGATCCGAGGGTTAGTGCTTCAATTCTTGGTGGAGACGACAAGATTTCCTTGTACGCATGCGCTTGTGGGAAGTACCTTTTCTGATCAAAATTTCTGATCACATTTACTTAACTTAATGCGCATTAGCGAAGAACATCTTTCGCCCTAATATATCATATACAGGGACGCCATTCAAGAGAATCTGGCTCTCAACTGGTTTGATAAGCCTCCTACAATACACACCCTTCAGTCATCAAAGGTGCTGATCAACTTGATAGGTTCCGTATTCCTCGAATCGGCGTCATAGTAGCACGGTGCTTAGCAGCATGCCGTGCATAATGTGAGAAGGCAATAGAAGGTGCTATCCTAGCAAGGCATTTCCTCCGGCCCCTCGGTTAAAAATCACGGGCCGGTTGAGCGCAACGTGTTTGGAAGTTTCATATCCCATACTGTTCATTTAATTCCAAGTTAACGCCGCGAATGAGGGGCAACGACTTGCCCCATTGCGCGATTTCCCTGGCCACACCATTTGGATCAAAGTGTGCAAAGAATGTTTTATATGTAGCCAGGGTTGTCACATCTTAGGGTAAGCACGCAAACACGTGGCTGCCCTCTTCAATGCGGTATTGCGTCAACCGGGCCGGGCAAGGAAGCTAAGTGGCAGGGCATACGATTTACTCCCACTAGATCCATCAATGTCGGCTCGACTTTCTTTTAATATAGGCTAGATAGGACACAAAGGTGCTCCGAAAAAAACAATCATTCACGTGTTCTACCCAAGAGGGCACGGCTATATACACATTAGAATAGATTTTGACTTAAGTGCATAAAAACTAAGAAGCTGTAGCGGTATCTTCTCTCCGCCCATCTGAAGATGTGGAATGGTCATCGTGATATGAAGGTCTATCAATGCAGCAGATGTATAGTCGTCGCTTATAGTTCACAGCCCACTTATACCCAAGAACAGATGCCAGGGAATTGCGAACCATTTGCAGCAATTGCGGTTCGGGGTCACGTACTCCGTTTTTACAAGTCTTTGTTTGGAATTGGCAATAGCTTCCCCTTAAAATATTGATAAGCCTGGAAACGTCAAATGTATACAAAGAATTTAAATGCCCAGCCCCTTTCATGTCGAGCGTTTTCTATCAGAAACTATTTTCACATAATACAGAGAGCTGAAAACGATCTCTAGGGTGATGAGAACGCTTTCAACCAAAAGCATGAATAACTGACTCACAAAATAAACGAAAACGAAATCATTAAAATATTGCCGGGTTTGGAAAACGGCACCTTTAAAGCCACCGGTGGCGAAACCTTTGACGTTATTATGCACATTTTAATTTAGACTGCACTGCTGCGCACCAGACCCATAAGTGAGGGTTCAGGATTTTTTTCGAAATTTCACTTTACTACAGTGCTTCGAAAGCTCTCAAAAGCTTATCGACTTTACCTTCATTTTTGTTTCTGTTCGTGCTTTGCATAATTAACGAATACTGTCACAGTGCTGGAGAATAGCGAAACGGCTATGACGCAAAAGCTCAAAAGTTGAACTTTGCGTGAGATATTGCCACCGAAATTCACACCGACGGCAGCAACGTCGGACTGGGTGGTGTTCTGGTCCAGCACCAGCAACGCGAGGAAAAAGTGATAGCTTATGCCAGCCGCACCCTTTCTCGGGCAGAATCAAACTATTCAACTTGTGAACCCTCGAGATGAGCGATCACAGTTTTGAGATCTGGATCAGCCCGTTGCCGGGCCTTTAAATCAGAGAAAATGGTAATGCCAAGAAAATGGGGTCTTTGTCGGTACTGTCATGGGCCAACTCCACGGGTGATCGAGACAGTGTGTCAGCATCTTCATGTTTGCGTCCAGATTTATAAACGATAGAGTAATCTAATTCCTGCATACGAAGACTCCACTGTGCAAGACGTCCTGATTGGTCTCGGAGACTAGCCAGCTAACACAAAGCATGATGGTCTGTCACAACTTTAATATAGAAAATCAAGAGGCACAGTCCAGATCATATAAACACTGACAGTGTACCTGCTAGTACATTTTGCAACGCTAATGTCAGCGTGTCGACCACGATAAACCCCTTGTACTACTGTGCTCTACACATAAGCACTATATTCGACTTTAGAGTGGCGTAACTTTAGAAGAAAAGTGAATGTGTGCTTTAGTTTGTATCAGTGTACGTTTTTTTAAATGAACCCTCCGTGAATAGCGCACTATGCAGAATAGAGCGCTATGGTGAAGTATGCATGCCCCATCTTAAACAACTGAAAATTGTTAAGGATATAAAATGTTTTCTTAGGTGAACCACAGGTAAATGTTCAAGAAGCCCAGGTTATGAAAACATGAAACATAAAAGAGCTATAAGAATGCCTCAGCACCGTATAGAGGTGTTTGTACAGTTTCTGCGCGAAATTTCAGAAAAGCTTCACCCTTTGACATCTTTTACGGCAAACATCTTCCTATAAAGACTCAGCAAAAATCTTTAAGCGTTTCCTAGTTCCCCGTTTATTTTGTGCTTTTTTATTTTTCGCCAGCCGTTCGCAATGATTGTATCAAGAAACGTTTTACTTTAGGATGGTTTGGCAGATTACTCCAAGAAAACTTTATGCCTGCTGTGCGAAAACGTTCCTGCGAAGTTGTATACCTCGGAAATCTGGAAGTGCCACTCTAGGTTATTTTTCTTGCAGAAAATAGGAAGGACACTCTTTTCAATTTATCCTGGCTCTTAATAATGAGAACAAGCATTTTACCCTGCTCAAGCCGTATATGCATACGCATCTGCTGTATAATACATATCTTCAGAGGAACTATATTATAGTGAATTCAAGTTGAAAAATACGACTGTAGGCTGTACGCCTACTGTCATAAATAATCTCAACACAGTAATCATTATCGCTATTATCTCGTAGTCTGTAGCTAAGAACAGCCATGGAGAAGTGGAAGAATTTTTTGTCTCTTCGATAGCTGAATACTGAGAAATGACCAATCACTAGACAGGGCAATATTAAAATCTATAGTTTTTTTCGCGGTTTTTGTTCCACATTTTATTCAGCGTTTGGTATAGAGTATAGGGTCCAAGAAGCAAGGCACATTGAGCAAAGAGTCCTATGTTTTTCTGGTTTTTGACTTCCTGAGAAAGAGGTGAAGATGCAGGCTTTTTGCGGAGAACGTGAACATGAAAGGCACTATTTCAGGCGCATAGTTGTTGGCTAATTTACTTGCCCCATTTGTGATGATATAGTGCTATCTCTTGAACCAGAAAAAGAAACACAGATATATTTGAAGGTGTCAAAATTGGGAGCAATCTACTGAGTTAATAATAGCTTACGTTGCTATGTGTTCGCCACATAATTTAGAAACAAATGTTTCATTGGGATTTTATTGCTACTTGAGTATCCCAGGGGTGTATATTCTTTGCGTCTTCGTCACGTACATATGGCTGCGGATATAGTTTTCATGCATGGATTGAATTACCCGGCTGTTCCATTACCGGCGTCATCCTTTAAGTGGATCCTGCCCCTTCCGTTTACCTTCCTTAACTGCAACATGATTCCTAACAGATATGTAAATTTTGAAGAGCCGTGAAGTTCGCTACTGAACGCCGGAAACGACACAGCTAGTCGGAAAACTCTGAGGAGGTGGTCCATATTATGTTTCTTTCAAACTTGCTCGGCACACAAAATGATGACCTGAGCAATTCCCATTGCGTCGGTTTGAGACTGGTGTTCTGAAAACTTGAATGAGACAACATACGCGAATATAATCTGCCAAAACTAAAATTCAGAGTTTTTTGCTGTTTTTCTTCTATGGAGCGCATTCAGCAATTCGCAATAGGCACTCTTCGGAGAAGCTTTGCAGCTAATGTAGTCCGCTGTGTTCTTCTGGCACTCCAAGCTATATTTTTCTTGCAGTCAAACAGCGCTCCCTGTAAAGTCTGATGCCATCTGGCATACCACGCAGAGAGCTGGGGCACTGGACATTGCTTTTTAGGCATTTGCATCTGCTGGATACGATCAAGTTCGCGATAAAATTGCTTTTCACATTCCGCGCTGCAATGGCGTTCGTCGAAATCAAATTGCGCTGCCTGATGACAAGAAAAAAAACTGCAACATAGATGAAAAAAGCATTTCATATGATTTATGTATACTGATAATAAAAACAGAGGTGCACAGATATGCCAGTGCGCAGTTTAGGTATGGTTTGCTGGGCATCCTTATCTTCAGATACAATCTGCTGGGGCGTGCGCAATAATCTCTGGGAGGATCTTTTCTCTCCTTCGAAAATTATATGCGGCAAGGATTATTAAACCAAGCTCAACATACATGTGGAGGCTGACACTTCCCCGAAGGGTGTCCACAGTTAAGAAACTGGTGTAGACATTACATTTTGATGTAACAGCAAATTCAGGCTCGCATTCAACGCTATGCAAGGTTGCGAGTTACATTGCGGTGCGAATTAAGCTTCTGCTGTATCGCCCTGCTTGTTACCTTCACCTGCTACCAGGCATGGTGACTTAAGGTGTATCTTGGTATGTAAAATTCTCAAGGGTTCCATTTCTGGTTCCCCGGCTGCGACTTCTATGTTCTGCTAATACTTTAAATATTGCTACGTTAGGCGGTGCATGCACTGGCATCTGCATAAGGACGGAAGAAGAAGCTCGTGAGTTTTGGTGAAGACGACGTGCGAGCAGTGTCGGTTAGTGCCTGGTTAACGCTGCTGTGTTTTTGTGTGCTCTGTGCGGAGTCATCTTGGACTAATCTCTTGGCCTTACCTTGCCACGTATCATCTTCGTGGAGGTGCGGGGTGGGGCCTTGCGCCTTCAGGAGTACAACTTTTCAGTACCTTAAAAGTCTGGCCAGTTGCATCGAGATGCCGATTGCCAGTCCCGTCATCCAGTCGACCCGCCAAGCCAACTTGAATGTGACAATGACGCTTGCGTGCTCTCTATTTCTGACTTTTCTAACATTCGCCGGGAGCAACGCCAGAACCCTCAACTTCGCGAAATTATAAATCGCCTCAGCGCCGATCGCCATGACCCTCCCCTTCGTTTGTTTGTGCTCCACGACGGCAACTTATACCGGCACAATACGCGACCTGATGGCCCCGACCTTCTACTAGTAGTCCCTCAGCACCTACGCTCAACCATCCTCGAACAGCTTCACGACGTTCCCACAGCAGGTCCAGCGTTCCCACACTCACGACAGTGTGCCCCGTCGGTTCTTTTGGTCAGGCCTATACCGCGCAGCCCGCCGCTACGTGGCTGCTTGTGACTGCTGTCAACGCCGGGAAAAGCCATTAGTTCTACCAGCTGGACTACTGCAGCCGATCGACATCCCCATAGACCCATTTTCTCGAGTGGGTCTGGATCTTCTAGGGCCTTTTCCACTGTCCGCATCGTGGAACAAATGGATGGCGGTGGCCACTGATTACACCACACGCTAAGCGGTTACGCGAGCAACACCAACCAGAGGCGCAACTGATGTCGCTGCTTTCCTGCTCAACGACGTTATACTCTTCCACGGAGCTCCCCGCCAACTGCCTACCATCCACAGATGAACGGGCTTACCGAACGCCTTAACCGGACATTAACTGACATGCTGTCTATGTACGTTTCTGATGACCACCGCGACTGGGACATAACGCTGCCATTTGTGACATTCGCATACAATTCGTCGCGTCACGACAATACTGGCTACTCCCCTTTTTATCTTCTATACGGCCGTGAGCCACTGCTTCCTTTTGACAGCCTGCTCTCTTCGGCCGCCACTGCCAGCTCATATGCTCGTGACGCCATAGCCCGAGCTGATGCTGCCCGCGTTGTTACTCGCAACAGACTCTCAGCACTCACAGAAACGTCGCTATGATTCCTGTCATTGCAACACACAGTATTCTTGCGGCTCTCTCGTGCTGTTTTGGACCCCAGTTGGCCGCGTTGGCCTATCGAAAAAATTTTAGCCCCGTTATAAAGGACCCTACCGCAGTCTACAAGTGACTCCAGTGACATATGAAATTGAGCCCTTGCACCCCGCAACGCATACCTCCACACCACGCACCGAGACAGTCCATGTTGCATGCCTCAAGCCCTACTACACGCACCCTATTTTGGACGCTAGTACGCACCGGGACGGTGCTTTTCAGCCGGCGGGGTAGTGCTACATTAGGCGGTGCATGCACTGGCATCTGCATAAGGACGAAAGAAGAAGAAGCTCGTGAGTTTTGGTGAAGACGACGTGCGGGCAGTGTCGGTTGGTGCCCGTTTAACGCTGCTGTGTTTCTGTGTGCTGTGTGCGGAGTCGTCTTGGACTAATCTCGTGGCCTTACCTTGCCACGTATCAATATCTCAGCTCAAAAATTACATAGAAGATGATATAATGTTTGCAAATTGAGGTAGCAGTTTTTGTGCACAAAATGCATGCATGTTACTTGACACTTGTTTTTGCCGAGCCTGAATAGCCTGGCGACAAACAAAACACAGAAATGTTCATATTTTCTCATGAGGGTCCTCAGTTTCGTTTTCTAGAGAACAGTTGGACATAGTGACAATTTAAAGCCTTTGTAGCGTAGCTTCTAACATGGAATGACAATAAAGAAAGAAATCATCTTCATTGCAGATAGATGCCTTTCTGCTTCTATCCTGACTCTAGGTAATAAAACAAAAGGATAAATGAGAGGTCATGAACACTGCTTAGTTGACTAATCGTTAGGCCGACGTATGTACATGTGGTAAAAAAGGAAAAGGAGAAACACATATCCTTAGAACACACAATCCCTTGCCAACAAATCTGCTTTGTATATAGGAACCGCCACGTAGGGGACATGAATCCAACATCACAGTAGGTTCAATTTGCACCATAACATGCAGTTTGCGCAGAACTTCAATACGAACAAGAGCAGAATGCATACATATTGTCACGACTCGAGTCACAGGGAGCCGTGAAGGTACATGTAGCCGATGATCCGAGAATAAGGTCGGCCTCTAGTTCCGATCACAGAGTCCAGCACCAACGCGCCTCGCGAGCCAACAAACACTTCGTCGTCGTCGGCACCAAGCAGGGCAGTCGCGCGGCGCTAGGTACGTGGCATATAACTCGAAAATACAAATACAAATACAAAAATATCGCAACCCTGAGAATCGGTTTTTAGTTTATTGAAATAAATGTCGTAATGGCAGATCCGAGCTCTCTAATTCTTCCGAAGGCTTTGTGAGTGCGTTAAGAGACGTAATAACATTATCTCTACTGCAAATCACGCATCGTTGTCAGTAAATGTAAGTGCAATATTGTAACCAGTACAGGGCAGAACACATAAAATGGATCAATCTGGCATCATACACTATCTTAATTTCGACCTCGTTTTTCTCGGTCCCAGAGACGCACGCGGCATTGCCCCCCTCATTGGAAACGGCGGCATGGCGCTAGCAGTGAACACAAACTGGGTACACACAGGAAGAACAGGAAACACTAAACTGGACTCACAAATCGTCACTGCATTTCATAGTACAATTTTATCCAAATAACGTGAACATTTTAAATACTTGAGCGCTTCCGTTGTGAGGGTCGTTGATCCCGGAACGCGACTTTTAGTTTAAGTCACTAATTCGCCGAATGACCTCGTCTGTGCTAAAGTAACGGCGAAGCAGCTTTTAAGTGCCCTCGACCCATATACGATCGCCACACTAATAGTGAACGTCTCGGGGTGGATGTTGTACCGACTAGCGTCGCGGTGTTGTTGGCGTTGTATACGACAACGTGCGAGCTGGCGCGCTTCTTCGGCTCGTTAGAGAGATAGGTCGATGTGCGCATTGGCACTGTGACATCGTCGCCGTGACCTATGGGTACCATAGCGTCCAACATTGTGGTGACGGGACGGACGTGGAAAAATTGCAATGCGGCAATACGCGTCGTCTCGTGTTCAGCAATAACGTATGCAAAAGTTGCATACGGACGAACTTTATCCCTCATGCGATGTTCAACTTCGATTTTAATAGAAAATATGTCGGCAAGTGTTATACTGAGGCGTTCAGTCAGTCCGCTTGTTTACGGATAATAAGTAGCAGTCTTACGACGAATTGTGTGGGTAAGACTGAACAGACCCTGCACTAGTTCGACCGTATAAATTGTACCACGGTCCGTAATAATAGCCGGGGGTACACCGCGGCACAGTACGATTGTCTTGAAGAACTTTGATTGTCTTGAGGTGCAGCGACTTTTGGCATGGGAAGTCGCTGCGCCTCGGCAATCGCAATAAGTAGTCCGTCGCCACTACGATTTTTTCCTTGCCTTTGTGTGGATGTTAGGAAAGGGTTCAGAAGATTTATACCTACCTGCCGAAAAGGGGCTGTCGGCGGCAGAGGTATCGGCTGAATAAGCCATGTAGGCTTTGGCGGAGGTGTGTTTCGCTGCTGGCAATCTCGGAATGTTCTCACGTAGTGCTGAACTGAAGGCGGCGGCTTAGGCAAATGGGAATCGCCTTGAATGTTGCTAATGTTCGCTTGACTCCTAAATGACCAGCCGAAGGCTCACTGTGGCATGCATGCAAGTTTCCTAGTCGGAGTTCGATGGCGCAATGAGAAGAAAGGATTCATTTATATGCTGAAACTTTCTGTTGCACGGGCCATGATCACAAAGGATGTAGGACCATAAATCCCGGCGTAGAGTAGCGATATCAAGGCCTTCGAGATGCCCAATATGCCGGCGTAAATCGGAGTTAGCCCGTTGGCGCAGGGTCATATCGGTGGTTATGCCGTTGGCGCAGGGTCATATCGGTGGTTATGCCTACAGCAATAAACGAAAAGGAGTCTTCGGTGGTGGGCATCAATCATTAACATTTGCACGCGACAAGCTATGAGTGTCATTTTACTTACAGGCATACTTGCACACAACCGTAATGTCGTATTCTTGAAGCCGGAGGCTCCACCTTGCCAGCCGTTCAAATATGTCTTTGAGGTTGGATCTCGAGCCAGGCATCCTGAAGAGTGAACTTGAATGGGCCTTAGCCAGCCTTGCTAAGAACAAAGCTAGCGGAATTGATGGCATTCCAGCTGAGTTGCTTCAAAACCTCAACCATGACGCTGTTAACATTCTGCATACATTATGTCAGAAGATTTGGACAACCCTGCAGTGGCCACAGGATTGGAGGAGGTAAGTTTACACCCCCATTCCAAAGAAAGGCAGTGCCAAAGATTGTTCTAACTACCGCACGATCGCACTTATTTCGCATGCTAGCATGGTAATGTTGAAAATACTCCAAGGTAGGCTGCAGCGGTATGTGGATCGGGAGCTTCCGGACGTGCAAGCTGGGTTCCGCAAGGGCAGAGGAACTAGAGACCAATTGCCAACCTTCGCTGGATCATGGAAAAAGCAAGAGAGTTTAAGAAACCCATCTACTTCTGCTTTATTGATTATGCGAAAGCGTTTGACTGCGCAGATCACAGCAGATTGTGGCAAGCTCTCCAAAAGATGGGATTTGCAATTCGCCTCATCTGTCTCCTCAGGAACCTGTATGAAGGGCAAGAGGGCACAGTCAGAACTAGGCATGGTCTTACTGATTGGTTTCCGATTGAGAAAGGAGTGAGGCAACGCTGCATACTGTCGCCCTGCCTATTTAACCTATATGCAGAGTGCATCATGAGGAAGGCCGGTCTGGACGAGTCTGCAGCTGGAGTGAAGATTACTGGAAAACGTATCAACAACCTTAGATATGCGGATGATACCACTTTAATCGCAGAAAATGAAGTGGAACTCGAGACTTCTGATGCGCGTACAAGAAAAGAGTGAGGAGTTTGGGCTTAAACTGAACATTAAAAAGACAAAGATCATGGCGTCTTGCCCTATCAAGTCCTGGAGCATCAATGGACAAGAAGTGGAAGCTGTGACAGATTTTCTCTTCTTGGGCTCCAAGATTACCTCGAAAGGAGACTGCAGCCATGAAATTAGGAGACGCCTGCTTCTGGGAAAGAGAGCAATGGTTAGCCTTGACCGCCTAGTAAAGAGCAGAGACATTAGTCTGCCAACCAAGATCCGTATAACTCGTGCTATGGTCTTTCTAGTTGTGATGTATGGATGCGAGAGTTGGACTGTGAAAAAGGCTGACCGCCGAAGAATTGACGCGTTTGAATTGTGGTGCTGGCGAAGACTCTTGAGAGTTCCTTGCACTGGCAGACGATCAAATCAGTCGATATTGTCGACCATAAACACTGACTGCTCATTGGAGGGTCAAATTCTAAAGTTAAAGCTCAGCTACTTTGGTCATCTGATGAGAAGAGAGAAGTCGCTGGAGAAAGATTTGATGTTGGGAAAGGTTGAGGGTCACCGGAGAAGGGGTAGGCAGCGAACGCGATGGTTAGATGGCATCCTCGAGGCACTGCAGATGACGTTATGTGATGTTAGGAAGATAGTGAGAGACCGGAAAGCGTGGCGTGACATGGTCCATAGGGTCGCGAAGAGTCGGACACGACTGAACGACTGAACTGAACTGAACCAGCATAACGAATGGTGGTGACTCACAGCTCAGAAAGGACGGTCGCAGAGTTAGAACCCTTCTTATGTAACACACGTGGTTGCATAGAGGCAATTCTTAGTCCATATTCATGTACATTTTGATATTATATCATCTTGGTAAAAGAAGTTCCATTCATTTTCAAAATCAAAATGCGATGCTTTTTCTCACACAAAACCGAACCTAGGTGCCTAAAGCACATAAGGCTAAGTAAAAACACGACGTCTGCTGATCACACGTTCTGTGATCTGATCTAGGAAATAGCTGACATCACAAGGTGGAGGCGCACGGTCTTTCGATTGGGTATCAATTTTCACGTGCTCCATAAGTCAACAACAAAATGGACTGAATTTAAGAATTATTTATATCAAAGTGTTCAGCCTGATGGTATCCCTATGTTCTCCCTTAGAAGTGCCTGAAGCTGGCAGACCAATTGGGTTGCTTCGAAGTTATTACCATATAAGTAATTGTGAACCCTAGGTGCATATATGCTCTTTACATTTTCTTTTGCTGGAATTATTGCGTCTAGCGATCGCAGAGAAAAGTAGCTGTGGTACGCACATTGGGCCACTTTTGTGAAAACGGAAGCCATCGTCAAATTCATGCACTTTGCAATGAATTATGTTACTTCAATCAGAAACATAGATGGTTTATACGCCAGAAACAAACAGCTGATTGATTTTTTCAACCTAATCCTGGTACGTAGAAGAAAGTGTTTGATGACACTTCATTTCAGTGATTTTTGTGTTACAAATAAAATACTCCGGTTGTGTTCCTGTGAAATTTTTAAAGTTGTTTGTCAAATATGTTTACCAGAATTATGAAAACCTGATCATTATCCCAAATGATGGTCTTGGCAATTCGAATACTGCATGAAGTACAGCTTGAGAAGTTACTTTGAAAATCTCGGCTACAGAAACATTCTATGAAAATGTTTGTTTCGTTTGTTGACAACAAACTTCACCTGTATCCTATATTCTTTTCGAACATGGCTGATGATTTTGTCTGCTGAGAATGGATCGTCTTTTCATAAAGGTCAAGCGTACACTTGCTTTCATCTTTCTTTAAGCTGGAATCAAGTATCTACAAAAGCTCTGAAGCCACAATTGTTTAGGTTCAGCAGAAAAAAGCAGCAATGGTGACCTTTTCGGAGCTGTTTCTTCTAGTAAAGCACAAAGGAATGGACACAATGTTTGTGATCATATTGCCCACTACAAGTCATGAAGAGCAGTCGATGCAGTTTGCTAGATACAAACGCATATTCATCCCAATTATTTTACTTGGGCACCCGGGCTTCATCCATAAAAGTACAAAATGTTGTTTTTTTAAATGTAGCCTTTGTGCTCTAATGTATTGAAACAAATTTTGCAACGGGAAAAATATTTCTGGAAGCATTTTTGAAACGTGCAATAAAAGGCACACAGTATTTCTAGATATAGCTGAAATTGAATGCGTTTTTTGTCACCTAAATTTCGAGTTTGGAACTGCATTCATTCGTGTACAACAGCGGCCGAATATTTGGAAAACAGGCATTTGTTCGGCTCACACTTAAAGAAAAACAATGCCGACATTTTAAGACAGTATGTTATCTGGAAGTATCGGTGCTGTAAGTATATGGGTAGAGCTATCAAAGAAAATGATGTCATAAGTGCAACGCTGTGAGATGTCGCGTTTCGTGGCAATGTCAAGAAATGAAGGAATAAACTTGTGATATGCTACTGACGTTATCATTCAAGTATATTTAGGACTGAACAGTTCTTTTCAGTCACAGATGTGAGCAAACATTTAGGTCATAAATTACATGTGTCATAGCCGTAATGCACCAATCTACGAGAAGCATATCTGCAAACTAGGCATATATGTTCTTTGGCAGCACGAGCAGCATGCAGCGTTTTAATTAGGTCCACTCTTTATAGCCTGTTACCATTGTTACCAACCGGTTAACATGCATACATTCAGACGAATTATTTGGAAGCTTGTAGTATTTGAATAAATGATGTTTCTCAGTTGAAGTTGAAAGTGCATAATCAAGCAGCTGCTCACAATATGTTTCGAAACGTTCTGCTCTTCTGGAACATCAGGAAGCACCATGCCAGCGCAAACAATTGAGAAGGTGGCCGTATGTTGCCTTAAGAAGTGCCAGAAAGCCTCTACATTGTCAGATATGATGTTTGGCTTCCTACCGCACTTGCAGGAAGCGTTGAAAAAGTTTTCTCTTTTGAACGCTGCAACGGAAAGGCAGCTGACGAGCTTCCGGGTTTAAAGTTTACCCTCTTATACATGTCCGCGCGCATATTGTACTTCGTGTTTGTATTTCTGATATGTCATGTGCGTTAGATCAAATAAACATGACTATTTATAGGCAGCCATGTTCATCATTAAAAAGCAATTCAGGCTCCACAGCCCCTAATTTTGTTTTGCGTGTTTTTGTGTGTGCGAAAGGTTTAAACATATTTTGACTGACTATTCGCAGCATTTCTTCAAAGTTGTTTTTCTTCCTTTGCCTCATGTTCCATTCACGTGTAGGGCAAAATTTAAATTCATCCGCCTTGCTATGAGCGCGTTATTCCCGAAATATTTCCTAACGTTATAATTTGTACAAATATTTTCCCAACAAGACCTTTGGCCTTTCAGTATCATGCAATCCTTGGAAGGTACAGTAGTCCAAGTAATTTAGTGCCGGCCTTTCTACAACATCTGATAGCTGTGAACCTTATCGGTTGCATAATTTCAGTGCAGGTGTTATTGCTTGGTCAGCAAGCATCGAAAAGCGGAACCCAACAGCTATGTTTTAGCAGGCATTTCGCAATGAAATTGTTCTAAAACTCTAGGCGTGCGCAGCCGGTATTGATACGACTCCATACATAGGCTACGACTGCATATGAGAAATCAATAGGCCAGGTCAGGGATGGCTCAGAGTGACGAGTTGGAGCGCTTGAGTGCGATAAAAAAAACAGCAATAAATATTTTTTATATGCCTGCATTATGGCCTAGGTGGGGTATATTTAGGTTGAATTGCATCATATTGGTAAATTAGGTAAGTATTCTATATGGGGTAAGGGGTTACTCACAGTTTGTATGTGCAGAAAGAAGGCATGAATATACTCATTGTTTGTCCATGGTAGGGTGAGTGAATGATGGATTACTAGGAATGTTAAAATTCTTGGCGGTCTTTAAGAGGAATCTGTTAATGCCAATCACGTTACCTATATGGGAACAATTACTCATCAATGAACGCCAAAAAGACCGTTAGGGGTGTAAAACTAAGCAATGTAAGTTGTCCTGAATACATCAAATAATAAAAAAAATTTGGCTTTTTTAAAACTGCAAATGGGACGAGTGCAAAATATTAGGCAGTCGTTCTACAAGCTGAGCGAATCGGGATGGCTAGCTGTTCATGTAGCACGGTGAAAGATAGTTCAACAAAGATACATAAAACAATATTGGTCCATTGTTACGAGAAATGTCGATAGGAGGTGTTAATGATTAATAATGTATTTGAAGGCATTCGCCTCCCCTAACCTGCAGCTATACAACTACAAGGAAGAGCTTTAGAGCTTTGTCAGAAAAGGCGCTGTAAAAGAAGAAAAACTACAACTGTTCACAAAATATTATACAACTGTTTGGAGGTGGAAACGCGGGATGGATCCTATTCCGCGCAACATTGTGTGAATTTAGCAAAGCACGAAGGCTCGGAGATCAGATTGTTGGTATGGATTCAAATGTTCTTTTTACAATGGGAAAAGTTCCGGCACAATGCGCAGGGCAGTTACGTACATGAATTCAGACCGTTACCACTGCCTTTCTGGGCCATACATATACTCTTAAATGGCTGTTAAATATGACATCTAGAATCTAGGGACATGTAGCAAGAGCTAAAACGCGAACACTCGTAGTTAAAATTGTAGTGAGTGTCGGTTCCTCAAGCTGCATTAACTATGTTAACTTGTGAAGGAGGTGGGTTGACACAGCTCCTTAATGCTAGAAATCAGGGATTTTTTAGAGAGTCTAAATATTGTTAAAATAAAATCTCATTTCATTTCACTCATTCTGTGAGCAACGAGATTGTGTTTTTCACTTATTAATAGCTCTACTTCTCGTACAAAGATCATATATAAGTTTTCGATCACGGTATCATACATCTATCTGCAGTTAGATGTACTGCAACCCATCGTGGAAGAAACCTTTGCATTGATTTAGAAACAGATAGAAACGAAGACGACACAATGGACGCCTACTAGATATTGTTAAGGATCATTCAAAAGTGCGCTGCGCTTTCCTTACAAAAGGAGGCCAATGGTTTGTTCTGAAGTGGCACGTTTGGGCACTGAAGGACAGTGCTAGACGCTGTTAGGATTACCTTGTCCTGCCTCAGTTGTTCTCTACGCAGCTTTGTCGCACATGTTTGTTTAGCAAGGTAAGAAAGGTTAAAACTAAGCGGTGTTTCAGTAAAAGGTTGTCACGAAGACAGGGTTTTACGTGAAACGAGGGCCTAGATTTAGTCACAATGGTTGTACTACCGCCAGTCCCAGCTAGAAGGGGAGCATGAGAGGCTCCAGCTTCAACTTTCTTGCCTCACCGGAAACCTCACGTGGCATTATTTCTCCTCTCAAAAATAACAGCACATGCCAAAAGGAAGGATTGTTCCTGATGTTAACTATGGCCTCCAGCTGGTGAAATACGGCATGAGAAATGCACGCACTACGTAATACGAGAGCCGATGACTAGTACTTGGCAGAGTAATGTCTGAAAGAACGTTATAAATATGATGTGCTACGCAACACTTTAGGCTCCAAAGTAGCGGCTGAGAAGTTTTTCTCACAGGCCAGGGTGGCGGACAGGTGTTCACATGTAGATTTTGTAAATGGCTGGAACACGACGTAGCGGTGTCGGTCGTTATATGGGCGTGCATCTGATTTTTTTTTTCAGGTCGTTCAGTTTCTTGTAGTATGCGCAAAACCATAGCGTGCTATCTTTACTCTTGACTAGCACCACTGGTAATGACCACATATTTTACACATCTGAATAACACCATCGGTAAGCACTTCCAGACTTGTTTCCGGATTGCCTCATGTCCCGATTGCCTCACGTTCTTAATCGAAATAGGGTACAGCTGTTATTGATTTGATCCGGCATCATCAGGCGATAGAATGCGATTCTTGGTGAGAGACGTTTGCAAGACTTTCGAGAATAAGACAAGCACGGGGCTTATTCCTGCACTATATTAGAGCATGCAAAGCTCGTTGTTGCCAGACCAAAAAGCAAAGGCAACATCGATACGGTCTACGAGAACCGCTGGAACGGCCATAATGTCTGACGCAAAACATTCGGAATCTCTTTTATATGTTCAGCGTACGCGATATTAGTTGAGCGATAGAGATGGCCAGATTCGGTCCTTATGTTCGTGATGATAAGCTCCTTACGGTAAGCATTGCAGACAATATTTAAGCTTTTATCTGCACAGATGCAGCGGTAAAACAAAAGCGAATGGTTGCCTTGAGCTCAATTGACAGGGCTATCACGTAGCCTGTCACACAAAACACTAAATGGATACCTTCGCAATCACCGTCTAGCTGGCAATTATGGTAGACGAGAATTTGGATTTGTGCCTCTGCCCTCTTTTGGTTACGGGGAATAATGCAATCTGAAACCGCCAGGTAGCATTATTCTCGCAGGAAATGCCCACCGAGTATTTATTGCCGATAAAGTTCCCAGAGAACAATGCAGCTGAAAAAAAAATGTTGACGTAGGAACTTGTGTTCTATTAGTGCACTGTCTAATAGAGTAATTTCCGCCCCAGCACTGCGTTTCTAAGCACTAGATATTGCTAGCTTAATCATGTTATGATATGCTACCAGTTTCCGAATAAAACTGAAAAGGCAGATCCGCTGTTCACTAAGGCATTGACATTATGACCATCAAGCCACACAGGGACGTCAATCGATGGCCGGTATTATGAATCAGATGATGTTGCAACTCATAAATAAATCTTCCGCTCCTCTCAATGAAAGGATTCATCTTACGGATACTTACCGGCTCCGCCCACGGAGGTCGTGTGCAGGGGCTTGGCTAGTGGCCAAGCGGTTCTCGCAGGAAGTCACCGTCCTTTGAAAGTCAGGTTTGGCATAGTAATGGCCACCTGGATTGACGGCGTGTCATCGAGAAGACGCTGTTGTGCGAGGATGCCTTTATTTGCAAAGAGGGCTGTTAAGCAACCATGGGCCTAGGTTGGTCGGCGGAACAATCCTCCGTTATGAGTTCTCGATAGAGGCGCCGCAGAAAAATAACTGATAGCAAGGGCTCCCGTTGTCACAAGCCCGCCATATATACGGTCTTTGTACTGGTGATCACAGTGGCCGCACGTACCGCGTTGGATGCTGTGATGATTACATTGTGTTGTTTGCTGGATGAACTGCGTTGGTCGCACCTGATTATGCAAGACAACGGAGCTTGAACTAGAGCTGGTCATCGGAGGCAATCTGTGTAAGTAGACGAGGATTGTTTGGAGCAGAAAAAATTACAAGGGTTCAACAGGGCTGAACTAAATATTGAGCGAAAGCATTAGCTGCGGGTGACCGACGTTCTTCTTCCTCAACCCACATATAAAACCCCGCTTAAACCAACCCATAGGAACGGGCCTTAGTGGCTTATAGGGGTAACGTGAATGTCAGGGTCCTAGCAGGTTGATTCTGACATAACTGTCCCATGTGAAACGAGAGACCCAAGTTGGCAGCTCCCGCCAGCTCGTGTGTCACGTGGGGTGTGACGTCACAGCGTCTCGTTGGTAAGACATAACTGCGGCCGGGTCACGTGAAGGCTTGAAAGAGCGAGTAGTATTGCTTTCGCACTAATACCTTTAAGCTAATAATGCTAAAACAGGGGCGAGTTGGACCATGTTATTTGGGACGTATGCGATGCTTGCTAAACGAGGGTATGCATTACGGACAACACACGACAGAAGCACGACCAGATTCGCGCTTGTGTAGTTCTGTCCTTCATAATTCTCCCGTTTAGCAAAAAGCGCACAAGTCCACAATAGAAGCTTTGAACTTCAACAAGGTCTAGTGGTACCGAACGACTAGCTAAACATCTTCGCGGAAGACATATGAGAGTGAAGCACCCAGTAGTTTGGATGTGCCACAAACCGTCTGCTGGTCACAGGTACAGTGAGGTTACCTTTTTTCTTGATATTACGAAGAAGAGGGTGACTGCAGAAACTTTGAAAAGATTTAGTCTTGCGTACGTATTCTTTTTTTTAGGCCCCCTTAGTCCTCGCCGGCTTTCGGGCACCAAGGGGAATGCTATCATGCCTATAACGGGAGATAAAAGCATCTGATGCTGAAAATATGCAAAAAATATTTTGGTTGAAAATTGCTGGGTTTCGACCTGGGCCACGCAGTAAAGAAAGGCGCGCACAGCGTGAAGCCCAAAGCAGAACAACGCGAATGATCAAGGGCGCATCTGTAATCTATTTTTGAGAGTGCTCGGTAGTCGCATTGTCCACTCTGACCCTCAATGACGGCGGCTTATTTCTTGCCGCGGATTCGACCGCAAAATTGGACTCCGTGAAAGAAAAACATCGTCCCGATGACAAGGTGAGAGGAGAAAAAAATTACATGTGTGTTGGTGAGAGGAGAAAAAAATTAGCTGAGAGGTGAACTGTACAATAACTCAAGGTCTCACTTGCAGGAAGCGTCAATGCTACGAAACGCGATGTTGACACAGCGCTCAGTCACGCGAAAAGTATGGTTTTAAGCACAACAAATGCACAATTTCAGGCCGCTGACGCCGAACACTGACGGGCACAGTTCCATCTGGAATAACTTCGTAATTAAACCTGTTTAAGCGGCGCAGGACTTTATATGGTCAGAAATACCGGTGGAACAGTTTCTCGAACAAGCCTTTGTGGCGTACGTCGTGTCCTCGCCCACACTTGGTCCCCTGGTTTGTAGTGGACTTCCCTGTGCCGAAAGTTATAGTGTTGAGCGTCGGTGACATACTACTCCTTGAAGTGCAAGCGGGCCAGCTGACGGGCTTGCTCGGCCTGTTCCGCGAAATGGGCGGCATCGGGTTCGACCGCTTCATCCCCGCACGGGAGCATCGCGTCCAACATCGTGCGGGCCTCCCTGCCATATACAAGACGGAATGGCGTAAACTTCGTGGTTTCCTGCGGCGCCGTATTGTAGACGAAGGTGACATACGGTAGGATCTCGTCCCACATTATATGTTCAAGGTCGGTTTACATTGAGATCATGTGCGCCAAAGTTTTGTTGAGTCGTTCCGTAAGGCCAATTGTCTGAGGGTGATAGGCTGTTGTCGTGCGATGCTCGGTATGGCTGACAGTTAAGGTGTCCCGCAGTAGCCGAGCTGTGAACGCCTCTCCTCGGTCAGTAATGATGGTCGACGCTGCACCGTGTCTGAGCACAATGTCGTTCATAAAGAATCGAGCAACTTCGCCGGCAGTACCTCGGGCAAGGGCCTTTGTTTCAGCGTAGCGTGTTAAGTATTCTGTAGCGACTACGATCCCCTTGTGTCCATTCGAGGATAAAGGAAATGGGCATAAAAGGTTCATGTCCACTTGCTCGAAGGGTGTGAGGGGCGGTTCAATCGATTGCAACATTTCGGATGGCTTGAGCAAAGAAATGTTTCGCCGCTGGCATTGTCTACAAGTCTTGACGTAAGGTGTAACGCTCGGAGTAAGATGTGGCCAGTAATAGTTCTGCCGGACTCGGTTTCGGGTGCGTGTAAAGCCAAGGTGACCGGAATTCGGTTCGTCATGGCAGGCCAGGAGGATTTCGTGCCTTAAAACAGCCGGCATGACTAGAAAGTATGTTTTTGCACTCGATGTAGAATTCTTATAAGCACCCTGTCGGTGGGGCAGCCAATGACAGCCCCCGAGCAAGGTAGCGGGGCAATGTAGGGGGCCCACCTTCGAGATGGTGGATGATCAGTCACAGCTCGGCGTCGACACACCGTCTGGAAACGAGGTCGGACATTCTGATTGCTCCGAGAAAACTATCGTATTCAGTTGCGTCTGACTAAGGAGGGTCAACGGGAGCGCGAGACAGGCTATCGGCAGGGGGGTTCTTTCGACCGGACTAATAAATAACGTCGAAATCGAACTCCTGCAAGCGCAATGCCCAATGTGCTAAGCGGCCGCAAAGGTCCTTTCAGTTTTCAAGTCAACACAACGAGTGATGGTCAGTGATCACTCGGAACGGTCGGCCATAAAGGTTCGGGCGGGACTTGGCAGCGGCCCAAACGCTCTTTTTCGGTTGTAGAATAGTTTGACTCAGCACGTGAAAGTGCATGGCTGGCAAAGGGAATTACTTTTTCGACCCCGTCTTGGTGTTGAAATAGAACCGCACCAAGGTCGACGTTGCTCGTATCCGTATGTAGCTCCATGTCGGCGTCGTCGTCGAAATGTGCCAGGATCGGGGGTGACTGGAGCCGGCGTCGTAACTCTTCAAAAGCCATCTGCTGCTTGGCGCCCCAGCAAAACGATGTATCATCTCGAGTCAGTAGTGTCAGAGGACTGGCCACCTGTGCAAAGTTTTTAATGAAGCGGCGGTGATAGGAGCACAGCCATAAAACCGTCGGACTGCTTTTTTGTGGGTTGGGATGGGAAAGACAGCAACGGCAGCAAGTCTCTCGGGGTCAGCTCGAATGCCGTCAGCACTGACAATGTCCCCAAGGAACTTCAATTCGTTGAACTCGAAGTGACACTTTTGAGGTTTGAGAGAAAGGTTGGCAGACTGAACAGCTTCGAGAACAGCTCTCAGGCGGCGTAGGTGTTCCGTGAATGACGGCGAAACGTTTATTACGTCGTCGAGATAAACAAGGCATGTCTGCCACTTCAGACCTGTGTGCACAGTGTCCATCCTCTGGAAGGTGGCAGGACCGCAGCAAAGCCCGAATGGAAGGACGCGGAATTCATAGAGACCATCTGGTGTCACGAAGGCAGTTTTTTCGCGGTCCCTCTCATCAACTTCGACTTGCCAACTACTCATGAGGTCAATCGAGAAGTACTTGGCTCGGCGAAGTCGGTCGAGAGAGTCGTAGATCCGTGGCAGCGGATAGACATCCTTTTTTGTCATACTGTTAAGCTTCCGGTAGTCAACGCAGAAGCGAAGTGTTCCGTTCTTCTTTTTAACGAGGACTACAGGCGATGACCATGGGCTGCTTGAAGGTTGAATGACTCCAATGGCACGTTCTCCTTGACTTGCTGTTGGATAGCGTCTCTCTCACGAGGAGACACATGATAGGGCTGTTGATGGATGGGTCGAGTGCCTTCATGCGTGTAGTGGGACCCACGGTACGGATGCTTTTCGGTGGCCAGTTTGGCGGAAAATGTCCCCAAGCGGTTCGGGAGATTTATAGTGGCACCGTTCTCACGAAAGAAGTCGATGCCAAGAATAACATCACGAGAGCATTCCCGTAGAACAAGGAAAGTCGCGACAAATGTGCAGCATGGCACTGTAACCCGGGCCGTACACATACCCAGTGGTGCAACCACATGTCCGCCTGCCATCCGTATGTCTGGTCCGTTTAATTGCGTCATCACTTTTCTGAGTGTCCTAGTAAACTTCCCGCTAAGAATAGAATAATCGGCTCCCGTATCGACTAAGCCGCTGACCTCCTTCGTGTCGACGAGGGAGACCCTGCCAAGACCAGGGCCTCTCTACGTCGGTTTGGAGTAAAGCGAGCGGTGTGGCGGCGAAAGCTAGACGGCAATTGGGTGGTTGGCGTCGTGGCGATTCAATGTCGACGGTAGGTCGGAGTGAAGCGAGCGGTGCGGCGGCGGAAGCTGGGCGGCAGTTGTGTGGTCTGCGTCGGTGCGATTTATGCGACACGGCGGTAATAACTGGTCGGCGATGGGGACGACGTCGGGGCGATCTGGTCTGTGCGGCGAAAACTGGACGGCGATGCGGTGCGGCGGTGGAAGGTTTGCGGCGAATCGGTGTGCGGCGGCCTCGCCCCTCAAAGGTCGCCAGAG
This sequence comes from Amblyomma maculatum, assembly GCF_055883805.1. Lineage (NCBI taxonomy): Eukaryota > Metazoa > Arthropoda > Arachnida > Ixodida > Ixodidae > Amblyomma > Amblyomma maculatum. Next base: position 93,185,180 of record NC_139354.1, on the reverse strand, counting down.
CTAGTTTTCCCGACGAGGGCTCGAGGAACCATGGTGTGCAGCGGTATAACATGGCCCAGTGGGCGAAAAGCGACGAGGTGAAGGCGAACGTGACTCACGATGAGGAGAATGCAGCAGACTACGTCGACGGGTGACGTATTCAGCAATGTCCTGAGGCCGCTGACTATGCCGTGGACGAGCGTTGCGGGAGAAAATCCTTTAAGGCCCATCTGGCGATAAGGGCTCCGCCGGTAAAGGTGACTGCCTCATCAGAGTGGTAGCAGAGAGGGCGGTTATCTGGAGCGCGCCAGAGATCAGTCTTCCGGGGCGCCTGGCGCCGATCTGCCCAGAGGGACAGCGGTTCCGCAGCGTACACAGCGACCTGAGGTAGCGTATAAGGCGAAGGGGAAGGATGCAGGACTGGGTGGTGTGTGACATCAGCATAAGTCATCGGCTGGGTGAGGCCCGGGGGTGGCGGTGGAACGACAGCAATTATCGGTGGCGTGAGTGCGTTCTGGACCTCCTCACGGATGATGCTGGAAAGAGAAGCCGTACCAGGAGGAAATGTCCCATGAAGTGCTGGAGCTCCTCGCGAACCACGGTGGAAAATGAGGTCGCGAAGGGAGCTCCTTACTGTCGCGGGATTGTAGTCGGTGCGATCAGTCCGTGGTAGTGCGGAAATGGAATTTAGTGGCCGAGCGTACTGGCTGGATCACTGCTGTTGCAGTCTCTTCATAATCACAGCTTCAGCCAGAAACGCCCCTAGTGAAACATCCCGTATCGCGCCATATGGGTTTTTATTGGTCCTGTATTACCCCTATTAATTTCATACTGGTGTGACCAGTACTGTATGAAGCTTAAACGGGTTTATGCCGGACAGGGCATGTCTGGTATGAATCTTAATCCGGATGGTCTGGCCCGGTATACAGCTAATACAGGGCATCCAATTTCCAGTATGCAACTCATACAGGACGTCCCAATTCGGTATAAATATGAAACAGGGCGCATCAGTCCTGTATTGAGCTAATATACAGGACAGGTCATGTCCGGTTTACTGAAACCGGACAAACCGATATGAATGAAACTGATATGGGACAGAGTCCGCTTCTGAACACAATTCGGACTGATCGTGAATCTCAACCAGAAGGACCACCATGCCTTCACGCTACTAAGCATGAAACCATACATATACCTTACAGCTTTTCTGTATATGAGGAGTACACGTTGTTTCGCAAATACCTAGAATATATGAAGCCGTGGATGTGTGCGTTAGCAAGTACATACACGCATAGTGTTTTGCTTTAGCGTGTGTAACAGTCGCTGCAGTTTGTATCATCTTGCAGTGCATCTTCAGCAAGAATGTAGCGTTTCGTTAGCGAGGATAAAATAAACTCGAGAATAAATGAAACACATCGCTGACCATCGAAATATGCACAGGTCAGCCGGACACTGGGAGTCACTTCCTCGAGTGTTTACATATGCAAAGCACTTGTCGGAAGTAAATTCATTGAGGTCGCTGCTCCGCTAGCAGCAAGTGAAGCTAGAACAAGCAGTATTACAAGTATTTGTCCTCCGCATATATCTATATGTAGCATAAATTGCATGCGTTCGAAGACGATGACAAAACACATCAGTACTAGGAAATTGTGACATTCTGAGGTTCGTCTGCAAGAAAGCGGTACATTGTCAAGATGCGGGACACGGATAACCGTTCGTGATAGCCAGGAAAAATATTGAGCATGTTTAAAGGGCGATCGTTCAATTACGACGACAAATTCTACACCCTACAAAAATACACAAAAAACGAAATAACAATGTCGACTACATAAGCAGAAATATAACCACCGCCACCTAATCCCGCCGTGGTGTAGTGGTTAGAGTGCGTGCTTCTTGACTGTGAAGACCAAAGCTCAAATCGCATGTTACATTTTTTCCTTCTTTTTTTCTTTTTGAAATGTAGTCTTGTTATTTTATAGCTCTGCATGCTTTTTCCAGCCTGGCGTCCAGTTCTTTTTCTGAAACAAGGGCCACGGACCACACACGAATTTCCGGAATGAGAGCTCCGCGCGGTTTTATTTCGGCTCAGCCTGTATCAATTAACCAGAACTGATACCGCCAGAGTACTTCCGCTTCTGAACAGAAGCCGTGCCGATCGACAAAGTTCAACCAGAATGACCATGCCGGACACGCTAGCGCACTAAGTAAGCCCCCCCCCCCCCCCCCATAATACCAAATATATTATACAACTATTCTGTATAAAAGAGCACGCTTCGTTTCCCAAATAACTCTAAAATATGAAGCCGTCGAAGGGTGCGCTAGCAAGTATATACGCACGTTGCGTCGCTTTCGCGTGTACAACAGTCGCTGCAGCTCGCACGATCTTGCGGTGCGTCTTCATATCTCTGACTGAAGATCTACCGCCTTCAACGCGAAAGTGGAAGCATGAACGTATCGTTTCGCTAGCGATGACAAACGCTGTTCGAGAAAAATAAACAAACATTGCTGACCATCAAAAGATGCGCAGATAGCCGCACACCAGGCGACGCGTTCTCGAATGTTTACATATTGAAACCGCTTAGTCCGAAGTGTATTCTATAAAGGCAATGCTCCGCCGGTAGCAGGTGAAGCTGAACCGCCCAGTATTACAAGTATTAGTGCACCGGATATCTCTGTATGTAGGAAAACTTACAACCGTTCATAGACGATGAAAAAAAAACATCAGCACTAGTAAATTATGATATGTGGAGGTTCGCCTGCTATAAAGCGACGCATTATAAAGATACGGGGCATTTGTGAACCCTCGTGACAGCCTGGAAAAATATTCAGTGTGTTTAAAGGGTGATCGGCGGATTACGGCCACAAATTCTACAGCCAAGGAAAATATATAAAGTACGAAAGAGCACAAGTAGCTACATATACTGAATAATAACCACTCTAACCATAACCCGCTGTAGAGTAGTGGTTAAGGCGCTCGTCTCAAGACCATGAAGACAAATGTTTGAATCCAAACTTCGCGATAAGATACAACAATATAAAATAACACGACAACATTTAAAATAAGGAAATAAAATATATTTCTATATTTGTTTTCTTTATTTTTTAAATGTCGCCGTGTTATTTTATATTGTTGCATGTGTTTTCCAGCATGGCGACGCGTTTCTTTCCGGAAATGAGGGCCGTCAACATAAAGTCCATTCTGGTATCGGAGATCCGCGCCGTTTCATTCCGGACATTCCAGATTGTAGAAGAATTTCCTAAAATAACCCACAATCCTGTATCCCAGATCCTTACAAAAAACCTGTATACGATTTCCTGTATGAACTTTATATAGGATTTTTCTGTAGGGGCCGCGGCGGTGGTGGGCGGGTTCCGCATGAGGCCAGAAAAAAGCTTGTCTTTGACTCCGTGTATCAGGTGCTGCACCTTCTCCTCACTCATGGACGGGTCGGTGCGATGGCAGAGACGCATGACCTCTTCAACGTACATTGCGAATCCTTTTTTCGGACGCTGAACTCGAGAGGTTAGGACACGCTCATCGTTCTTCTGGCGGTCACTGTTGGCGTTCGTACCGAGGAGCCGGCTTCGAAAGGCCGGCCACGTAGAGAATACGGCTCGCGGTTCTAGAACCACGTCCGAGCAGCGTCTTCAAGGCTGAAGTAGACGTTCCGCATTTTGGCGGCGTCGTCCCAGCAAATAAGCGTCGCGACCCTTCCGTAGTGAGCTAGCCAGTCCTCGGCGTCTTCGAACTGCTCACCGTGAAATGGCTTAGGGGTACGTGCGGTCTGAAGAATGAGACAGGAAGAAGGGGTGGAAGGGACAGTCGTGGTACGGGCGGGCGGTGTCGGTGTCATAGCTAGAGTGGAAGCTAAGCTTTCTTTATCAAGAGGGAAGGCCTCGGGGGCAAGCCTCGGAGGCGCCGGCTTGCACGTTGAACAGTAGGGGTTACGAGAGGCGGCCACGTCGGGTCGTCTGCAAGGCAGTGAGGGCTGCCCGTTCGATGCACTTCTTTTTCTTCACCTTGCACAAACAATAGAGGCTTTACAAAAGTTAGCGCCATCTAGTGAAAGAAACAGAAACTGCGCGCGGCGGCAATGTTTTGCTCAGTCCGCCCGCGCCTCTCATCGAGTAAGCTGTAACGCGAGCCTTCGTAGAGCCCGTGCGTGCACCGAAAGGTGCATTGGAATGCTCACAAGCGATTGTTTCATTTTTTAACATCACAGCAGGCGCTGTTAGCTCCAAGCTCTATTCGGAATGATGCCAGCATGTTGTTGCGTGCCCTTCTGCAGCCAGCGCACCGTCGTAGACGCGCACGCAATCAAGGTATACGCGTGTATGCGACCGTTCGTTTGCAGTCCTAATCGGCTTTACAAGGGTCACTTGCATCATGTAAAGCATTACTGCATGTCCCTCTGACTGGGAGCTAGTTCACAGAGCGTGCTATCACCTAAAACAGCAAGGTTGTTTTGCGTGCGATGGAGGACACGGGAGAAGGAGCAATACATGTATAACGAACGCTATTGTGCAAATACGTTCTTTAAACATTTTGTACGAAGGTTGCGTTTACCATTGCGTATTGGATTTCAGACTTGGCATGATTACCGAAACTACTTTTCGCAGTCGTACGAAATGGTAGTGCTTGGTGCAGAGAGCAATACGGTTGTCTAGTGCGGCCGAGGCGCGTGTTTCACGCTGCAAAAGCAAGCGGCTGCCAAACCCGCGGCGTCTAGAAAAGCAGGAAAAGATCACATCCCACTAATGTGTTGTTACATGCTCACGTGCAGCCCGTTTCGACCGGTCCACGTCCAAAGCGCGCAGCTCAGGTTTTATACCTGCCAGCGCGGTCGATAAAATAACGAAGCGTGCGCTTCATTTTTGTGCGTTTTTTCGAGTCACCCGATGGTTCGCTAATTCACAGCTACCTAAAATTCACTGGAATTTTTAAAAAAGTCGATTTCTTGTTTATTCCCTCTGTCAGAAAGTAAACATTTGAAACCGTAATCTCATATGAAAGCGCTGACATTGGAAGCTTCGAGGAACTCGGAGGAGGAGGAACTCGGCTGAAACGAAAAGAAATTCCAAAAGTCAACTCACATTACTGCGAAGTGTTTGTGCTTTGTGCAACTGGCTGTGTTCATAAAATAAGATTTATATTATATCATATGGTTATAGAAAAATTAGGGGGTCACTTAAGCTCGGCCAGTAAAGGTATAGCGCGATAGTGTATCTCTCTCATACACACACATGCACGATGTTTTCTTTCTTCACGTGTTATATTTTAGCTCTTTTGTTTATTTATGTATTTATTTATTTATTTATTTTATTTACCAAATACTGCAGGCCCTAACTGGGCCCTAGCAGGGGAGGGGGGGGGCGAAAAGAATACAATGCAGTGAAATATGAATTCATCAAAAGTAACATACTGCACACAAGTGTAGTATGTTAGATGTTGTTATGTATGTTATATTTCTATGTTATGTATGTTATGTTATATTTCATCATTTTTGTATTTATTTCTATTTTATTTGACGTCGTTTTATATTTTTATACACCAATACGCATGCGTCAGCAACAATCGGTTTTCCATTCTAATTTGACACTTTTGAACACATTCTTCAATTATTTCAATTAATCAATTACACATTCTAAATTTTCTTCCTAAGCATCACCAAGCACTGGTTTTTCATTCTGACACCTTTAAACCCTTACTTTCCAATTTTCCTTTTTTCGTTTCTTTATTTCATCAATTGGTCAATTAATTACAAAGATTTTATTAACTCGTCATCGCCTATCGCACACCAATCAATCTTCAATCACTGGAAGCACAAATTACAATGGCACTTTTTTTTACGCATCCCCCGATTATTTCCGAAACTCGTGCCAACTACTGCGTCGACGGCATGGGAAGGAAAGTGCTAATCGCCAGTCCAACTTACGTCAAATTACGCACGATCTTTTTATCATAAAATAAAATGCATCCTCGCTCATTTCACAAACCAAGTATCTTCTAGTGGGATGAGCGAAGGTGATTGCGCTAACCAAGCAAACTCGCGATGATCTCTCATAGGCGTTTAAGTAAACAGCAAAGGCGCACAGACAAAAGAAATCCACATTGCAGAACTCTGGATACTGTACCTGGATAGCGATGACGCTGCGGATTGCCGAGGGGCCCATGCACGACTCGTAGAGCAATTTGTAACTGCGCTCGGCAGCGCGGTCGGTGGGCCCCGCCACGTCTCGGCTGTCAAAATACGCTTCTAGGCGTCGCTAACAGAAACCGCCAGGGACCGAAGAGAGGTCCAAGCACAGCACACTAGGTTAAAACGTGAAAAGCGCGAACAGAACGGCGAGCGCTGACGGACGGGCCCGAAGCGAACGGATGGAGCGAACAAAATATGGCGGCCAGCCCGGGATCAGCGTGCCGCTCACGGTTGCCAGAGGTACTTTTGTAAACCCTCTATTGCGCCACTTCGTGTTTCTCATTCTTGAGTCGTAACAATATTTATTCCAGCCATTTTGTGTTTTGACATTGCAAATTAGCCGCCGCAGACATAGCAATGAATGATTATTAATTAGTTTTGTACGCATATAGTTCTTGATGGGCTTTGGTATCGAGCACATACAGACGTTTTTCGCTATTACCTTCACCTTAAAGCATATTACATAAAGAGACGAAATCGTTCAATGAACAAGCAAAATATTCTAATAATTTCATTGAAATGAAAAAATAGTGAAGGGCCCCATGGAGAACTGCCTCCATAAAACACAGTGTTTTATTCAAATGATTACACCTCACATTATTTTCATTCCTGTACAGTTTCTTCCATGCAGTCCCGGCTATGGTGCAAGCCTAAAATGTGTACAGCAGATCGAACGCGCGGCAAAAGTCCCAGTTCAGGCCATCTGGATGCCGTCATCCGATGTAGGGGCGAGCGTCCGTTTACCAATAGTTCTGTTTTGTTTTTTGACATTTGATACCTCCCTTTGTCACTGGAGCACCACATTCATGTTATCCACCGATTGCAGCTGGCGCAGCAGTTTTTCATGCGGCAGGGGTGTCAGCCGCACCGGTGAAGCGGGCGCTCAAATCTCCCCGATATTGCTCTCATCTCGCTTCCTTCGCCCCGTGTTATTGATAAAATGTGGATAGAATAGTGACGATCTAGTGCACATGCGTTGAACAGCTACAAGAGGGGTACTATTGTTTCGAAGTCTGTCGGTCCTAAGACGCAAAAACGAGCTCTCAATGCGCCGCCTCTTCAAACGAACGTCTGGAATGAGCATACCCCGTGCTCACGGCCGCTCCGGTGACTATATCATATCACACTTAACGTCCTCATTTTCGTAGACATCTTTCCCAAACAACTGGGCATTTTTCAGAACTCGAAATGCAATCCTGCTTTCATTATTCTACGCTTGGAGGGCGAGAAGTCGGATCTATAGGAATTGTAAATTCTTTTGTAAGGGACTGATTGAACGGCCGTAAAAGCAAGTGCATGAATATTTTGTGATATGTTTTATTGATATTGAAAGCTGTTGTTGAGAAGAATATGTGGAAGAATATAAAAAAAATATCAAGCATTACAAGTGCAAGATGCCGTACTTGTTGGTACTGCATTACGAATATAACATCGCAAAGAACGGAACGAAACACGGAAGGAACACGGACACGGGCGCTGACTAACAACTTAATTTTTTTTTTCGATACAGACCCATATATAAAGGTACAAAGAGGTGGTGTAGCCAAGGAGATCCTGCGCAATCACCGAAACAGTGTAGTCACGTCCAAAAGTAAAAACGATAAAAAGCTAAAAGGCCGAAATGACTAAAAGCGATAAAAACCATTGTGTAAGAAGCCGGGACGGAAAGCAAAACCGATAAAAAACATATACACATGTAGCCAAAAACGGCAAGCCAAAGCGTTAAAATATAACGCTGAAAACATGGGATTAAAATCGCGGCACAATGTAATAAACTAAGTGGCAAAGAGGGGCACGTGTGAAAAAAAAATAAACATTTACCCTGCCTCAGGAAATTAAACACATGAAGGGTGTACTGACGCATTGTTCCTTCGCGCTGTAGATTTCGAATGCTTCTGTGATTTCCCTAGATATCCCATCTCGTCCTCTACCAAGACCGTGTGTTTCGTGTTTCGTCCCGTATTTCTCCGTCTCTCTCCGTGTTTAGCCTCGATTTTTGCTTTGTTTTATTCGTTATCAAAAATTAGCTTTTTTATTGTCCTCATAAATTTTCATTGCTGTTGTGGAGGTGATTGCGAAAATCATCTGTGTGCTGCCCTAGGCCATAGCGCTTCAGGAACCCTACGCTTACAAAACTGACCCCGAATAATTCATTGCTGTGTCTGTCACAGCTAACTTGCAACGTGGACACAAAAAATACATATATGCAATATTGTTTCGGGTGGAGAACGATGAGGGCGAAGTGGAGCGCTCGTTTGTAGCATGTGGAGAGAAAGAAGTGCCTTGAACGAGGGGGGGGGGGGGAGGGGGGATCATTTCCTGGCTCTTCGGCAGTCTCTCAATATATATACATTCATTCCTCTTCTGTAAATTTATGACTCCCTATTGCAATAGTATGACACAATTTCAATGCTGCGGGTGCTCACAAATGCCCTAGAGTCTCATATCTGCGTGGTGCGCTATGTCATGCACAAGGGCCTTATTGCAGTGGCCATATTTACTAGCGCAACAACATTATGTAGCGTATTATTTGAAAATGTTCAAATTGAGGTAGTGGAGAATAGATAGACAAAGTTTAAACAATCATAGAAATGTTTTCTTTTATTGTCCTCGAAATATTTAATCTTTGTTTTCCTGTAGTCAGCGCAATCGTATACCTGTATTGAAACGTTATATAAACATAAGCATTTGCAGTTTGTCAACTATGCTGAGAACATCGTGTGGAAGCATTGCTGCTCTGCCATAAACCTTTTTTGAAATAAAGGCCAGCAATATAGGAAAACTTTGTTCCTGGGCCGATTTTGAAAAAGATTGTAAAAAGATCTACACTAAACAGAAAAGCGACAAATACCTGATTACAAACAAAAACAAGCAAACAGTTGGTAAGATAATTTTCAGCTACCCAAATATAACATATTTTGTGTTTAAAACAGAATCAAAGATAAGCGCAGAACTCCGCCTCTTCATCGTTATTAATTTCGTGTGCACCGAAAAATATTTGCCAGCCAAAACCTATTGCAAATCTCTTCTTTCCAGTCATCAGCAACAATATATAAAATCTTGAAAGAAATATAAAAGGTCGACTGACCATTCTATGTTCGATCTTGCGTAAAACCCCATATTATTTCTTAAATACTTTTTCACCGCGCAGAGCAGTTGGAATGATCAAACTCTAAAATAAAAGGAAGAACAAGCAAATTTATTGCTTTTTACCGATATATGTATTGTGCTCCATATATATGTACCGTGGCCTGCCTTGCTCGCAGCCTGAGCGAGAACCTGCCGTTTTGATCTTTTTTACCACCGTGTGAATGCCAAAAAGCTAAAATGGTAACCTCAAGAGTATTCCTGGGTTTCATTTTGCAGGGCTTATGTCTAGAAAGTACACACAGCCTATTAAGTCCTTTCCCCAGGTAGCAAACGATGCGGCATGAAGCGCCCTATGGATATTGCACATGCGCTAGAAAAACCACTGACTGTGAACACGGTCGTATTTTTATCAGCTTCCCTTCAGGGAACGTCTTCCTTCTAGATATGAAACAGCTACCTTCGAACCAGGAATTTAATTTTACATGATCGTGATATGTATCACCACACGGTTTCGTTTTGTATGCGCGTTCTCACAAACAACTGAATTTGTAATAGAGGTTAAGTAGATCCACCTGCTTTTACGTTGTTGTTGTTATTGTTGTAATCAGCATCCAAAACAGGCATGTTGAGTCGTAAGTACTAGCCGGCTTCCTGGCCAACTGTGCACGCGGCTGACCGTGGGCCGCAAAATTCCCAAGCACCGGTTCCGAACAGGTTGCTGTTCAGTCAGGGTTACAAGCTCGGGCCATGGATGCTGGTGGACAGAACTTTTGCCGAAATATCCGGCCTTCAGTCGGGTGCCCGAGCTTAGACCTTAGCGGAAGGCCGACTTACCCTAAACCAGGTATATGGCCAACCATGCGCCGTCATTTGGCTGAGCACCGAATGCCGACCAGCTGCTGCTGCTCGGCCATAAGTTGGCAGACGGCCGATACTACTGGGGCTTTTTGTTTCTATCTCTACCTCTCTCTTTTGTTAGGTCTGTCTTTATGTCTATGGCTATTGCTTTTCTTCTTTTTCTTATATTTTCTGTATTCCATTTCAATAATAGTTTTTTATTGCGTCTTTTCCATTTCTTTTTTTTCGCAAAGGAAAAGCAAGAGGAGCTAAAAAGGCAAGGTCCCAGCAGTGTGCCAACCAAAGTTAGGATCGGCTGCATTATGCAATATAAAATCCCAATCTAGTACACGGTACTAATATTAATATCACTTGCAGAACCAATGTATGCATACCAATATGCCTTTTAAAAAATTGTTCAAACGTTTTGTCCAATATAAACTGAGGTTTTGTAGAACTATTACAGCGACATAAAAAAGTATGCTTAGATTCAGCGCACGCTGAATACGCACGCATATAATGGGAGCACCGAAAAAAGTTAATTTGCGTATCAGGTTGCGGGCGAACGTTTAATGCGTAACCAGCAGCAGACAAAATACCGCAAGAAATACCTCTGAAGCGGAAAGTCACCCTTGCACAGACTAATATTTGGTCCTGTGAACTGGTTTGTAAATTCAAGTGTGAAGTTTTGAAGGCTACTCCGCTGCTGCACAGAAACTTTATTGCAGTTTCAGTATTTCAACTTCATGGCTTGCGTGAGGTGGTTTCTTGCGGTAGTATTTTTTGCCGTCGAGTAACCGTGCCCTATTTATCAGTTTGGCACAGGAAAAGTAAGGACCCATTAGTACGAGGGCATATAAGCTCTTAAACACATCCTTCTCAAAACTATGAATGCTTCGTGCATGTTTCATGCGAGTAGATAAGGAACCGCCGCTTTTCTAGCAATGGACCATAATTTGCAATCATCAAATTTTTACTCCCTTATTTTTCACGAGTGCCTAGCTCAGTCATGGACGAAGATAGAAAAGCTTTGTGCCCACTGCAGAAGTTGCGCGAAGTGCGTGAAATCGAAGCATTTCTTGAAAATGTGACATTATGGTTTGTTCGCAGTATTGAAATTTTAATGTAATACACAAAATATATAAAAACATTTAAACAACAATGTTGGACTCAGAGCGCCCTTCTCATGTTTACTGAGAGTGGCAGAAGGCCCACATAATCATCGTGACAACTTGAGGAATGAGTATTGTTTGATCAAAAAGCAAAAATTAATATTCTAAGAATAAAAAATGAGGGCCAAGTAGAACGAAAAGTAAAAATACCCGTATGACAATGGGTCTGTAAGGAGAATTGTGTTGCTGCCTCTTAATTAAATCAGGAAGGACGGAAACCTCTGAGAGTTTATAGGCCGATGATGTATGGTAGCTTCCTGAGACAGCGAACAGACGTTGGTGCAATTAGCCATGCACGGCAGTCTACTCTTTCGGTGGCTTTTCTTGTGCTTGTCGTTAACTACGCGTTTCGAAGCGGAAGGAAGTAAGTATAGAATCAAGCAATACTTGGCTCATATCGCCCTCGCATTTAAAAATTGCACTCACTGCTGCCTACCTGCACGTAACAATTCTGCTACTCAAAAGAGAATATTGTGCGTTGAAGTTCCAGCTATCATTCACCACACCAGATATCTACAATTAAACTAATACAACAGCGTTCATCAATGTTTCTTGAACATGAATATTTATTTACTTAATCTATTAAGTGCCGTAGCAGCTATTCACGATGTTTAAAATATCTGAGACCACTGAATAACCTTTGCTGCCATTAATGTTTAAGTTTAATCATCATTCATTGATTTACACTGCTTCCTCCGCTCCGTTTATTCACACACAAAAAAGGTTTTTAGTCACCCCTTCTTTCGTATGTGGCTAAGCAAACAGATTTCGAAATTTAGATAAAAAAAACTCTCTTTGGTTCGCTGTATATGAAATATCTTTATGTACATTGTGTTGCATTTTTTTCTCTTACCTTCCACCGAAAATTGAATGTGCTGTTGCATTGCTCGTTCAGCAAACAGCACTACCGGGATGAAGTTGTCTTTATTGTGTAATAATTTCGTTACCACCTTGGAACTGCTGTTTTTTTATTTCCGCCAACATAGTCGTCGCCGAGGTGGCGCAGTGGTTACGAAACTCGACTACTATTCCCAAGGACGTAAGATCGAATCCCGGCCTCGGTGGCAACTTTTCGATGAAGGCGAAAAGCAAGGGGCACGTGTGCTGTGCGATGTCAGTGCTCATGAAAGAACACCAGTGGTCGAAAGTTTCAGAGTCCTTCACTATGGGGTCTCTCATAGCTCGGGTCGCTTGGGGGCGTTAAACCTTACAAACCAAACAACACCATAAATAGTATTATACCCGCCCAGTCGAAAACTACAGTATAAATCTAGCCTGTCGCAAAATGGGACTTGTCTGTAGTACTATTGTGTGTTGTAAAGTGCAACCCTGTCATCTTTAGTACTGTTCTGTCATCTGTAGTACTGTTGTTTGTTGTGTAAAGTACTGTTGTCTGTTGTGTGTAGAACTGCTGTTTCTCATAATATGGGACTATATTGTTTTGTAGTGCGATTATGTGTTGTATTTTGTCTGTCGTACAGTTGTCTGTCCTATTGTTATCTGTCGTACATTTAGTATTGGGTCGCGGCATAGTTTTTAGATCGCTGTGCCTCCAGTGTTTTCCGTGGCATTGTATGTCATGAAACGGTGGCATTTGTCGTCAAATAAAAAAATTTGGATTTTGCTTTTATTCACATATGATGCTACAGCATTGCACACATACCTCTACAAGGCATCACGCTTACTTGGGAAATAAAAGCATGTCTTTTTGTACGGAGTATAAGTAATAACTAAAATATATATGTAAGGCTACTTACGCACTTTATTTATTCCAACTGGACCTGCCGCAAAGAACGACTACCTCTGAACCTCCACAAAAGCAAGGAACACAATACATAAGAATCAATTTAGAGCTCTTAAACAAGTATAACCTGCTTACTGATTCTCAAAGCTAGTTAACACTTGATTAATCAGCATGCAGATAGAGCATATATATTTGGTCATATGTTCCAAGGTCAAAGCTAGTAAATACCTACATTGTTCAAAGAAAAGCAACAAGAAAAACGGGTAAGAGAAGCAAACATCGGAATATTCCACTAAGTAGGATGAGGATTTTATGTTGTGCCCACCATTCTTTTGCATCGCGTTGCAGAGTTGAGTGTTGCGTTCTAAATCGATGGTTCATCAGTCAACACGAAAGGTCCGGCGTTACCCCAATGAAGCTTCCATAGTGGCGCGCGCATGCGCAGTGCGGAAACCCTTCTCCTCTTCGTGCCGATGCACATATCTGGAGCCCAGCGGTGGAAGACCTTGTTGGGGCGCAGCTCAATTCCATGTTTATGACGCATCCGATGTAGCGGCGTGTACCACACACGGTGACCTTGACTTTACTGGACGTAGTGAAGCTTTCACTTCAAGTCAAGGAAAAATTGCACAAAGAGTAGTAGCTAACCATCAAAGCAATCCGGTGCTTGCTGCATTTTGCAAGGAAGCATCAATAATGCACACGAGAAGACACATCAAGGCAGAAAGCAGCGGCAGAGCACGCGAACATTTGCCAGCAGCAGACGCGGGAGGCGATCGCTTCGTTCTTCCATCAGGCTTTGCGCAGATCCGCCAAGGCATGGCGTGGCGCTGCAATTTGTGAAACTGTGTTATGATAGGACATTTCTGACAAGTGCGACCGGCTTAGCAAGATCAAGGAATGTGTAAAAACATTATCCAACTCTCCCCATTGGATGGAAGCTGTCATCCATGTGAATGCCGCATTTACAAGTCCATGACTGCTGACGAGGCACATCCTGACAGGTTTTAGAAAATCCACGGTTAAACTGTACTGTACAGTTTTTGTTTTTTCATGGCAGAGATCACAAAAGTTGCATTGTTTGCTGTTACAAGTCGCACTGCACTCATCTTAGTTTATAAAAAACACGAGCTGCAAAATTTGCTTTCTCTTCGCTACTGGAGCCAGGAGAAGCGCTTCGGTAGCTTAAACTTGGACCCTACTTAACGCCGTCCTCTTTCGTCCCGCCAACCGAGAGGCGATGACCAACGGCCATAAAGCTTGCGAGGGGGGTCAGGCCTTTGTGGCGGTACTTAATAGGAGGTTTCAGTTACTGTGTTTTATTGCGAAAGCAATACTGCGCCAGGTCAAACAGCTCGTCGTGTTGTGCCGTGTCCATATACGTGTCCGTGGTTCTCTGGCAGGAGCTGCCAACTTGGGTCTCTCGTTTCACATGGGACGGGTATGTCAGAATCAGCTTGCCAGGACTCTGGTATTCACGTTACACCCTATAGGCCACTAAGGCACATTCATATGTCTTGGGTAAAGACGGGCTTTACATGTGGGCTGGGGAAGAAGAAGAGGAACGCTCGATCATCCGCAGCTAATGCTTTAGCTTCATATTCGGCGCAGCAGCATTCAACCCTTCTCATTTTTTATTTCTTTTAAATGTGGAAAGGGGCGTGCGCTAAGCCCAATTTCCAAAGCATGGACACTGCACCAGAATGTATTTGGCTCGACCTATTGTATGCAATAGGGTGCCTACGCTAGCTGAGCGCTCGGAGTGGCTATCGTTTTGAAGCTGGTCAAGTGGCACCAGCTTGTTTACAGAGATGCAGAGTATTGTTTTCTGTTTAGTTGTTGGCACGGCTGACTGTGGCTAGTTATTTGTCTTGACTCTTGCACCACCTACTTAAAAATAATCTGTATAACGTGCTCCAGTTTATTACTGGCGTCCTCCACTATGCAATCATCCTGCATGGAACCAGTGCTTACCTTGGCTCTTCCACTATAGGAAGACCTGAAAACACTAGTGGCAGTCTCCATAGAATTGGTGTTTTGCAGCAGAACCAAGAAAAAGATTGTGAATCTTCGGTCACCGAGACACTAGTCTTCAGAGGGTGCGTGAAGCATCAGGAGCTGAAGAGCCGAAGGCGACCAATGGCAACAGGAGAGGTCAGCGATCGATGCCTCAAGACAGGCAAGACGCCACAAGCAGGCCGCATGTGTGTGCACTAGCGAAACTGGGCATCGCAACAATGAGGCAAATCACACTACGCACGAAGACAGGCACAGCAGCATCACCTCTGAGTTCCCCCATTAGTTCCCCCATTCTTGTTTATCTCTACCGAGCTAGAGCATATTTGAAAAATCGAGTGCCGCGACCATATTCACCTCAAGGAAAGCTTTCAGAAAGAGAACAGCACAGTTGAGACAGCTGTTGTAGGAGTGCAACAGGTGAAATTGGATTTGTAGAACTTTTTGGAGCAGCAAAATTCATATTTAGAGCTGCTCACTGGAAAAAAACTGCACTTGCAGCACAAATCCAAATCTTGGAGCCGTTAAACAGGGAAGAAACCTTACTTTTGGCACACAGAATGAAACAGTGTGAATATCGGACCATATGAATGAGATCAAGAGGAAATCTAGCAACGGCCACCTGCCAGCGGTCCTGGCATATTTCCTTTTGGAATTCGTCGTGTACCTATTATTGTAAATAAGCGTTTTGTACCTCAAGGCAATGCATCAACTTAAAAAAAAATAAGAATGCGAGCCATAAAACTGAGAAGGTACATTTTTCAAACTTCGGGGACAGAAGAAATACAAAATCTAGAGAATATGCATTTCATAGTGTTTTTTTTTTTTTTGCTTCTACCGTGGTTTGAGAATCTCAGTCACGGGATCTTATCTTGCTTACAAGGCTCACAAAACTATGTTTCAATGTCTGTGAAATCCGTAGCTGGTGTTGTGAGACGGGAGCTCCAAAAGAGCTCAATTGGATGCTGCGGCTATGATCAGCCCATGCCCAGAAAGCCCAGAATCAAGCGAGTTACAAAAATGTTGATTGAAAAGCAAATAAGCAAGCAAGTCGTTAGCAAAACAAAACATGAGGGAGCGCATCTTCGGCCTGTGATTTATGCGTTCTAGGGGCTGGCAATGACTCAGCATATTAGATTATACATTTCATGCAGAGCGCAGACATTGTAGTATTTGAATGTTCTAGCATCTGCAAATGTTATATTTGGCAGTCTTGGGCTCCACTGCGGTGTTACGGACTTTAAAGTCTAAGGTTACTGCGTGTTCTCTGACCTGCCGACGCCCTCTCCCCCCCCCCTTCATGAAAAAACAGTGGCATCCCCCACATCAAAATTTATTAACACAAACACAGAAGCCATAACTGATGCATCTCTACCTGAAGACGGGAAAGTGAGCCTATCGACCAGACAGCACAAAAATAACCCTTCTATACATGAATGGTACGACAAAGTACGAAAAACCTCCAAATACCGCATAAAAAAAGGAAGATATATTCATTAGAAGCATGCGGCGCTTAATCCACAAAAATGCAGTATTGCTCCAAAATCACAAGCCCCACCTCGTCCCTTTTAGCAGTGCGACGCAGTAGAAGTGGTGCCTCGTTACAAACGTCTACACTGCCTTATGGGGATGCTTCACTGCACAGATGCACAGCATACTCGAAGAGCGGAAGCAGCACGTGGATGCAAGAAAAAAATATGAGTCGGCCTTATAATGGCGTGAAGCCATCTCAAAATAAGATAAAAGGAAACTGATGCGTGCTGCAGAACCTGAAACGTCACAACTGGTCATATCACGTCCGCAGAAAGTTGTCCGTATGTATGGCGAACATTTGCAGCTAGTCGAGCATTGTACCGCGATGTGGCGCACATTTAACAAATTTCGCGTTTATGGCGCAGCAATATGCAGCTGTATTAAAATGGCGCAGTTTGTGCAGCTATTGCACCCCTGCTGTTGTGCCTTCACTGACTGAAAGCGATGAGTGCCCTCTGGGCATCTCTAGATCAGAAATTGGCACAGCAGCCTGAGGAAATTTGTCCAGTGATGCTCGCAGTATGCATACAACATCGCATTTCGATGCAGATTCAAGAGAGAAAACAAGCCTGGGGGCTACCGTATCACTAGAAGAAGTAGATACAAAGAAGCCGGCCCCAGAGGAGAAAGACGTGCATGCGAGTCTACAAGGTGGCTCAGAAAATGACGATGCCGGTAGCGATAAGGTAACCAATGTCAAGACCCACTGTGTGGGTGCAGAGGAGGTAGAGCCTGCGATGCTGTTCCGAACCATAGCTAGATGTAGCTTTTGCGGAGGCAGGCATTGCCGATGTCACAAGCACACCGGTGTCGTTGCTACCCATCGCAAGGCATCTGAAAGATGAGCGAAATGTGCCTGATGATGGCCAGGCCGGGTCAGCGGACACAAACAAATTCTGCCGGTCGATTCTGCGGTACTAGAGCACTTGAGCACTGAAGAAGGCCCAGCATTGGTCAAAATGAGCGCCTCCAGCGACAAAAATGGGATCTGCATTGGACCTGCGAGCGCCAGGAAGAGCACACAGAGTTCAAGAAGCTTGCGGAAATGTGAGTGGTATGTCATCAATTTTCTTGCTGCAAGAGTTACCTTCGATAAGTGGTGACGTACATGGAAAGTAGTTTCCATGTACAACGAGCGGCATCGATTCAGTAAAGCAGAAAAGGAAAAAAAGCCTCTACAGGCAGTATAGTGCCGCGGGAAGAAGCAACAAAAAGCCAGGAATGCCAATCGGTGATCCCAACCTGAACAAAATGCTGCTGACGCCAAATTTGGAGACGTACCGTAATATTTCTGCGTGGGCAGGGCTAAGGGCTGGCATTGTGTTGACGAGAGTTGACACTAGCGCTGAATTGCATAGATAGACGCAGAGGCCTAAAATGTGGTCAGCTCGGCAGTCTGGTAAAGATAGTGGAGGTGTTCGACACAGGAAGCTAGCATTGACTAACAAGTCTGACTGTGTACACACTACGCCTTCACCTTTATGAGAAGTGTATCGTGCTGCGGCTGGCGCGTGTGTGCGAGCAGTGCGCAAGGTTGAGGGAAGGGCATGTCGAAGCAGTGTGTAGGATTTCATAAATATGAGAGCTGGCAATCAAGATACACTAATTGCCATTGCAAGATTTTACCCATCAGAGCGGGTATGTGACTGGTCGGATGTCTGTGAACTGTTGGGTTATGCAAGCGCTGGTGGCTATGAAAGCAAGTGTGTTTTTCCATTTTTATTTTACCTATTTTATACTCTAATTTGAATGCTTGGTCCTCATTAGGCACACCAGTACTTTAGTGTCACTGCGGACAGAGGCGGTTCCTGTCGCTTAAATGCAAGCCTAATAGAGCAGGTGTATTCCAGCTGATTCCTTTTTTAGTTTAACTGAGCATACTGGAAAATCAATTATCCACTTAGGGGGTGTGTACCCTGTGCTTTGTTCAACCTAAGCATTAGTTGGATTGTCTGCGCGAGTTTCTATGCTGGACTTTCATGCATGTGTTGATGTGCACGTGTACTTGCCCTTAGAAGCTTTTCTCACTAAGGCGCCTTGGTGTCAAACTGTGCAAAGCATTCTGTTTTTTTAAGGGCGCGCGGTTCCTGGAAGGATAACATTAGTTCTAAAACAAGAGCTCTTCGTTTAGAACACCTGGTATGTTTGTTTTTCCTTTGCTGCCAAGGCTGGCGAATCGCTTCGCTTGCCTCGAATCAAACCCTCATTAACGCAGTCCCCTGCTGCTCTGTCGCCCTAAAGGGGATCGCCGGCGACCATAAAACTCGCGAACGGGGTTGGGTTTTTGTGGCGCTAATTAACGGAAAGTTACAGTTCTTGTGTTTTTTTCTTTTAGACGTGGAAAGGGATGCACTCATAAAGCAAACTCCGAAGCATGGGCACAGCGCCCGAGTGTCTCTGCTTGGAGCTAATCTGTGTGATATTGCTCTCACGCTGTCCTATTACGGGGAGCAGCAGCTTTTTTGGAGCTGGTGCAAGTGAGAGGACGCGCAGTCCCTTGCTGCTCTGTTTAGAATTCGGCGTGGCTAACCCTGGCTATAGTTGTAATTTGTCTTGACTTTTGACCAACTACTTGTATAAATCTATATCAAGTTTACTTTATTACTAACCTGTTCCACCATCCAAGCATCCATCACGAACCAGCAGCTATCTTGGTTCTTCCATCACAGGAAGACCTCAAAACTTTTTCTCTCCCGATATTGATGCTTTATTTTACTCAACCTCTTTTGTGCATTCCCAGCAGGAAGAAAAACATCCCAAAGGAACTGTTTATGGAGATGAAAAGTGGCCGCCGGTGCGACGTTTTGCGAGACAGTCGAGCTCACACACAGGAAAGTGATGCATCAATTCCTACATGCCAGGATTGCCCCTAATAAGGGCGAGCGGTGACTCCTTCCAAGTTGCTTAAGCAGCTTTTGTGCAGTCTCGGTAGCCCCCCCCCCCCCCCCCCTCATCTAGCAGAACCCTAGTCTTTGCCAAATGATAGCAGCCTAGCAAGTCTAGTGGAACGGGCCTTTCTGCTAGGAACACTGCACACGTGCATAACATGACTGAATTCTTGCGCTGGTGCACTCAGCCAGCAAATGGTCACCTCTCGGGCACTCTGAATTATTTTCTGAGCACCTGTACTATCTTAATGTCATCTATCGACTGCTACCCCCGCCATCGAACCATCTGCCGCAATGCTGACTCCCCTGCCTACAGCCCTAACATGGCCAGCATACATATAATGAATGTCATAAAGGCTACAAGCAGGGACTGTTTGCAGGATACAAACGGTACTGATCTTACCGCCGTATTCATGATCACGCCTTCAGTCGACCTTCTACTCCACGCGGTCCTCTAGGACTGTTTTCTGTTTCAAAAAGCAACCTCGAATCGAATCGCTCCTGCAGCAGCAAAGAAAACGAGTTTTCTCGCGAATATGGAGTCAGCAACGACGCTACCCTTGACTTTTACTCGTAAACATGGCGGACGTCGCATCATTCGCTCGTTGTGTACTGGCTTCATTCTAGTGGTATACCAAACGTTTCACGGAAGTCGATACGATGAAGATGCACCAAATCTTTCTCTAAAGCATCGGCTGAGAGTCGCAGCGACCCAGTACTTTTGGCACGTTATCACTTTACGGATGTAGCCATGGCTAGACTCCTGCCGCACAAGCCTAATATGGATAACCATGATCAGCCATCGACATCAGTGTTGTGTTGATGGTCGCATCATCGCATTGCACTTGTGTTGCATGGGCAAATTTTAAATCGTATCCGGATATATGAACATTTCGGAGCCTACGAAACGCAGAGTTGAGGCGCGCATTCTAATGTTGAGCTCTTCCGTGCCCGGACTCGGTGGCGACACGCTCCTTCTGTTGGTCGCCCTGCGCTGTGGCTTCCGCAGATGATGGTGAACTTGTGGGGAACAGCGTGTTGCATGCAGTAAGCTTGGGGGAACCGAAGGTGCGGTGGAGCATTGTGTGCATCTGTGCTGAACCCCACGCACCAATGGCTTGTTCGTCGCTCGTGGGTACATGCTATTGTCTTCAGACGCGCGGCGCTGTACGGGAAAATATACGCAGTAGGCGAAGGGCATGGCTTTTGAAGTACGTTTAAAATTACGGTTCCGAACTCGTTTAGAAATCGCAGGCAGAATTTGCTTCTGCAGAGCCGAATTCAGTGTGCATGCGCAGCAACGCACTGCAAAGAAAACGCATGCTTTCACTGCTCTCCGCCGATTCCTCTGAAGGCCGGAGGCATGCTCATAGGAGGT
Organism: Amblyomma maculatum; assembly: GCF_055883805.1. Lineage (NCBI taxonomy): Eukaryota > Metazoa > Arthropoda > Arachnida > Ixodida > Ixodidae > Amblyomma > Amblyomma maculatum. The sequence goes on along the minus strand of NC_139354.1, from coordinate 93,164,346 downwards.
GGCGGCTCTTACTTTTTTTCTGCTTAGTGTGCGATTTCTGTCACATCTTGGCAATAAAAAAAAGTGGTAAAGGGCGAAACTAGATCTTACACCAAACAAACCGAAGTATTCACTCCATTTCTCTAAGCCTGCGTCATGTTCTACGTAAACTCGTCCCCAGCAATGACTGCTGCCGGATGTAAAAGCGTTTTCTGCAATTTTTCATGGCCACCTTTTCCATCCAGCCCGCAAACGAGGTCGAATGAGCTTGTATAGTTGCGATTGCTTCCGAAACTTTAGAGGACCCGACATAAAAAACTGAGCATTACACACTTCAGCACGCAATTTTCGGGCAGAAAGTTCTCTTTAATCTCCTTTCCATATGCACTAGCAGTGCTTCAAGTGGAGGGCATATTCTCGTGGTGCGACTTTGTCGAAGAAAACGCCGAGGGGCGTTTATGAATCTGAATTGGTCCTGTGGTGGAGGAGCAGCTGTTTTCTGCACTCCTCGGAGCGGAAGTGGAGCGTTGAGACGAGGCGCGTTTGTGAATACAGGCATTAGTAATGTGAAGTGATGCAACAATATTTCATAAAAATCACTGCATTTTGCTTTTGTTTACTATAGCCGTGCCATGCAAATGATGGCAACGGGCCCCACGTAGTGTAGCCAGAAGCCATAACTGCATTCATTACTTCCCTTTCACAGTGACCTGCTGAGTAAACATTCTGATAACCGTTTCCACTGTCAGCCTCTCTTTATCAAGGTATCCACCAAGCCCCGTCTGTTTTTACCGGAGCTGAGGCACAGTCATGTGAAAGTACTGCTGTGATTGTTTTGTACTGGCCTAGTGTTTCTGGCTGATGTCTGGACGCAACTGGGCTCGCTAAATAGCACATCATTTCACTGAAAATGCTCAGGAGACTCAGCTATGAAAAATGCAGTACTTTAATGACAAGGACAGCAGAATGCCAAGTGTGAACAGCCACATTTTTTAGAATGTGCATCTAAAGATGATTGTTACAGTTCGGAATATTAGAGAGCAACAAAACAGTCACCTCTTTATTTGGTTCTGAGAAATGCCAGCTGATTTCAACCACTCCGGAGCACTCAGGAGATGCTTCTCTAGATGTTCGAAGCTGATTTTCTCCTGCATCCTTGGCCAACTCTGCTACACGAAATCCTCCAGATGATCGATAATTGCTGAAAAACCTCTTTATTTGGTTCTGAGAAATGCCAGCTGATTTCAACCACTCCGGAGCACTCAGGAGATGCTTCTCTAGATGTTCGAAGCTGATTTTCTCCTGCATCCTTGGCCAACTCTGCTACACGAAATCCTCCAGATGATCGATAATTGCTGAAAAATTGTAATACCATTAACTATAAAATAGCAAAAGCTGTCACATTCATGCACTCAAAATAAACCTCTGCTTTGCTCCTTTTTACTGCTCAATCCTCATCAGTGAATTCTTTTTGGCACGTCTGTAAAAGAATATGACATGCATGTCCTGTTTTCTGCTTTGCATCCCATAATGCAATGACATCACAGAAACAATGCACACAGCTTTACTGCTTCAGATGTTCGCTTTGAAGTGCAACTTGCAAACACAACTTCGTCCAATTTGAAGCATAAGCAGTACTTAAAGGGGTCATGACAGCTAACAACTGAGCATAAACTGATTATTGCATTTCATTCCTCACACGTTAAATTTTAGATCCCCGAAATGTGAGCTCATTCTGTGGAGTACATAGGTTAAAATGAGTTTTTATTATTATTATCGGAATCAGCTGTCTGGTCTGGCAACTAGTGCCGCTGACGTCACAGCGTCAACGCTGATGTTTCAATGGCGTCTGCTATTTGCGCTGCCGGCTGCACTCTTCCATGCACGTCATAAATGGTGGTTACTGAGATTTTGTTCTTCAGCAAACATATTTTATTAACATATTCTCTTTTCTTTGACAAGCCATCACTATAATATGCAACCTTAGAGATCCTCGGACTTGTTTTGGGCTTGGTCTAGAGATTGCCGAGGAGGCATGCTATATAATATAGGCATGCAATCAAAATCGTGTTATTCTTACGTTATGGGAGTTAGCTTGATTTAGCAACAAGCGCTGCCGCATGTAAAAAGGCACTTGTCCAATTTTTTTCTTCTGCCGTGTATATGTGCCACGAAAGTAGAGAGGGGACAGCGTTAGGTTCCTGATTGTTGACCTATTGCCGTCGCTCTTTGGGTGCAAAAACTAAGAGTAAATCTCAAACAAGTATGCGTTGACGCAAGAGCATACCTTGCGACATTAGAGCAGCAGCCAAAACTTTTGATCAAATCGCTGCCTCGTGACATGCTGTTATGTGCGTGTTAGTCCGTCGCCACCGAGATCTTGGCAAGGCCTGCGCACCCCAGCAGCCAACGTCACGACAGGCGGATGACGATAAAATACCAACAAATGAAGGTGCGAGCGCGAATCTGTGTCGAGTCACATGATGTCATCTCACCCCTTTACCAAAGCATGTACGCGCAGATTCAGTGGCTGATCCTTTATCGCTCATTTGCTTGTCATGACGTTCGCTGATGGGAGAGAAGGTGATGCAAAGGCCTTGTTAGAATCTCGGTGGTGTCGGTTAGTCAGACTGAATTATTTTCGGCTCGTAAAGCATTTTTGCAAAACTATATATGTTCAGTCTGCAGGCCGCGGCCAGCAGTGCCGCCGCCGCCGCCGCTTCAGTCATCGCAAAACCTAACGCGATGTGATTATTCTTCACTGCCCGCACCGAACAAGAACCTCCCAGTCGCCGCCGTCCCCGTCTCGCCTCCACCGCAGCCACACGCGCGATTGCGACGGACTCACGAGCCTCACCTTCTGTTTTTCTAGTGCTTCTCCAGCAAATGACTCGTGAGTGCTTCAGTGTAAGCATACACCACTTAGTATTTAGTGTGTGAACCCTAAACTCCCGGGGTGGCGCAGCGGTTACGGCACTCGACTACTGTGTCCAAGGAAGCGGGATCGAATACCGGCCTCGGCGGCTACGTTTCGATTGGGGCGAAACGGAGTGGCATCCGTGTGCGGTGCGATGTCAGTGCACGTTAAAGAACCCCAGGTGGTCGGAATTTCCGGAGTCCTCCACTACGACGTCTCTAATAGCCTGAGTTGCTTTGGGACGTTAAACCCCACAAACCAAACCAAACCAAACCTAGACTCCCGTCGGAATGCACCGATTCGCGAATTACGATTGCGACCCCACCGTGTTTGTTTACATAGCTTTTGCAAAGACTTAGTGTGTGTTTTTAGTTCGCACGGCATAAAATGTAAGGTGAGCTCGAAATAACAAAACTGTCCACTTCTTTTCGCATCAGTTGCACCTTTATTTGTTCACAAACTACAACTGCGCTGCAAGAAGCGCCATGGATGCTAAGTCCCCTGCCTGCTCCGGGTATACACATATGCGGCACCGGCAGCTGCCGGCTGCACTCGCTAGACAGGGTCACTTGTATCGACGCTTCCCGCTCAATGCGCACTCGTGCACTTTCGACTGGACTGTGTGATGTAAGCAGTCGTCGGTTTAGTGTCGCTACTGCCCGAACTACACTCGATAACCACATGCGACCGCTGAATCTTGTGAATACGCGCTCCGTAATCGCCGAAACTCTAGGCCCGAACGCGCGTACTCGAGCTAGCCTACTCGTCGCTGAACGAGTCGGCAGTGCGGTGCCAGTTAATTTTTCTAACCAAGGTCATTGCTGATCACAAAGGGGAACATATAAACTGTAGCTCCTTGTTTTCCTTTTTCTAACTCGGTCAAGCTACAGACAAGCGCAGCTGTAAAGGCCGTTCACTCGAGTATCGGGCGTTAGTTCTCGCTCGTCCTCCGATCCGACCAAACCATATCGCACGACCGCCCGCAGATCAGTTCCGTCGGCGTTGCGGGGCCAAAAACCTCACAGTATAGTGATAGGCGATCGTTGGCCGTGCTGACGTCGTCGCCGGTGTAATACGACATACCAGTGCATCGTTAAGCTAACGAACCTAACTGTGCAGCCCACTGACTGTGAGCGTGCCTTATGCTGAAGAAAACATGCGTTACAATATATTGCTTTCATGCGGTAACATTTTCTTAAGCACTTCTCATAAGGGACGACCAGTGTGTCAATCGCCACAAGAAAAAAAACGTGTAATTTGATATTGCAGCCTGCATTGTAGAAGACGCTCCACCGTGTATACTTTGTGACGTCACACGAGCATTTCAAAATAGCGGTTCCTTTCGGTAGGATGAGCTTCCGAATTGCAATTCTATCGTGTTTTTTTGCAACATGCGCCGCGAGCTAGGCAATAAAACTTTGCGAATAGAATCACCGACCTGTATATTATTTACAGAAGTATAAAACGACAATATATCAAAATACCCTGTAATCTCCCCTTTAAGATATAGCTTCATGTAAACTATTACGACTTGTGAAAGACTGCTAGTTGTTCGTCTGAAGCATTTGAAAGCCCCAAAAAGCACAGTGTACAGGGAGAAATTGCAACAGAGTACAAATAACAAATGACTCTTTTTTTAAAAGTATGAATTACATGCTTTTGACATTGCATGTGCAATCAACTCATCAATGCATCAAGTATGACATAACAGCGAATGCTCAAAACATTGGGCTGAGCCTTTTACCATGACAAATAAGTTCTGAAGACACACAGGCTACCTTTCTTGCTAATATAGAAGGCTTCAATCAGTTCCTGTGATTTTGTATAACTGTATTACACATCAAAACAGCATGTCTCACGGGACCTCACAGGACAAGATCCAATATGCTGTGGTGAATTAGAGACCCTTTCATTTTGCTCAATATTTCGCTGAAGTTCCCAGGCTCCCTCATTCGCACAGTGCTGAGTTTGTCCTGCACAGGAATGGCTGCTCGAAAGTGAAATTCCCATTCTACCATTTCTGCATGCTTCATGAACTATTATCCATTCTTGGTAGCAGAGCCTCTTTCATTTGACCCTTTTGGAGATGAAAAGACAAGCGGACTGTCATGCATGCTCACAGTAATGTTCAAATTGTGGAACAGCTTGGGCTGATATTGCGTCACTGCCAGTCTCGCATTTTCTCAAGGATCTTGCGACGCAATGCTGGTGAGGGAGGCTGACGTAAGTTTGCTGGTGGCAATATTTTACGGCTTTTATATCCAAGCAAAGCATTGAGTTCTTAATGAATCAGGTATGCTGGTTATTGTTCCACATTAAAAAAGGGGCTAAAGATAAGGAAATATAGAATAAGTTTTTGCTCCTCCTCCTCCAAGTGATTTTCAAATAGATAAAATTTAGTGAAAGGAAGGAGTGACTGATTTATCTTCCTATGAATCTGTGATCAGGAAGTCATGTATCCCCAAGCTGCATTCTAGTTTTGAACTTCAATTGGCTAGGCGGACTTCAGCTGGGGCCAATTATTTGCTTTTGACAGGTGTTGACAGGCACCCAGAAGTGACGGGCTTTAGGGGTTGGTGCAGATGACCCTATAGAAAAGGCCAGACCAGTAGTGACATACCTGCACATGCCATCCCATAATGTAAACAAGGTAGTGAGCAGGCATTGTATCCTGCTCATCTTTTTAGCGTCTCTTAAGGTTGGTTGCCTTTCCTCTCACTTCAGAAAAGGACGACTAACAGAAAGAGAAGCTTTGGTAAAAAGCTTCGATGTCCATTAAAGAGAAGCGCTGTAAGATTAGTATATCATTTCCCCTTCGTCAGCTCATTCTTATATAGTAAACGCTGGGTGTCATGTCCGTGAGTAAATCAAGGGGCATGAACAAAATGTTCAGCAACGTAAAGTGTGGTGCAATCTACATAACCATTTCTGATCTTGACTTCATGCTCTCCTGTATTCTTACGTACGAAGGAGGAAGAAGAGAGCAGTGGCGTGGGCAGGAGAGCACGCGCTAGGCCCCCTCAGATATTCACTAAACGTCATCTCACAACCATCGAGCATCTTCTCTCTGTCCTCTGTTCTCCATCAATATAAGTAGTCAGTCAGCACAATTTCTACATTATTGTAAAGGGCAACGAACAATTTTTTTGAAAATCAGTATATTAGACTTCATGCATAGATGTAGTCTCCGAATATATGAAGATAAGAATTTTATGTGCCCCTTTGCTGTAAAATGAAGCAGACAGGATGATTGTGTCTAATTCATTGTCCCACGTGCAAACGAAGAAAGCATTTCCATTGATTAATTAGTTTGCAGTCAACCTTGGTGCCATCCGCTTTGAAGAATAAGCAAGACAACTGAACCTATCAAATCTTATTTGCACGCAGTTGTAAACCGGCAAGCGTTGAAATTCCATGGCAGTTTTGTTTATTTGTAGATGCGTTCCATTGCTTTGCCCTCACAGAGCATTATATGCTTAGACACGTGAACTACAATTTGGGTGGGCAGATGTTTTTCTTGATAAAGCTAATTTTCATTCCATATCTCTTGACGGACAACAGATAAGTATTGCACACATTCCCTACACTTAACACATGCAGTTCGTGCAAATCCATCAGAATTTTGGCAGTTCAGAAAATTGTTCGACTTTGGTGTGATAGTTCTGCATCAATTAGTAATGCTTCAGCTTGGCTACATTATAACAGATTGAAATTAGCTGTGGAGGCACATCGCACTTCACAAGCATCCCATATCAGCAAAAAAATCTCAAGACAACTGTTTTTGTTTCAAAACCTATGCATAGCAATGTTATGCTTCGACAATGCGGCGCAGTGTGGCTCGCAACCATGTTGGCGGGCAGCTGCGGTGGAAAGATTGATGCTTTGCACAATTCTTCAGATACATTTTGTTCAGTAAAATATAGAGTATATACAAACATTACACATGAAAGTTAAAGCTTACAACCTGCCCAGCAGCTCGACCACATCTTGCCACCTCCACTGCTTCGTTCTACTATACGAGTGCACATTCTAAAAAGAGGTGTTACCTTATCAAATGCAATAAATACGAGACTAAAAATGAAACACCACATGCAAAAATTATCAATTTGTGGTTTTCACTAAGACTACAGTTTGATTTACTCAGCTCGACAGGCCCAGCTGACACAGTGACAAAATGTATAAAAGCTAGGTCACAGCAGTTCATCCATTTTCCATTAGGCCGGTAAACTTCTGCTGAAGGAAACAGACAAGTACCATAACATAAAGAAAAGTACCTATAGTATGAGATGCTTCTCATGCTGAATAACATAATGTAATAAATTAACCTGAGAATTTGTTGGCAGCTGAGTTTCAAATAATCAAACGTGCACATGCTCCATACTGGCACATGGTTGCCATTCGAAGGGCATCGGAGAAAGGTATTGAAAGGTGAAGGCTCTGCCTTCTATAATACGGGTTCGCGAGCGATGGTCTCGCCCGACGAGTGAAAACCAAGTCTTTCTTAAAAACACCGGTTTATTCCGGATCAACAGAAAAGTATAAAATAGAAAAGAAACAGCATTGGTCAAAACTGCGCTGGAAACATGCCGTCGAAGTTCGCGACAATGGACTACGATGATAAAACGGAACAAGGGTCAGGGCTTCACCGCGACAACACAAAGCACACTGCGGCGCGATGGGCGAGTAATAGGGCCAAAGCGTTGATCACGGTACAAGAACATTGCTACTCGCGTGGCAGCACTCACGCTAACACTCCTAAGGCTTCCTTGAAGGCGCCGCTTCCGTCTTCGCCTCGCAGGACTCCGCTCCGTCGTCCGTGTACATCCCGCCGGCTTGGGACGCTGCCACGCCGCCCTTCTGTGGCCGGCCTCCCGGCGAAAAAGCCCCGAGCCTTGCTTCCAACGCGCTTATCTACCCTCTGTCTCGCGCCGATAACATGCCGCCCCCGCTCCGGGCAGCTCGCTCATGCGTACTCGCGCTGCCCGGGCGGACACCAACACAAACAGAAAAAAGCGCGCGCGGTTCGAAACGCTAAAAGGGGCTGTGGGGCCCCACAAAGGATATAATGATTAGTTACTACTACTGTTTCTTGTCCTCATGAGAAAAAAATGGAGACAAGGAAATGATAGCAAGTGCAAGCTGTTTGCAACTCCAGTGATTTTTGGATGCTCCAAAATATCTACGAAATTTGAATCAGACGTTCATTTCAACGTCAGATTGCGTTTTCCAAAAAGAACAGTTAAGGGTACTTCAGTTTTCCGCAAAGTGATTTTAAACATAGCGCTTTTAAATTTTAAATATTCGCGCGGCCAGACAGGAAGTGTTTAGGCCAAAACTGGGCTTGATAATGTCAGAGTCGTGCAGGGGTTGTCAAGCACACGACGGCGAACATGCAGCTGCCCTACTGAGCATGGCTTGTGCGGCACGGCACCTGTAATATCCTATGAGGTGGTACTGGTACAAGGCAGGGCAACCGCGTAGTCGGCTACTCAAGTTATTTTACGAAAAACAACACCGCGGTTTACCACTTCTTTCTCGAGGAAAAAGGGCTTCGCAAAAACTGTATCCTGCAATCCTGTGCCCTGTCTGCATTTCAGAGAGCATGTGTGCTCGAAACATTTCACGCGGGACTGCAACGAAGACAGCATGGTTCTGATACAAGAGTTTGATCTTGCGAGCACGAGACGAGTGCTAAAATCGAATGTTGTGTCGACGAGCTTTCTGCACGCGGCAACAACCGCCTGCCGCATTCCGCTGGTGCTGGCACGACTGAAGATTGCCAGCCCCCGTCATAAAAAAAAAGCGTGCTAAAATCTGTTTGTCTCTCAAATATTACGCGATGGAATAAATTAATGTCTAAAAATAACCTTTACTGAGCACCGCTGATTTGCAACGAGCTTCTGGGAAAACTGCGGTACAAGCGAAATTTTGCTCGAAGCCCCCAGCTGCCGCTATATGGGGCTTAGTTCATCCGATCTCATACTCTAGCTTCGCTGGTAAGGTGTTGTCGAAATTACGCTTTAGAGCGCAGCTCTTTGGCGCCCGTTCCTGTGTTTCGTGCCCGTCGTCGCCGTTATCCATTGTAACCAGCTCCACAGCCGGTGCATCACCTGCTCCTGCTGCCACCGTTTGCCGCTGCGCGTACCCTACCCCCTCCCTCTTCCTCCGTGGTTGCAATCGCGCGTGTGGTCTCCGATTGTTGCGCGTGTTCCTGCCACCACCGTTTGCGGCTGCGTGAATACCCCCCCCCCCCCTTTTCCTGCATGGCGGCGATGGTGTTCTCCCGTTTCCGAAGAGCTGGCTTGGCATCACCAGATCGCGGTGCATGCATCCCAAGCTGAAACTGAAAAGCAGAGTCATGTTGACTCGCTAGCGACGTCAGCAGAGTCAGTCAGGCGCTCCTATCTCTTCGCCGTGCAAGATTACTTTCTTTTCCTGCAAGATCATTACCATCACAGAAAAGATAGATGCAAAATTTAAATTTAGTGCAGGCATATATAAAGTTAGATTTATAACCAAAATAGATCCATGTCACAAAATATGCGGGACTTTAGGACCGCTCTTGAAACTGGAGAGGCGGTTGTTGATACCAAAGTAGCTGCATCAGCACCTATAATTTTAGACTCACCTGGTGCAAACATACATTAAAATGCTCACGTTAAGCAAAAACGGATGCAAGTTTTGTGCTGAGTGCCCAGCAAGGTAAAAATATAGCCAGGAGATAAGTTGCCAGGACTAGTCCACACTCAAATTTTTAGCGTCACTTTTATACTAATTCATAGCAAATGAATAAATATGGTAATTAGTGAGAGAAAAGCATGAAAGACAAGCAGGCAACATCAAGACATCTGCTGGCCAATTTAAATTGTTGCTGGTGTAATGCATTCTTTAAAAAATATAGTGCAGTACTATGCCAAGGCAACCAAGAAATTTGAAATTCTTTAATATGATACATTGCAAAAAGAACAGGTGCACTGTCGAAGAGTCATTTCTTTTATTTGAAAATGATTATATATTTTCCTTATTTGCCCCAAGAAGGTATAATAGGCTTCCATTCAAAATAAGGTGCAGCTGTGTGCCACAGGATTCCAATATTTCCTTCTTAAATCATGTAATGCATGTTCTCTGCAATATCAGTGGAGCAATTGCCCTAGTGCTTGCCAATGTAGGAATACGAGACCCCATACAAGTGCCACCACCTTTTATCTTACCAGAGAGAGCATGAAATGCCTAACATTGACCTAGAATATTTTATTTTTCGCAGAGTAAGTACTTAAAAAAAACGATGCAGCAGGAAAGCAACCCGTACATGCCAAAGCATCATAAACTGTCGTAAACAGACATTTATGATAACACTACATGAGGGTTCAGAAAACTCTTTACTCATATGGAAGGTACGTATCACGCTATCTAAAGACGAGAATAATGAATCCGCTGGAAACAGTATTGTGTGACTGGGGTACAATGAAGAGCTAAACTGGTTTTCTTTTCCAGAACATGCTCCATGCCATGCAATAATGTGTATATGTCCGGCAGAACAATTTAAAATCAGACAACATGTAAAAGCCCAGTCACAGCTTGTGAATCGTAAAGATATTGCGACAATGTGGGCCTAAAAGGAACAGCAACTGGCCAATCGCATGCTGCTCGATTCCTCGGAGCTGCTAGCAGCTAAGAAATAAGCAGCGCCTCGGATGTAATGAACTCTTGTTCCATATCTAGCTTCTCATTACCTAACAGTCAAGACCAACTGCCCTTTTAGAAAATAAAGCATAGCAAAAAGAATCACATAAAAGTAATGATGGGATATGCGTTTGATCTACAAACATGCTGCCCCATCATGTTTTACTGGAATGCTGGCAACTCGTTGTCACGAGTCCTACTGGGATGGTGACCAGTTGGTTACACTCACGATCGATCATAGGTACAGTTGCCAGCATGGCTTATACAGCGCTCAACAGGGGCGCATTTGGCTACACCGATGGCATGTAGTGGAAACAACTAGTTTCCAATAGCCTGCATCTAAGCATGTGCTGACAAACTGATGGAAATGCCTCCACTTCTGTGCCTTGTCTGTATACAGCTTCCAACACTTGCGACTGCTCGCAAAGGTGCCGCAGAAAAAAACATTTCGGCATGCATGTGCTGTAATATATTTGTGCGCAGCAACCTTAATACACTGCATCCACTTTTGCTAACACTCGTCAAATGTATCATTCTCATTCGTAGTTCAGGGAGCGTTTCCTTTTGGTACAGAACAGCACAGAACTTAGTAACTCCCCAATATGGCTTACAGCTTGGTATTTACATATTGGCCACCTACTGTGTCATGAACCGTGAAGCTGACATTAGTGGACAAGATAATGCAGCTCAAGGGAGTTCTATCAGTGTAGAGATGCACGATAAATGCACGCTATCTTAAAACAAGAATTATTTACAGATGACATACATGCAGCCCAAAGTACACTATCTGAGCACTCTTGATTGCCATGCTGATGAGTGTAGAATCAAGTTGTTCCCTGGTTTCAAATGACAGCCATTTGCATGCCGTTTTGCAGTGTAAATGAGACCTAAATGGTCAGAAAATCCTTCCAGATGCTGCCCATATTGTGCCCTCTTTCATAGTAAAAGCAAATACTTTTCCAAAACCGACATTCCATGATATTATTCATGACTTTTATTTATATTAGAATACATTCATCTGAACTGTTGACCAGCAAACTGGCAGCAGAAAAAAAAATACTCAATAAGCAGCACAAGGGCTCTCTCCTTCAATCAGTTCATCCGTTCTGCGAAATCTTCAAACATTTCACATTGATTTTTGTAATGTTAACGGTCATGTATTGCTTCTGTGAATTAACCACGGCTGCTTCATTATTTAAAAAAAATCTCAGTACGTACGTATTTTCAAACTCGTTATGAACTTGTAAATGCATGGAAAGCGGCCTCTCAGCAGGGCAGTGAGACCTGCTTATGTTGCTGCTGCGAGGGCTCCTGCTTGGCCTGCAAAATGTGACTTCGCGACAAAAAAAAAATAATTGCAAGTAAAGCTCTTTGTTTGACAAAGTTCGGAAGCTTCCATTGAGCCTTTCGTCGTATTCTAGTTGTGCAGTGTTGTATGTTTCAAATGAACTTTTCGCCTACAGGCTGATTACTTTGTAAATAATTTATATAACTCTATGCTGAATATAAAGGCATGCAGTAAATACCGTGCTGAAAAAGAAGAACAAAAAAACCCGCTGCGTGGCACAGGGGTAAGCGCTCGGCTGGGGATCCAAGGGATGGAAGTTCGATCCCTGGATGGATACAATGCTTTTTAATGAGGAGGAGTTTGCGAAGCCGTTGCGAGTGTTATTGATGTTTTCAAGACACAAGACGAAGTGCCTGAGTGGCTTCCGAGAATGGAACTGTTGCTGCAAATGGGAGGCCTGATTTGTAATGGATCAAGCAGCCCAGATCCTGCGGTTTTAACCCATATATCGTGTTTCTGGAGTAAAGTTTTTGATTTGTAAAATCTGATAATAAATTTGGAAATAAAGAAAAAAAAATAGGAGTCGCACAACGCCTCTTAGGCCTTGCTATGCAACGCCATCAGAGCTTGGTGCAGAGCAAGAAGAGTACGCAGAGCATTGCATAGCATCCCCACCGTAGGAAGAGGTTGTGAAGAATGCTACCCCACCGTAGGAAGAGGTTGTGAAGAATGCTACCGGGGTCGTTTGGTGGGAAGGAGGCAAGGGTGGGTGCGGCAAGGAGCTAAAAACGTAGCTTGAAATTACATTAGGAGAGAAGGATGGGAAAGCGGAACGAATCAACATGAAACAAAAGGAAGATGTGTTTTTTCGGCTCCAGGTTTCATCGAAGGCTGCGGAACTCTCGGAAACATTACACAACGAAGAAGGATGAGTAGATGCAATAGGGGAGTAGATGCAAGAGGACTCTGGTAAAGTTCTCGACTAGGCTCGGATATCAGCAATAAATTGGGAAACGACAACGGAATGCATAATTCTCTCAAGCTGCTGCACCAAAAGACCAGCGTCTTGGTCTAGGGAAGCGAGACCATTTGTCACGTGCCCGTGCTACTGCGAACCAAATATATGGAGATGTAGTCGGAGTTTTTTAATGGGCCTACACTATCGTTGATGGTTGGTGATGGCATTTGAGAAAAATGCCATCGAAATAGAACCGAAATAGAACAAATTGTCTATACTAAAATGTAAATTCAGTGCACAATAAAAAACAACGTGACAACTGGAGAGCGAAGAACATTTTCTAGAATTTAGAGTGCGCGTTAACGCCTTCAGTTTTGTGCAACCCCAACTTTTGTGCGCTGTAGCGGTTTATGATTTTATAAGAAATATTTAAGAGCGCTATTAGCTATAGGATCAAAACCTTTAAATAATTAACGGCATAACCAGGTTTTCGAATGAGCAATGAGGATTCAGCGTGGTGCTATAAAACCTCTGAGGTGTATGTTGATGAACTGCGTAACTATATCTACAATGCCGAATGACCTGATGTTCTGTTGATGGAGCGTATATGACTAGGTAAACACGTTTACCACACGCTAAATACAGGCGAGTTGTTTGTGATTATTTCACTTTCAAGTTCCTCGATTTTCTAAACCTCTGCAAATTAGCATGTTAACAAGACAAATTGTAAAAAAAAACGCGAGAATAGATGTTGCAGGCATACATTTAATATACAAGATGTCCGTTACTGTCGTCTTTCATTGAAAGAAAAAGTAATTACCGCACTACAACCTACTACCACAACACTCAATCTTTATCGCAGAACGTAATACACGTTTCAATGTACTACTGATTAGTTCCGTTTATAATTTTGTATGTCTCATGAATAGTTTCGATGGATTTCATTCAATATGTGACAACATATTAGAACAGATATCTGAGCAGGATTAGTTGAGAGCTCTCTCAGGTACACTATCGATGTTCTACAGCGCTCACTTTATTTGAGGGAAGAGTAAACGAGGCAGATGGACACGTAGAACTTCGTATACGATTCACCTATTCTGGCGTTGTATACATAAAGCTTAAGGCAAGCGGTTTTTTCCCTTTCCGCGGTTCCGGTACTTTAGGCGACCGCTTTCCGCTCTCGTGGGGTTATTTTCGCTGTCATATGACAGCGAAAATAACCCCACGAGAGCGGAAAGCGGTACTCACACATATGTGTGAGTACTCCAGGAGCAAAGGTATACGTGCTAATGCGGCCTTGGCTAATACGACGAGAAAAGATAAAGGAGCGTCTGCCTGGATTGCCTTAATCTCTCATTCAACTCTATGGAGAGCTGGCTAAATTAAAGCGATATATTTAACTTTTACAAAAGGCTGCGTTTCTAGGCTTCATCATCCTCCACCCCTTTTCAAGAAGACTTTTCAACCAGAAACACACAATTGAGATTCTTAGTAAAATTATTTCTGGAGCCATTATTATAAACCTCGCGTTGGTGCTGCAGTGGATAGAGTGTTATATTACTGTGCCAAAGGATGTGCGATGGAATTCCGGCCGCAGTGGCCACTTTTCGATAAGGGGGAAAAGCAGGCTACTGTGTGCTGTGCAAAGTCAGTGCACATTGAAGAATACCAGGTGGTCAAAGTTTCCGGAGCCCTCCACTACGACGTCTTGTATAGCCTAAGTCCCTTTGGGACGTTAAACCCAGCAAACGTGCAAACCATCATTAGAGACTTTAATTATAGCGTATGGACGCTTTCGTACGATAAACGCCAGTAAATATGGGACGCTACTCCGTGCGTTGCATCGGCGCTTTTAGTTGGCTGTACGAAATCGCGAACGCAAACTATGGTGGCGACACCTAGATTTAAAATTAAAAAAACACATTCAGGCTTTCCAGTTTTTTTTTCAATCCCAAGCCAAAACTAGCCGAGTCGCATCGGGATTTTAGGCAGTTTCTTCGCTGCGGCAGCTTCGTTGCACTCCCCAACGTTGGCATTGCTATGTTGAATACTTTTACCTTGTATTGACGTCATGGTGAGTACCGGCCTCCTTTCAGCCCCGTACAGCCAAGCATATTTTTACGGATACACACGTGTAAGCACTCAAGCCAAGGCGATCCGCTTCATGGCGTTGCCATGCCAACAAAGCAACGCTACTTGTCAGGCTTAGAGACTGCGCTGCCGCCGTTAAAAAAAAAAAACAAAGCAAATTATTTGCTAAATATTTGAGCTGAATGCTACACGAGGCAAAGCGAAGACCCTGTGTGCCATTTATAGGCGGCAGTGCGTCCAAAAACGCGGTAATGAAGACAAATTCACTCTGAAGCGGGCGGCCTGGACGCCGCCACCTTGTCAACACTGATCTCCCAAAGTACGTGAGGGCTGGGCAGGATAAACTCAAGTTTCGGCGTACGCTGGCCGATCGTACGAAAGAGCTCGGTCTCGGGTATTGTATAGCGCATGCGCAGTGCGCGTCACCATATTTTTGGCGTGCGCTATTCCTCTGCGTGTGTCTGTGTACGCTATATTAAAAGTCTCTATTATGAGCGGGTGCTCTGCGATAGCAGCTCCCTTGAAGCAATCGATCTGCTACACGATGTATTGTGTGGCGTCGTTTATAACCAAGGGTGTCTTGTGCATATCAGCCTCAGCTCCTGTCAGTGGTAAATCACGGTGTCATTTATATACCTGCGAGAGTATGAAAACTTCTAAACACTGCGGAAGATTGTAAGCACTCTAAGCTGCATGAGCGACAGGGACACACATTGAAAAGAATTCACATTTCTTTATTTAAAAAGGCTTTCAACCCTAGTCCACGTTTCTTGTTTCAACCTTTATTTCTAGTAATCAAGAGCGACGCTTATCAATGGCAGGGCAA
Source organism: Amblyomma maculatum (assembly GCF_055883805.1). Taxonomy (NCBI): domain Eukaryota; kingdom Metazoa; phylum Arthropoda; class Arachnida; order Ixodida; family Ixodidae; genus Amblyomma; species Amblyomma maculatum. The sequence continues at coordinate 93,148,601 of NC_139354.1, read as the reverse complement.
TGCAGTTGAGTAGGCAAATTAGTGGCAGCGTTGCGACCTGTTCGTGTGCGGGCACAAAATAAAGAATATTCGTGGCAAGTATATAACTATATAGATAGATAATGTAAGGCAACACACAGCACCTCCACCACTTGTAAGACAGCGCTTCAACGAACGTCTGTTCTTACAGAACAACCTAACACTCAGGGCGAGATGCTCCTAGCAGTTTGAGTGATGATGATGATGGGTCTATATAAATGAAAGATATAAAATTTCGCCCGCTGCGCTCAGAATGTTTTATTCGAAGGCATTTTCTGTGCACATTAAAAGGTGTTTCACGAGCTACCACGCGTGGCGAAATGGCTCTGTACTGTGATAAGGTGCTCTTTCTAGAGTGAATAACCTGTCATTCTCTCTTCATAGATGCCATTCGGCGCAACAATTTTCGTTGAACGCATTGAATTGATTGCCTTATTTATTTACTAGTGCATGCCGATTTTGTCTGAACATAGATGGTTCGGCAATGCTTCGGGATATAATTCATCCCCCTCTCTGCAAATATTTGTACTTGTAAGGTGGCTCTAGCAAAAGAAATAACTCGAACAGGCAGGTAAACGCCCAAAACAGTATCGCTCTCTACTTAATTGTCATTATCATCAATACAGGGAAACGCCGAGTGCCCTCACAGCCATCCCTAAAATTGGCTGTGTTTCCACCGCGATATGTTCGTGGGATATCAATGAGAACACTTTGAAATTGGAGAACTGCTTCTGCCAGCAGTCTACCAGCCTGAGAACTCACGATAAATGCTGTAGCTGAACACCACAATGGCAGTCACCTATTCTCTTCTGTGGCATTGATAATATTTTACGACAAAATAAATAACGTTGCATACAAATTAGAGCATTAATATGAATACATTGGCAACCTAATGCCCTCTGATAGCAGCCTTATTATAGAGACAGGAATACTTAATGCACAAACGATGCATTACTTGGTTTCCTCGTCTCACACAAAATGTTGGATGAACAAACAATTAGGGATCTGACACTAAACTGGTGCTATTAGTCATGCGGAAAGTAAAGCCAGCATTCGTGCATGAAGTACCGAAATGCATATGCTGGCGTAAGAAACGTACAAATCATGTACATGCGTAATATTTTAAATTATAAATCAACTTCGATCTGTTTCTATTCTTAGTGTCTAGATTCAATCAGGACAAGTGTGCTGTATCATACCAGCAAAAATAAAATAAAAATACAGGAAATGAACAGCGAAAAAAGTTGGCTGTGGTTAGGCTCTGGTAACCCTACTTGAATTGCGAAAGCAACGGCGGAAGTTTTTTTGCCTGCTACATTAGTCCCCTATCACGCCCTATCAAAGTAAGGTGCTACATTATTGGGGAGACCTAAGCTCACCCTTTAATCGTATGATGCGAGAGCGTGAGCTACTAGTTCACATATAAAGTCAAGCTTCACCCAAGCCGCATAGACGTGCCTGCGTTTCGTAGCGGTACCGAGAATGCAAAGGTTCTGGCAGGCTGATTCTGATATCAGCCTCCCATATGAAAGGAGGGACCCGAATTAGCAGCTGCTGCCTGTTGCGTATGGATAACGTGATATAAAATGCCAATGCAGGCTTAATCTCTAGTCACCCTTTCAGATGAAATGAAAGGGCCGAGTGAGCGCTGTTGCTGAGTACACGGTCGCCCGAAATACGCAGCTGACTATCCTATCATAATGACTATTATCATCGTCACGCTAGAGAAGAATTCAGATGCACTATTCCGGTCCCCGCCGTGTGTCAGTTGGTTACAGCGCTCGTTGTGAATCCGATGATGCTAGGGATGGAGGTTCGATTGCCGGTGAAGAAAAATATTTTGCAGGACATTGTAGCTACGTGTCTTCACGGCGTAGCTGCGGCCACCCGAGGTCTCGCTTTTAGTGTCACAGTGTTTCTTTCGCAACAAAACACGTCAAAACATATGGCAGGAGCGAGCGGTTGCTAGGCGCGGCTGTTCAAGGTCATTCGTGGCCGCGGCATGGCATACGCGACGAGTCAAAACCTGGTGAAATGTTGCCTTCGCAACAAAAACAATCAGAGCTGTAAGACAGACTCATAAAAAACTTCAACATGGGACAGCAGTATGGAAACAAAACTGCATAGAACAGTGTACTGCTTCTCGGCTGCGTATTGTCAGAGCCTCATGGACTAAATGTTCAACTACATTTCGAGAAAGTTCGATCGTCAAAATAACCAAGCGTGGCGACTCAGGTTCAGAGGCAAAAACTAAGAGAGAAATGTATTTGTCCATGCTAACTCCATTTTTGAATTGTGAAATGTTTGTTCACTTGTGGAGAACTAGATCATTAAAAATAAGTAAGCGACGATTGCATACTGATGTTTTCTGCCAAACCCACTCTTCGAGAAACACTGCGACGTACTGTGACGATCTGTGACTACGATTACACGCGCGTTTTCTTCGTTTCCCAGTCTTGCATTATTTGATGTCGTCTTGTGCTGCCCAGTTTTTCAAGGCTGCCCTTTTTATTGCGGTGCCTTAATCGAAAGTTTTTTGCCCTAAAAAGATTTACATTCCTGTAGTGACTCTTCATTCTGGTTAAAAACTCACCCATTGTGCACATATTTATCTGCGAGAAATTTGACTTGCAGAAACACGTTTTCGTATGTAGAGAAAAATATAGAAACGACTTACATCGTATTTTTCTCCCCTCACCGTCTCAAACCTAAACGCATGCCTCGTTTTCATGCAGCAGGAAGTTGAATTAAGTTTGGAAGCTTTATTACTACGAAAGTTACAAGTTGGTTTTACGCTGCAAGCTTTCATTCCCTAAGAGAACTATAAATATAATATCTAGTGTTTCACTTCTATCGACATGTGTAATAAAACGTTATCCTAGCGTGCCTATAGAAGGTGAATCAACTTATCTCGTTTTACTTCCCTTCAGTGCCCGCGACAACTCAGCATGTGCTTCCAAGACTGCTAGAAGAACGAAGCTCTGAAGGCCGCCTCACATTGCTTGTCAACGAGGACATCGCATTAAGCTTGGAAAAAACTTCAGCATTTGCGGACAACTTTGAAGTCGCTGAGCTCGCCGAGCGTACCAATATTTTCCGAGAGGTACGTACTTTATGGTGGGTTTGATTGATAATGTTCACGAGTATATCTCGTTTATCCTGGTTTTTAGTTGAGAGCGAAAAAAAATTCTGCTGGCACTGCAGAATCTGCCGTGGAGAAATGCCAAAGCCTGAGCGTTGGCTCAGCGCATAGTAGATTGCGCACCCCTCGTCGAACACAACCAGCGCATTAAATTCACCGGCGTTCTATAACTGGTTTATAAAAAAAAAGCAATAATCTGTCACTTTCGGAGTCTCTCTATTATCACCCTCATTGTAGAAAAGAAGAATTATGATGGCCGTTTCATGATTGCTACAGAACCTCCCGACTTGCTCTTAAGGGTAGATGGAGCCTTTGTTGTCGCTGAGTGAGTTTCAATCGACGAGACCAGTCTAACACTGGCTGATCATGACATTCATTCATGTACATTGCCTTGTGTGTCCTTTTTCATGTTTTGATCGGAGTTTCATTTTTTGCTATTTCATGTGCGAAAGCCAGGCAATAAAGGAAAAAATATCCCAGGCGTGGCTCAGTTGTTAAAGCGCTCTGGTAATTCGATGCTCAGTTCAGTTCAGTTCAGTCGTTCAGTCGTCTCCGACTCTTCGTGACCCTATTGACCATGTCACTCCACGCTTTCCGGTCTCTCACTATCTTCCTAACATCACATAACTTCATCTGCAGTGCCTCGAGGATGCCATCTAACCATCGCGTTCGCTGCCTACCCCTTTTCCGGCGACCCTCAACCTTTCCCAACATCAAATCTTTCTCCAGCGACTCCTCTCTTCTCATCAGATGACCAAAGAAGCTGAGCTTTAACTTTAGAATTTGACCCTCCAATGTGCAGTCAGGGTTTATGGTCGACAATATTGACTGATTTGATCTTCTGGCAGTCCAAGGAACTCTCATGAGTCTTCGCCAGCACCACAATTCAAACGCGTCAATTCTTCGGGGGTCAGCCTTTTTCACAGTCCAACTCTCGCATCCATACATCACACCTGGAAAGACCATAGCACGAGTTATACGGATCTTGGTTGGCAGACTAATGTCTCTGCTCTTTACTAGGCGGTCAAGGCTAACCATTGCTCTCTTTCCCAGAAGCAGGCGTCTCCTAATTTCATGGCTGCAGTCTCCTTCCGATGTATGGAAGTTCAAATACCGTTGGAAACTGAATTTTTATTCTTATGATGACGTCATCAGGATGACTGACAATTGGAATTTCACGGTATCCCGCTGAATCTCGTGAATAAGTGGGTCACTTCTAGTGAACACTCGCTGCTAACGCATGGACACGCTAGTGAGCCATGAGCCGTTAAATGCATTCGCCATGAAAAACATTTCACTTATTCTATATGTATGTCATGGGTGACAAATGTCACTGTTTTATATGCAAACACATGGATTGCATTGTTGCTCGTTTGAGTCAAGCGCTATGGAAAGGACTACGACAAAATTATAAACATTAGTCTCGAATATATTATTTGTAATGCTGCAAAATATTATTTTGCATATAACATTCTCAAAAATATGGCTTTTTAAAAATATTTGCGCACATGGCCAGCACACCTTGACAGATGTGAGCGGTAATGTGATATCCAGTAGCAGTACGAATTTACTATTATGCTCCACAGATGTCAATTTCAAGCCTTCACGGTGACGTGTACAAGGACGACAAGAACCATGCCGCCGTTCTAATTTCTCGAGAAGATGGCCTGCGTATTGTAAGTATTCTTTTTGTATTTGAAGAAATAAAATAGCAAATATTACTTCGAGAGCTATAGTAACTAGTTTTGTGTAAAATGAACTAAGAACGCACACTAAATGTTTGTTCATGAATTCGCCGGTGATATTCGCCATTAACGAGGTTAATATATATTTTGTCTATCCTATTAAAATACAATGCACAAAATCTTTATCGCCATCTTTCAGGAATACTAAAATGGTGAGAAAGGGAGGAGAAATATTTTCGGTTCGTAATAATATAGCAGCATATATTCCCTGCGCCGCTGGACGTTGAAGAAGACGACGATAAACAGTAGTGACACGGAAGGAAGACGAAGCTGTAGCAACGGTAGCTGGTACTACGTGAAGGTTGGCGCCTACCTGAACATTCAATCAAGTCATCAGCCGTTGCGTTCTCGAGCTAACCTTCTTACCACGTATCATCTTGGTAGAGGTGACCAAAGATCCCCATGAACACAGATTACTCCTTGCGCTGCCAAAAGCTGGATTTACACAGTGGTCGTCATATACCTGGGCTCTCAACGACGTCGACAACTACCACTCTGACCTCCGACGCAAACCCTACCACCACGGCAACTTCGGCTCAGCCAGTCGTGCTCACGAAAATCCGCCACCCTCCCATATTTAATGGAGAAGACAAGAGAGACGTGGAAGATTGGCTGGATGAGTACGAGCGCTGCAGCAAAAACAATGACTGGGACGCGACCCTTATGCTGGCTAACATCATTTTCTACTTGGCGGGAACAGCTCGTACGTGGTTCCAAAATCACGTACAAGAGTTGGGACAATACCGTAGCAGTCTGGGCGTGTTGGTTATTCATGATGAAAAAATACAGCGCAGAGAAGGACGAGGACAAAATGAAGACACATAGGACACACGAGCGCTGTTTGTCAGCGTGCGTGTGTCTTCTGTGTACGGCTCCGCTGGTACAAGTACCAACTCGCCCAACAAAGTATCTCGGAGCTTCTCCCCTTCTCTGGGTTCTCTTCCCCCTCTTCCGGCGTCACTGTAGCAGCCCAAGTTCGGACCCTTCAGAGGGAAGCGTCATGCACAACCACTCCGTTTGCGCGCACGCACGCACATACACACAAACGCAAACATACACACTTCGCAGTCTTTCCATTCGTTCATTTTTTTTTCTGCCCACGATCAGGGCGCGCGCACTTAACACCTTTCACCACGTATCAATATTATACGATTTAAAAATCATTGATGCTTAAATGTAAGGATTTGCAAATAGAAATGGTTCCAGTGAAAATATATAAATGTTTTGGAATATGTAATAAGAATAAAACATTCATTCACGTTTAAGACTGAAAATAAGAGCGATAAATATTTCTTAAATATAGACGTCAATTTAAGAAAATCAGGTGCTTAGAGTAGGAAGATTGTTTTACTAATACGCGTTCATTAAGCTACATATCTCTTTGTAGACTCCTTGATAGCCAATACTGCAACGTTAACAGTCCCAGAATTCCGAAGGTGTTCATAAAATTGATGTCCAGATGTACTTCTTTTATGATCTCCACTCAGATTTCTGTGACAGATGGCTATGGAATAAAACATATGCCGTCTTCATGTTTCCCGGGAAAGAAAAATATACATCAGATGGTTCTAATTAGAAAGAAGAGTTGAAAGATAATTCAAACTGCTCTGCTGGTCCCTATTATGTCGTTCACCCAAACATATTGCTTTCATGCTGATTGGCATTTCCTTATTACGCCCTCCTGCTAAGTATGTGCTTAGAAAGCTTACAACAACCGACTTTTCAGAAAGGAATAATACGTGGTTCATTAAGAATTTACTACCTTAAAGATGCAGTCTCAAACAAAAACGGCCATGTTTTACATTCCCTGAACAAGATAGAGCACAACACATTCGACGAAATTCAGAGCAACATTTTGGGTAAGCATTTCTCCATTTTTATTTCAGAAGTTGTTACACCGTGCGGTAGATTTTTCTGCTATTCTTAAGAAATCTAAAATGTGAAGTGTCCAGTGTGTTGCCTACTGTCATAGATAAGGTTGATTCGAAGTTTACATTCCCTATTGCAAAAACCAGTGCCACTGGGAGCCAGCGCCCCAGCGCCATACCTGATTATGGTCCCAGTATGACGCTGGACACTGGGCGCACTGGGACGCGGCATACTGGGACGCTCCGCGCTGGCGGCACTGTTCGCCCGAAAAAAAAGTCGTGGAATAAAAATTAAAAAGGAAAAAGTAACGAAACAAGTTAGGTACATAAAAAAACCTAAAAAAAGTTAAAAAAAAAAAAAAGAAAAAAACTGCGCACCAGCGTGCCTCGAACTAAGGGCCTCAGTACATACCAATCACTAGCTCAGCACGCTAACCACTCGGCCACGCCGAGTTTTTTTTTTTTTCTTTATTTCCTGACCGAGGACGTACACAAAAAAGACACATGTGACATCAATAACATGACAAAATAAAAGATCAAGCATTGACTTAAAGCTTCGGCCTTCCTTAGCTGAAGTTGTCGGATTAAAAATCCCTCATATGTGACAACCCTTCAAAACTAACCAACCATTCTGACTCTAGTTTTAACGCTTTCTGTTCATCCACATATGCCCGTATGCTCTCTCTAAAGAGCTGTCTCGCTGAACGTGCATCGACGTCACCATGCTCTACAGCCATTCTGCTTTTCCATATGCTGTGGAGAGCCAGTAGCATCAAAAGATCCAACTGTGTATCATTGTTTGCTTCTACTGGCAAGAATCGAATACCATGTGGGCTTATGGGTAGTTCCTTTTTAAGCGTCCTCTGGAGCACGTCCCATAAAAATACGGCGTCCCAGCATTCGAGAAACACGTGTTCAATCGTCTCCTCTTTCCAGCATATTATGCAGTGGACACCCCAGGGTACAAAAAGCCCTTTCTGTTCCTTCCATTTCTTTACCTCCAATGTTCCAGTGTGCAGCTTAAAAAAGAACGTTTTCATCCCTGCCGGCACCATCATCCTCTTCACTCTTTTAAGAACATTTTTGCCCCCGGTAGACGAGTACACAGCTCTGTACAACGGTTCTGGAAGCACCACATCGCACAAGTCTTTATACAGTTTTTTCCGGTTTACACTCCACAAATAGTCTAACCACGCCGAGAACTGGGTTTTCTAGAAACATTATTGAATTTTATGTCATGACCCGCATTTATCATTTCGGGACTTCATGTTTCGCAGTCTACAGGCCATTGCTACCGCTCTAACAATTGCAACTTCTTGATCATTTTAGCTTGCTGTCTGCTCTCACGACTTGCAACTAATGTTCTGGGTGCCTATGCGCGCTATTTTGTGCACTGGAATCATTTTAACATGTGGAGTTTGACATCGCTGGCAAATTTACCAACGCCGGGTCTTGGGTGGTGCTCTGCTACCGTGGGCGTAATTTTCGCTGAACACGGAGCTTTAGTAGAAGCCTTCAAGGAAAAACGTGCGACCAAGCTTCAATACCGGCAAGTGCCGCAGCGATGACCCTAATTGCGTGTAACTAAACCTTATTTGTATGTAAACATTTCGGGAAGCGCTGCGATGATCGAGGGCTCGGCTGCTTGATACGCAGAGTAAGAAGGAGCACAAAAGCTTGAGAAACACGCCATATATTATGTATTACAAGCGCTGTATGTTTTTGCTTTTTCTCTCATGGACCCATCGCTCGGTAAACTACTCTCTTCCTCGTTTTAGTTTTTCTTTCTGCTGTTGATACTGGGCCGTGGTGCAGGCTACGCTCGCCTGCGATTGAGCCCGCATTGAACATTTTGGCGGTAATCATTGTGTTAGAGTGCCCTTAAGATCAGCTGTGAAGTTGGTTATGCATGGTATCCCACATTATTCAATTCCAGCTTTAGTAGTGCGTTAATCGTCAGTCTGTCATGAGATCAAGGCGCGGCGATCGTTGTCGCTCTCGAAACGCTCGAAACGACCTATCGAAACATGGAAACTCTAGAAAAAAGATACTGCCTTTGTTTTCCTACAAATGCGCTACGACTTCGCAGCAAAAAGCGCTTGCTTGAACCATATTTTTTATATGCCCCGCGATGGTCGATTGAAAGTACGCTGTTGCCCTGTTGGCCCCTGAGGGATGCTACTCCGGCTGACGCCGCAGGCCGCACCGGCTATACTGGGGCACTGGGACCAGTACTTCCCCAGCGCACATACAGCGCTTCTCCCAGTGCATCGCGGATGCCAGCGACATACCCAGTGTCAAAAGTCTAATCCCAGCGTTTTTCTCCCATCGCACCAGTGCAGCCAGTGTCTTCCCGTTACTGCTCCAGTGAATATCGCAGACCTCCAGCGTGCCCAGCAGATCCAGTGCAAAACCAGCGCGAAAATCTTACTGGTTTCGCACTGGAGACACTGGTTTTTGCAATAGGGTTGCGCAAGAATCCTTCGTTGCGTCCAAACTTTTATTATCGAACAATACAGTTCATATCGAGTAGTTCATTATCGCATAACTGTATTATTCCTGAAAAATAGGAGATCTGCGGTCAGTACTAGCGCTTTTTCAAGAGAATATCCAATATACGTATAAACAGCATTGTGGCAGTGCCCTTTGTATAGATTTTGTGGTTGTGTAAAGTGCATGTTTGAACCCACCTAGGTTGCATATTGAGCCTGCTTATATGAGGGGGAGGCAGACATCTGCGCGACATTCTGAGCGATAGAGAAAACTTAGGAGGCGACCTAGAACAACGTGCCAGTATTAGTCTGTTTGTACGGGATCGGTGAAGAAAACCTTTCATTCAGTGTGTATGAGGTCGCCAGTAGTAGAGTCGGCGGCAAGGGCTTTTAAACTTCCGAAAACAGCATACTAACGCATATTCTGCCTGCTGCTGAAACCTCTTTCAGCCTTTTTTGCATTGCAAGCACTGAGGCTTTTATTATTGAAAATACTTTTGAGAGCTCTAAAATCTAGTAATAAAACAGCAAAACTGCGCTAAATATTTATTTAATATTAAGGCACGTTTTTGAGTGCAAGAAAAAGGGACCTAACGGTATGTGTAGCGCTTCAAAAAAACAGTCTACAGATCCTCAGGACTGCATCTATCGTGGGTTGCGCAATTATATGAATGCTGCAGAGGTAAACCTCTAAATCCCTTGAGATAAACACTAGCGCAAAAATGAAATTTGTTCATATTTTTTTTAAACCAAAGTTGTTTACTGCACTTCACGGTGTCTTTTTCAGTCATCCACCCGGCCTCGAACGCAAGCTGTTATCTCGTTGCTTGCAGTATTGTTTTCTGTTACGATATACGAAAACGAGAATCGCTCAAATAATTTGGCTAACCACTTGCATTCATATAAAAAGTATAACGTGCAAAACGAAGGCAAAACATATATCCATATTTTCACCGACTTAAATTTCTACCTGTTATAGGACGTCAAAAAAGGTTGGATTAGCCTGCTTAATAAACAGGTATAATAATTTATGTTTCCATTTTATCTTCGCATTACTGTGGTGCATTCATCTGCATATTGTGCTTTTACATGAGGTTCCACAGCTCACAGCAAAGCAAGGACACACAGCACCCCCCTCCCTGAAACGTGACCCTTCTAAGTGCTTTTAAAGAAACTCTGCATTTTGAAATTTTGATCTGTTTCATTGATTCTTTTCTTTTTCTAGTCGGTGACATTAATCGTGTTGCATTATTTGATGTTTGGCTTATTGCAGTAGTTCATATTTGCCCTCTGAGGGTTGTAGTACATCCAGCGTTAGCTGCAGAACGGCTGTTATGAGCATATTTTACCTACTGCTCAGGTTTTGCTATACGTCGTGTTGCGTTGTCTCCGTTACTGATTTTTGCATGTGGCAGAGGCTGCTTAATTTGCAAATATTTAGACCACTACCCTCCTTATGGATGCAAATGCTTTTAACACGATCGCCCATTTAAAAATGCCTGACCTTTATAACTTGCCTCTTATACCAATGAAATTTTGGAAAGAAAAAAATTACGTTCCCACGTTCTTATAAGCATTTGAAAAATCGTGCAGTTCAATAATATCAAATGAGAAAAACAAATAATGAAAGAAACTTCCTATTCGCTATAAAAAATGCAGAAGGGTGGCCTAGAGGTAGAACACTGAGGCCGTGGCTGGAATTCCTGTGCCGCGCACATGTCCGCCGAGTAAAAAAGAAATAAGCGTGTCCATCGAATTGGATATTTAAGTTTGAGGTGCGCCTGATGCCGGTAAAAACCTCCAGAAACGAACACTCTCACCAGAACAAGATCTGGCCACCCTGGTTTAGTAATTGGCCGCAACCCCCCGGGAATACTCCTATAAGTCCCCCGACCTCAGACCCCTGCGCCTACGGAGCAACCGACCACGGCGACGGTCAGATCTACGGCGCAGAGGAGAGTGCTATGAATGCCCGGCTCCAGACAGGTAGCCATTGGCAACCTTGGCAACCACTGACGCTAGAGCCCTAGCTAGTAAGGCCAGCTTAGCAGTCTCTTTGAGGAACTAGTGGGCGTGACATGCTATGCCATAAAGCTCAATGAGGTTAGGAGGCCAAATGAGGCATATACTATACTGAACGGCGGGCATGTATTGGGTTATTGTGGTTTACCATACAGACGAGAAGTAGGAGTAGGGTTCAGTGTATAAGCGTACAGCTGGTATCATATGAATGCTATATTATGAATGAGAGAGCGGGAGACATCTAATTAACCCTAATAAGCAACGCAAACTGAAGGTGGCGCAGGCCTACGCGCCTACATGTAATTATGATAACCAGGCGCGTAGAAAGCTTATAAAAAGATGGTGAATCGGCAATGCGCAAACCAAAAGCCCAAGATACCGCACTAATGGGTCACTTCAATGCTAAGGTAGGCAAAAAGCAGGCGTGGGTGCCTATGACATTGACTCAAGAATTGAAGAGGGCACATTTTGGTTGAATTCACAGATCAAATACCTTGAGTAAATATTACATTCTTCAGCAGTTCAAATAACAGAAAGTGTACACGAAAACGGCCTACAGGGCAGACAAAAAATACCACTGGCTTCATATTGTTTTCTAACCCTGGGATTGTACAGGACGGAAAGGAAGGTGCGACGGAGTGACTACAGGACGGTAAAGCCTCGAATTAGTCCAGATTGGAGGAAGGATGCGAACATTTTATTAAGGGAGAAGTGCATTAACGAACTAAAAGTGAGAAGGAAGGTAAAGTAATTCAGGATCTTACCACAGAACAGATATTCAGCTTTAAGCCATGGAGACGACTTTAGTGTATTGTCGTGACGCTGGGGCTACGTCGACCCGGCCTTCACTTGGTAGCGTGCAGAGACTCGGGGTTGAAGTAGGATTGAATCTTCGAAGTTGGTGAAATATGTACAAGCAGGTTTACTGGCACTTTGAGAAAACTTATTTACATGATTATTTACATGAAAAAGAAGGGTACATCAGCAAAATGGCAAACGTTAAGAGTTCATAGCGAGAAGCGACTGGATGAGCCGTTTACCCAGGGCTCAGAGCGACATTTCGTGCTCTGCAGCGTCCTTAAAAACCCCTAAGTCCAGCCCCTCTCTGAAGATGTTGACCAACCAAATCCAGGGCACGCCCCTCAGATATCGGCATCCAATCGAACACATCACTGCACTGATGGTCTGAAGCACTGACTGGCCCGGCATTGTTTCGTTGAGCCTGGTCACTTGTTGGCGGGAAAAGCTTGGGAACGGCGAGGAGGTACATTTCTATTCTTCAGCCAAGAATCGATAGGCAGCTGGTTCCGGCAAGTGGATTTACTTCTCAGAAACCCAAGTGCACGTGGGCGCCGCATACGCTCCCAGCATTGTCAGTTTTCGACAATTGCAAATCTTTCCTGCATTCCCGGGAAATCACTTAATGGCCGTATGCGTCATGCTCCTTTCTTGTCCTGCAAGTCAGCGGACATGTCACTCTGTCGTCTTCTTTTGGACAGTAGGCATTCATCACTGGAGGATAGCACTTCTCGACTGGAAGGGTGAACAAATGAAAGAAAGCACTTCCTGCTATTTCCCGCAGGGGGACGTTTCTTTGTGTTTTTCCAGACGTTCTCTTGACAGGGTCAATTTGGCATTTGCAGGGTGTCCACAAAGCAAAACAGGCTTACAAAACAGGATTCCTGGAAACAGGCTCACTTAGAGCCATTGGACCATCACCACATATCCACAGCACTTATTCATGCCCACAGGCGAACAATAGAGCGCGCCAATGCGGATGCACGGTCGTAACAGCCTCCTCCCCCGCCAGAAGAGTCTCGGAGGGCAGCAGTCGCAGCTGCTGCATGAAGAGACGACTTAATGGCCTGCACGTGAACGCTTGAAGCTCGCTGTTGCTTGTCGCGTTGTCTTGATTGTTGTAGGCCAAATTGCTCGAGCTGTCTGAAACTCAACCACATGTCTAAACAAGCACTCGGCTCCCGTCTGAAGAGACCAGGTTAAAAGAAAACTGCCATTGTTGTTCGAGAAAAGCCCACTCTCAAAACGTTCAGGACCCACGTATGCCTAGAAAACCAAACGTGCTGCTTTACATAGTCACACATATACAAGCGCACGAGAAAAAAAAAATAAAAACCTGATTATCAATTTGGATACATGGTGAGGAACATCTCGGACCGCTTAGAAAGAGCAGCTAAGTGCGTCCGCATTCCCATTTAGCTTCCCTTTTTTGTATCTTATTTCAAAATTGTACTGCTGTAAAATCAAGCTCCACCTAAGAAGGCGACTGTTTTTCGATGTCGCAGTTTGCAGCCAAGCCAGGGGACAATGGTCCATCTCTACGGTGAATTTGGTCCCTCCAAGATAGCACTGCAATTTTTGAATGGCCCATACAATGCAAGCGCACTCTTTCTCTGACGCGCAATAAGCCCTCTCTCTAGAACTCAGTTTTCTGCTCAGGTAGAGCACAGGGAGCTCATTACCGTCGTCATCTCTCTGGCAGAGAACAGCACCTAGCCCTCGATCACTGGCATCACACTGGACCGTGAATTCTCGGTCATAGTCTGGAGCTCGCAATACCGGACGGCTAATCAGCACAGCCTTCAGGTTTACGAAGGAGGCTTCCTTTTGTTCGTCCCAGACTACATTTGTCGGTTCTGTCTTGCGGAGAGCGTCGGTCAGAGGGCTAGCCAAAGCTGAATAGTTAGGGATGTATTGATTGTAGTATCCCGTCAGACCCAGGAATGCTCGAATTTCCGTCTTCGTGCTCGGCCGCGGGTAGTCTGCTACCGCAGAAATTTTAATCTCGCTGGGTTTCCTGAAACCTTGACCTACATTGTGACCCAAGTAGTCCACAGTCGCCCTTGCCAGGCAACATTTCTCGGCCTTTACGGTTAGTCCAGCTTGACGCAAAAGGCTCAGTACAGCTCTTAGATGTACCATATGGTCCGCCCATGAGTCGGAAAAAACCGCAATGTCGTCTAAATAAGGCACCGCGAATGTTTCACACCCCTTTAAAACCCTATCCATGAGTCGGGAAAAACAAAATGGAGCATTTTTGAGCCCGAAACTCATCATTGTTGGCTGGTAGCTGCCCGTCGGAGTGACGAAAGCCGCGTATCTGCTGGCGCGTTCAGTGAGCGGTACTTGCCAGTATCCTCGAGTAAGGTCCAGCGTAGTCACATATGCCGCTCTACTGACCTGTTCTACTCTCTCCTCAATATTCGGAATAGGATACACTTGATCCCTGGTGAGAGAATTTAGCTTTCGGTAGTCTACCACAGGCCTAGGGTCTTTACCTGGAGCTTCTACTAAGATCATAGGCGAAGCATAATCGCTTTCCGAGGGTTTTATTACTCCCAATTCCAGCATGCGAGTTACTTCCCTATCCAGAATTTCTCTTTGCCTTGGAGAGAATCGGTAGCACCTTGATCGCACTGGCATGTCTGAAGTCAGCTCAATATCGTGCTCAGTCAAATCAGTCCTGCCTGGCCTGTCCACGAAGCAGGCCTCAAACTCTGTTATTATTTCGCCCAGATCGGACAGCTGGGATTTCTTTAGTTCTCCTCTCTGCTCCGTCTTTTTGTGAAGCTCCTGAGCGTTGCTTCCTTTTCCGCTGAGGCAAATCAAGTTATCCCCAATCTCCTCAGGAAGGTTTAACGTTAGATTTACCATGGTTTCCCTCTGCTCATAGGGCTTCATAAGATTGCAATGATAAATGCGCACTGCTTTACGCCTATCGGGGATTTTCACTGCGTAGTTAGCGTCAGAAAGCTTTGCAACGACTTCAGCAGGTCCTTCCCACTGTACTTCGAGCTTATTCTTGGGATCATTGGCTTGCTCCATAGTTAAGTCCTCTCGGGTTCCACTTAAAAGTCTCGTGAGATTACTAGACACTGGCGGCAAGAGGTTATTCTCAAGAATGTCCTCATTCCGCGTCTCATCAAATTCACTTTCAAGTTGACTTATTTGAGATGCCTCGCTCTCAAAGTTTTCTGACCCGCTATCTTCCACATAGACCACTGTTTTAACTGCCGTTTCCTCCGCTGTGGAATTTTCTGGTATGAGCAGTGTAGCTAGTTCTCGCGCCTTTGAACGTGTTAATGCTTGCACAACACTGTCTCCGAAAAGGATGCCCCTCTTTCGCAGTAGCATGTCCGATTTGTTGGAAAACAAATACGGATAGCACTTAGGCAGCTTTTCTGAAACGGCAGCCTCGGTTGTTAACTCGCCGAAAGGGCCCTCGATGACCACGTTCGCGATTGGCAAGCACACACTCTGTTCCTCCACTACCTGGCGGATCCACGCACACTGTCCTGTATAGTCGGAAGGCGACACATACGCCGGATGGACAACATCCATCGTTGCGGCCGAATCGCGCAGTACCTTGCAAGGCTTCCCGTTGACTACTAGGTCATGCAGGTAGGGTTCTAAAAGCTGCATATTTTCATCGCAGTCACTGACATACGAGAAAGCAATCTTTTCTTTCCGGCAGTTGACGGCAATGTGACCCTGCTCATTACACCTAAAGCATGTGAGCGGCTTCCTAGCCTCAAGCTTATTCTTTGTGTTCTGCGCGTTGGTCACTTCCCCACCTTTCTCACTACCGTCCTTTCTAGGGCGTTTGCCTGAAGAAGCCTTCCTTTCTTCGTTTGCAAATCTAGCAAAGTGCCTTTTCTGACGGTTATTCACACTCGACTTGGAATTGCGGGGCCTAACCACTACTGGGTTGCTGAATTGTCGGCGCGAAGCATAGTCCTCAATGAGTTCGGCAGCTTCAGTTGCCGACTTAATGTCGCCTCGGTCCTGTAACCAATTTCTTTCTTTTTCTGGGAGGCAGTTATAAAACTGCTCCAAAAGAATTCGCTCGACTACAGCATCCCTCTCACTGTAGGAATCAGTGCTCTTTAGCCACTCGCCCAAATTAACTCTTAAATTGTACAGGAATTCAGGGTAACTCTCGTCCCTGGACTTAGTAGCATTCCGAAAACGTTGTCTGAACGCCTCGGCGCTAAGCCTATACTTTCTCAGAAGGCAAGCTTTGACCTTCTCGTAGTTGTCCGCGTCCTCCTTGCTTAGCCGCGCGACAACCTCCGCTGCCTCGCAGGGCAGAACCGTCAATAATCTCTGAGACCAAGTGTCTCGCTGGAAGGACAGTTTTTCGCAAGTTCGCTCAAAGTTAGCCAGATACAGACCGATATCCCCTGATATCACATATGGCTGCATGTACTTTGACATCTTGAAATCTGCCTCCTTGTTGAGAAGAGGCACCGCTAGCTGGGGACAATTGCCCGACCTCTTGCTCAACTCTAGTTCTAATTTCCGGAGCTCAATTTCTAGCTCCAGCCTTTTTGCTTCTCTTTCAATTTCACGCTTCTTTTCCTCTTTTTCCCTCTCAAGTTCACGCTTCTTTTCCTCTTTTTCCCTCTCAAGTTCACGCTTCTTTTCCTCTTTTTCCCTCTCAAGTTCACGCTCACGCCTCTTTTCCTCGTTTTCCCGCTCTTTCTGCTGTCTGAGCTGCTCCTCCTTTTTTTGTCCGATGAGGTTCCATGCTTCACTGAGCTCCTCATCATCGGTTCCCAAATCAGTGATTGCTTTTATAATCAAGGGTTTTCGTGCCAAACCACTTGTATCAATTCCCAATTCCACACACAATTGCAACAGTTCCGGTTTCTGCAGCTTTTGTAGGTCCATGATCGCTCCGAGTGCCGGCTACTTCCAAAACAACAGTGCAAACTACCAAACCTAAAGGCGTTTCAACACTTTTTACCAGTTCTAAAATCTAACCCTGTTCTAGAACCTGGTCCACATCAGAAGAAAAGCCAAGCACTCACCCACACATGCGGTCGATGTTCCGAGCTGCTTTCTTGTTGGCCGATTGTTGCTCCTGCTTGTTGCTTGAGATGCCACCTCCGATCACAAGATGTTGTGGCTTGTAGATTCAGATCCACCTCCAATCACCAGATGTTGTGGCTTGTAGATTCAGATCCCACCGCTGCCACCAGTTGTCGTGACGCTGGGGCTACGTCGACCCGGCCTTCACTTGGTAGCGTGCAGAGACTCGGGGTTGAAGTAGGATTGAATCTTCGAAGTTGGTGAAATATGTACAAGCAGGTTTACTGGCACTTTGAGAAAACTTATTTACATGATTATTTACATGAAAAAGAAGGGTACATCAGCAAAATGGCAAACGTTAAGAGTTCATAGCGAGAAGCGACTGGATGAGCCGTTTACCCAGGGCTCAGAGCGACATTTCGTGCTCTGCAGCGTCCTTAAAAACCCCTAAGTCCAGCCCCTCTCTGAAGATGTTGACCAACCAAATCCAGGGCACGCCCCTCAGATATCGGCATCCAATCGAACACATCACTGCACTGATGGTCTGAAGCACTGACTGGCCCGGCATTGTTTCGTTGAGCCTGGTCACTTGTTGGCGGGAAAAGCTTGGGAACGGCGAGGAGGTACATTTCTATTCTTCAGCCAAGAATCGATAGGCAGCTGGTTCCGGCAAGTGGATTTACTTCTCAGAAACCCAAGTGCACGTGGGCGCCGCATACGCTCCCAGCATTGTCCGTTTTCGACAATTGCAAATCTTTCCTGCATTCCCGGGAAATCACTTAATGGCCGTATGCGTCATGCTCCTTTCTTGTCCTGCAAGTCAGCGGACATGTCACTCTGTCGTCTTCTTTTGGACAGTAGGCATTCATCACTGGAGGATAGCACTTCTCGACTGGAAGGGTGAACAAATGAAAGAAAGCACTTCCTGCTATTTCCCGCAGGGGGACGTTTCTTTGTGTTTTTCCAGACGTTCTCTTGACAGGGTCAATTTGGCATTTGCAGGGTGTCCACAAAGCAAAACAGGCTTACAAAACAGGATTCCTGGAAACAGGCTCACTTAGAGCCATTGGACCATCACCACATATCCACAGCACTTATTCATGCCCACAGGCGAACAATAGAGCGCGCCAATGCGGATGCACGGTCGTAACAGTATAGAAGCAATGAAAAATACCTGCCGAGATATCATAGTTGAGTGGGCGGTAGAAGCAGGTCATACGTTAGAGAGGATGCTGGTAAATTCTCTAAGCAGAACATTTGATTAAGAGAACCAAATTATGAAAGCTGCAAACCCAGCACACAGGATAGAACTGGAAGGGCTATGCAAGGTAATATATAGCTGCAAAGTCTCCCACATAGGGAAGTATAACAGGCAGAAACCGAACATGCTCTAAAGACAGGCACGTTACGAACAAGGTATTTACTAAGGGAATCACTAATGGAATAAGGCCACCTATACTTCAACCAACGAAAAAGAAGTATTATGAAAAAAGTACACTACTCTCGATCGTATCCATAATGTTAACAGGGTGATAGTAAAATGCTCAATATTTAAGCACCCTTTATAAGTACCCCTTATTTAAGCACCCATAGGTCATTGGTTACGAAAAACCATTCGACTCAGTCGAAACATCAGCAGTCATGAAAGCATCACAAAATGAGGGAGTAGACGAGCCTTATGTGAAAGTTCTAGAAGATACCTGTGATGGCTGTACAGCAAGCATCTTTCTGTATAAAACAGTAATAGAGTTTCCATAAAAAGAAGTATTGAGCATGGAGACACAATCTCTTCTTATAATTCAATGCTTGCTTACAGAAAGTATTCAGAGACTTGGAATGGGAGCAGTTAGGTGTAGGATTAGATAGAAAATACCTTAGTAATCTGCGACTCGCTGATGGCACGGCCTTCCTAGCCCAGAGAGTGAACTTAAACAATAAAAACAGCAAGGTAGGCCTGAAATCAATGTTTAGAAGACTAAGTTGATATCTAACAGCATCGAGAAGGAACAGCAGTTTAAAACAGTTAGCGAACCTCTGGAAGTGATAGGCGAATATGTCTGCTTATGACAGGTGGTAACCGAAGATCAAGACCATGAAAGGAAAATAAATTGAGAATAAGATTAGCATGGAGCGCATTTAGCAATTATTCGTAGAGTATGACTAGCAGCGTACCGGCATAGCTCAAGCGGAATGTATACACAATTGAATATCATCTTATGGACCTGAAACGTGGAGCCTGAAGAAGAGGGTTCTACTTAAGCTGAGGACAACGCTGATAGCTATGGAACGTAAAACGGTAGATTTATTGTTAGAGATAGGAAGCGCACAGAGTAGGTGAAAGAAATATCTGGAGATGACATTCTAGTGGAAATCAAATAGAGGAAACAGGCATTGGCATTGCCTTGCTAAGCAACTCGGGGGATGAACTGCAAATAATGAGTGGTGACCTAGACAGGAAAAGTAGAAAGGTAGGCTTGAAAATCAATATGCAGAAGACTAAGGTAATGTTCAACAGCCTCGGGAAAGAACAACAGTTTACATTAGATAGCGAAGTACTGGAAGTAGTAGGCGAATATGTGTACTTAGGACAGGTCGTAACCGCATATCCAGACCATGAAAAGGAAATAACAAGAAGAATAAGATTGGGATAGAGCGCATTTGGCAAGCACTCACATATTATGACTAGCAGCTTACCGGTATCGCTAAAGAGGAAAGTATATAACAGTTGCATCTTAGCTGTACTCACCTATGGGACTGAAATGTGGAGGCTAACCAAGAGAATTCTACTTAAGTTGAGGACAGCCCAGAGGGCTATGGAACGAAAAATGGTAGGGGTAACATTGAGAGATAGGAAGCGTGCAGAGTGGGTCAGAGAAATAACTCGTTACAGACATTCTAGCGGAAATCAAGAAAAAGAAATGGGCATGGGCAGGACATGTAGTGCGAAGTGAGGATGACCGATGGTCGCTTAGGGTAACAAACTGGATTCCAAGGGAAGGAAAGCGTGCAGGGGCAGCATAAAGTTAGGTGGGCGGATGAGGTTAAGAAGTTCGCAGGGGTCAAGTGGATGTTGCTAGCACAGAACCGGGTTAATTGGAGACATATGGGAGAGGCCTTCGCCCTGCAGTGAGTATAGTCAGGCTGATAATGATGATGATGGCATTGGCAGGACATGCAGTGCGTAGAGAGGATAACCGTTGGTTGAAAATTGTAACAAACTAGATGCCAAAGAAACGAAAGCGTAGCAGGTACGGCAGAAAGTCAGGTAAGTGGATGAGGTTAAAACTTTCGCAGATGTCGACTGGATGCACTTAGCACAAGACTGGGTTAAGTGGAGAAATATGAGAAAGGCCTTCTCCCATAGAAATTCAGATTATATCGCATACTTCTAATCTTCGGAGCATTAGTCTTTGCATTTTGAGCACGATGGGTAACAATCGTAGTTTAGTTCTGCAAGACATTTTTCAAACTTATAGCTGTACATTTTGAGCTTTCTGTGGCATCTGAGACTTAGTTTCTATATTAAAGGTGTTTAGTATTGTTTCGCTGGACATATACGCGCAGAAAAGTGGAAGTAACAAATTAATACATAGAACATCAAAGCCCCCGAAACTGCTGTGCGAAAAGCTATACTGCTATTTACGGCAATAAATTGTTTTTGCTATTCTGGTTGTGTGTACTGTCTCAGAGCGGCTAAATGGTGTGTAAAATATTAAAACGCGCATAGCAGTCGCAAAAATGAAACTAAACTTAGGCGCTCTACCCCGTGATGAAAACAAATGCAGGACTGCACTAAAGTCTGCTTAAGAGCTGAAATGCCGAAAGCCTTTAGGAACACTGTTCTCTTAAACAGCACTGTTATTGACTTTGCTGTTATCATCATTATGGTATACTCGTTACTAGATTTCGGATCACTAACATCATCATTAAAACGAACTGCACTGTAATTTTCATCGCTACTACCCTCCTTACACTAGACAATGAGAATTAGGATTTGTCTTTCACGAGCTTGGAATGGAGTAGTGGTTAGCGCACTCGGCTAAGAATCTGAGGGATGGTAGTTCAATTCCAGGCGAAGACAATTTTGCAATTTTGCAAAGTGCGCAGGACACTTTCGGATCACAATTTCTGCAAACGTCACCATGTGGCAAAAGTATTTCGCCTTTTAAAAATGCAACGTTATTTAAAACAGGAGTGTCGATTTGGGAGCAAGAAAATCTTTGCATGCAAAACTCGTAATGAACTCAAGCTACAATGGCGTTTCGAGGAAATCTTTTGCCCTGTATGACGATATATTCATAAACCAGGAAATGTTAATGCTAAAGAAGGTTCAAACTGTTAGAAAGCAGTAAAGAGCCTTCTATGTTAATGCCAGCAGGCATTCCTCCCACCAGGCTGGATCTCCTAAATCCGGTTATATCTGACACCGCGAAGTCTAGTAACGGGTTTGGTAAAGTTAGAAACATAGTGAGCGTTTGCGTTACACGCATGTTCAAATATTACACATAATCTTTCGTAATCAACTGCGTGGGTGAAATTTTCAAAGTGCTCTAATTCACATTGTGAAACCTTGGTCGATGTATCCCTGGTTAAGCAACGTAATAAGCACTGTGTTATGGCTAAGTATTAAAGCGAATAATTTACTAGCCTCGTTGAGCTAATGCATCTCGACTAAGATTATAACAAGGTCTCTAAATCACCTTTTCCTCCAGCAGTGAATGTCCCGGAGAGCGGATGAGCGATAAAGGCTCAGAAAATAGATATGCGAGAGCGTTTCTTTTTTTTTTTTCAAAGTTGCGAAGAAACTTTACGCGACTCGACACAGATCTGCGCATGCTGCTCAATTTGTTGACACTTTATCCCCCATCTGCCGTCGTGAAATAGGCTAGGCTGCCGGGGTGCGCTGTCCTTGTCAAAATGTCGATGGTGACGTCCCCGGGTGTTGTTGCGACTGCAAAAAGAATGAAAAGAAAAATGGCAGTAGCTTAGCTCTGCTATGCCTGGATATACGCAGCGTAAAGCATGCGCAGTCGCGCGTGGCGCAACTGTCATAAACAAGGCTTCCGCTAAAGATGACGCGTCGGAGAGGAGCGCACGCCGGCGACGTCGGCGGCGAAGAGGCGACGCACCTGCCCCTCTCGTGACGTCACGCGGCTCGCGCACACGCGCATAGCGGGTGGCGCGCGCACACGCGAAACTCGGCTCTGACCCACGTAGCGTAGCTTTGCGCTCTAAATTCAGGGCCGCTTTGGCTCATTAAAGTACTTCAGCACTGAAGCCTTCCCTGACGCGCTGCATTGACTTCGAGACCGTTTGTGATTGACTAGAATTGTGACAGATATTGCGCATTTTCTTTGCTGTCAACGAATTTTAAACGCCGCTGACGCCTGCTGTACTGCGTCTATTTTTATGCATGCCCTGTGGTGCGACGTTCCAGAAAGCGCCAAATGAAAGGCGGCGCACGGACGCCGGGATGGAACGCGCGACGGGGTCAGCTTCGTATAAGCGTATATATCCTGGTGACGTAATCACCAGTCATGACATCATGTCCAGATGTGACGTCATTATCACTTACGGTTACTAGACAAGACTGGATGGGACGTCATGATGAGGTCACCTTGTGACGGCTATGGACATCTCGAAGCGTGTAACCATTACTAATGGTTAGTGATGGTTCACAATACCTTGCACTTTATGAGTACTAGTTATTGTCTGATTAGTGTTACACCCCTTATCTAGCAAGTGATGGCCAGTGATAGTTACGATGACCTCCAAATACATGGGTTCCATGGGCATCTGCCTAACTGTTTTATTACTAGACGTAAATTATCATCACGTTATTTTGAAAATGCCTTAAATCATGCTTCGATATCATTCGATTGCTATTGATTAAGTATCGGTGCAATGGTGATTGGCATATACCCATATAAGACATGCACCCGAAACGCGGACACATTTGCGGACGACAGTATGAGGCATTAAAGGCTTTCGCCTTAAAATGCCCTGGCCTGCTACTAGCTCTGCAGCTGAGCCACCTCTGCTGCCTCGTGCGGATGGAAAGGAAAATATAGAAGAAGGAAAAAGAAGAGAGAGAGAAAGGCGCTCTTTGGACACTGTCGTTGCCCTCATGGCTTGACCTCAGGCGGGTAGCGAGGGGCGGCACTACCCGCTTCTTCGCGCGTGCTACGCATGGAGCCGGCGACGCTCGCTTCCTCTGCTGCTGCTTCGCGTCTTTTCACACATCTGCTGCTGCTTCATAACGCGTATGGCACACGTGTTCGAACCGCCACATATCCAAGAATAAACAACAGCGCCCGACGCAATGCCACCTTCCAGTACTCTGCTTACAGTTTCTCTCCACAACCACCTCTCCCCATATGTCTCGACTCCTGGGCCACCCCCTTTTATATGCCCTGGATATAATCGTGCCATCTCGACCATGTTGCCGTGCCTTTGAGGCTCGCGGACAGCCAGGGAACAGTTAAACAACCAACCATGTCTCACCACGCTTAATCGACCTTCCGGTGTGTATGTTAGGCTCAGGACTGATGAGATGTGCCTTAACAATACAGCATAACAAAACATAAAAGACCTTTTGCTTGCTTAACCAGGGTACGCTGCAGCGATTTATGAGCATTGGTTCAAAACTTTTGCAAACATCTACCTTTTAAACATATAGAAAGTAATGATTCGCCCCCAGATATTTAAAGGGACAGTCATTCCGAACGGGGTAAGTAGTTTTCATCGGCTAGCCTTTCGAATATCACTGCGAAAACTTCGCCGAGTATTCATGAACTACCTATATCTTTTAGATGATGGAATTGCTGCAACAAGATCCAGCCATGAGGGGACTGTGTTATCTCCAAGGAATGATAGATCTACTAAAGGAGTAAAAGGTGAGGCGACCTGGTTACCTTTATTTTTTCTAGTTTAAGGACAATTGGTTGCGATGTGACTCCACTCCTGGCATTATGTCCTAAGCTATAGATGTCCAAAGTTTATTAAGAATACTCATTATTGAAATATTTCGAACAGAACAACTTCATTCTGAAGAACCAAGTCATAAACCAATTTGTAGAAAGAAATTTCGCTCTTAGTCTGAGCGAGTAGCAAGTACGTGCAGATGGCTCAAAGCAGAAAAATGAAAGTCGATTTCATTTCAGTGCCCATTGCTTTGCAGTTTTGCACTGAAGTCTTAATAATTTTAAGGAAGCTCTCTGATCGTCGGAGCTCAAAACAGTATCATCCTGTAAAATTAGCGCGAGATAAAAGTAGGTATAGTGGGAATATTGGTTTATTTGTTAGGTGCAGAATTTATTCTCAAAAATCAGTTCGTAGTATAATTTTAGTTCTCAAGATATAAAGTATTCAAAAATCCACCCAATATTTATTTCCAACCTTCGAATGACCTAACAGATTCTTTCATCTTTTTCTGTTACATTGTTTAAGAGTTGGCATTAAGTCAGTATTCCTTTGGCAAACAATACTTAAAAAATATTCGATCATAAACTATCTTGTGATATGCCAAAGCCTAATCTAAAATACGGCACATTGTTACCATTATCGTAAACAGTACTCAAATACAGTAGAGCGCATAACTTTGTAGTTTTTGCAAATAAACTTGTTTGACAAGTGCTGCATATATATTTATCAATTAAGCGTGATTCAAGGGTTTCATATAGTTTTGCGTCGGCTACCGAAAATCAGAAATAGCAGTTTTAATCAAGTGGCTGTGAATATTCCAGCCATAACTGGACTCTTTTTCTGAAGAATAACCAGATTATTTATACTTGTGCAGCATTTATAAAAGAAGCTTTATTCTCTCAGTGTAGCGCTCATAAACTGACGGTGTCGTGTTGGGTTTCAACAGCCGCCAGCATGCGCCGTTATCATTGTGATTGTAGCGTCCTGACAACCTGCTGCTGTTTTCTGATGTTCGGGGCCGCAAACGTTCCTTTCCTCCTTTATTTCTGGAGTTTGTGGCGCGAGATGCGTTGAGATTTGACTGAATTGCTTGCAATCAAGCAAATAGTTTACGCAGAATTGCATACGTTTCCAGTTTGCCTTAGCAGAAGAAGAGAATAATCAAGCGCTTCGGCAGGCGCGGCAAGAGAGCGACAAACAAATCAGGTATATGTCCCTCTCCAGTCCTGTCTTCTGTAGGGCGGTTTTATTCTCTTGTTCAAAACTACCAACCAGCACGTATTCGCCCTCTTCCTATATACCTTAGCTTATTTGCCTAAATGTTTCTGCGCCGGCTTTAAACTGAACACTGCTGAATGCAACGGGTATTCGTACTTGGACGGCGAGCACGCGTTTGCTGTTATTGCCGCTGCCGATATGCTTGGATCTTTTGAGGGCGAAAGGCAGCCAGTCTACCTCAGCGAAATCCCAGTCTCTTCGCCTATTGCCTTTGGTATCATCACCATCACTTAGCAATACAGAAAGCTAGAAATGAGCAGTTCACTTGACTCCACAACATATACAGCAACTTGGTGGAAGCAACAGCCCCAAAAGCGCTGACTGGTCTTTAAACTATAAAATGCTCCCTGCTCTCTGCCCCACCTGTTTAAACGTAACATGCAAGCACTGATCTAAACATGCTCCCTGCTCTCCGCCCCACCTGTTTAAACGTAACATGCAAACACTGATCTAAACATGCTCCCTGCTCTCCGCCCCACCTGTTTAAACGTAACATGCAAACACTGATCTAAACATGCTCCCTGCTCTCCGCCCCACCTGTTTAAACGTAACATGCAAACACTGATCTAAACATGCTCCCTGCTCTCCGCCCCACCTGTTTAAACGTAACATGCAAACACTGATCTAAACATGCTCCCTGCTCTCCGCCCCACCTGTTTAAACGTAACATGCAAAACTCTGATCTAAACATAAAATTCGGGAACAACGAGGAAGCAGTCGCACGAGGCTGCTGTCATCCGACGTAATATTTGGTAAATCGTGCTTCAAAAATAAGGTCGCAAATTGCCGCCCAGAGGACACTGAGCTCTACCTTCCAAAGAGCACAAAACCTTCGTGATATCATCTAGATCTTAGTGCGTGCTGCAAGCATACATTTCATCGCGCATGCCTGCAACGGATTGCATCAAGAAATACACATTGCCATGGTTCGCGGGAATCTGGGACATAGAAGGGAGTGGATAGTTGGCAATGGCCCATCAGCAGCATACACTTCTACGCTAACGCGCAGAAAGTTATACAATCCTGCAGGCGCGAAAACTTGAAATCTGAACTTGTGCTTGTTTGAAGGGGGCGGCTCAGCAGATCTCAATTATCGAAATATATATGCAGAGATGCAGGTGGCTCTTCCTCCTAATGGTTTATTTCAATAGATCTGTTGTTTTTGGTATTAAGCGCGGTGTAGGGTGGTGTCTATTGTCCACCTGGCTATGATAACAATGTATGAGACTTGTGTAGCTTTATAAAGATTTTTGATGTAGCGTCTTACTTCCTTTGTATTGATTATCACAGGAAAAAAATTACAATATGTAGAAAAACATAACCGTGATATTATGCGCTTCTGTAAAGTGTTCATTTTTTGTGTGTGATAATTCATGAAATCTCTCATTCGTTGATAAATATGGTCGTGCGGATCCTAAATTTATGTACAAGAAAAAATGTTAGTTACGGCCGCATGACTTTAACTAACACTGCAAGTAACGTGTAAAATGTATTGCTTTTTATAGTGACAAAAAATATAACTGTGGAGGCAAGGGTGGTGATCAGTGCTGATTATGCAGCTACTGTCCACTCCAATGACTACAGCGATGTGAACAGTTTGGTTGACTACCTGCGTGTATATTTTGCTTTCGTAAGTCGCTTTACGTTTACGAGCCTTTGCTCACTTAAACTTATATTGAGGATTGAAAAGGGCACTGTAGATCAACACTTATTTCCCCACCTATATTAAATAATTTAAACTGTAAACGGGGGGCCAAAGTCTGTTTTGTACTGCACGGCTGTAGTTAAAATTAGTTACTAATTAATAATGTAATACCTTGGCTGCAAAGACAGGAGACCCAATAAATTAGGAACAGTGAATGGCTGGTTGCAAACTGTAGACATGGCAGGCATAAGTCTGAAATTTATGAGGGTCAATAGAAATAGTCCATTGCAATGTTTAAACATTCCAGTAACTTTAGTATGGGGTAACTTTGAACGTGCCAACATGAATGTACGACATGACACGCACTTAACTTCAAATGCTGATCGCATTGGTTACAAATTAAAATAAGGCGAACCAAAAGCGCTTCTGGAATGCAGATTGAAGATACAGCTTGTGGAAAAGTGGTAAACGGTCAACTTTATGGCGGAGAAAAAATTCGTGGAAATCAGCATTTTTTTTTTCAATGCTGTGTTGCTGGTATACGAGAATAATCAAAGTAAGTAAACCATACTGTGGGATTTCTCAATGATTCTAAGTCATTTATGAAGCATGCGTAACAAAGCTTCCATATGGCCGCAGCATATGCGGTTTTTGGTCAAATAAGTTTGGTATAAGCTGTTAATCGATTGTCCGAAGGAGCATCCTTTAGCTATGTTCTAAGAGACATAATGGTAAATTGAAAGATGTAACAATATCGATTTCTTCAGTTAGGTTTAAACAGATTAACGTCTAAAATCAAATCAAGCTTTGAGGCATGACACAGTGTAGGGATGCGGAATTCCGGCCATTTGAGATTCTTAACCTGCACTGATATCGAACAGCCCCCGTGAGCCTTACTTTTCCCCTGCTTAGAAAAGATGCCGCCACGATCGGGAAACAATACCGTTTCCATGGTCACAGCAGTCGACTGTCCTAACCACTGAACCACGATGGCGCGGTGCAAGAATATGGTTAATGTGTGGTTCTATGTTAGATAAGAATGAAGTGAAGACATCCACGTTGCTACCAAATCCATTGAAATATGATGAGTGGCTACATTGTTTTGAGTACGGAGTGGTCTGTTAGTATAAGATGTTAATTGATTTTTCAAAAGATTGGGCTTGATGAGCCAGGTAGAACAGCATGCTGTTACTGAGTCATGGTCAGCTTGAATTGCTATGTGATCATCGTGATTATAAATATTTCGATGAATTATACAGCCGTCACCGAAACGTCTACCTAAAAAGAAATTGTTTTTGTAAATATTTAGTAAATATAAGGGAAAATAAGGGGATAATTACGCTTCCTTGTAGGAGGCCAGGATATAATCAACAAAAAGTTTAGTTATGGTTTTTGAACGTGGTATACTGAAACCTGCAGGAGAAACCTTTTAACCCGTGAAACAACAAGGGTATGATTCTAAGCACTGTTCTCTTTGGTTACTAATCGGTTTTAAAGAACGCTACCAAAAGCTAGCTTTACAACTAGTGTAAACAGCCTAATGAAGTTTATAGATGAATCCAGGAAGTAGCGTTTCGAATGAGTAGCCTTCCTTACAATATGTTACCTGCATTGTCGTAAGCCCTCTCTGTAGTAGATTGCACCAGGCACAAAATGGATCATGTTAACCTGGATGCTGTGGAAAGAGCTTGCTACCACGGCGTGTCCTGAGAAGCTGTGAATCTTTATTAAGAAAAAGACGCTGGTCACGCCTGGACACAAACAACAGTATTTCCATGTTACAGCGGATCGTGCGAACTACCACACTTCGATTTCCTGTGAACGCACACAGAAATCATGTGTGCAGTAAGGACGCTGCGAGGCTTTCAGTCGCACAAAAAACATACAGAAGCGTAAGGGGTTATAAAAGTAACAAAAATCTAATAATTAAAATAAAGACACGCATTGTGCGTCAACTGCATCAGCTATGAGATTTTGCCGTAGTGCCAAAGATTTTCTTTTCTCAAACTTTAGATTCCGAATATTTTCCTGCCTTTATGGTTGGCGCTTCAGCAACGAATGACATCTCTGAAGCTATATCAGCTTGATGTGACTTACAGGCGAGTAGAAAATCAAGCGTCTCACTAGAAATGTCGCATATTCTATGTCCCGTTCACAGGTACAAGGTGCAGAGCAGCGTATGTGAAAATAACATAGAAATTCAACTCAACAAAAAAATGTAGGCATTGCATTGCCTGTTTCCACAGGCCATTGGAATAAAATGTAAAAAATCTTAGGTGCGGCATGAAACAAAAAACAAGAGGTGAAGCCCACCTTTATATCATGCAAGCTCTCTGAAAAGATTGGTTGTGTTCCTTTAAGCCACCTGTATCTGCTGTCGCGGACGGAATAATTTAGGCCACTTTTATGCCGTCGATTTCTTCCGGCTTTTTTGGAAAGGTAGATATTTGCTACTTTGTATTGCAAATATAAAGGATATACTTCTTGTACATGCTCAAGTAATCATATATTTCTTCAATAAAACGAATTAGAAGACATTACTCTCCGAACCCTAGTCCGTAACCAGTAGCACGCAACACAGCATTCACTGCAAGGACATACGGTAAGGATAAATATTGCTGATATATTTTCTCTCGCAGTCTCCTTCTCACTCTAATATAATAAGCTAAATCTATTTCCTGAGGTAAGATGTAAACCTTTAATATTTAAAACTCCTGAAGCATTTTGTTTTGCTCGCCAGCTGGAATTTGTAATAATTCATGCGGAAAAACATGTGTGTTCATATATGCATAAACAACTCAGAGTTCAACTTTTCCGTCACTTTTGGTTGAACGTTGTGCAAGTCGATTTTACTTTAAAATAATATATTGGTATTACTGATGTCTCATTTTCCACAAAATGGAAAGCTAATCACCAAAATAATGAATTCTCCAATTCAGGTGAACATAGTTTGTAAACGATTCGACAAGAAGGTCCTCGACTTACAAATTAGTGTGGTCGGCCTCGTTTTGTTACAGGTAAGTGAAAACCTGAATAATTTACTTTTTTTGAGACGACAGATGGGGCGTTCTTTCCCAGCTCTGTGCTTTATTACCGGGTTTTCAAATTTCGGATGATTCGATGCAATAAAATATTCAAGTAATATTTTTATCTTGATAAATCATGTCTTTGCACTACTTCAACTTTGGTGCTTGTATAAAAATGTAGTAAAGGCCAGTAAGTTGGAGTACACACACAATACTAAAGAGCATGAAACAACTTAGGAGTTATGGTTTTATATTTCAAAAATGTATAAAGGAGATTGTTATGATTATGTATAACTTCGATGCCTAAATGTCCTATTATCGGCACGTAAGCTGCATAGCAAAAAACAAAAAGGGTTTGTGGTAGGCCAGTTTTTAAGCACGTCACTAAGGAGAACAGCCACCAGTACAAGAGCAAGGATGTATGCTTCCAAAGACACGGTAACAAGAAGCACCACATGAGCTTTGTTATCCTACTTTCGTGCTTGACAGTTTACAGCTAGGTGAATCGCTGAGAGGATACTTAGAGATGCTGGAAATAAAAATAGGGCTATTCGAAACAGTCAATACTCACACCTGGTATAGCACCTTTTTAGTGTCACATGTAACATCTACAGACTGGACATCAAAACGCTGAGCTGATACCAGTGCGTGCCTGTAATTTCATATGCTCTTGGCATATCCAATTCTCTTTGTCCTCTGTGTGATGACAGCCTGGATAATCGGGATATTATACTCTGTAAATAATTATTATAAGCCAGAAGTCCAATGAGCTGTGTTCAATTGGTCCGATTTATGCTGATATTAAACATTGCTGGCGTCCGCTTGTTGGATAAATGCATGGATGGTGCCCCAGAATTAGAATCTTTGCTAAGTCTCCGTTTCGATTTCGAACTGAGCCTAGAGCTGCTGTGACGCGACTCAGTGGCCGTGGACTTGAGTTAACGTCTCACAGGTCCTTCTGCATTCAGAGTTCGCGTGCCTTGTGTTCTTCATTTACGCTGGATAGGCTAAAGGAGCTGACGCGGAGGATATATCGCACCATCATTCGTTTTCCAGAACCATAGAAACATGTCCAACCAAGTATATACTTATTGCCATCCTCCCACTAGGGGTGGCCACCTAATAGCACAAGAAACTATTTCTGCTAAAGTCAGCCGTCTATTAAAGATTATTTGCCTGGTAAAAAATTAAATATAACAATTTGACGAATAATTTATGACACTCGGTAATCCAAAATTTAAGCCCTTGGGGTTTTTATATTTTTAGAATGCGCTAAGGAGAGCCGATTCACGGGATCATGTGCAAACACGCCATTGGACAGTAATTTATATTTATGAAACATGTATTCATCAGTCAACAGTCTCTATGTTTTCTCTTCGTTATCTACTGGCGAAGTCTCGTGCTTTTGATTATGGCAGATATTGTTTCGTCACCTGTCCATCGCTAGGTTGAGGCAGATAATGTCCATGTGTACGTTGGTTGTTCACTGTAATACAAAGAGTTGCCTGTACTTGCGGATGTAGTATCAGGCTGCGCGTGATCAGTAAAGGAACATTTTGTCTTCTGCATGCTCATTAATCACCGTAGCACATTGCTCTCCAGTCAACGTGAGCTCAGAGCGACCTCTGGATGCCCATGTGTAAACTGCTTCCCCAGTTCAGTTCAGTTCAGTCGTGTTCGATTCTTCGTGACCCTATGGACCATTTCACGCCACGCTTTCCGGTCTCTCACTATCTTCCTAAATCTGCAGTGCCTCGTGGATGCCATCTAACCATCGCGTTCGCTGCCCACCCCTTCTCCGGCAACCCTCAACCTTTCCCAACATCAAATCTTTCTCCAGCGACTCCTCTGTTCTCATCAAAGGACCAAAGTAGCTGAGCTTTATGCTGTAGACATAAGCTCTCCTTCTTCATCAGTCCAGGCGAATAGCGTTGCAGAATTATATTCAGCTTTTTTGCCCATATCGCAAATCGTACAAAGCTGTGCGGCTGACACCAACAAAAAATATATTTTGCTTACTTACCAACCGCAATACCTAAAAGTGCAAAGTTTCATACGTGTAGCATGTTCACAGTGCTAAAAATGGGTGATTATAGGCGAAAACGAGACCCTGCAAAGGCATACTGAGCTCTAATGTTATGAAGAGCTCAGATATTTAGGGAGTTTGAGCCTGTAGCTGGGAATAGAGTTAAGATGCTTGTTCACAAATTCATTCTGCCCCAATTGCTTTTGTCGTGGCAACCGCATTTACTTTCTCTGAGAGGCCGGAAGTCACCGCTGTACACCATGCCACCACCAGGTACAATACCAGCCATGCTCCATTCTCCCTGTTCATTCTCGGCGATACAAAATTCTGGGCTCACTGCCGATCGCAGCGCTGCTTAGGCGCTTCTTTGACAGGCAGTCGGTGGTTTTTTGACAAAAACTGCATTGTTACGTACAAGATCGGTTTACTCAAACAAAGACTGGATGAACTAGTGACAAAGGAGTTGTATCGTGATGTAAAGCTACCCAGAGACCGAGGCAATTACATAGTGGCAGGAACAAGAACAACTTGGATGATTTATTTGCAGACCTTTTTATATGGCAGTTGGCGGCTCTGCGATTGCAAGGTAGCACAATGTCTTTTTAACATATCCCCTCTGAGGAGTAACAAAACTGGGAAAGAGTTCAGCCTATTTGATTAAAAACACCATAGTAATGAAGTCGTTGCCGTGGCCTAACTGTACGTGTTGAGCTTCTTGGGACTGGCGCTGGCTTAGGATCAGATGGTGGTGTATGGCCCACTGTGCATGCGGGTGCTGCAATGTGCTGGCAGAAAACTGATGCTGGGGTGAGCAAGTAGATCATAACGCTGATATAGTAGCAGAGCTGCTTGAAGCAGACGCGCTGCGGTCTCCAAGCTCGCTATCGACAGAAGCGCAGCCGTCATCTTCATCCCTGGTGTGCGGTGCATAATCCTCACGAGTTTGAACTCCCGATTAGTATCTGTTTTTACCACACAAGATCTGGCAGCTGCAGTGGCGATCACGGTTGCTTTGCTTGACCATGTCTTGTCCCCGAGCCTCGCAATTGATCCTTTATAAGGGGCTTAGCGGCAATTTTGTGATGATGCTTCATTACTTCGATTTTTGAAGCCATACCAAAATCTAGAAAGTTAGCTCGGAGACGCAGGCCCTGAAGAAGTTCTCCTGCCGATCAGTCATTCGCCGATGGTGTACAGCGGCGGCCCAGGAGCCCCAACCAGTGAAAGTGAATACTCTGGGGACGACTCCTGGATAGTAGTCGTTCGCTGTTAATTCACTTTTTTCATGATTCGCATCACAACCTGTACGCCCTTCGCTGCCATTCCGTTGTATTGCGGACGGGGACTTGATGAAATGTCAGTAAAGTCAAATTTTCTTACAATCATGGCTTCAAAATTGTGTGTGGCCAGTTGTCTGTGCACACCTCAAGCGGTACGCCGTACCGTGCAAACATGGCGCTGATTGATGCATTTGGACTCCTTGCTGTGGTGTCACGAAGTATTTCTACTTCTAGGAATTTTGAAAGTGGATCCTATGCCACAATCTATGAAGTTCCATCAAAAGAAAATATATCAATACCAACTCGATAGCATGCACAATAAGAGATCACACTCATGAGCAACTGTTGTTGCGGTTGCCTGTAAGAAATTGTTCGACTGGTGGGGCATTCTGGATCAGTATACACTGATGTCACTGCTCATACCATGCCAGAAATTGGCCGATGTGCCCTTTTTGCATTTATTTATCCAAGTTTCCTGCATGAACTTTCCGCTAGAATTTCGCGGCGCATGTCTTTTTTTGTGTGATCACTTTTGTGCCTTTTAACAGTGCACATGTCACCAGCTCAG
The DNA here is from genome assembly GCF_055883805.1 of Amblyomma maculatum. Classification (NCBI taxonomy): domain Eukaryota; kingdom Metazoa; phylum Arthropoda; class Arachnida; order Ixodida; family Ixodidae; genus Amblyomma; species Amblyomma maculatum. Next base: position 93,114,735 of record NC_139354.1, on the reverse strand, counting down.
ATAAAAGGGATATATTTCTCCTTGCTGCCTCTCTCTTGTTGACAACTTGCTGATGACTTCTCGGAGGTGCTCGTCTCGTCCAGCTTCAGCTACCAGCTTTTGGATTGTTGCGTCCGCGACAACGTAGCGAAGAACGCTATTGCGTGTACCTCCACGTCATCTAGGGCACCGTAACGGTGCCTTGCGGAAATAGAGATGAATGTGACATGGATGGATGATAGTGGCTGGATGGATGGATGATGGATGATAGTGGCTGTGCCCATTGTATCGGACGGCAGCTTGCGCCGCCTAGCCAAAAAATTAAAAGAAATATATCTATCTCTTCCCCAGTTTTAGCTTCTAATTCGCCCGTATCTGCCCCCCCGCCCTTTTTTTCCTCTCTTTATTCTCTTGAATTTTTCCACCAATCCTCTAACCTCTCTTTTGTTATCAAAACGCGTTCCTCATCCATTCGTCCATCTTCCCCAGCAAATCCCAGCGCTCTCCCCAGATCTGCCGCTTTTCCCGCGGGAAGGGCAGGACGAAGTTTTTGGCACCTTAGAACAACATGTTCCGTTGTTTCCTCCTCAGTTCCGCACGCCGCGCATAATATATCTACTTCCTGAAAATTTTTCCTGTACGTTTTTGATCTGAGGGCCCCTGTCCTAGCCTCCAACAGTAATGAGCTCCCTCGTGAGTTGTCGAATAAACTTTCTTTCTTTATATCCTGTTTTCGAGTTCTATACATACCCAATGCTGATTTTCCTTGCATTTTTTCCTCCCACATTTTCCTTTCTGCCTCCTTTACCTGCTTTTCAATGCTGCTGTTTTGCTGCGGTGTATCTCCAAACTCTAGGTACTTAAATCTGAGCTTTCGGGTTCTGTTAGTCCATTTCGTATTCAGGCTTTTCATAAAGAGGTGCTTGTACATTTTTCGTGCCCACCTTGGTTCCTCCATTTCGGTTAGTCTCTGATCATAGTTTAGTTTGCTAATTGCCTCTATAACCTCAAATGATGCCCAGCCCATATCTCCCTGGACTCCTTCATTAGGTGTGTTGCCATGTGCTCCCAATGCCAATCTACCTACCTTTCTCTGTCTGATTTCAAGGCCTGACTGTACTTCTGATTTCATGCACAGGACTGCATTTCCAAAAGTGAGTCCTGGTACCATAACACCCTTCCATACCCCTCTAACAACCTCATACCTCATTCCAGGGGGCCCTGTGTTTCATAATGTCCGAACTCCTTTTCCCTTTGTCTATCGTAATTCTTTCATGCTTTTCTAGGTAATTTTTTCCTTCATTGATCCATATGCCCAGGTATTTATAGCTCTCGACATGTTCAACCTTGGTGCCTTGTATTTCCAGCACGTCCCCCCTTTCATCATTAAATACCATTATTCCTGATTTTTCGCTGCTAAATTGCAGTCCCAGCTTTTTCGCCCTCTTCTCCACAGATCTTAAGCAGCTCCTGCAACCCATCCCTCTTATCTGCCAGCAGTACAATGTCATCCGCGTACATCAATCCTGGTAGAACTTGTGTTACTTTCTGTCCTCCCTGCATATAGCTTGAATTGAATCCCATATTACTTCCCTCCAGGCGCCTTTCCATTTGGCTCGTGTATATCATGAAAAGCAGTGGTGACAGTGGACACCCTTGCCTAAGCCCCCTTTTTATTTTTGCTGGTTTTGTTGTTTCCGTCTCCCATACTATCACTGCCTCATTATCTGCATACACTTCTTGTATGAACTGAACCAGGTTTTTATTCAGGTCATATTCCTTCAACTGGTCCAACAGTTTTTTCTGATCTACACTGTCATATGCCCCTTTAATATCTAAAAACGCTATCCATAATGGTCTCTTACTTGTTGCTGCTGTTTCTATACACTGGGTAACCACAAATAAATTATCCTCTAGTCTTCTGTCCTTGCGGAAACCATTTTGTTGTTCTCCGAGGATATTCCCTCCTTCTGCCCATTCCTCCATCATTACTTTCACTAACTGCATTGCTATCCTGTATATAACTGATGTAACTGTGATTGGCCGATAGGACTTTATGTTATCTCTGCTTCCCTTGCCTTTGTATATTAGCCTCATCTTGCTTAATTTCCAATCTTTTGGTACTTGTCCGCCCTTTATTGTTTGTTCAATCAACTGTCGCAATTTTACTTTGCTTTTTTCTCATGATTTGGTAATCAATCCCATGGGTATGCTATCTGGTCCTGTCGCTGTTCCCAAGGGGACCTTCCGTTCTATTCTTTCCCATTCTCTTGTTGTCATCTCTTTGTATTCTTGCTCCTCGTCCCTGTGGTCCTCATTATTCTCCATTTCTTCTGCAGCATTCACTTCCAGACTGGCAAAGGCTGTTTCTATTGTGCGTCATCCAAAAAAACAGCGCAAACAAACGGGGACGACAGGAAGAAACAACAAGAGCAGGCGCTGACTCTGAACTAAAATTTAATCGCAGAAAACACATTTATATAAGGTACAGAAAACAATAAAACACCAAAACCAGACCGCACGTGTTACTATGTGATGTCCAGATATGCAACTTCGCAGTCACGCAGGAGCAGGGAAGGTTTGCTGACACACAATCTTTCTTTCTTGGCCATATTATACGCCTCGATGATTTCCCTGGTCAACTGGTCGGGGTGTTTGTACAAAATGTCAGTATAATGTAAAGACGGAAAGCAGGATTGACACCCGCGGCAATCATCAACTAGATTAGTGGAGCGATTAGATTCTAATGAGTTGAGATGTTCTCTGAGACGTGTGTTAATACATCGTCCCGTTTGCCCAATGTATATCTGACCACAGGACAAGGGAATTTTATAAACTACCCCTTTGGAGCACGGCACAAATCTTTTATCGTGTTTAACAGCACAAGACGCTACAGATTTATTAGGATTACGGGATTTATTTTCTACCACTGAACAAATTTTATTGAGCCTATTAGAGGCCGAAAAAACAACATCAACTTCATACCTATGGGCAACAACATATTCCTGTGCTTCCTCTCCCTCCACTCTTTTTCCTTCCTGTGTGGTCAGTGAGATTTGGTCCCCTTCCGTGTTTTTTGCTTGTAGCCTTATGTGGTTCCAAAACCTCTTTGCAGCATTTTTATCTTTTTTACTTATGGCCATCATCCACTGGACCCCAGCTTTTCCTATTTTGATTTGGATTAAGGTTGACGCCTCCCTTTTTCTCTCAAGGTACTCCTCCCATTTGGATTCTACTTCCCTTGGTGTGGCTCCCCTCTTCTTTGCTAATCTGTGCTCTCTGGATGCCTCTTGACGCCTCGTTATGGCTGCTTTAACTTCAGCATACCACCAGCTTTTTGGTTTATATTTTCTCTTTCCTCTTCTAATCTTGCCCTTTTTTAGCTCTCTTTTAAATACTTCTACTAGGTCATTGTATGTCCATTCTCTATTTGGTTGTTGGTTTACAATGTCCTCAATGCGCTTTGACCCTTTTTCCAACTGCATATCATTGAGTTTCTGGTTGCTTTCACATACCTGCATTTTTGGTGCGGCCGCTGTCCCGCCAAATTGGAGTTTAATTCTTTTGTGATCGCTTCCTAAGCTCTTCGCCCCTTCTTCATCAATTTCCATACCTACTAACCTGTCATACAGCTTTTGGGACATCAGACAATAGTCGATTGTGGAATGAGAGTTATTTCTTTCCCATGTTATTTTTCCCTCACACTTTATCTCTGAATTAACTATTGTGAGGTCCTGGGTTTCACAAAATGTTCCTAACATTTTGCCTGTCGTATCGGTAGCTCCATCAAAAAATTCCATATGGGCATTCATATCCCCTAAGATTATCACTTCCTTATTCTGGCCAAATTCCTGTATGTCTTTAGCTAAACATCTGAAATGTTTTGAATTTTCCTCATTCAAGTCATTTCCTGTTTTTAGGTAAACAAACCCTAGTACTGTATCTAGGTTTCCCACTCTACCCTGGAGCCATATATGTTCTCTGCAGCTTTCTGTTATCCTTTTCCAATCTTGGCCTTTGATTAGCGCCCCCAGGCCACCTCCTTTTCGGTCCTTCCCTTTTCTATTACACCCCAGCCATAAGTATTCTTCAATGTGTGGAGGTTCTTCACTGTCTCTAAGGTGGGTTTCTGCTACACCATATACTACAAAATTTCCAGTGTGCAGCTGCTCCTGAATTTCATCCCATTTAATTCTGCTTCTACCCCCTTGCATATTAATGAAGGCCAAATTTACGGGTTGTTTCTTTTTCCTCCTCCGTGCCTTCGTCCTGCCCTTCCTCCCTCCATCTTTGTCTCCTACTTCTCGGTATGCAGGGGCAATCTGCTCGCCTGTAAAAAAGCTAGCGCCCTTCGCCCCATCCGCAGCCCAAGCTGCCATCCCGCTGGTGCGGTGTAATGGATGCCATCAGGAGTGAAGGGGAGGTAGTTCCTATCCCCATGTATCACCCTGTTCACATCCATGACATCGCACCTGAGGGCCTTCCCTACCTCCCAGATCATCTCATTAGCCCTCAGCACTTGGTGTGCTACGTACGGGCCCTGTCCCTTGACTGCCGGCACTGTGCACAGCACTACGTGCACATTCTAAGCTGTAGCCCGTAGCTTCGCCACCCCTGTTCTTATCTGCCTGCCTAGGTTTTGTCCCCTGTTCTTCAGCACGTCGTTTACTCCGGCATGGATGATTACCAGATTGTCTCCTTCTCTATTTTCCCACAGCATATCCCTTTTCCTCTCCACTACCTGACCAAAACACTCGCCCGGCCTGCTTTCCACTTGTACTTTCTCATTAAACTTCACTGTCTTTAAGACTGCCTTTTTAATTCTCGTGACATTAGAGCTCCCTACCACACATACCCTCTTGCTGCCGGCTCCTGTCTCTTCCCTGTCAGTGCTATCCAGTCCCTGCTGCCTCGACCCCTGTGTCCCCTCTTCCCTCCGGTTACCATCGGGGCTAGCGTCCCCAGAATCGCTTCATTCTCCCTGCGCGCCCCCTGTGACGCGTCCGCCCCCCCCCCCCGTCGTCCAGGGTGGCATTACTGCCTGCATTCCTGTGGAGTGCTTTCCGTCCCTCTGCCTGTCTCTTTGTCCACTCTTCCACCTGTTCTTCCAATCTGCTTTCCTTATCGCGCACCTCTCTCAACTCGCGCTGTAGGCTCTCCACCCTGACGCCCCACTCCTTTTCTCGACTCTTGTCTCAAACTCCGCCCTTCTCTTCCTTTCCTCCTGAAGCTCCTTCCTCATCCGTTCTACCTCCTTGGTCAGCTCCCCCTCTACTTTTTCCACCGCCGGGCATATTTTGCATTTCAAGCTGGCCTCCTCAGCTTCCATCATGCTCTCAAACCCTGTCTCGTCCAGGAAGCACCAGCGCTCACACGTTCCGCACTGGACGAGATCCCCTGGATCCCCACCCTTTGCTTTCCTGGCCGGCCGCCCCATAGCTTCAATTCTCCGCCAGAATTCGCGTTGCTCAGAAAATGTTTCCGAACTAGGCTTAAATACTTTTTCCTAGCGCTGTTCTATGTTATTTAGGTCCTATATGTTTTAACTTCCCTGTCTCTGATCTTAAGCTAAATTATAATCTAAATTTGCCGCCACTATACGAGTACATATAAAAACTGGTAAAGGAAAAGTACTCAGCTTCGGCATTCCCAGCGGCCGGCGTTATCACACCAGGATGTGTTGCTTGCCTGGGACGTACTGCAATACAAAGTCGAACATGAGCAGTTAAAAAAACCGTTAGAGTCGAGGCGCCATGTCACAAATTCCTTTTGCAGCTATGGACCCCAGATGTTTATGATACGTTTCAATTAAACTTTTCAGTACATAAATGACGCTGAAATTCACCACAGCCAAAGAAAATCCTGAGATCCTCCTTTTCAATCTGTGCATACCATTGTTCAGCTTGCGTCAGCACCCGGGATGCATATGCTACCAGTCGCTACTGGCTGTTATGACACTGCAAATCTGCTGCACTCACTCCATCCTTTGATTCATCGCAGGTTATCTTAGATTGCTTTCGGGGATCAAAACTTGCTAGATCAGGTGTAGTGCTTAGAATTTGTGATAGAGTTTTCCACGCTCGCATGTGGTTATCAGTCCACTGAAATTCTGAGCGAGATTTGATAAGCGCTCTCAGTGAAGCCGTTATTTCAGACAGGCACGGGAAGTATTTGGCAAAATATTTCAGCACACCGAGCATGCGTTGCGCTTCATGTTTGCTTTTCAGTGCAGGCGATTCAAACTTTCGACGTGGCTTTGTGTTAGAGGAGATGCCTTTGAAATGATGGTACCTTGGAACTTCAATTCAGTGACCCAAAACTTGCATCTTTCTGCATTGAATGTTATGTCATACCTGCTTTTCCAGCCACTTTCATCACTGCTAATAGTCTTTCCTTATGTTCCTTCCTGGTTGCCCTGCACACCAAAATATTGTTAATGTACACGTGTACACCATGAAGGCCCTCAATGATTTTACTCATTTTCTTTCTAAAAACTACGGGCGGTGACGAAATGCCGAATGGCATGCAGAGATAGCGGTACCTTCCGAACGGGGTGCAAAAAGTGCAAAATTGGATGTCTTCTCGTCTATGGGTATCTGGTTAAAACCAGAAATGGCACCAAAACTGCTGAAGTTGGCAGCCCCGGCCAGTTCACCTTTCTTGTCCTTGCGATTTAGGAGCTGGTAATGCTGTCCTTTTATATTTTTGGGTTCATACAAACCCCAAGTTTGACATTTTTCTTCTCAACCGAAACCAAAGTTTTTACACATTCTGTGGGACCGTCCTCCTATACATTAATGCCCGTACGCTCCGCTTTTCGCAGCTCCTCCTGCAGAGGTTATATCGGGGACGGGGGAATCAGCCATGCTGGTTGGACGACGGGCCTCGCATCTGCGTGCATGATCATGCTGTAAGATTGCCTAAAAGAGCCTAAACCATAGAAGGCATGCCCGAAAATTTTAAAATGGTCATGACAGCTAAAATTCAAGCATAAACGGATTATTGCGTTTCACTCAACACACGTGCGGCAGATAGTTTTAAAATGAAGTTTTAATATAATATTAATATCAGCTTTGTGGTCTGGCCACCATTAGCCGCTGACGTCACAACGATATCTCATCCCCATGACGTCTGCTATTCGCAGTGTGGACTCCGCTCTTGTATGCACTCCGTGGAAGGTGCAGGGTCACTGAGAGCTTTTTATTTCAGCAGAAATATTTTTTTGCATATTCTTTTTTTCTTTGACAAACCTTCACTATAATATGCCACCTTTGTGATCCTCGGACTGTTTTTAATCTTCGTCTAGAGATTCTCGAAGAGGCCTAAATCGATGGCCTCATACTGTGTTATTTACGCACGCAATCAGAAACATATTATGTTTACGCTATGAGAGTTAGTCTGCTTAGCAACAAAACGCTCCCGCATAATAAAAGTCGCTTTCAACGTTTTCTTGAAATGTGTGCGCGGCGAATGGGAGGAGGGGTTAGCGTTGTTTTGCTGGTTGCTGAGATATTGCTATTCGCTCTTTCGGTCCAAAACTAAGAGGAAATTCCAACAAGCATACGTTGACCCGAGAGCGTACCTAGCGCCTTTACAGAAGCAGACAGAACTTTTGATCGAAGCGGTACCCCAATTGTCCTCCTTGTCATATGCGCATGTTAGTAAAACCTGATTATTTTCAGCTGGTAAAGCTTTTTTCTTTTTGCAAAACTATGTTCATTCTGGCTACCGCCAGCGCACGAAAGCATTCGCCGCCACCACCGCTTCAGTCCTGTCATTGCAAAACCCAGCGCTTTTGGAATGCGCTTCACTGCCCGCGCCAACCATCCTCTGCCGTATCCGTCTCGCCTACCCCCCAGCCGCTTGCGTGACTGCGTTCGACTCCTGAGCCTAATAACGTCTCGTCAGTGCTTCAACGTAAAGACATAAAACATCAACCATTTAGTATTTAGTGTGTGAGCCCTAAACTCCCGCAGGAATGCGCCTATTCACGGATAAGGTTTGCGCCCCCAGCGTGCTTGTTTACACACAAGCGGTGCCGACAGCTGAAGGCTGCGGTCGCCAGAAAGGGTCCATCGACAATTCCCGCTAAATGTGCAAGCGCTTTGTGATGCAAGCAGTCGTCAGTGTGAGCTTGCTACTGCTAGAACGACACTCGATGGCCAAATGCAAACGTTAAAGCTTGTGAATGAGCGCTCCGTAATCGCCGAAATTCTAAACCCGAACCCCGCGTACTATCGTTAGGTCTACTCGTCGCAGAACGAGATGGCAGGTCGGCGCCGATTAAAATTTCTGGCCAAGGTCATTGCTGATGACAAAGGGGGACATATAAAGTGTAGCTTCTTGTTTTCCTTTTTCTAACACGGTTAAGCTAACGACAAGTTCACGCCGTTCAGGCCTTTCATTATTCAGTTGTGAAGTTCTAGCTCGGCCTCTGATCCGACCAAAATAAATTGCACGACAGTCCGCTGATCAGTTATGTCCGCGTCGCGGAGCCGAAAACCTCACACTACAGTGATAGGCGGCCGTTTTTCGTGCTGGCGTCACTGCCGGTGTAATGCGACCGATCAGTGTGTCGATAAGCTAAGGAACCTAACCGTGCAGCTCACTGGCTATGAGCGTGCCTTATGATGAAGACATGTCTTAATTTACATCGTTTTCGTGCTGTAACATATCTTCATCAAGCACATCTGTAAAGTGAGAGAGTCGTGTCATTTGATATTGCAGCCTACATTGCAGGAAAGCCTCCGCCGCGTATCCTCTGTGACGTCACACGATCATTTTAAAATGGCGGTCGCTCTCAGTAGGAGGAGCTTCTCGATTTCGTTTCTATCACGTTTTTTGTAATATGCGCCGCGCGCTAGGCACTGAACATTTGCGTATAGAATCAGGAACCTGCATATTACTCACAGAAGTACGAAACAGCAACACGTTGACCGACTCTGTCATGGCCCTTTTAATTGCCTCATTCTGGGAATACATTACAGCGGCCACGGTGCGCTGGACAAGACCAAGGGCTTCGATTGCATCCAGTCCTAGTATGGCTTGGCGGCCATGCTTCACAACAAAAAACGTGATGGTAGTGGATGCGTTACCAACAGTCACCCGCTGTGTCGTCGTTCTGAAATGGGCTTTGCCACCTCCGTTGCACGCACGAAGTACTGCACTATAGACGTCATTTCGAGTGACTGCAGCGTCTGGCGGTGCATCAAGAAAGGAAGTAGGCTGGCCAGAATCCCGCTGTCTACCATGCAGAAAATATTTTTCCTGCAACTTAACCTTTCACTGCCCAGTCCTTGTTGCTTTCTTTTTCAGCTCCAGTGTCCAGAACCTCAAAGTCATAGTGGCCGCTTTCTTTGCTGACTTCACGTACTTTTGATATTCTTCGACAGCAAACCGCAAAGGGAAGCATTGCAAATCACCTCGATCATAACTACTGCTTTTACACCAAGCAGCATGGTTTCAGGGCAGGCTTCTCGTGCGAAACACTTTTCGAAATAACAAAAAAAAAAGTTCACCCTCATTGCCGGTCATGCATCCGGAACTACTGATGTTATCTCCGGAGTACCCCGGGGTCTGTCCTCGCTCCGCTCGTTTTCATCATTTAAATCAACGGCCTGCCATTTGAAATTTCGTCAACCGTCCAAGTTTTTGGGAATAATTGCGTCATTTATCGCCGCATTTCTAATAATACCGACCAGGAACTATTACAGGCAGACCTTAACAAAATCCAGATATGGTGCTCCGGCTGGCTCATGCAGCTTAATAATTCAAATTGTAAATTCAAGCACATTTCGCTTAAATGCTTCATTATTCGCTTCCCGTACTCCCACAACTTCACTGCGCTAAAACTAACAAACTCGTACAGGTACATCGGTGTTGAAATAAAGAACAGATTATCTTGGGTGGATATCATATCACGAAACTTTGTGCTAGCACCCCCAGAACACTTTGATTCATTCTAAGAACACTGGCTATCTCACCTTTATACTGTAGACAACTAGCTTACGAAACATACATCCTCCCTGAAAAGACTATTCCTCAGCAATATTACCGCAATGTTATCTTACTGGCGCCGCCATGTGGCGAGCTCGGGAGACTGGCACGCGCTCGTCGTTTTCGATCTCGGGCTCGCCCGCCAGTCGGTTCCGTGCCTTATCTTGCCGGTGCTTTTAGTTAGTTGTGAGTAAACCTGCTGAACCAGTTTCACTGGCTTCTGTGACAATAATGGAACCCCCACCAAGCCTATTTGATCCGCTCACTCGAAGCCATCCAGAGTAGTGCAGGGCGCTTCATACCTTCCCAGTATTCAGCTCGAAGCTGCGTTACTAAGTTGAAATCACCTCTCGGCCTTCAACAATTAGCGCTTCGTCGGAAACTTGCGGTCGTTTGTCTTTTACTTAAATCATATTTCAACTTTCTTGCACTCCGAGAAAGCTTATTACGTGCTTCTTGCCGATCATCTCGCCGTTTATTTAACTCCCGTAGCACACAAAGTTTGCATAGTTCCACAAAGGGACAGGGATGTCACTGATAGGGATACTAAATTATGATGATTTATTGCACTGTTTTTCGCAGGCCGGACATTGCCTAGCATTGTGCTATTGATTGCACTTATTGAAATGGTCCTGATTCCTGCCTTCTTAGCCCCCTTTGCTTCTACACCGACGCCCGTGCCTCGAAACAGCCTCGACTCATCCACATTCTGCGTTTTGTTCCGGGGTCCGCGATCCACACTTGCCTGCGCTTTGCCAAAGATTCTGCGACCTTGCACAACTCTTCTGTTTCTGCAAGATTTTCCTTGTAGCATTTTACGCGCAGTTTTGAATCATTGGCACCAAATAGGATCTGATCTCGACCTGATTTGATCTGATCTGATCACCAATCTGATGAAGGAATCACGTTGTTTTGAAATAGCATTGCGTGGCCGGTTTTCTTTTTTAGGTCTCAAAGAAACTTATCGAGCGGCTCTTCATATTCCTGCTTCCGCGTTCGGAACACGTAGCGTTCGTGAACTGCATTTCTCACCTCTACGCAGTAGGATTCAAACTTCCCAACCAGAGTTTTGCCGTCCTGCTTGCTTTCTGCAGCCTCAAACTTGAAACTCTTGAACACGTCCAGCGCCTTATCGCCGGCTACGCTCAACTCCTAGAAGCGCGGTTGTTGCAGCTACTCCTGGCGGTTCTTCGTTCGTCGTGGTTGCCTGCAGGTAGAGGTCAAACGTCCGCTTGAAGCATCCCCAGTTTTCCCAGATGTTCCCTGTCAGTTAAAATGTTGGCAGCGCTCTCAAAACGTCCATCGCTGCCGGCACATTGCTCGAACAAACTCGATACGAAGTGCCCACACTTCTGACACCATGTATCATGATGTTAAGCTACCAAAAGACAGAGGCGACTGTGCAGTGGCGGGAACAAGGAGAGCTCGGATGGTTTTTTTTCCAGGCATTTTTATACAATACGTGGGCAGTGCTGCAATAGAAAGGTATTACAGAGCCTTTCCGATACAGCAGGCAGTCGGGGCAGCGTCCTTCACCCTTAACCTCTTCTTTCTGCAGGGTGAAATTCAAATCTTTAATATCAGTCGCTGGTGACATGTGATAATTCCCCCGCTGACAGCAGAAGCTCGTCCTCAAGCAGGCACTTTGGATGACGAAAGCAGATCCTGAGACAATGCACAGTTGTTATTTTGGTAGTGCAGGAGCGCCGATTGTGCACAGGAACTCCTGTGTCATAAGACATAATTTACATCAATCGTCAGAATCAAAAGATTACTGGGACAGACTACTTCATCAGAATATTCTGATAGCTGAGATTAAGCAGCGATATCAAAAGCGCTACGAATTTCACAGAGGCGTGTGCGGCTTAACATAACGCTCGTCATAGCGTTTGAGTGAAGCGAGGACAAACTGTGCAGAGAGAGAGAGTAAATTTTAATTGGTTAACGTAATAGTGGGTGGTTTCCTCTGTCCAGGCTACCATTGGCTTACGCTGCCTCTCAGGCCCTAGTGAGCAGGCTGCGCTGCTAAGAGAGATACGTGTGGGTCAGTTTTGCCTTCCACTCCGCTTGGCTGAGTGCTCGAGCTTTATATCTCTCTAATCGCTCTTTGCATTTCCATATCATGCGAAGGATGTCCGAGACTTCACCGAATGCAGTGCGTGTGTTATTTGTGAATTTTTCGGGCAAGATTTTGTGGTACTTTGCTAGGTTTGGGAATGCCCTAGCTTGTATGTTCCACCAGGTTACTGCCTCCTGTCTGCTGAGGTCATTGTGCGGTTCTGCATATCGTTTTCTTTCTAATTTGAAGTATTGTTATTAGTTCCGAAATTGTGCAAGCGGCCCGGCGACGAATCTCTTAGGCATGAATTACCACCCGGCAGAGAGCAGGTTCTTCACAAGACAAGGTGCTGAAGATAGCGGCAAAGAGTGAGCAGGAAACCTGACGTACACCAGTTAGAAAGGAAATACCCGGTGACCTTGTAACATACGGTGTTGTTACGTATACTACGAATGACAACAGGGCCTCCTTTTTCTGATGGTTCTATACAAAATACATAGACTGGATGTTGTTGAAGGTGCGGCGTGTTCCTCTTGGAGGGCTGTTGGTCTATAAATGGCAAATTGCGGAGTGCCGGTGGTTATATTAGAACAGGCAAACGAAATATCTGCAGTACTCTGCGGCTAGTGGTTACTGATTACAACACTGAGAGGGTTAAGGCGTAGAATATTAGAGCAGCATAAAGGAGGTCTCATCTTTGTTGGATAAAAAGGTAGTCCTTACATACCTCGCCAAATGAGGACATGGAGACTAGTGTCCAGGCGCGCCTTTCTCAAGAATTGGAAAAGGACCACACACAACAAAGCTAAACGTATCAAAAGGCTATGACGGCGGCTTGACCGGGTACGAAAGTCCTCCAAAGGAATGGTAAGATGTCAGGGGCCACGAAGGTTGTCTTCTTTCGGTCGGAAAAGCGCAGTATTTGCCACCACCCGGATTGGGGACACACGGAAAAGAAGTATGGCGCCGGCTGCAGAGAGTCAACAGATTCGTAAAAGCAAGTGAGGAATGAAGGAGACCTCCTTTGTGACCGCATGTAAGTGGTGATAATCGATGCCGAATCGACATTAAGTGTCATTCTCAGTTCGGGTTACGTGTGCGGCCCGCGGAGTGGAAGACTCTTGAATGACTCCATTTTGCAGCAGCATGAACGATGGCTTGAGAGGTTCGATGCGATTTGTGGTAATAGAACGGGCATCCTTTGTGTTCATTGGATGCTGCATGCAATAGTCTGGTACAGAAGCAAAATATCCCGTCCAGGCAAAATCAAACACGGGAGCGCGCAGCATTAATACTTCCCACAGTATACATTGATAGGTAGAGAGTCAGGCCATTTAAATCATTGCTAAATAACTAACCAGTCTGGAAACTGGTGAGAACTAGACATGGCCGTGGTGACGTCGGCAGCAGAATTGAATAGTTTCTGTTTAGACCGGCTGGACAATCCAGAGGTTGTTCGGTAGTGAGGGCATTGGCATGCAACAATCCTCAGCACCCACGATAGCACGTGACATCATTGCCATTTTTCAGACAAAATGAGAGCGTCCGTTACAATTACAATGTGACAGATGTCTAGTAAGTTTCCGGAAGACTGCGGGGGGATAACGTGGGTGTCTTCGCTGCCAAGGGCACAGCTTCAATAAGTGAAAGCAACTCGTCTTGGCACTTGTGTAAATCGACAGCTAAGAATGGCGAGATGTTTTGTCGCTTATTAGTTTCACCTGCTCCAATGTGAACCGTTGCGCCTCACTTGACTAAAACGTCATTACCTAAACTGGCAACGTGTGTGGAGCAAGGCTAAGCGATACCTTCCTGCCTGAAACTTGTGTCATAACATGCAACAGAGACCATGCAAAGGCCAACAAGCATTTAAGTTTGGCGCCTCAGGCTGCAAAAATTGGTGGCTTGGTCCAAAGAAAACACTGGCCAAGGCGATTCCTAAAAAAAAGGTGTGATCACAGACGCAGCGGCACCAATGTCTACCAAAGGAATTTTTCTAACACTTTTCACACACAGTGCCTTTGTTTTTCAGCATTAGGATAGGAAACAGTATACCAGGGAAGTTGACCATCGAGCAACCTATCTCTATCGGTTGCATAATCTGGCGACTGTTACGACTACGAGGGGAACATCACATGGCCACATTGTATCGGAGGGATGCTGCGCTCATAGGCGGGAGTATCTGTATTTTATGTACGGGTAAAGGGGGTTCACAATTTGAAGTATGCGGCTGCCGTGTAGTTGCTAGCTTGTAAGATGAATGTGTGTTTCACGGAAGAACGCGTATATCAATATCACTGAGAAAAGATGAAAATGCGTTCACTACAGCGCAAATTCAACAGACTGGTGCCTCTCGGTTGTGATAGGAATGGACACAGTCTGCCCAGAGCGAATATATAAGGGAGCTCACGTCTAATTGGCTCAGGTGGAAGTTCTTCGTGGGAATATTTGTCAGGTTAATATTGGGATATGGTCCATCGTAAGTAAAATGGCTAATGTGCCAGTCGTTGTAGGCACATTGAGCGCTGGGAGTAGGCTGCTTCTTGTGTGGTTAAAGGGCAGGTTATCATTTGTGATAAAAGACGTAAATATTTCAGTCTTTACATTCAAGAGGTCGCCCAACTTGCAATCTTGAGACATACCGCTGTTGATAAGCCGGCGAAGCCAAAGTTCTTTCTTGATGTGCTTCGTGCACGTCTCACCTTGGACCTGAGCTTTTGCCCATGAGTCGACTCGGCTATCTCTTTGCCTAAGTACTTAGTGATTTCGTGACAAACTGCGTCTGGTGGTTAGTTTGTCGTTATTCTCAAACCACAGGAAGGCGTTTCTAGTAGGAAAGAACGATTTACCGAACTAGATGTTCGGATCATAACAATTGCACTTGCCTACTCGTTTTTAGAGTGTCAGCAAGTCAGCAACATCTTCACGAAGTTGATTAATAAATGTGCGGGGTTTCCTTAGGGGTAGCCAAGCCTTGCATCATTCAGGAGGTTGTCTAAGCCGCCTGAGTTTACATGGCGGTGGTTTTCGATGGGGGTGTTGGCAAATAAGTTAGGTGCCGGCTATGACAATTGGCCAGCGGATTCAGTGTGCCGTAATCATCAGAACGCCGACACATGTATTTAGAGGTGAGAGTTGGTTGGTTTGGTTGGTTTGTGGTGTTTAACGTCCCAAAGCGACTCAGGCTATGAGAGACGCCGTAGTGGAGGACTCCGGAAATTTCGACCACCTGGGGTTCTTTAACGTGCACTGACATCGCACAGCACACGGGCGTCTTGCTTTTCGCCTCCATCGAAAAGCGGCCGCCGAGGCCGGGATTCGATCCCGCGTCCTTGGGAACAGTAGTCGAGCGCCGTAACCACTGCGCCACCCCGGCGGCGCAGTGAGAGTAGTTCATAATGCTGAATAGCTGAGTGAACATGCGGTGGAGCAGGCAGGAAAATATCATTCTGCGCTTCGTGAGCCTTTTTCTGCATCCACAGTAGCGTTCACCTCTTTCAAACCTGCCGGAGGATAGTAGCACTTTGTATTTTTCTCATCATCATCATTGATTGATTTCCTAATCCTCCCATCAATGATATTACATAAAGTGGAGAGGAAGAGCTGTGAGTAAATAATCATGCTTAAGGAAGTGAACATAAAAACACATAAATTGAATAAAAATAACAACTTGAGCACAACATGAAACCTAAGTTGGACAATGCAAACAAAGTTATGAGGACACAAAACAGCAGTAAAAAAGAAAAGAAATGATACTAGCCAAAAAGACCTACACTCTGTCTGAGAACTACAGAATAACTTATCACGACGCAACGCTTCAAGCGAATCAGAATAATGTAGAGGAGCGCGAGTAAAAGCGCCTTTTACAGGTGGAAATGTTCAGGTATTAGTTAAAACATTAGATTTTGTAAGAAGGTTTCCGGAAAGGCTTTCATTCTCTTATGCATATGGCAGGAAAGTTCAATTTGAACGCGTCTGGAGAATCATGCAAAGGTTGAAGGCTGAGGGAATTGAAAAAGCTGCGAGATGAGCGGGAAGGAGCATGTAGTAAGTTTTCGCTCTTGACTAGAAAGGTAAGTACAATTTGCGGAAAAGACAAAGCATGGCAAGTTTCCGACGAAACACTAATGATTCAAGACAGAGGAATTCAAGTTAGAAACGCTGAACCGAGCTGCAGATTGGTATGAAATGAAGCATCCTTCGTGATTCGGGATAGATTCAAGTGGCTTGGTGCGGATTCATACGTTTGCTAACAAAACCAAATTGTAATGACTCATCTCACTGGTATAATAGCTTAGAGACCAAATAGGTTCCCTGTGAGGAAATATATTGCCGCATCAAGGTCTCAAATACGTTAAGGGCGAGTTTTATTGTAGTGTTTTAGGGCGCGTCACTCACCATCCATTATAGGGCCGGAAGTTGAATCCTGAACTATGCGGCTCAGCCAGGGAAACATAATATTTATTTCTACAAATGGGCTTGCGTAGTATAACCTTAGTTGTCATGTGATCACTGTGAAGTCAGCACTTCTTTAAGAAATTACCGTGGCTGGTACTTCTCGATTGGTCCTTCTTGGTTGTGTGACATCATTGTCATCGCCACGGCCTCAACCAATCAGATGTAAAAGAGACGGCCATAAAATCTTTCTGGGATTCTTCATATTCCAACTACCACGCGCACTTGCACTCGACTGCATTGCGTCAAGATATTTCGTCTCCAGTCTTCCCAACGTTTCAGTAAACCCCTCTATAACTGGCGGATGTTCTGGTATAACTCACACGCAGTCATCATTGAGGTCCGCAGCTGCGCGTTCTTTGTGAGGCCAAACATGGGAAGGAAATAAAAAGTAGTAGCCAGCCCGTCGCGGACCATCGCCTCCTCCTGCGCCTTTCGGCCGCGAGGCCCTGCCGTTGTAAGAGGGGAAAAATGACAGGGATGTTGAAGATTGCTGTTCCTCGTGCGGGCGGGTAGCCGTCACAATAACTGGGGCAAAGTTTCAAGTACTATATTGTAATATTATTTCGGAAGCAATACTACTTGCACTTTCAAGCCTTCGCGCGACCCAGCCGCAGTTACATCTTACTAACGTGACGATATGACGTCCCACTCCACGTGACACACGGGCTGGCAGGAGCTGCCAACGTGGGTCTCTCGTTTCACATAGGACGTATGTCAGAATCAGCCTGCTAGGACCCTGGTATTCACGTTACCCTATAGGCCACTAAGGTACGTTCATATGGGTTGGTTAAAGCGGGGCTTTATATTTGGGCGGAGGAAGAAGAAAAACAGAATGCTCGGCCACCCGCAGCTAATGCTTTCGGTCAATATTTCGTGCAGCTGCGTTCAACCCTTGTAAATTTTCTCACTGCGTGAAGTAGATAAAGTGGGGTATTAGACTTACGAGCTTGGCCCTCAAACTTGAGCGCATTACAAGCAATATTTTCGGATGTATTTGGTCGTCATGACGTGTTGATGCTGCGAGCTCACCAGCTATGTCGCTCGTGCTAAGCATGTAGATAAATGTTCCATTTTCAACATGAAAAATTCGGCTGATTTTTGCAAGCTGTTTGACCCGCCTATGATCGAAGCGGAGAAGTTAAAAGTCAACATGAAGCCAATCAATGACGACGGGTTCATGTGTTGTTGACGAGGAGCCTTACCGCCACCACGTCGTTATTTGATTTGTACGAGATTTTCAATGTGTTACGCAACCGACGCCTTTGTGCTTACGGTTCTCCCATGCCTACGAGTTCATTTGCGGCCTTTAGTGAACTCTTGGTACACACATCAAAGACACCTCGTCACAACAGGTCTTAACATGTGCGATCCGGTACCATTACACAAATGTTGCGGGTGCAGTTAATGGTTTTCTGCAGCCAGTGCCAGTGGCCCCTATTTCGATACTCTCCAGGTTCAGCAAAACTTTGCTGCTCTGCCTCTGAGTTATTGTCCTTCTAAGGCTGTGCCTTATGCCCCTCTACCAGTGCCAGTTATATATGTCTAGTTATAGCCCGAAAAGTTGTGCGGCAGTTGTTTGCCTACGCTATGACTACGACGTCACCGTTTTTTAACTCTTCGACTTCAGTCAGCGTGAGCTTTAAATTATTCATGGCGCACTACTGCTAACCATCCAGCTTGTTAGAACATATGCACATGCTATATTGATGATGTTGTTCACTCTGGCCGAATTTACAGAGCACCTCATGGGGTTCTACAATATACTGGGATATCAAGCCGCCACTAACCTCCTAACCTGAAAACGTTGCTCCTTGGTGCGCACAAGCCAATGAGACTCGGTCATGTCATTCCAAAGACGATGTCCTACCGTCGTGCCCGAGTTTGAGAATATACATGTGTGGTCGGCTTCGAGAAACCGATTACTTGTACACAGCTGAGACGTTTCTTGGGCGTGCTCATATTTTCGCAGTTTCATCCGCAATTTCTCCGTATCTCCATGTAACTTACAAAGCTAATAATTGACCTGACTGATTTGTCAAAATGGAGCTGAACTTCTACGATGATTTCACTAACCGCCACTGTCACGCACTGCCCCTCCGCCTCTTCAGAAATACACATCGAGACCAACGACATTGGTTTCGGTTCTGGCCTCGCTTAGGGCACACTCGGGTTTTTCGAATACCTTGTTGCTTACGCAAACCGCGTTTTAATGAATGCTGAACCTAATTACATTGTAGCGAAAAAAGGAGTGTCTTGTCATCGTATGCGCCGACATGAGATTCAGCCTTTACTAATATAACCGCCCCTTCAAGTTCGTCATTGATCACCACGCATTCTGTTGTCTGGTTTAAATGCCATTCTGTACGCCCCGTTTGACTTCTAGACTTCGATTTGAGTATATTTTACCAGTTGGGCCGGAAACGTGTCAATTCCGGTCTCTTGTGGGCTTCGCAGCTGCAATGTTATGCGCATTCGCCGATATTTGTATCCTGACTGGCGGTGTATATGTATACTTGATGACGACATACTAGCCTCTATGGCAGCGTTACTTCTGGCAGTGCTTGTACAATTTCATCCGCCGCAATATTCGCTTCTGCACGACTTCCCAGCAGCGTAAGTTGAATTCTTGTTTCTTTGTTGGCCAGTTACAGCCATTGCCTTGTGCAGCTCGCCCATTCGATCGCGTGAACATCGGCTGCTATGGACACATTGACGGTGGATTGCTCTCGCCATGGATTACCTCACTCGCTAGGTGAAGACCGCAGCGCTACCAGCGGCTAGAGCTAGCGACGTCAACTCCTTCATCATTTATTAATACGCCCTGCTTGAAGACTCCTGAAAAACTTCTCAGTGACCGTTGCTCTGCCGTATTGTCCAATATCATCCATCAGGTACGGGATTCGTGCAAAACACTCCATCGCACAACTACAGCTTGCAATCCTCGAACAAACGCCTCACCGAAATATTTAATCGGACTGTTGCAGATATGTTCGCCATTTACATTTCCTGAGATGCCTCTAATCGGGATCAGGTACTTCCTTTATGCTTCATATGCCTATATGACTTCTCAAGAAACGTCGAGTTTCTCTCCTTTTTTGTGGTCGAGAACCTGCTATATTCTAGACAATATATTTTCCTAACACCAAGAAAACTCAGCATAAACGTCCATTTCTGCCGTTTCTCGTTATTATGAGCAATGTTGCGAGTTTTCTCATTCATTCATGTACACCAACCAAGATCGACGCTGACATCAGCTACCACAAGCCGGCAGCTATTTTGCTAACGCCTTTTTTTTTCTGGCTGTCATTCCGAATGGATTACCCTCTCCCGATAAAGGTCCACGACCCTTACCACTATTTCGAGCATACGTTTAACTACTCTGTTAAATCTGTCTCGTTTTTTTCGGACCCCGGTCACCGTGGCCGCGAAATTGTTCATGTTCGCCTCCTGAAACCATGTTAAAACCCAATTGTTGTCTCCTCAAATTCAGTTGCCAGAATGGCTTCTTTCTGTTTGGCCAATTCTGAAGGCCAGGAGATGGCCCCGAAACACTCACAAAGCTTGTGGGAATTCAACATTTATCTCGCCCTCATGACGCAGCCAACACCCTCTCTTTCTCTCTGGGGGGCCCTCATCTTTCCCCTCCTGGCTTCCTTCCCCCGGTGCTGTAGCGGAGAGGGCAACGGGAAAGCCGGCCCAGCTAGCTCAGTCGGTAGAGCATGAGACTCCTAATCTCAGGGTCGTGGGTTCGGGCCCCACGTTGGGCGCCATTTGTGGGGATTCTCACAGGGCTGCGGCTCCTCTCTGAGAACCGAGGCCCCACGGCTAGCTCTGACCACAGCGGTGGCCGTGAAGAACGTCACACCGAGGCAAACATAGCCAGCGGGCCATGTTGTTTATTGGGAACGCCCAATGTTCTTCCTCGGCATCATAGCAGCATCCGCGCGCTACGGCGTCGCGGCGTCGTCTCTCTCGATGCTGTCCGCTGAGATGAGAGGAGTGCAGCTCTCTGGGACTCAGCGCCAAAGGAAAGAGGCCAGAAGGGGAAAATGAGGGCTCCCCGAGAGAAAGAGAGGGTGTTCATTGCGTCGTGCGGGCGAGGGAAATGTTGAATTCCCACAAGCTTTATGGGACTCCTGCAGGCTGCCAGCGCCAACACACGCTTTGTACTCTAGCTGCCTTTTCCAAACACGACCTTGCACTCCGCTACACGATCGCCTTGCGTAAACGTCCGCTGTCACCAGCGCTTCGAACACGTTAACAGCCCTTCTACACAGACAACTTTCGTCTTGTAATGACGGCGTCCCGTCTATGAAATGCCATTTTAATCAAATCTCCGCCAATATAAATAATATAAAAATAATTATAATCCCAAACGAGTGATGCATATAAATCCAGCCGACTTCCTAACGTAGCTGATAAGCGCCAACACAGCGCGATACACAGAGAAAAGACAAGGACAGGTGCTATTCTTCATTTTTCTAAGGTAACTTATGAGCAGCAGACCATTCATATGCCTGTCGGATCTCCGTCTATCATCTAGTATTTGCGCTCATTTGTTACCTTAGAAGAAGAATGACATAACCACCCCGATCTGAAATTTTAATAAACTTAAGAAAAGGAGTGTCATGCAAAGAAGTGAAACAATAGACATCTATTTAAGAAATGGGTAAATGCATAAAACACCAAATCCAAAGGGCACATAGAAAACGTGTTATAGCGATGCTTAATAATTTCCCAACAAAAAATATTTCTCCAAGATTATATTCTGATATTTTAAATTTTACTGTTGCCTGGCTCAGATGATCAAACCTGGCATGTGAAAGTAAGCAAAGGCCAAATGACATCCCGATTTAGTAACGAAAGGTTGGTAGGTAGTAAAATGGTACTAAAATATGCCAAAACAAGAATGGCGGTGTTTTTAAATCTCAAGTTTAGTCCGTTTCCTCCTACGCGGAGAAGAGCTTGTGTGATAGCGTATATAGATTGTTGGGTCGAATATTTAACGACACAGATGATGTTGATATTGTTGTTTCGTAGAATATGCGAAAGCTTCATGGTAGCAATAAATAATGTAATAAATTAATTTTTTCAGAATATGGGACTAGCTCCTGCTCTTTATTTGACATCTATTTTAGGTACTTTCTGTTACTACTTTGTAAATTGGAGTGATAAAATATATCATAAGAAATGATTTCTGCTATAAAACATTAAAATGCAAACTAGGCAGGTTTATTGGAGGTTCGGTTCACGAAGATCAGTAATATGCTTTGAGCAATCTACACGAAACTCAATTGCCACATCGTGCTTCCTTGCAAAGTTTGTTGCTACTTAGTATTTCACTCCGTGGCACTGTGCACGTATTGCAAAGAACCTGCAATGTATGGGTTGCAGTCGTTCTCCTGTATGCATGCTAGTTGCCTGTATGACTTCAGATACTTATATATTTTATGGATTTTCAGAACGTGACTTTTTCTTTGCAGAGGACCACTGAAACATTTATGCACAAATTTCGCAATGCGGACGCAATAAAGGTCGACACTTTGAATGATTTTAACAAATTTATTAATAAAAAATTCAGAGTGTTCAAGAGAGACGACATCGTCATTTACATGACAAGGTATGTTTTGTTCCACCGTTTTCTTCAATTAAATGTGACCGAGATAATTGTAATTCCTTAAGGATGCAAAGTTATGAGTTTGCGGCAATGGCAGAGGCCTGCGCTTAAAAATGTAGGGGTTTAAATAGTGCTTGAACCTAGCGTCAGGGCGAATGCTGGGTGTTACAGCGGTAGCGCCTCTAACACTGCCTTTCGGTAGCAGTTTTATCATATTTTTTTCTTTTAAAGTTGGAACAAATTGCTTAAAGAAAAGTAAAGCCGCGGTATCTGTACTTTTTTTGTTTCTACGCCTGAAACGCGCAGTAAGGGAAGGGAGGAAGGTTGGAGTGAAAGCGGAAAGAAACAGAAGCCATAGTGGAAGGCTGCGGAGTTATTTCGACAACCTCGAGATCTTTAACCTGCCTTACATCAGCCAGCCGCCGATGCCTCTTTGGTTTTCGTCCATAAAGATTATTTTTTCATTTAGGGAAACGAGGGCGCCTTATATTTTTCGGTGGGCGCCGCGGAATGGTAGGCATCTGTACCTAATCTGGTCAGGGTCATTTTTGCATGTCTTTGTGGTAGAATTGAGGTTGATTTTTAATAAAGAAACGTAGATCTATGAGGCTTCTCACGGGCACCCGAACGGCGCAGTGAGAGAAGGGAGGAAGGAGGGAGTGAAAGCGCCAATATTGAAAGTCCCGTAGTGGAGTGGGTTGAAGTATGTAACTCGATAACCTGGGGATCTTCAACTTGAACTGACATAACTCAGCACAAGGACGCCTCTCAGTTCCGACTTCATCGAGACGCAGCAGCCTGTAGTCGGTTTCGAAACAGGGTACAACGGCACAGCATTGAGTCGGACATCTTAACCCCTGCGCCACTGCGGCTAGACAGGGGAGGTGAATTTTCATAATTTAAATTGAAATTAAATTGATATACAGAAGCTATGGTCTCTACCTATAAACTTTTCTGTGACCACCTGACCGTTGCCTTTAGGGAAGGGAGAACGAGAGTAGAAGTAGAAAGAGAGAAACAGGAGTCGGGGTAGTGAAGGGCTGCGGAGTAATTTAGACTACCTTTAGATCTTTAACTTTTCACCGAAATTGTTGTTCTTGCGACTAAGGAACACGAAAGAGAGGATGAGGCTGAAAAAACTTTATTAACATTAGGTTTGGAGGAATAGGGGACGTCAGCTAGCACGCCGCAGGCCGTCACGACCTTTAGCGACGCCAGCCCATTCAATTGCTTTGAAGTGAATTTCTAGGTCCTCCTGGACCTTACCTTATCCAAGGCTTCTTTAGAGACATTAGGCAAGAGGTTTGAGGGAAGGTATTACGCTTCGCACGCCCATAATCATATAATCCCAGATCATATATTCGAAGTTGTCTTTCTCCACGCAAATGCGGCAGCAGGGATTCATATTTGTTTTGATATGTAGTTTGAGTTTGGGAGGGTCACTGTGTGTAGCGGTCTCAACATTACTTGCTGTTATCTGTTCAATGTTTTATAAAGCTATGGGAGTGTTTTTATTGATTTGTAACATGTGGAGAGTTCATGGTAAGATACGACTGGCTCACCGATGGGTTCCGGTTGCTGATTTAGCGCCACCGCTCGGCCGGCTAATTCTCGAGCACATTCGTGGGCAGCATCATTTCCCGGATTCCTCCCCTCAATCGATGTCCATATTAGTTCGGTCTCTCTCAAGAGAGATTCTCTAATTTCAGTGAGTATTTTTGAGGCAGATGGAGACTCTACCTCTAGCAAAGGTACTGATCGTCAACTTGCTTGTTATGTGTAGTAATCCCGATCGCCATCAGCTCGCGCGCCAACCCGAAGAGGTAGACGAAGTGGATCCGGAGCCTTGTTGGCACTTGTCACCCGTTAATAATTATGAGGGGTTATCATTAACGATGCGCCCTTAACGGTGCGCACACTCCCAGACACCCTTAGAGTGAGTGGGGGTAGCTGGTCCGGTCGCAAAGGAGATGCCCTCGACTTGCGTGGCAAGCTCAGCCGGAATTCAGCTACCTTGTAGTGACAGAAGGGGGTGGTCGTTTGGTGCCCAGCGGTCGCCGGTTCAAACCAGAGTAAGGATCGGAGTCAGAAGTAACAAACAAAACACAATTTATGAACAGCAAGAGACGATACAAAGGAATACACAAGATCACTTGAAATACAACAGACGAGAGGTTCACAGAATACAAACGCTAAGCATGCAACTACAGAATGATTGAATAACACAGGCTTTACAACAGATCACACACGAGAGAGTTACATAAACAAACACCAAATTGTTCACCGGGCACTGTTGCAGTCCGACGCCTCAAGAGTCACGATGTGGCCGCCATACGAGACGAGCGCCGCTCCCTTAAAGTCTGTGGGCTTGCCAGCAGCGGGTGATCCCCGGGAGTCCAGCCGAAGCACAGGCGAGCACGTCGCAAAGCACTGACGAACTGACTGACTGACTGACTGACTCACAAGCAGCGCGGTCTCTTTAAATAGGGCGCGCCGAATCTGTCTGTTAGCACGCACCAAAACTAGCGCGCACACACACTTAGCTTCGCTGGTTATAGCGCTCCCTTTTCCTCCCGTCGAGCCGCGCGTCGTCATTGGCTAGGTCCCATAGAAGATTCTGGAATTTTCTGGCGGATTGCAGTCCGATGAACCACCGTCCTTCCCGGGCAATGGGAAATAGGGTGACGGCAACGCGTACTAAGCTACGCGCTCTCCCGCGCGGGGAAGGAGGCTTTTCTCTACATGCTTTCCACGCGACGCCGCGCGGGCCTCGTGCCGTGCCGGCTTGATGAAAATGTGCGCCGATTTCGTGACAGCACTGCACTGTTGGTTCAAACGCTACCCCCGTCGCTTTGGTTTGCGGACGTGGCCTACGGTCTTGTTGTTCCAATAAACACCTTACAATTGGTGGAGGTGTCTCGGTCGTCGCCCCAGTCCTCCTCGCAAATTTCACTCTGGCACTTCGGAACCGCACGCTACCGCCTTCGGTCACAACCATGCAGGACGCTCCCAGCCAACCATTGGCGCCCATCCCTACCACTCCTGCCACCATCTTCTGTCCCGGGGCGGAACACCCCCGTCACCCACCTTTCTTTAGTGGTACCGACAACCATGACTTTGACGACTGGTTGGCCTTTTTCGAGCACGTCAGCACTTACAACCGCTGGGACGATTCCATAAAACTGAGCAACGTCCTCTTATACCTCACGGACGTGGTATATCTGTGGTATCGAAACAACGAAGCCGATCTTTCGACATGGTCTGTCTTCAAGAAGAACTTCGCGGATGTCTTCGGCCGTCCTGACGTACGCAAACTTCGCGCCGAGCAGCGCCTCCATGCTCGGCTTCAACTTCCCGAGGAAACGTTTACCAGCTACATTGAGGTCGTGGTTGACCTCTTCAAGCGGGTCAATCCGTCCATGCCCGAGCCCGAAAGAGTCACACATGTTCTAAAAGGTCTCACTGATGATGCGTACTATATGATGCCGGCCAGGGACGCTAATTCCGTATCCGACATTATACCACGTGCCAGAGGTTTGACGAGCTACAAAGCAACGCGCTTCTACGCGGCGGGCTGCCGCACCTGCCGGAATTGCTGGCTTGGCACTGGCTACGTCCTCTGCGGAACAGTCTCAATTTATGCAGAATATCCAAGACTTCATCCTCGAAGAAGTCGCACGCCAGCTGTCCCTCCTCCATCCAGTTTAGCCGACCGTCTGCACTTTGCAATTAGCGCCGACCAAAGCGCCATTCATCTCGCCGGCTATCCGCCAAGTTATCGAGGAGAAAGTCGCCGAAGCGCTGCCTTATAGTGTTCCCATCACTTACATACGCTCATGTAACCGCTGGAATGCGCGGTCCGCTTCCTACATCGCCTTACCAGAACGGCCCTACATTTTGGGCTCCACCTCGTTTCATGGCCCCTCAGTCTCCGATCTCTCGACCGCGAAGCCGCATTACGAACCCATGGCGAACCGCCGACAATCGCCCAATTTGCTATGCTTGCGGGCTCCCGGGTCACGTCGCTCGCCTTTGCCGTCAGCGCCCGCTTCATCCTGAGAACGCAGTCCGTCAGTACCACTACGTTCCCGAGCCGCCCTTGAGCAACGTCCCTTCTGGATCGTCTCCACCTCGGGCTTAGTACTCGACACGCCGTTCGCATTCGCCTCGCCGACGTTCCATTTGCCCGATGCTCCGGCGACAGGGCTCTACGCAAGGGGAAAACTAAATACAGCAGTTCTGTAGGCAAGAACTGCGCGTTTGACGAACTCGTTAAGTCCTCCGCCTTCTCCCGCCAACGTCATTGAAGTGTTCGTAGAAGGTTTTCCTGTTCTTGCGCTGGTGGATACAGGTGCTGCCGTTTCCGTAATTAGTGAAGCCCTTCGCCGCAAAATTGGCAAGGTCACGACGCCGCTTTCTGCCTTTGCGCTTCGTACGGCCAGTTCAGAGCGCATCACCGCTGTGGTAGCGGAACGGTACGAGTTTGCATAAAAGACATTATATATCTTGTCGAGATGGTGGTGCTTTACGCCTGCTCCCACGACATCATCCTCGGCTACGACTTTCGGTCGACTCACAGTGATGTGATTGATTGTGTCCATGCTGAAGTTGAGCTTTCCCCTGTGTGTAATGTTTCCCTGTGTGACCCGCCTGTGCGCCCTGCTAAACTTCTTGTAGCTGCAGACACCGACATTCCTCCCTTTTCTTCTGTTCTCGTTCCCCTTATTTCAACATCTGCTCTCCCTAATCCTGTTCTCTTTACGGCCAAACTCGCCTCCGCCCGCCATAACCGCCTACTTATTCATTTCGCCGTTCTAACGATTTCTGATGAGAGCTGTGTCGTCTATGCTTCCAACTCTTTTCCCTGCCCGACGGTTGTTCTTCGCGGGGAGTGCCTCGGATACATTGAAGAGCCGGACCCTGATCGCACTTACATGTTCTCCGAACCTGAAGGTTTTCCTCACGTCGCTGCCCTGACGTCTTGTGCTGCTACAAGTGATGACCTTCCTGTCGACGCCCTTCAGCGAGCTATCGCGACCGACCTTCCATCCGCCCAACGGGACCAAATAGTCGCCCTCCTTCAGAGCTTCAGTGCATCTTTTGACGTGTCCCAGCCTTCCCTGGGCCGCGCCTTGACCGTTTCTCATGCAATCAACGCTGGTCCTCATGCTCCCCTGCGGCAGCGACCATATCGCGTGTCGCCCACTGAGCGCCGCTTGCGTCAATGTCGCCGATATGCTTCAACGGCGCATCATACGACCATCTCATAGCCCTTGGCCCTCCCCCGTAGTGTTGGTGACGAGGAAAGATGGTACGATCCGCTTCTGTGTCGACTACCGGAGTCTGAATAAGATAACCCGCAAAGATATTTACCCACTACCACGAATTCACGACGCGCTAGATTGTTTTCAAGGAGCGCAGTTCTTTTCGTCGCTAGATTTGCGCTCTGGCTATTCGCAAGTACCGATGGCTTCCGCTGACCGCCCGAAAACAGCCTTCATCACTCCCGATGGCTTGTATGAATTCAATGTGATGCCGTTCTTACTGTGCAACGCCGCCGCCACCTTCGACAGAATGATGGATAACATTCTCAGTGGGCTCAAATGGGAAACGTGTCTTTGTTATCTAGATGCCATTGTCGTTTTCTCGAAAGATTTCCCTTTCCACCTTCTGCGCCGTCAGCGGGTCCTTGCGTGCCTTACTAAAGCTGGCCTACAGCTCAACTTGAAGAAATGTAACTTTGCCGCTACCAAGCTCACAATAATTCGTCATGTCATGTCCAAGGATGGCGTTCTATCGCATCCTAACAAACTTCGTGCCGTCGCAGACTTCCCCAAGCCCACATCCTTGAAAGACCTTCGCAGTTTTGTCGGTCTATGTTCGTATTATCTCCGCCGTTTTATCCGCAACTTCGCCAGTATCATCGCCCCTTTAACGCAACTTCTTGCCGAAGGCCCGAACCTCTCTTCTTGGTCACCAGCCTGTGATGCTGCGTTCAGTACACTATGCCGTTACTGGTCTCTCCCCTATACTCCGCCATTTTGACCCAGCCAGCTCGACCGAAATACACACTGATGCAAGTGGCGTAGGTCTGGGCGCTGTTCTTGCTTGACGGAAACCTGGATATTCCGAGTAAGTCGTCACATACGCTAGTCGTACCTTCACGAAAGCAGAATCAAACTATTCTGTGGCCGAAAAGGAGTATCTGGCCATCCTATGGGCCATTACCAAGTTTCGGCCTTATAATAACGGTCGCCCATTCTACATTGTTACCGACCACCACGCGCTGTGTTGGCTATCCTCCCTCAAAGACCCTTCGGGCCGCCTCGCCCGGTGGGCGTTACGTCTTCAGGAGTACGATATCCACTTCATCTATCGATCTGGACGCACGCACACCGACGCTGATGCCCTTCCCCTTCATCGCTTCCTAACGACTCGACGGCTGGCTTCGTTTGTGCCTACGATATGTCGCCGCTCAACATTACCAACATGAAATCTGAGCAGCAGAAGGATCCATAGATATCCTTCCTCTTAACATTCCTGTCTACGCCCGCCACTTCGTCGTCAAGCCCACTACTTCGCCACTCGTGATGGACTTTTATACCGCCGCAATTACCATCGTACAGGGCGAAAGTGGCTTCTCGTGATTCCGCGACATCTCCGTGCTGAACTCTGCGCCTCTTTCCACGCCGATCACCAATGCGGCCATGCAGGTGTCATAAAACCCTATTCACGACTGCGTATGAGATATTACTGGCGCGTCATGTACCGCTTCATTCGTCAATACAGCCGATCCTGTACCGCCAGCCAACGTCGCAAGAATTCACCCCCTCAGCCAGCCGCTCCGTTGAAGCCATTGCTTTGCCGCCGCCGCCCTTTTCACCGTGTCGGTATCGATATGTATGGCCCGCTTCCGACTACTTCGGCTAACAACCACTGGGTCATCGTAGCCGTTGACCACCTAACCCGTGACGTGGAAACATCGGCCTTGCAGTCTGCCACCGCACGGGATGTTGCTTCGTTCATTCTGCATCACCTCGTTCTTCGTCACGGCGCACCGAAAGAATTAATCAGTGACCGCGGACGTGGGTTTCTTTCCGACACTTTCGAAGCCCTCCTAAAACAGTGCCAGATCATTCACCGGAGCACCACAGCGTATCACCCCCAAACGAACTGCATGACTGAGCGATTTAATCGCACTCTTAGTGGCATGCTAGCCATCTACGTTGATAGCGCTCACTCTAATTCGGACCAAGTGCTGCCTTTCGTAACGTACGCCTATAATACGGCTACGCAGAATACGATTGGGGTCTCCCCCTGCTTTCTTTTATATGGTCGTGAACCCGCGTCCACCATGGATACTATCCTGCCCTACCACCCCAACGCTTCAGAGACCACTCTACTGTCTGAAGCGCGCACATTTGCCGAATAATGCCGACCAATTGGCGCGCTCCTTCACAACGGAGAACCAGGCTCAACAAAAGCATAATCGGGACCCTACAAATTCAGCGCCTTCACATCCCTCAGGTGCCCTCTGCACCCGGCCTCTCATCCAAACTCCTATCGCGCTATCACGGACCTTACCGCATTCTCGAACAATTTTCTCCCGTCAGTTACGTAGTAGAGCCAGATCATCGCCGCCGCGGCCGAGAAACTGTGCATGTCGACCGCCTCAAGCCGTAATATGATCCCCCTACCCTTTCCTCACCATGAGTCGCCAGGATGGCTCCTTTTCCGCTCGGGGTATTGTAGTAATCCCCATCGCCATCAGCTCGCGCGCCAACCCGAAGAGGTAGACGAAGAATACTCTAGAGCACTTTAACGAAGTGGAGCCGGAGCCTTGTTGGCACTGCACTGTTGGTTCGAACGCTACCCCCGTCGATTTGGTTTGCGAACGTTGCCTACGGTCTTGGTGCTCCAATAAACACCTTGCATATGCTCTTTTCATTGTAAAGGCGAGGGACATGGCGATGGCGGCCTCCTCCACCACTAGTGGTCTGGATGTGGAAATCGTCTCCGCCATAAGAATTCTCGCTGGAGTATGTATGATTTCACATATCGAATATTAGGGTCTTCTGCTTCTTCTGCGGCATCGGCGAAGATCATATCTTGTAGCCGACTCGGGGCTGGTGCTGGCTCTTAGCTCGTACATCTCCTCGGCCTTGATGTGCGTTGGGGTTCATATTCCCAGGAAGAAGTTTGATGATGATCCTCTTTAGGACATCATGTAGAAGAGATTGAGTGAGGTTATGTAGGGGTTCGCCCTGAATAATCTCTCAGGTATTGTACTACGTGCAGGCGTGCTTATTTGGGCACTTCGTTGTGTTTCTTTGAGTCGGTTTCCGGTATTGTGGACCCTGAGTTTGAGGAGCCCATTGGATTTCGAGCGAACAGGCCCACGTCTGTTTTGTAAGCCATTCTAATCATGGCATCGCCTGTCTCCACTTCGTTTCCTCGTAGTTTTACGTACGGGAGAGAGTATGTAAGTCTGATTAGGATGAAGGCATTTATGAATTTGAAGAGGACATGTTCTTTCGTGCCTCTTTTTCTATGAGTAATTCTTTGTATTATTCTGGCTGTTCACTGAACCGCTAATTTCAGTTCGTTTTTGGCGCATTTCCAATGTTTACAGCCTGAGCCTCAGGACCTTCATCTCTTGGACCGCTTGTACTTCCACGCCCTATGTAATGACTGTCGTTGAGGTCGCATTTAACTTGCCTTTATGAAATATTATAAGCTTCGATATTTAAGGGGAGCATTCTAGACCTGCTCTCCTGGTCTCGAATGCTCCCCTTATAAATAGAAGCTTATATTATATTATAAAGGCATCTTCTTCCTCGATGACGTCTGCAGGCGCTTAAAGAGCGGCCTCGATTCCCCATGAGAGCGACTTATTGCCCACACCGCAATATTGGCTGTGCTGTATTCCTGGTATTTTGACGGATCTCTCCGGGATCTGATTAACGCAATATTAAAGAGAAACGGAGAGAGTTCAGGCCCATGAGGGGCTCTCTGTTTCCCAGATTTTGTCGAGTCGGATTTCTAATTGCTCACGCGTAGTTTTCACAGAGCCCTCACTGAGAAAGGCCTCGATATTGTTATAACCTTTCACCGAGGCTTAGTGTCGTTCAAGTGCTCTTGTATAGTAATGAGAGACATTGTCAAATGCTTTCTTTAGGTCGATAGCTAGGATGGCCTGCGTATTTACCTTGTTAGATCTGTGAATAATGTCATGTGGCATTTTACGCATGGAATCCTGTGTAGAAAGTCCCCTTCAGAACCTCACCATGGTGTGTGATAGAAGCGAGCAATCGTCGACAAAAAATTGCAGTCTATTAAGCCCAACATGTTCGATTAGCTTACCAATCAGCAGGTAAGCGAGAATGACCTGATGTTGTCGATGTTTGTATTCATGCTACGTTTGGAATAAAATCATCTGGCGAGCTTCCTGGATTGACATATGCTACCACTGCCTCAGCACTCATTCTTGTAATACGTGAGCGCTGTGACCGAATTTAAGTCTAGGTTCCGCAGCATCCTACTATAGACGTTATCTGCTCCAGGAGCAGATTTTGTCTTTAGTTGAGGCAGGGGGTTCAAGATCTCCGCGTCCTAGAAAGGCTCATCAAGAGCTGGGCTGTCGCGTCCCGTGCAGTTCGGGTACAAATATCCAACTTTGCGGGAGTTTAAAGATTTATCTTGTAGAGATGATATCAATTGTACCCCGCTTCCGGTATATGAAGACATGATCTTTTCTTTATCGTTTCTGTTGACTGTCGTGGCCTGTGCTGGGTCAAAGAGGTGGTGGAGAAGGTTGCACGGGTTTTTGTTACCATGCTGCTTATTAAGATACATTAAGATACACGATACAAGATTAGCATACATGATGCCAGTTCTGGCGTGTAAGGTTAATGACGTAATCTTCAATTTCCTTCTCAAGAAGCATAACGTGCAGCTTGAGCATCCGATTATTTCTCTGCTTTTTCCATTTCTTCATGAAGGCATCATTAATTGACACTGTCTGTAATTTGATGTGTTGTTGACTTTGTGCAGCGTTTCTTTCAACTAGGGTAGTCTTTATATGCATGATTTCACCCCATTTAGTTTTGTATAAGTATTCATTGTTCGTTTTTTTTCCTTTTTTGTGCGTGTTCTGTCAATACCAATGCTGTCCAGGGTCAGTTTTTTTGTACTTTCTTTTATACCGTGCCTCTCCTGCTTGGACCATGTTTGGTCCGCAGTATGGGATAAATAAATAAATAAAGGCGTGTCTCACTTCCCACATACATTGGAGTTTATGATGCTTCGCTCTTGTCCATTTCTATGCTACTGGTGTGCTTAAGGGAGTCTACGCATATATCCTGAACACACTTCTCCAAGTACTAGATATTGCATGGCGCATTACTCTCCCTGTCTTTTCAGAATTTATCTCAGTCGGTGTACTTAGGGAGTTCCACGCCCTTTTATTACTAGAGTTGGTTTGTATTTTAAGGCTGAGAATATATTGGTCGCGGTTAAGGTCTTCCCCGGTGTTGAACCATTAGGGATTGATTACGTTTAGTGGTAATGACAGATCAGGATTAGTGTACCACGATATACTGTTGCCGGTTCTCGTAGGCATTGTAGTATCATTCATTACGTGAGGCCCAGCTCCTGAATCTTCCCTAGTATTGCTATGTCTTTACAGTTGGTTTTCTTGTAACCCCAATCAGTGTGATGGACACTGAAGTCTCCAACTATCATAAATAATTCTTTCTGGCCTTCAGAATTTTGTCTAGGAGTTAACTTGCTTCCTAAGGTGTAATCCTTGGGAGAGCTCTATAAGCAAGGTTTGCGTCCTCAATTTCCGGAAGCTGCGCTGTCCTGCTCGATCCCAGATGACCCCCTCAAATAGACCATCAGTGCTCGCAAGACGGCTAAGGGCAGTGAGGCCCTGGACTAAGGGCACCACCAAAAAAAATCAAAGCATTTGTAAATATTAGTGATTGGTTCGCAGGAAAGGGAAGGCGCAGTATCTGTCACACCTGCTTCTGTGGACACATGACCCGAGCCGTAAGGTAAGAGAGGGAGGCGGGAGTGACAGCTTGGCAATGTCAGCGCACGTAAGAGATCCCCAGGTGGTCGAAATTTCTCTGTAACCTTCCACTGCGGCTCTTCTGTCTCAAACAATTTATGCAATAAAGTTTTGCCTCACTCCGGCACAGCAATCGCCCATGGTAAAAACTGCACCGCCGAGGCGGAATAATCATAATTTTTATAATAAATAATATTTGGTTGAAACCAAAGGCAAGGCACAATATTCTGCGCATTCCTTTTCTGGAAACCGATTCCGGCCGCAAGAGAAAGGAAGAACGTGGGATTGAGCGTGGAGGGAAGAGGCATCGTAGTGGACAGCTACGATAGTAATTTCGGCTACCTGGGAATTTTAACATGGGCTCACATCAGACAGCACATGGTGGCCCCTTCATTTCGTCTCTTTCAAAACGCAGTAGAATATAAATATAATAATAATAAAAACATTAATTTGTTCAACGAAAGGAAGGGTGCGGTAACTATCACGTGGTTCTGTGGATACCTGTACCGCGCCGTAAGGTGACCGAAGTAGAAGTCAATGTACAATGATAGAAAAAGGAGGCATAATGGAGGGCTCCGGAGTACTTTCGACCATCTGGTGATATTTAACGTGCACCATAGTGGAGGGCTCCGAAGTAATTTCGACCGCCTGGTAATATTTAACGTGCACTAACATGGGGGGATGGCGGGAGTTGGTGAAGGGTGGCAGTTCTTGGCCCTACGGGGCTGGGATGGTAAGTCAACGTCACTTGCGGTAGGGGCTAGCCAGCCACCGAATTTGTATCTGTTGTGGGCCGTCATTGCACCAGCCACCGCTTATGTGGTGGACGACGGCTGTAGCGGCGCGCTTCTTTCTCCCTTTCTTCTTTTCCTTCTCTACTTTCTCTCTTCTATCCGCACGAGGCAGTGGTGGTGACTCAGCTACAGACCAAGCAGCAGGCCCGTGCGTTTTCTTTTCCTTCTTCCTACAGCCACGACAACAACAACGTTCACTGACATCGAGCAACACACTGGCGCCTCTCCGTCTCGCCTCCATTGAAATACAGGCCGCCACCGCGAAGTTTGAAGTTAGGTTGAGGGAAAGGAAGGAGCAGGATAATTTTTATGGGATACGAAGGAATTGTGGACACCTAAACCTAAATGGTTCATGGTACTTGAAGGGAAATATGCGGCCACAGATACGTTCGTGAATTAGCGTCAAAAACAGGTCGCAAGGACCATCAACACCGTTTATGACTGCCTCCATGAACAGCGGTCACCTAGCGTAGCTGGTGCTGAAAAAGCATACGAATAATAAAGTGACAATAAAACGTTGTTCTTATACATTGTAGAAAACACTATCCATTGCTCATTAGTAATCGCAAGGGCAGAACGTACTCAAGACAGCGCGCAAATATTTTACAGTTGTCTGGTGAGGTAACGCCATTTAGTATAATCTATAATTTTTGCTTGACAGTTTCAAGATAAAATTCACATATTGCTTCTTTTGGCAGAGCGCGCTTGACAGCAGAATCAAATATATCACATGTGAATGTATCATTTTAAAGTGTTCGCAAGCTGTTAGTACGAAGAATGAGATGCCAGTTAACATAGCTTTAACGAAGACAGTGTTAATAGTGTATACGAATCTTTTGAGAGTGATGTAGGACGTAATTGTGTCGTTGTGGGTGTTAGCGTTAAGGTTATGATGAAGGTGTTTTTTAGATGAAAGCGTTGTCGGCTCGCATGTGTTCGTGTAACAATACCTCCGACTAGTGTTATAAACCATATTGAAAACTAATAATAATAATAATAATTGGTTCACAGAATAAAAAAAAGGAACTTATGTCGCAATTGCTCCGTCGAAACCTGTACCGGGCCATCAGGGAGGGCAGGAAGATTGGACTGAAAGTGAAAAGGGAAGACTAGGAGCCATAGGGAAGGGCTGCGGAGTAATTTGGACAGCCTGTACCTCTTTCCCATGCACTGACATCGCACAGCACACGGGCGAAGAGCGCGGATCAAAATAAGACGCGTAATTTGAAGCGAATTATAAATTAAGAATCTATCGATGCATTCATCCGTTGTCCGTTCATCCTGTATTCATCCTTGTCCGTTTTCCTGCTTGCATTTTTAATTGCTTCACTGAATTGGCACGGTTCATTCTGTAACAGCTATTTTTGTGGATACATAACTCTGCCATAAGGGAGCAAGGGAAGGTGGGAGTGAAAGAGGAAAGAAAAAAGAGGCGCCGCATGGGACGGCTCCTCTTTTGGGACGGTAATTTCGACCAACAGGAGATCTTTAACGTGCAGTGACATCGCACACGCAAGTCTGCGCCTCTTAGTTTCGCCCTAATTGAAATGCAGCTGTCGGCAGTTGGGTTTGACCCCGGAATATCTGGCACAGTTCTCAGACACCAGCCCGGGTGCGTGCTCGCTGGGCGAGATTTCTCTGCCACATCGACGACTGGTGCGCAAAACAGAAAATACATGTTTTAGTGAGTGGAACGGACACTTCCCCAGATGATTTCAACAAAGAGGCGGGATGGAGGACCGCAAGGTATCGCAAGACGGAAACACTACATGGCACCGACGCGTCTCAAGGCAAGTCGAATCTGACGCAAGGCCATGCAAATTTAAATCATCAAGGGATGAAGTCGAGAAACGCCAAGATGCCGGTCATCAAAGCCAGCAGGATTCCCCTACTGCCGAAGGAGGACATCAAGATTATCGTCAGACCCATGGGCAGTCTCGTCATACTCAAGGTTGGTAGCACCAGATTGGATATCAACCAAGAAGAAGGAAAAGAAGACACCGTATGCCCGAATACCCAGCAAAACACTGTGATAATTAGCATGCCCAGTCGAGCAAACACGGACAGATACGTTCATATGAAACAAATTCAAATCTACGACACAAAGTACGACATCAACAACTACGTAGCGGCGCCCAACAACACGACCAAAGGGGTAATCAGGAGCATCCCCCTCGCGGACGGGCCCAAGGAAATTGACGAAAACCTAGTACACCCAAACAACCCGTTGGCACTGGCGGACAAAAGAATTGGTAAAACAACAACAGCAATCGTCGCCTTCGACAGTTTTAAGATAACCAGCGTGGTTCGGTACGGCGCAACCCTTTTCAGATGCACGTTATACAACCAACAGATAGATGTTTGTTACCAGTGCGGGCGCCTCGGACATTGAATGGATGTATGCCCGAACCCGGACAACAGGATATGCAGGGGCTGCAATATTCCCAACCCCGATAACGGACACCACTGTTCTTCAAAGTACAGTCTGTGCGGCGGACCACAGCTCACCGCCGACAGAACATGCAGAGCCAGGTACAAGACCCCCTACGTCCGGTTCCGCTCCAGATCGAAATCCAGGACGAAGAACAGATCCCGCAGCAGCACCCCATGCAGGTTCAGGCCCGGATCTAGGCCCAGGTTCATTTGCGAAAGCCGTGCGACAAGCTGAGCTGGGCAGTTGCAGCTAAAGGCGCCTCGCGTGAGGTATTTGCAAAAACTCCCAGAGTCTAAAAATTCCGATGAGAATGTGGCACTAGAGACACTTAAAAAAGAAAACGCATTAATGTGGGAATCATTCCAAAGAATAACGCGTAAGGCACAGCAACTCAAAACCGAACGTAAGCGCTCTAATGTCACACATGCCGTAATATGCACCCCTAACGACAACCCACCAATGATTCCCACGGCCAGTCCTTGATTCCCACGGACAGTCCGGTTAGGGAGTCGGAAACTCCGGCATCTAAAAACCGAGCATTGAAAACACAGGAGAGTAGGACAGGTCAGGTCACATCAGAAATGAAGGACATATTCACTAACGTGCAGAGTGCCATTCCAGACAGCGGTGCTTGGGTTAGAAAGCATGGTCACGAGCCTCGAAGGTAAATGAGCAGCATTGTGGTGACGGTGTACCAGCCGTACCCGCAGCAATTCCCAGATACAGAAAGGAAAAACCTTCGTCACGATTCGCATGGACAGAATGACGCCTCCCCCGTAAATCATCATGGCCGTAAATAAACAAGGAATCATCATCTGGCATTGGAAATGTCGAGGACTGCTCGGTAAAAAGCAGGTCCTACAACCGTACATTACAATCGCAACACATAAATACGACATCATTTTACCACAAAAATGTCATAGACACCAGCATCAATCCCTAGCTACCAGGAACGTTTCTCCAAGATTGAACGCAGAGGCTTACCCATTCTAGTAAGCAAAGCAATGACGATCATTGTCCCTGAACTGAAGGGAGTCAAAATTGAACACCTATTCCTCGAGCTAATACCAAGCACGATTAGGAAAGAAAGTATATTTGTCCTCAATCTGTATAGTAATCCTACTGACCACAAGCTGCGCTTTCTTTCTCTATTTAAGAAAACGCTGCAACTGGTCGGCGAGAATGCCCTCATAATAGGAAGCGATTTCAATGCCCCAAACAGCCCCTGGGGCTAGAGCTACAGCCCAGTCAATTGCAGACAACTCTGACAAGACTCCCTAGATCTCGACGTCTCATCCCCAATCTCACTGACCCGACGAGGACGGAAAACACAGTTACATGAGATACCACACCCGATCTCAGTTTCCGTAAGAACGCCAAAGACGCCACTTGGAGAAACACAGCGGTTGACTTGAGCAGCGATCATAAGATTCTAGAGATCATCCTCCCGGTAAGCCCATATCAAAGAAACAGGAATTCAAGTGGAGAGACTGGGAATAATTCAAGCCAGATTTGGGCCATGATCGACATTTGTCGATCATGGCCCGAATCTCTCGCATTAACCTCGGCGAAAGATACTATAATTATGTAAAAGACTTTCTCACCGACAGAAGGGAGCTCCTCGTAGCGGGAGATATCAGGTTTGAGGAGCAAACGCTGGAAAGAACCGGCATACCTCAAGGATTCGGTAATGATCGGCCTTGCGCATAAGCTGGAAAACGTAGAAAACGAATGTGACACAATCTACGCCGACGATATCACGATATGGGTCAACCGTGGCAGCGACGGCCAGCTCGAATTTTCGCTGCAGCAAGCGAAAGATGTTGTAGAAAAATACTTTAGTAATACGGAGCTCTGCTGCTCGCCCAAGAAGTCGGAGCTCCTGTTGTATAGCCCCACGAAGAAGGGATGACTACCCAGCAGATCGAAGAAGACAGAATATGAAGAGATCAGGTTAAACACGAGTGACGGCGGAACCATCCTCATCGTGAAAAAAAAAAATCAATGTTCTAGGCGTGATCACAGAATCCAACGGCGTAAATGGCGAGACCGTCAATATAGACAAGACTGCCAATGCAATGA
The DNA here is from genome assembly GCF_055883805.1 of Amblyomma maculatum. Taxonomy (NCBI): domain Eukaryota; kingdom Metazoa; phylum Arthropoda; class Arachnida; order Ixodida; family Ixodidae; genus Amblyomma; species Amblyomma maculatum. The sequence goes on along the minus strand of NC_139354.1, from coordinate 93,076,242 downwards.
GATTACTAAAGAGAGTCACCAATAGGAGAAGTGACATAAAGGAGGAGAGCCTGATACGACTCGTGCTCTTCTTTGTCATATGCCACATAACCTACACGGCTGCCTTTTGCAATTGGTACATAGCGGAGAAGAACAAAATAGACATAATTAAGCGCAGTAATTACAAGACGGTGCTTGGATTGCCATATTAAACTAGCACAGAGCTGCTGCTACAATTGGGAATCCACAATCCGTTGGACGAACTCGCAGAAGCGCCGCATAAATCGCAGCTAGAAAGACTGACGACTACTGTGGCTGGACGACATGTACTCGAGCGATTTGGCGTTAACTACCACCGTCAACGCGGGAGAAAGAAGTAATCCCACGGAACATCACGGACGGAATCCGAGTCGCACAAGTTCCGAGAAATGTACACCCGACGTGTAATTAAGGCAGAAGGCAGGCCAGAGCCATGCCCCTGCTGCGGAACTACGGAAAAGCGAGAGAAGTGCGCTTCGTAGATGATGCTGAGTATCAAGAAGATCGACTATATGCTGTAGCGGTGTCTACTCTGCCGGAACGCTTGTCCGATCCGCCAGCACATAGTTCCGACATGCTGAAGTGGCTGAAGAATTAACCATCGCACTTGCCATATCTGATCCCGATTGCAGGATTGTTGTCAGCGACTCACGCAGGGCAATAAAAATTTACTCCAAGGGGAGGATATCCGTGGAAGCCTGCCGAATAATCAAGGACTTGAAACTTTCACCGGACAATAGGTGGAGCTAGTTTTTCTCCCGGCACATATAAGGAACGTCTCTCCGCATCTCACCAACCTCAACGAAGTCACTCACTCTGTAGCACGAGGTCTTGCGTACCATTCCGGAGATTGTTATCGCGAAGAAGGGGGGGGAGAGAGACTGACGAGCTTTAATGACTTAACCAAAGCCTTCTACCTGGCCCGCTGGGCCTTGCCTCCGCCTAGCAGCCAACTATGCAGAGCTCAGGCAGTCGCGTGGAGGCAATTACAAACAAATACGTACCCAAACCACTGCTTTACAACAGAATGTATCCTGAATTGTATGCCACAACACATGCAAGGTCTGCAATACAAACATAGCAACACTTCAGCACATACTCTGGGAGTGCAAGGCTCAGTTTAATGTCGTTCATCTCGAAGCCTTCTCATCGAGGTGGTACGCCGCTCTTCGCAGCTCCAACTTCAACGACAAACTCTGGGAAGCCCAGCAGGTCCTCGTGGCGGCGAAGCAACAATATCTAGACGTTCCCACGTGAGAGACCTAGGCTTGGTCGCGTTAAACCCTGCCGGACACAAAATGAAGTTATTCCTCCTTCTATTTCTTGTCAGGTATCTTAACCACTGCATCACCACGGTGAAAAATTTGTTTCAGAAAAACATGCTGTCTCCCGTTTCATACAATCCGCATTCCTTGAACGCTCTCAAGAGCACGGGTCGAACGAAACATGGTCGAAAGATACATCTGTGCGGTCAAATGCAACATGATGTATGACATATTTATGTACAATCTTCTATTAAGTGTTCTAGATTGTTATGTCTCTTAGACGCCCCAGTAGGATTTCTGGTAGCTGACGTTCAGAAATACTAGAGGGTGACAAGTTTCTATACTGCTTTGGTATGGCCTCTAGGGTACTACTGCCCAAAGAGACTAAGGTTAAGAGACGCCGTTGTGGATGACTCCGGAAATTTAGACTACCTGTAGCTATTCGATGTGCACTGATATCAAATACTACAATAACGCTTTGCTTCTTGCCTTGAAATAAAAGCGGCTGTTGAGGCCGGGATTCGGTGCCGCTTCGTCGGGCTCTGGTGTCAAGCGCCAGAAATACTCAGCAATCGCTGCGAGACATTAGTTTTATTATTTGCTTCGTCGAAGGGCTGGGCGTTTAGAAAAGATCCTAAATGATGAGGATGCATTATTCATAAAACCCAGCTACACATATATATTTGTAAGACACAACGAGTCGACAGCGTTCTAGGACTACTATCCCACATTTTAAATGAACATATACTGCGCAGAACACAAGACAGTAACCTGAAAGAAAGAACAGATTCATATACTTTGCGTAGCTTGTCTGGTTTTCTGGTAATATTTGTGTTATGCTGCTAAAAAACTCGAATTGACCGTACCTCACAGTGACTCAATTAACCGTTCCTTTATATAAAGCTCTCTTTGTGCATTTCAGTTTAAGCAACTGCACTGGTAACCGAATTCTGCGGTTGATGTTGAGCATTAGGCCATCTGGTTGAAAAGTCATATTATTGAAATTATCTATTATTTGTGTATTTCATGTATATTTCAAAATTTTCATTACCTACTATCATAAATCCTAATGTTTAAGAGAATGGCAGCAGAAAGGCTAGGCGCCGTAAATCTAACTCACTTTTATCTACATGCAAAAAATTTTAGAGAACACAAGTGCTTTTCGCTCTTATAACAAAAAACGCTTAAAACTGGCTCCTTCGTGGTAGGCAGGTTTAAAATAGGAGAAAGGAATATTCCCTTTGCCACTAGAAAGGTAGACACAAAAAATATGGAAGGGGAAGCTCCGTCGAGAAATAAGGCAGTTCACGAGTAACATCATATCTAACCTCCTACTTGAAGCAATGTGGAGCACGAAAATTTTTTCGCCAGCTGTGAAGCTAAGTATTCAGAGTGAGATATGTCACAATGATATCAAAAAATATAATTGGAGGAATGACTGGATAATTTGTAATTATTATTAACGAGAAATAATGACCCAGTAACTGTTTAGTGAAAAAATACAATATCCTGTAATGTGAAACTTGAGCGAGCTACTTAAGTATTTCGAGCCATCAACTATCTTGTATGGCAAATAGAGTTCTGGATGATGGTGCCGTTTGAGAGAGGCCAAGGCATCGCAACCTCACAGAGGCGAAGCTATAGCAGCTGCCGCAAATTGAGCACAAAATATTCCACTACTATCACCGTACCCTTTCCTTTTCTTCTTCTTCATCATCATAATCAGCCTGACTATACCCACTGCAGGGCGAAGGCCTCTCCCATATTTCTCCAATTAACCCGGTACTGTGCTAGCTGCATCCTTTCCTTTTAGTGTCCTGCAAAAAATGTTGCTTTCATCCTCGTAGTACCGCTGCACGCTACTCTTCAATATTCTTCCCTCTCTCTAAGCTGGCGTCTTACTTCTGCCCTCTGCCATGCTCCTCCTTTAGAGGGCTGGTTACGTCGCGCGCTGACATATAAGCAGCAGAGCTCAAGCGGACGGGCCTAAACGCTATTCCGACTATGGAATGCTCGACAACATAACGGAATAACAATTGCTTAGTGAAATTGAGTTTATTTAAAAGAACTAATCAACATTGACAGTTAGTAAGGGTGTTTGCCATTAATTTATATGCTGAATAAAATTATTCAGCACTAAAAGAATCAAGGTTGATGAAAAAAATGTTGCGAGTGTAGAAAGAAGGGAAAGAAAATGCTGCGACTACCTCACCTAAGTTATTCAAGGAAACACGTACAAAATGCAGGAAGAATTAAAAGTGAGATCTATTTGCTTACCCACTGCCCTTTATATTTCTAGCTGAATAAAGATGAGGATTTTATTTGCAGCTCAGTGGTGTCGTTCCAACTATATTTACGAGATTGCTTATATAGTATGCTAACAAAATACAGTAAGAAGAATAACAATGTTTTCACTATTATTTCTACTTTCAGATACAGGATTGGCAAGATGCTATCAGGCGGCTCTGTTGACCAAAGCGGGGCTGGTAAGTACTCCGTCTGCATTCTTTATTACACGACAATTGCTAACGTTAGTATGCTCTTTTGTGTGTCATAGCATTGGGGCTAATGCATCTAGTGCTTCTTTGTAGTTTTGTATTTCATATGGGCCATATTACTGCCTAATTAATTTGAGAAGCGAGACCAGACAAATTTCACCTGAAAAAGCCCCAGCGGCTGTTTGTATTGTGTTTTAGATTAGAGAATTGAGTTTTTGCTTCGTATTCTTTCAGTTGACACCTTCAATGAGCTATAATGTTATTTGCTCTTTAACGAGCAACAAACACTAAAGCCGCTATTGCCAGTGTGGAGTTCTTTCTATTGTGAAAAGAGAGGCTGGCAGACAGGAACTTTTCCATCGGATCACTAAGCTGCTCTTGATGATTTTGGCATTGTCACCGCCTTTCACAAATGGTGGAGCGCTTTATATAGATTTTTAGGGTTTCGCAGATTTCAGATGATAACCACAGAGTTCAATCTATAGGAAACTATGATTAGCGTGAAGACTTTCGCTCACGCTAATAAAACTCGACGGGGCAAACACTATGGCTCCAGTTTCAAACCCTCTGGCGTGTTCTCGTGCACATACATATATATTTTTTCTCGCTTAATAGCAAACCCAAAGCTTTGGCATCTATTACATCATATTTGCTCTGCAGCATGCAGAAAAACGGTACAATACGGGATGGAACGTCTGAGAGAGGTAGGGAGTCTAGCTTTCACCAAAAGGCACTATATCACCTAGTGATGTAGGACCTGAGGGTCTGGCCCAGAAAGTTTTTTATTGTTGATTTTCATCAAACATGATGGAGGTGGTAAGGCAAAAATCTATGAACTGATCTTGACTGGAGTTTTATCCTATCAATTGTAAACAGCAGTAGCAGAGCACAGGAATAAAATCATTAAACAGAAAGTAGAAAAGAATGACTCGGAAGTAAAATTAATTAGTTTTCAAAGTGTACATCACACAAGCATTTGAAGAAAAAATAAACAAGATACCTTTATTCTATTAACCAAAAGAATAAAAAGGAGCAAAACTACATTCGTTTCGTCATTTTTCACATGGAAAGTGCAATAAGAAGCATGGAAAACAGGGCAACATAATGAACAGCAATACAAAACAAATCAAAATGAAAAACGCATAATTACATCAATGCAAAATTCTCCAAAACCCAGTTCCTTGTGAATCCAAAGTAGTTACATAAACCGGAAATATAGACACAACTACGGATTAACTCAAACATGAACTTTTATAGGACACTGCAAAAATTGTTCGCCGTGCATTACTGAGAAGAAAAGGCTTTATGGTTGGTGGTAGTTATGGAGTTTAATGTCCCAAAGCCACTCAAGCGGCGAGCGATGCCGTAGTGGAGGACTCTCGAAATTTTCTACGGCTGGAGTTCTTGAACCTGTACTGACAACATACAGCACACGCGTGCCTTGCATTTCGCCTCCCTCGAAAAGCGGATGCCGCGGCCGGGATTGGTTTCCGCAACCTTGGGCGCAGTAGACGAGCGCCGTAGCCACTTCACCACCACGGCGGGTGATATGTTCTTGATGTCTAAAATGAAGATTACGTATAACAAGATTTTTATCAAGAAAACTGTTGAGGAGAGTTGGTATGCAATATTTCAAGGGTTGTTTCGTAATTAGTGCGATAATACGGCGTTTCCAGCACAAAGCGTTCCGTGTAATATAATCTGTGGGTTCTTTGAATTGTAGACCATCAAGGTTAAGAAGGGAATGTTTCTTTTGCTGATTTCTACGAATCAAATTTTTCACGAATCAAAATCAACGAATACACAGAGAGTTTTGAGGTATCCAAATTTTATGGTATTGATCACGACCTCTAGAACATGATTATAGGAAGAGCTGGACGGCCTTGTCGTATCGGAGGGGCTTGCGAAACTCGATGAAGTTGTGAGCTCTGCTGTTTAGGGCCACCCAAGATAGACAGGTCACGGCAGAGAGTTGACAAAATGTGATTCACTGGAGAAGGTAATGGCAACCCACTCAAGTATGTCCTGCCAAGAAAACCCTATGGCCAGTCGCAATAGCATTAATGATATAGCGCCGGAAGATGAGCCCCCCAGGTTGGAAGGCATCCCACATGTAACTGGGGATGAACAAAGGGCGATTCCTAGTAGCTCCAGGACGAGTGAAGCGGCTGGGCTAAAGCCAAAAGAACGCTCAGTTGTGAATGTGCCGGGAAGCGACCGGAAAGTCCGATGTTGCAATGAGATATATCACATAGCAACATGGAATGTAAGATCTATGACGCAAGGTAAACTGGATGTCATCAAGCAAGAAATGGACAGATTGAACATTGATATCTTTGGTATCAGCGAGCTCAAGTGGACCGGAATGGGAGAATTTAATTCCGGCGACCATTATGTCTTTTATTGTAGGCACGAATACAGGAGAAGGAATGGGGTCGCTCTCATAGTAAACAGAAGAATGGGCAAAGCAGTGCTAGGGTACAGCCCCAAAAACGACCGAATGATTTCACTTCGGATCCAAGGTTACCCTTTCAACATAACAGTTACCGAAGTCTATGCACCAACCACTACTGCTGAAGAAGCTGACATTGAGAGATTTTATGCTGACCTGAAATGCCTTTTAGACGGCACTCCATCATCAGACGTCCTTTTTCTCATTGGAGACTGGAATGCTAAAGTGGGAAGTGAAGAAATATCCGGAATTACAGGCAAGTTCAGTCTTGGTGAGCCAAATGAAGCTGGGCGGAGACTAGTGGAGTTTTGTCAAGAAAACAACCTGACCATAGCGAATAATTAATTTCAACAGCACAACAGGCGCCTGTACACATGGACTTCTCACCGGACGGTCTGTAGAGGAATCAGATTGATTATATTCTTTGCCGGAAGAGATAAAGAAGCGCTATACAAACAGCAAAAAAGCCCTGGGGCCGATTGTGGCGCCAATCAGCTTCTTGTTGCCAAATTTAAGCTTCCATCGAGGAAAACGCAGAAAACTAGAAGGCCTTTTGGGTATGATCTGGATCAAATTCCATCAGAATTGCTGTAGAAGTGAAGAATCGATTTCAAGAATTAGATCTAGAAGACAGAGAGCATCAAGAGATGTGGACTGATGTTCGTGATATAATACAAGAAGTTGCTACGAAAGTAGTTCCAAAGCACAAGAAATGCAAGAAAGCAAACTGGTTATCTGAAGAGGCTCTGCAAAGAGCTGAGGAAAGGAGGACCGAAAACGTTATATGGGAAAGAGAAAGATACAAGGTTCTCAATAAGGATTTTCAGAAAATAGCAAGGAGATATAAGAATGCCTTCCTGAACATACAGTGCCAAGCAGTTGAAGACAACAGCCAATTGAGGAACACGAGAGCTCTGTATAAGACAAAGATATCAAAAGAAGCTTCTGTGCTAAGCTGGGCGTGATAACGGACAAACGAGGCAGGGACCTCACTGAAGCCTCAGATATAAAGAAGAGGTGGCAGGAATACACAAAAGAACTGTACAAGAAGGACCCGGATGTGCAAACTCAATATAAGACAGTTTTGATTACTGATCTTGAGCCGTGCATCCTGAAGAGTGAAGTTGTATGGGCATTAGCCCGCCTTGCTAAGAACAAAGCTAGCGGAATTGATGTCATTCCAGCTGAGTTGCTTAAATACCTCAACTATGAAGCTTTCACGCTCTGTATACATTATGTCAGCAAATTCGGATAACCCTGCCATAGCCACAGGATTTGAGGAGGTCAATTTACACCCCCATTCCAAACAAAGGCAGTGCCAAAGATTGTTCCATCTACCGCTTATTTAGCGCTTATTTCGCAACTAGCAAGGTGATACTGAAAATCCTCCGAGGTAGGCTGCAGCAGTATGTGGATCGGGAGCTTCCGGACGTACAAGCTGGGTTTCGCAAGGGCAGAGGAACTAGAGACCAGATTGCCAACCTTCGTTGGATTATGGAAAACGCAAGAGAATTCCAGAAACCCATCTACGTCTGCGTTATTGATTCTGCGAAGGCTTTTGACTGCGTAGATCACAGCAGATAGTGGCAAGCTCTCCAAGAGATTGGAGTTCCAATTCACCTCATTTTTCTCCTCAGAAACCTGTATGAAGGGCAAGAGTCCACAGTCAGAACTGGGCATGTTCTTACTGATTGGTTTCCGATTGAGAAAGGAGGGAGACAAGGCTGCATACTGTCGCTCTGCCTATTTAACCTATATGCTGAGTGCATTATGAGCAAGGCCGGTCTGGATGAGTCTTCAGCTCGAGTGAACATTGCTGGAAAACGTATCAACAACCTTAGATATGCGGATGATACCGCTTTAATGGCAGAAAGTGAAGAGGAACTCAAGAGACTTCTGATGCGCGTACAAGAAGAGAGTGAGAAGTTTGGGCTTAAACAGGATATTAAAAAGAGAAAGATTATGGCGTGTTGCTTTATCAAGTCCTGGAGCATCAAGAGACAAGATATGGAAACTGTGACAGATTTTCTCTTCTTGGGCTTTAAGATTACTACGGATGGAGACTGCAACCATGAAATTAGGAGACGCCTGCTTCTGAGAAAGAGAGCCATGGCTAGCTCTGACCGCCTAGTAAAGAGACGGCCAACCAATATGCGTATAACTCATTCTATGGTCTTCCCAGTTGTGATGTATGGAGGCGAGAGTTGGACTTTGAGCAAGGCTAACCGCCAAAGAATTGACACGTTTGAATTGTGGTGCTGGCGAACACTCTTGAGAGTTCCTTGGACTGCCAGAAGATCAAATCAGTCGATATTGTCGACCATAAACCCTGACTGCTCATTCGAGGGTCAAATTCTAAAGTTAAAGCTCAGCTACTTTGGTCATCTGATGAGAAGAGAGGAGCCGCTGGAGAAAGATTTGATGTTGGCAAAGGTTGAGGGTCACCGGGGAAGGGTTAGGCAGCAAACGCGATGGTTAGATGGCATCCTCGATGCGCTACAGATGAAGTTATGTGATGTTAGGAAGATAGTGAGAGACCGGAAAGCGTGGCGTGATATGGTCCATAGGGTCTCGAAGAGTCGGACATGACAACGGCTGAACTGAACTTGTTAGGGTGCTGTCGTGACGCTGGGACTAAGTCGGCCCGGCCTTCACGTGGTAGCGTGCAGAGACTCCGGGTTAATGAAGGATTGAATCTTCGAAGTTGGTAAAATATATACAAGCAGGTTTAATGGCACTTTGAGAAAACTTATTTACATGAAAAACAAGGGTATATCAGCAAAATTGCAAGAGTTAAGAGTTCATAGCGAGAAGCGTCTGGATGAGCCGTTTACCCAGGGCTCAGAGCCCCATTTCGTGCTCTGCAACGTCCTTTAAACCCGCTATGTCCAGCCCCTCTCTGAAGATGCTGACCAACCAGTTCCAGGGCATGCCCCTCAGATATCGGCATCCAATTGAACACATCACTGCACTGATGGTCTGATGCACTGACTGGTCCGGTATTGTTTCGTTGGGCGTGGCCACTTGTTGGCGGGTTAAGCTTGGCAACGGCGAGGAGGTACATTTCTATTCTTTTACAAAGATCCGATATGGTGGTTTCGTCAAGTGGATTTCCTTCTCAGAAACCCAAGTGCACGTGCGCGCCACGTACTGCTCCCAGCATTGTCCCTTTCCGGCAATTGCAAATCTTTCCTGCATTCCCGGGAATTCCTCTAATTGCCGTATTCGTCATGCTCCTTTCTTGTCCTGTACGTCAGCGGACGTGTCACTCTGTCGTCTCCTTTGAACAATAGGCATTCCTCACTTGACAATAGCGCTTCTCGAAGGGAAGGGTGAACAATTGAGCCCTTGCACCAACAGCACATATCCACAGCACATATCCATGCCCACAGGCGAACAATAGTGAGCGCAAATGCGGGCCATGCACGGTCATAACTGTGCGGAAAACTTTATTTTGGCGATTAGAGCATTTTAACAACGTTGGTTTTGACTTGTTGCTTAATGTGGTTGTGCTCCGCTTAAGAGTGCAGGAATTTACTTATGACAGAAAATTTTAACGGAGTAATATGATCTTCTGAGCAAGATAGTACCTTCCGGACGCGATATATTCCTCATGTGCGTCTGAAGACAAGATTTCGGTAAAGGCTAGGCCTAGGGTAGTACAATTGGGTACTATTTGAACTACACTGTTTTGAGAGTAAATACGTCATGTGAACTCACTCCAAACTTAGCGCAAATAAATGAACCCTGCGGTTCTAGCTTCATTATTTATTAAACAACTTGCTCTTGCCCACTTTCAAATTTTTTTAAGTACGGCGCTTCCGACGTCAAGAATTTATGCTGCACGTGTCGGACGAGAGAATATGGTTGTTTCGCTGCGTACATTGAAAATTTGGCTTGAGGATCAATTTCTGCTATCTCATTTAACATAAGTTGAATGAAGGGGGACACGGTATGTGCCTTGAGGAACAGATGAGTTAATAGACATCGGAAACGATTGATGATTTTAAAGCTTATATATTGATGGCGACTACTAAGATAGGATTTCAATTATTATAAATACGGGTAAAGTATACCTTAATATTGTAATTTATTTACACAAGAATTTGGTTCATAAAATTTAACGATATATTCTTTCTGGTGAAGAATAGAAACGGAGTTCATCGGTACTTGCAGAAACTGTACTGTTCATTGTTTAGTGTGTTCGCGTTCTGAAAGCATGATGTAAGCCTTTCGTGAGCAATCATTTCTAGACCTTTCGATAGCATTGGTGTTATGGAACTGCGTTGATAAATATTAAGCTTGATAACACTCTTTTACAAATCACTGTTTCTTTCGCGAGTTACACAGACGCTGGAAAGACACTATCTCTGAAGCACATATTAAACGTCTCATTCAGAACAGGAGATGAAATTTCTAGGGCAAATTTTACTCGCTTTATTTGCATCTTACACGAATCACAGGGGCAATTGTTTTCATGCGGCATAAGCGCAGTGGATAATTCGTTCTCAGGTACTAGGAGGAGGTACATGCGGTTGGACAGATTAACGATTATACAAGAATTTGCTTGCCCGGTTATGTCGTTGTCGGCAAATTAGTAAATTACCCACTGAATACATTCGTGAAATCAGAACACGATTTTTTTTGCCTTTTATGACAAGATAATCAACAGAAGTTAATTATGCTGACAGATTTGAGGGGTTATTTAATTTATTCGATATATCGTTAGTGTGGCTGCAAGTATTTTGAAATGAATTGAAAAGTAATTGCTTCAGCAGCTTTCAGTGCTTTATTTACGCTGTTGCGGTTTTTGTTTAAATAATGAAATTCGCTGGTTCAAGAATCACTAACAACTTGCGAACCAGTTCTTTTTTCAGGCAGATTTTAGATAGCAATTCTTTACTTATGCAAGATTTCCTAGTTAGTCTAGATGTGCGATATTCGTTTAGAGGTAATGTTGACAGTAAAGTTTACTTTTCACAGAAAAGGTCAAATGCAATATTTGCATTTATAGCATTAGTTACACATGATCAGTTGACGTTTTTTATGTCCTGGTGAAACCTAATAAAACTCGAAGGCAGAATTGCGGATGCAAACAGATCAGTTATAATTTGCACGCTTGGCTACTAGCTTAATTCAGAGGCAAGATCTAAAGTATTAATAAAACCATAAGCTCTAATACCCGATACCATTTCATTGGAATCTCGTACCGCAGCAGTGCACTGGTTAGGGCGCTAGACTGCTGTGCGTAAGGAGGAGAGATGAAATCATGGCAGCGGCCACCGATTTTTGATGCAGGTGAAAAGCAAGACGCTCGTGTGCTATGCGATATAAGTACATGTTAAAAAACCGATTTCGTCGAAATTTCTGTAGCCCTCCACTACGGCGTTTTTCATAGTCTGAGTCGCCTTGGGACAGATAATTCGTAGAAATAAGTCAGTAAGCGTTGCCGATCGACATGAAATTCTTTACAATGTTTGATAGTATTCTTTATGTATTGGGGGGGATGGGGGGTGGTATCGAGTAGCAGGTGAACTATCTCACATTCAGTGAAACAATTGGTGAACTGAAAATCATACAATTTTAAAATTGCTCCCAGAACTATTACCAAGTCCAATCGTATTACCATATATAAAAAGAAGATAAAAGAACACAAAGAGAGAAATAAAATCTCCTTCTGGTTGTCGGTATGTAGTTACCATTACGGATTTATTGCATAATACTGACAGCGCTTCTATATTACATGTGGAAAGTGTCAAGGATATTAAGAGCTCTAAATTTAGAATGTTATGTAATAATAGAGATACAGCCTCCATCCTCTCAACTGCATGTTCTATTCAAATGGCAGGTATTGCAACAAAGACATCTTTAACCGTCCATGTCATTCATGTACCAAATTTCAGAAAACTTCATTGCTACCTATTGAATTCTTGACTGGCTGAAAAACGCTTTTCGTAAAGTTTCTTTATGTCATGCAGTCTGCGTGTTCACGTGGAATACAGTAAACGAGAACCGGAAATCTGTGCGCAACAAAGTTATAATCATTATGTGGATCTATGTAACAATTCGCTCACATAAAAACAGATTCAATCAGCCAAAAACAACACTAGAATTTCCAGTTCTGTTTTTGCTAGGCTACAAGAGAAAGAATTTGTCACCGTCTTTGAGCATTGAAAAGATGCTTGAAGTGCAGTGCCATACGTACGAAGATTTGTTGCTTTCTGCCCACTGCTTTGCATCCCAAAGAGTCCTAAAATACTTGCAGTTCCCTGACAGAAAGCAGAAGTTCTAGGCGACTTTGGCCAATGGCATTTCTGAAACCACCCGCCCCACGTGCATTGTTGATCAAAACGTACAATAACTACAACGCCTTATCATCTTTGAGCGGCAGTCGGAGTGCTGTACTAGTATCTGCTCTCAAAAGAAGTTGAATGTCCAACGACTTCTGCAAACAGCTCATCATTGTCTGTGTGTTTAAATCTGTGTATTTCCAGGTTGCGTTTACGGTTGCACCATTTTAAATCGCTCAGGTGTTCCTACACGGATGGCAATTTGGTGTGTGCCGGACCCTACATTTCAAGTCTTTTATTTGACGGACGTGACATGCCGTACGTGTTAAGAAGAAGTTAGTCATATTTATGCAGCTGTCTAGATGTCTCAATATTTTTCACAGCATCGTTTAGCGACATGAAAGGGCTTCGCTTTCTAAGCGAAGAATGGGATATAAATCAATTTACCTCTAAAGATTCCCTGAAATGAACTGTCCAAAATTGCAGCCCTTGCGTACTAGGCCATAGCACATAGTCCCTTGACGGTGGGTATCCCAGTGACAAATAATTTCCCTGCCATATCACTTGCCAAGTATTAGCTGCCTGAGGCAAAGTGAAGACTTTTCACTGTGAACGGACGCAGCGCTGGCCGCCGCAACATGTACAGAAAGGTACTCTTTTGCAGGTTTGGCAGGAGTCGGGGGAGCATGCACCGACCAGCGCGGAAGCCTGGTAACTGACGAACCGAAAAAGTTTACAGGTGTCTACAACGCTGTGCATGAAATACTGCATTTGTAAGTATCCCGATTTATCCTGTGTTATAGTTTTACATCTGTAAATAGTTTTACACTCAGAAAGTGTCTTCAGCAGTGCAGCAGACTGTGTTAAAGTTGTTTTTTCATAACCTAGTTTGATATCAGTGCTCAACATGTGCGTATCGCAAATTTCTTTCCCCAGCTTCTAAACAGGTATCAGTCAGTACATCAGCATAAAACAGAAAGTGTTTCTAACCCGTCTATATACAAGTATAGATGTTTGTTTAAGTAATGCTTCCGTTCTTATTCATTGCGGTTATCATAGGGTTCTAAAATGACGCTCTAGTGACTTCGTGCATGCACTTTAGGAAACAAGACATACAGAGTGTCACAGGCGGAAGGAGGAGAGTAGTCCTCCGCTTGGGAGGTAAAAAGCATGGTAGTGGCCCCTTTATAGCCAATCGAACCAGACAGATATTGCAACGAATAAATGATCTCCTGAATGGGCAGGCCAGCTATCAAATCAGCTTCTCTTCTTCGGACGTGCTCTAGAGTCGAAAAATACCAATTGCTCGCATTTCTAGGGAACTTAGGGAAGCGTAATTGGTTAGTCAAACCGAACTAAAATGCTGTATTGCAAGTAATACCTTTATATACTTCCAAGTATGAAAAAGAAATATTTTTATTCCCAGCTGCAAAGTCACCTTTAACGTGTTATGCCAATATTCTCTTAGACAAATGCTGCTTAAAAACAAGGTTGAAAACTAGAGTGTATGCCCGTAACAATATATTCATGTATATCTGCGTACTGCATAACAACCTAAAGAAAGATAGAGGGTAGCCTAAACACATTTAGTGAAACCTTATTTAGGCAAGCATGCTTACAATCCTGTCTTATTAATTCCAGAATAAATTTTATAAAATGATGCGTTTTTAATACCACGATTAGCAAAATTATGTGTGCGCATCAAGTGCAGTTGATTTAATTATAAACGAGTCCCTCCACAACACATGTAAATAAGCAACGTCTAAAATACCTCGTTCTGATGTGCCAAACAAGCAACCTCATCTTTCAGGTTAGGATGCGCTCATGATGGTCAACCTGCTCCTAAATATCTTGAAAACAGCCCTGGAGGAACAGCCTGTTCCAGTCAAGGAGATTTTGTAATGACTGCAATTCACAATGGGAACAGAAAGCTAACAATTTCTCAGTGCACACAACGACAAGTACTTTTCTTCCTCAGGTACGTATACCAGTTAGATAGGCATCTTGAAGGTTTTATTCAGACGTCCAAATATTTTAAGTCAAAAAAACTTCAAATATTCTTCAAGGAGTCTGATGCCACACAAAGCCAGCAGCATTTCGAATTGTCCTAATATAAAAGTGAATACGTTTCCTTTAAATGGACACAGACTGCAATCCTATAAAAACATTTACTTTCACGGAATCTAAGTTTGTGGCATTGTGTGCTGTTCTCAATGCTTTGCCAGGCAGCAAACTGCGGCACTACTGCAGGAAAGTTTACATTGGAAGTTTAAAGTGTTTCCCGCAGTGGTGTCTTAATATCTAACTTCGCCGATTTCAAAATAGACAAGAATAGCGTATTCCATAACGACAATGATATCCTGTTGACGCTACCTGTGCAGTGTCACAAGAAAAATAGAGTCAATCTCTTGCCGGTCCTTTAACGCGCCATTTTTCAAATGTCTAATTGTTCGCGCATGCCTTGCTTTTATCCAGTTGCAAATTTTGGCAATCAAATTCTCGCAGTTAGCACTTGTTTGGAGGGATTGTCTGCCAATTTAGTCGTTTAGCGCTTACGAATCGACATTTTTGGCATATGCAGAACCGAGGGATTTGGCAACTAAAATCCCCTACCAACAGTGACGTCGCGTTGGGTAGTGCTACGCAAGGTTATTTTCATGAGTTATGCACTATAATATGTACGTATACAACTCAAATACAAAGGCATGACAAAACTCTTAATCTTGAAAAAGTTATTGTTATCATTTTAAAGCCACTTTGGGTAATCATTTTGTTGAAAAGATGTTACCATTTGTAGCCAATGTTTCGGCTGTTATGGAAGTGCTAGGAGGTGGCAATAATTAGTTGGGCGAACGAAATTACGTGGAAGCTTGCGCAGGACCAGGTTATTTGGAGGCATATGAATGAGACCTTTACATTTCAGCTGATGTAGTCAAGTTGTAGAGGATAATTATTTTTTCAAAGGGGCATGTAGCCATTTCCCAATAGTTAAGGCGTAATTGACATCTTCATTACATTGCGAATTGCAGCAAAAAGTTTTATAAAAGAACATATCATCTGAAAGTGTAGAAAAGACGAGGTTTCCGATTGGAAATTTCCCATCGAATTGGTTCACGTCATTCTGCACAATCAAAATACCAAAAATGTTCAGCACAACAAACAGGTCTACTAGGGAAACAGAAATATGATAATTGTTCACTTGGCAAGTCGCTAGTATTCAGCATTCATAAATGTGGGGCTCTCACGGACAAAGTAATATCAAACCTGCTTCGGAGCTGAAATTCTTGCGATGTGGTAGGCAAACTATAATCAATAATGTTAACAATTTCTGAAACGTGTGCTAATAATTCATGAAGAGCACAGAGCCTGTTCTGTCCATATTGGTTCGTTTTATTCGATGCCACAGTATATTTTGCGATTCAGTCTAGCAACATGGTTAAGGTCCCAGTTAGCATATACATGTAAAGGGATCAATCGAATGTAAATTACAGGTGTCGCAAAACTGCCAGTGAGCAGCTGAAGGAAAACCGCGCACTTTACTACACATTCATGTGGCAGATATCTCGCTTTAGCATGGATTGCGTTGTTGTAAGATTAGGACACAAAGAGCCTCAAGAAATGATATATTCTGCGGATTTCTTTAAACCCATAGTCTGGTAATATATTGGAACAATGGCGAAGGCGCCTAAACGCAAAAAAAAAAAAACGATTCAGTACGCTTACAAGGCAACCACCTATAGGTACAAATTTAATTTTAATGCTTCAAAATGTCTAACAAGTTTGGACAAAGACAGGTTACGCAGCAGAACGAAAAAAAATGCACCGAGTGCTAGCCCCCGAGGCGACGGCGTGTTACCACCTCGACGTCCTAACGTGGGAGACCTGAGGGGCAGTCGGCGGAAGCTCTGCAGGATTATAAATGAAGTTATTACCAAAAAAGTGCTAGCCCCGAGTGGCACTTTGTAGATGAGTATTTCAAAACTTTTGAGATACTGCTTAATAACCATATAGTAGTTACTTTTTGTTTTTATAATTTATAGAAAATGTCGTTTAGAGCGTCGTACTTTTCCAAAACTATATTAGTGCTTTTTTGCTACTCTCTCTAATCTCTCATTTTGTGTGTCTTACTGAAGGCGCGAAATTGATGAAGCCGCGCCTCAGCTTCACTCCCGTTTATAGGTTGTGTTAAAGATGATGATGTTACTCATCAAAAAGAAGCGGCCAGTTAGAGAGCGGCGTGTCGCAGATGTTTAGATATTAAACATAAGCGGTCGCGAGATTTCCTCGAGTTAAAGAACGTGAGAGCAGAGGGCGCGCTTTTGTCCAGCGGCATGCTGAGGCATGCTGACCATGAGGCATGCTGACGTAAATATATCGCCTGAAGAAATATTCATGCCTTAAGCAGCATAGGCATAAAAGGCTTGGCATGTGCTAGAATAGAAATATGGCATTTCTCTCACTAAGGTAAATAGCATGCGTATTTTTTCCTTGCCGGAAACCATAGCCACCTAATAGTAGAGGGCCGTCCTGCATGACCGCTCCAACTTATGCATGACCGCTCCAACCGATCCTTCTAATGGATTGGACTGATTTGTGGGGTATATTGTCCTAAAGCAACTCAGGCTAAGAGATACGCCGTAGTGGAGAACTCTGGGAAATTCGACCACCCCGGGTTCCTCAACGTGCACTGACACCGATCAGCACACGGGCGCCTTGCCTTTTGCCTCCAACGAGAAGCGGCCTCCCAGCCCGCGATTTGATCTTGCATCCCTTGGGAACAGTAGTCAAGCGCCGCAATCACTGCGCCACTCCGGAGGGGGCCATCCTTATTTTTAGTCATTAGGTAGAAACCAAAATTGCATATAAACAAAATGAAAGCGTCAATCGGGTTTGCGTATGCTATAAAATGCTAGTTAAAGCTGGTGAAAAGTATTTAGTGCGGATGCTTGAAAATAAAAAGGCCGGAACGAGTGGCACAGTCGAGAATGCCGCACGCCGTTTAGTCCTGCAATAGGGCCTGTGATCAAATTTTATATTATGGGAAGTTAATCATTCATAGTAAGGTAGAAAGGTGGGCGATTTGGTGATTAGACATGACTGAAAAAATGCACTACGCTAAAAAGACGACGACTAAACACTTAAATAACTTAAATAACTGCGCTTGTCCAGCTATTTAAATGTTTGGTCTTCGTCTTTTTTAGCCCAGTGCAGGTTTTATTCAATCAATAAAGGCTGTGTTTTTTTTTTGTTCTGCCGAAAGAAATGCAGTCTGATGCTTGCTATTGTAATCGTTTGCAAAGGAACGTCCTGTGTCGTGTCATCGCAGCCTCTTCTAAAATTTCCTTTACCAAATTAGTCGAGATTTTCTTAGTGTTTTCGCAAACCCTGAGTCCGATGTAACAATCCTTACACTGTAGAGAAATCAAGATTGAAAATTAATTTTTCACAGAAATGATGGAGGTCGGCATGCGTTAAGTTTCTGAGATAGCTCCACAGTAAGGGAAACAGAATAAAAGAAAAAAATGTAGGGCAACTGTAAGCTTCTTGTACCGAGTAGACTTAAATACTTGGGCTGACTTAGGTAACATAAGAATTCACGCATGCATTGAGTGGCAGGCGTATTTCACAATATCGACGTGTGGCACATGTAGTCATTGCATTTCCACACACTAGTTTTAGCTCCATACGAATCGAATTCGATAGATCTGTTCAGTCTGATACCTCGGGAAAATTGCGTATGCATGTAGTGCGAGACTATAAACAGCAATGCACCTCAGGCAACCTCGCAGGATAGAGTTATAAAATGTAAAATTCTGGAGGAGAGGCTACTTCGTGAGGAAGGGATCAGTTTTAGCATTAAGAATTTCTAGATTATTTAAATTGCGCAAACAAATTTAAATTTGCAGAAAACCAAGCTGAATATTTATGAACTCCACTTTTCAATATGGTTTTTTATATTGCGATAACAATAAATGATGAATTCTTATCGGGATAGTACTCTTGTTTTATTTTCTGCAGCCTGCGCAGTCGCTGACAGATGTTCTTCAGTGACCTACTTAAATGTTCTCACTTTCAGATTGCGACTCATTTTTATTGTGGCGTACACACGCTGTGTACCTTGTGACTAATCTAGTACATGGAGCTCACAGAGGCCTGCGCACACCCAAGCGCAAACGCCTACTTTCCCCGAGTCCATTTGAAAGGGTCCCATTGAGACGAAACTACTCCCTGCTATCCTACCAGCAATCTGAGTTATATCACGTGGTTTTTACTGGTGTGCAGCCTGTTTAAAAATCAGTATTCGTTCATGTTTGCCCCAGTGACGAAACGCTCGTCGACCAAGCAGCGAAAGTGGGTCTCTGCAGCCTCTGACATGCCATGTCACCGCGAAATATTCTAATCTTTATTTGTTCTTTTTAGACAGCCGCCGGCAAGTGGCCTTATAACTGATTCTAGTGCCGTATTCTACAATGTTCCTATAATGTTCCAGGTTAGGCTAGTGACTATTTGCGGCTTTATCTAGATTTTTCTTCCCCGCCTTTAAATTGAGTGTTGACAGGCGCGGCGGAAGTATTTTGTTCGACGACCAACGAGCCCATTTGCTACTATCGTCCCCGCCGAGTTGCTCAGTTCTGTTACGGGTGTAAGTAAGTCAGCCCCAAAAAACAGTTTATTTCACTTCGATTGAGCCCGCCTTGTATTTTGTACCTACGGAATTGTCACTTTCAAATGACAAGAGGGAACCTGTACTGCCTAGGCGGAGCTGCAATTGTTCAACAGTGGGCCTCAAAACTGCTTCTGTTAGCCTCGTGGTTCGCGACAAACGACTGACCAAATTCTGCAGCATTATATAGACGTGTGTGGCAATAACTTCCTTGCTCAGACATTCTCGAGCGTTTGGTAGTGCGTACACTCTGATCCCTGTAAGCACATGCAGGTGGCGTGACGCCGCACCGCGGGAGCGCCTATAAATTATTTGCTCTCCTTGCTAGGCTATGTGTTACGGCGCGATTATCGATACAGAAAAACTTCATCGCAGGTTTCCTATAGTTTGTCTCATGGGCCTTTAAATCGATCGCATTTAAAACAAAAGCTGTTGCACTTAAATGGTTACATGACACCGCAGGACGTTTTATGTCTTCTACAATGAAGGAGGGCAAGCTTCGGTGAACGCTAGCAAGGATAGGTTAAACGACACATAAATGGCTAGGAAAGAAGAAGATTGAATCACCATGGCCGTAGCTCAGTCTCTAGGGCACCCAACGCGGCATTCCATGGTCGTGGGTTAGGATATAGTCGGTTGCACGTGATTGTTTTCCCTGTTTTCCCTTGTACTCCGTAAATATATAAAGATTATTGTCACTGATCTATGATTGCGCAATTTTTTTTTATATGCGTCGTGTTACTGGCTGCTGCGCCATTTTATGGGCCTGCTAACGGAGCCTTTCTTTTTCACTTCACTTCTTTGGTGAAACGTGTCCATCAGTACGTTGGAAAAAAAGAACGTTGTAGCAATTTTCTTTTATGAGTTCCAAATAGTGGTAGCGTGCACGTTTTTCACTTTTTCTTCTTGAGAAATTTCCTTATATCAGCAGCACTGCGGCTGACCATCTAAAAAGATGGAAGTTTGACTCCACTCAGCAATCCGAAGGTGCGGAATCCGCGTCCAAATTAATTGGTTAGAAACCGTATGCAAGTCGAAGCTATTAACCGAGCCGTTAGCCTATAAATATGGGCTCATTCTAACCAAAAGGGCTCTAATAAAAATTCACTAATCCTGAGGGATTCTCTTCGTCAGCATAGTTCTTAATATTGTGCACGACAAGGTGCGAAATCACATAATAAATTAGGACTCTTAAGCACTGCCTATTTAATCACTGCGATTGCATTAACGGCGCTTTTCCGTGGCTCGCATTGCTGTTACTTGTTTGAGTATCCTTTGCTTAGTATTTAACAATTCGTTACCTTCTTTAATATATGAGAATACTAAACTACATAAAGTTCTAGTCTACTACAGTATTGAAATACCGATCGAAACATAAAAGCCTGCCTTAACCTGCCCGTACAATCATACCGGATTGAGCTCGGATTAGCGTGTGTAGCTCCACATTCAAGATCCCTATAAAGCTGATTGCTATTCCTTCTATCTCAAATGAGCAACCTAAGTTGGGTGCCCCTCAAGAAGCGGTGGCCTTGTGGTAGAGCATCCGCCTCGCATTCGGAAGGTACGGGGTTCGATCCCCAGTGCCGCCGGGTACCAACCGGTTTCTAATGGGTACAAGAGTTCCCCCGGCCTGGAACTCGGCTCTTCTGGGGTGAAATGCTTGGGAAAAGGGGCCATGAACCAAAATGTTGGTTCAAGAAGAACGGCCTTTGCAGGCCATTTTTGTTCGAAACTGAGCCCTCGAAGGAGCACAGCAGGGTTAGCAGAGCTGGGTGTGGGTCTGGAAGAGCTTCTTCCAAACCCACACCCCTGAAAGAGCCGGGCGCGGGCCGGGGGACGCCTGTACCCAATTTTACCGGTGGGTGTCCGACGGCGGGTTTCGAACTGACCACCTCCTGTAGTCGAGACGGGCGCCCAAACACACGGCCACGACTTTGTGTTAGCATGTGGGACCTTTGTGTTACACAACACGTCAACGAAACAGTGGTCGGCCATATTTCTGCAAACTGAGACCTAATATGCTCATTTTCTATGATCATCCTTCACTTTTATAGCCAGCAATGACCCAGCGTTTCTGGCAGAACGGAGCCTTGAACGCTATCGAGGAAATACAATTTTGTCTTCCTACTCTTACACTGTGCACTGTAACCAAGCTTCAATGTCAAGTAGCCCGAATCAACAGAACAAATTTTCTCTTGCTTATTTGCGTAACACCAGTAATCTTCGGTGTCTAAAAGTGTTTTGAACGTGGTGCTTATGCACCCAGTGCAATTTTCCGAATGAACAGCGGGTGGCGTTTTAAATTCTGACTGTATAAAGCAATGTGTAATGAACAGGTCAGCTGCGCTAATCTTCTCCAGCTCGCCATTGCACTTTTAGCATAAAAGTGACATGCAAGGACAAGTTTCTTTGTGGAATATAATGTTGCATTAAATCTTCAGATTTAAGCTCAGTGTTTTATAAAAATTCAGCAGCTAGCAGTGGCAGTACTTCATAAAGTCGCATGTTACGCACCCTCTTTAGTATAAAAGAGCACTGCACCAGTCTCGTAGGCAAGCGGAGCCAACGTTCCCAATACGGGACATATCCTCTGGGCAGCGCAATCATCCGTGAGAAGTCATTTTCTTAAAAAATGACAGTAGTGTCATTTTGGTCTAGAGAAAGGATGAGAATTTTAAAACAAGGCAAGAACCACATGTAAATGATTCATGCTGAGAACAAAAGAAAACGTTTATTTTTTAGCAGAACAACGGAGAAACACTGTGCGTTAAATTCACCTTACGAGCTGAATATTTCTATTAAAATTAAACAAATGCCATGTTGTTCCAGTATACCTCGGGGACATTGTCTGCTGTCAAAAGCGACACGTCATACGACAATGGTAACAATGAAAAATATGTTTGTCAACCGTGAAAGATTCTGTCGCCGGATGGTGCCAGGAATCAGCACAGTCAAGTTTCTTCCGGTAAGTGCCGACTCAAACAAAGTATGGCAGCTATTATCGGCGCACTTAAAGCACATTGATTGTTAACATATTTTAAATCATTTTGGAGAACAGTGTAGTCCCAAATCTTCCACACGCGTTGCTTGTCTGTTTTCCTGAAAAGCCTGTTTTTTTTTCAGGCCTGGTGTGGCGGCAAATGGAATATATACAAGTATAAAAAATATTTTTGTGCTAATTATTTGATTGTAGGAAAATTCGGCATAGCTCAACGTTAATATCCAACATTTGCTACTACACAGTAGATCACATACAATGTAACCGCATACAGTGTAGGACGAAATGTAAAGTCATCCCGCTTATGTGGTCAAGCGTAGCGAAATAGCTATAATTCTGTTTTAAAATCTGCCCTATGACAGCTCGGTTCATCGAGTGGGCTTTCTTGTGCGATACCTGACTTCCCAGCATGGCATAACTCATCGCACTACGTGTTTATGGCACGACACAGGTCCACGTTCGGGGCGTGCGCTCCAAGCGTGCATCTTTTTTATCCTTATCCCGCATCAGTTTTCATGCATCTTTCTTCTCCTTCATGCTCTTTCTCCTGCATCTTTCTCTCCCCTTCAGCCTCAACGTGTTGCCTCATGTTTGGGGTTGTTGTTGCGGCTGAAGAAGAAAATGCACGGGCCTCCTACTGTGTCTGTAGCTGAGCATTCTGATGCCTCGTGTGGAGAGAAGAAAAAAAAATACGAGGTACTTTAGCGCCTAAAGTAGTGAAAGGCGAAAGCCTTAGTGCCGCATTCTGCTACGCAACTGGTACATAGGAAATAATAATAAAACTGATTAGTAATGAAATGGGTAAATAAATATTTACTCACACAAACAATTATTTATTATTTGGTTAAATATTGAGTTACGTAACTATACATCAATCTGTAAAATTATTTATTGTTTTAATTAGTACCAGCCTAATGATTGTCACATGTCCATATAAGGCACGCATTCGCGCAATCTGCGGTGGTGCTCTGTGATTGGTCGAGACCTCTTGATGTTATCCAGCCTCGGCCAATCGGAACGCCGCAACAGCGGGACCCATTTTGTCGATGACAGCATGAGCTATTAAATGCTTTCACCTGAATAGAGAAGAGTGAAAAAGAAAAGGAAGATGCGGGTAACAGCTGTCGTCCACTACCGAAACGGTAGCGGGTGCAATGGTGGCCTACAACAGGTAAAAATTTGACAGCAATCTAGCCCCAGCCACATGTGGCAGTGACCTACCTGTCCTAGCCCCGTAGGGCCAGGGGCAGCCACCCCTGATTCCGACTACCCCGGCTCCTTGCGCAAGAACGCGCAAAAGCTACTTGCTTTTTTCTCTGTCGCTCTGTCCTTTTCCCCCTTTTATATATCTGCGTCTGTAATAGAATTCGGGCTAGCTTCCACTGACATGCGGCATGCGATATGCGCTAGGCGGTATTTTTGAGATGACAGAACCGTCTTGTCGAATAAAAACGTAAGTTCGATGTCGTGGTCTAGAACAGCGCATAAACGCTAAATCAGGAGTTATCTGTAAGCCTTACCGTATCTCTGCTTTCCAACCCAGAAGGTCTCATTCCATAACGTCTCGCATTTTTTGCGGGAAAGAAAAAATCTAGTTGTGGTTTAATTCTGTTGAAGCCTAGTTGAATTGCAATAGCAACGCGGAAGCTTCTTTTGCCTGCTACATTATTCCCCTATTACCACCCATAGGTGTAAGGTGCTGCAATATTGGGGACATATAAGCTCATCTTTTAATGGTATGGCGCCAGAGCATAAGCTACTAGCCCACGTATAAATAAGAATGGTTCAATGATTCGGAAGCTAGTGTAGAACGAAAGCATTAGCTGCGGGTGAGCGTGCGCTCTTCTTCTTTTTTTCTTCTTATTCTTGTTCTTGTTCTTCTTCCTCTTCTCCTTCTTCTTCTTGCTCTTCTTGTTCTTCTTCCTTGTCTTCTTCTTCTTCTTCTTCGCGCTGTTCAAGGTCAAACATGGCCCTTCCTAGGACGACGTGACGGGCCGAAACCTGGCACAATATTGATATCGCAATAAAAGCTAAGTAATGCATTAGAATATCGCGTGAAGCGTAACTGCGGTAGCTAGCGCGATCACCTTCGCGGAACTGGACATGCGCTTATAAGCGCGCACGGAGTTCCGTGGCGGCGGTTGCGTGGTATGCTAAACTAGTATAATCGCACAGCGTATCGAAGTAGTGGTTGGCTTTCTGTTTCTCGTTAATAAATGTTTTTGAAATGCGCTACCCATCTGACATGTATTTTAACCTCAGAAAACATTGTAATAGTCATAATGCAGTACCGTTTATACAAGAGATTTTGTGCCTCTGCAATGGACGTTATAAGCGGTCTACACTGTAGAATGAAGATGTGACAGAGTTGCATGTAAACTGAGGCACGAAAGTAAATCGAAAAGAGCCAGCCTGCGAGGCTATTGTTGTGTATCCCTCGTCTAGGTCTAACACCAGACTGCCAGAGGGAAGAGCAACCTGTTTCACAATCGTGTTATGGTGTTTGCATTCAGGAATTTATTATTACGAAAGCAATACTACTCGCACTTTCAAGCCTTCGCGTGACCCGGCCGCAGTTACATCTTACCCACATGACGCTGTGACGCCACACCCCACGTGACACACGGGCTAGCAGGAACTGCCAACTTGGGTCTCTCGTTTAACATAGGACGGTTATGTCAGAATCAGCCTGCTCGGACCCTGGCATTCACGTTACCCCTAGAGGCCACTAAGGCATGTTCATATGGGTTGGTTAAAGCGGGGCGATTTATCTGGGCTGAGGAACAAGAAAAAGAGAAGAAGAAGAACGCTCGGTCACCCGCAGCTAATGTTTTCGCTGAATATTTGGTTCAGCAGCGTTGAACCTTTCTAATTTTATTTTCGGCATGCGCTACGTCCAGTTTAGGTTGATTTCGCAAGCAGCCGAGGTTTAGGTACTTAGTTCTGCGGCTGCTAACAGGGATTCGAGTCACCCGTGTAGGATAGGCTTCTGGAAGGCCTAACGTCTGGAAGCCTTCCCCGGCATTTCAATTTCTGTATCGCAATTTCATTGGCCACAGTTATTCTTGCCCTACAATTAGCGGTCCCATGACACTGTTAGTTGCGGTTGTTTTTGGCTCCTCGTAGTGCAAGCCTGCACATCCAACAAGGCGCATCTTTTTAGATTCTTACGCTCGAAGGCCATCTCATTTTTCTGGTACAGACTGCAGATCTGCAATGTTTATTCAATAAATTGAAACCGCGATGATGAAAATCTTTATTTATGCAATAATAATGTTTCTAGTGTATCGCTAATTTCGAATATTATTGGTTCATCCAATTCGTGGAATAGTAACATTTTGTCATGTAAAGCTAAAATTTACATGACCTTTTACCGCTTTTGGGTACGAAGTCACAGGTATAAATATTCGAGATACATTATTCAAAAGCCAAAGAAGTAATTTTGGAATTGGAGGCAGGAAATAGGACGTCTTGTGTGCTTTTACCATGAAATGCTCATGACTGAATGAGAAGTATCTCATTTTCTGTGCGAAATGCATATCCCTAATTACATGATGGAACGCCTGCCGGGTCATACTTGAACCACGTGTGTATTGTACTGTGGCACGAACTTGGCGCTTCAACTTTCCCGCAATTGAGAGGCAAACATTCCGCGTCGAAAATAAAAAAATCGCCGTTTAACGCATATGCTTATATCCAGAAAATATAAAAACCTGGGAGTCCAACAGGATTTACATCTGGCTGTTGTAGCTTATTGAATATGTTTAAACGTGCTGGACATAAAATGTGCAGCACGACTATTCCCCTTACCAGAATACCTTTAAAACTAATGAGGATCGGAGATGTGGGACAGCGTGTTGTCAAGTAGCAATCGCCCTTGCTTTCAAAACCTTTCGCAGAAGGTATAGAGAATTAACAGGGCTTTCAATTAACCCATCTAGTTGAGTAACAACAAGGATACCTTTACCTCTTTCATTAGGTCCCAAGAATTAGTCAATAGATATATTTTGGCGTTAACCATCATCACCTTCACCCTGACCGCAGATTCTTTAGAGCAAACACATGGGCCATATGGTTTCAGTTGTCCTCTAATTTACATGTACCGGCCACAATATTATACCTGTCATTCTGGTTCTCCAATCACATCCTCGCTGGAGTTATAGGTTTGCCTCCCTGTCTTACCATTGTATTCTTTTGGAGTTATGCTCCCGCTTTTCGCGCCCGCTCAGGGTCGGCCAGCGGCCTCCTTATGTGGGCGTCTTGACAGGAGCCCAGTTTGCGCCACCTGCCAGTCGCCTCGATGGCGAGGCTCAAAGCGGCGAAGATTGAATCGGACCTGGCGCTGAACCTCGGGATTCCCGATGGCGTCAAGAAAGGCCTCAGTGCCAGTGAAAGCCACGGCATTGGGAAACCCCTTCGGCATGGACTGCAGCTCGATAGCTGTGGCTAGTTCCTGCACTCCTTCATCAGGACCCTGCCGGCGACTACATAGAAGCTGGTATTGGAGCCTGGGTAGCGAAGACCGATCGCCAGTCTCGTATGGCGCTCGGCGCTGGGCAGGAGTGAGCGCCATCCCACCGCTGCCACTAAAATGTTACGAAGTAGGATTACACTTCGGACCTAGACGCATAAGGACAAGGAGCACAGTCCCAATGGCATGACATTAAGTTCATAGAGCCCTTCGGGTGCAACGAAAGGGCTTTTTGGGCAACCCGCCTTTGCCGTCGGCACCTGCCAGTAACCGGAACGCAGGTCTAATGAAGAAAAGAACTCAGCTCCCTGCAGGCAGTCAAGGGTGTGGTCAATACGAGAGAGAGGGTAATAATCGTTGCGTGCGATCGTCCATCTTCTAAGGCAAAATCCATCACTGCCTCATCGTTGGTGTCAGCAAAAGTGTCACTTTTTTGCGGCGCCTATAATTGGTAGTGTACTCACTTATGGGGCTGAAACATGGAGGCTAACCAAGAGAGTTCTAGTTAAGTTGAGGACAACCCAGAGGGCTATGGAACGAAAAATGGTAGGGGTAATGTTAAGAGATAGGAAGCGTACAGAGTGGGTCAGAGAAATAACTCAAGTTACCGACATTCTAGCGGAAATTAAGAAGAAGAAATGGGCATGGGCAGGACATGTAGTGCGAAGAGAGGATAACCGATGGTCGCTTAGGGTAACAAACTGGATTCCAAGGGAAGGAAAGCGTAGCAGGGGGCGGCAGAAAGTTATGTGGGCGGATGAGGTTAAGAAGTTTGCAGGGGTCAAGTGGATGCAGCTAGCACAGAACCGGGTAGTGAAGAAATATGGCAGAGGCCTTCGCCCTGCTGTGGGCATAGTCAGACTGATGATGATGATGATGAGACAAGGACCAGATACGATTCAGGAAGCTACGCGAGTAAACAGGAGAAAGAAAGGTTTCGCAGAGCAAACGGCTGTACACGAGCAAGCCAAGTAGATTGATTACCATAACTGTAATAGTGCTGGTATTCAGGGTTTCCAAAACATTCTCGCTGCCACGCATGCCTTAAGATCCGTTTACACTATAAGTCGATGCGACGCCTATGTCTGCGGTCGATGGTTTAGTCAGCCGATCCTGTCACTGATGCGCCGGTCTGTCACAACAGGCTGTCAACGAGTCCAGGACGACCAATGACTGCGTGTCGTTGTGGTGAGACAAGGATCGATGCCAGCGACGCGGACGAAAAGCATCGGCAGATAGTCGCCTGATCAATCCTCGGCAGATTGGTTAGCGAGCGAAAACGAAATACCGACAAACCACGGTGCATAGGTGCGCTTGCGTCAGACTTTAGCAGATGCCTCTAGCAGATTGACTCTAGAAGGTGGTACATTTTTCATTGAATATGAGTAGACGCCGGCCCCCAAGACAAACAGGCCTTGCAGGTCCGCAGGGTATGTGTGTGATTTTGGCGATTGTGGAGAACAAATTTACATGTCGTAGTTAGCGCAAACAATCATCAAGGGAAGTTTTGGATGTAATGATCTGAGATAAATGTTTGAATGTATCACAGGATGCCGGTAAAGAAAGCGGTAAGCGCCAGTGTGGACCAGTCTGCCGAGCAAAGTTGAAGGTGACTGGTAGTAACGGTTGGCGGCACCCGTGGGTCGCATATTATACGGTTTTAAATCATAAAACCTGTATCCGAACATACTTCTGGTTAAAGCGAACCTGAAGGAAATATTAATGGCATCGAAGAAAGCAAATGCAATAAGCAGGAATCAGCGGTGTCATGCTTTATCATGAAAACATTTCTCATGCTTTATGTCACGTCATTGGTGCCTCTCGCGGAGTTGTCGCACGGCATAAATTCGTAGAGTTGCAGCTGGAGCGCGAGAAGAGAAAATATCTAAGTAGAGCCCGGCATGCGCTTTTGACATGAAAACGAGCAGTGTGTGCCTAAGCAAAAAGATGTAAACTGCAGCAGCGATGGCGAGCACTCGTCGTCATCAGAGCATTTCCGGAAAACTTTTTCGCTCACACGGGAAATGATACAACGCTTACTATTGTCTTGAAGTATTCATTTAGCAAATGCATAGGCAATTTGTGAAAAAGCGGTAAAGAAGGCGAAAATAAAAATCTAAATTATTAGCCCCGGTGTCTGCAGCAGACTGCGGCGCGGCTGTGGGCGGGGCGAGGTGAAGGCGGCGGCTATTGGTCGGCGCGGACAGGCACCGCGTCGTTATAGTGTGACTAGG
Source organism: Amblyomma maculatum (assembly GCF_055883805.1). Taxonomy (NCBI): domain Eukaryota; kingdom Metazoa; phylum Arthropoda; class Arachnida; order Ixodida; family Ixodidae; genus Amblyomma; species Amblyomma maculatum. The sequence continues at coordinate 93,047,352 of NC_139354.1, read as the reverse complement.
GAATCTATCGACGGCAGCCGGGCCACTCGCTCTCCGCGTCGGAAGACCGGTAACTTCTTCGGTCGACTATCGGCGCGCTATCAGCGATCGTGCAGTCTGTGACTAGCACGATCGCAAAAAAAAAAAAAAAAACGCGCCTGGCGATGGTCGGCCGAATTAGATCGGCATAGCGCTAACGCGCCTTTTTAAAGGCTGCCTCTTCACTGGCGAAGCAAAATATATTCTCGGCCACATGGTGGCCAGTGTCCCTTTGAGACCAATTCTGTTTCTATCTGGAGTTTTTTTTTTTTCTTCGCTTGTACGTCTACCGCACATTTCGGTTTGACTTAGCGAATTGGTAAATACTTATTTGAGATGCAAACCGATACAGGGTTTCGTGCTATTTTTTTTGTTATTCCCAACAAATGTTTGACACGATGGCAACAGGTTTAAAGCTATACGCTATCGGTTGTATGTCCAAATATCTCAACCTGCGTTATCACGCCCACGCTGATCCAGATACCTTGATTTTGCCCTTTCATTGTTAGGGGATTGTTCAATAGCCAGCTTTAGGTTGATTATGGGGGATATTTGTAGCCACCGGAAGAACATGTGTGAGTGGCTTTGGTGGTGTTCGTGCGCTCAGTAATGACTGAAGTTCCCTGCGATGGGACTATCTCGCTTTTGTGTTGTCCATGACATTGTTACCCTTGGAAGGGACACTAGTTATACAAAGCAATAGGCAAATGTTTCGAATGTGCGTGGCCGCCACTCGTTTGGGAGTGGCACTCCGTGAGGTGTTTGTGAGCCTTGACTTGTGTGGACTTCGTAGTTACCGTAGTTGCTCTTCAAACAAGTAAGCAATTTTAGTGATCACTTCAAATCAGTCTTCACGCTTCGCAATGGCATTGTACCAGTCCCGGGAACATTGTTGCTTGATGAGGAAGAAAACCTAGATGACATCGCCCTTTTGGAATCGGAGATATTTTCATTATTGCTTATTATTGGCACTAAGAAGTCCTGTGGCCCCGAAGACATACGAAACACTTTCCTGAAACGATATGCCGAATGGACATCCAAATACGTACTGCTTGTATTTGCAAATCTTTAGAAACAGGCGAGATACCTATTGCTTGGAATACTGCAAATGTTATTCCTGCCTTCAAATCAGGTGATCCTCCAAACCTTGCAATTTTCGCCTAATATCCCTCACATGCACATCATGTAAAATACTTGTGCACATTATCGTTAAGCGCATGGTGGCATTTTTCTAAGAACGCAATGCATTAAATCCTAACCAACACGGCCTTAGAAAGGGTTTGTCAACTACCACGCAACTAATAGAAATTTTTCATGACCTGACATGATCTGTCGACAAGCGCGGACAAATTGATATAATTTTTCTCGATCTATTTAAAACTTTCGACCGCGTATCTCACCCAAAATTGCAATATAAACTTGACAGCATTCTAGAAAATCTTAATACAACAAACTGGATAAAGCCATATATATATCTGGTCGATACCAATTTGTTCCGCACTAAGGGCAGTCCTCCAACTACGTCGAAGTTTCCTCCAGGGTACCCCAGGGTACTGTACTCGCACCTCTTCTTTTTCCTCTTGTACATAAACAATATATCCCATAGCATAGATGCCATTGTTGGCATGTTTGCATATGATGGCGTATTTACAAATATATTTGAGACCATAACGACCATATGGTTTTAAACAATGCACTGAATAATGACTAAAATAGCAAACTGGTGTAAAAATTGGCAGATGATCATTATAGAAAACCGTGTGTATGTCAGTGACGAGAAAAAACACCCGTTTAATTTCACTTATACAATCAATGCCATTTAGGTAAAATCAGTGGATGAATTCAAATGCAATGCCTTAGTTTCGTTCTTTCCTCTGACCTAAAGTGGAGCAAGCAAGTTTTTTTCATAACATATAAGGCTCTCATTGCATTGTCCTGGCTCAAGGGGTCTATTCCGTCGGCTTGCCTCGCTACAAAGGCACTGGCTTACACATAATTTATTCGCTATATACTTGAACACAATATTATATGCTGGTCCCCACCACAGGAAGCAACTATTCACCAAATTGGAGGGTGTCTAGATAAGGGAAGTTCGATTTACTTGTAAGAAGTGTGACAGACGTGACTCCCTAAAGGACCTCCTGAATAAAGCTTGTCTTCCATCTAAAGTACCCAAGCCCATTCGTATGCCTGAAGTTTTGAAGTTCCTCTAGAATCTATTGAGTCCAGATCTAAAAGTGGACATTGAGCACTACCTTTCAAAATGAAACACACGTTCAAATCACTGTAAACGTTTAACAGATAAGAGTTTTCATTGCGGCACTTTTAGGTACTATTTTTTTACAGGGTCAGTTCAGGAGTGGAACGCATTACCAAATGATAAAGTTAGCAGCCTGTCACTTGATGTATTTCTGTCGAAACTGGAAATTGACCATGCGTTTTGATTCTTATCGTGATGCATCTCTCTTATTTCCTGTGTGAATTCTTTTACTTTTGAATATTTACCAAAGGCAATCGTGACATTACATATTTTTCTTTTATACAATACTCTTTCCTTAATACACTGCCACATGTACACTATAAACGCTGACCTATTTTGTGGCCGAAGTGACTTGTATTTAGTGTGAAATTCCTGTGCCTGGTTTCAGTTTTTTGTACAGCTCTTTGTTCAGTTTTGCCCACTCTTGCAAAAGCCTCCAAAAGAGGTCAACCTTATGATGAAAACAAAGAAAATAAATTGCATATAATAATTTTTATAAAAAGGACAATTAAATCAAACCACACAAAAGCTGATTGAGTACTAAGAGGTAAAACCTAAAATCAGTATTCAACGATGCAGCGACTAGATAAACATCCATGTTAGTCTCTGGATTGATTGTGTGTCCATCTTTAGTTTCCTCTAAGACGAGAGCTTTTTACGCTGAACATCCGCCCTGAAAGTGTTCTATCATTTAGCCGTCGTCGCTATAGCCGCCCGACATGGCTCGCTCTTTCTACACCATTAATATGCCCTTTGATTGACGACTAACCATTCCTGACTTCTATACATCGATGACAATTCTCCCCAGCTGAAGAAAGTGCGTTTGCCAAATCATATTTAGCACTACAAAACAGCAGGTGCATCGACAAATGTGCGAATTTGTTTTTCCGTTTTTTTGTGCGCTTTTCCTACCAGGCAGAACAGTTTATCTGCTAATGTGTCTCCATCGAAAGGCTTGAATATAGAGGATGGTATGACACATCAGTAGGAGCAACCGAGGCCAGCGCGCCACGAAGTGAATAAAGTCTCACGCCATTCGTGTCAGTGACAACGTCCCTCATTAGCTGGAGGCAGAGCCAGTATCGACGGGTGATAGGAATTATGGCCACGCCCAACACAGCTTTGTATTTTGGTTTTAAATTTTGTATTTCGGTCATTGAAAGCTCCCACCCGGTTTTCCGCTAAATCTGGTAATAGTTCGTGGCCGTTTTTATACCAGGTAGGTGACATCGTCCTGTCTTTCATATGATTTTTGTTTATATCGACAACTAATGTAGTGACGAAAGTAAATGTATGATATTTCTATTTTTTTAGTCTACAAATTTGCCATATGTTGATTTCTTACAGCACTTAGACGAGGAGAATGATATAAAAAAATGTGTTCTGATGTGTGGTTGGAAAACAAAGAATGCCCTTAACGTCCGCCTGACATCTGCGCCGGATTACACTCCATGTAAAATGGTGAAGAACAAAGTCGCAAAGGTAAATGGAATTTTCAAACCATAGTTGATAGCAGCGTATTGTTTAGAAATATCAGAGCACAAAATTGCCCTTCATCAAATCCAAAATATCAGCTCTCAACGATTCTCAGACAAGAAGCGTTTTGAAGAAAAGCATCCAACTAGCAAAAATCAGGTTTTTTTTTTAACAATGAAAGATTCAAGCAATTTGACATATATATATGGTAAAAAGCACAATCCTTTAGAAACCAGCCTTCAAAACTCCTTTACCGAAATAAATAACAGCCCGGGATTGCCATCCATTTTATTCAGAGGACGTCAGTAGTTAGGCGCGGGGCTCCGCTCCACGCTTGATGAAGCGAACCGTAATAAAAAGTGGGTATTATGAAGGGGTATGTCTGAACCCATTCATGAAGAAAGACGCAGTAGATGACTAACTGAGGCAATTATCGTGCTTTCTATTGCAACGATGTTTTCTGCGCCAAATTTCCAAATCTGTTTTTCTTTAGGGCTGCAGATCTCAATAATGTATTCAGGTCAGATTTAAACGACGAAATATCTTGGTTCTTTAGAGTACAATGTTATGTATTGTAAGCACAGCTTTGAGAAAAATTCATAGAAAAGCACAAATCCCTAAGTTTCCTTCGAGAAACGGTAATTTAGGATTAGATTCTGCAAACCTCAACCCCATCCGTTGCCTTGAAGAAAATTCATGTTCTCAGTCGGAAAAATACCTACAGTCTTGAGTAACCCTAGTTATACTTTAAAATGTGCACATTCGCTTGAAAGCAATGGCTTTAAAAAACAAAATGCTTAACACCGTTTTAATATAACATACTTTAAAACCACTTATGCTTGCAGAATAAATAACCCTAGTTATACTTTAAAATGTTAACATATGCTTGAAAGCTATGGCTTTAATAAACAAAATGCTTAACAGCGTTTTTGTAACATACTTTAAAACCACTTAGGCTTGTAGATTTATTACCGCGGATATTTTGTAATGGTAAATGTCCTGAAATAATGTGGAAGAATAAGCATTTTTACACATTCAGAAGAAATGCGCCCGGTAAAAGTTTCCACAGCCAAAATATCGATTACTTCATGTGGCAGAGTACTAAGTGGAATAAAATTGTATTTATGTTGATTAAAAGCAATACAGTTACATGTTACAGCAAAACGTTTCTTTCTTTTGCATCACAAGACCGTTTTTGCTAATAAAAACAGAGTTGGCAACCTCGCCTTTAGCTCTGTGGTGTTAAAAATTAATTTATATGTAAAATAATGATGACATACTCTTCTTTGTATTGTAGATGCCAGAGGCAATATCTTAAGCGAGGAATGAAGATACTAGAGTTGCACTGAAAGAAACTGACTTGCGCTCAAACAAGGATAAAGCAACACGGTGGCGTCGAAAGCAGCAGTCGAGCTCGTCGATCGCCGAACTATAATAGACCATTGCAGTCGGCAATGCTCAATGTAGAGTCGGCAAAGAAGAGTGTTTGACGACTAAAGGAAAACACCAAAATCCGATCCGAACAACCCGCAACCTTATGGAATCGAACGCGAGTGGCTGGAATAGTTCGAGATATATGTCAGCGCTTCTGGCTTTAAAAGCAAAATGACAAAGCCGCGTCTCGGCGGCACTGATCATGAACGAGATCGTTCCGTGCTGCAAACACAGCGAAAGACTGGTTGCGGGCGGTTGTCGGAAAGAAGAACAAATAATGCTTTCAATGGTTCGCCGCATTGCCATACAGAAAGTATTGCATTACTCCCCCTTACAAGGCATCGCGTCTGTGCTTTCCAAAACAAAGGAAGATAAACATAAAGAGAAAAATTAATAAAGTGCTATTAACGCGCGTAATAAGGCGTCTGGCGCGGTACGTGCACAATTGCTGTGCGTGTTTGACGCCGCTGAGCGCTCTCTCGTGCCGTTGGCGATGCACGATTTCATAGTCAATTTCACGATGCACCGAAGGGGTTTGAAGGGGCCGAAGTATCGCCGTAAAAGCTTTTCACTCAGTTTACGCAGGGAAATTGGCGTCTAAACCCAGACTTGGCTTTCCGACTTGTATGCAGCGTCACAGCTTCATAAATTGCAGAGACTGGTGGCGGTTCGTTGCTGATCTTTAATGCGCAATCGGACGAGTCGTCGGGCTTCCCGTGCGTGCTGAAAATTAGGCAGCGACGTCGAGGTTGTTTTAGTACGCGAAGTGCGAAAGCACAGCGTCGAAAGTGGTCGTGGCCTTGATGCCATAGACAAGCTGGAACATAGTCGCCCTGGCTGTTTCCTGGACGGCGCTGTTTTAGGCGGAGATCACGCCGGGCGGATAGAATCCCATGTCTTGCTTTCGCCGTCGATGTATATGGCAGTCATCTCTGGTGTCGTCTTATTGAGGCGCTGTGCACTATGCCTGATAGCAAACTTCTCGAATAAAAATGCGGTGGTGTGAGAATGATATGCATTTGTATTAGGACGACTGGTCTGTCTGTATTTGAAAATTGCTTTTATGAACTGTGCCGTAAATTATCGCGGAAATGGTTCGCGGAATTGTACACTTTGTATTCTAAAAAACTGAAAAGATGTTCATTTTTAGAGCATTTTTGGGCCTGCCTAAAGCGATTAATGTTTCGCTGTGTTTTCCTCCATTTGCTATATTTCACTTTCATATTTTTATATAACAATTCTGATAATATTGGCAGCGTTCCAATGACGTGTATACGTTTGAATATTTGAGGAAATCGAATATTCAAAATTCTGTGATATCCGTGAGGACAAGGCAAAAAGGACAATCCGGTCGAAACAGAATCGCGATTCCGCATTTCCCACTAACACACTGCCGTGTTTTGTTTTTCCAACAATAAGGTGTGTTTCATGAGTTGGCATTGCATGTGAAGAAATATTTGTGGCTATTCGCAATAATTATATATTAACACCATACGGTTCATCTAACGAACCTTTATGAAAAGAACATCAGCTTTTTACAATCTGTGGATGTCAGAATGACCGCGAAAGGCTCATAACATAAAAAATGACAAACAGCTGTGTAAAATGAAGCCCATTTTTTATTGAAGGTTTAAGTTGAGGTCCTGTGCGTTTTCGAGTGGTATAAAGGAAGGTTCTTTTTCAAGTACAGTACGAGCCATTGGTAGCTGAAAATGCCTTCCTGAATTGTATATGCGTCGAACATTGAAGCGACGAAGAAGATTTTCGCCAAATAAAAAAAAAACGTAGCTGTATTTTAGCTTGTCGTTAAACCTGGAGTTCCGCGAGAGCTATCTGAATGGCCACGCTTAGGTTTGACTAGAAAGTAATTACCTGGCTTCTGCACATGGTCGTTTACTGTTAAATTCAGCATTATTTATTTCATAGGGGAATCAATTCACGTATGAGCACCAATTGCTTCTCGTTGTTGACCAACCTCATTCGGGTGTAGAAGACTTGTAATGATGTCTCATTCTCTTTACGCCGAACTCCGGGGAACACCACCGTTCCATCGTTAGAACGAATCTTCTGTGCTAGCAATTCGCTTTCGTCGTTCGCCTCTACCAACCGCCGAGTTGCCTGTCTTTTTCTTTATCTTCTCTTTCTTTTCCTTCTTTCCTTCTGTTTCACCTTCCCACTTTTCTTCTTCTTATTCCTCTATTACTTCTTGTTCTTATTCTGTTCTTTATTTTTTTTCTTTCGCTTCTTTTTCGTCTTCGGACAGGCCAGGCGCGGCGAAATTGAAGACTAGCCAATGTAGCTCTCGTTACGAAAATATCACAAGACTTCCCATCTCTATTCGGCTACTTCAAGGTAAAGACTATAACATGCTCTCATTAATAGCCAACATTCGTCAAGGACTAATATCCCCATCATGTTATGGAAACCTAGGTGATTGACGAACTGAAGGAGCAACTTGCCGAGAGGTCGAGTTTCTGATGGTGCAGGTGGAATAATCTTCAACCTCCCATCCTAAAGAGGCTACCGAAGCTGTAAGCTCGTGCCAATGCGAGCAAGCCATTTAAATCTAGAGACGCCGTACACCCCGGAGGCGACTGAGCGCTGTGGAAAAAAAGCTAACATCTCTACTACCAGCCAAATGCTTGGCCATAATTTTCTCTCACAACACGTACGCCAATGACGGGGGATCGCCGGCAGAGTATGCTTTAATACTATTGCGATTACAATCACATATTGATTGTAACAGCTATCGCAATAGAGGCACTGCTTTCCAGATTATTCGGCGTGACTAATATCAGCGTCGGCTTGCTCAACTAAAAATATGAAGCATGAATTTAAGGCTTGACATAAATTGAGCGGGTTATGTTGCTTCAAAACGTCAAATAACGCAGCTAATTTGGGAAGTGCTGCCAGCGGGGCGCCCCTTTCAGATTTAAGCGAGCAAACACACCCCACTGCTCTAGGATCCATGGATCGTCAGTTTTACACGTTGCCCCTAGGTCAGAAGAGCCGGTTTGTCCAGCTTTGATAAGTATTGCTGCTTATGTATATTGGGTGGTCGCTCATATAATATGGTAGCTTATGGATTCGGTTTGGTTTGCGGGTTAACGCCTCAAAGGACCTACGTTATGAGAGGCTCCGTAGACGGAGCTGTGGAGCTTACAATTATCGTGGGTTTATTATTCCGCACTCACATCGTAGTGTTCACGGGAGCGTAGCTTTTCGCCTCTGTCAAAAAGCGGACGCCGCGGCAATAATTCGATCTCGCTTCGTTGGGCATAGCGGTCGCGCTCACTAAACACTGCATCCCCGAGGGGGAAAGTAGATTATATCTTTATACTATGAGTAGGTGTGAAACAAGAGATGCTCGCTTGATAGATATACAAATAAATAAACACCAACGCGGAAAAGAATACTAAAGTGGAGCCTAAAACCGGGAACTGTTCATGCTATCATGCCAAAGCATAAGAAACAATATTTAACTGCCCCATTATTTTTTTAATGTCTGCCGTTTTCTAACTGCTGTATCTGAGTCAATAACAGTGCTCTAGAATAGGCCTGGTGTGGCTGAATTGAGAATAATTAATCAATGCGCATTTCAAAGTGGTATAGCCTCGCATCTGTAGGGAGATCAGCAGCGGGCTTCTTGTGCCCACCGTGCTTGAAATTATTTTACTGTCGAAGACTTTGGATTTCTTTAAATTGCATTTCTTTAAATGCACAGTTCTAAAGAACATAGCTTTGTTGCAGTCTGCTTTGTGAGTGAAAAATAATTATGATGGGAAAGATGGTTAGCACATGACATGGCCGTGAACGGAATAATCGTCAGAGTAAGTGATGTTCTGTGACCACATGGGATTTCAGAGATGCAGGCCCTGCCAATTCGAGCTTATGTTTTAAGGTGCAAGGGCGAAATGGGAATGCAGTATTTCCAGAAGATTCTATTCTGACTTGAACACGCTGCCCGAGGACATGCATATGTGATGATTGGTTTATAGGCTTTTACATACTAAAACGACTTCGTTCATAAGGGCAGCGGTCTGACTCCTTAAACACTGAGCTAATTCAGAGACTCCAATGCAGAGACCGTATGGCTTGGCTAAAAAAGCGACTTCATACCTAATACGGGTAGTAATTCGTGTATAATTTTATGTTTCGACTGTGGGGTAATAAGAATAGGTTGCATACTGGGGGCACAAATAAACACAAATGGTTAAGCGATTACTTCGAAGATATCTACCTTCACTCAGTGGTAGCAAAAATATAATTAAAGCAGCTTAATTCCAATCCAGTATACAACATTGAAATATCCTGGATAAAGAACTTTTACGCTGTTTGAAAATGATCGGCGAGCTAATTACTCATGCTAATCGTTCCTTCCAGATGTGCTTACGGAAAAAGTGTTCCAGTGTGCCAAAAAATCTGCGAAGCTTTGTGCGCTACAGTCCGGTAAAACTGTGATTAAAATGCCGGCAGGCACCAATGCTGGTTTTGGAGAAGACGACTGCGAATATTAGGCTTTAACAAGTTTGTGTGTTCAGCAAATTTAATAAACATACGCGAAAATGGTGCTTGTTAAAACATAAACATTATGAACAACCTTTAGGAAGCATAGTGGAACATAGCTCTATAAGGGCAACAACAAAAACAACCATAGTAGACACTTCTTTTTAAGGTGTAATTCTCAAAGTCACATTTCTCGGTTCACAAACTGGCGTCATGCAACGACACTTCAAATTCTGAAACCTTAAGTCTATTGTAAGATACTAATAATAGCGGTTATAAAGTGCAGATATATGATAAGCTCTGCGCAGGGTATCATTCCACCGGCTTAAAGAAATTTGAATTTTTAAGCATTATGTAGCATAAACTAGAGTTCTTCAGACTAAGTTATCAATTTGGACATATGTGAATAAAAGCGTTTAAGATCATTCTAATGAAGAGAAGTCTCGAATATAAGCGAAGCAGCAATGGGGGCTAGTTGGTCGAGCTTCTCATTAAAATTTGCGCGCTGCGCTATACAAAGACACAAAAGGAAGCAGAAAATACGCTGGTCCTGCGTACTTGTCCTGTGTATGCGTTTCCCTGCTTCCTTCTGTTTCTGTGTATAGTGTAGTGCGCAACTCTTCTTGAAAAGTTTGGAATGCATTGAGATGGATGCGGAAAAATCAAAATACTATGCGAAATAATAAATCTCCCAATATGCAAAGTGCAAAGTCTTCTTTCAGTCAGTATAGTATTCAAACGTGGACTTTCAAACATATCTTATGTTGAACCACCAAAGATTTTGAAGACAAACTGTGGGAAAAATACACTGCTACACTGCTAAGATGATTCCAGCCGACTATGTTGCATTGTGTGCTACAACAAGGAGTTGATATATTTTCCACTAGCTCTATTCGAAAATTGCCTTGTTAGCCATACATAGCTGTCTCAGCATATCGGCACACACACACGGACACGAATATATATATATATATATATATATATATATATATATATATATATATATATATATATATATATATATATACACATAGGCAAGATGTCAAAATAGTTGCATGAGTGGGGCACACCACTTATATATATAGTGTATCCTAGCTTATGAAACTAAGATTTGCAAACGTAAATGCGCCAGAGATCACAAGCTTCATTTTAGGTGCACGCGATACCCATTAACCCCGTGATTTCATTCCTAGGAATACTTTAATATTTTTGTATAGCTTTGTTTTTGGCGAACGAAATGCGCCGCATATGTCTCGCTTCGCAGTGGACACCTAGAAGTATTTAAGGTATGTGTGCCGTCGATTCTAATCCCTATCAAATAACTAGCCTCCAACATGACTAGTGGACAGGTGGCAAATGTGAAGCCATTTGCGGCATTAAGACACACTGAACGTTGCACAAAGAACAATCGGGTCGCAGTTTTGGTACAAAATAATGTGCGTATTTTCTCCAACGTCGCTTTTTTAACTAGGTTGCCGAGATTTCGACTGCTTTTAGACCGAACGCGCTCTTTGCACTTCACGTATCACCTAGAAGATATGTGTATTACGGCCTAGCATAGCATTCATCCCTTTTGCGGAAGTAAATATTTAGCAGAAGTAATTATCTAACCCCAAACATTATACTGATAAAAAGTTCCCACGATTACGTTACTTCCTAATGCGAAATATCAGAGCAGCTCATCAGCTGTTTCACCTTTTTGATAGATTGAGGCAAAGATTTCGAGTAAGACACGTATGTACAATTACAGACAACTTTTTTCAATTTTTCACATGTATTCCATCAAGAAACACTCCACAAACAGTTCCTGACTGTCGCGAAGGAAACTTTGTGGAAGAAGAAATGGAGAGAGCAATTGAGTTATCGGAGCGTTGCGAGAAGCAGCGTGTGGGCCATTAGGAACGTTGCGCGAGGAAGAGATAGCAGCGACTGACTGATGCCGCTCTGCGAGCGAGTGAATCGAGTGAGAACGGGATGCACCGTGACCCACTTATAGCGAGCCACGCCTCGCCGCCACGCAGGAAAAAGGCGGACCCCCTCCTTCTATTTTGTGCATGGCGGCGACGGTGTTGTACGCAGTCAGGTTGTCTTGACTCGCTAGCGGCGGCAGCGCCATCAGTCAGTCGCTGCTAGCGCTGCCTCCCCCCCCCCCCCCACCTACCTTTCGTCGTGTTCTCCGGTTGCTGCGCTAGCTTCTGCCCTCATCGTTCGCCGCTGAGTGTACCCCCCCTCTTCCTGCGAGGCTCCGGTTGCCGTAGCGCCGGCTCGAACTGGGGAGATGAAAGGGGGGCAGAGCTGGTTACGAGGCCGACGCGGCCGACGCCAACGCCGACGACGATGCAAAACCCAGGAACGGGCGCCAAAGTGCTGCGCTCTAAAGGTGATTGTAAAAGCTGTAGATAATAAAATACGCTGGCTGCGTTGTTTCCATTCAGCTAGCGTTGAAATAAGGCATTCGTAAATTCAAAAAACGGTACCACGCGCCATGAAAACACTTTTTCTTAGGAGCGGCGCCAGTTTAACGTGCAGAAAGATGTCCTATGTAAAAACACAGGCTTTTGTTTGCCCTTTTCGTCTAGACGAAGCTTTGTGTGTGCACTGTCGAGCGAATTCAAGCGGCAGTTGGCACGTGACAGCTTTCTTTGAATGCTAATATAAAATCTAAATCAACTAGCGTGATGGATATGACTCTGACATCTGTGTTGCGACTTTTCGTGACTCATTGTGACTCTTCTGTTACACATTCCTGTAAAAAATACATAGCAAGGTAATTATTTGCTCTTTACAAATATTTGCTTTTGGCGAAAGGAAACAATAAATAATATTCGGACTGGCCAGTTTGTCTCACAGGCCTGTGGCTCACCTTTTTAATAACCTTGGTTAGATTTAGCTGGAACGCACAGTGTACATATATATATATATATATATATATATATATATATATATATATATATATATATATACAGAACAAAGGGGTGATGAGAAGCTCCCTGCTTGGTACCCTTCCGCTTTTAATGGAAAATGAAATTGGTAATGCTAAATACGCGAAACCTTGTTATTTACCCTGGCAATATCAAATAGGTATTAGTTCATCATAGTATGTGCGCACTGACACTTACGAAACAAACTCCTCTCGATGCCAGGAAGCGAACACCATCATTTTGCCCCTCAGGAAAGCGCGCGAACAGCAACGCTACGCTGACATCATGATAAATGATTTCATTACTGTCCTTGTCCAGCGCAAGGACGCCGACTGCACTGATGGAAATGTCAGCAGTGGCAGTACGTAAGGGAAAAAAGGAAATGAGGAAAAATATAAAAACTTGCCCCGGAGTACAGGTCCTGGAAGGACACGTCATCGCTTCAAAGTCTGTGCATACAAAATTCAATATGAAGCAAAAGCAAAAATTAAGAGAGCACTGTGTAGCTTACACTCCATAAATGTGAAGGCCTAAGCTTTGCTGTGGCATACAGTGTTTCGCGTTTGCTCTCATTATGATTATCAACTCAATTCACCGCCGTTATCATTGCGACTCTAATCATTGTCGTTATCGCTAAATACCGAGTCATTGTCATCGCCACTATCATGCTCACTATAAAAAATGAAAATTATGACAAGTGCCTTTGATGTGTATGCGTGAATTTTAGTGTGTCATATGCATATGCTTTTTGTGTGGTTTTTGTTGATTTTGTTTTGGTAATTGCAATGTGTACCAGGCAATAAAGAAAAAAAAAAGAAAAGTATGAAGTGCGTTTCACTATCCCGTGCGTGGCGCAGTTAAAGCGCGCGGCTGGGGATCCGATGTATAGAGTTTCGATTCCCGGGGGAGACAATTTTTATTTTTTTCATGGCGGCATCAGAAGGATTGAAAAGTGAAACATCAGAGCATAGATCTCGCTCACAACTCTCGTGCACGGATTTCTTTTCTATGAGCCTGTTGTGCTCGAAGTGCTGTGTCCTCGTCGGTTCTGTTGTGACTGGAGCAGTGCGCGCTAATGGACAGGCCCGCACACCTCTTCGCGCTTCGCCCCTGCCACGGGCTCAGCGGGACGCCCCCCACGGCGGTCTTCCTCACCCTACTCTAGTTCTGGGAAGCACGTCCCATTACCATTCTCCGGCCTCCGTTCCCTCCGTTCTTCGCCCGGGCAGTTCGGCTTACACCTCGGACGACGCTGGTCGCACTCTGTTATCTGGTGAATAAACAAAGTTAACAGTTTAACAGTAGCGCCTACTTCTGTTAAACATCGACGACACGCAAACACGACAGTGGCGACGAGGAAGTGGTTTAAACCCGTGCTACGCAACGTCAGTGCCAAGCCATCGTGGGTTGGACGCCTCCAGTTCTACTTCGAGGATAACAACATCACAGGCTGTCTTGAAGAGAGCCAACCTGCTAAAGCTGTGCGGCTTACGACACTGTCAGCGCCCTTATCCAGCCAAGTACACCAGCAGACGTACCTTACGATAACACCGTTGCAGCACTTCAAAAGCACTACGACCCGAGGTCGTCCGAGGTTTACAGCCGTGTCCGCTTCCAGCGACGAGGTCAGCTGGAAGGCGAAACTGTGAGCGCCTACGTAGCAGCGCTCAGGTAGCTTGCGGCTGACTGCCATTTCGGCACGCTGACCACAACCAGGACAACTACCTGGCAGCATGAAAACACAGCATCTGCTAACACCACCATGCTTCCATTGGGTGTCATTTTACATGACAGTGTAAAGAAGAGGTTCCCATTAAGTGGGCAGATCACCGAGAAGGAGGAAGAGAAAGTGATTTTGCGGACCAGCTGACTGCAAGTTAGGCCACCCCTGCTCCGGTCCTGCTCGCTACCAGTTCCCGCTACTAGTGCCTGGATCCCGGCCTAACACTTTGTGGAGGTGCGGGATTTCTCTTCCATTTCCTCGCCCTGGAGCTCCGCAGCCGCCTAATTCCTACCTCAATGACAGACTCCAGCGCTAACACCACCGGCCCCGCTACCTCGGCCCCTTCTATTCCATGCTCCGGGGTGCTTCGCCAGCGGGACCCGCTGGCCTTCAGCGGTACCGACGATCAGGACGTCGAGGACTGGCTTTCTTCGTATGAACGCGTAAGCACCCACAATAAGTGGGATGACATCCTAAAACTTAACAACGTGATCTTCTACCTGACCCAAGTAGCAAAGTTACGGTTCACAAATGACGAGGCTGACGTTCCAACTTGGGCCTCGTTCAAATCCCGATTTGTGGATGTCTTCGGTCGACCCGCGGTCCGCAAGCTTCGAGCCGAACACCGTTTACGCGAGCGGCTGCAGCAGACAGGAGAAACCTTTACCAGCTACATAGAAGATGTTTTAGGTTTGTGTCATCGTGTAAACGCATCAATGACTGAAGCCGAGAAGATTCGCCACATCATGATGGGCATCCACGAAGGCGTATTCAACATTCTGATGGCAAAAGAGCCCCGTACTGTAAGTGAGGTTGTCACGATGTGTCAAAGCTACGACGACTTTCGTCGACAACGCATCGTCCCTCAACAACCCGAAGCAACAATGGCAGCTATGTCTGACGCACCTGTCGGCTCCACACTAAACAATAAATTAAAGACTTCGTACGGGAAGAAGTTGCACGGCAATTATCGCAAATTTCAAACGTTTCGCACTACAGCTCACACCTGGCTCCGACCATACGCCAGGTTATTCAGGAACAAGTTGCCGACGCACTTCCGCCCCCTCGACAACCTACTCTTCATTCCGCACCACTGACAGCTCCGCTCATTCATGCCGACGCTGTTCCGACGTCCGGACCCACTCCACTGTTTTATGCAGAGGTTGCCGCAAGACCACCCCTCCTACGCCTTTGCCATCGTATGGTCCGCCTCAGCGCGCATTTTTTCACTCAGCGTCGTGCGCCACCTATTCTACCCCATTGGCGCACATCTGACAACCGGCCAATTTGCTTTGCATGTGGTCTCCCTGGCCATGTTGCACGCCTGTGCCGCCATCGCCCGACACCATACGCTTTCGATCAGAACCCGGCTGCCTACGCACAGCCGCCGTCACCACCCCGTGCGCCACCTCAGCCCACGTCTCACTTTGACCACTTCTCACACGACCACCGCTCAACCTCTCCGCGTCGTCGCTCGCCGTCACCGATGCGTCGTCGCTCTACCTCGTCTATGCCGGAAAACCACTAGACGCAGTTCCGCAGGCAACAACTGCGCTTTCGTCGACAAGTGAAAGTCCTGCTTCGTCGCCAAATAATTTAATCGAATTTACTATTGAAAATGTTTGTACTCTTGCGCTTGTAGATACTGGTGCTGCTGTGTCGGTTATTACTGTTAGACTGTGCTGCTTATTACCAGTTGTTTTGCCGTATTCTGGGATTTCTTTGCGCACCGCGACTGCTCAGTACATCGCACCGCTCGGCACCTAAACGGCTCGAGTCACCATTCAGGACGTTGTCTATGTCATCAGTTTTATTGTTCTCCGTGACTGCTCCCATGACATTATTTTAGGGTGGGACTTCTTGTGTCGCAATCGCGCCGTAATTAATTGCGCTCGTCCCGAGGTAGAGCTTTCTCCGCTGAGTACCGCACCGACCGCCGTTAACGTTCTTGGGGACGCCAAATGCCACGTTGCGGATGCTATCGATATCCCGCCTTTATCTGCCGCTATTGTGCCTATAAACTGTGCCTTTCTTCATGACTGTACAGTGCTCTTCACCCCATCTTCCCTTTTTGTCTCGCGACGCTGTTTTCCCCTACCCTGCGCCGTCCTTAGTGTACGAGGCGGCCGCACCGAACTAGCCATTACTAACGATTCGTTCTATCCACTCACGTTGCAATGTGGCCAGTGCGTTGGGCATGCCGACCCTGTTCGATCAGAAAATTTGTTACCGTCCCGCCGCTTCTCTACGCCTGTGCCGACACATTCCCCGACAGCACAAGTGCCCTTAGCCAACCTCGTTCCCCGTCTTCTTCATCTCCTCTTGCTGCCTTTGACAAAGCCATCGACAGTGCTCACGCTCCAGATCAACGCGCCAAGCTCATCGACTTGCTGAACCGATTCCGAACTTCCTTTGACATCCAGCAGCTATCCTTGGGTCGGACATCAACTGTTGCCCACCACATCTATACTGGTACGCATGTCCCGTTACGCCAACGTCCTTATCGTGTGTCAGCCTCAGAGCACCGCATTATTGATGAGCAATTCGATGAGATGCTCAGTAGAGGTGTTATTCAGCCCCCCAGTAGCCCTTGGGCGTCCCCGGTTGTTTTAGTCAAGAAGAAAGACGGGTCTATTCGATTCTGTGTGGACTACCGCCGCCTTAATGCGATCACACGAAAGGACGTCTATCCGCTACCACGCATAGACGACGCGCTGGATACTTTGCATGGAGCAGAATTTTTCTCTTCAATCGATTTACGATCTGGCTACTGGCAAGTTCCAATGGCTGAAGACGATCGCCCCAAGACAGCTTTTGTCACCCCCGACAGGCTCTATGTGTTCAACGTCATGCCGTTTGGCCTGTGTAACGCGCCCGCCCCCTTTGAACGCATGATGGACAATATTCTCCGCGGTTTGAAGTGGCACACATGTCTCTGCTACTTGGATGACATCGTCGTATTTTCATCCGAATTCGCGACCCACCTAACTCGTCTTGAAACTGTCTTGCAATGTCTTAGCGACGCTGGTCTGCAGCTCAATCTGAAAAAGTGCCATTTCGCCGCTCGCCAACTTACTATTTTAGGGCATTCAGTGTCCAAGGATGACATCCTTCCTGATCCATCTAAACTCCGCGCTGTCGCTGAGTTCACAAAGCCAACATCTATCAAGCAACTACGCAGCTTCATAGGCTTATGCTCCTATTTTAGGCGTTTCTTTCGGAACTTTGCGACCATCATTGCTCCTCTGACGCGACTTCTCAGCGCCCACAAAGATCTTTCTGCCTGGTCGCCGGCTTGCGATACTGCTTTTACGAAATTTCGCACGATACTTGGCTGACCCCCCGTATTGCACCATTTCGATCCGGCTGCTCATACCGAAGTGCACACCGATGCCAGCGACGCCGGCCTCGGCGCTGTTCTTGCCCAACGAAAACCCGGCGTTGATACATACGCTGTGGTGTACGCAAGTCGAACGCTGACCAAGGCCGAGACCAACTACTCGGTGACAGAAAAGTAATGCTTGGCAATTGTATGGGCGCTTCAGAAATTTCGGCCGTACTTGTATGGGCGCCCATTTGATGTTGTTACGGACCACCACGCTTTATGTTGGTTGTCTTCACTAAAAGACCCCACCGGCCGTTTTGCCCGCTGGTCGCTTAGACTACAAGAGTATGACATCCGAGTCATCTATCGTACAGGGCGTAAGCACTCCGACGCAGACGTTTTATCTCGCTCGCCAGTGTCGCCTGACGCTCCGTTGTCGCCTGCCGCCAGCTCCGCGTTGTCTTCCTTGTCCATCGACGACATGCCATCAGAACAGCGCAAGGATCTGTGGCTCACATCATTAATCGATCTTCCTACGAACTCGTCACTTTCACCGGCTCCTCGCGCCCTTCGTCGTCAAGCGCACCCTTTCGCCCTTCGAGACCGTCTTCTCTATCGACGCAACTATATGCCAGATGGCCGTAAGTGCCTGCTCGTCTTACCTCGCCACCTCCGAAGTGATATCTGCTCATCTTACCATAACGATCCGCAGTGTGGCCATGTGAGTGTATTTAAGACTTATGAACGGTTGCGACAGCACTTTTACTGGCGCGGTATGTATACCTTCGTCAGTAAGTATGTGCGTTCGTGCATCGATTGCCAACGTCGCAAGCCGCCTGCTCTCCATCAGCCGGCTCCACTACAGCACCTTCCGTGCCCATACCGACCATTCGATCGTGTTGGCATTGATTTGTATGGACCTCTGCCGTACACACCTGCAGGAAATCGTTGGATAATCGTGGCCGTTGATCACCTTACTCGCTATGCGGAGGCAGCAGCACTTCAGGATGCCACGGGACCCACTATCGGCTCCTTTCTTCTTCATCATTTCATTCTGCAGCACGGTGCGCCCCGAGAACTTCTAAGTGATCGAGGCAAATCTTTCCTATCCGAGATTTTCGAAGCGCTCCTACGCGAATGTCAAACCATCCACCGGACAGCCAGCGCGTACCACCCTCAAACCAACGGACTGACAGAGCGCTTCAATCGCACACTAGGTGACATGATGTCCAAGTACATCGCCTCCAATCACTCCGATTGGGACAAGATTCTCCCATTTATAACCTACGCCTACAACACCGCCGTTCAAGCAACTACCGGATTCTCGCCATTTTTTCTGCTGTACGGGCGTGAACCTTCGTCTCCACTCGACACCATCCTTCCCTACCGTCCTGATATCTCAGAGTATACATCGCTTTCAGTAGCTGCCAGGCACGCTGAAGAATGTCGCAAACTGGCTCGCTCACTCACTTCGGACGAGCAAGCCCAGAAACAAGCGCACAGCGACAGCAGCCACTCTTTCCACCAGTTATCTCCCGGTTCTTACGTGTGGCTCTGGGTCCCATCGACACCACCCGGTCTGACCAGCAAGTTTATTTCCATGTACCTACCTAGTGCACCAACAGACTTCTCCCGTGAATTACCTAATTGAACCGCTCGCAGCATCCACCGAACTTCGCCGCCGTGGGCGTGAGATTGTTCACGTCGACCGTTTGAAGCCTTACTACGATCCCACATTCCTTTGGTCTCTTTGAGTCTCCAGGTGGCTCCTCTTTTCTACGGGGGCCAGATTATAAAGACGAGTTTCCCATTAAGCGGGCAGATCACAGAGAAGGAGGAAGAGAAAGTGATTTTGCGGACCAGCTGACTGCAAGTTAGGCCACCCCTGCTCCGGTCCTGCTCGCTACTAGTGCCCGCTACCAGTGCCTGGATACCCGCTTAACAACAGATTTGTTTGCGGACTCAGTGGCGACTCCCTACAGCAGCGCCTGTTCGCTGAGACGGACCTCACGTTTAACAAAGCTTACGACATCGCCGCGCGAGCGTAGAGCGCTGGTCACTAGCAGAGAGAGATGCGCCGGAACTCCGAGCAGGTACACCAAACAAGCAACCAGGTGCGCAAATCTCTTGTGTTCCGAAATCGTTAAAGAATACACAACGCTGCTGGCGTAGTGACGGCCAACACAACACCCAGGGATGCCGATTCCAGTCAGCCACGTATAATGTTTGCCACAAGCAAGGCCATATTGAGAAAGCGTGCATTACGAACCGGAAGCTTGCCAAGATAAAGTCGCCTTCTAAGCCTAACCACAGCGTCGACGCCTCAGAGAAGAGGCCGCCGTCTGATGTCCAAGGAGCAAAATCAGCAGTATCATCAGCGTTGTATCATCTTAACACCGTGAATCTCGGCACGCGTCCAAAAATATTTATCGGAGTCGCAGTACATCACAAGCTGATTAAGTTCGAAGTGGACTCCGGCGCGGCCTATGCTCTGATAAGTGAACACACATTTCGAACTTCGTGGCCATCAGATGCACCACCCTTGCAACAAGACGACACGCACCTGCGGACGTGGTCAGGACAGAACCTGCCACCATTGGGCTCTGCAAACGTACTGGTCAGTTACAACGGCCAGACCCATATGCTGCCTCTGCTTATTGTGAAGGGATCAGGATCAAGCCTTCTATGGAGAAACTGGTTTTCTCCATTAGGGATGACGATATGCGGCATACACCAAACACCGAGCCACAACGTCATTGAACAACTGCAGTAGAAATACGAAAGAGTATTCTCTGAAGAGATTCCAGGAAATGAAGGGCCCCCAGTCACACTGGAGTTGTTAAGCGGCGCACAACCGAAGTTTTTGAAAGCCAGGCCGGTACACTTAGCGCTCAGTGCTTCAGTTGAAAGGGAGTTGGACAACCTGGAGCAGCAAGGTGTCATCGAGTCGACACAACATTCACAATGGGCCACTCCACTGGTTGTAGTTCGCAAAAAAAAACGGAACCATACGCCTCTGCGGAGATTACCGGAGCACCGTAAATCTTGCGACTAAAGCGTCGTCTTGCCCTCTGCCGACACCTGGACAAGTGTTCAGTGTACTACGCGGCGCAAGAGTCTTCAGCACTGTATACCTTACCCAGGCCTATCAACAACTGAAGGTGAGCGAACCAACGTAACAATTACTGACAATCAACACACTGAAATGCCTGTACAAGATCAAGAGATTTCCCTCTGGCGTAGCTGCGGCCCCGGCCATATTTCAGAAGTTCATGGAAACAGTACTTGAGGGAATCCCAAGAGTTTGTGTCTACCTGGACGATGTCATAATTTATGGCACTTCCACAAAAGAGCATGCAGCGCGCCTAGAGCACATTCTTGAAAGGCTAGCGAACGCAAATTTGCATTTAATCAACGAGAAATGCTGTTTTACGATGTCAGAGGTGCAATTTCTGGGACACCGAATTGATGCAGAAGGCATTCACCCAACCGAAGACAACGTGCGAGCGATCACCGAAGCACGGGCACCAACCAACAAGCAGGAGCTACGGGCGTTTCTCGGAATCTTAACGTTCTATGACCGTTTCTTAGAACAAAGAGCTACTGTGGCCAACGATTTATACCAGCTGCTGCTTCAAGATGTGAAATAGACATGGTCGCCACGCCATCAGCAAGCATTCGACGCCCTGAAAAACGTGCTTAGAAGGTGTACAGTCTTCAGCCACTACGACGAAAGGAAGCCACTGCTTTTGTCTTGCGACGCATCTCCGTACGGAGTCGGCGCGGCTCTTTCGCAGACTAACGACCGAGGAAGGGAGGCCCCGATTGCCTTCGCCTCACGTACGTTGTTACAAGCGGAGCGCAACTAAGCACACCTGGACGAAGAAGGGCCAGCCATTGTGTACGCGGCGACACATTTTCACCAGTACATTGCCGGCCGAAAGGTAATATTTATAACGAATCACCGACCGCTACTGGGCATTTTGGGGTCACAAAAGCCAATGCCACCGGCATTGTCTCCGCGAATGACACGTTGGTGCATCAAGCTCTCAGCACATGACTACGATCTGGTCTACCGCAATGGGACTAAACATCAGAATGCCAACGCGCTAAGCCGCCTGCTACTGAACGAAACAGTTGACGAACCGCCTCCGCCCGGAGACGTTCTTGTGTTCGAAGCACTGCCAGAACCTCCGCTTACAGCAGGCACAGTTGCAGCATCTACGCAGAAGTTTGCAACTCACCGCCAAGTTTGCAGAGCTCTTCAACAAGGCAACGTGCACAAACTCAAAGGGGACAACTTCGGCGCTTACCGCAGGCGAGCTACAGAGTTGAGCACCCACCGCGACTGCATCCTATTAGGATCCCGAGTTGTGATTCCGAGAGAGTTTCGCGCACAAGCTATGTCTCTCATCCACGCCCGACACAGGCACATTGTTGCCATGAAAGCGTGTGTCAGAAGCTATATGTGGGGGCCTAACATTGACCACAACATTGAAACAACAGTCTGAAATTGCAAGCCTTCCCAGTCGAAAAAGACTACAAACTGTGTCAAAAATACGACAAAATATCCTGTGGTTCTGTCGTAACTAGGGCTCTTTTCCGATTCTGGAAACGAAACAAGGCAGACCACCGCCGCCGCCCAGAGACCGCTCCAAATCTTGTGCCAGGAGCCAGTCCAGGGGACGCTCAAGCTCAAGGGATACTGCCAACGCATGGTGACGAGGTAGGAGCAAGGAACGTAAGGGTGTGAGTTTTGCGGGCAGGGTCTCCCAGGAAAATAATCACAGGGGTAAACGAGACGAGGAAATTGAGAAATTAAAGCAAATGATCGAAAACTTAACGGGGATAGTCGAATCGCAGCGATCCGAGATCCAAAACTTAAAGAAATCACAGAGGCAGGCAACACCTCCGCCGCAACAACCCATTAGACAAACGACCTCCCCAGCGGTACGTCAACAGCCGCAGGGACAGGATAAGATGGTCACAGAGGTGTCCCTCCCACCCCCGGTGAAACGCAAAATTCAAGACACCGACCCTATTCAGGCTATGGAGAAAAGGATGGAAAATTTGGAAAGGTTAGATGCCAAGATGAGTGAATTTATGAATCATATCAACATCCAAATTCAAGCTGTCCTCGGGTCAGTTCAGAAACAGGCCGAGGAATGCCAAAGGTTAAGGAATGAGATGGCCGCCATAAACAGATGGCAACAAAATATAGAACAGGTCGTCTCGCAACTGCAAAATGGCCAGGCGCGCAAATGAAAATCAAATCTGGCAGTGGAACTGTCGCGGCTTCCGGCACAAGCGGCCGATTCTGCAACAGTACCTTTTGCTATTAGATGAGACTCCATTGGCAATTGCTCTCTAAGAAACCGGGGGGCCCGCAAAATTGTCGGGATATCAAGCATTTAATAGTGGCAGGGGAGAGAAATCCTCAGTCACAACACTCGTGAAAAGAAACATTGCAGTCATTGAACACGATCTAGAGTCGAGAGAGATCGAGAACGTGTTTGTAGAAGTTTTAACCGGAAAACAGAAAGACCCTAGTCTATTCATTCTAAATTTATACAGCTCACCCAGGCAAAAGAATGTGAGGTTCAGAGCTCTGTATCGCAAGGCCCTCAAAATTTCAAACAACCAGCCACTGTTGATAGTAGGGGACTTTAATGCACATCACCAGGAATGGGGGTACCCGCACCAGTGCCCAAAAGGTAGACAGCTGTGGGAGGATACGCATGACCTATGGCTCACTTTGCACACGGACCCCGAGAGCCCAACGAGGGTGGGCAATAGCGTCAGTAAGGATACATCCCCAGACCTAACATTCTCGAAAAACGTAAAAGGTCTAGAATGGCATAATTCGGACCAAAATTTTGGCAGCGACCACTACATAATTGTCTCCACACTGAGGAAAGGCGTTAAAACACGCCGGGCTCGCGCGCCAGCCGTCGTTGAGTGAGATGAATTTAGAGATATCAGGAGGGCTCAGGAACTAGAGCCCATCAGAAGCATCGAGGAATGGGCGACGGCGCTCAAATCGGGCGTTAGAGAGGCAACAAAATTGCTCGAAGGTGATAACGCCCCGGAGATTGCGGACAGCCGTCTTCTGCATATGTGGGAAGCTAAGCAGAGCATGGAGCGTCCTCTCAAAAAGCAGAAATGGAACCGCAACCTCAGAAGAAGGATTGCGCGACATAATAAGGAAATCGAAGACTATACTTTCAAATTATGCGAACAAAATTGGGACAACAAGTGTGGCGAAATGGAGGGGAGCATTAACCTCTCCAAGACGTGGAGCTTCCTCCGGCACTTGTTGGACCCAGACAATTCGAAAACGCAATCTGGTATAAGATTGGCAAAAGTGAGGCACGTTTTCGAAGGGAACGATGATGATTTCATGAACAAATTAATTGAGACATATGTGGGGGAAACTTCACGAACCCCACTTCCTGACTATGGTGGAGCGCCTAATGAGGCGCTGGACGCCCTCATCATAGAAGCGGAAGTGAAGGCGGAGATTGTAAGACTTAAAACGAAGTAGGCTCCAGGCCCTAACGGAGTAACGAACAAAATGCTCAGGGACCTAGATGATGACTCTATTAGGTATCTAACGGAGTATATGCAGGAATGTTGGGAAAAAGGCGAGCTCCCACAACAGTGGAAGACGGCAAGCATTATTTTAATACCGAAACCAGGGAAGCCTACTCAACTAGCAAATTTACGACCAATTTCCTTAACCTCATGCGTGGGGAAATTGATGAAGCACGTCGTCCAGACCAGACTGATGAGTTTCATGGAGCAGGGTGATCTGTGGCCACATGAGATGGTCGGGTTCCGTCCTGACTTGTGTACGCAGGACGTCATGCTCCAAATCAAACATGACATAATAGACTCAAGTCTAAAGATGCGAAACCAATTTTGGGGCTCGACCTCACGAAGGCTTTCGACAACGTAAAACATGAGGCGGTCCTGGAAGGGCTGAACAAGATTATTGTAGGTACCAGGACATATCGGTACATCAGGGACTTTCTGACGGGTAGAACGGCCTGCATAAAGTTCCAGACGCTGGAATCCCCCGAAATAGAGCTAGGGAGTAAGGGTACACCCCAGGGATCAGTGCTGTCCCCCCCTACTCTTCAACGTGGCTATGAGGGAACTCCCCGAGCAATTGGCAAAGCTCGAAGGATTAAATTTTAATATATATGCGGATGATATCACCCTTTGGGTCAACTGGGGAAGTGATTCGTGCGTCGAAAACCTGCTCCAAGCCGGCACCGACATTATAGTCGATTACGCGGCAGAGAGAGGCCTAGCGTGCTCGCCGCAGAAATCAGAATTGTTTATATACAATCCGAAGCACTTAAGATGCAAGGCACCGTCGGAGATCAAAATTAAAGTGGCGGGTAACGAGGTACCAATAGTCGAGCAAATCAGAATCTTGGGCTTGATTCTCCAGTCACACGGACATAATGGCGGGACCATCAAGAGGCTGGAGAATCACGCGATGCAGACCCTGAGCCTAATTAGGCGGGTGGCCAACAGAGGCCGAGGGTTAAAGGAAAAAAATTTGATGAAACTGATACAGGCCTACATCTTCAGCCGAACGAGCTACGCAACGCGGTATCTAGATTTGAAAGCGGTGGAAAAAGAAAAAAATTGAGTCAATAATGAGAAAAGGCTTAAAAAGAGCACTTGGACTGCCCATATGCACATCCACAGAGAGAGTGATGGCTCTAGGGGTACACAACACATGGGCAGAACTTGCGGAAGCTGTGTGAACCTCTCAAATTGAGCGACTTAGCACCACGAAGACAGGAAGAGTCATTTTGACGAAAGTTGGAATAAATCCGGATAGGGGTCCCACGGTCATGCTGGAGGTAGCTAGAGAAGTAAGACAAAATTTGGTGATTCCCCCGCTGCCAAAAAACATGCACCCGGAATATAACAAAGACAGGAGGAAAAAACGAGCCGAAGCATTAGAAATTAGATTCGGCGAAATTTCGGAACATGAAGTGACCTATGTAGACGCGGCGGGAGGTGGTGGCAGTTTCACGGTAGCAACGGTCGTCAGCGGCCGGAGCAATCCCGTGACAGCTGCTACTTTGCGCGGGCGGGCATAGAAATAGCCGAGGAAACTGCGATCGCGTCAGCTTGCGTCGACACGGAAGCGAAGTTTGTCATGAGTGACAGCAAAACTGCCATACAAAATTTTAGCAAGGGCAGGATCTCGCCCTTAGCAGCCAGAATCCGAGGCCAGAAAAAGTTGGATAGGAAAATTCAAATAATTTGGACTCCTGCGCACGAAGCCTTCCCCGGCAACGAGGCCGCCCACAAGCTGGCTCGAGATCTCTACCGCCGAGCCGCTACAGGGCCACTTGATGACTGAGGAAGCGGATAGCTCTCGCTAAAATATGGGGAGATCACGCAGCACTACAGATTGGATCGTAGACTGGTACCCCCCCCAGACCCGAAATTAAACAGCAGACAAGCAGTGGCGTGGAGGCGACTGCAAACTTATACATATCCGCACCCGGTTACGGCGAACCACATGTTCCCTGAGGCTAGGAGTGACAAGTGCAATCTTTGTGGGGCGAGAGAGACCCTCGACCACATAGTATGGGAATGCCCGTATTCTCCCAGGAGGACGAATAATATAGGCTGTAGAGACACCTGGGAGACCCTTCTGCGCAGCTCGGACCCTGAGCTCCAGCTCCTACTCGTCCAACTGGCTGAAGAGGCTGCAGGGACCCAAGACCTCCCGGCCTGCCTCTGAGGCTTCGGCACCCGCCCCTTGACCTGCGTGTCGGGGGGTGGTTAGATCACCTTATCTGTTGGACATTAAAGTTTAGTCAATTCATCCATCCACACCTCATGCACGACGTGCTCGAGCTTAGTCATACCAGTCACCGAAAAATACTTCATATTACCCGCAGACGAATTTCTCACGTAGAAACTCAATAAAACCATCGCTGACGTGATCGCAATGTACATAGACTCGCAGCACAAAAACTGGGATGAGATTCTCCCCTACATCATATATGCCTACAACACAGCCACCCAAGAGGCGACGCGTTTTACACAATTTCTCCTAGTCTACGGACGTGACGTTCAGACGACGTTGGATGCCATGCTTCCGAGCTGCACAGATGATCATCCACTCGCACCAGACGCTGAGCAGTTTTCTCAGCGCGCTGAGGAAGCACGTCAACATGTCTGCATTTGCATTCAGCAACAGCACGGTACGGATGCACGCCGCTACAACCTCCGTCATCGACACGTCGCATACCATCCTGGAAAGAAAGTTTGGGTGTCGACCCCGGTGCGTCGGCCCGGCCTGTCTGATAAACTGATTTCCAGATACTTCGAACCTTACGAAGTTCTGCGCTGTGTCACGGAAGTGACATACGAAGTTCTCCCAGCGGGTACTGTGCAACCCTCGCGTCGGCAACCACACTCCGAAGTCGTGCACGTTGTCCGCGTGAAGCCCTATTTCACGCGGTAGTGCGCTATATGCTTGTTACGTTGTCGCGTAGGACACCTTACCCCTCCTCCGTTATCTATTCTGTCCATGTGCTGATCTTTGTTTTCGCTTACATAGGCCATTGCTCGCGCTCCGTCTCTGATTTCTTTTTTTAAGAGGGAAGTAATGCCACCTGGTGTCCCCATGTTCTTGCTGCGCCTGGAAGAAGAGGGCACTGAAGTTGTCTCGCGTGCTGTGCGCGGAGCGTTGCCTGCTGATACAGTTCGTCCCGTCGTTTAGTCACGTCCAGCCCTGTTGTCCGTGACAATATTTCCTTTTATACACTTTCAATTGCTTTCAGTGTGGTTCGCCATATGATTGAGGAAAGTCATTAAAAGCGTGTTTAAATATGTATTTATTGCAATAAACCTCAATCTTTACAGACTTGTGTGTGACAAACCTACGTTTAGTGTGTGATTGTGATGATTGCTTTGATGTCTTCCATCTCCAGCAACCCTTCTTGCAAAGCTCATTGCTGTTTAAACTTCCTTTCTCACGATCTGCAAAATGATCCAGTCACGCTTTCTTTTTGTAGTGGGGAAAATAGTTTAATGAGAATGTTTAGGAGGTTGTAGCAGTGGCTGGAGTCCGCAGTCCGGAACCCTATTGGCGCAGGCTGCTGTCCGCGCTGTTTCGACGAGTTTCTTTCGACTCCTTGCGTCCGAGCTGGTAAGAGCTGCCTCTTACCCCTCCTGCGTTGGCTGGTTATAAATTGCGATAGTATAATTTCCTTGGAAGGCCCACACCATACAGTACATTCCCGCCTATTCTATTCCCCGCAAAGTTGCGTTGTGAGTCAAATAATTCTGGGTCTACTGCGTGTAGTCTTCGTGGGTTTCTAAAAGTGTTGGTCTGTAGCTTGCGGAGGTGCACCTCCTCCCATTTGACTTGTGTATTACCCGGTGGATGGTACACAAGGCGAGATAATCTTAGGTAGTATTTCAGTGTCTGTTAACATACGTATTTGGTGCCCGGGGAGAATTTCTCGAACTGAGGTGTGTGCGCTCTCGTTCTATGGAATGCCCTGGGGACCTGGTACCCATACCAAGTCTTTTACTGTACATTGGTTGCCACAGGTGTAACTATCTTGCAGGATTTTAGTTGCTAGCGGTGCTGTCCTGCCTGTGAGGAATTGTGATAAGCTGTCTGTGAATATATAGGGATATATTGTGAGGTAGTGTGTTGCAGCTAGGGCAATCGCCACTTCTCCCGCAACCAGTGTGCCATGGCTGCGCAATATTAATTAGTCCATCTACTGTTTGATTTTGGTGAACTACCGCAACGGCCTCCATTTCCAGTTCAGGACCCGCGGCATCGACAAAGAACACGCTCTCGCACCCGCCGTAGTGCTTTTCTATAGCTTCCGCTCGTGCTTGTTGTCTTGGCTGGTGAAAATCACTGTGCATATTTCTAGGCAGTTCCCTATAATTGTCCTCTACATTAGGCGGCGATTACGCTTTTAGGGCCTATTGTTGGGAGCAATTGACGTTCAAGTTGTTCAAGGCTTGTCGGCCAGTCAGAGTTGTGGATAGTTGAACCACCTGCGCCGTGAGGTATGCATCTATAAGCTAAGCTACCGTGTTGTGGACGCCCAGTCCTAAAAGCCAGTCCGTCGATGTCGCAAGAGGGAGGCCCAGAGCCTTCTTGTAGGCTATTCCAATTATTACATTGTGGTTCTTGACGTCAAACTTCTTGAGACGGACGTAGGGCGCTGCAAAGACGATTCGGCTGACGACGAAAGCCTGCATCGGTCAGAGATGATCTCGCATTCCTGGTTTCCGCGTTGTTATCCTGATGATCATCCTGGTGACTTGCTCGCACACGAGGCGGCATTTCTAGCCGGCGAGGAGGTTGTTGCCTATGTAATTGATGTACATACCCAGTATCTTGACGGTCCGAACTTCTTTGATGGGTGGGTTGTCAACGTGGATTTCGGTCGTGGCCTGATTTTTCTGCTGGCTGAAGACTAGGAGAGAACATTTTTTGGGAGAGAATGCACAGAATTATGCACACGCTCGTGCATAATTGTGAACTGCTGTTGCCGCTGTTTGTAGTTTTCTTCAATCATTCTCATACCTGCTGTGGCTGTCCAGATGGTTATATCGTCCGCGTACAGGCCGTGTCGTATGCGCTGTCTCTGATTTATATGGGGTGGGAGATTTCGGAGGGCAATGTTGAATAGACGGGGGGATAATGCTTCCCCTTGCGTAGTGCCTCTCGTGCCCTTCTTCCCTTGCGTCGTTCGTTTTATGGCGATGCTGATCTTGACAGTTCTGTCTTTAAGGAAATCGTAGATGTAGGAGTAGAATCGCTGGCCACAATGTCCGCTGGACACAAGGCATTGGAGTTTTGAGGACCTGGCAAACGAGTACGCGCAGAATCCGAGCCATGGGAAAGCGGCTCGTCTTTCCGGCGTATTATCTGATGGTAGCGTGCAGTTCTACCTTGGCCATGCATCGAAACTTTAGAATATGTTGATATCATAACAGGCGCCGGTATGTGGCAGTGTCACTGGGATTGTAGCGCAGGAACCGATTTTGTTATGCTTGATATCGTGAAACGTGTCAGTATCGCCTTTTTTGTAGCAAGAAATGCGCTAAGGTGGTGGCGGGGAAAATTTTATTTGGTGACGTCGCGAAATATTCCAAGGGCTGGCCATACTTCTGATCACGCGTGGTGGCCTGCAGGTCGTGCCTGTCGGCGACCGCTTCAGGCCAGTCGAGATTAGGATAGAACAGTGTAATAAGGCAGATTTTAAGCCGAAAGCCTTTATTGCCTCATCGCTGTCGTCACAAAAGTGTCACGCTTTTGCGGCGGCTCCGATTGGTCGAGACGGGATGACGTCATAAAGGCCTCGACCAATCACAGAGCCCCACAACTGTATGCGCGAAGGCGTGTCTTATATAGCCATATGCCAATCATCGATAAATGACTAATTATTGATTTATAAATAAGAAATATTCACTGACTAGTAATTACCAATTATATATAATGAGTACTAACGACCAATTATTACCAGTTACTAATAACCTACTACTTAATTAAAATAATACCGATTACTAATTAGTAATATTTGGCTAATAATTTATTCTAAGGGACAGC
Organism: Amblyomma maculatum; assembly: GCF_055883805.1. Lineage (NCBI taxonomy): Eukaryota > Metazoa > Arthropoda > Arachnida > Ixodida > Ixodidae > Amblyomma > Amblyomma maculatum. The sequence continues at coordinate 93,017,064 of NC_139354.1, read as the reverse complement.
TGCGTAATTAATAATTGATTACTAATTAGTGTCGCGCACCCAGCAAAATCAACCACACAACAGTAAAAGTAGAACAACTGCGAAGATACAAGGAGCGCGATCTAGATGCTGCCAAGCAGAATTCACTTAATAAATGCACTCACGCGATGTGGAACAGTAGTCGCTCGCTTTACTCGTATCAGCATTTATCACTATATCCGCAACAGTCGCGTAGCAGAATGCAGCATTCAGGCTTTCGCCATTCATCACTTTAGTCGCCAAAGTGTCCTCAAAATATTTTTCAAGCATCTTTAGGCTGGCTTATATAGATTTTTTTGCGTTAAATATAGATTGATAAATGGGGATTGAAACGAGCATCTGTTCGACGACCGGGGAGCATGTTTGCTGCTATCGCCTTCTACAAGTTAGTTCTTTTGCCAGCGCAAGTCAGGCCACTAAACAGTTGATCCCAGTGCTACACCTACCTCACAGTTTGTCGCCTACGGCATCGTCTCCACCACATGACGATATAATACAACACGATACAGAAATAAGTAGCCATTTCTTTCTGATGAACAAGCGCAGTAATTGGTACAAATAATACAGCTCTGCAGCTGAGTTGATCTTTCACATTAGGGATCATCGTAATTCGACATAAAATTGGTAAAGCACAATACCTTGCATCTGTATAAAAGCGCCGCCTTGAAAATAGTTTCAACAGTCATTCATAGGAAGGTTGTCTTAACCAAAATTAGTGTTGAGAACTTTGTTTAAAAAAATTTTCTAATTGCAAGAATTTCGGGGTATACAAAAAATATGCTCACATGCGCAACATCTTTTTTGATGCGTGTTGGTAAGACTGTGTGTTGCCAAAAATTGTTTTCGCGCAATATACAATGTTCTAGTTTGTCTTTAAAGAAACTGCATTGCATCCTAGATATCTCATTCTTAGAACGAGTTAAATTGAGTCCGTAGTCGGGCGTCTTACCTCTGCAATTCGCCCCGCCGGGGTAGTTCCGTGGTAAGACGCCCGGCTACTGTGCCGGAGTTCCCGGGTTCGAACCCGACCACGGCGGCTGCGTTTCGATGGAGGCGAAACGAAGTGACGTCCGTGTGCTGTGTGATGTCAGGGCACGTTAAAGATCCCCAGGTGGTCGAAATTACTCCGTAACCCTCCACTACGGCTATCCTTTCTCTCTTTCATCTTTCACTCCCGGCTTCCTCCCTTCCTTTACGGCGTGGTGCAGGTGTCCACAGAGCAAGTGTAACAGATACTGCGCCTTTACCTTCATGTGAACCTATTATTATTATGTCGTAAGGCTGCAAGGATATCAGAACGTTCACTTAGATAATTTTAACAACTTTCGCAAGAGACAGTTGTAAAATTCAAATGCATTTTATGGTACCTTACATACGGCAAGCATGACACATGTCAGAATATTATATTGTTATCATGAATGGTAAAATAAGTAGTATCGTTTATCTTTGACTGACATTTTTGCTGCGGTGGCTCAGTGGTTCAGTGATTAATCTTTGATAAGAAAGACATAGGATCGAATCAAGGCACGGCGACCACTTATTGAAGCAATGCGAAAAGCAAGACGCGTGTTTGAAGTTCTATTTAAACGTGCAGTAAAGGAAAACTGGAAAAATTTTAGAATTATCTATATCAAATGAGTCGAATGTGTGAAGGCTAAGGTTAATTCACTTCAAGCAGTTTTGACGCTAGCATTTAAATCCATGACGCAACCTCTCCATAAATCTAAGTCAGCATTGAGGCTTTTCTGCAATACACGGTGACAAGTGGGGACACCAGTGACGACGTCATCTCTAGAGATGATGCGGAAACGTTTGCTCTAAGTAAGAAGACTAACTCCAACGAAGGTAAAAGAGACGAGGTGTCGTTGCGGCGTCGGGTTACTCGCAGAAAGAATTGGAAGATGATGAAACTGTAAATGTCACCCATAATGACGTCTTTGTCTCGTTTTACCACACTACTACAATGTTGTGTGGAGAAGCCTAAAAATTGTCGCAAATGTAATAGTAGATTATGTCAAACCTTTACATGGCAGCGCAAAACCATTTCATGAGCCTAATGGAACATTTCAACACACCGGTTTTCTTTAAACGGAAGCTGAAATGCTTTTTTCCCATTTCCAGAGATGCGAGCATTAAAATATATGAAAGTTGTAGATTATGTTTGTTTGGTTTGGTTAGTGGGGTTTAACGTCCCAAAGCGGCTGAGGCTATGAGAGACGCCGTAGTGGAGGACTCCGGAAATTTCGACCACCTGGGGATCTTTAACGTGCGCTCACATCGCACGTTTCGTTTCGATAAAACTCCAGGTGATAAAAAGGAATAGGGGAAGTCAGCTAGCGTGCCGCCATCCATGGAGACTTTTGGCAACGCCGGCCCCTTCGACGGTCTTGAACTGAATGCCAGTGTCATGAATATTTTGTTGCGTGGTTTTGTGCACCTGGCAGCTCATGGCCAAGCAAATGTGTCCCTAGCGCAACTCAGATGTCGGGGATAAGTTGAAGCGCCCAACTTTGAAAACGTTTTACCTTTCTTGAGACATGCCGGCAAATACTATCCATATTATAAAAAATGCTAGTTGCCAGCGTCCCTCACAAAAAGTCAAAGGTCGAGGCTTCAACATATCGCTCGTTTTCATTTTTATCAAGATTGATAGCGACGTTTTGTTTTCAAACAAATAAAACCTAAAATTCCCAGGAGCACAGATTTGCTTTCATTTTAAGCTCAGTGACTATCGAATGTAGGAGGTGACAATGATGAAGTGAAGCATAGGAGAGATTGACACGACGCATGCATATTGCTGCTCCGTCTTCATCTTGTTACCGCGAAGCAAATACAAATAGTACCGTTGTTAAACGTACCTGAACGTGCGGCAGCACATCAATCATTTCGAGAACGTTCGGGCACTAGCAAGGCGCAGTTGAGTTCTCCTCTTCTGTAGAAAGAAAAGTTCAAAATAGGTGAGCCATCTTTTGCGGAAGCGCGTCTACTGCTGTCTCAGACGATGCGGCTGAACGGTGGGGCCTAATCTGAACTTTGTTCATGCAGGCAGCGATCCTAACATTCCGAAATGCCCGCTCGTACAAGGTGCTCAGCTATTCTATCATTTCTATCATAACAACATGAGCGCTGCACTGACGCCTGCCAAATGGAAGGCGAGCAGAGTGTTTCGAACGTCGCAGCGCGTGAGGACGTGGTCAGCACCCATGGTAATTTTATGCTGTTTTTCAGCTCAGTAAGGCGGCGCTGATCCGCAATTTTTCTTGTGCTATGAGCTCAGTTTACTTCTGTGCGCAACTGTACAGGCAGTGAACGATTGCACAATAATCTGGAGCTCTAAACAATCTTCCACACTAGTTCTCGATGAAAATAGATCAGCTCAGGATGCTGGAGTGAGCGTTTTCGTACCACATCGATAATATATCGCTTCTAGTGTAAATAGAGAAGTTCGTCACCTGTGGGTAGCATATCGTTGCTCTCCCCACATTTGACCCTCTTTCAGGCGCGCCGGCAGGAGCTGCACATTTCATTGAGTCATGACCTTATCCTCTCACTTTTCTCCAAAGGTTACAAGATGACTGTAAGAAATCAGAACACAACAATGAAATTGAAAAAAATTTCAGAAAGAATTTATTTCTACGGTGATGCTCTTCTCTGGCTGTGCAGACACTTGAATCGGGTAACGTTTAATCAACGCAGATAAAATCACGAAAAAGAAAACTATCTGTAGTAGCGCAGCTGATGCATGAACGGCAATATAGGCGCATATCTTTTGATCAGATTTGAAGCAGTCTGCTTCCCATTTTTTTTATTCTATGCAGCCTAATTGTTTTCATTCAACTTATATTTCTTCTACCGTATTCTTCATTTTTGCCGTTCTTTTCTTTTTGCAATCTCGTCTTTCTTTTCATCTCTCTTCTCTTCTTTTTGTCTTATTTCTTTACTTATCCATCATTTATGTCGTTCCAATACTGCCTTTTTATTCCTGCTTTCATTCTTGACTTCTCTTCATTTCTCTCTATATTTTATTCATTTCTTCTTGGTTGAATTCTCAATTTGATTTTTTTTTTGTATCTGAAGTGGAACTGAAACGAACATCTCAAGGCCCAACAGAGTCGACTACCTTAGGTGCGCTCTCGCCTCACCACATCAAAAATAAGGGCTTGAGAAAAGTTTCTGAACCGAAACGTCATTCTTAGCCGGACTCATAGTGTACCCTGCAAATGTACCCTTATATTGCAAGCCAGTAACAAATAAAGGTGAGCGGGGCTTCCTTTGGTCTACACACCATTCCACACCTTCTTTCGGCAAGAGTTCTTGCACAGGCACAGGGGCGCAATGCCACAATTGCCACTGCAGGAATTTTAGGGTCACTTTTTTGACGGTACCCTAACGGTTTTCGATCTATATGGGTGGGCAACAGAAAAGTACAGATACGTTAGAGCGTATGAACTTGAATAAAAATCTCTCGTTTGAAAGTTGTCGACACTTTTAATCAGTGTCATGCAAAGAGACGACGAAACCACAACTATTTCGTGAACGCAGTGACAACTTCCGCAACAAACATACTCCCAATGCTTCATCTCTCACGTACACAGCCGCGAAGAGCTGAATTTTTTTTTTCAATGTCTCCTCTTTATTCCTAGCTTGCTCCTGCGTAAAGGCGTCGCTGTTTTTTTCTTTTGCAAAGGAAACGTTTACTCGCAGATAGCAGAGCTTCAGGTAAATGTTCGAAATTATTCATTGCCTGCAATTATCAGCTTTACGTTTCTTATCGCTGCACAAGTATAAATCAGCCGATGGAAAAATGATTTCTAAATTGTTTTTCCAAGATCAAAAAATTTCTACATATTGTTATTTTCATATAGTGCCCACGGGTTTATTGAGAGACGACGAGCATTGATTGCTCAAAACCACTTGAGTAGCGCATATTTGATGAAAAGCAAAAAATTGGTATCACATGAGGGGACGACACAATGAACAGCATTGTCAGCATACTCGTCTGACAATAATATTTTTTAAGCATCATTGGGTGCCGCTGCTTTATAAATGACGAGGGGAAAACGTCTGACTACTTATCCGCGAGGAGGTGCGGTAACGTCTCTTTAGGACAAATATTACAGGCACTTAGTGGCCATGTATTGTATTCCTTTTGTTTTCTGCCTGCTCGTCTGCTGGCCATCAACAACACTTTTGGAAGTGGAAGGAAGTAAGTATACCACCAAGCCCTTTGCAAAACACGGTCACTTCAGGATGTGCGTTCACTATCTCTCAGCTATGTATTCACCATTTATTTACCCGAAACAGGATGTTGAAGTATGACGTTGCAGCTCTCTTTACCACGTGACATATCTCTGACCCCCGCACAAATCGGGCTAGTAGCAGGTTTTTTAAATAAACTAATATGGTTGCTTGCTCCGTTTACTGCGTAAAATTACTTTAAAATGCAAGCCTTCAGTTTCCTGCAGATGATTGTGTTACATGTTATGTTAAACTAAACCCACTGAAGAGGCTACAGTGATGTGGCTTGCGTTTTGTTTCTTAAAGATGCCATCCAAAGGCAAATGCGATTTTACGTTGCTTGATCAGTTATCAACTCCCCAGTAATGCCGCTTGCTTACTTCGCTAATAATTCCTTGCTGCACCCCACTATGTCGTATTTCCTTATTCCGCTGAAATAAGCAATACTGTACACCACCATGGGTGGGTTCAAGGAGGAGCCATTAGTGTTGTGCCCCATGTCGAGTATTTACATTCCATAGGACCTTAAGCTTAATTTGGTGGCATGACGTGAAGCACAAGTGAAGGGGCTTAAAAAATAACACCTCTAAAGATATACAAAAATTCTCGAAACATATTTACGCACAAAAAAAATAGGTAAACTAAGGTTGGCTTATTTGTGCCGCGAAAGCATAAGCTCGCCAGAAGCCTAAACGCACACAATAATATCATAATGCAGTGATATACAACGCACATTTATTATATATACAAATATTGCCGCTACATTATTTGGACTAAAGCAACCGATGGCTCATAGAGCCGCTAAAGTCACTGTTCGCAATACTAACGAAAACTGCTGAGCTAAAAGCTTCTTGACGCCAAGAAAGATGAGTGTGATATAAAAAGGCTAATATCAAACGCAGTCAACCATTGTATATCAACTGATCATGTATGGTTAATTGCTATGGATAAAAAACGATTGCTTAACTACTTTCCCTGATATATACGTTGTTGTAAAAGAAACTACCACAAGCCGGGTAAAGCTTCCATGTATCTAGTCATGTAAAATGTCTTCCTTTGCTAACCGGTTCAATTTTCTTTTTTTTTTTTACAAAAATGGAACTTAATTTAAACCGCAGCGTTTGTACAGCTTGACAGAAATGATTTTCACATACAAAGGTCGCGTTCTCTGACCACACCAAGCAGAAGATGCTAAGCTGTAAGCTGGAGTTTGTACTGGAAAGCCACTAAAGTGATCTCCGCCATATATCATGCGCTACCGTCCTTTATATGAAAATCCAGCATCCGGTTCTCTATTTTCTTGTCTTTGGACGTACGCCTTATAGGCCATTAAGACGACCCAAAGCATAAATTACTGGCTATGGAAGCAGAAGTAGCTGGAGCGTGACGAGACCCGTAACCTAGCCCTTCAATGGCCCCACGTTATATCACGTTCTGCAGTGAAAGAAAATTTTTAAAAACATATTAAGAGGAAGCAATATGTGACTACATTTATACTGTCGTTTTTTTTTTTTTTTTTCATTTTTCAGTTCGAATGGTTTCTTTTCCATGCGCCAACATCGCATCGCTCATAGGACGTCCGCGACTGAATACTAGGTCTTTTAGCTTCCAGATTTGCAGTAGTCAGACCTGTGCCTAGGTTCAGCGGGCTCTTTTCCATCCAAGATATCCAAACCCGAAGCAAATCATTCGCTCTTGTATGCAGGAGGCATGCTTAGCGAGGTGGTAGACCGATTACTTCTCCTATCTGCTTTTTTTCCGCTTGCAACCTTACTTTATTCGAATTAAATATAGTTAGAGTTAGCAGCATATATTGAGAAAATTGTGCCGGTTGCACCGAGACCTATGGAAACCAGTCATAAAGATAACAGTTGTTAGGGCTTAGAAATCAAAAGTGCTTCTTTTGAACTGCTGTACTATCCTGTCATAAACGTATTTACTCAACGAATACTTTGTTTAATGAATATAAGCTCACTCTAACAAAAAGAGGATTACAATACTATTGAAGACTATATAAACCAATAAACATCCAGAAACCGTCACAGGATGAGTGGTCATTTAACAAGTGCGCATCGACGCTTTCAAATCGCTTATAGAAAAATTGCGTTTCGCATATAAAGAGAGTGTTTTAAGGGAAAAACAAGAACCACTGCAAACACAGGGGTTAATCTAATATGAAGCAACCGTGTATTGTTCGGTTCCGAAGGCCTGTCTGAGGGCCATTCTTTTATTTTAAATTAAACATAAATTGTTCCACGTATAAAAATATCCCATATTCAGAGGTAACGTGTACGCTATGCGGGCCTGATCCAGGAGAATCTCTATTAATATGCATCCGACGCAAGAAAAACGTTCGGTCGCCTAAGTGGAAAAAGTGAAAGGATTACCGTGTGTATTAAATCGTTTCAAAAGACGCTATTGGAAGGTTACTTCCCTAATTTTTGGCGTGGCATAAAAGAAGATACTGATGAAGTAACGAAAACTGCCACTGATTTAGCTAAGCAGACCAAATGCGATGTGCAAAGGGATGTTTCACTGCTTTTTAGCTTCCAGGTTATAGCCAGCCTTCAGGAGAAGGTCGAAGAATTCGATGACTGGTTAGAATAATTGTAGCAAGGGATAAAGCTTAGGGCCACTTAGCTCATCTTAAACAGCAATGTCATCGCCTTCTGTGCGAATATTTTCCTCACAGATTGACGTTGAACATGATCACTTGCATTGCAATGTGAGAGAGAGTGGCATTCCAACAAGCAATGTGATCGTCTGGGGGGATAGACAGGATGCTCCGTACTTTCTTCCTTTAAGGGATTGCTTGGTTTGAATACGTTTAGATGTTTTTCTTTTGCGAATGTAAAAGGCCGAGGCTTCCCATATTTCATACAGTTTGATTTACTCCCTTAAATAGCACTTTTGCATTAGGATGTTTTGCAGGTAAATTGCGCCCACAATAGGCTGCGGCTCTGACAACTTCAGTTTTTATGCACCAGAATACGTCGTGTGATTTTCAGTCACTTGGGTAAAACCGGCGAAACATTATGCCTAGTCGAATTTGACACTAAATCTTTACTCAAAGATTTTGAGGTCGACCTTGATGCGGTAGCAAATGCGGCGCTCCGCACTTGTGTTGCCACCAGACGCGCAAGCAATCGCGCGCTTGTGATACAATGTAAAATTACCTTGCCGAATATGTCAGTGCACCGAGCCTGAACTAATATAAACGCAAAATATTGGTTGAATTTGCCTAGTTAATAATTATGCATTATATAATTCTCCATAATGATTAGTGAGCTTCAATCAGCATAAAATAAAGGTCCCGTGAGGGCCCGCATGATCACGCTGGGCAGACAACTTTTTAATAAAACTGCCGGCTCCCTTGAGAGGACATGCTCCCAATCTCAGTGTGCTTGTCTCTAAGGGTCCCATTCGGCTATTATATACAAGGCCTAACTGAGCGCACATTCCAGCATTGTCATCAGGAGTGGTTTTACGCTGGGATCATGAGGCCAGATATTACGCAAATGGAGGCGTTGTGTAAAAACACGAGTTGAGCAAAATGCGGCTGCCCACGGAAAAGCCAGAGCTCTCTCCTGAACTGGGGCGCGTATAAAAAAAAAACGGACATGCACACATGTCGCCCAGTGGGGATATTTGTTGGGGTACTTCAAGAAATGTGCAAAGAAAATGTGCGCTTATGCATTAAAACCCTAGGCTAGCAAAAATGGACCTACCTACTCCAAACCTGAGTTGGTTCTAGATGGATTGTGCCGGGCTGGAAAGCGGCCATGCCCCTCTTGCTGTCCACATTGGTCCCGTCTGGAATACTTTTGGACAGACGAATGAAACGTATGGGCTTTATGCAGGATAGACCCAGGCTAGCTAAACTGAGACTGCCTGTACTAAAGGCAACAGCTCACGCATATACTGAAGCAAAGCCAGAAAACAGGTCTGCGTGCTCACCACTTCAATCACTTGTGGGACACTTTAAGAGGGGTGTAACGCAAATTCCCCCTTGAGCAGAAAAGCGATGAGCCTATATCGAAGGGGGCTGCCCGTTGTCTCGCGTCGTGGCGTACTGAAAAATAACAGCGCCTGCCTCCTGCCCATTCCTGCCTCTTTGGTGGTACTTAGAAACAACTGCAACGTATATTTTTATTTTATGTGGGAAAATATGATGAGCCCAATATGGGCTGCCAATAGAACACAGCAGCGGCCCCCAATAGAAGTAGCCTTTTTTTTTAGGCTGAAACTTTATTTGTGTATTTCGTGATTTTCATGCGCAAAAGGTTTTCGTCCAGGTCATTTACATCATACTTTCACATCAATTTTTACACTGAATAAGAATATATGTTAAGGAACATTCAATTACGTCTGTTGTGGAGTAATTGCATGCACTGTAGAACAGCAGCTTTGCAATTTCATTGACCAGAGTATAGTGGGCTACACCAAGACCTTCCCCTCTTTAATAATGGCGAGTTGCGTCAATATAAAGTTGTTCAATTGGGATCAATGTCTGCATGCTCGAAATGCGATAGTATGAGCAGCCCATACTATTGAGTTGCTAGAAGAGAATTGAACAGGTTTGGGGCGCGACCTGATGCCGGTGAACACCTCCGGGAATGCACTCCCTCACGTGAACAGGCGTTGGCCACCCTGGTGCAGTAATTGGCCGCAACCTTCTATGATAAGCTCCATAAAACCCCGGCCCTCAGTCACCAGCCGCTGCGGAACAACTGACCACGGCGGCGGTCAGACCTGTGACGCAGCAGGGGGTGCTAAGAACTTCTGGCTCCGCTGGACAGGCCGCTATTGGGAACTGACCCTGGCAACGTTTAATGCTAGAACCCTAGCTAGTGAAGCTAGTTTAGCAGTGCTGTTAGAGGAACTAGAGGGTATGAAATGGGATATCATAGGGCTTAGTGAGGTTAGGGGGCCGAATGAGGCATATACTGTAGTGAAGGATGGGCATCTACTGTGTTATCGAGGCTTACCAGAGAGGCGACATCTAGGAGTAGGTTCCCTTGCCAATAAGTATATAGCGGGTAATATAGATGAATTCTATAGTATTAATGAGAGGGTGGCAGTGATCGTAATTAGGCTTAATAAGCGGTATAAACTGAAGGTTGTACAGGCCTTTGCACCTACATGTAGTTATATCATGACAAGGCAGTTGAAAGCTTCTATGAAGATGTAGAATCGGCAATGCGAAAACTAAAGACGCAGTATACTGTACTCATGGGCGACTTCAACGCCAAGGTAGGGAAAATGCAGGCAGGAGACCAGGCAGTAGGTGACTATGGCATTGGTTCTAGGAATAGCAGGGGGCAGTTACTAGTTGAGTTCGCAGAGCGCAATGACTTAAGAATCATGAATACCTTCTTCAGCAAACGGAAGGACCGGAAATGGACATGGAAAAGTCCTAACGGGGAGACTAAAAATGAAATTGACTTCATAATGTGTTCAACCCCCGCCATTATGCTAGATGTAGAAGTAATCCCGAAAGTGCGATGCAGTGACCAGAGGATGATGAGGTCCCGAATTAGCCTAAATCTGAAGAAGGAACGCAACAAATTAGTAAGAAAGAAAACCATCAACGAATTAGTGGTGAGGGGGAGGGCAGAAGAATTCAGGATCTCGCTACAGAATAGATATTCAGCTCTAAACAAGAATGGCGACATTACCCCTAGAAGCAATGAACAATAATTTCAGAGCTATCATTACTGAATGTGCAGTAGAAGTATGCGGTAGGATAGTTAGAGAGGATACCGGTAAGCTCTCTAATAAGACGAAAGATTTGGTTAAGAAAAGCCAGAGTATGAAAGCTTCCAATCCAACAGACCAGATTGAATTGGCCGAGATATCAAAGCTAATCAATAAGCGCAAGGTGGCCTATATAAGCAAGCATAACATGCATGAAATTGAGCATACTGTAAAGAACGGGGGAAGACTTAAAGCGTAAAGACGATATTGGGGATAAGCAAAAACCAGCCGTATGCGATAAGGGACAATGCGAGCAACGTCATCACGAATATGGACAAGATAGTCAAAGTAGCCGAGGAGTTCTATACAGATCTCTACAGTAGCCAAAGTAGTCCGGACCGTAAGGAGATTGACGGTAGGGAAAAACAGTCAGACGTTCCACCAGTTGCGAAGGACGAGGTCAAGAAAGCATTAGAAACTATGAAAAGGGGGAAATCAGCTGGAGAGGATCCGATAACTACAGATTTGCTTAAGGACGAAGGGGATCGTGTTAGAAAAGCTGGCCACCCTGTATACGCAGCGCATGGTGTCATCGACGGTACCGAACCATGGAAGAATGCAAACATTATCCTCCTTCATAAGAAAGGGGCTCTAAGGATCTTAAAAAATACAGACCAACTAGCTTACTATCTGTTAGGTATAAGGTATTTACTAAGGTAATCGCTAATAGAATGAGGACAACATTAGACTGCAATAAAGCAAAGAATCGAGCATGTTTTCGGAAACGGTACTCTACTATCGATCATATCCATACCATCAATCAGGTGATAGAAAAATGTTCGGAATATAACCAGCCCTTATACATAGCATTCATTGATTACGAAAAAGCATTTGACTCAGTTGAAACCTCGGCGGTGATGCAGGGATTGCGAAATTAGGGGGTAGACGAGCCGTACGTGCAGGTGCTGGAAGAAATATATAGTGGCTGCACAGCAACCATAGTTCTGCATAAAGAAAGTAACAAAATTCCCATAAAGAAAGGCGTTAGGCAAGGAGACACGATCTACCCAGAACTATTCACAGCTTGCTTAGAGGAAGTATTCAGAGACTTGGAATGGGAGCAGTTAGGGATAAGGGTAGGCGGAGAATACCTCAGTAATCTGCGATTTTCTGATGACATTGCCTTGCTAAGCAACTCGGGGGATGAACTGCAAATAATTATTGGTGACCTAGACAGAAAAAGCAGAAAAGTAGGCTTGGAAATCAATATGCAGAAGGCTAAGGTGATGTTCAACAGCCTAGGAATGGAACAGCAGTTTACATTAGGTAGCGAAGTACTGAAAGTAGTTGGCGAATATGTCTACTTAGGACAGGTAGTAACCGCAGATCCGGACCATGAAAAGGAAATAACAAAAAGAATAAGATTGGGATGGAGCGCATTTGACAAGCACTCACAGATTATGACTAGCAGCTTACGGGTATCGCCAAAGAGGAAATTATATAACATTCGCATCTTACCTGTACTCACCTATGGGGCTGAAACGTGGAGGCTAACCAAGGGAGTTCTACTTAAGTTGAGGACAAGCCAGAGGGCTATGGAACGAAAAATGGTGGGGGCAACACCAAGAGATAGGAAGCTTGCAGAGTGGGTCAGAGAAATAACTCAGGTTACCGACATTCTAGTGGAAATTAAGAAGAAGAAATGGGCATGGGCAGGACATGTAGTGCGAAGAGAGGATAACCGATGGTCGCTTATGGTAACAAACTGGATTCCAAGAGAAGCAAAGCGTAGCAGGGGGCGGCAGAAAGTTAGGTGGGCGGATGAGGTTAAGAAGTTCGCGGGTAAGTGGAGAAATATGGGAGAGGCCTTCGCCCACAGTGGGTATAGTCAGGTTGACGATGATGATGATGATGATGATGAGAAGAGAATTGAGATATACCACTCAGATTGAAATGATGTCTATAAAAAATACAGGGAAGCACACGTCTTTCCATGCTGGAATGTGAAATAATGACGAGCATTGTGCTTTTGATAGTTGTGCGTTTCGTGGGTTAGTACCTTATAACAGTACATATGCCTTTGAATAACTACCACAATCATGTCAGGAATCATATCTGTACCTATATATTTATCTGATGATATCATATGATGTTCGTTATTCTCGACCTGAATACCTAATTAGTTATTTTAGTTTTATCTATTTTTTTCTTATCAAAATAACACCAGTAATACTATCTGTGATTATCTCTGCTCTAGTGGCGCAATATTTTTATTTTTAATTTTGAACTAAATCATCAATGAAGTAGGTTATCAGCAATATCTCTCTGGTCTCTTCATTATGTCTCTCGTGACTATAATTAGTGATCTGAACGTTGTTATAATTTATCTCTGTATCCAATTGTGTGCAGTTATTTAACTCAATATCTTAGCAATCGTCGTTCTTATTTTTAATATCTCCTGTTCCCACCTCGTTACCAGACACCAAAATGATGCCACCATGAGCTAACGAATTCTTCGGACTAAATTATAGTGTACAAATCTCCCATTTGATAGGTTTTTTTCAAAAGTTTGCCACAAGGCATAAGTTGAGAAAGGGGGAATGGGATGCAGGAGATAGAAAGTTAAAAGAAGGAGTGAAGTCCAGTTGCGCTTATGTATTCGAGAAGGTTGGTAGTGTAGCGATTGTCCATTGTCCATTTCTCATAATCACAATCGCGATTGATAGTTAATGGGAGTGGTGCAGCCTCCAAAACTACCAACACAGACCCCGGAGCGGAAGAATTCAGTAAGCCCAAATCCGTAACGCCGCGGTAGAACCCTCACTGGTGTCTTTCAGTATTAAAGGCGTAACTAGCCTGAGCATAAAAAACTTCCACTAAGAAGCTGCCCAAGTCAGTACAAAGCAAGACCGACACGGGGGTTTGCCAGCCGCTCGCATTAAACAATATCGGTTGAATGCGGGCAGCCGCTTTGGGCATAATTCGTCGGTATGGGTGCGAGATGCGCCTATAGGGTTTATGTGGGCAGCCCATAAGATTCATATCGGCCCATGTCGCAAAGCCCCTATGGGTCCTGCATACACTGCACTGCTGGGCGAAGCAGGGCCATCCATCTAATAGCTCAGTTTGTGACAGATGGGTAAACACTTGACCGGTGAACATCTCATAGTTTAATTTTTTTTACCAGTTCCGATTTTGGTTTTAGCAGTCGAGAGATGGCTATGACAGAAACTTGTCTCAATTTTATCAAAAATTAAAGACTGCCATATAACCGATCATTACTAGTAATAGAAATTGATGTAATGCAGAAAGGCGAGAGCTCGGGTGGCGCTAGAGGCCATGACCTGCTACTCCACACTAGGAAGAGGAAAGGGAAGCTAAGGAGAGTCAGCGCGAAATAGGAGGGTGATATTATAATGCACTAAATTATTTGCAGAGTTCTGAAATACTGAGGAGACGACGCACACATTTGACGACGCTCGTGTCACGCAACTATACTGCAAATGTCTTCCATGCAGACTGTTGCGTAAGCATGTGCACAGTTGCAGTTTTTTGCAGTTTCCTTCTAGGCACAAACATGTTCATGACTGCATTAGTAATTTCGGTCCATGAGACGGATGTGCATAAGCATTGTAGCTAATAAAAAGTTTAAGTATCTATCATATTGCAATTTTAGTACAAAACCCTTTTATCCAAAAAAGATTAATTTCTTCAATTTTCGGTTCTGTTCCTATAATTGAGTGGTACGTGGCAATAACAAGGTCCAGTTTGGCTACAAGCCATCATACTATCACTTTCTATGAGAAACCGCTTCTGTCACAAATGGTAAGTCACGGTCAAAGTTATATAGGTCTAATTATAATTTTTAAATCTGTGTAAACGACAGGTACGATATAAACCTTAAAAGGGGTTACAATACTTTTCTCGTGTCGAAACAGATCATGTTGTTCTTTGCGTAACATAAAATTCTCAGGAGTCAAATCAGTGCACAACGTTGCTGTTTAAATACACACTGACAGTTATTACACAGTCCTAAAGAGCTAAGCTTAGTAGGTGTAAGTAGGCGCCGTTAGTTGGAATAGAACTTGGCCTTTCGAAAGTAAAAGTTGCGCATTTCGTTGGCTTAACGATTTTAACTTTTACGTCTCCTCGTAAGTTACACTTCTAAGGTCAAACGAACCTCCTGGCTGCTGACAATAGAACGGGAAGCGAATAAAAAGATTTTATTATATATGATTCAGCCGTCCCAAGCGAAAATAAATCATTGTTCCGTGTGCCGTAGTGCAGCAAAACGCTACCGAAAACGAGGATAACAATATTTTTCGATTATCAATGAAAATGTCTCATGATAGCGACACTGAACGGAAACAGAAGAAGCAGAATAACTGACGCCAAAGCGGAGTACGCAGTCCCTCATACTTCATCGCCGCTGCCACCCTCCCATTCTCTCCTAAAAGAGATTCGATTTGAAGATCGCTGTCTGTCAGGTTCGAAGGGAAGAAGCAAGTCGTTGTTGCCGGGAAAAAAATAACAATGGCAGTCTAAAATATATCATGAAAGAAGTAGACAGCGAGCGACTAGGGTCGACAAAACGCATAGCTCAAATTACGGAAATATTGGGCACGAGTGTAATCGGAATAAGCAGAACTGCCTGGGACATTAAAAGTAATACCTTGCTCTGGCCGGAGGATAAGCAGTGGATGCTAGATGTCAATAATGACGGGCTCGACGCGGCCAGGATGTACGCGTGAAATCGAAAGAAGACACGGGAATACAATGGCATCGGTACGATGGAATACAGCGCGAAAAATAATTTCTTTTGTGGAAAGTAGATCATTCCTTTTCGCTCACAGACTTTACCGAAACTTGAGCTTTGTAGTTGTCAGCTTTTTTGGCCTACGATAATTCTTAAAGGTTGAACATTTCAATTTACCACAATAGCAATAGACTTTAATAACGAACAAGAAAATGAAACAAATCTTCTGGGCGTCACGAATTCGGCTGCAAAACAGTAGATAGCAGCGCCGTAGCTGCAGGAATAAGAGCAATGACACAATGTGCCGTGAGTAGAGGGTGTGAGTTGATATATTAATGAAAGAGAAAATAGAGTTACATGAATGGGAAAACATTATAGAATAGTCAATAAATAGTATAGTCAGTATAGTTAGTATGTCACAGCCTACTGTGCAGGCCCCTGGATCTCGGGATGCGGAGAAGTACCTGAGAGGCCTTCGCTAGCGACGACCGCCGCGGCTTACGGCCTAGAATCTTAATTTCTGCTAGCGAGTGTTCATTTAGACGCTGCAGTGCACAGAAGAAATACTGCCTTTCGGCACTCTATGTAGGGCACTCAAAACGTATGTGAGCATCACGTTGGGGTAGGCCGGGGGGAAGACCCGGAATTTTAAGCGGCAGTTCGTAAACTGGTCAGATCAGCAAAGCGAGCTTGAGCTCCCGTGTAAGGGCGTGAAGCCTACCCGCTGTGTCTGCTGTGGAAAAGGGGAACGACACACAATCGCTGTCTTGGCGGGCTGGTCGCACAACCTCGTCCGCGAGGAGATTGCCTGCTACGCTGCAGTGTCCTCGAATCCATTGTAGATGATGTCGTGTCGTTTATTGATGGAATAATGAGGAAGTTTTTGTATTTCCACGACGAGTTACTTATGGGCTCCAACTTGCAAGGCTGCTGTAGAATTCGTAAAAATAGGTCCTGCTGGAGGATGTGCTGACTGGTATAACTGCGACATGATATGTAGTTAGCTTCGCGGCTATTAAATAAGTCTGGTGAGTTCTAACTTATTTCTGTAGTCGTTGCGGGGATAACCAAATGGAGAACTGAAAGCGTCCACTAAGGCTTTTTTGAACTTTTTAGAAATCCCCTCAAAAAATGACAAAAATTATAAAGTGTAATAGAACGAGAGAGGAATCCCGGACCCAGAAGGCATTGCCGGGCTTGAGGCTTTTTAAGACAAATGAAATGTAGCTAACTTCTCGAAAAAAAAAGAAAGCATTAGAAACTATGAAAAGGAGCACATCAGCTGGGGAGCATCAGATAACTAGAAATTTGTTAAATGCCGGGGGAGATACAGTGCTGGAAAAACTGGCCACCCTGTATACGCAGGGCCTGATGTCATCGACGGTACCGGACTCATGGAAGAATGCAAACATTGCCCTCATTCATAAAAAAGGGGTCTCTAAGGACCTTAAAAATTACAGACCAATCAGCTTACCGTCAGTTATGTATAAGGTATTTACTAAGGTAATCGCTAATAGAATCAGGACAACCTTAGACTGCAAACAAGCAAATGATCAAGTAGGTTTTCGGAAACGGTACTCTACTATTGATCATATCCATACCATCAACCAGGTGGTAGAAAAATGCTCGGAATATAACCAGCCCTTACACATAGCATTCATTTATTATGAAAAAGCATTTGACTCAGTAGAAACCTCGGTGGTGATGCAGGCATTGCGAAATCAGGGGGTAGGTGAGCCTTACGCGAAAGTGCTGGAAGATATATATAGTAACTGCACAGCAACCATAGTTCTGCATAAAGAAAGTAAAAAAAAATCCTATAAATAAAGGTGTTAGGCAAGGAGACACGATCTCCCTCTTACTATTCACAGCTTGCTTAGAGGAAGTATTCAGATACTTGGAATGGGAGCAGTTAGGGATAAGGGTAGATGGAGAATACCTCAGTAATCTGCGATTTGCTGATGACATTGTCTTGCTAAGTAACTTGGGGGATGAAATGCAAATAATGATTGATGACCTAGACAGGAAAAGTAGGAAGGTAGGCTTGAAAATCAATATGCAGAAGACTAAGGTAATGTTCAACAGCCTCGGGAAGGAACAGCAGTTTACGTTAGGTAGCGAAGCACTGGAAGTAGTAGGCGAATATGTCTACTTAGGACAGGTAGTAACCGCAGATCCGGAACACGAAAAGGAAATAACAAGAAGAATAAGATTGCGATGGAACGCATTTGGCAAGCACTCACAGATTATGACCAGCAGCTTACCGGTATCGCTCAAGAGAAAAGTATAAAACAATTGCATCTTGCCGGTACTCAACTATCGGGCTGAAACGTGGAGGCTAAACAAGAGGGTTCTAGTTAAGTTGAGGACAAATCAAAGGGCTAATGAACGAAAAATGGTAGGGGTAACATTAAGAGATGGCATCCTCGAGGCGCTGCAGATGAAGTTATGTGATGTTAGGAAGATAGTGAGAGATCGGAACGCGTGGCGTGATATGGTCCATAGGGTCACGAAGAGTCGGACACAACTGAACGACTGAACTGAACTGAACATTAGGAGATAGGAAGCGTGCAGAGTGGGTCAGAGAAATATCTCAAGTTACTGATATTCTAGTAGAAATTAAGAAGAAGAAATGGGCACGGGCAGGACATATAGTGCGAAGAGAGGATAACGGATGGTCGCTTAGGGTAACAAACTGGATTCCAAGGGAAGGAAAGCGTAGCAGTGGGCGGCAAAAAGTTTGGTGGGCGGATGAGGTTTAGAAGTTCGCAGGGGCCAAGTTGATGCAGCTAGCAGAGAACTGGGTTAATTGGAGAAATATGGGAGAGGCGTTCGCCCTGCAATGGGTATAGTCAGGATGATGGTGATGAATGTAGAGAAAAAAGGGAGATGTAAATAATAATACCAAATTATTATTCGCTTATCACCTAACACTTCTAGCCTTCTGAATATTTGGTCAAGCGATAATTGAGGAGAGGTTTAGAGGTCGTGCGGCTCACTCACGCTACATTTTCTCGACTCCTTTTTTTTTCTCAGCAATGAAAGTCGAGGCCAGGGGGGAGGGGTTGGAGCGTTTCCGCATTCTACCCATCGCTCCTACTGACCCGTTCTGTTGTCCGTACTGCGACGCCCGGCTAAAGAAAAAAGAAATACGACGGGCTTAAGCTCAGTCCACTCAAAGTTGACTATTCACTACAACCCTCCCTCTCTCCCGCTTCCACTTTTTATTTTGTTTACAAACCAGCACAACACTCATCCTTTGCAGAAGGCAATATAGACACCCAAGACAACCGGCGCTAGTCGCACGCACTGACTGCGTCTTTTTTAGGCTATGCGCTAACTCCAAGAGCGAAGGACTGTTACCTTCTTAAGCCTTCCCTCTCTAATACCCGCGACCGCGCACGCCACATTCCCTACGAAACCTGCTATACCCTAGTCAGACGGACACGCAAACCGCGGTTATGCTTAACTACGGTTAGCCGGAAGAACCGTGGTTACAGGAAACCGTCATCTCGCCTCTGCCACACGTGGATTAGGCCCACCGTTCGGTGGTTTGACAGCGATCACGTGGTTTCCAAATAGACAACCAAATTGCCAATAATTTCTTACGATAAACGTCCTAATAACACTAAACGGTAATGTTTTTATCCACAAGGTATATGCACGTTGTGCAGCTACACGTAAATGCTCTGCGCATTCACCTAAATCTGACGCCAACTGAGTGCAGTCTCGTAACATTGGGTGCAGTCAGCTTCGTAGCCAGATCGCCAGATAGCAGCCAAGCCAAACTTCCGCCAGCTTCCGCACTGCAACCCACGCTGTCACTCTCACTGCCTGCCTTCAGTGTTTTGGCCTTACGTTTATGTTGTGCCCGTCGTAGTGTGTCTCGCCTCCGTGTTTTTGTTATACATAATCGCGACCTGTGCAGCGTGTTTGTTTTCTGTGAGTGCCGCTCCCGAACGGAAAGATGGCTGCAAGCGAACCGGTTGACCAAAATGGACATCGGGAAGATCATGAATTCTGGTTCGCGTTCGTAGTGCAGCAAGTTGCACTTCAACGCCAGCGTGCCCAACTTGCATCTCTCCAAGCTGAGATTGCGTGTGTGGAAGAATAGCGAAGATGTGCCGAGATGCAGTGCCGTCAGCTCGCTGCAGCTGTTGTATAACTGTGCCCACTTGAGAGGAGGTTATGGTCGTACCCGAGAGGAAATTCTTGGTATGAAACGACGGTGCCTCGCCTTCCCGGCAGCGAAATCAGGACACATTTTAGAGTGAACCGCAGCATGTTTCGTTACCTATTAAGTGCATGTGAGTGTATGAGACGGCAGGACACAAACATGAGGATGGCTGTACTTCTGCACAAACGTGTTGCAATCGGCCTTTACCGTCTTGCCACCTCCGGTGAAGACAGAAGCGTCAGCAATGCTTTTGGTGTGGGGCGCTCCACAGTGAACGAGATTTTCTGGGAATTCTGCCATGTTGTTGTTCGGCTACTGGAACCGAAATTTGTGGGCTTCCCGACAACTCGCGACTTGGCCGAACACATGCGCCAGTTTGCCTCAGTGACTGGATTTCCTCAAGGCGTAGGCGCCCTTGATGAATGCCACATCGAGGTGTATCCACCTGAAGAGAACGCAGTAGATTACTATAATTACAAAGGCTGGTATAGTACCATTCGTTTGGCAGTTGCAGATCACAAGTACAAATTGCTGTACTGCTGTGTCGGTGCACCAGGTAGTAATCACGATTCTGGTGTATTTCAAGCCTCCAGACTGCCGAAACTGTTGCAGAATGAACTGTTCAGTAGAGAAGTGAAAATTCTGAATAGCGTGCCAGTTGGCTCTGTCCTGCTTGCTGATCAAGCATTTCCTCTCCAGACACCCATTAT
This sequence comes from Amblyomma maculatum, assembly GCF_055883805.1. Lineage (NCBI taxonomy): Eukaryota > Metazoa > Arthropoda > Arachnida > Ixodida > Ixodidae > Amblyomma > Amblyomma maculatum. The sequence goes on along the minus strand of NC_139354.1, from coordinate 92,996,468 downwards.
GAAGCCTTATTCTCAACCTGGAGCACAAGGATCTCCGACACAGTTATTTAACTTCCGCCTTTCATCTGCAAGGCGCGTTGTGGAAAATGTGTTTGGGAGATTGAAAGCACGTTTCCGTATGTTGTTGAAGGGACTGGAATGCGACATACACAATGTGAACACTGCCATTCGTACTGCCTGTGTACTTCACAATGTGTGTGAACAAATGTCAGATCGCTGCGATGTCGCTTGGCTCGATGCAGTTCAGTCTGAAGACCAGAGGCGCACTCAGCCAGTGTGTACCAGCAGTCGGCATGATGCGCCTGGAGGAGCAGTTCGAGATGCTCTAGCAGATCACATTTTTTCTAATTGAAAGCTGCCAACAGTGCTCTGTGTTGTGATATAAGACTGAATGTGATTCAGGAAACTGATACGCAGAACTCTCAGTGGTGAATTGTTGCACAAAATGAGCATGTGACATGTACGCATACCAAAGAAATTTGCATTGAGTTTTTTTAACGAAAAACGCCTCCATGATTTCAACCATCCTACTTTGAATCCCATTCGATTCCTCCATGAGCCGAACAGCTTTTTTTGCAGTTTCCTGCTTTTTTTAGCAGCACTTTCAGCTTTTTCCGCTACCTCTGTGTGCTATGAGTAGCTGCTGGACAGCTGATGATGATGCCCTCTTTCTATTGCCAGCATTAGTAGTAGCTGGTCCTGCAACTGCAGGCTGTGTACTGGCTGGGCAGCCAATAACTGGCTCACAGTGAGCACTGTTGCTGAGTGCTGCACTGACATCAGCAGTGCGTTCACTGTTGTTGACCTCTTTTGTAGTGTTTTGTTGTTGACCTTCCGTAGTGGCAGCAGGTCCAGCCCTATCTTGAAGGACGGCGTTGTCCGCTTCTGTCCATGACAGCAGCTCAGCACCTTCCGGCACCTCAGCCACTACTGGCACCTGCACCAAACAAGTATACAGCAGAGAGCATTGTTACTCGGATGCATTTTTTGCTATGTCATGCTATATTTACTTGACGCAAGACAGTCATAACTGCTTTCGAGTGTCCAAATTCAGTTCACTACAAATTAAAGAAAATGTTGATACTACATGTGAGTGCACAAACTTAGAATATTATACAGCCCTCTTGAGTTCCAAACACATGGCATAAACTTGCTGAAATCTAGCGCCTGTATTCCTATGAAGGTTATGTTCAACATTGTGTACAGTGAACCCAGACACTGTCTTATTAGTGGATACGCTAAGGCAGACGTCATGGTTAGGCAACCACTTATGAGCAGTTCTTGTAATGCAGCACCACGTGTCGTCAGCTGACAGTATAGTAAAAGAAAAAAAATACATTGTGGAAATAACAGATGGTCCAGCAGAGTAAAGGTATGGGGCAGACTTGGCGCCCCACTGAGAGCATTAGAGAGGGCGGCTGCACTCCCCCCCTCCCCCCCTTTCTCCCCCCCCATGCGCATGCCTATGTCTATGCATATTGTAAAAGAAGGCTAGGTTGAGACGGCAAGGTCGTGAAGGCAAGGCCAGCGATGCCTTGTCTAGCGTTTTTAATCCGGTGACAAAACCCAGGCGCGTGCCGGAGCCGGCGCCGCGGGACGATGATGATGGTATGTACAAATGAAAGAGGAAGATCATGGCATATACAAATGAAATAACATCCACGTAAGGCTCACACAATCTTCCCGGGGGGTCGGAAGCGGCCAGCCTGGCCGCTCCTACCTAACCGATGCATCGCGGCGCACAAACGGTTTCAGGCGAGACACATGAACAATTTCAGTTCCACGGTGGCGTCGATCAGCTGGGGGATCAACAGGCGTCACTTTGTAGTTCACTGGAGAAGTTTGGCTTATGACCTCATAGGGACCTACGTAGCGGTGGTGGAATTTGTCACTAAGGCCAGCGCTGCGCAATGGTGTGTAAAGCAGTACTTCGTCCCCAGGACGAAAAGAGACCACTCGATGTGTAGAATCATAGCGAGTTTTGCGGACTTCCTGGCACGCTGCCGTGTTGACGCGGGCAAGATGACGGCATCTGGCCACACGAGATAAAAAATGGGTAGGTACTGATGTGGAGTAGTCGGGCGTAGAGAAGAAGGAAGCGTCGAGAATTGTAGTGGGAGGACGGCCGTAAACAAGGAAAAATGGTGAGTAACCGGTAGTTCGCTGTACTGCTGTATTATAGGCGAATGTGACGAATGGTAGAATAGTGTCCCAATTTCGATGATCTGGTGTGATGTACATTGATATCATGTCCGACAAGGTGCGATGAAATCGCTCAGTCAGACCGTTAGTCTGGGGATGGTAGCTTGAGGTTGTCTTATGAAGGGTGGATGAGGCGTGAAGAACTTCGGCAACGACTTTCGATAAGAAGGCTGTACCGCGGTCACTTAGGAGCACCCGAGGAGCGCCATGACGCAATACAATTGATCGCAAAAAGAAATTTGCTACTTCTTCAGCGGAACCAGTCGGTACAGGTGCTGTCTCAGCGTAGCGTGTGAGGTGGTCGACAGCTGTTATAATCCAATGGTTACCCCCATAGGAGAGAGGTAGGGGACCATATAAGTCGATGCCGACTACGTCGAATGGCGTGGAGGGACAAGGAAGAGGTTGTAGAAGGCCAGCGGGCGAAGAAGTCAGCCGTTTGCGACGTTGGCACAGAGGGCAGGATGCGACGTATTTGGCAACGGTAGAAGATAAGCCAGGCCAAAATAATCGTTTTCTCACGCGGTCGTAGGTTTTGTCAAAACCAAGGTGACCTGCAGTAGCGTCATCGTGGAGAGCCGCCAGTATACGTGGGCGAAGCACACGCGGCGCGACTGGGATCCAGCGAGTTCCATCAGGGCAATACACGTAGCGGAGTAAGATGCCATCTTCGAGCTTGAAATTGCGAAGCTGTCGGCGAAGCCTAGCATTGGGAGGGTCCGAAGCGCCGATAAGGCGGTCGATGATAGGACGGCAGTAGGCATCGGCTAATTGCTGTGAGCGGAGAGCGTGCTTGTTCCCAGAGTCGTCAAAACAAACGGTTGTGATATAAGTCGGGCAAAGAGATGCTCGGCTCTGGTCAGAGGTGGAAATGAATTGGGAAGAAGAGCAGCAAGTGGATTCCGAAAGCGGACAGCGAGAGAGAGCGTCGGCGTCTTGGTGTTGGCGACCAGATTTATAAGTGACGTCGAAATGATATTCTTGCAGTCGTAGAATCCAGCGGCCAAGTCGGCCTGTCAAATTTTTGAGTGAAGACAACCAGCAAAGAGCATGGTGGTCGGTCACAACTGTGAAGTGCCGACCGTATAGGTAAGGGCGAAATTTTTGGACAGCCCAGACGACAGCAAGACACTCCTGCTCGGTAATGGTGTAGTTTTTCTCAGCTGGAGTGAGAGTCCGACTGGCAAAGGCAATCACTTTCTCACGCGATGTTGCATCACGCTGCAGAAGTACAGCGCCAAGACCGTGACCACTGGCATCGGTGTGCAGGATAGTTGGAGCGCTGTCACTGAAGTGGCCAAGAACAGGATCTGATGTGAGGGCGTGCTTGAGGTCATTAAAAGCAGTTTCGCACTGCTCAGTCCACACGAAAGCGCTGCGTGCTTTTAGTAGCTCATGAAGTGGTGCAGCAATAGTTGCAAAATGCCTTATAAAACGCCGGAAATAGGACGCGAGGCCGAGGAAACTGCGCAAATCTGTAGTCCGTTGTGGGCGAGCAAAGTTCAAGACCGCGATTATTTTTTCAGGATCAGGGCGAATGCCGTCATGGCTGACCAGATGGCCCAATATTCTAATTTCCTTCTCTGCAAAGTGGCACTTCTTGGTGTTGAGCTGAAGGCCTGCCGAAGCGAGACAGGTGAGGACTTCATTCAGGCGCGTGAGATGGTCATTAAAGGTTGCCGAAAAGATAACAATGTCGTCCAAGTAACACAAACAGGTTCTCCATTTTAGGCCACGAAGTACAGTGTCGATCATTCTTTCAAATGTCGCTGGTGCGTTACAAAGTCCGAAAGGCATAACGTTAAATTCGTAAAGGCCATCGGGTGTTGCGAAAGCGGTTTTTTCTTTGTCGTCCTCGTGCATAGGTATTTGCCAATAACCTGAGCGAAGGTCCAAGGTCGAGAAATATTCGGAGCCTTGGAGGGAGTCAAGGGCGTCATCGATTCGCGGCATCGGATATACATCTGTGCGGGTAATTTTGTTGAGTGCGCGGTAGTCAACACAAAAGCGTACCGAGCCGTCCTTTTTTTTAACTAGCACTACAGGGGAGGACCACGGGCTTGTTGAAGGACGAATTATATTGCGATGGAGCATGTCATTTACATTTTCTTCAATTACTTTTCGTTCAGAGAGGGAAACCCGATAAGGCCGTCGGCGAATGATAGAGTTACCTTCAGTAATGATGCGATGGTGTGCAACACTAGTCCGTCCCAGAGGTGTGGAAGTGGCATCAAAAATGGCTTGGTGGTGTCGAAGCAATGTCAGCAGTTCTTGGCGTTGGTTCGGCGGGAGTTTAGGATTAATAGTCTTTGCGAGAACAGAAAGAGAGACGTCTGTCGAAACACGTTGCTGAGGCGGAGGGGCGGTGAGCACCATCAGGGAAAAAGGTTGAGCATCCACCATACAATTCAGAGAAGTTCCTTTTGGGAGCACGAGGGATTCATGTGAAGTGTTAGTGGCCACTACTGTCGCTGAGCCGTTGTGGAACCGGACAAGACTTGACGGGAAGGCGATGCCGCGTGGAAGATGACTATATGATGGTGCAATGAGTACGTCCCCGTCAGTGATGTGGTCAGAAACAACAGTAAGCAGTTTTTCGCACTGAGGAGGCAAAACAGTATCAGCGGCGGCAACGAGGGGATGATGTCGTTCAGAAAAGTCAGATGAAAAATCGCTGTCTGTCATATGGATAACACGGTCACCACAAGAAATTAACGCTGAAGCGATTGACAAAAAATCCCATCCGAAAATCATGAGATGCGCACAAGGTGAGAGCACAGCAAACTGCACATGATGGCGGATTCCGTCGATAACAACTCGTACGGTGCACTTCGCTGAAGGGCGCAAAGGGACGTCATTGGCTCCACGGAGTTCAGGCCCATCATATGGGGTTGTCACTTTTCGCAAACGGTAGCACAAATCAGCGTGAATGACAGAAATTGCAGCCCCTGTATCAATCAAAGCTTCAACCGGTAAACCTTCAGCGATAACAGCAATCACGTTATACGGGCGATCAGGAGGACTTTTAGTTAGTTCGCAGAGTGCAGTTTGACCTCCGGAAACTGCAACACTTAGTTTTCCGGATGGCGGACAGGGAGAACGGTTGCGGGGCGGAGAGGGGAAACTGAGCGGCGGTCTGGGGATGTGGATCGGCGTCGGGATACATGGTTCCCACGAGGCTCAGAGGAAGATACTGGAGGTGGGGAGGATCGTCGAGGTGGGCTTGGAATAGACCGCCGTTGATAATATGAGGTTGAAGGCATGTCGCATTCGAAGGTGTCGTAACCACGGCGCTCGTTCTGGAGGCGGCGACGACAGAAGCGGGATATATGTCCTCTAATACCACAGTAATAGCAGACTGGTCGGGGGGGACGCCAAGGTGCGTAATTGGGTTGTGTAGGTTGAGCCATCGCCATTGCATTGACGTGATTGTATGTTGGTGCTGGTTGGGGCGGGGGAACCAAAGAAGGGGAGGATGCAGCGACGTGCGCGTAGGTCGGCGCTGGGCGGTTTGCAGAAGGTTCGGTTGTCATAGGGCGGCTGATGGTAGCTAACTCTTCTTTAATCATGTTACGGAGAACGGCGTCATTAGGAGGTGCGGAAGAATGATCGCAGCCATGTCGACAGAAAGGATTGAGGGCTTGAAGCTCCTCGCGGATGATTGCTCGTATCATTGCCCGCAGATCAAGGTCAGCAGAGGTCGGACCAGTTGCGAAGCTGGGCTGTAATCGAGAGGACTGCAGCTGGTCGAGGCGTTGACAGGTCGTAATAATTGAATCAACACTTGAAGGATTCTGGGCAACTAAGGTGTGATATGTCATAGCATTGATCCCTTTTAAGACGTGGTGCACACGTTCAGGTTCCGTCATGGTGGGGCTAATGCGCCGACAAAGTGCAAGAACAGCCTCTATGTAAGACGCATATGATTCATCGGGTCCTTGAAGGCGGGAAGCGAGCTTGTTTCTCGCGATCTCAGACCGAACTGCCGGGTCGGCGAAGTATTGGCGGAATTGCTGTTTGAAAGTGGTCCAGTTAGTAGTGTGGGGTTCGCGATTAATGAACCAGTTTCTGGCGACCTCAATTAGATAGAACGAAACGTTGAGGAATTTTAAAGCATCGTCCCACCGGTTATAGGCACTGCAGCGTTCATATGTGTCCAGCCAGTCATCCACGTCTTCGTCACGACGACCAGCGAACAGCGGTGGGTCGCGTTGACGTGTGGGCAGAGTCGGAGGCATCGGTGCAGCTGAGGTAGAGGGTCCGGCCGGGTCGGGATTGCTCTCGGTGGACATGGTTATGGTTGTAGTTGCCAAACGGCGACCGGAACGTAGCTCCAGCGAGAGGCAGCAAGGGGATCGAATTCGACCTCCACCACTTGTAAAAGAAGGCTAGGTTGAGACGGCAAGGTCGTGAAGGCAAGGCCAGCGATGCCTTGTCTAGCGTTTTTAATCCGGTGACAAAACCCAGGCGCGTGCCGGAGCCGGCGCCGCGGGACGATGATGATGGTATGTACAAATGAAAGAGGAAGATCATGGCATATACAAATGAAATAACATCCACGGAAGGCTCACAATATTAATATGAGTGAATGTGAGTTGTCCAGGGCAAATTTCAGGAGTTTTATATTTTATTGTTCATCTGTAATATCACAATTACGATGACCGAACTGTAAATATGGGCACTCTCATCACAACTTGCAATTGGAAACAGCGTACACGATGCACTCTCTAAACAAAGTCGACCATGCGGACAGTCGATGTGTGTGGTCATGGTGACATAGTTGCTTACCTATTACAATGCTTGAAATATAGCTGCTATAGGACATGAATGAAAAGCGTTTTTCGTAGCCATAGATAAATGATCTTTCAGCCTTTAATACACTACCAAGACTACATATCTTTAAAGCTGCTATGCTGACAGGTGCCAGTTGTGGCTTTCAGTATAGGAGTTGCAGAGCTGCTCATGAAATAGGTAAATGGAAAGGCACGTCAAAAGAGCACCTTGGCACTCGAGAGCATGAAACAGTTCTCCTTCGTTGGATAGTAGCATAAGTAGATATTACAACTCAACTACCGACCCTTTTTCCAGTTTGTCTATTTTTTGGCGGACCTGCTTTGCGCTATAGGGCCCTTCGTCCATAGCTTGCAGGCCAGCGTTCAGGTCGGCAGCAATCGCCGCATAAATGCGTGCGTTTCTCGTACAGGCCCGCAAAGCGTGGAGCCTCTCCTCCCACAGCCGTATTAAAATCATCGTTGCTTCATGCGACCACAGAAGTCTCCTAGCTGCAGCCAGAGACGCCAGAGATGCAGGAGGCACAACGCACGTACTACTCTGAGACGCCGCCATCTTTACTCTGGTTCACGGTTTGAGCGATGAAGCCGAGGTTGCCAAGCTCGGTTCGCGCCAACCATAGTTAGCTGGCTAACCGCGTTCGGTTCCGCCGTGTGAACAACAGTAACCGCGGTTACCGATAACTACGGTTATCGTAACCGCGGTTAAGCATACCCGTGTGACAAGGATATTAGACCTTACACTGACCGGCGAAGCCACCCAACCTTGCGTTTGTCCATTCTCTCTTGTCTATTCTTGTCTCGAGCCTCCCCAGTCTTCAACCCCACCCTCCTTCTACATTTTCTCCCTCCCCCTTTTTTCTGGCGCAGCGCTCCTCGGCCCGCGCCGTAACATTATTTACAATACCATAAAAACGCAATAGTAAACAAAGTTTGCAACAACCTATTTACAACAAAACGTTCCATGAAATACAAAAAAGTGAAAATAAAAGAAACCAAAACGACAGAAGAAAAGCAAAGAAAGACTAAGAGCTCCAGGATAGGCGGCGTTCACTGAGCCGCCGGTGTAGACGTGCGTACAGTTTCCATGGGGCTCATAGAAGTATTCAAGGGCTCTGCTTTGGCACCGAGATGCTCATCGATGATAGCTGCAGCCACAATATGGGAGGTAAGGTAAACAGGGAAATGTATAGTGGCTACAGAGGAGAAGCCATCGTCCATGACCTTGTCGGCTAACTGAGCAAGGAATTCTATGGTCCCGGACGCTGATGCGGCTTCGTTTATGCATACCTTCAACGGAAGACGCTACAGAAGACGTGAGTGCAGAAGTGCGCTGTAGGCTGGTCTACCCAGGTCTGCAGCCAAGGCTACCATGCGGCGAAATTATAATGTCGGTTTTCTGTCACCGAGCTTCACCGTTCTCAATAACTGCCGCAATCGACGTAGCTCACGTGTCGGTAGTGCGCTGGACGAGCATTTCCTTCAGGTTGTCAAAAGTTTGACCGGAACATGGGGAGCGTAAAGCGGCGTGACCAACTTCACCATGCAGTGGCGTGAGTGCTCCAACCAAGTGCTTAGAGCACTTGTGCCTACTTATGTACGTCTGGTAAAAACACTATCGCAAGCTGCTTTTAAATTCAGAGTTCTGATGATGGTCCGCGATACGGATTTTTCAGATTGAGAGTAAATCTGGGAGGGAGTCTTGATCGTAGATTTAAGTAGACTGAGTGAAAAAAGGAGTAGTGGTTTTTCTGCAAGTTCCAGACCCCAATACATTTTTTATAAGCAAATGTGTAAACAGTTGAGACTCATCACAGTTCCATAAAAAACGCCCGCTTGTATATTTGGTATTGGTAGCCTTTACAGGCTGCTTCATTTACTTTTTTATTGGCAAGAAAGTCACATTTAGCTGGTGTGCACTGAAATGTGATGCCGTGGCATGCAGGAATGGCCAAATGATGCAGATATTTAATATGAAGAGAAAAGGGTTGATAATTAGTTTTGGAAAAATTAGGAAGGGGGGATGCTTTGGTGTTGGTAAGGATAACCGATCGACAAGTGGTTTGTCGCAGGATATAGGAAACAGCTTATTTACAGCCGCGAAGCTCGGCTATTATTGAAGATGGCTTCCGCCGCAACCGTTGTGCTGTGTATATTTTGCTGTGGTGCGTATATTCTTCGGCTAACTAGCCAAAAGTTGCTTGCAGTGGTGCTGCCCGTGGCATGTGGTTTTACATTCACATTTGGAATAAACATCCTGGTCATAAGAGGTCATAGTTTCCATAGCACAATATCGGAGGTAGTTTCTGTAGTGATTAATAGTAGGGATTAAAAGATGCTGTTCAGCTTTACCAAACCCAGAGTTAGGATTAGTTAGGTGGACATGGTATGAAGTGTTGTCCCGACGGAGTACATGTTGGAGATGGGAACGCATAGTTCATTTCTTCGCAATTGGATCTTACAGTAAACAGCCTGATTCTACTGGTGTTCCTGGTGTAAAAGAACCGTTTCGGAGTGCAAGACATCCGCAGGTTCCAAGAGGCGTCAATAATCTTCTTGCTTGTTAATGGTAGTATTTGAAGCTATGGTAGACAATAGTGAAGGGTAACGTCGCCGCATGCTTTTTCAAGCAGAGCTATTGATCGGCATTTGCTGCCCCAGAGTGTTTCCGCCATTAATGTGAAAATTAGTAAAGCATTGCTTTCTTCCTTGGTGAGCAAGAAAGATTACTGTCCACCATAAAATGCAGTGATCGCTGGAATAGTACGCAAGGTACTATCTGTTCACACAGGAAGAGCGGATATCTAGTCAATGTGTTGTGAACTCTATGGAAACATTTTTCGATTGAGAGATGGAGATCTCGGGCCGCCATCTAGGTCATCGAGATGTATAGTAACACTCGCTGAGTACGTTGCTGGATAATATAGCGGTGATGCGTTCCAGATAATAATATTACCCGCATAAATATTTATGTACTCGCGCGGAAGCTTTCTTGTTATGTGTATAGGAGCGTTACTGAGAGTTAGAGGGCTGAATATGGGAGGAGCTTCGTGAGGTACGCCCGTCTCATCTCCGCCGCTCCTTCATTTAACCTAGGTAAGTACGCCATAAACATGTGTCATATCACTGAAGAGAAAAGCCATTCCGGGGAGGCTACTGAGATCATCGAACAAAGAGAAGTTCTCCTTGAGCTTTGCCGAGACCTGTACGAAGCGCGGAAACGAACAAAGATAGAAGCGGTGGCATGGACAGCGGCTGCTGCCAATGGTTACCAGTCGTGAAACTTCTCTTCTAGGTTGGTTCATTCACTGCAATGTTTTTAATTTGGCGGAGGGGTAGGTAGACCGATGGGTTATACTTTAAAAATCACAAGCATGTCTTTGTAGGTATACGTTTCCTAGTCGTTGCTCGCAAGTATATTACAGCAAGCATCTCAACCTGCTGCATTAAATGCTGCTGCTACTTCCCGATAAGGCTTATTGATCCTTCTGCTTTGGTGCGTTTATACGACAAGGAAAAAGGAATGCTGCACATGTGCGGAGTTTGTACATTATGAATTTCGCAACAATGAGTTTTTTTTCGTAGTTTGAACTTCCCAGGTAGCACAGAATGTGGGGCCCTAGTAGGTCCGTTGTAGGCAAGTGGGGCTGGGGCAACCATCATAAAACCTGCATCGGTCCCCGATGGGGCAAAAGTGGGCAAGCCCCATTTGCGCTTGCCCCTGCTCCTCCTGCATGGGTCCCATAGCGGCGTTTCTTAGGCTAATGCAGATGACATTCCCGCATCCAGACCACAAGGGTCCCTTGCCGGATATTTGAGGGCAATCCAATCTAAATGTGGACTTTTTATGGGAAAGCCCACATAGATCCGAAATGAAGCCACCCCCATTAAATCTTTGTGGGACCAACATCGGCCATAGTAGGGCAAGAAAACGGACATACCCACATGCTGCCCCAATCGGCCCCTTGTAGGTTACTTGAGGGCAGGTAAAATATGAATAAGTGCTCAATTTGGGCAAGCCCTCGTGAAGCCCAAATGAGGCAGCCTTAGCTAAACCGCTTTAGGTCCCACATAGGCTGTAATGGGGCTGGAAGTCGGGCGTGCCCGCATGGTACCAAAATCGGTCCTTTGTGGAGACTTTGAAGGCCCGTGCAACAGCAGGTGGGCTCTAGGTTCAAAAACAACGTCCAGTCCAATTGGGGCTGCCCATATAAAACTGCTTGATATCCCACATGGGCCGTAATGGGGCTGGAAGGCGGGAGGGCCCGCATGATACCAAAATTGGTCCCTTGTGGGGAATTTGAAGGCGCGTGCAACAGCAAGTGGGCTTTAGGTTCAAAACAAACACCCAGCCCAATTGGGGCTGCCAACACAAAACCGCTGTAGGTCCCACATCGGCCGTAATGGGGCTAGAAGGCGTGCGTGCAATTGCGTTATCATTGTTTCCAACCTTTATTTGCATTAGATGTTGACCTAAATTACTGTTATGGATGATTTGTATAACAGTTGTTGCCATGTTTAGTCGATTAGAAATTTACATGGCTTTAGTTCTCGTGCTCATGCAAATTGCGCTACAAATACTAAAACAAACTGATTGCAAACTGTTGCCTCTTATGTGGTTGCTTTGGACAGCCTGCAACGTCCAGCACAATATTACTGTTCAGAACACGCATCTCCATAGCCTGAACAAGATGTACATGAAGTCATTTCGGCTTGATGAATGTTATGGATTATTGTAAAATTAATTGTTGTGGCTGTTTAGAAAGTGCAGACATGTGTAAAATAATTACTTAATTATGTGCATAAATATTTATTGGAAAACTTGGACTAGAGCTTTCCATCAATTTCCTGCGTCGGACCCCTATGAGAATAATGTGGGCAAGCCCAAGTGCGGCTAGCGCTATAGAACCCGCATTGGTCCTATGTCATTATCTGAGGGGCTAACTGAAATAAAAAAAAAATGTTCCTCCAAAGCGGCTGCCCAAATTGGTCCAAAGTAGGACCATAGCGGGGAGTTGGCGGGATGTGCTCTTTTAACAGTGGCGGAAAGATGTGGGCAGCCTCGCAAGGGCTGCCTGCATCGGCCCCGCTTGGGGCCCATTGGGGCTTTGTGGACAGCCCCCTTTGGGCCTACGTCGGCCCCTCTTGCAGCACCCACATTGAGCCCGCCGGGGCTGTCCTGCATTGCCTACATCGGGCCCACCGGGGCCCGCCCTTCATAGCCCACTTTGTGCTACCTGGGTTATTGCTCGAATCGATAATACTTTCTTACCAAAATGGGAAGTATGGTAACTCGAGTTTGCTCCGTCTCTAAAGTTGCCTAGCTCAAAATCTGAGCGAGGAATTCATTCTGTAGTAAAAAATTCAGCCAACAACAAATATCGCGTACTATTTGTTTCTCACGTAAGATTTTATGGCGCTGGAAAGGCGTTCTCGTTAACATATCCGACCCAGAAGTAAGAGTAACCTTAAACGTACCGAATACATCGACGAAGTGCCAGGACTTACGTTCACCTATGAGATGCGTTGCCCGGTGTGCCAGGCGTATGAGAGGCAATGCCGTGGCGCACATCTCGAAATGGCTACTTGTGCATATGCGGTAGCGGTGCGGTGGCAGTAGACACGGAAGTTTAAACTCATTAACAGCACTTCTACCACTATACTATCGCTAACAGCTAGCAAAGCTCCTTTAACGGGCACTCTGAGCGGAGAGAGTCAATCTTGGGAGAGAACTTCGTTTAGCCCAAGTCGCTTTGGGACGTTAAACCCCACAAAAACAAACCGCTAACGGCTAGCAAAGCTCCTTTAACGTCTAGAGCACGTTGAGCGGAGAAAGTTAATCTCGGGATAGAACTTTGATGCTGGAAACTGCAGACGATGCGGGAGAAACATTCCTTCTTTGCACTTCACACAACTGGAGCACAATTGCTATATTAGCGGTTTTGCAAATCTTCCTTTTAATCGTAATTGAGGAGCTGGGACCGGTCCGCCCAAGGCAAATACACTCTGGCTGAAGGCAAGCCGTACCCAGAGGCAAAGAGCCAGCGAAGACCCCAAGGACAGTGCCAGAGCCTGGTCGTCTGCTTTCTTTTGGGCGGCCTAAGCCCGTGCACAGGTCTACACTCAAGTGCACACCATCGGTGTTTTGTAGCACGCGCATTTATTCTGGCAAGGTTAACAGAGGGGAATGGGGGCGTAATTAACAAATGTGCTCGACCGGAAACAGCGGCTCTTCGTCTGCTTCAACTGACGTTTAGCGTTTACACATCCATTACACCGAACAGCGTAACAAGGAGAGAAACGGGTTAGCACTTCCAAAACTTATATTTTTAAAGATTCTGCACACAGATTTAAATTACTTCGTTATTTTTAATGCGTACGAATGAATGTCATATCTGACTAACTTCTAGTGCTGAATTGAAATCCAGCTGCGTTCACAAAAGTTTGACGCATATATGCTTACAACTTATTTTTCAACTCCGGGAGTCATTCGATATTCGCCTACCTCGGTAAATTATTTACTGCAGATTATCGTCTCCTCCATTATGCATTCTACTGAATTGAGCTCTCCGACAAAGCATTTGGTTACATATAAAATTTAAAATGTACAGTTTTTGCTGTCACTGTTAAGAGACTTCTGCGGGCAACACTGTGTTTGGCACGTCAATAACATTACACTTAATAACATGAAAGTTTTCCGCATTGAAAAAACAATAAGGGGTGACCTACGCCAAATTAGGCAATTTATGAAGCGCCTTAAGATCCTCAGTCAGCATTTATGCCGTTCAACATACGTGCAAGTGTTATGTCAATATAATATTGCATGTAACCAGTCAGTTAGAGGAATATGGTTTATTCCACCCACAAAACAAACGTTATCTTCAAATTACTGTTTTTTTTTTGTTCTGACACAACAAACGAAGTTTGTTTCTGTAGAAGAAAGATGAGATTAAAAAATGGCATGCAATTATTAAGTAGCATTGATGTAAAAGTCCGCGGCATTGCCCTCTAATGCAAAAAACTGATTTAGATTCAGACCATTCAGACAAGTGTTCTGGTGTAATAAAATGCCTCTCTTCGATTTACTGGCGTGTTAAATGCTGGCTGGCGAGACGCGTTGAAGTCGAAAAGTGTACGTGCTAGATGTAGATGCCTTTTTTTCGCTCTTGCACATTATGACAAGGAAACCGTGTAAAGGTACTGCTGCCGCTGCATTAAATGCTCCCATCTCCATTTGACCTCTGCAAAGGTCGCTTTGCTCAAAAGAGGCCATATTTGCAACTTTTACAGCAGTATATATACAAAGAGTTAATAAACGCCCCCTCCCCCCTCTCTTTTTTGCTGATGTAGTCTCTAGTCTGAAAATTTCCGTCTCAGTAGTTTATGGGTTAAAAGGCAGGCCACTGAACCAAGGTGGCCAGAATGGAACCCGGCCAGACACTAATGGGGCCTAGTTCAGTGCAATGGCAGTGCACATTATAGATCACCAGGTGGTTATAGTTACTGCCCAGCCCATCAATAGAGCAATTCTTGTTGTTCCATCTGCCTGTCCTCCTTTACGGAGCGCTTAAAGTTTTCATGGTGAAGTTTGACACATGCAGCGCCTTCTTTCAATGAAAAAGTAAAAAAAACGAAAAAAAAAAGTCGTTGCTCAAGCTCTATCAACATACTCAAGTGTGAGTACCCTAAAAACAACGGTTAATGACCTAAAACAAAAAATTTCAATAATTGTTCTTTTCATGGCTGCCTTTCGTAGGTAACCACTTTTTCTTTACATTGGCATCAACCGTTCACAATGGATAACAGAGTTTGCGACATTTTTATGTGTAGAAGTCATACACTACTTTCAATGTGGAAGACTTCGCAAGACATGAACGCTTCGACGCACAATGGCAATGTTGGTGGAGCTGAAACAATATTTAGACTGTTCTTTCTTAGGGAAGCAGCCATATATGCATCATAATGTATTTTATTTTTATCAAGAAATTATGCCGTTTATTCTTGGTAATAACAATTACCACAATGAAATCCTAGATATAATGAAGAAAAGTACACTTCTACACATGGCCAAACATTGTATATGCAAACAACAAAACCTAAATCTTGGAAGATGCGCGACTCAAGCAGTAAAGATCGCTGAGTTTTAACCTATTCGCCTTCACATCCAACAAAGTCGCACGCACTGCACTTCATTAAAAAATGGCCGCGTTCAGGTATTAGTTTCTCACTTTTACCTTGAATCGTGCAGCAATACTTAGGCGTGCCACTGGGTTCTTCACTGGAATTCACTGGTTTCTTAATTTACTTGTTCGTATAGGTTTTGTCTGCTAGTTAAGAGAAGCAATATGTGTAATTATAGTTCACTTTCTGCCTCCTTAAGTTACTCATCAAACTACATATAGTTAAGGGAATTTCAATTTTTAAGCGCCAATAATGGGGCAATAGGCAACGAAATAAAGTTCACGGGCAGTTAAACAGAGAAGACGTTCTACTTACCCTAGCTCAACCATCGATTAGACATACCATGTTGAAAAATGTGTCCTCTCCGCCAACTGTAGTAATCGCCTGCACTTTCTCCACGCAGTTATTCTTCGACGAGGTTGAGTGTGACGCGATGCTGGAACGCGGTTCCTCTTTCCGCCAGCCTGAGGAGAGCCTGATAAAGTTTGTCCCATCCTGTACCTAACGACAATTTTAGCGCATGAAATAATTTTACCTACCGTTATATTTTTGACCGCAATAAAATGAAGAAAATTTAATTTACATTGAGTAAGCCTAAACACTCCTGTACTCCTGTTTTCAATGCCTGCACCATTTTATAAAGAACATTCGCATCACACATGATGCGACTAGTCGCTTAATTTTACATACAATCCCTTCAATTCATTATGGCAAATAGAGGGGGTTGAATAATTATCATAAAATATCCTGCTTTCCTTACCACCTTTCGTAAAAAGGAAGTTGCGGATGTGTTTCACTCTTTTTTCCGGATCAGGTGAGCCGATGATTGATGCCACTCGCTGCGAAGAGTCTCACGTTGCGTAAATGCCTAATCATACAAATAAATAATAGAATTCTCAGATTACAGCAATACGATCATATAGGATTAGTGCGTGAGTTTGAGATTCGAAGTTGCAAAGCAGGTGTGCAATGTCATTGCACGTCAAAGACGGGCAGGAGGTCGAAATGATTCCGGAGTGGTTAACTGCAGTTCGTGTCAGGACTGCGAAACCCCATGAAAGAACCTAGCGAGAGGACACTACTGGCAGATTAGAACAGTACAAAACAGAGCAAATTAAGTAACGGTATACGAGGCCGGATTGTACAAAAGAAAACGAGTACAGTGCATGTCGATTCTATGCAGCTGGGAGTCTAGAAAAAACAGTCGTAGCCACTCGAGATGCAGAACATCTCAAACGATTGTTTCGTGTTTAAGGTAGGTGAGATTACGTATTGTATCGCAAGACAGGGAAGCTGTGGGGAACAGTAGGTAAGGCAGAATTTTCGTCTTGCATGGGAACCTTTTTGATTGGTAGCTTGGTTTGCAGTAATACGAGATTGAAAAGCTTCAGTTTAAGTATTGCAAGCATTGTAGATATGTTTTGATCTTGCAAATAAGCTCGGAACTGCGCTTTGTTCTCAAGAAAACTCACCTCACAAATAGCGACTGCTGAAGTTTGCTAGATGGCGTAATGAAAATGAAACGGATGCTCGTGAGAATTGAGTTTCTCAATATGCTTAATTCTTTTTGTCATGCATGGAAAATGCCAGCATTAATAAAGCTTTTTGAATAAATATCCATATTGACTTTTTCTTCAACCGAGTCTGCGAGCTACGTTCCCCAGATGCTCTGATGCATTTCCCGCGTGCGCGTTGTTGCTTTGATATATATTGCGCGTGCTGTTCCTGTGCTATGCTTTTGATTAATTGATTATTTTTTGTGTGCAGTTGTATGCTGTATAGATGAAAGGTATTTTCTTGTGTTCTGGTATATCATAGCTTTGTGTCCCTGAAAGCTTGTTCCGAATTTAGGGCATTATAAGGCAAAATGTAGACTTAATTCAGGCTGAAAATTTAACTGTTATCAAATGTTTATCGACAACAAATTACTTCTCTAGAAACCTTCAATTTTGGACAACAAAATAAAGAAGCGGTTCTGAACAGATTTAGTCTTGCTTTACATCACAGCAAAGTAATCTAATGCTTAATTTCGCCATAACTCAGTACGCTCAGTTTGAAACAATTCTTGACGTAAAGATCAGTAAGACGATTAGCAGTTCAGCATATATATATATATATATATATATATATATATATATATATATATATATATATATATATATATATATATATATATATAAATACACTAGCATCAGAATTTTATACTGTCATGACTATGCAAGCTAACGCACCCGTTTAATTTGGTCTTCCCTTCAGGGCTTGCAACAACTCAATATGTGCTCCCCAGGCTTCTTGAAGAACGAAGCTCTGAAGGCCGCCTGACATTGCTCGTCAAAGATGACATGGTGCTAGACTTGGAAAAAACTTCTGCTTTTGCGGATACGTTTGATTTTGTTCAGCTCGGCGAGCATACCAATCTGTTCGAAGAGGTTTGTTTTTCATGATGATGTTTCTTTCTTTGAGAATGACTATATATGGGGCCTAGGTGTTGCTGGGCAAGGCTGACATAATTTGTATACTGGTCAAGAAGACTCACATGGTTAATTTTTATATAATAGGTACTAACAACTGTCTTTGATGCATTTTTGGGAGTAAAACTGTTAACCTAGTATATAAATATTATTATCAATGATTAGAGCTTCATTTATAAGGTATAGTTTGGAAAACAATCTTCGGCAATTTGCATTCCTTTTAATGTTTGGTCAAAGTGTTTTGTGAGCATCTCTAACACACTTAGTAGTTTCAGGTAAAAGTACCTTAATAAAATTTCGAGTAGGACTGAACTTCTACATTTTGGCCTACAGATGTCAAGCTCAAGTTTTCGTGGTGACGTGTACAAGGACGACAAGTATCATGCTGCCGTGCTAGTCTCTCAAGAAGATGGCTTGCGTATTGTAAGTGCATTTTGTAATTGAAATAATAAAATGGCCCACTTCCTGATAAATAGCAATATTAATTGGTATGTGCGATGGAGTAAGAATGGTTTCCAGATTTTCTTTTCTTGACAAACCTCCAGGAAGCACAAACCTTTTGACCAGTTTTGATACGACGTCGATAAAAATCTGTCTTACACTGACGCATACATTTCCAATACCGTACCAACTCTGGGCCCTAGATCTCTGCTGTGTGGGCCGATTATGAGCTCTGCTGATAATATGATTTGCCGTTATTGAAATATAGTCTTTATTAGCAACAGTAACGAAACGTAGCAAGGTAGACGCGATGAAAAAAGTATGTTCCTGATACTGCTACCCGCTTTAAAAATTGTTATTGCTAACATATAAGATCACCACAAGAACTAAGTTGTTTTCAACCTTCTAGCAGAAAATGTAATAAAAGTACGAGACATCATCTGAAACTTAAATTTGAGGTGAGAGCAGAAGACGACTGGCAGGTCCGAGAAAGAGACATCTACTGAAAGTACTTCATTATACATAACAAACTATTCCGTTCTTATTCCTATCAGTTGGTACAGTGACTGACGTCTTTTCAAAATTTCATAGGAACTTTACTACAATATTTTAGCAGCTCCAGGAAGGAACGAAATAAAGATAGTTCAACTGTTATTGCTCGCTCGGCCACTATTCAAGTAGTTCTTGAACGTCGGTAAAGTAAAAAAAATTAAACCTTACCGTAAATAGTGGGGAATAATGTATATACGTCACATGCTATCGACAACCAGGAACACACCAAGGATAACTGAGACTGCGTTTTGATGCTTATCAGCAAACAATGGGAGGAAAATTGAGCGCTTGATTTTGACACACAATGGTAGCCATATCATCTGCTGTCAGGTAAAGCATAGGAACCTCATCAGTGAAAAAGAAGGATGTTATAATGAAAATAACTGACAACAAAACAGACGAAAAAAGAGCCACCTGTAGCCATTGGGATCCCAACCAGTTATCTTGAAATTTTGAGTGCCGTGAATAAAGACTGAGACATGGGGCGCCAGTTCAAGCTTCAAATGTTTACATATTTACGTTGCAAGAAACAGATTCTTGAAAGTGTTCGACAGCTCTCTCCTCGTGTATACCGGAAGACATGAAAACCGTCCTCTATAGCGATAGACTTCCGATCCCAACGATGGTATCTGTATGTGTTTTCTGCACTTCCCTATCATTCATCTGCGTGGTTTCGTCATTATTTCATACTGACTAGCAGAAAAACTCCCCTCTGCCATACGTGGCGTCAGTGGCTATTGGCTCCTTACCTATGGGTTCCCTATTGTGCCATTCATTTAAATATGCTGTTGTTTTCATTCCGAACTGATTTATCTCACAACAAACTTTTGTTGCGTGTTCGCACTGTATGCTTACTTAGCTATAACGATAACAATTTTCAGAAAGGCATATTAGGAGGATCCTTAAAAATTGACTACCCTGAAAATGCCGCTCCAAATAAAGACGGCCATGTATGGCATTCTCTGGATAAAATTGAGCACAACACATTCGACGGAATTGTGAGCCAACTGCAAGGTAAGATTTTTTTACAATTTAATAATGTTTCTTAAAGCCTTCATTTTAAAATTGTCTGTTTTTAGGAGCTTAAGATAGAGAAGACCACAATGCATTACCTGAAACCTCAGCAAAAGCTGTAGAGTTGTCTACAGCTTAGGTAAATTATATTAGTGATATTCACTTGCCATTGCAGTACAATCATTAGTGGCGCTCAAGTAGATTATTAGCGTAAATATACGAGCATGTGATAAGAGTCATGCTTTAAATACCAAGCATTGTTGGTCGAATTCTAGCCTAGCGACCGTTCACATGCATTTGACCTGCCCTTTAGTAGCGAAGTAAAAGCTGCGTTGATAATTTGTCCTTTACTTTATGCAAATGCTCAAAACCTCACAAGTGGCTTCGGGATAGCGCACATTCAACCCATTTAGTCCCCTGAAACTTGTAGAAAACTCTGCAGAGGTATAGATCGCTCTAATTTTTTCAATAGGTAAAGATGAACGCCTTCTTGACAATGAAAAGTTCAAATCAAAGATTTCAAATGTTGCTTCCAAAATGTATAGGCCCTATACACCAATTTTGCGTTCCTTTTTTGTAGCTTGCTTGTGTTTGAGGGTATCGGCATAGGAATACAATACTGCGGCGAGGGCATACAAACTTCCTAAAGGAAGATTTTAGTGCACTTTCTGCCTTTTGCTGACACCTATTTCAGCAGCTAAGTTTGACATCCAAAGCGGGCGTAGTCACCATTTCGAAAATACTACTGAAAGCTGCAAAATATAGCAGTAAAAGAGTAAGGCTATATTAGTAAAAATAAGAAGGGACTTTTTCGAGTGCAGGAAATTTGGTCATCGCGGTATTCGTGGTGAGTACATCCTTTGCCATATGGAAGCTACAGCTAAGGCTAGAAGCTACTGAGACAAAGGAATCGAATGTTGATATCACCTCAGTCAAGGTTCAGCGGCTTTACAGGCAATTTGAGCCGCGACCATAAATATTTGCTCTTTCAGGTTGTTTTAAATGTGGTGGTAATACTTTTCATCCCGAGTATGCCTGTCGAGATTTCGTTATTAAGCTGTGCGACGTTGCTAGAAATGGGTAAGTGGAGAACAAGCACAAGGAACATATAAAAGCTTTCGAAACAATGAAACAGCAACTAGCACCCTAAACTGCATTATTATGAATGGCGGTAACTGTCACCGTCGTCACTGACTTGTTGGCGGCATTTTTGTTTTTTTTGGAGGAGCTAGAGAATGAGGAAAAGAAAAAAAACCCGAAAAATAAATAATTCTTTAAGAATGATAAAAGAAGGCAAAATTTTTATATATAAATTAGTTTCACCCTTTTCAGCGCTCACGTGTTTAAAGGTGACAGGTACGCACATTGCCCGCAAACACGAGCATGAGAGGACTTATGTTTAGACGTGAAATTGTTCCATGAATGCGTGGAGCAATGAAATATCACCGCTTGCGATCATTCGAGACAGCGATCTAGACAAGAGAAACAGCACCGGATCCACGTAGCAAGTATTTAACAATGCTTATCATGTTTTATATCCATCATGGGTAGCAAATGTATCCTTTTCCCAATATAATAGTACCATTCTCGGAATTAGAAGTAGAGAGTTAAGTTTGAAACTACTATATTTATATGTTATAGCAGCCGAATCAAAGAGGAATATCACGTTACTTGAGACTTGTAACACAAATTTCTAGCGCATTTTTTTATCTAAGAGCTGGTACAATGAAAAGTCGTATTATTTTGCACTTGCTTATTATCAACACTTCTATTTAGATTGTAAACGAATAAACGAAAGAAAGGAGGGGGCATGTTGATACCAGGTTTGTTATCACAGAGTGAAATTTTAAGTTACTATAGCCTTGTCACCGAAGACTACGGAATACTTTGCGTTAAGGACGGCGACAATGTCTTTTCTATTTCATTAACTGCTTTCTCTGAAATACGAACGGCTTCAAGTTCACGTTAACTATTTTGAGGTGATTTTAATATAGACTTTAACAAAACGTTATCGCAAGGACCACAGTTGCAATCAGTACTTGAATACGCAGGTTTTTACAATACGATTTCTGAACCAACACGCATGACTGCATCATCATCATGATTTCTTGATTTTTTCATTACTAATTCCTCTAATGCAGATATACTGTCCTGGACCCTAAACAGAGATATAACCTATCCTTTTCCGATATTGTTTTCTTACATTGCAGAACCCCTCAGCATAAAAAGATATAACCAAATATATATATATATATATAGCTTTATACCCCTGCAACACTAGAAATCTTACGAGAAATAGTCAGCAAAACTTTCAGGTTATACCCTTCTATTTAATAAGTATATTGACCTGTTGCAGATATCATATTTCAATTGTTTTCATGGTAAATGTATCGCCACCCTGAAAACATATTTCCAAATCCCATATAAGAGCTATAATCTGGGGTTAATGGACACAATTCCTATATAATGTTCATACAACCAGGGTGCCAGAGCGTAGCATTCTATGTTCTGTCCACTTTTTTAAATTGTTAATTTAGTGAGAGAAAACCTGAATAGTGTTGCAGCTTTGCTGTTTATGATGATGACCATAATATGATTTACTGGAAGAGATGTGAAAAATATATTACCCTATGCAAGCTGAGTTTTCTTGAGATTGCGAGAATAGGCTCAGAATAGTAAATTCCGATTGAATCCGTACAAAACAAAATATGTTCTATTTCTTGCGCCAGGTTTATCACTTGAGTTCCCTGGTTGCATTATTTGTGGTGCATATGTAATTAATACAGTGAAATGCATGGCCACACGTTGTGTGGTTTTTCCAAAACACTTGCTCTGGAACGCGCATGCTGACCGCATTTGCTCCTTTGAACCATTTGTTAAGCCAGTTGCTTTCTTCTGAAGGCATTTACGTTTTTGACATGGCCTGGTGAAAGGAACATCCTGATAAATCTTTAACCATTCTTTATTATACCCGCAAATCTAAATAGTAAATAAGGTATTATATAGCAATTATAGCAAACCATGTAATGTGAATGCTTTGATGCTTAACCATTGACTAATGTTTAATTTAATCACGCATCATGGTAATGATTACCATGATGCGTAATTATGATTGCCACGCATCAGCCTGGTTTATCATAAAGCTGGAGTTTGTTTTTAGTGTGGATGATCAATACTTGCAAAATAATTTTAAAATAAACCCATAGAAGCAATTGAATAGCGCTATAAATAATTTATCTGGGTACGGTTGTTGATTTAGATTTAGTTCTAAATAGCTTAAAATCTGGATAGGAAATGCACCTGTGATTATGCACAAACTTTACAAATGGAATTTATTTTTCAGATAAACTAATTGGTGATGATCAGAAAGCGGAAAGAAGATCGAATGAAGACGAGCCTGCTATTTTATCTGCAAGGAACGCTGGACCTATTAAGAGAGTGACAGGTGTGGCGGTCAGAGCACAGCTACCATTTTATTACTTCTACAGAAACCATTTCATGATAGATATCTTAGCACTCTTGGTAATGGGTACTAAAATAATTGCTTTGTAGAAGGTGTAATATATGATGTCGAGGTCGGCGTTGAGCTCAACGAGGACGTGGGCTGACCCAGACCAGCACGATCTGCGCGGCAGCAATACGACCGACTGTTGCTTCTTCGTTAGCGTCTAGCGAAGGGCCTATCTTCCTCACAATGAGCCCCCCCCCCCCAAAAAAAAAAAAAAAAAAAAGGAGCCATCCTGACGACTTAGGGGACGAAGATACAATGGGGTTGTAGAACGGCATAAGGCGCCGCACATGTACAATGATGTTCAGCCTTGACTAGAGTGAGCCGACGATGCTCTGCGGAGCAAGTCAGGGCCATATAACGTTAGAGCTTGGATTTAAGATATGCCTCCCTTATGAATTTGCAGCCAAAATAAAGCGGTGCCTGCTGCATAGTTCTTGACTCCATTTCCGCTCAATGCTTGCGCTTCATTTCGCCAGGAACTTGCTTAATGATATGTAACAGGAGCCATATAACCAAGTATTTCGTGTGGATAACGAAACCGCTAGGCAAGCGAGTGCAAGCGACATCGGGCAATCGCTCCGTTCAAAAGCATGCCAAAGTGATAGCGGATGATCGCGATTTTCACACACTCACCCGGCTAAGAGTCCGAGAATTGGGCCAGTTTGTTGTTAGGTGTCTGTTTTTGTCTTGTCCGTATAATATTACCATAACAGACAAGGCATTACAGGCATATTTTTTGATGATATGTCTTTACGCTGGGTTATCAGCTGCAAGGGACACCGCACTCGGATCTTTACAGATCTAGGAACTTGCATTACTCCAAGCGACAGCACTGGAGTGGCAACTTGTTCATATGCAGGAACGTGCGTTTATCTACTATCAATCCCGTTTGCCTACGCGGTCTTCTCGTTACGCTCGAAGAACACAGCGACATGAAGACGCCCTGGAAACCATCACAGCCTCACTAAATTGGGCAGCACTGCTCTAGCCGCGTGAAAGATGCTCGCTACGCGAGGGCTGGATAAGAAAGCGATGAACAGGCATCCCTGTGATTTTCCGTGCATCCGCAGTTGACGCATAACAGGAACCCAGAGCCTAACGTTAGATGTCGGAACCTTGCCCTTAAGAGCATCGTTAGTGCGCTCTAGTCAAGAGTGTTCACCCCTCTAAAGTCTCACGGCCACTGCCGCGGCACCAGAAATCGGAAGAGAACGTAAGCATTTGAAAAATGCAATTCACTGGTGAAGTGCGCTGGACGACACGGTAGGGCTCGTAGTATTTGGAGATCAGTTTTTTTCGAGAAGAGAGAGAGTAAACTTTGTTTAACGGAATAGCGTGGGCGGTTTCCTCAGTCCAGGATACCATTGGCCGGGGCTGTCTTCCGGGCCTGGTGAGCAGGCTGCGCTGCTCAGAGAGACCCGTGTGGGCCAGCTCTGCCTCCCACTCCGCTTGTCTGAGCGCTCGAGCTTTAATTTTCTCTAATTGCTCTTTACAGTTCCATATCATGTGAAGGATGCCCGAGACTTCACCGCATGCAGCGAATGTGTTATTTTGGAATTTTTCGGGCCAGACTTTGAGGCACTTTGCTAGGTTTGGGAATGTCCTAGCTTGTATGTTCTTCCAGGTTACAGCCTCCTGTCTGCTGAGCTCTTTGTGTGATTCTGCGTATCGTTTTCTTTCTAATTTGAAGTATTGTATTAGTTCCCCGTATGTGAGAGGGGTTGAAGGCTCTGGGGCAGCTGGCGCAGGTGCCCGGAAAGTATGCCCTCGGGCAGTCCTGTCGGCAGCCTCGTTGCCGTCGATTCCCTCGTGTGCCGGTATCCACAGGATTGTGTGCTTCATGTTGGCCGTCTTTATTTCCTGCTTCATTATTCGGTGTGCCTGTTTGCATACGCGTCCCAAGAGGAAGGCATGACAGGTCTTTTGGGAATCGCTGAGTATTATGTGTTTTTTACCTTGGCTCCTGGCGTGTTTAACTGCAAGGGCGATTGCAACTTCCTCTGCATCTTCTATGTAGTTGTTGATCTTGATTGATGAGCTGGTCACCTCTCTTCCGGTGTGGTCAACTGTAGTGGCTACCGCCTCTTTTCTCCCCAGATATGGACTGGCGTCTACATAGGGTATGTCACTGTTGTTTTTGATGACGTTGTTTTGTATGTGGCGACTTCTCGCTTTTCGTATTTCGCTGTTGTGTAGGGGGTCCATGTTTTTGGGTAATTGGAGGGACCTGGTAATAAACTCTGCTTTCGGGAGTGAGTGTTTCTCTTAGGGGGTTAGTTTTCTCGTCGATGGGTCGTCCCATAATGTTCAGAAGCCGGGGCTGCCGGATGTAACCCATAGCCCCAGAAGGGAGGCGGGCTCGAAGTGAGGTGCAGTCTTCTGAGCGGCGTCATAACTTTACTTTTGGCGCCACTCAGTCAGTCGTGAGCGTCCGGGCAATCTGGCGGCACTCTTCGGCGTGCTGTGCAGCTTTTGTCACTTTGGTGAATTCAGATGCGTCAGGATTTTAGGGGAGGACATTATCAAGGGGAGCGGAGGGATTCCGACTGTAAAGCAAAAAGAACGAAGAGAAATCATTGCTGGATTGCGTAGTAGTGTTGTACGCATAGGCTATATAAGGGGAAAAATGACCCAATTGGAGTGGCTGGACCCGATGTACTTCGTGAGCATGTCAACGAGGGTGCGAATAAATACTTCAGTAAAGCCGTTTGCGGGTGGTAGGCAGTGCAAGTCTGATGAATGATATTGCACTTAGCGAGAGGGGCTTGGACGATACCCTGTAAGAAAGCTTGGCCTCTGTCACAAACTGTTCTCGGGAACCACCGTTGTGGAGAATGAAATTCTTCGATAAGAACCAGCCAGAAACCAGCTGTAGCAGCTGGGAGCGCGGCGGTTTCAGCATATCGCGTCAGGTGGTTCACGGCTACAATGACCCTGCTATTGCCGTCTGCTGTGTACGGAAGAGGGCCATAGAAGTTAATGCCAATACAGTCGAAGAATCTAAGCGGACGTATGAGAGGTTGTAATTAATCAGCCGAACGGCGAGAGGCGGGTTTGCGTTGTTGGCAAGCCAGACACTATCGGAAGCACTTAAGAACCGAATTGTACATACCTAACCAATATAAGCTAAGACGGATTGGGGTGTAGTCTTGAAACCCCCGCCGTGACTGCACGCCGGATTGGGATGAAAAGCTGTACAAATAATAGTCCATAAAAGACGCAGAATGACGAGAAGTCGTTTTCGTCCACTTGAGGTGTAGCTGCATGGCTAAATGAGGTTATTTTGAATTCCATAATGGGAAGTTTGACGGCGAAGGGCACGTAAAGGAGCAATATCCGAAGAGACAGGTAGTCGAGAAAATAACCGATCCATGTATCATTTCGTTGTTTGGTGGGCATTTCACTAATGTCAAGCGAAGGCGCCACGGCGTCCCAGACAGAGAGGCTGGAAAAGTCTAACGTCTGCTACAAGCGGCGAGAGAGGCAAAGCATCGGTGTGCTATTGTTTGCGATCCAGATTGATAAATACACGGATATCATATTCCTGCAGACTAAGCCCGCCGTGCCAAGTAGCCGGTGGGGTGCTTGAGCACTGAAAACCAGCAGACGGCATTATGGTCCGTTACCACTTGAAAAACACGGCCGTAAAGGTAATGGCGAAACTTTGTCAGTGTCTAGACAATGGCCAAGCACTCTTTTGTTACGGAGTAGTTTGATTTGTTTTGTGAGGGAATGGCGAGAATAGAATTTTTGAGCTCGGCAGTGCCGAGGGATATAATGCGACGCAGAGACAGGTGAAATGAGAATGGATTAGAAATCCAGAGCGGTGGGAGGACAGCTGATATACAATGTAGGGCGTAAGGCAGAGGAAGATTTTCGCGGTGTACAAAAGATGGCAATGATGTACAAGTAGATTGGTACTTTTGCAGAAAGCACTAGCGGTGGCCATAAGATGGAACAGCACACAGGAAGGTCAATATGTTCCTCCCCGACGACTTTTGGAAAAGGAACGTCTGGAGACTATTAGTCAGGCGCAAAAAAATTCTGTTCAGCACGAGCACAGTTGATCACTGCATTATGACCAGACAGAAAATCCCAACCCAAAAAAAGATTTTGAGAGCAGGAAGGCAAAGCGTCGAAATTCAGCGTACAAACTTCCTGAACTATGACCCCAGCTGTGCATGCCGCTATAGGCTCTACAGGCTGGGGCGCGCCGTGCATAGCGAGACTCTTGAGAGAGCTGTTGTCACTTTGCGCCATGAACGGAAAAGATTTGCAGCCGTGGCAGAAAGAGCAGCACCGGTGTAAACTAGAGCCAATACTACAATGCCCTCAATAAAAACTTCAAGCAGATTTGCCGGAGATAAGTGACGCCCTTCACAGTTCCCCATTTGCGGAGTTCTCGCCTCAGGAACTGTAGCATTCAGTTTTCCTCTTGAGCGAGATTGGGACGCCGTCGCAAAAGAAACAGGCAACGGCGGCGCTGCGAATTTGAGCGGCGAGGAGAAAAGGTGTCACGGTCATTCGCGACAGAATCGGCGGCTACATGGTGAATTCGGCGCTGCCAGGAAGCTGACATTCGGCGCGGCATAAAGCCATCGGGGCCGTGGTTTCGGCAGTGCGAGGAAATATGGCCAGGAAATCCAAAGGAATGACACATGGGACGGTTATTGCTTTTGTTTCAAAGAATTGCGGAGCGGAGGATAAAGTAGAACAAACCTGCAGGAATTCCTGTGCAGGCCATCAAGGCGTATTGTACACCAAGGGGTAGCTAGATAGCCTCGGTCAGGCAGCGACGGCAGCGTACGTCGGTGGTTTGACTGGAGAGGTGGTGCATTTAATTGCTGTAGCGACAGGGGCGTCGGCGTATGCGAGGTGCTCAATGACTGGTGAGGGCAGAGGCATGGGAGCTGGCTGAGGGACTTGAGCTCTTTAAGGAGCGCCAAATAGCTGGACATCTCGGCGTTGTGGGAACTAGTGTTACATGGCGCGGAACTTCCTCCCGGGCGAAGTTTTAAGCTCCTGAAGTAGGAAGCAGCTCTCAGATGCTGCGGAGACACTAGAATTTCACTGGACAGGCGTAGGAGGCTCCCGAGTGAGGACACACTGCTTGAGCAACCCATCGTAGCTTTTGAAACGCTCAGAACTTGAGCAACAGCAGTCAGATCCCGCTGCATTAATATCTGAATGGCGTCATCTTCGATGCTCTTCGTGATGTGTTTTATCTTGTCTGCCTCCGACATCTGGGTGTTTACGCGACTGCGCAGGTGGAACATTGTGTTTTGTGAATGTCTCACCGGGCCATTGTGATCTGTCGAGCAGGCGTTATTCGGCGGGGACCTTACGTACAGCAGGACAACCGAATACGGTTGTAAGATTTGCGTTGAATGAGTCCCAAATCGTGACATCGGCTTCGGGGTTACGATACCAGAGGTTGGCAGCTCCGGTGACATAAAAGATCCCTTTCGTTAACTTCGGGGCATCCTTCCACTTGTACGGAGCCACTAATTCATTCAAGCAAGCCAGTCGTTATAGTCAGTGTCGTCAGTCCCACTGAAAAGCGCGGGGTCTCGCTTGCTTAGGGAACTGGAGCAAAGAACCGGTGGGGTTATCGGAGCGGCCGGTGGGTGCCTGTCTTTAGCCATTGGAGTTCCCGGCATCGTGCGGGTGCGAAGCTCCACGATGAGGTTAGGATATCAAGCGGAACCTCCACCAAATATAGAAGAAGGTTTAATTTACGACGTCGAGATCGGCGTTGAGGTTGGCGATTAAGC
Source organism: Amblyomma maculatum (assembly GCF_055883805.1). Taxonomy (NCBI): domain Eukaryota; kingdom Metazoa; phylum Arthropoda; class Arachnida; order Ixodida; family Ixodidae; genus Amblyomma; species Amblyomma maculatum. Next base: position 92,967,532 of record NC_139354.1, on the reverse strand, counting down.
GGGGCGATACAGACTACCAGGGTTTGAGCTATAGAAATACGACCACTGCTTCCTCTTTGTCAGCGCCAAGTAATAGGTGCATCGTCTTCTCACAGCTTGTTCTAATGTTTAGTAAGTATATTTGCCAATACAGATGCTTTCAAGAAAACAAGCACCTTCTTTTAGACATCCAAAGCATTCAAAGCTGAGTAGGCAACAGGCTCGCAGTTAACTTTTGTGGGTCGTGCTCTAAGATTTAGTGGTCTAGCAGCTTCATCAGGCATTGCTGCCATGCAACAGAGTTAGTAAGAGAAGGTGTAAAGAGCGCAGTTGTTTAATAGGCAGATTTAGAAATTACAATTAAAGTGATATCCTGAGAAATATTTCTTGTGTCCCTCATAATATTTAAAATCACACGAATTGTTTTTTTCCAAGCTTCACCCAATGTATTAAAGGTAGCTTTACCATTTGCATTTTCACTTTTTACTGGCATTGATCCAGCCACTGCTTCCTCGCCTCAGACTACGCTTAAAGTTCTTATTTAAAAGGCTGAAATCTGTGCGACTTTAATAACTGTGTCAAAATGTGGCTAGCACATTTTTAACTTGACCTTTCTCATTTTGTCAAAACTAAAGTGATGCGTGACTCTCTAGAATGTCTTTCACAACAGCTTCCTACTTGTTAATGTTCTCGCAATAATCACTGGTCTTGAGAATGTGTCTATCAAAAAAATGTCAGAGAGAGCAGTAGCTAACCCAGAGGGAGCCATATCTCATACCCTAACTGCGCAAGATAAAGCGAACAAATACATAGACTCCTCAAGACGGAGTAGGCTTTTGTAATCACTTGGTTTGGTAGCTACTTTCTATATATTCATAAAAAGTGTGTTCCACATAATGTACAACATCTTATATTTGTCTCACATGTTGTAAATTTGCTAATATTTTGTAGATGCTTGAACTGCCAAACGTTTTAGTTGTTGCGCTTTTTTCTGTGCGCTTTTATGCTATTCCATTTCTGTTTTGCACTGTTGTCTGTACTTATTAATACAATTCTGGCTCTCGAATGCCATGTTTTTTTTTTTTTTGCTTCTGCTTGCTGTTGTAGATTGTTTGTTGTGTCGCCATTTCCCAAGCGATAGGGTTCCATGACCTCATGAAACTGTTATAATAGCTTTTAGCCGTGAGACTCGTTCAAGATGTTTTTTGGGCAATAAAGCAATGAAATGAAATACACTCCGGATTTATTTTAAGTAGGTAAAGTGAAAGTTCAGCATTTTGAAGACTATATAGGTTATTTACTTGCAGCATTACATACATGCTGCCGAATCAACGATTTCCTTTGCCAATAAATCACATGCAGCTACCCTTTTGAGGGTATAAACCGAGTTATGTAATCACCACATTAAAATGTCTAAAGCATGACCTGTGCTAGTTTTAGGAAGACCTGCTGCGCAAATCATTTTTGCAGTGATGTATCTATCGGTATATAAGGTGGCTCATCTACCCAAATGTGTAATACGGGAGGTACGCTTGCAATACAGACAGAAAGAGCGTGACGAAGATTTTCTTGCGCCCATTATCTCATAAGAGATAATAAATAGAAGATATAAGCTGACGTTTTCAAAGCTTCTCGACGAAGTGTCTTAACCTGGAAACCATTTGGGCAAACTTGTGCGAATATTCTAGCGGACATTCTTGTGGAAATCAAGAAGAAAAAATGGGCATGGGCAGGACATGTAGCGCGAAGAGAGGATAACCGATGGTGACTTAGGGTAACAAACTGGATTCCAAGGGAAGGAAAGCGTAGCAGGGGGCGGCAGAAAGTCAGGTGGGCGCATGAGGTTAAGAAGTTCGCAGGGGTCAATTGGATGCAGCTAGCACAGAACCGGGTTATTTGAACACATATGGGACAGGCCCTTGCACTGAAGTGGGTATAGTAAGGCGGCGGCGGCGGCGGCTGCTGCTGCTGCTGCTGCTGCTGCCGCTGCTGCTTTCTGCTGCTGCTGCTGCTGCTGCTGCTGCTGCTGATGATGATGATGATGATGATGATGTGAGAATATAACGTATATAACACCGGTACTCTGGGGCCTTGATGTAGTATTCTTGTCTCTTCCGCTGATACAATATGTTAGAAGTGTCTTACTTCTCCTTTCTTTATAGTCATTGCGCATTCTTAGAGAATGAAAACAATACGCGATCTTTTTAATGCGTTTGGATAAATTGTTTAGTTGTGTCACAAAACGAGTAAAATAAATCAGGTATCCAGTTGAACACACGCATCTGTGCGCGCTGCGTCAGTTTACCAGCAGGCATATAGCACTTCACAACCCATCTGTAAAGAAAGAAAACATCTAAAATAATGTTTGTGTTTTACAGTGAAGACGACAACAACTGTGGAAACAAGGGTGGTGGTCAGCAGTCAATATGCCGCTGCTTTCAACTCCAGTGACTACAGCGATGTGAACAATTTGTTTGACTACCTCCGTGTGCTTTTCGCTTTCGTAAGTCCCTTAGCATACTAGTCTATTCTCATCATACACTTGTACAAAGCATTATAAAAAGATCTGAATTGAACAGGCGGTTTATATTGCTTATGTCTGCAAATGAAGTAAATGATTCGAACCTTTAATGAGTTGCCTAAATGGATGTTTTACTGCACATGGTTAGTTATAATAATTTACAACTTGTGATGGAGTAGCCTTTACATTTATTCATTTGTATTTACACACTAATTGTTCGATATTTGAAGTAACTCCTAGCGGAGGCATTATTTATTGAATTCCCGCATTTGGACAAAGCCTTTATTAAAGAGAATTTACTTTTAATGATAAATAAAGCTTTTTAGGAAGTGGCTACATAGTAACATGAATGTCAAAAGTTTTTTATAAACGCAAATATGGAATAGATAAGTAATCATCCTGTGTCAAAAAAAAAAAAAAAACGAAAGTGAATGTCTAATTTCCCAAGCTGACATATATTAGCAATCTTAAAATTCAAAATTAATTTTACTGACTTCTATAACATGACAATAAAAATACTTTTAAGTGAGGATACGATTTGCATGTTTTATCGCTTCTGTCCTATTGTGTTACGCGGTCACTTTCATGAATAAAAAGCATTTCTTTGCCTAATGCATAATGCATAAGAACATAATGTTTTGTTAGGATTTTAGCGGCCTCCTCATCCTGGATTTTAAGGGTGCCTGCTGCTTCAACACAAAATGCCTAAGAAGTAAACATTCGCTTGATGGTACCAGCATCCAATTTCAAAATGGCTGCTCAGCAGCGAATAGGGTGTATGACATCCCCTTTTGATAGCTTCAAACTGCAAAATAGCGTGACTGAAACTAAACTAGTAACGCACTGTAGAACCCAGCAACGTTCATAGGGCCAAACTGTAACGCCGCGCACGAAAATTAAGTTTCGAAAGTTTGAGGTAGGCGGGTCATATTAAGCACGGCATAGTTGTGCCCGCCATAACGAATTATCATGCGGAGAACCTAACCGAGATTACTTCATTTCCACGAAACGACCTACGTGTACAGATGCGAAGAGAATGCTTTTTATCACGCTTCGCCTTCAAAGCGTTCCAGCGGCTTGCATGGTGGAACTCTAAATGTGCGCGGCCTTTATGGTGCAAGGACAAGGGTGACTACTGTTTGCATACGCATCAAGCTTCGCTTACACTCCACTATAGGAAGCAGTAGAATACTGCACCTTCTGAAGAGTGGATAGTATACATCTGTAGTAGGCTGTACATGACTGGAACGCTAGGTTAAAAAATGAGAAGGGTTCAACGCTGCTGAACAGAATGTGGAGCGAAAGCATTAGCTGCGGGTCTTTTTCTTCTTGTTCTTGTCCTCCTTCGTCTTCTTCTTCTTCTTCTTCTTCTAGTAGTTACGCCTTTTCACGACGTAGCTGCCGCCAACCGAGGTCTCTCTTTCGCTTTCGTAGTATTGCTTTCCCAGTCGGAAAAAACTACAGAAAATTTTCTGATGTTACGACAGAATTTCTGTGCGGTTTTTGACGGGAAACCGGTTGTGACAACAGAACATTCTGTCGTAACATCAGAAATTGCTGTAGTTACAACGGAAAAGTACTACAGAACTACAGACAACATAAATACACTACAGAAAAACTACAGAACTACAGAAAAATCTGATGGTTACGACAGAACTACAGGATATTTTGTCGTATTTTTGACACAGTTCTGTAGTTTTTTTCGACTGGGAATATTATTCCGTATATTCCCTGTGCGTCACTGAATACCACCATAAGGGTTGGTTTGGAAAAGATGAACGTCTTTTCTTCCATGACTTCAAACTTTCGGTATTTCGTCGGTCGCAAATAGCGTTACAGTACTCACTTGAGTCAATTGACCTCATTCGGCAAGGTTTGTTTGATATCTTTTAACTAGGAGCACATCGTAGAGTTATAAAATTTTGTCACTTGTGTAGTTTTCTTCATCTGTGTTTTACGAGTATTCTGTTATTTGTTGCTGAGTATTCTTTAGCCTAGGCATTTGCATAAGAACCGCATTTCCCGCTAACTGCGAACAAAACATTTTTTAATCAGGTCAACGACGTTTGCACACTATTCAAGCAGGATGTCCTGGACTTACAAGTGAATGTGGTCGGTGTCGTTCTGTTGCAGGTATGTGAAGCAAACATCACCTTTAATTATTCAAAAACGATATTCCTCCGGTTAAATAGTATTTGCTACAGCATAAATTTCTCAACTTTTAAGTTATAAATATCTCGGCGATAGTTTTTGATGTAACAAGTCATTTTCGGTACCTTTTAGTTTAGTGTTTAGAAACACATGGTAAGAAATTTCAGCATGATGATGTACGCATTAGAATTCAAGAAGAATAAAGTATACAGCTTACTATTTCTCGACTTTTTGTTGTGTACTGCCATTGCTTACGCAGCCTGAAGCCTCTAGAGATAAAAAGGAGAGCTTTGAATACAATTTCTTATTTAGTGGCCGATAGCGCATTGGCCCAACAATGACGTGTAAAAGTTGTTTTTTGATTACACAACTAAGGTTTGCAAGCCTATTGTCCAAAAATTGAGCACATAAAGGTAAACTATTAGTAGGGCGGTAAGCTTGCGCCTATTTGAAAGGGGTGGTTGCCCTCCGACGCTGTTGAAATCAACATTGATTGTGTGGCACAGAAGACATCAGGGCTTTCTGTGCATTGATACTTTATGTCTAGCTAACTTTAAACGAAGGAATTATAGAAATGGTAGTTTATACATCAGTAGAGGAGTGCGGCTAGAAACCTACACTTAATCGATTATTGTCGAAAATTTTTCACCACCGTCATTTCTGACGATTGTATTGTGCTACTACAGCTTGTGAAACGTTGCACACAGTGCATGCCTGTTCGTCTTTCGAGATTTTCGCTCATATGCCTATTGGCAATCCTTCTTATGTGGGCTCTCAGATCATAATTTGGTGATATATTGCTATTATCCGCCAGGTCTAGATGATCGTTCGATGAGCTGAGTCTGTACGGTTTGATTAGGACAACAACTGAAATGCTTTTAGAATTGAACTGAGTTAAATAAGTCGAAGGTGCGAAGTGTAATGGTAAATCATGCGATATCATCTGCCGCCTACATTTCAGTTGAAGTCGTAATCGCAGTCGTAATTTAGTCGTTCAGATCTCACATAGTGCATCGTGGCGATAATGGATGCCGATGAGAAGTCATCTCTTGAAGTGATGCATTTCCAACGTATGACCTCCGCATTGAGGAAGAGAAATAGCACCAAAGAATGTAAAGGCTGCGGGGTGTTTTCTGCTGGCGTGGGAAGAATCGGAAATGAGACTGCGCAAAAGCAGTTGAGATTTAAAACGTCACTGATAATAGCGTTCATTGCACTTTCTTCTCCTTCCTGCATCACCATAAACAAAGGCCTAAAGACTCTGGCTACTTATAATAGGCAGCTTCGCGATACCTTGAAATGGTAGAGCAAAATTACTGAAGAGCTTAATACACAAATTTCGCATATCCTAGTGCACATCTGGTGGCAGTTTCAAGAAGGGGTTTTAGCTTCTCTAATGCAGACACCGAAAATGATGTTTTGTGGAAAAGGCTCATTGATGACGACGAGTGACAGAATTGTAAGCTTGAGGATAGAACGTGTCGATTAGGAAACTCTTACGGCTCTGGTCCCATAGGGGCTCATGTTCTTAGCGATATTCATTGTAAGCAAGAACACGATGCAATGTTCTGGGCTGTACGGATGCCGGTAGCTGTGCTGCGATAGGATCCCTGGTAAATTCCCACATAACAGACCTAAAACCGACTTCAGACGCGAGAAAACTAGCGGCTTTATTTTGTAAAATATCTGGCACCAAATTTGCCGGCGTCCGAATTCCTATTAGCGGAAAAGTACGAGCACAGACATTGTAGGTGATTAATGGCAGTTGACATGGGGGCAGTGAATAGTTGGTGCGTTTTGTGACTTAACGAAAACACCGAATATGACAATGGCTTGAGGAGATGCCAACTCCGGTAGCTCATTTGACATAAGGAGATGAGAAGCAAATAAACCACTCAATCATACACGCTACTCACTATGACACCCAGGCACGTTCGTACGACATGATATAAACTTGGCTTTATATTTATCCGTGGCGGTTATGCATATAACACTACAACATAAACTATGCACTACTATAGGCCACTGAAATATCAGAGGTCATCGGTAGCAAGATAGGCGAAAGAGGACCTGTGTTTGGGGACCGCTGTGGAGAGCTAAAAATGCGGTCTTGCGTTGGCAATAAAGGTGAAGTCTAATTATCTCATAAATTTTGCTGCCCATTATCACAAGCTAGGCCGATAGACAATAAAAAAAAAACAAACATTCGAATAAAAAGCCCATCTGAAGGACGCACAAAACGAGAGGCACGGAGAACAATACTGAACCAGACTAGTGAACTGGCAAATGAGAACAAATTTCCTCATTTGTCGTCGTATTTGTCAAGCCACATTCATGAATGAAAGGGGAATTATAGCAAAATAGATCAGTGGAAAAATACAAATGTCTTGTAAGTGGAATGTTTGAGAATGTTTTACCGCCTTTGTCAAAAGCGTAGATCCCAAAGGGTCTGCTTTTGAGCTGTATAGAAACGCTGATTTAGCATTACTGGGGCCTTTCCATTGACGACAGAAGAACAAAAGTTCTTCTTACTATCAAGAGCTTCGAAACACTGGAAATACATTAAAAGCTGCACGAACTACCTCGAAAGCAGGCCCCCTAGGCACTACACGTTTGACTAAAACGGCAGAGTACGGTCCACTGTTTAGGGGAACATGAGGCATCGTTGCTGGTGCGCTTTACAAATCAATCCCGAGAGACCAAGCTACAAACGACGGCACAAGGTCATGTGCGGTAAGCACGGCTGACTGAAAATAACGGCTTGAGGGGCTAGTTGGTGCCCCTCAAAGAAGAAGAAGATGAGACGTGCCTGAGTGTAAAAGAGGAGGAGTGGTGAAGAGGAAGTGTTTTCAGATTCTTATTACAGTTGGTAGTGTGCGCGTGTGTTGTGTATCTTCTCTTGTGTTTGTGTTTGTTGCGCCACATATCTGAATACGGCTGACTGCTCTTCCCGAGAATGCACTTGGTGCCATCCACTCTTGCCAGTAATCGCTTTGCTAAATATTTTGGCTGTGCGATCTCAAGTTCCCTTTAATAATGGATCGTACTTTACATGCGCTATATCTTGACTGAAGCTTAATATGACGGGGTTTCACTCTTTCTTACATACTGCTGGTTCCATACTGCCCACTGGAGTTGATAAATGACATTTGGAGTATAGCAGGATTGTCATCATGAATGCTTAGCTGAACGTGGTATCTAGGTTTAAAATCTCTGAGGTTTGAGCAGTAGTGAACATGCTACACAGCAACTGTTTTTACAGGGAATGCAGAAAATGAGTACTCTAAAAATGGTCCTCGATAGTGCTTGTGCACTTAGTCTGTTCCGAGACCTTCTCAAACGGGCTTTAAATGTTTATATGAATGGGCTCGTCAATCATTTAATATGTGAGTTTATGGTGATTGCTTGGTGATTTCGACCACATACTGGGTACAAATGCTGTGTCCTCTGAGCAGTCGGATCCCAACGCTTGTATATGCTGACACGTCGGAAACGATTCAGCCAGTCTTCAACGTCGTAAGACTCCCCAGTAAACTTGCGGAGCTCCCAATGGGGCGACCAAGACCGAGGCGGTTCGGAAGATTGTGTCTGAGCCATTTGAGTTGATATAACGATGGTTTCCGAATGAACAGGTGGCAAAGAAGCTAAGCGGTGGCAGCAACGAATGGCCAGCTAATCCAGGTCAACATACCCAGCCAATTTTCACCAAATATTGTTACAGATGAGACGGGTTTCTTCAGAGATAATGGGGGATGAACTCGAAGGAGAACAGTTAGTCGGACCAAAGGCTTTCGCGCTGAGTCAGGCTCCTCTTCTAACTACAGTAGCTTTCACTTCGTTCACATCAAACGGTGCGCAGCGCGTGAAAAATGGATTAGGTGTCTAAAATAAAAAGTACAAAACGTCATACTAAAATGAATTGAGGAATTAATAAAAAGCAGGAAGGCTTCATAAACAAGCAACATATTTCTGTTGTGATACACGCGGCAACCAGATGTGAGGAGGAGGTTGGGTGCATGCTGATTGCTGTTGCTGTTTTTTGGGGCAAACATTTTAGAACACCTACGCTAGCATTTCCCAACAACCAGTCATTGTTGAGAGACGTTCAGAATTTGATGATTATGGGCTGTGCTCTACAAATAAGCTTTGTACCCATGAGACGTCCATTACGTCAGCACTGTCTCTTATATAAAATAATTATGGATTTTTTTATAATAATCTTCGTAGGAGATGCTTCGTGATTGTTTATTAGTCGTGTCATTTGATATTCATGACGCCATCACCATTTCATATATTCAGGGAACTATGTCTTCACATTGTGGCATGCTGTTGATTTTGTCGACTCTCCTGCTATATCATTCAAAGCACGTGAGAGGGCATAAATCTCAACAGGATTCATAACACTGAGAGGGCATGCTCGAATCTAATTTATGCATGAAGAGCAGTAGTAGAGGAGCAATGTAGTGAGTACACTGAGAAACGCTGTTTATAATTTAGTTAAAACGAGAGAAAGAAATACAAAATTTGGATTGCTATTGTAGAACATTTTTCAAAGCGGAGCTTAGATTGCAAGCCCACCTTGCGATGCGCTGGTAACCACAAGCGGTAACCAAGCGGTAACCTCTGGTAACTACAGAGGTTAAACAATACTGAAATTAGTATAAAATGATTCCTCCTTTCTGGTGAGCTATTAATTTACTTCTGTCAAGATTGACGCGATATTTTGGTATAAGCTTATCGTCGGTCGTCTAATAACGTTCGTTCAATCCATGCTCTGCACAGAAGTACAATAAATGTCGAAGAAATAGGCGAATAACAACCAAGACTTACCGCAGGGGTTTAGCTACATGGATGGGAACTAGTAGCAGTATAAGGGATTTATTCGAAACAAATGAGCTCTGGATTCAAGGAGGTTTCATCGGGTCCAACGTCTGGGATTCTGTTTGCTGAAGCCACTGCCCGAGCTTTCGCAAGCACGTTTTTTGAGCCTTAAGGGAGGGACTGAACAGTACTACCTCCAAATCCGCTCACATTGTTTTTTCGGTTCGAGGAATGGCTTGAATGGATTAGCCCACCCATACCATAGCGTGAATGTCTGTTCTCCTGCCACGAAATATGTATTCATCTGAGAATGTACCCCAACAAAATGTCTGCAGTCTAGCTACGCTGCAGTAGAACAATTTTGTAACTACCTGATGTGACACTGCTCTGATTTAGCGAGTCCTTCCGCAGGTGTTGCGATTCTTTGTTGCGCTAAAGGGGCGTGTTGTAGTCAGGGGCTGGGGGTGATTATAACAGGAAAGGGATGAGTGATAAACTAGAAATGTTTAACAGCAAGGTTAACATATACAGGCAGAGAGAAGTGAAAAAACACAGCGCTGACAAGCAACTGAATATTTTTTCACGAAGGACTGCTTTTTATACACAAAATTTGTCGATAAGCTTTCGCATGAATGCGTTTGCGTGTTAGGAATCAGTGTTCAAATTGTAGGAATTGATTGTGGCTTACAAGTTGTAGGTTACTGCGGCTAACGAAACTTTATTTAGTCATAAACAACATCTATCGCTTCTTTATCTTTCATGCGATGCGTTTTTTCGTGTTAAAAGCAGTGCTTCCTGAATAAAAATTCGGTTGCTAGTCATTGCCGTGTTGTCTCACTTCTACCCTGCCTCTTCTTGTTAATCGCGCTTTTAAACCATGTCTGCTTTGCACCATAACCAACTAGCCCAGTTGTGTGTCATCAAAATGAGGGATCCCTGGAGAGGAATTCTCGGGCTGAGGCGTATGCACACTTCTTTCTCTCTACCACTTGATGACTAGGTACCCATACTACTTATTTGTCTGATATCTGGTGTTTAACCTGAGATAAGATTTTACAGGCTAAGAGAGAAACCCGACCTCGCATGTGGTTTCTAGGCTCTTTGGTAGTCGGTAATGATGTATATAAATCAATTTATGTTCAGGCTAACGCGATCACTGCCTCCTCCATTTGTGTGACTCGTAATTTCTCGTCTTAAGCTCCACTACAGTGTGGCGTAGGCGAATGACTGCTACTGTAGTGATTTCTTCGCAAGGACCGGCAGTATCTACAAGGAATATTCTTTATACTGGAAATAGTTTTTATTCATCGTCCTGGCTCGGGCTTTGTGCCCCGCCTCATGATATTCGTGATTCATATTGCGTGGTAGGGGCATGATGTGTTAGTTTGCCCCTTCATTCTAGTGGTATGCCCGGTCTCTGCTGCGCGGTGCTGGAAGGACTAATGCCGAGCTGTGTAAGTACTTGCCGTACGGTGGCTGTACGAGAGAGGCGGAAAGTTTGCGTTCGAAAGTGAGCCTCTACGAGTTCATCGATGGTTCTTCGGTGGCCAAGTTCAAGGTAGGGGTCGGCAGAAGCAGTGAAGGGCAGCCCTAGCACCCGCTTCTAGAATATACGAAGTATGCTGTCGAGGTGTGAAGGTCATTATTACGCAATTTGAGGTATGGGGTTACAAACGATGGCTTTATGGGCTTGTTGTTGCGTGAACATAGCAAGATTGTAGCGCAGAGCAGGACAGGATACAACAAGAAACGAACAACACGAGTGCTAATTGGTCCAACAAAGTTTATCTCGCACATGCAGAAATGAGAGTTTCTTATCACATAAAAATAGGACTCTACCACATGTCCTTCCGGAAGCATTTATCCTTGCTGCTTCAAATAATACTACCGTGGTCATGGTACTACTTTTAGCTAGCAGGGCAGTTTGCTCAAAAAATGGCTTGCACGTTCTCGATTTGCATGAAAGAACGTGATCAACAAGTTAACTCCCTTTCCTGTTCTTGACGTCTAGTGTACGTTCAATTATTAGCTCGTTTAGGCATCTCCGTGTCGGTCCGAAGTAGTCGCCCAGCATGATAAAGGCATTCTATAGAAGACACCTTCAGTGCAAATAAGATAAGATTTCAGATGACGAGACGGGCAAGAACGTGCTCCGTTGCTGTTGACTTGTTTGAATCTTGCACAATGAGTCGAGTTTCTTCGGGGCCGAAAATACGACGGTTGTATTTGCCCGCCGTCCATTTCTCTTCAGGTTTTGGGAAATCTTGCGCAGGTACGGCATTCCAACGAAACGCTTTCTTCCAGCGAAGGAGTGTTAGTATTCCTTCTATTTTTTATATGAATAGGCAAATAGACTGTTAGCCCAAGTGATATCTTGGCTTTGGCGTATACAAGTGCTGCATATGCGAAATAAATTTTTTTGGAAAATAGCGTCGGTGTTCGTTTTTTTTCTGGGGTCCTTTCCTGGTCTGTGCTACGATCTTGCTATGGGGTTATGTAGGCTATGAGGCTCACGATAAAGGCCTGAATTAGTCGTTGCGTGTCGTTCTCTCATACTATTCTTCTTGGTCGTTAAATGCAACATCAGTCTATTGACTAGTTCAACCTTCTTTCGGAACTTCGCGTTCCCCACCTTTGTTGCTAGTGTACAGGCCTAGGTTGCCAATGGTATCTGGTTAGGGAATGGTGTATTGTGGATCATAATTTAGATTTGTTCGTTGCTGCCACGGAGGCGCATGACTAGAAGTTGTGACTGGTAGAACAGGCGAGTCCGCAGTCGGTGACGCAGTTCTACGCAGCATCCGCGGCTTGCTGGATTGTATCTTTGATCTGTCCTGCGTTACTGGTTGTTTCCAAAATTCTTGTTGCCAAAATGTCTTGTTTTTTTTTTGTTTTTTTTTTTCAAAACGGTTAAAAAAAAGGCGAGTAGAGAAGAGGATAACACGGAAAGTTGAGCTAGTTGGTACATATTTTTGTCTTCTTTGTCTTCTTCCTTGTCCTTCGTCTCCGCGATGTTATTCCTTAATAATAGAGAATAGGATTAAAAGCAATTTCAAGTCGTAAACTGTAACATGTCTTTATTGGTCACATTATTGAGCATTAGACAGGGCAGGCATTTGCGTCAATGCCCACCGTGACTCTGCACAGATACCTTGTCGAGCTCCTGTCAGCTTTTTGGGTGATTAGAATAATTACACTTAAAATGCCTAAAGGTAAAGCTATCTCAAAACAAAGCAAACATTCAAAAGTGTAAATATATGAGCGGATACTTATGACGAAGAATGAAAGGCAATAAATAAACTTGTTCCTCTCATTTTGTTCCATTTGAAAATAAGTCGCTTGGAAGTCATTGCGAAGCATCTCTCTTCTGTGAAGCAACAGCATTGTATGGCGACAAGGAATGGGGTGGACTGAACAGAAACGCTGAAATTCGCTCTCAACTCTAGTGGTTTGTAGTAATGATGCAAAAACGAACAATGGAGATTCACCACAGAGCTCTTAAATATAAGTTGCGTGCAGGAGAATCCTGAGAAAACAGGAGCGTTAATGAAACCACAAGCAAAACAATGGGTGACAATATACAAGTCGGCATGCGGATCTTAATATTCACTAATTTGTACAATACCATTGCTATTGTCGACATTATTTCAGGGAAAAATATGTTTTACTAAAGGGTGAATATAGATTTTGTGTGGGGTACATCTTCGCACCTTGCAGCGAAATTACAAGTGGTATGTCCTGTGCCTTAGGAACTTGCAATCGTTTGTTGACATTTTTTCCTCTCAGTTGAACCTTTATAATTAAAATAAGAAAATTTGTTCTCCTTGACGCACAAAAAGATTTTCACACTTAGCAAGCCAGCCTTACAGTGTCAAAGTGCATCCAAAAGAGCAACGGTTTTTGGGAGGTTACTGAAAGGCTTGTTTTAGTAAAACTTATTTTCTGTTAAGAACTAGATAAGGTGGTTTATTTAAAATAGATGAAGGCCATTTTTCATTTTTCGGTGTTATAAAGTGCACGTAGATTAAAATGAACATCCTGGGATAATAAAAAGGCTTTGAAAACTACACCTTCCTTTATATAAAGTGAACGTTTTCGGGCAAAAATGTATAGTTGAATACGGGAACTGAGAATTCAGTGAACACAGAATAATTATTTTCATTATTATTCATCAGTTTTTTTTTTGCAACACATAACATCTAGTATACGTTTTTTTTTTTTTGCAATACATAACATATATTTAGGGCCAATAGAGAATAAACGAGAAAGCGACACTGTGAAGATTGACTTTAAACCATTTATATTTTATTGTTTTGCGAAAGCATTATTCAAATACACTTGTGTGCCACGTAAGTTCAATATCGTTTTATGAATGTGAAGGAAAGCGCAAAATGTTTTTTTATTTCACAGAAAAAGTTGGCATGGTAGTAAAAATTGAATATAGAAAATGGTGTAGATTCATGCAGCCTCCAACGAGCTCACCTATTTGCTGACGTATCGAGAGCACTAAATGAACATCATCTGGGCACTGTGCTGCAAATATTCAACATTTGCAAAGGTTTTTGTGTGCTATTAGCCTTCTGTATTTAGCGAAATTGACCGGTTAAGAAGCTTAGGTTAGTTTGTCTTCAGTCATATTTATGGTTTATATATTTCTCTCTGAAAGAAGTGTATTGAAACTGATTAATATTTCGATAACAAAACACTTAAAAAGCGCATTTGTGTACATTAGTAAACTGAACAGTTTACCTAACTAATTACACACGCCAAAACGAGACAATAGTTTTGTGTTTGAAAGAATTTACCAACGCTCGAATGTCTATCATAAACGTTTTAGAAAGTCAAATATTTTAGACACTAAGGTGAAAATAACAGAGAAGTCTTTACATCTAGCTGGAAAAAATAACAATGTATTGCTACATTTAGGCGAAATTAATGGCTGTTCTGTTTGAATATTGGTTGGAGTATGTTTTTATTACCAATTCTTGGACTTTTATTTCTTGCTGGATTCGTGCGAGACTAGCTCGAGACAAAGTAATTATTCGAAGAATGGCACAAAAAGGAACCACGTGGCGTATTAGGCGCACGAACGTAATACAGAATTCACTGCTAACTTTTACAGCCTCTTGAAGATATCCGCTATTATTGCAATGTAGAAAATAATTCACAGTGGGATCTGAGTGAAACAACGTAGTGTGGAAATTGGAAAAATGTCGAACGTGCAACGTGCGGGTTTTTTGTTGTGCATGAAAAAACTTGAAAAGAAATCCAGGCAATTGATCTCGTATACACACTGCGTAACAAGAGCTTTGATTTCTGTGTCACATTTTAGGGACATTTTTTATACCAAGCGTTATCATGTCTCAACCCCTTTGACTTTGAGCATTCTCACTTCCATTATACGAGCTTAGCTGTTTATTAATCACTCCGTAGTTTTTCAGCACCTTTGTCCATAACATGAGACAATGTTCTTCAAAATTTCATTACAACCGTCAACCAAATTATTCTCTACATACAAAAACAAGCTCTGTAAGATGAATAGATTGTAGCAAAGATCGAGAATATGCCTTGTTTATTCAGGCGTTTTGGTGATTTTCTTGTACCTATAAGAACAAATGAATAACATAAGCTCTACATACTAAGAGAAACAATGCGCAGCATTTTGTATACCTGAATAAAAAAGGTGCAATAATTTCGCTAATTACTATTATGTAATTAAGAAATAATGTAAAACGTGAGATGAAATTGATTTTATTAGTCGTCGTGCCAACCAATGTATGCTACTGCTCGTAAATAAAGCTGCTATTTCATGCACACGTTTTTAGAAACCCAAAATATATTTGAAGAACAGAAACGCAGACGCACAACAATCAAACTTGTTTCTGCCGGGGTATCGAGGCAATTATTACTCCAATCAACAAGAAAACATTGACGGCATGCCAACTTCAATACAATATTTTTCACCAGTTATTATTGGGTGGATGCAGTGCGTATTTTAATGCAGTGATTTTGCATGTCGGAAATAAGATACGTGTTGGGATTCGTTTATGTAGGTTGCATAAACACTCCAGGATGCAGCAACTCTGCATTGACTCTAGATCAAGTGGAATGATTTTCGAGATGTCCTTGCTCCCAGGGTTGTAACATAATACTTCCTCAGAAATGTCTGGGGTAGAGCAATTATATACAAAGTGATATAAGAGGTCTTAGTATGAAGCTTCATTATTCTTAGCGTTTGTGACGGTTGTATTGACGAAGAGTACAAGTATCTTCTTCAGAACATTGCAATTAAGTGGCGTTCAATAACTTCGTTCGATGGAAATTATTCGAGGCCCTTCATCATTTACTGGTGCAATTCTCAGTAGCCTAAAATGTGCATGATTGGAGTAGCCCCATAATCTTTTATGCATAGTCGTCATTTTTATGGTATCGGATGAAAATAGAGGATTGTAAATACGAAATGTTTAGACCTTCTTTTTACAACTGTTTTTTTCCTTTTGCAGAAAACTACTGAGAGGTTTCTGCGCAAATTTCGCAACGTAGACGCACTGCAGTCAGAAACGTTGACCGAGTTCAATACATTCATCAAGAAGGAAAGCAGCGTGTTCAGTAGAGATGATATCGTCGTTTACTTGACCCCGTAAGAATGCTTTACTCGTCCAAACCTTTACGCGAATATAAGCAGCAGTCTCCTTAGACATCCTGTGTTTGCGTGCTTGCCAGAAGGGTGGCAGCTGTCATTATAGAAAACGTGATCAAATTCGCAAAGCCACGGCTGTGTATGTCGTAAATTGGTGTTACATTGTTAGGAAGGGTGAGGACGCCCAGCAGGAAATTCGGGGACACTTCCCTTTTGTTTCCTATCCCCCTTATAACAGGGATTACCAAAAAGGCAAACCATTTTCCTCTTTGCTAAGTGAATTATTGTCACACTGATCTGATTGTTCCCTCCTACGCATGTTGTTACCTTTTTGGAGTCACTTGCGCCCCTACATAAGGGTATTTTGTGATTAACCAGATGCAGGACTCTCCACCTGTCAACGAAAGACAATTCACATGACTTCATTTTTATTCCGTCTGCATGCAGTGGCGCACAGGATATGGATTTGCAACTGCAGGGTGGGAGAGAGATGAGAGCCAGTGAGGAGGGAGGGCTGACACGGAACAAAATTGAGGGCGGCACAGATTGCCGACCATATCCTACCACGCACCTGCTTGGAGTGCTGATCACATTCCCCCCCCCCCCCCCCCCCTCTAACAACATGGCACCAATTCGCGATAGACTTAGTAGCCGTAGTCTTGCAAAAGGGTGGTTAAAACAGTTCGTAACTGCCTCTTTGAGTAATGGGGGCGAAAGCTAACCTACAGTCAGAAATATGTAGGGGGAAACATAGTAGGATCATTACACAGGTGTAATTAATTTACGATTTCTATGAAGCATATGGTTATTTTGTTTAGTTCTGGAAGGGTTTCTTGGAAGTGAAAGGCTAGTAAAAAAAGCAAATAAAGAATTTGGTTAGCACTAATTCTAAGAACTCTATTAGCATAATTTAGGTGCTTCACTGAAATGATAAAAAGTTAGACTAAAAAACTGTCGATATATTCTACGCGCTAGGAGGGGTTAATAAAACAATTAAACATGATAGCATTGATTGTGGTCCCATGTACGGAATGAATGACAGGTAGTCTTGAAAAAAAATGCACGTAATATTCAAACTGTGTTTTGACAGGAAACACTAAACGCTTAGTGCAGTGAAAGGAAGAACCTAATAATCAATGGATTTTAAACGTTTTAAACGTGAGGCTCAAACTATTGTTGAGAACAATGCCATAGTCGCCAGAAAGAAGCGCCCCAGATGCAACTGTATACACCACCTGTTAGGAATTGAGGATCCCGGAAAGTGAAAAGGCTGACTTAGAGTTTCGGGCTATTTACGCGTTTTAATTGCACCAAAATGAAGTAAATATTTACGGACGTAATTTAGTGCAGCTTAGGCTATTGTGAATGCAAAAAATACAGCAGCACCTTAATAAAAGTATAATTCTTACATGGGGATCTTGTGTTCTGTTCGGGATTCTCTTAATAGTGAAAGCATTTAAAAATATTTTCTTTGTTTGGTTCCTCACAACCTGCCTCTTTTAAATGTGTGCTAGGAGTCGCGTCACCCGGAAGGCCCAGTAGTCTTTCTCTTCAGCACTCTATGCCAGATAATAGGGAAAACATTTATTTGGGTATTTCTCGCTAATTTTCAGGCACTGTGAATAGCAGCAGACTCGAGGCGGCAGGTGGCGCATCTGCCTGAAACGCAATGCAGACTGCGTAATATTCCAGACAGAGCCCCGACCTGAGCCTAAGAGTTATAGGGCGCAGTACCAGCGACCGCGCGGTGTGGACCGGTGTGCACAAGGCCCCAGAGGCCGGGTGAAAATTGCAGGGCATGATTCAGTGTGGTTACGCGCAAGGCGGCAAGCCTTCGCCTCCATGTCAGTGTAACAGCAGCCAGAGGTGCGAGATGATGTGCATATTCCAGTAAGCGTGGATGGCACTGGGGAACCTTCATATTATCCAGACTGTTCTCCGCATGTTCCTAAATTAAGTCAAAGCAGGTCACCGGTGTCTGCGCGGCATCGTGGTTTCATACACAAATCGCTCGGAAAACGTGTCAGCAGCTTTACAAACGCTAATTTCAAGCGAAGAAAGTTCTTTCGTGAGTTTAAGGAGACAGCTTAGTTCGTTCTAGGCTGCAAAAAAAGGCGTGAAGCATTGTAATGTTCTTCTTCCCGCTCTAAACTTCACTGTCCTTCTGGTCATGTCTCTTCAGGCGTGGTACAGTCAGCAACAAATGCCTTAGGTCTAACAACCACTGTGACAACGACCGCTTTCCAAATAGAAAGACCCGGAAAGAGGTTACGACATCCGCTGGTAGGGATGGCCCTACGCAGCAAACGCACGCAAATTTCCCGTTGCAACTATAATCACAGAAAGTGTCGGAATGACCGCTGTCGAGCCGCAATACAAGCAATCTCGTTGCGGCAACATTAGCACAACGCCCCTCAACTCGAAGAGCTGCGACTCCCGCAGTCGCAAAACAGACAGAAAAGGAAATATGGACAGGAAAACTCGGACCCCCCAAGCGCATTCCATACTCACTCCCATCTGCTTAGCAACCACGCATGCGCTAGACATCGCACATCCTCGATGTAGATCACGTGGTTCTTGAACTTAATAAAATTATTCACAAAATATGAAAACATGTGCTGAGCATGGCGAAAGGTTCCAACCTGTATTAGCGAAATTCACGTCGCACAAGAAATCATTCCGAAGGGTATAGCAATCAAAACTAACTCTAGCCTAGCAGCTATCACCTCCGGAAAAAGAACGTCCCTTGAACCCAAGAAACACTCGTCCATTGTTCTAATAGCTAAGCCCACGTTGGGCGCCAGATGATGGCTTCATAATAAGAGAGATGAATATCTTTTCCTCGATTTTAGCCGTGGCTCACTGTTGAAACGCCGAGAACGCCGTGTGATGGCGAGCGCTACCGAACGAACGCCGACCATGGTACACGGAAGGCGTTTGAGCAGTCAGCCGCGCGGACCAGGCTATTGGGAAGAAGGTACATTAGCTGAGAACGAACCGGCAATAATTGCTTCAGTAACCACGAACCTAGGCAGCAATAAAACACAATATGAATCGTGGTTGCCGAACTCATCAGCAAAGTTACGGGCGAGTGTCCACCCACGCTAGGGCAGGGGATAACTTCAAAGACGGACAGGACAAACAAGCGGGAAAAGTTCTCGCAAGCCTCGCCTCCCCTGGGAGCCCTTGAGTATGCGTACGAGCACACCGAGTGCATATTGGCGAAGCGTCTAGCTGCGCTATGATGAAGTCATAGGTGGCGCTTGTGCTGCCGCCACGCAGGTGCCATCTCTCGATAGTTGATGTTAACTACCGATGCTGTCGCAATCTCGTGATAACCAGAGTAACTAACGCGGAGGAAAGCAGGCTTTAAGGGAAACCATGGGAGATTGTTCCCCACGAGGGAAAAAGATGTAGGCTCTTGTTGTAAGATGGTCCATTAATGCCTTTAGGCAAAGCTTCAGACAAGTTAGAACAGCTCGTGTTAACGGGTTCTGCATTTTCTACACGGAAATTTGATTAAAATAAAAAAAAAATCTGAGAAAGCGCTAAACGCAAAGGCATATGAAGTTTACTTTTTTCTTATGACCGAACCTCTAGTTCGCGAAATTACTTTCCAACTTTTTGCGTGTTTCCTTGACGCAGAGTGCGTGTTACGGAGAGCAGCATGAGCTAGAACTCACTTTGTTTATTACCGCTAATATTCGTAAACGAACTTATTCTGGAATTCCGCGGCCAATGGTGCGGAAATGTACCCCAGAAACTGTTTGTGCTTCTTGCTTTCTCCGAGCATTGTTTTGGTTGAACGTTATTTACTTTATTTTTTTAGAGCATGTAAGGTTGTAGGAAAAATGTATATTTTTGACAAGGTCAAGCCATCTGGCTATTTCAAATTAAATGTAATCGTGGCCAGAATAAGGACTTGTGTCCGGGTACCAAATCTCAAAGCCATTCAGACACCCCTGCTGAGCGAATTCAGAACAGTACGTTTTGTCGCAAGCATCAGTGATACCTGGGAATCTGTTCTGCAGGTTCGTTACAAGAATAGTTTTAGTTGAATGAACGCCTCTATATTGGGATATACAATAAGAGAAAAACCTACGCATTAAAGCACAAGCTACGCTTATGGATCGCAGCATATTTGTGGTTACATCCTCCTCAGTGGGGTGATAACATCAGCGTTTCAGTTTATCATCAAGCAATGATTTCTTAAAGTCAGAGAACAGTAGTTCTGTCCACTAGAGCAGAATTAGGATTTTAATTTGTTTAGCATTTTAAGCTGTAGCGACAACCCGGAGTGCGAAGGAAGCTTCGTAATACTAAAAGTTACAATGCCTAGTTTGGTAGGGATGGACTAGAGAGAAAGAAATCCTTTTTAGTACTCTCAATGAGCAAGAGAAAAAGGTCGAACGAATGAGGCTCCTTTGTCGGTAAAGGAGCGCGCAGAATATTATCGCATCTTCGGCCACTGCTGAGTGAAGTGAGGAGTAGGAAAATTTGATCGGCATTTGCAGAAAAAGGTGGAGAGGTGCGAATATGGCTGCGGCTGGGAGAGGTAAGGAAAGATAAATGTGTGATCTATTTTAAAATGTTACAATTTACTAATGTTTACATTTAATGACCCAACTAATATAGCTGATGATTGTGATACACGGTAAAAGAGAAATTAGAGCTCACCGTGGGACATGTTTTACTATAACCAATACCATATGCTGCATTCAGTGGCGAACACCGATTGGATCAGCAACGGTACGGATAGCATCCCCTTCAGTGTCAGTTATTTAAGAGTTGCTACTGCATGTTGAAATTCGTACCTCGTCCACCACTCTAGTCCCACCCTCTTTGCTACTTTCGTCCTCCCACACTCGTCTCCCATTATCTCCTTTTTTTCTTCATGATATGATCGCTGAACACTGATTTTTTGCTTTCCACGTCGAGATATAGTTTTCGACACCTGTGCGTTAACCTCTGCTTAGATCTTCCTTAAGCCTTGCCTCATACGACGCCCAGAAATGCCAAGGCAGCTCTTTCCACAATAAAGTGCCTGAATGCTGGGGTGTAAATATAAATGATCATCAAATAACAGATTGTAAAGCATGTAAATCTGGCAAAGAAGGGCGTTACAAAAATACAAATGGCATTCAATTGCTCTGCAAATAAATCAGAAATGAATACATGTCAAAATCAAAGCATCTCCGGAAAGTTCACAAGATATTTTTTCAGAGAGAAAGTTGAAGAAAATGGACATGAGAAAGCAAGAATAAGTAAAATATGTAAAAACCTGATGCTCTGCATTTTGGTTGCAACTTTACACGGGTAATGGCTCCCGTTTGCCGGATCCCCATGCCGATGCTCGTTTGCCTTCATTAAAATTGCTGCTGCCTTACAGGAGTGTTATATTTGTCTCTGTTATCCCGCATGTAATAAATATCATAATCTCGTGAGAGACAAGATGATGTAAGCGACCACCCGATCGATATAACTGGGGTAAAAGACGCTTTTACAACACCACTATGATCAATAAATGAGGTTTAACAATGCACATCCCTAGCAACGTCAGTATTACCATGTGTAACACAAGATAATTATCATTTAAAATTGTTGTTCAAAAGAAGTAAATATTTGTAACTAAGCGCCAGCCCTAACGCGCAAGACTCGTAGACCTTGACGGCGTGTCAGCCAAACCACATCCCAAAATCCAGGAAAGATCCGTTAATCGCAGGAATTTGTTTGCGGTAAAAACCTTCCACTATTACGTGGACCTGTTGAGTGCTCCGAAACAAGATAATACCAATCTTCTCGTGAAGAAGGGGAAGTTGACTGATTACAGGATTCTTCCCGCAAATATGGTAAATGTTCAAAGAACAATCTTTGCAATAAAATTTCTTCGCATATTCATCTCTTTTTTTGATGCTTTGGCTTCGCTGTTTTTTAAAATTATGAGTTGCCGTAATATTAATTTTGGCGCTTCGGTATTGTTACATTGTATTGCTGAGTGCACCTACTTTAACCAGGCTGTACAAACGTGCGTGCCCTCATTGGTAGCGGCGTGTGTAAATAGGAATCAATGGCCCAGTAAATCTCTATTCTAATTTCATCCTTTCATACAGGCGAAGCCCGAATTGGCAGCGCCTCCATCTCGGCTGTATTATGTGAAGTCTTGATGTACCTCAAACCATGCCAACTCAATTCACGGCCATATCAATGCGAACTATTTTGGTCCGTAGTCATCACCGAAATTTTTCGCTCTCAACAACGACATTGATAACGCCAGTGGCTGAGTTCCCAGAGAAAGGAATCGTTATCGCTACCATGTTAAATGGTTTCATAATTCAATTTCCCGTTATCGAAGCGCTCCTTTACAACTGGCGTCATTGAATTGGAGATGCAGGAACCCTACTTTCAGCTTCGCTTTTGGTTTTATTTTTTACGCTGTGCTGTGCTTGTTCAGATGGTATCCGGAGCCAGGTGATCGGCACTCATTTTAACTCATAACGTCGACTTCACGCCCTTCTGCGCAGAAGCGGCACGTGTCCGCGAAAGTTGACGCATCGTAGAGCTCGTTTTTGGATGCGTACAGCAGAAGTGATGACTGGGACGATGATTTCAGCTCTTCATACTTTAGCACGAGACAGCGAAACTATACTACACCAACCCGGAATGTCGACAGCCATGCCCTGATAAGTTTCGCTTTCAGTACCAAATATTCCGCTTTGCAGCGCGCTGATTACAAGAGATCACTGTTCTGAAAGGTACAACAGTTATCTGCAGGATAACAACGTCTTTTGCGCAGTCTTAGTTGCCGCAGGCAGCTCAGGGAGTCGTGTTTTCTGCAAGAGGACAGCCAGGGGTCGATCCCGATTTCGTTTTTTTTTTCCTAACTCTGATAATACTGTACACAGAAAGCTAGAATTTGCGGTAATGTTGCACTGGTCTTTGTTATAAAAAAACGGAAATTTTTAAAATTTGTTATGTTTTTTTGGTGTCAAGAAATTGTCATGGTTCTGTGTGTTTCATTTTGTTTACTGCAGTTTTTTGCTGGTAGTTTTTTCTAATCACTTATTCAATAAATATGTTGCCACTAAGACCATTCTGAAGACGAATGCCTCCTCCAGAATGTGATATTAGACACTCCTGTACCAAGCAAGTTCCGTTAAAAAAAAATGAAATAATAATGACACCACCAAAATATCACCCCTTTTCGCGCGGACAGGAAAATGCTAAAAAGGGCAAATAAAAGCAATGCCATCAATGCCATTTCCTTAATTTTCTTTCTTTAGGTACAGAATAGGCCGAGAGCTACCTGGCGGTAAGATTGACCAAAGCGGTGCAGGTGAATATTATGATTTTATTTTTATGCCCGATATTCATAACGCAGGATAGAATTCTTTATTGAAATATTGGGGCACACTTTTTAATGCATGGGCCCTGCCGGGTGTTTCATTAGCGCGCCCGACCACTGTACCCAAGGATGCGGGATTGAATCCCGGCCTCAGCGGCCTCTTTTCGCAGGAGGCGAAAGGGATGGCGCCCGTGTGCTTTTCAATATCAATGGATATCAAAGAACCCCAAATAGTCAAAATTTTCGGAAGTCTCCACTACGGTGTGTCTCATAGTATGAGTCGCTTTGGGACGTTAAACCCCACAAGCCCTTTAATGCATGCTTGCACTGAAAACCTGTCGGACGGGGCATTTAATCTTAGTTTTTTATGTTAAACCAGATGTTAATTATTTGTAGCAATAATTGCCGTAATGCTGATTCGATATTGATCAAAATCGTTGTATAGGTACTGTAAGTACAGGAGTTTCATTTATCATCGTCGAAAAAGGCCCTTATTACTTTTATTCTGGGTTCCCCCAGCAGTGTTCTTGTAATTGCTACCGTCGTTTATAACTGCGGGAGCAAATGAACAAAATTAGGAGTCAGTTTCAGTCCTCCGCCAGTCTGCTAGTCCGTCGTGTTCAGTACAGTGTCCAACTTGGGACATATTGTGCGGGTGGTTTATGTAGAGCCTGCAATGTAGAGTAGAGATCATTTTGACTTCTGTGTAACCAGACTCCATATATAATCAGCCTCTCTATATATAAATAACCCCTGTAAATAGCATTTATAAATTATGAGGAAACATTTGGCTCAGT
The DNA here is from genome assembly GCF_055883805.1 of Amblyomma maculatum. NCBI lineage: Eukaryota > Metazoa > Arthropoda > Arachnida > Ixodida > Ixodidae > Amblyomma > Amblyomma maculatum. The sequence goes on along the minus strand of NC_139354.1, from coordinate 92,943,281 downwards.
GGAAAGCTCAACAGCCATGCCGGCATTACGAAATCGGTGTATAAAGAAACTAACTGCGAAAGCATTGGAAGGTATCTATAATGACTGCTCTGGCAACCATATAATAGTTTTGATGAAGAAAGTGACGAAGTTTCCATGCATAAAGGTGGTTAAGCTAGTAAAAATAAACTCCCTATTACTATTCACGAATTGCTTATGGGAAGTATTCAGGCACTTGGAATGGGAGCAGTTAGGGATAAGGGTTATTAGAAAATACCGCGGTAACCTGACATTCTCTCACGACATTGCCTTACTAAGTAACTCAGGGGATGAACTGACACAAAACATTGATGACCTAGAAAGGAAAGCACAAGTTTAGGCCTAAAAAGTGATATCTATACGTTTTCCTTAAGTTAAAGACTACGCCGAGTTCTATGAACGGTAAATGGTATGTGAGACGTTAAGAGATAGAAAGGGTGCGGAATGATTAAAAGAAGTAACCAAGTTAATGGTGTTGTCAAAATAAGGAAGAATCAATGAACATGGCCAGGTCGTGGAGTGTGAAGGGAGGATAATGTATGGTTGCTAACGGTAACTATTTCGATTCCAAGGGAAGGAAAACGCACCACACGCAACAGCAATTTAGGTAGGAGAGTGAGGGTAGGTATTTTTCAGGGACTATGTGGATGCGGCTTCCACAGGACCGGCTTAAATTGAGGAACGAGGCAGAGGCTTTGCCCTGTATTGGATATAGTCTGGCGGATTTTGGGGAGACCTTTACAATGACACTGATAGCTAGAAATCAATTCGGGGAGCACTGAAAGAGTAGTATTTAGGTTTATGACTCGCCAGTATTGATGGCTCCAGCCTGATGTATGCGCTGTAATCGCGTCCTTGTTCGGTGATAATCGTTTTGCCTTTTAGTCTATTTTGTGCCTCTATTACCACACACCGAGTGATTAAAATTCAATCTTATGACACCACATTACGCGGATGATCAACCGACACAGATATAGCGACATCAGTATAAAAATTCCATAAGTAACAAACGAACATTGTGGCATAGAAATTCAATGAAGCCTACTTTGTACTCCCTTGCGCTCACAGACGATACAACTCGCCTAGAGCGACAGCAAATTTTGTTAGATGCGTTGAGCACGCATTTAAACAAACAGGCCACACTGGACGGGACAATACACGCAATTTAGTAAACCAAAGCAAGGAAAAAGGACAAATATGACTGAAACTATTCATTAAACATCTTTTCATGAGAGGGGAACTAACGAAAACTTTTATATTTCGTGCCATCGAAAAAAGGATGCCCGGAGGGGAGAATTTAAATCCCACACAAGCCAAGCACAGGGCCCACACACACAGGGCACAAGCACAGGGGACACACCCATGGTTCTTTACACAAGCGAAAGCAAGTGGAGGGATGCGAATTAAAGAGGGTACGCTGGGATAGTAAGCCGGTACTCCAGAGAACAAATTAACGAGTGTTCAACAGCTGTAGAAATGGCGACTCGGTTCTTCGTTCTAGCTAGCCAGAATATTATTACCGGGTAGGGGGTGTTGGTTGCGCATCGCTGTGTAGAAAGCTAAAGCACGAGTCTCACGTACAATCGCGGAAAGAATCCGCGTTTTTCTTCAGAAAAACGCGGATCAACGCCAACTAGGGAAAACACTCCTGGGCCCGCTTGCACAAAACAATCTTAAGACTGTCTTAGCTAAGTCCAGACTTAACTGGAGTCTAAAGAATAGGCCACTAGCATGGCTGCTTAAGACTGGAGTTAAGACTGGGCTTCAGTCCTGACTTGAGTAAGTCGCTTGTATGATTACGACTCTAGTGCTGTCTTGGTTAAGACACAAGGACGCCAGGTGTCTAAGAAGAGAAATTAGGGAAATACAGGGATGCGCTGGCACTGTCCCTGCTGTAAGATGTACACATTCGGTCAATTTTGCGTTGTGTAAAACCCGTGCCATTGCTTTTTGCGGCTTAAGATTGTGTTACGAGGAAAAATGCCCCAAGTGGTTGCTGAGGCCGTTCTGGGAAGCCACTCTGGTGAACATGAACCCGAAGCGTTCGACGTTCGGAACACGAGCCGTCTTAAATAAGCTTGGTCTTTCTAAAGACACCATTTAAGTCTGGACTTAGCTCGGACTTTATCGTGCAAGCCGACCCTGGTTTCAAGATCTGTGATTAAGCATGCGCGCCCTATCTAAAAAGCGGCGTCTCCAAACCGCTTGGTTCTGCCTGATATGCTGTAATCGTCGCAAGAGGCGCCAGTGACGCAGCTGCATGAGCCGCGGGTGATGCACTGTCGGAGTGGCTTGCCGTGCGCAATGATAGCTCGCCGCAACCAGCTTATTTATGGCCGTTAACTATTTCTGCGTCTGTGCCGCCATCGGCCGCAGGTATTTTTTTATACCGCCTGAAGACAACCTCGCATAGACGGCAGCAGCATTATGTGGCGTGTCTCCCGCTAGGTGAGGAATTGTCGTTTGGGATCAACAGGCCCCCAAAATGACGGCGCGTGATCCACTGTTGATATTCGCCGTTTTCTGTTGTTACGCTCCAGGGATTTTATTATCTACTGGTAGATCCATTTTCGTGTTCTGCTTTCTCTAACCATTGCTCCCGTAGTCAACACTGCATCATTGTTTCTCAGAACGTGGTGCACTGCTCGGCGTGTAAACCATAATTCCGGCTGGAGTCCCTGCCACTGACGGCGAGAAATTGACTTCCCCTGGGTGGCGAGTGCTGTGTGCAAGCATAGTCGAATCGAGAGCTCGTAAACACTAACTTCTCCTTTACACGGTAATATCAGTGCTTAGAGTTATATGCAGCACATAATTTCAAAAAATTTAACCTTGGTGTTCTAGTCAGCCATACATTTAAGTAGGCTAGTGCCCCACTGCAGGAGAGCATTGTGTGCGTTTTTGCTTAGTTTTATTGCTATGCGCAGACAGCGACCGCTGTTTTAATCAAACCTTTATGCTTCAGAATGAGGCCCGCCCCAGCTGCAGCCATTATCAGCTGATTCTTATTTTCTTTTATTATACCTTGCCGGCTTGTGCGCAACAAGCTACTGTCGATGCAGGACACGCGTAACGTGAAAGGCGTCTAATCATGTCTGTCCAAAGTGCGACGCAGAAAGACGGTCGTCCAAAATGGGGGCGATTGTCAAATGCGCAGTCTATATTGTCCTGCTCGTTGCCTTGAAAGGAAGCAAAAAATTTATCCGCGCTGCCTCCGCTGCCGTCTATTCTTCGCTGTGCACTGCAAACCACCGGTCATGACGAAGTGACCAGATTCAAACATGCCCTTAACCTGTGCGGCTGTCAGATTTATTATTTCCTGCTCACTGTCCTCATTGTTTACTTCACCTCGTTTATTTGTACGTCAATAATGCTTTTGCCGGCAAAATGGAGGCTGCAGTCCTCATTGCGGGAGGAGAGCGCGGAAAATGTTAAGGGACGCAAGTCATTCCGACTGCGCAGCAAGATGCGGCTTCGGCAGCGTCATCTCGCGCTAGTTGCTACAATTAATTGCTGTACAACGTGAAAATGAGAATTTGGACTGGCTGCGAGATAAGAGTGCGCGCATGGTCACGCAGATGTCTCGACGCCAGGCAGCGTTTTGCCTAGATAGCGCTGACCCGCGCTTTTCTTTCGAAGCCGTGGTCCCTTTTATTCTGTCCGCGAATGTACCTCAGCGACGCATCGACAGAACCCCATTGCGTACATGAAGGCTCCGACAGAGAACCAAGGAAGAAGGCGGTTTTTGTGTCTTGTGCTCGAGATCCCCGCTGAAAAATGTGCCACAATACTTATTGCCCTCGGTAGGAATTCTTTGTGAATAGGAAACTCGTTAGCCTGAGTGCCAGAAGCCACATCATGATAGGGATGCACGGCAACTGAAGGCCTCGTACACGAACCGCAAGTTTTAGACAGTGCGAGGCAACCAACATAGTCTACCGTTCCCACACAAAGTCACCAAGAAACTTAGGAGAGCAGAACGAAGGACGGCAGGAAATGACCGCGTCGCTGGAATCATGGAATGCGAATGCGCACCCAGGAGTTTTCATGACCACGCTTTTTGAAGCCAGCATGACGATAAAAATTGCGGCTTATGAAAGAGCACGTGTTGTCTATGGTCTAACTATACCTTAGGTGAAGAACAAAGCGCCAAATATCAAAGAGTATTCCCCAGCATGCGTACTGCGACCGAACATTTCACAGCATAAGCAGTGGATAAGGCGCGCTAAATGTAGCGCGGGATTTTTCTACAGGTGCGCTACGAATCTCATGGAGATTGCTCAGAAAAAAAGCGGAAGGTCTTGCTGTCCCGTGCACGCCAACAGACATCGACGTCATAAATAGATATCACTTGTTCTTCCTTTACTACCACTAAGTGGTCCTGGAATAGCGTATCGTTCGTCATTTAAGTGAAAAGGAGCTCAATAAAGTACAAATAGAGCAGGTGAGAATAAAGCACCATTGTGCCCATCGCGGGAAAGCAAAACTGGCTTGGATATTGGCATTGAGGACGTGTTGGTTGGTTATGCTATTGTACTGCGGCTGAGCAGCATCATAAAGTCAGCCGACAGATCACACTGATTCAGCACTCTAAAAGACGTGATCTACGCTGTTACTAGCGTGGCCCTGGTTAAAACGAAAAAAACGCGATTGATCTTTATGGCACTAGCGTAAGCGAACACCTCATTTATGTATATGAGTCAACAACAGTCGCAACGGGTACCGCTGAAGACAGGTACGGGCTTACCAGGTTCTACCCGCGGCCTTGCAATGAATGGAGTGACTGAGAAGGCTGACTGGTCGCTGGGAAGCTGGAGTCAATGGAGTCATGTAATCATATCGAAGCAAAATCATACGATCACCGCTAAACGAGGGTGGTTTCGCACTGTATGTGAATTTCCGATCTGAAGCAGGCAACTAACGATATCGTGGAAAACATTTCTTGTAAGCTCTTGTTGCTAACGTGTTGAGGCTAGCGCGGTTAGTTTATTCATTTTTGTACGCCATCTCGAACGGCCTAACTTGGAGCTGGCAGTGCATTTTGTATGCCTCTTTGGCACCAAGAGGCCTACAGTTGAAGCCGACAGCTTCTTCGTTGCGCTCGAGTTGGTAGAGGCTTTTTGATGAGCGCAAGGCAGAAAAAATGCGGGAAACGTTCTCTATATCGCCTTTATCCTAAGAGAAAATGCTCATAGCAATATTATTTCATCCACGTTAGGCGGCCGAAGGCTGAACATTCAAAGTTACTACACGCAACCAATGCTGCCTGGTCAACAAGTCAAATGCAAGCTCTAGCTGCAGCCATGTGTGAACAGCGTGCTTGTTTGTCTAGGATGCTGCGATATCGCTTACGGAAGTTTTCAAGCCACGCTCGCTTCGCCAACGTGAACACTTCACTTTCGCGTACAATGAGTATACATATCAGTTTATCATTAAAAGCGGCGGTAACGCGCTCAAGAAGCGTTCCCTGAACGCATGAGAACACCCCACTATTGCGACTTCAAGGAATCCCACCCCGCTGCATTGAAGTCTCGACCACCCGCAATCGACGCATACAGCTTTGCGCGAATCGCAGTGAGTCTGTTCGTGTCCATTTGCCCCTACGTTGGCTATTTGTGTGGCTCGGCGTCACCTGTACAGTCATGGACAAAATTTTGCGACTGCGTCATGACTGCGTAGACGGCACTAGGCGACGATATAATACCACTCAGGTTACGTTGGGTGATAATTAGGCTCATGCGCCTACTATATTCGCCAGCTTGCCAGCCTGATAGATCGTTTCGCGTGGGCAGCTGCTTTTTCTAAGCTCAGCCGTGGGCAGCCGCTTTTCGCCGCTGCACTCGTTAGCCGCCATTTGGCCGCGAATACGAGCGCATTCACGCATCCGGTTGCATTTAAGCCTGTTTCTTTAGGGGAGAATAAAACGCTGTTTTTTATCCCTAATCGTAACCCTAATGGATGACAAATCAGACTGATAGCAAACTACAGTGGTTTGTTTGCAAAAACCTGGCACTCTCAGGGAAGAAGTTAAAAATGATTTGCGAATAATAAGTTATGGCTTCGAATCCTTAAACAAACGGACAAAATGCGGTGGGTGCCGTGAATGCTTCAGTCATTGCAGTCGCCAGGCCGTGAGCCGAGTATGGCGGCCATATGGTGGCTGACGAGGGCGGGCGGCGAAAAGCGGCTGCCCGCGTCCAAGCTGGGAAAAAGCTATTGCGGACGCGAAACGAGCAATTAGGCTTGCAAGCGGGCGTGTATAGTAAGCGCATGCGCCTAATCATCAATCAACGTAACCTCGACGCTAATATATTGCCACCTAGTGACGCCAACGCAGTTTTAAAACGGTGCTCCGGCATCTCAAAAACTTTGTCCATAGCTTGTCCTACCCGCCAGGTTTCGGGAAAAGCCCTAAAGAGATCTCATGTGACTGCGGAAGAGGCGAAGAAAGGAGTCATAATGGCTGAGTTGTTTTACGTACTTCAAAAGAGCACGGTGAGCAACATCCCATTTATCAGCTGACATTACTGTTAGACTAGTTGTTAAACCAATAGCCAAAACATGCTACCAGGGTACGGAGGAAGGTGTGTGTGAAAAAGGTAAAAAAATGCCGTCGATTACGTTACTTCCTAATGCGAAATTTGAGCACAGCTCGTCAGCTGTTTCACCTTTTCGATAGACTGAGGCAAAGATTTCGCGCAAGACACGTATGTACAATTACAGACAACTTTTTTTATACTTTCACACGTATTACTTGAAGAAACACTCCACTAACAGTTCTTGGCCATCATGAAAGAAGCTTTGTGGTCGGAGAAATGAAGAGAGCAATTAAGTTATCGGGAGGTTGCGGGAGGCAGCGCGTGGGCCCATAGAACGTTACACCACCAACAGATAGCAGCGACTGACTGATGCCGCTGACACCGCTTGCGAGTGAAGAGAACGTGACTCTGCGTTCCGGCCTGGGAAAGCAAGCCGGCGTTTCGGCAACCGGAGAGCACCCTCGCCGCTACGCAGGAGAGGGGGGGGGGGGGAGCGCGCTAGAAGCCGATAACACGAGCTGTCGCCGCAACGGAGGAAGCAGGAGGGGGGAGGGGAGGGGGAAGGAGGGCGCGCGGCCCCAGCTGCGGAGTTGGCTACAGGGACAACGCCGCCGACGTCGACGCCAACGCCAACGGCGACGCGAAGCGCAGGAAGGAGCTGCAAAGAGCTGCGCTCTAAAAAGAGAAAGTGTTGCTGTAGTGGGGGCTACTGAGTAAATTCTGCCGCCTGGAGATCTTAACGTGCACTGCCATCGCACAGCACACGGACACCTCTTGGTTTCGCCTCCATCGAAACGCAGCCGGCGGCGGTTGAACATTTCCACTGTGCGGCACAGCCCCGGCCTTGTTATCAAAAGCTGCACAAGGGCCGCGTGATGTGAAGTGTGTGCAGAACGTCGAGGCTTTCGCATTTCGCTAGTGCCGATTCAGCAGTACTTTCGCACTATTTAGCTACTATATCTGAACAGGAAATATACGTTGAGATATCATACAAATATGAGGTGATGTAGAATAGAAGATTGCTTTTAAGCACAGTTCAATATTTTACCAGTAATAATTGCGACACATGCTCAGTAAATCTGGCAAATAGAAATGGGGTCGAAGGTGTCAAGGTAGCTCTGTAGACATGCACATGTTCAGCATAGCACAGTGAAATAAAAGAGACTTGTCGCTAAGCAGGCTGTCACAATTGGACATTGGGTAAGCTTGGCTGAACTTGTATTTAGATAGCGTGTATATAACCTCGTGTTTTAGGAACTTCCTACTTGTTTAGACATAAGACCGGAACAACTTTTTTTTTATCCGATCTACTACCTGCAAATAACACTAATATTTTCCACTTTAGTTAACATTACATCTCGTGCTTCTCGAAGCCTGTGTCGTTTTAACGTGTCAAATGCCATGAACCAAACCAAACCTCTCAAAAAGAAATAGCTTCGCTTGTCGATATGAAAGCATTGCTGTCCATCAGAAATTTCACTTGTTTGATAATTCCTCTATGAGAAGCAACTGTTACTTTCACGGGATGACATGCACCACTACCTCAGGTAAAAACAAAAATGTATAAAGAAATCTTAAAAGATATCACTACTGTGCTTAGATTTCATTCATACACAAATTATTCATATTTGTGTTCCTACATTTTTCTTAGAAAATGTGATCAGTTCAAAGTACTTTTCCAATGAAGTGGGGACACGTAGCAGCACATAGCGAAGCTTTAACCTTTATTTACGTGCTGAAAAGTCACAGCCGTCGTCGAAAATATTCGGTATCCTGGCTACTTATTTTTTTAAACTGGTAAGAATTTGCAGCAATCGTGTTATACCTCTTATAAAACACGTTTATTTGCTGCTATATTATGATACATGTACTCGAGGCTCGCAATCGGCAAATGTACACGAGGCGGAGGTATAACATCCGCCTCGCGTGCAAGAGGACCGTTGTTCAAATCTCGGCGCTGCCCAATTCCCCACAAAATTTAGAAAAAAATCCGCGTTTCGATGGAATTGTAAAAAAACAAAGCTTTGGAGTGCGACCTGAAGGTGGTGAACACCCCAGAAAACACACTCCCAAACCAGAACAGGATATGGCTTCCACGGTGCAGTAATTGGCCGTTACCTCCTATAAATACTCTAACCAGCTCCTGGCTCTCAATGGCCCAGCGGCTACGGAGCAACTGTCCACGGCGGCGGTTAGACCTGCAAAGCAGCAAAAGGTGCTAAGAATCTTCGGCTTCGGACAAGCCGCCATTGAAAACCAACACCTGGCAACAATTAACGCTAGAAGCTATAGCTAGTGAGGCTAGTTTAGCTATGCTCTTCGAAGAACTAGCACGTATGAAATAAAATATCATAGGACTTAGTGAGTTTAGGAGGCTAACTGAGGCGGGTACTGTACTGAAGGGCGGGCATGTATTCTGTTATCGAGGTTTACTGCTGGGACAAGAACTAGTAGTAGGATTCTTTGTCAATAAGAATTTAGCTGGTAATATAGATGAATTTTATAGCAATAATGAGAATGTGGCACGCATCGTATTTAGGCTTAATAAGCGCTGTAAGCTGATGATTCTACAGGCCTATGCACTTGTATGTATTCTTGATGACCAGGAAGTGCAATGCTTCTACAAAGATCTACAATTTGCAATGAGAAATGTAAACAAGAAGTATAATTCTTATGGGCGACTTCAATGCCAAGGTAGGGAAAATGCTGGCTGGTGACCAGGCAGCGGGTGATCATGGAATTCGTTCTAGAAATATCAGGCAGAGTTACTAATTCAGTTTGCAGAGCGCCATAACTTAAGAATTATGAATACTTTCTTCAGAAAACGAAAGAGCCAGAAGTGGAAATGGAAGGGTTCCAACGCGGAGAATAAAATTGAAATGCTTTATTCTAAACCTGGCATTATGCACTATGTAGGAGTAATTGGGAAAGCACGACGCAGTGAAAACAGGATGGTAAGGTCTCGAATTAATCTGAATTTGATGAGGAGAGAAACAAGTTAATAAAGAAGTTCATCACCGAATCAGCCAATAGGCAGAATTCAGAATCTCGCTACAGAATAAATGTTTATCTGTAACCATGGATGATGACTTTATTATAGAAGAGATGAATTATACCTTCAGAGATATAATTACTCAATGGGCGCTATAGGTAGGAGAGAGGATAGTTAGAAAGGATGCCGGCAAATTATCTAAGCACACGAAAGATTTGATCCAGAAATGCTGAAGCATAAAAGCCTGCAACGCAACAGACAGGATAGAACTGACAGATATATCAAAGCTAATAAATAGGCGCAAAATGTTCGATATAAAGCATTAAAATATTAAGAAATCGAGCATGCTCTAAAGGAAAGGATTCTCTACTATTGATCATATCCATACTATGAACCAGGTGATATAAGAAAGCTTACATTAAAACCAACCCATATACACAACATTCATTGATTACGGAAAAGCTTTTCACGCAGTAGAGATATTGGTAGTCATGCACGCTACAAAAATCAGTGTAGTTGAGTATGTGAAAGTGCTAGACGATTTATATTGTCACGTAGTGGTGACAAGGCCGTACACACCAAAAGAAGACACAGGCGTGATGGCACTAAAATTAACTCTTTATTTGGCTGACTTGCGCCCGAAAAAGAAGTACCCAACTCGGCGGCGGCGATAACAAAAACGTACTCGTCGATCGTCGAACAAAGAATGCCCGTCGCACACATTACCGCTCAAAAGGCGGCTGAGAACAATCGAGATAACGTCGCAAACTGTCACTAGCACAACGTGGAACATTGCAGAAAGATACCCGAGTGGCCGGCATTTTCTAGACAGATCTCGGTGCGTCTTGCGCAACAAAAGAACTAATAAAGGTACGTCTCGCGACATCGAGCATTGACAAACAAAGGATACAGAATTTATATGCGTACCAAAATCAGAGTGACAAAGCCGCATGCCGGTGGCTGCTAAAAAACAACAAATACAGTTTTGAAGGTTTCGCTGCAATTTAATGGCATACATCAACCATTGTTGTGCATAAAGAAACTAACAAAACTCCCATAAAGAAGGGCGTTAGGCAAGGAGACGCGATCTTCCTAGTACTATTCACAGATTGCTTAGAAGAAGCATTCATACTTAGAATAGAACCAATTAGGGATAAGGGTAGCTGGAGAATATCTAACTAATCCGCGATTTTCTGATGACATTGCCTTGCTAAGTAACTCAGGGGATGAACTGCAAATAATTATTGATGACCAGAGAGGAAAAGCAGAAACGTAGACCTAGAAATCAATACGCATAAGACTAAGATAATGTTCAACAGCCTAGGAACAGATAAATTTTTTTCAATACGTAGAGAAGCACTCGAAGTCGTAGGGGAATATATATACTTAGGAAAGGTAGCAACCACAGATCCGGATTATGAAAGAGAAGTAACTCGGAGAATAAGATTGGGATGGAGTGCATTTAGCAAATACTCGCAGATTATGACTATCGGCTTACCGGCATCACTCCAGATGAAAGTATATGAGAGTTGCATCTTACCTGTACTCATCCTTGGGGCTGAAACGTGCTGGCTAACGATAAGGCTTCTACATAAGTTGGGGATCAAGCAGAGGGCTACAGCGCGCAAAATGGTAGGTGTAATGTTAAGGGACAGGAAGTGTGCAGAGGGGCTTAGAGAAATGACTTGGGTAACTGACATTCTAGTGGATATCAAGAAAAAGAAATTGACATGGGCAGGGCATGTAGCGCGAAGAAAGGACAACTGATGGTCACTGAGGGTAACATATTGGATTCCGAGGGAAGGAAAGCGTAGCAGGGAGTGAAAAACGTATGTTGTGCGTATGAGGTTAACAAGTTTGCATTTTTCAAATGGATGCAGCTAGCCCAGGACTGGTCTAATTGAAGAAATATAGTAGAGGCCTCCGCCCTACAGTGGGCATAGTGCGGGCGTTAATGATGATGATTCTCAGCTTATCTTATTCTATTGAATTCGCGGTGGGTCAAGGCATTCACGTCAAGCTGCTATAGATCGGTGACTGCTAAATACTTTGCGCGAAACTGTTTTTCCCCTCTTACAATATAAACTCTTTTGAATTCGCTACCTAGAAATATAGATATTGAGCCAGCAGTTCCTGATTTCTATTTGTCATTCTTTTTGTAATGAATTTTTAAAAAATTAAAACTTCTTAAAGCCAAAGTTTATTTTCTGCTGAAAAATGAAAGTGAACAGTTTGTTTTGCTTTTTTATTGAGTGAACGTTAAAACATAAACAACGCTAAAAATTCAGCAGGCTGTGTCAGACGGCTCAAATGCATGTTTAACAGCAAAAAGTGACAGGTGCTTCAGGACTTTTTCAAAGCAGCGAGAAAGGAGGGTGCCACAAATTGAATCCTGTTTGGTGTACGAGTTGATGCTACCATCGCTTGCATCCTTTGAAAGGATGCAAGCTATGGTAATCTATGAATAATAGATACGGCGAATGAGTTGAGGCGAAATTTTTTGCATGCAGCTTTTTACAAGGACATAGGATGAGGCTTTTAGTATACTGTGCGAAACAATTCCCACAATGTAAAGGCTTCAAGTAACAAATAGGCTGAAAAGATATGATTCAGAAAAAACTATACCTCTTTTCACGTATATTCATCTTTCAATACATATTCGATACGACTGGAAAACAGGAAAGTATAGAATAAAAATACATGTAACCTTCTCTTTTCGAAGTATGAATATTAAGAAAGCTCTAACATACTTATGGGTTAGTACAGATATAAATATTGTGTGCAACTACATTTACAGACCATTTATTGGCGACATGCTATTTTCGATAAATTTCATATTTTATTTTGAGCAGTGATTTAAACGAAAAAATGAATGCTTGTATTTAGAGAAAGTAGAACGCTCCAATATGCTTTAGATATGCACTACTTATCTCCTTTTGCTGGTTATCAAATTATAAACACATGTTTTTACAGGGTTGGCAGGCGTTGGGGGAGCATGCACCGACCACCGCGGTATGCTGGTGACTGATATTCCAAAAGCGTTTTCAGGTGTCTACAACGTTGTCCATGAAATGCTTCATCTGTAAGTACAGACGGCTAATGAAGGAAATCTGCTGATGGATTTACTTTTAGGAGTTTTATACTGAGACACCCTCTTTCTAGAAAAGTTAGCAAGTCAATGTTGACTGCTTTTTCTTTGGCATATTTTCATATCAGTTTTGGAAATACTTGTAACACGAGTGCTCACTTCAGAATCAGCCAATGCGATTGCAGCGAACAAATTAGCATATAAATGAATGTACTCCACATTAACTTCATTCGAATAGATACCGAATGCTTTGCTGCTCTTGCATGGAGGCATTGAGGAATCGTGGCATATTTGAGCCATATTCGAAAATAATGGAAGATATATATAAGTAATAAGTAATATAGCGGCTGCTCAGCAACAAATTTTGCATAAACCAAGTAACAAAATTCCCATAAAGAAAGGTGTTACGTAAGGAGACAAGATCCCCCTAATGCTTTTCACAGCTTTCTTAGACAAAGTATTCAGAGGCTTGCAATAGGAGCAGTAAAGAATGCGGGTTTATCGAGAACATATCAATAATCTGGGATTAGCTGATGAAATTGCCTTGAGTTATTTATGTTCAAGGTATGAATTGCAAAGAATGATTGACGACGTCGACAGGAAAAGCACAAATGTAGCATAAAACGAATATGCAGAAAAGTAACGTAGTATTCAACATTCTCTAGAAAGGAACAGCAGTTTCAAATAGCTAGCCAAGCAATGGAGGTGGTAGGCTAATACGTATACTTTTGACAGGTGGTAAGCGCCGATCCGGAAAATGAAAAAGAAATAACTAAGAGAATGTGATCAAGATAAAGCACATTTGCACCATTCTAGTAGGATTTCACTAGCACCTTAGGAGTATCGCTCAGGAGGAAGGTATATAACAGTTGCATCTTACCTGCCTCATCCACGAGGATGAAGCATGGAAGCTAGGAAAGGGTTCAAGTTAAGTTGAGGACGACGCAGAGAGCTATGGAACGAAAAATGGTATGTGTAGCAATAAGAGATAGAAACCTGGCAGTGTGAGTCAGAGAAATAACTCGAGATAATAGCATTCTAGTGGAAATCAAAAATAAATGGGCATGGGCAAACGTGTATTGCAAAAAGAGTATAAACCGATGTTCTCTAAGAGTAACTAATTGGATAACAATGGAAAGAAAGCTGAGAAAGATTCGGCGGAAAATTAGGTGGGTGGATGAGGTCGGAAGTTCGCAGGGGCAAATTGATGCCGCTAGCTCAAGATCGGGTAATTGGAGTAATATGGGAGAGGCATTTGCAATGCATTGGATATAGACCTGTTGATGATTAGTTTGATGATGATGAGAAAACTAAGTCAGTGCTAGTTTAATTACGGCAACAAAAGGGAACATGAAGGCAGGCGTAAACGAAGCTAAATGGTTTACTAAACTCTTGCTATGTGCATTTTATGAAACAAATGACGCAAATAAATATTCAAGGAACATAACGCATGCTGAGGAATGCGTTAAATTTAGTAAAGAGTTACGAACGGGGAATTGGTAGCCTAACTAGCCAATCTAGCCATTTGAATACTAAATGGTGTGAATAAATATTTGAATGATATATTTTTTGGCCGATGGGGGGGAAAGGGGAGGGGTCTTCATAACTGTGAAGTTTTGCTACTGTTACTGCTAATGTAGTACTCGAAATCTGTAGCCATTATTCATGGTTTTTGGTCAAAGCGGTGTATTTGCATTGTTTATAGGTAAAACAAGTGGTAAAGTACAATTTTTGGGATTATGGCTTTAGCCACTGGCTTATTGTCCTGAAGGAATGCTTTTTAGCCAACTTCGGAAGGCAGCCCTAAAGTATCACGTTGTTGTTTGTTGTTAATTTTGAACAAAACAACTACGAAGAGAAACCTAGGCCACCAAACTCGTTTCATTCATATTGGCGAAATAATTTAGGTAATAGTGACACACTATTTTTCGCCTAAGATAACCGTTATTGGGCTGGGAAAATCGGTGATAATCTTGTTAGCACAAGTCAAAATAAGTCCGGTCGGAGCAGCGCGTAAATTATCCGTGAATGATAAATAGAATGGTTTAATTTGTGAACGCTGTGTTGCATAGAAAAACAATGAAACTTCTTGGTCCCAAAATATTTCTCTAAGAGATCGTGAACGGCTAATGATGGTTGCTCATGATGCCGCGAAACTAAATGAATTTGTGTTCAAATATGTTGATGGCTCTCAAACTACTATGTTATATTAAAGTAATGCGGTTTGGACCAGATATGTCTTGCTTAGAATGTATGGCTCCAAGGCGTGTCCTATTCGTATTTTGAGAAAATTTGTAGGCACGTGATTACAGTGGAGAGTGAGATGCTCTGTGTGTATCACATAAGGCGTAAACATTTATTTAAAAAGGGCCTTTTAAAGGGCTTCAAATTAATGCCTGGTATTCTGAACCGAGGGCTGTTAAGAAAGAATAAATAGAAATAGCACTGCTTTATGAGGGGCTGAAATATGTTTTTCAGATGTGCCCAAATATTCGTTTCAACTTGCAATTTCAGGTTGGGATCCGCACACGATGGCGAAGCAGCTCCGAAATATCTTAAGAACAGCCCAGGAGGAACACTGTGTCCAGGACAAGGAGACTTTGTAATGGCAGCCGTTCACACAGGGAACAAAAAACTAACGTTCTCGAGCTGCACGGAGAAACAAGTACTTGCCTACCTCACGTATGTAGGCGCACTATCTGCAAGCCTTCAACGATTCTTGCGTGCAGAGACGCTTATAAGATAAAAAAAAGTCAAAAGGGCATTATCGGAGAAATACGGCGCCGCCTTAGAGAGTAATACGTTCTGCAGGTGAATTTCATAATTTTACTTTGAAGAGTGGTGGAGCTCTTCGCTATGATATCTGATGTGGGTAAAATTAAATCGCACGGCATTCTGGCACGTGTTGTACCTTCGAAGGCAGCAAGGAGGGGTTGTCAGCATAGATAGACTTGAATCGAAGAAGAAAGCATTATTTCATCTGGTGTGTGTTAAACTGTTTTCACTTATATATAAGTAGGCGAATTTGACTCAGGCCTACACTAGAATCGTGGGCTTTGTGATTGCTGGGTGGTTTAAGCTCTCATGTCTAACAAGAGTCGAGATGAAGTCTTCCTGCGGCACAGCGTGGCAAAATTCGTGTATCAGCCGTTGCTCGGCTTGTGCGTGCATCCTCTTCCCGACCTCAACAAGAATTTCGCAAAGAAATCCTGTCTGCACATCTGCGACCTAAACAAGATAGAACCTGCGAACGTTTTGAGAGATACCGCTTAGGCAGGTTTTATAGCGCTGAGGAGGAGACATGATTGGCATAGATAGCGAAGCTATGCGAGTGGCTGATGAAATGGTTGCGTGATTCCGTTCTCTCAACGGTATGGATGGATGGATGGATGGATGGATGGATGGATGGATGGATGGATGGATGGATGGATGGATGGATGGATGGATGGATGGATGGATGGATGGATGGATGGATGGATGGACGGATGGACGGATGGACGGACGGACGGACGAACGGACGAACGGACGAACGGACGGACGGACGGACGGACGGACGGACGGACGGACGGACGGACGGACGGATGGACGGATGGACGGATGGATGGATGGATGGATGGATGGATGGATGGATGGATGGATGGATGGATGGATGGATGGATGGAATATAGGAGCGTGCCCTTTGAAACGGGGTGGTAGCAGTAGCTATCATGCTCATTTTTCTCCATATATCTTAATGATTGATTTAGAATGGTTAACTAAACCATCATTCTATTTATTAAATTTTCCTCCTACATTACTAACACTATGTCACTTCTCTGCTTTTAAGCCACCAATCTTCCAGCCGTTTTTTGCTAGTTTCCACCGCCAGTTTAATCACCCGGCCACTGTTGTCTCTAAACCCCAGAGCTTCAGGAACAGTGATTGCGTCTGCATCAACTTCCGGATGGATACCATTGCATTCGAGTATAATATGGTCAATTGTTTCACTGGAGTTTCCACATACAGCACATGCGTCATCTCCATTGTTAAATTTCATTTTGTAGCTGCGTGTTCTAAGGCACCCCGATCTAGCTTCAAAAAGTAGGGCACTGCCTCTTCTTCTGAGGGTGTTCTGAGCAGCGTCACCTGGCGACAGATAGCTGTAAACAGATAGATGTAAAAATGAATAAGAGCACATTTAAAGCCTGCCGTGCTCGTTGCCTCCGTGGCGCAATGGATTAACATTACTTGCCTGAGCATTTAGCGAATAAAATGTATGTTCGAATCACGCGTTCGTAAATTTTTTTTCCAAATTGGTTTTTTAAATTGCATTATTAAAATAAGCTACTAACTGGAGGGTGTTCCCCTTTAGGTTGCATCATGTATGGTTTTATTTCTTAATAGCCACAAAACCTGCCGTGAACACAACCGCAAGACTACACAATGACAAAGCTTACTCTATTTAATAATTTTCAACATAATCATTTCCTGCCTTTAGTGAGTGTATGTTACCTTTAGGTTGCGTTCAGATACACCTCTCAGTAGTAATCGCCGTTTTACCCGCTCAGAGTCAATTGCCAGTGACGAGAAAAGTTGCGGGGCCCTACCATTGAGAAGACGGAATTACGCGAAATGGTTAGTGGCCACCATCCAGACTGATGTGTTTCAATGACACGTACGCGAATTTTATGCCTCTATACATAGTTAGCTGACTCCACATCTCTCATTCATATATATATAGAAAAATTGGAATCTGGGTCGCTCTAGATTGCAACGTAATCGATATGAAGTCATTTTGAACATTACTTATATTCTCCCGGAAAATAATTTCAAGGCGAAACAAGGTTGACAAAGCGGAAGAAAGTTAGGTTGGTCGATAAGGGGAGCATTTTGGATGAAGTGGATGTAGGTGGCATAGGGCCGGTCCTTCGGACTGATGTCCATAAGGTCATTGCGCTGCAGCGGGTAGAGATAATTATGGCTTGAGATGAATATGATAATGGCCAAATAGTTCGCAAACAAGAAATATAAAGGCAAAAAGAACAGCTGG
This sequence comes from Amblyomma maculatum, assembly GCF_055883805.1. Taxonomy (NCBI): domain Eukaryota; kingdom Metazoa; phylum Arthropoda; class Arachnida; order Ixodida; family Ixodidae; genus Amblyomma; species Amblyomma maculatum. Next base: position 92,925,615 of record NC_139354.1, on the reverse strand, counting down.
AAAGCAATTTATCGACAAGAAAGGTACAGAGGTACTCCAGCATGGACTTTATGTTAGCTTGCTAGCACACAGCGGAGTAAGGGAAAAGCAAGTAAGAGCAGAGTTAGAGCGCTAATGTAGTATACAGATTTTTGTCATGAAAAAATTTCCTGGGGTCATCCGAATAATACAGGAGTCTACGAACGAACTGGCTGGCACTCTTTTCGCGTAGTCTACCTGCAGCCCGTGCATCGCATTCCTTGAAGAGCCCCCGTGGTTGCCTAGAAAACCTTACCACGCGAAACGAGTGTACCGCTTGTGCTATGACGCAAGCTTCGCTAATATCTGGTCCAAACTGTATCTCTCATAGTGTCTGGAAACAAGCAGATTGCCATGCAGAGGTCTAAGCTTAGTAACCAAATTAGGTGGAGCGAAATCACTTCCCTGCTTTGCTTAGCTTTGGCTAGGATATGTTTACTCATGGGCAGACATAATTTTGCAGTGACTAGGTTACCGAGACTGTGGAGTAGAGAATGACGTCTAATAAAAGATGGAGCACATGAGGCTGTATTGGGCGTCAAATATCAGTGCTCAAGAGCAAATCTCAAGTGGTACGCCTTGGAGAGTGCCATGGTTAAGCTCTAAAATCACAGCGAGCTCTGGCTCGTTGAAGCTCGAGCGGTCTGCCATGTTGGCCTTGGCTGTTATATGGCATAGTGAAGGTTTCGTATTGAAAAACAAAACGTGGCTCTTTAATATTCAGCCCAGGAATCCTACTGCTTCGCTGTGTGTGGGTCTAATCGCCACTGATACCGGTTTAGGCTTGCTGTATGCAACGAAGGATTGCGTCGTGCAAAATGCGACTACTCTTCGATGACTTCGATCCGTCTCATGGCCATTCCTGTAGGATCTCCAAAGTTCTCATGTCCAAGTTGCGCTTCTGTCCTCTCTTCGTCGCATGTGGCCGTGTAATTAGAGTACATCACTAATTATCCTGCTTGCTGCGTTGGCCACTTTTGGAAGTGCTGATACATGTCAGCCCATCGGTGAATCACCTGTTGCTGCCCCAGGAAAAAGCGGGGCCAGACGTTTGGTCAATTTTCCAAGGCTGCTTCATCAACCTGCCTAAAAATTATGGTAGTGATTCTTTCGTGATGTGTGAGGCTTAAAAAAAGCTTTAATTTATCGCAAACAACACAACATGAGTAAAATTCCTCGTGTATTGCAGGAGACGTTGCTGCAACGGGGACCGTATTGTATAAGAATTCATGCTGCGTACATATTTCTTTTTTGCTTGTCGTCTTTCTGACTGAAACTTTCAGGGAAAGCAGCAAGGGAGCAATCACAGATAAGAGATGGGGAATACACCACCGATGATAGCGTTCGCCACTCTCCGAGCACACTGGCTTAGGTTTCACTGCAAGATTCAGCTACTGGTGACATCCGGTCACTAATAAGCCAAACAGAAAACCTTTTTCCGTCTTGCCGTAGATTAATCTACCTTTAAATGTGGCTATGCACTAGATTCCAAGGTGCGTGGCCAGCAGTGTGTCCCATGAAATCATTCTACTCCGCTCGCCCTAATAATCAAGCTCGTTGTGCGGCCATGGAACGTTTTTCACAGCATCGACTGGATTTTGGGGGCTCTCAGAAATCAAGCACGACAAGCCAAACTAACTTCTCAGCTGAGCTCTTTGACACATAGTTAGAACCGATCCAAGGACTTTTTCGCATGTGCAAAAAGGCCTGTGTAGAAAAGTCTGCGTAGGTTTAGCACCTGCCACGCCACCATTTGGTAGCTGTCACTTCTACAGCCAGATAGATTGCTTCCGCTAAAGTCATTCATGGTCGCCGTGTCTGCTGCTCCCCTAATTCGCAGAGGGATGAATAGTACCGCTCTATGTATCTATGCCTCCTTGTGATAAATCAAAATAAATACACATATGCATACTTACTGCAGAAGTAAATCGTGGACGCACACTAGGACACACATTGATAGGTAGTCCAATATGGTTTAATTACCCTGCGTGTACACTCTGTCGATGAATTAATTTTTGCCGTTAGATCTGCCACCCAGAGTAGAATACAGAAAACAAAAGATGTTTACATTGTATCTGGCGTAGCGGCTTTCTGAGAAGTTGGAGATGGAGGTAAATGAAAAAAAAATTAGTACGCGCGCAGACTTATCTTGCCTCTGATGCGCTTGCGAGCACTTTTCATACGCAAGCTTTAACTTATTTTAAAAGCTTTTCATGTGTTACATTTAGTGCTAGGTGCGGGGTAAAGACGTCCTAGTAGCTCGTCCCAGCCGCCATGTGGCATGTTTGGCACCAGAATCGCCTCAACAGTTTCTTCCAGTGGCTACTGTAGAAGTGACGCAGACTCAGGAACGGCGAGTTCAGAAAGAGGCGACCTTGCCCCATCAGCGAGTAACGCGTACGTTGCATGCTAAGGCCGAAAAAGACGTTGAAAAATTGTTCCGACATTACTAAAGGTGCAGCAAATACAACGGTTGAAGCTCTACCCCCCGCCTGTACAACGTTGATTTCTTCCTTGCTGGCACGACTGTGACTTGGTTTGGCAGCCACTAGATGGTTTTCACTACCGCGAATCGGTGTGCAGAAGGGATCGCTAAGTCCTTTCATGTACACCTGCGAAGAAAGAACCCACCCGGCATCAACGTTTACAATGCACATAGCTGTCAGCTGAGACGTGCGCACGATACATCGAGGAAGTAATGAAACTTTGTCGCAATCTAAAACCAGCAGATGTTAGAAGAAGGCAAGTTAGGGCAACTTCCCACGGGGATTGCTGAGCACGTGTATAATTTCCTAATTTAGCGAGACACCTTCGCTATGGTTGCAGATGTCGTCAAGCCGTGCCATGCTTCGAGGCACTCAAAGCAGACCTCATAGCGCTCAAATTGGGCCGCCTTTCCAATGTGAAAACCGTTGCCACCATCGACATCCTAGAGGTTGAAGACGTCGCTTCTATGGTGTGGAGAACTCTAAGCGAGCATTTGAATATTCAGCGGCAGAGTAAAAATTTTTATTTACCTTATCCCCAGGTATTGAGGTACATGATATCATTGGAGCAGTGTACTCCATGGACTGCAACAAATAACAACTAACCGTCTTACAACTACGCTATTGAGCGGTTCCAGCAATCGAGGTCGCAACCTTATTTCCAGCAGCTTCCATCCCATTAGGATGTAGTACCTCGTTTTGCGCCTCCGCGCGTTCGTAGCCTCATCTCGGCCTTCAAGGGATCCTGTTTGCAGCTACCAGAGTCGCTAGCTAGAAATGTGTTGCGGCTATGTGTACAGTGGACACATGCCCCGCTTTTGCCCGCATCGTCAAATTTTTCGACTTCCTGTACAACAAGCAGCACGCTTCAGAAATGACGCCCAATGGGAGCAGCCACCAGTTACCTTCTATCGACCTTCTTCACCAGAACGCGGAGCACGCCATAACTTCCTTGAATGCATTCGCAGCTACTGTTCCCCGGCGCAGCGACAAGGCCATACACTATTTCCATGTCGCCACTTCGTTCCTCCACAGCCGGGAAAGTAGGTAGGACGGCCGATGGAGGTAAAGTCGCTAAATCGTCAAATTCACGAATATGTGTGGTTATCAGAACGCTAAAAGATAATGTGTCATTGTGGTGGACAATGCTAAAAGGGGTGTTTTGGTTGACACTGGCGCCACTTTGTTGGGTGTAAAGCTTTCATTTTAAAACCGCCTTCGGCCGAACGTTATGATTGCGGGGTACAAAAACAATGCGTTTTCGAAAAAGTACTAAAACCTTAGTTTCGGTTGGTCTATGCGCAGCTTCAGTTGTGTTTGGTGACGAGTGCTACAAAACAGAATTTTTTGTATTGAGACGCGCCAGGCATGACGTAACCTTAGGCGTTGACGTTTTGCACAAGTGTGATGATAGACTAGGCTTCGCTGCCGGGGAAATTTTATTGAATCCGAACATTTTCCCCGTATTAGGGAAGAACATGTCCCAGGGCCATGAAGCAGTTCTCGCCCTGAAGAAATATGTGCTGCTGCCGGCGATGACGTCAACATTTGTGGCCGTGAAATCATGTGGATATTTCGAGGGAAACACTCAACTGCCTTCAAGCTAGATGTCTCGAACGGAGCGAATAAATATTATGGTGCCACGTGCCGGTCGGGGAGTCAGGGGACAGTCGCACACATCCCTGGATTGTGCACGTGTCTCACCGAGTGCACAAATCAGACCCTGAAAACCATGTTTCATGTAAGTCTCGTTTGACCATCGCAACTATTACGCATGCTATATACCGTATGTGAGGTAGGCTTACAACAAGGGAAGTCACGAGGTTAAAGGTATTTCGCCTTCTATCTGCTAAATGCCAGAACTCCTCGCGTTTGCTTTTGTACCAGCCTCCAGTTTTTCCCAAATGACCACGCTTCCATTGTCTAGATATCAATGCCGTGCCGAAGAATGCTGTCGTACAGCCCGCTTACGCACGCTGACCTGCAAAGCCGCACGAAAGAATACGAACACCTGTGTCATCATGCAGTGGCTTACTCTCCTTGAACTTTATCCGGCTTTGGACGCCTAGCCCCCAAACAAGGAGTCTATGAAACGTTTCTCTAAACACGATGACCGCTTCGTCGTGTTGGACCGACCTAATGTGGGTAGGTACGTCGTCATCAAAGTAATGGCGGAGAACAGCCGTTAATGCAATACTTCAAGACACAAGGCTTTCTTTTACCTTGTCCTTTGTCTTCCTGTTCGCGCTGTTTATATTAATAATGAATAAGTACCAACTCGCCCCACAAAGTATTTTGGTATGTCAAAACACAAGTCGTTTCTTAGCGCTGCCATCCTCGAACTGCCTAATTTTACCGAGATCTAGAATCGTCTGCCCTGGGAATTATTCTTACGTGGCGTAGAGGCTTTCTGAGGAGTTGGGCTTGAAGAGGCAGACACGCGCAGGCCTATCTGGACTCTGAGGCGCTTGCGATTAGCTTTCATTCGTTAAGTGTCCGCCTGAATTAAACTTACTTCATCAGCTACAATATTGTAGCGACAGCAACATTAGGCTAGTAGAAGCGAGTTTGTACTGCCTTTCATAGGCCACAACTGCCTGCGAGCAGTAATTATGGTAACGAATAGCGCTGTTCCACAGGTATTCAGCCGCTGCGCCGTACAGGACTCCACCGCTGTGCTGACTCTTGACGTCACGTGCCTCGTTGAGCAGATTCACTTCGCATGCGCGAACCATTCCCCGGTCCTTCCACTGTGCCAAGTTTCCATCATCGGGTCTGACTCCGCATGGTTACGTGATTAACTGCGCAGCTGAACATTTAAATCTGAGCATGTGCAGTTGCTGGTAAGAGACGCCACGTTTTAGAAAGAGAAAGATGAGCGAGCTTGCAGTGCGCAGCATCATAGGATGCTGTGAGAATCTGCTTCGGACGACACTGAATTCATTGTATTGCGGGAGCAAGTCCTACAGCATAAAATTCAAACACAACAGTCTAAACGGGCGTCTCGACACGCCGCAGTTTATCGAGAAGAACGTTTCGCGAAGCGGTGGCGTGGCAGCGCGAGGACGCAGAGCGACAGGGACGCCGAGCTGAGCTGAACTGCGCAACTGATGAAGTTTTACGAAATTGATAAATAGAACTATTAGCAGGCGGCTTTTTACAATAGTGTTGAGAATGCGAACACAAATTTGGAATTAGATTGCCCTGTTTCTTCGTTTTTATTGATGCTGCTAAAAACAGATGCTGAGTCTCTACAGAAGTCGATAGACAGTTTGTTCAACATTCTTCAGTGGTTGCTTTCTTTGCATGCAAAGTTTTTGGTGTAAAATTACTATTTTGTGACCAAACATTCATTGCCCGTGCCGGTGAAGAGGCCTGATCGTTAAACGACTTTGAAAGCCTAGCATATTGAAAGAGAAAGCATGAAAGAAATGCGGAACAAATGAACGAAGGCGTACATTTGACGAGACACATTAAATTAATACGTCCCATAAGTGTCAGCCATCCTACACTGACGTGACGACCTTTGACAAAAGTAGACACCAAACACTGAAAACCGATAGTAGCGTTTTATATAAAAGACAGGAAGCTTGATTGTGAGCGACTGTTCATTTTCGCTCTGCAAGGCTGAAAAGAAATTGCTAAAGGATGCGTTATCATGTTGTTCTTGATACTGGGTTATTTGGATGTTTTGATTGGTTCACAGGAAGGAAAATGAGCAGTATCTTTCAAGCTTGTTCTATGGCCACCTGAGCAGCAGCTTAGGAAAAGGGAGAAATGTGGGAGTGAAAGCGGAGAGAGAGAAAGAAATGCCGTTGTGGAGAGCTCCGGAGTATTTTACGACTACCTGGGGATATTTAACGTGGACTGACATCGCACAGCATGCGCAGGCCGAGAGGAGAAAAAGGGTGGCTGGTCCTGGCCTTGATTGTACTTGTAGGTCACTGCCGCTTACGGCGAGGGCTAGCCTGCCAAGGACTTTTTATCTGTTGTAGGCCGTCATTGCACCCGCCACCGCTTCGGTGGTGTACGACAGCTGTGGCAGGGTGCGTCCGTTTCTCCCTCTTCTATCTCTTTCTTCTGTGTTTGATCTGCCCGCACGAGGCAGAGTAGGTGGCTCCGTTACAGAGCCAGTAGCAGGCCCGTGTATTTTTTTTCCTTCTTCCTACAGCCACAACAACAACAAGCGCATGCCACTTCGTTTCGACTGGATGAAAAAGCAGCCGCAGGCGGTCAGGATCAAACGTTATTTGTATGCGTGGAAGACGAGAAAGTTAAGTGCGTCCCCTAGTTGTTTTACCTGCACTCATGAGTGTCAACCGCTAGTCGATAAGCGTCGTATGACGGAGCACATGGATATGTTCTGAGCAGCTTTAATCTGCCATGCTGTTAGCGGAATCTCGCCCAACGCCTCCTGCATTGATGTCTGTTATCGTTTTTGCTACATTTTTTTGCATGTCCCTGATAAAAGAGTAGAGAAGGAAACGCGGTGCCGCCTTCATTCCTGTTGAAGAGAGAGGTATGAATATCTAAGAGGCATATTCTGATGAGACGTCTCTCTCACCGCGCCTTATGTTGTGCAGTGGCATTTATCCATTTTATCGCCAGTGACAGCGATGAAAAACCCTTAATTGTTGAGGCTTTGTTTTTGTTTTTCCAGCTGTGGAAAGCAATAAATTACATTGACAAGGCGTACGTGCTTTTATTTGCTGGGACAGATACCTTTCTCTCGAGAGGGAAGTGCTACATGAACGATAAAAAAAAGAAAAATTTCTTATGCGCACATGTATATTATTTGGTGTATATAGCATTGCATCCAGCTCTTGCGTTACCACATGACGTTTTGTAACTTAAAAACAATGCCCAAACATAACACAATGCGACAATAGTGGTGCTCAAAAAAAGCCGCAGTGGGGTCTGATTTTTGTAACAGCCTGGCAAGGGAAATCTTAACCGGGGTGCTCATAATGCTCATGCACCTCTTTTTGTACAGTTCGCCGCTATTCTCCGTTATACGGAACTTATCAACTTCGAGGCCGGCGATCCCGCATTAAGGCAAAATGTTCGAGGATGTGCATCTGATGCATGTAATACACTAGTTGGAAGCTGCGCTTCATCCAATCGCCTTCTTGCATGATCCTGTTCTTTACGCCTTTGAATGTTTAACGTAGGAACAGCAGAAGAAGAAAGAAACGGCAATGAATGATATCGGTGCGGGTGGAGTTGAACCCATTCACCTCACAATGGGAACGAGTACGGAGCGACGAGCTACCGCCAAAGCTAATTGCACTTAATGTGTTTAGCCTGTGTTTTTCTCAGCATTGATAGTCACTGTATTGATTAAAGCAAACCCATGCACGTTGAATGCAGACATCGCTATTGCGTTGCCGTTTTAAGTTGTTTTAATGGGGAAAGACGGGGGACTCATATGATGTGAGAGTGCCACAACTACAAGGAACGGCGCTAGGGTCAACCTAGGAGGGCAAGTGGGATCACGTAACGTCTCTTACGACTACTTGTGCAGAGTTGCATTGAATTTGTGCGTTTTAAAAGTTAATATTCGTGTTTATTTCTTTATCTTTTGTTCATAACAAGTGCCGGCATTGCAATCTTGTATCGTTGCTGGTGCTCCTGAAGTTTAACATTCTGCCAATGTCCGTTACTGCTCTTTATCCGGACGAAAGCGACGGAAACCACCTTAAGCTCCCATTGCTACCAGAAAAATAAGCGCACAGAATCTTCCTTAAGGTTTCAATTGGCAAAGAAGCGAGTAGTAAGCTTATTGTGCGAGGCAGACATTTCAGCGAACAAGAATTTGTTCCTAGAGTTGGTGCCAAACTCTTCAGTGCGCCGCAGAAGGAACGGGGCGCGAGTTTTAACTTGGCTTATCACTTGTGAAGCTTACGATACTATTGCTGTAAGTATGGAAAAGATGCTGGCTTCTTCACGGAGGACCCTCCCAGAGAAAGAAAGGATTGTGTGAAAGCCAGAAGGGGTCTCAAATTCTTCTGAATGAAAGGATTGACATGAACGTTTCACTGAAGTGAACTAAAATATTCTGCCGCCTCGGGAAGCGGCATATGCATAGTGAGTCGTCTCAGACAGCGTATTCAGTACTGCAGCTATTTCAAACGACAGAGTGCGTGAATAAAAGTAAGACAGACCATTATACGCATCTTGTGATGTGCTGAGGTGTCGGTAAAAAAAAAAAAAAACACTTTTCACGAGGAAAATAAACATCCGCTCGAACCAAGAGTGCCAATGACGGTAGTCAGTGCGCAAGAATTGGCTGCGTTGAACGCTCCTCTTCCCACTTGCTACAAAAAATACTACAGGGTACTTTGGACCATTACGTTGTTGCGACTGTAAGAAGAAAAAGAGAAAATGCGCGGGCCTGCTAATGTTGTTTGTTGTGACTGTAGAAAGAAGTAAATAAAAGTGCACGCGCCTGCTACTGGCTCTGTAGCTGAGCCACCTGCGCTGCCTCGTGCGCACAGAAGGAAATAGAGAAGAAAGAAAAAGCAACAGCCAGACATCTGCTCCTTGCAATTCGTTGCTTAAAAGCCATCATATTTGCTTCAGCTTTGCAAAATATTCTGAAGGCCGAAATTTTTATTGCACGCAAATTGAAATGTTCTGTGTAGCTTTAATCAGCCAGGCTGTTACCGGAACCTCGCCCAACCCCTCCTGCATTGAAGTTTGTTATCGCTTTTGCTGCCGCTTTTGGTACGCCTAGACTATGGCTAGGCTATGGTACGACTAGAGAAGAAAACGCGGTTCAGCCCAGTCGAAAAAAACTACAGAAAATCTTCTGATGTTACAACAGAATTTCTGTGCGGGCTTTGATGGGAAACTTGTAGTGACAACAGAACATTCTGTCGTAACATCAGAAATTTCTCTAGTTACAACAGAAAAATGCTACAGAACTAAAGACAACAGAAATATACTGCAGAAAAACTACAGAACTACAGAAAAGTAGTACAGAACTATAGAAAAATCTGATGGTTACGACAGAACTACAGGACTTTTTGTCGTATTTTTGACACAGTTCTGTAGCTTTTTTCGACTGGGAGCCTTCGTTCCTGTTGAAAAGGTATTGTGTCCAAGTCAAATGTGGCCAATATTAAAAAAAAAATACGGAATGATCTAGCACAGTGAAATGAACGTAGAGCTGATGACATTCACCTGGAATTGCTGAGCCGCCTCCGTTGATTCGTGTAGACAGAAGGAAAAATAGAGAAAAAAGAGAGAGAGAGAAAGACGTGCGTCGCAACAGCCATATTTATCTGAATACTCCAGTCCTTGAACGTAAATATTTACAATCTACAATGCACCCTGGCCAATTCCTCGCCGCGGCTATGTGCCATTTTGTCTGAGGTCATCATCATCATCATCACCGAAGTAGTGGCGGGTGCAATGGCGTCCTACAACGGATAAAAATTAGGTGGCAGACAAGCCCCCGCCGCGAGCGGCGTAGACCTGCCAGTAACAGCACCGTAGGGCCAGGAACAGCCACCCTTTACCTTGCGCCCCTTATCGAACACATCCAGAATTTCATTGCATGCATCAAAGTTCAGCGGCGTTATATGATTCGTTTGCAGGAACCGCGCAGTGCCTGTCACTCGCGCTATCCCGCTATCATACTCGCGGTAGACAAGGGTAATTTTGAAGGGCGTTTAACGATGCAATCTCTATATTCGCGCTTGCTATGTATGTATGTATGTATGTATGCATGTATGTATGTATGTATGTATGTATGTATGTATGTATGTATGTATGTATGTATGTATGTATGTATGTATGTATGTATGTATGTATGTATGTATGTATGTATGTATGTATGTATGTATGTATGTATGTATGTATGTATGTATGTATGTATGTATGTATGTATGTATGTATGTATGTATGTATGTATGTATGTATGTATGTATAACTTTAATGAGATGCCGGCAAACAATGGTTTAATCCGTCGTGACGCTGGCCAAGCATAGACCAGAGGTTATGCCCTACTCTGAAGTACCTCATTTTGACCCATTTCTGGTGGGCCGTGAGGCTTGTGCTTTTGTTTGCAATGTGTTTCTGGCTGCCAAAGTGATGTATATCTTGCAGGTACTGTACTGCATGCGGACGAATATACATAAATTCCACAGTTTATTAGCGACGCTCATATGGGGTTCGAGTTGGGAGAAGACGTCACTGACTAATCTCTTTCGAAGAGTCGGTGAAGGGGGCTTAGCCTTGTCTCAGTTGTTTCTGCGTCAAGTAGTGCTACAGTCCACGTTTCTCCGCGACCAATAACGCCCTTTCCTACAGTGGTTTGTCCAGGTTTAGTTTGCAATGCATTGCCGGAGCACGTTGTGTCATGTATTAAAGGTGGACGTCACCGAACATCGATTTAGCTCTGGGAGGTGGTAGCATCTTATTGCTTTATTCTCACGCGTTTGTCTAGAGAATATCTGCCATCAGTTAGGAGGAAACACCTGATAAAGGCTTTAGTTGACACAATTTCCCCATCACGTTGTATCGCTCATCTTTCGCGACTGCATCCGTGGGAAACATGTTAAAGCGAGTGACAAAGAGGTGGGGCACGTCTGCAACGGAAAACTTTTTCTTTTGCCTCCACACAGGTACCTTGCCATAAAAACCTTTCTGAACGAAAAGGGAATTTAAGTAACATGGGGCACGCAGTGTATTCGCTGCAAAAAGGAGGAGAGTAGAACACGACTTTATTCAACGCAACGCAATAATGCCGTGTTCTTTTGGGACGTGCTATAACGCACACTAAAAAAAGATCTCAAGCTCACATACACGGGGTTACGTATTTACCTGTGATGAACTGATACGACACAATTTTTCTGCTAGATGTGCATGTAGTGTGGCGCATTGTAATGGCTTTCCGGCACGAAGATCATGGGATCCGATCAGTACCCGAATATTTTGTGAAGAGCGTCACATGAAACTGGTGTCCTGTTTGAAAAACGCAAGCAAGTAAAATGTTACATTAGACACTGCAAATTAGGAGTTCTACTGGCGTGTGAAAACTATGGCATGCGTTTTATTTCAATGTACTGCACATGTACATCTATATTGCAGTGTATTTAATGGCGTTTTATTGTAATATATATTGCATTGTATAGTATTGTATGTTGGTATTGGTTATATTGTACTCTGCAGCCTTAAAGGCAATAAGGAATTTAAACAATTCCGGAGGATGACGCATTTGGTAAAGCGCTACGCTTGCGATCCAAGGATTTCATATTCGATACCCGGCGGAGACAAGATTAATTGATTAGTTTTTTACTCTCGCTCTCGAAACAATGACAGCCTCTGTTGACAGCTCCTTCTAACATAGATGAGAGCTTTAAGGTATCGACTTTAAAATTAATCCATGACATCTCCACAATCAAACTTGCTGCCCTCTTACGTTCAATGGAGTAGGCGAATGGTGCTGCTTCCGCCAGTGCTACCCGAAACCGCTCAGCATCTGTCAGGCTCGGGACTGTCTGTTTGTTTTTGCCCAGGATTCCCATTACCTGCTCAGTGACCGCTTACGTCTCACTGGTCTTGTAACAGCTTCAGATTTTTTTCATAGCAGCAACAGCAATGCTGCAGCCGGTGCGCGCATTGTCGCAGTAAAGCTCGCCGACATCGACAACTCTGAATCGGTAAAGTACTTTCTTGCAGAATGAGTGGATTTAGGGTGTTTACATGGTACTGCCGCCGTCAATTTCGCACTAGTCCGAGAAGTAATAATTCTATGGTCGAAGGAAAGCAATGAGTGTCGGCCACAGAACACATAAAAGGGAGAATAGCCAGCGGTATCATGATGAGAAGAGTTGTAGGCGAATGTTACAAACGGTAGGTTAGTGTCCCAAACACGGCGGTTCCGAAAGGCTCTTGAGAGGAAGCAGTAGCACGATCTGTAAGTAGTTCGCGAGAGGCGGCATTTATGGTATCATGTCAAGGAGGAGGAAAATCAGAGACGTCTGTAGCGCACCTGGGCGGGATGGCGCAGGTAATGGCGTAGCGCGTAGCATAATCGGTCATGACGGCAATCCATTTGTTGTGCGAGGCGGAGACTCGAGAGTGCCCAAGCAAGTCAGCGCCAGCACGGAAAAACTGTTCAGTCGCAATGGAGATAGGTTTCTGGTGCCAAGAAGGCAATACGGATGCTTCCTTCCGGCGCTGACAAAGCTCACATGTAGCGGCATAATGCTGGGCAGAGCGATAAAGACCAGCGCAGTGGAAACGGCGGCAGACGCTGTCAAACGATGGGGACGCACTAAGGTGTCTAACCATGGGAGCATCATGAAACTGTATGGCAGAGCGCAGATGTTTATTAGCGCAAGAGCTGAGCACCATCAGGTCGCATATTCCGGCTGTATAGTGCGTCCCCTTGACGTCCGAACATGGTGAGGGTAGGATCAGAGTCGCCAGCAGTTAGACAGTCGTCAATAGACCGTAGCGCAGATTCCAAGCGCTGTTCTTTGAAAATGTGGCGAAAGGCCTATAAAGAGGGGACGCATGCGTCGAGTTTACTGTCTTTAGTGCTGTGAGGGTGGACAGGGTGGCGGGGCAAGCAGCCTGCATCTTAGTGAAGCCGACCACACTCACTTATAAACGACGAAAAAGTTGTATTTTGCCACCCTAACGCTCAGCGTTTCAATCGGACAGTTGAGACTTTGCGTTAATACAGCCAGCACTAGCCATTGTGGTCCACGATAACATTTAAGGGTCGCCCTAATGAATAAGGACGGAATTCCGTAACAGTCCAAACTAGCGCGAGGCACTACCTCTTCGTGTAGAGTAATTTTGTTAAGCTGTACATAGTAGGCGGCTAGCCACGCTATCACTCTTGTGCGGCCGTGGTGTCGCTTAGCTAGGATAGATTCAATGTCGTGGCCACTTGCGTCAGTGTGGAGTTCAGTAGGGGTAAAAGGGCTAAAAAGGTCAAGACATGCGGATTAGTGAGAGCAGTAATAAGCTCAGAGAAAGCTACAGCTTCATCTGGGGCCCAGGGGAAAGGTGCATATTTTTCAGCAGGATGGCGAGAGGGCCAGAACGGGCTGCGAAATTCTGCACGAAGGACCGAAACTAAGAACATATGCTGAAAACTTCGAGCATCACTAGATGAGCGTTAAAAATATAAACTGCGCGTATTACCGGAGTCAGCCTGAACTCAGACAGCATTAACCACGTGGCCAAAAACTTTCATTTCTCGGTGGCCAAAGTTGCATTTCTTGGAGTTGAATTGAAAGCCGGTACTGCTAGTAGCTCGCGAATGGTAGAAAGGCGAGAGAAGTGGCTACCAAAAGTCGACGAAAACAATTACGTCGTCTAAGTTACAGAAACAAGTCGTCGCCTTGAAGCCTCGCAGCAACAAGTCCAGTATCCGCTCGAAAGGAGCAGAGGCGTTACAAAAGCAAACAGCATGACTTTAAATTGGTAGAGGCTGACAGTTGTAATGAATGCTGGATGTGCTTTAGCTGTCTCGTTCATCGAGGGAGATTTGCCAGTAGCCAGAGCGAAGTTCGATGGATGAAAAGTAGCTGCCTCCATGTGAGCAATCAAGTGCATCGTTGATCAGCGGAGAGGGTAGACGCCTTTCCTGATAAACATGTTGAGGCGGCCATACTGGACGCAGAATCGCCAGCTCTGATCTTCACTAGCACAACAGGTGACCCCCAGAGACTTTTCAAAGGCTCTATTATGTTGTCTGCCAGCAACCTGTCGGCTTCACTTTAATCACCTGGCACTCAGAAACGGAGACATGATACGTTCGCTTCTGAATAAGAGTAGCGTCGGCGGTGTCGATGCGGTGCGTTACAACACAGGTTTGCCTAGAGGTCAGGGCCCAAATTAAAAATGTGGCTATAAGAAAAATAACAGCTTGTATAGCGATTTGACAGCATCTGGTGGCAGGTAGGCCGCAATCATGGCAGAAAATGGATTGGAATGGGAAGGAGACGACTTAGGAGTGGCAGGTGGAACGGAGGATGCAGAGGGAGGGCCGGGAGTTAGCGGAAACTTCACACTTTGTCAGCGGGGACATTTCAACAAAAGAAATTTCTAAGGTGATAACTTGGGTTGACAAACTGAAGCTGAGGACTGGCAGTGTGGTGTGATTTCATCAGACGTGGACTATAAGGTGAAGGAGGTTCACGAGATGCTGGAGGACGACGTCTGTAATAAGGCACGCCACATAATCTCCATAAAAACAGTCTCAGGAGGGAGGCTGGAAAATATAGCTGAGCGAAGGTGGGGTGAAGTAGTGAAGCATCGAGATTAGAAGGGATAGTGCAAGCAAAGAATGGTGGTTGAGCAGTAAATAAGGGCTGAATGGGCCGTCAAGAAATCACGGCTGCGGATCAGGTTATGAGAGCACTCTTCGAGGATGGTGAATACCACTGGTGTGCGACGGCCAGCAATGGTTACTCGAGCGGTAGGCACGTCAAATTACAGCAGGGCTGCCATTGGGGACGCAAAAGGTGGACGAAACTTTTGGCGTAAGAACTTTTGTGAGGCGATGGCGAAATGAGGAGCTGAGAATGGAGACTTGGGTGTCGGTGTCAATAAGGGCAGAAACGGGAACACCATAACACAAGGACTTTGATAAGGTTAGACTGTGGAACAGGGTTCAACAGAGGTTCCGGGGCGATGACTGGTGAATTTAGTCGATGATTGCGAGATGTCTTAAGGATTCGCGGCGGGCAGGAGTACTTGCAATAGGCCCTCCGCGATTCAATAAATAATTTCACAGTGATCCCAGGTAGCACAGAATGTGGGGCCCCAATAGGTCCAACGTAGGCAAGTGGGGCTGGGG
Organism: Amblyomma maculatum; assembly: GCF_055883805.1. Lineage (NCBI taxonomy): Eukaryota > Metazoa > Arthropoda > Arachnida > Ixodida > Ixodidae > Amblyomma > Amblyomma maculatum. The sequence continues at coordinate 92,910,285 of NC_139354.1, read as the reverse complement.
CAACCACCATAAAACCTGCATCGGTCCCCGATGGGGCAAAAGGGGGCAAGCCCTGTTCCTTCTGCATTGGTCCCATAGCGACGTCGCTCGGGCTAATGCAGAGCCCATTCCTGCATCCAGACCGCAAGGGTCCTTTGTCGGATATTTAAGGGCAATCCAACCTAAATGTGGGCTCTTTATGAGAAAGCCCTCATAGATCCGAAATGAGACCGCCTTCATAAAATCTTTGTGGGACCTACATCGGCCCCTTGAAGGTTACCTGAGGGCAGGGGAATTATAAATAAGGGCTCAATTTGGGCAAGCCCTCGGGAAGCCCGAATGAGGCACCCTTAGCTAAATCGCTGCAGGTTCCACCTAGGCTGTAATGGGGCTGGAAGGCGGGCGTGCCCGCAAGGTACCAAAATTGGTCCCTTGTGGGAAATGTGAAGGCACGTGCCACCGCAGGTGGGCTCTAGATTCAAAAACAATATCCAGCCCAATTGGGGCTGCCCGCACAAAACTGCTTTATAGGCCACATGAGCCGTAATGGGGCTGGAAGGCGGGCCGGCCCTCATGGCACCAAAATGGGTCCCTTGTGAGTAATATGAAGGTACGTGCAACAGCAAATGAGCTTTAGGTTCAAAAACAACCCCCAGCCCAATTGGGGCTGCCCATACAAAACCGCTGTAGGTCCAACATCGGCTGCAATGGGGCTAGAAGGCGTGCGTGAAATTGTGTAATGATTATTTCCTACCTTTATTTGTACTAGATGTTGCCCTATATTACTATTGTAGATGACTTGTATAACAGTTGTTGCCATGTTTAGTCGGTTAGAAATATTACGTGGCTTTAGTTCTCGCGCTCATCCAGATTGCGCTAAAAGTACTGAAAAATAGTTATTGCTAACTGTTGCTCCTTATGTGGTTGCTGCTGATAGCCTGCAACACTCAGCACAATAATACTGTTCAGAACACACATCTCCATAGCCGGAACAAGGTGGACACGAAGTCATTTAGGCTAGATTAATGTTATGAGTTATTGTATATTTTAATATTATGGCTGTTTAGAAAGGGCAGACATGCATAAAATAATTTCTTAATTATGTGCATAGATAATAATTTGAAAAACTTGGACATGGGCTTCCCATCAATTTCCTGCGTCGGACCCCTATGAGGATAATGTGGGCAAGCCCAAGTACGGCTTGTAGTCGAGGGTTCGACGGCGTACCGTATGGTCAGGAATCATGGTTTGTTGATCGATTCACTTGTCACTGGCCATGGTCAATTTTAAAACAAATGACATTTCGGGAGCGCTACGGCTCCCTTGTTCACAATGAACAACCGGCCGCTTGCGCTATAGAACCCGCATCGGTACTATGTCATTATCTGAGGGGCTAACCGAAATAAAACAAAATGTTCATCCAGAGCGGCTGTCCGAATCTGTCCAAAGTAGGACCATCGTGGGGAGTTGGCGAGATGTGCCCTTTTCGCGATGCTGGGAAAATGTGGGCAGCCCTACAAGGGCTGCCTGCATCGGTCCCTAGTGGGACCCATCGGGGCTTTGTCGACAGCCCCTTTAAGGCCTACGTCGGCCCCTCTTGCAGCACCCACATTGAGCCCACCGGGGCTGTCCTGCATTGCCTGCATCGGACCTACCAGGGACCCCCCTTCAAAGCCCACTTTGTGCTACCTGGGATAGACCATCTTCCCTCTGTTGTCCTGTGTTCTTCGACATGCCACCCCGTTAACATTTTGGTTGGAGTGCTGGGTACGTTATCATCACTCCTCATCCTCGTCTGGAGCCTCGGCGCCCTGCGTGTTCTTGTGCTGCCGGCCGAAGGTCTCGGGGGCATCGCTTGGCTGATCTCCAGCCTGCCGGAACCGACGAGACCTCTCCATTCCACCGTCTTGTCCCCGCCCCGACTACAAGATATGGCGAGCGAGACTGACCAGACACGCCACCCACACGACCACAAGACACAACTAAAACCGAACGACCATGTGACCTCACTGACCCGAGCTGCTCATCAAAAACCCTAACGACTCATGATGCTGCCACACATGAACACAAAGCTCATGCCCATGCCATGCGATGCGCGCCTGCACCTCCGCCATGGGATCTTGGCGACATGTGTCCCGAAAGCGTCCTGGGCCAGGCTTCACTCGGTAACCATCATGGCGGCAAGCCGTTGTCTTCTTCCTTCTTCCTCTTCTACCTGTCATCGACACCCACAAAGTTTCTCATGCATGGTCGAGATGATCGCACGGTGGGCTGAGCTAATGTTCCGGACTAGAAAGACGCGGGCAGTGGAGCTACAGTGCAATAGAAAGGGGCACTGCAGTGGAGCGGGCACGAACGCTCGCGCTAGGCCCACCGCGCCTCATTAAATCATCTCAGTCATCAGCAGTCTTCTGTCTGTTGTCCTGTGTTCTTCGGCTCGCCGCCCCTTAACAATATATTCTCACATAAGCTGCAATGGTAAGCAGATTGATATTTTCCTTCGGTGAAATCAAGAGAGTTATCACCGCATAAAATATAATTTAGAAGCCCTCACTCAGCTGCTTACATAGTTCGCATTAGGTTCAGATATATTTTTAAATGTGTTATATTTCAACTGCTGAAAAGTTAGGATTATATGCAAACGTTTTTGCTCGGTTTGAAAGTATTTCCTTGCGTAGTCTCAAAGACGTAATGCTGGCTGTATCAGTTTAAACGAAATAATAAATATTTTATTATCACGGGCGTATTATTCCCCTTAGATGGAAGGCGTATTGTTCTGTTTAGAAGAAAGGCGGCTAAGGCCGACATGCCTATATCTTATCGTATACTTACTTTGAAATGAGCAAAACAACAAGAAATGCTACATTTGCGAGCCTTTTCTTGAGAGAAGAAAGCGTTTTCTGGCGTTCTGTAGGAAAGATTAGATGCAGGACAAATTTCACAATGGAACATTTCATGAGCAATAACATAGAACCCTTTTATATCTTGACTAAGGGAGATATTATATTTCAGAATTCTAGTCATCAGAATAACGTTAATAGTTATATGAAAATAAAAATTGCGAATATCATTCTAGGAATCCCCTGGGACACTGCCTGCTGACGCAAGTTATCCGCCGCACGCAAGTGGTAACAATGGAAAAAATGTTTCTGGACCGAGAAAGGTTCTGCCGCAGAATGGTGACAGAAGTAAACAACGCTAAATTTCTCGAGGTAAGTGCGCCCGTTTTGATAGTATTGCACCTAGTTTCTGCGTGACGAAGCAATGTAAAGGAATGTATCTAAACCATTTTACGTTCACACGCCTATACGTAGTATTCCAAGCGCCCTTCAATGTACAGTTGCGGACATACGTAAGCGAAACATGCTTTTTCATTCAAATTCAAATCACGCCTTCAGCACTGGACATCTGAAAACAATATTTGTCCAATAAAAGGATACTAGCGTCTAGTGCCCCTCTGCGCATACAGCGATTCTAGTGTCAATTAAGCGAAGCGTGAAAGCTTTTAGAAGACACCTGCGTGCTCCGTTTGCTTTGCACCGCACCGGTATTGTGTCTGTGGCCTCAATAATCCGAAATGTGCCAGCATATTGTTGTACAAAATCAGACGGACATAAGAATAAAAATTTTGTTACTGATTCTATGATGGCATTAGGTTCCCAAGGACAGCTATGAGATTGTTCTGTGCTTCCATACTTTGTTTATTCAATACGTTTGCCAGACGTCTAAAAATCCATTTTATTTGCATACCCTACTTTTGATCGCTCTTTTTGTTATTCACTCTGTCATGCTGCGCAATCGGCATTTTCTTGTCATTTATATTTGTTTCTCATTTTTCATTTCTTCGTTTCGTTTTCGACACACTCGCAGTCCTTTCTGACTGCGTATTCCTGCTTCTTTAAAAGTGGAAATATTATTTGGTCTCGAAAGTCCAAGTGTACCAGTAACTTGCGCGCCTAGGCATGGGAGCGGGTGGATGGGGGATCATGTCATGGCGGGAACGCGACTATTATTTATCTATTGATCTCTACAGTTTATGTACACATCTAGTACTCACAGGTCTTGTCAACAACGTAGTGACGACAAGGTAGTGAGTAGTGAGGTCGAGGTAGCAGAAAGTGTCTGCGCTAGGGTAGCAGACCAATCGACTGCAACGGCAACGCTACATTTCAACGATGTTCCAGCTGCACGGGATTCACGAATGGACCTTCCCTTCTCCGTGGAGGAACTTCACGCTGCGCTGGCTTCTTGCAGATGGTCATGATCGCCGGGTCCCGACGGTGTAACATCCACTGCGCTGGCAAATCTTGGACAAGAAGCTAGGCACGCTCTTTTGGTATATTACAACAAATCATGGAGTGAGGGTACAGTTCCAGACGAGTGGAAGTGCAGTCGTTTAGGTCCGCTCCTGAAACCTGGCGAATCGCCTCTGGACTTGACATCATACCGTCCCAATGCACTGGCTAGTTGCGTTGGTAAAGTACTTGAAAGAATGCTGCTTACCCGTATTGAATGGTACCTAGAGCGCTACCGCATATATCCTGATATTATGTCAAGGTTTCGACGTGGACGCTCTTCGATTGACAACGTGGTGGACCTAGTATCATCTGTACAACACCAAAACATTTGGAAGCGCTTACCCGCGGCGTTGTTCCAGGATATAAAGAGCGCATATGACAACGTCACTCACCAGGACATTTTGGACGCTCTGGAAGCTGCCGAGCTTGGCGGTCGGGTTTTTTGCTAGATACGCAGTTATTTATCCAAAAGATCTCACTTTATGCAGACTGGGGATGGCCCAACATCTTTTCATTTCACTTCCCGTGTAGTCCCACAGGGTGGAGTACTAAGCCCAACGCTTTTCAGTCTTACTCTTGTCGGGCTTGTCGACTTAATACCACAATCGGCACAACTTTCAATATATGCAGATGACATCTGTATCTGGGCATCATGTTACGCGCCCACAGGTTAGAGCGCGGTTTCAAAAGGCAGTAAGTATAGTGGTGACCTACCCCCACCTGCGTGGTCTACACATATAAACTGAAAAGTGTTCGCGAGTTGCATTTAAACGCAAGACCATGTCCCCTTACACCGCAAGCATTGGTGGAAAAACAATACCCTACAAAATCAGCCATCGCTTTCCGGGAGTTATCATCAACCGAAATCTTTCGTGGACTCCCCATATTTCATTCATGAAAAAGAGGGTGACAGCAATTGCTCACGTACTTGCCTTTCTTGGGGGAAAGTCATGGGGAGCGTCCGTGCGGTCGATGCTCCAACTATACCGCGCATTATTTATGGGATTTCTTCGGTACAGCTTACCTGCACTTGGAAATATCAAGAAAACCAACTTAGGAATTCTACAGAGCGTTCAAGCTCAAGCTCTGTGAACCTGCCTGGGATTGCCGAAATGTGCCTCTACTGCTGCTACCATTTTAATTGCACAAGAGCATCTGGTATCTACCTACCTAACAGTTGACTCCCTGAGGGCACATTTCCGACACACCTCTCGGGTTCTCTGTCCACATTTGGTCAGTCTTCCCATTAGCAGGCCTTTTACATCATTTACAAAGGCCGTTGATGCGCATCGTGCTATACTGCCGTCCCAGTTTACACCCGCATCTAGACCGTCCTCTCCACTATGGAGCCTGCATAAACCACACGTGCTTCTTTCAATACCCGGCATCATGAAGAAGGTAGAGCTATTGATGACAGAACTGAAAGAAATCACTCATGAATACTTCCATGAGTACCACGCAAATCGTTTGCACGTCTACACCAATGGTTCAGTGAATGCAGTGAGTTCTTCAGGTTTCATGGTCATACCCTCAATTAATGCAGAAATAAAAGTTAGGACAATTCACCAGACGTCTTCAACAGCTGCAGAGCTAACCACTCTTCGTGTCGCAATTAGGCATATCAGTCAGCAGAGCCCTCAGAGGTGGTCTATTTTCACAGATTAAAAAGCAGCCCTGCAAGCATTAAAAGCGGCTCTTCGCCGTGGAGCTCATGAACAACTCGTTGCGGAAATACGACAAATTCATCACTGTGCAATAAATGGAGGACACATCATCTTCCAGTGGCTTCCAGGACACAGCGGCATAGCGGGCAATCTTCGGGCGGACGAAGACGCACGAACAGCCCACCAAGACGGCGACTGTGTGTCGATTCCCTTTGCCAGGGCAGACGCAGTGGGCAGGCTAAGCGCACTTGCGCGGGAACACACCCTCCTTGTGGAATTCTGGCCAGTTTGCGAACTGCCGCTTAAAATCTCTGGACCCTTACCTGAAGCTCCGCCTTCCACCTGGCCTACCCCGAAGCGAAGAAACTTTGCTGTACCGCCTGTGGGTTGGTGTAGCATTCACAAACTCGTATTCTTTTATGATAGGCATGGCAAACAGCCCTACATGTACAAACTGTGGATGCGACGAGTCTATAGGCCACATTCTTTGTGAGTGCCCGATATACAGTGAGGAAAGGCAGTGTCTGTGCCGTTCGCTGGAGCATATAGATGGACGCCCATTGAGTGAAACTAAGATTTTAGGTCCCTGGCCACGGCGATCGTCTGCGGTGAAGGCCTCCCAGGCACTGCTCCGCTTTATGAGAAGCACAGTCCTAATCGAAAGACTATGAGTTTGCTATGACATGGCTGTAACGTGATGTGTCGTGTCTGTTATGTGACTGTATTAACTTCAACTATCCCTCTCTCACAACTTTTATATCCACTCATCCCCTTCCCTCAGTGCAAAATAGCAAACTGGTTGCTTTTACTGGTTAACCTCCCTGCCTTTCCTCCTCATCTTCCTCCTCCTCCTCGTCGACAAATCGTGGCCGACTGCACACGAACAAAGGAACAATTATGCAGTAATAAGAGAAAATGACACCCGTTGAGCTTTGATTTCTGTCTACTAAACGTCGCCGAAATAAAGGACAAATGCGTGCTATGCGTGACAGATAATGTGACACAACACATTTGTCAAGTACTTCTCGTTCATGGTTCTAATAAACGGGCATTGGCAACAACAAGTCGACCAAAACGGATCATGAGAATACCTAGTTCATTGCGATGGATGTCCAAGAGAAGTTCAATGTTTTGTCATTTGTCCTTCGCTTAGACCGGGAGTTTTGAGCCTATATAGATACGGAACTGCTCGCTTCACGCGGAACATTTGTACTCAGTATTGTACTATAGGATCATCGTTTGTGCCTTGCGGCGTAGGAGAAGCCATTTCTTGGTCATATAGTAGTGATGGAGGATTCTTAGACCAAACACTGCTGCCATTGTGGTTTCGGATGAAAACAGAAGCCAAATTTTGTATTTTTTTCTCGGGCTATGCTCGAATAATATCAGCTTGTTAAAGATCTCTTCGTGCACCACTAACCATTTTATGCTATCTGATAGGCCATACCTAGTAGGTCCTAAGAGGTCATACGTCACAAACTGCAGCGTTATTTACTCACACCACCTGTGTTTGACCACTCGAATCAAACGTTCAAAGGCAGATGCATAAGGCCGCAAGAAGTGCGACATCGGGGCCTTTTATGCAGAACAGTGCAATTCTGACAGTTAACGTTGCGCAATATTTATTGAGTCCTAAAACCAAGAATCTAACGACGTATATTCTATTTGCTGGTCGCTTATTCACTAATCCCTGACCTGTGCCTTCATTAAATCGCACATATTGATTACCATACAATCTTAGCTGCAATATTGTGTTAATTACCACGACGAATAGCATAAAGCCTTTTATTAACAAAGCTTTACTAACATGCCCGCATGGTTAGGGCAGATTGTTTGACTCTGGAGCCAAGATGCGTTAGGTTAGACACCCAAATCCCCTACTAATCTGGGCTATGTCATATGGTATCATGCGTTATACGTCCCAGTAACTGATGCATGTCCAGCTACGTATCCTTCTACGAAACCTGCTGGAAGCAGGCCAGTCATTTTAAAGAGGAAGTTTTAACGGCTTATTAGCGCCGAAAATTTGATCTAAACTGCTGTGCTTCTCCTTCTCACACTTGCTGCGGCTTCACACACCTGGCAAACCTTATTCGAACGAGAACGTATCACCACAAACATACAGCATTGCCTAACACAATGCCACACAGCCTTCCAGTCTCCTGCCCATCCATTCCTCCTTCGTCAACGCTGCTGTCTTGGCTGGCCTCCTACAGCCTCCCCCTTGAAAGGTCCCTCAGTAACATCGTGTGTAGCCACAGCTGTGGTGTCTTTAAGCTGCACAGACAGAAACGGAGGAGTCACGCGCTGGAGCTAGTGCTTCGGCTGCGCTCTATTGACATTCGCAAGCAGTCGTGATGCAGTCAAACCACGGGAAACCGTGTTTGGCTATGCGTAATAGACCTTCCATTTTCTAAACCGGGGTATCTATATGAGTCTAAAGGGGTTAACAACATAGCATAGCAGATCTTTCAATTCATAAGTAAAGTTAGCCGATCTAGGCAGCATATTTCATTGCACACATGACGTCACCGATGCCACAGTTTGTGATCACGGAAGATTTATGCTGTCTCCTGAAAGAAACTTCATCTCCGCGTGAATGACAGCATAGCCTACCATATAACTTCTTGTGCGCGGAGAGGGGCCGCTATTGCTACAGAGCCAAGTTTTCAGCATGAGGTGGTAGAAGAAAAACACTTAAAATCATGTCAATCCATATTTTGAGAATCTCGTTTCCCATTCGCATGTGGAAGTCGCCGAATTATTTATTGCTCGGATAAGATGGTCGAGTTGCAAGGAGCTGCCGAATATACGTTTCCGTTCTACTTCTTCAACATGAAATGCAAGACCAGCTTTACAGGACACTTCCCCGTGTACCGAAGCACCGCAGGCTTGACAAATCCTTACGATGTTTGTGCAATGTATCTTCAAGAGTCGACCTTGTATCGAACACGTTATTGTGCCACCGTTGTACGCCCGCAGGACCGAATTAGTCGGCTTCAGCTCTTCTGCTCCCCGCAGTTTTTTGTAAACAGACATGGGAAGCAGGCTTGCCTGCGATCCGGTGTCTACTTTAAATCTGACCTCGCAGTTACGGACTTGAGCCTTGACCATCCAATCCCTTTCTCGTCTTGCGGTGGTGACCTCTAGAATGTCAAAGTCCTCGACTTCCAGTTCCCTTACTTCGCTCACCCTTGCTGACGCACAGGCACTTGCAAAATGGTTCGCCTTGTGACACAAGCGACACTTCTCTCCGAAGGCTGGGCATTGTTTGGGCTTGTGCCAGCGGTTGCACTTACTACAGTGAAAAGATGCTTTAACTTCTTTCCGCTCATTTGCAGGAGCCGGGCGCTTCGAAATCGTGTCGACACATTCGTCCCCTTTGCGCCATATTTCGTTTCGCTGGGCTGCCGTTTCTGCTGCTCTGCACATTTCTTCTGCTTTTAGCAAAGTCAGTTGGTTATCTCGAAGCGTTTTCTCGCGTAGTCGATGATTAAGCGTACAGAACACTATCTGTTCCCTTATCACTGATTCTTGCGACGTGCCAAAGTTACACTGTGCTGCTTGCTTTTTCAGGTGGCGAATAAACCTTTCAAATGGTTCGCCCTCCGCTTGCTTTCTTGAACGGAATACGTATCTCTCATGCACTTAGTTGCTAACTTCGGCACAATAGGCATCAAATTTTCTCACCACGGTGCTGTAGTCCTTTTCTTCACTCAACTCGAACTGGAAGTTGTTGAAGACGTCCAAAGCGTCATCGCCCGCAACGCTCAACAGGAGTGCTGCCTTGGCTGCTTCTGTTTTCGGCTGGACCGTAGGTGCCGTCGCCTGCAGATATAGCTCAAACTTCTGCTTAAAACGCTTCCAATTTTCTGCTACATTACCAGTCAGCCGCAAAGGCTCCGGTGTCTTCAGCAGGGCCATGGCGCACCGGACTCGGGAACGATTTCCTTCAGGCCTCAAAAGGGCCACTTCTGACACCATGTAGCCACTTGAAGGGACGACGCGTAAAGCAGCACGGTTAGTGCAAGAATGACGACGTTTATTGCCCGCACAGTTTATAAAGGCACGAACGCACGCTGTCTCTACTGCGCATCACTGATACGCATCGGCGCTGATAACAGTCACTACACGTGTCCGATAACGTGTTTTGGAACGTGTACGCTAGAAGTACACCAAGCGAACACGTCTGCTACAGTGAAGTTTTTTGTGGTGAAAAACGAACGGCAGGCCATACTCGGACTAGAAGCAAGTGAAGCTGTGGGGCTAGTTCAGCGTAAAGTATGTGCCATAGACAACACTTCATACGACGCCCTTCTAAACAATTTCAGGCACGTTTTTCACGGCCTTGGTTGTTTGAAGCAGGCGTACAGCACGGTCCTTTCATCTGATGTGGTTCCTGTAGTGCAACCAGCTCGACGAGTTCAGTGGCGCTAGAAGAACCCCTAAAGAACGAACTTGAAAAAATGGTACGCGCTGGTATAATTCTCAGGGTGAACGAACGTACTGACTGGGTCAGCCCTTTAGTGTTGGCAAAAAAGAAAGATGGCGCGATACGGGTTTGCATGGATCCCAGAACTATCAACAAGTACATAAAGCGGCAGCATTTCCCGCTTCCTAGGCTAGAGGATTTGGAAGCCCGTTTAACCAATGCAAAGTACTTCAGCTGTCTTGACGCAAACTCTGGCTATCATCAGATACCGCTCGATGAGCGGACTTCTAAAATCTGCAGTTTTTCTTCACCGTTTGGGAGATACCGCTTTCTCCGTTTGCCCTTCGGCATTTCTTCCGCACCGGAAGTATTTCAACAAAGCATGAGTCAAGTATTTGACGGCTTACCGGTTGTACTGATATATGTTGACGATATTTTAGTATAGGGTTCCAGTAAGCAAGAACACGATGAGCGATTGATAGCAGTGCTTAAGGCTGCCGAGAAAGCAGGCTTAACTTTTAACGCCCAGAAATGTAAATTTGGGTTGAATGAAGTGAAATTCCTTGGTGATGTCATAAGGCGAACCGGAATATCGCCTGACCCAAAGCTAATCAAAAGCTTGGTGAAAATGCCAACACCAACGTCGAACAATGACATCCAGCGAATGTTGGGTGTGGTTAACTAGTTCAGCAAATTTGTGCCACAATTGTCCGAGCGAACAACTCTTTTGCGTGAGCTTGTCAAATCTCGGTCAGTTCTAATGGACCGAAAATCATGCGCTGGAGTGGAAAAAGTTAACTCAAATCTTGACCACCGCCCCCCTACTTGCAATCTTTGATCCGCAGGGACAAACTAAGATTAGTTGCGATGCATCGAAGGATGGTGTTGGTGCAGCGTTACTGCAATGCTACCACGCTGAATGGAGGCCTGCAGCGTACGCATCTCGTGTTTTAACGCAAGCCGAAAAGAACTATGCACAAATCGAAAAAGAAGCGCTTGGATTATGTTTTGGCTGCGAAAGGTTTACACGAGTTTGTGTACGGAAGACAGGTGCCTATCGAAACTGATCACAAGCCGCTGGTGGCGATAGCACGGAAAGAAATTGCTGACATGCCACCGCGAGTGCAACGATTCTTTTTGCGTTTGCTAAAATATGACTATCTTGTAGTACATTCCAGGAAAGCAGCTGCTGCTCGCTGACATGTTGTCACGGTCAGCGGTGGAACAGGGCGAAGACCAAGTTCGCACAACAAATCATGTTGAGGTTCATGCGGTGCAGTCCTTGGGCTACATGGTCACACCCGAAACACAACGGTCACTGCAGCTGGAAACTTGTCGAGATGCCTCCCTGCAGACAGTGATTGCATGCTTCGTGAGCGGGCAGCCGGTGACAGGTGAACTCAAGCCATTTTCGAAAGAACTATCTGTCGTTAATGGAGTTGTACTAAAGGGTCAAAAGTTGTAATTCCGAAGAGTATGCGATGACTCATGGTGGAAAGGATTCATGCGGGTCACCTGGGGTTGCAAAAGTGCAAGGAGAGGGCGCGAAGACTCGTATTTTGGCCTGGTATGAATGGAGACATCGCTACCAGTGTAGAAAGCTGCGCAACGTGCAGAAAATACGCGTACAGACAGCCACAGGAACCACTTCTGATGCGACCAGTTCCGAAATGTGCTTGGTAGAGGGTTGGAGTGGACATCTTTTCGTATGCGGGCAAGTCGTACGTGGTTTCTTATGATGCCTTTTCCAATTTTTCTGAGGTCGACATTCTAGAAGACACAACCGCGGAAACCACAACTGCAGCCCTTAGTGCCATGTTCGCCAGGTACGGTGTACCAGTGGAAGTCTGTACGGATAACGGACCCCAGTTCTCGAACCGCGAATTTGCTCTGTTTGCTAAAACGTACGACTTTCATCACATAACCTCGAGTCCCCGTTATCCGCAGTCCAACGGCTTGGCTGAAAAGGGTGTGCAGGTCGTCAAGCGTATCCTGAAAAGGACCATCGAGGCGAGGGAGGACTTCTGGCGCGGTCTCCTAGCATACCGCTCTACACCACTCGAAGATGGCCATTCTCCGTGTGAGCTCCTTCAGAGAAGGCACCTTCGTTCTAACCTTCCTGACTTCGGCAGGGTATCCCGCCGCAAAGTGAGGAAACACCGCCAAGCCAGGGCTGGAAAGCCTTTGGCGGTACTACCCAGAGGCGCAACAGTGCGGCTTCAGGATGCTGCGGGTTGGCCACGCAAGGCGAAGGTCATTGCCGTAAGCGCTCCACGATCATATCTGGTAAAAACCCAAGATCATCGCATGTTGCGGCGAAACCGCCGGCATCTGATTACGACAAAGGAGCGGTATAGCAGTAGTGAAAGCGATGACGACGAGGAAAGTTGCACAGGCTCCCATTCCCGGACCCAGCAGCCTACGAGCGGAGCTGAACCAATTGCACAATCCTCGGGAGTCTCTTCACAAAACGGCGTGGGATCGACGCTACCAGCAAGTGGCCGTGATTCTCCGCCGAGCATCCCATCGCCACCCCCTGTGAGAAGGTCAACTCGTAGCACCCGGCCCCCAAAGAAGTTACACTATGACGAACAATTCAATCAAGTGCCATAGTTGTGATCACTGGTTATATTTTTACAAGTGTGTAATTTTTGTTCGTCCTAAAAGAGGATGTATCGGACACGTGTAGTGACTGTTATCAGCGCCGATGCGTATCAGTGATGCGCAGTAGAGACAGCGCCGTGTTCGTGCCTTTATAAACTGTGCTGGCAATATAAACGTCGTCATTCTTGCACTGTCCGTGCTGCTGTACGCGTCGTCCCTTCAAGCGGCTACATTCCTGTTTGAGCACAAAGGAAAACAAGTTTCGTTGGCTCGAAATGTTCCTCTGAAAGTGAGGTTGATTTCTACTGCATTTCACATGTGGTTTATAGCCCAGGAGAGGAAATTATCAGAAAAGAATAATAATTCATAAATGAGCATTATATATGTCATTCTTTACCGGACGATAATGCAATCATGCAGCATACCTCAAACGCCACGCTATAACGTTTACCGCACAGAACGTATTCACCCTGTATGAATTTATTTGGTTCTAAATACATCGACGGTGCCCATCTCTTTGAATGTCAGTAAAGTCACCATCAATTCATTACTGCAAATAAGAACGGAGTAGTTCCGTACTGGCGAAGATGACATAACCCCGCTGTTCACAATATTGGGGGTTAGCTAGAATTAAAGCCAGGCATTGATCGACGGCACGTATCTTAAGCGAAGTAGCCAATGTGGCACTTGCATGGAGAGTTGTATGCAATGGATTAGCATAATAAAGACGTCGGTTTTCAATACCATCTACTGCCGCTTTAATTGAGACATCACAAAAATTTGCCTTCAAATAATTTTAAGTTGTCTACAGTTTTTAATCAGCTGGAATAGCATAATTAACGCTCAATTGCAATGAAAGGATGAGAGTGTGCCACTAAGTAAACTGGAATGTCAACAAGGTTGCCAGAATAAATAAGTTTGAAGCAGAACCCCTTCCTCTACTGTCTAACCAACTCTCATAAATGCATGATTATGTTGCGGCTATATAAATAGTGCATTCTCTTTCTGTGAATCTTATTTTCACATTCCAACTTGCTAGTATTCACTATGTTCAGCATGATCGATTGCATGTGATGCTAATTTCATTCACTCCAAGGTAAAAGGCAGTTTCATTCAGCGTCAGTCAACTGAATAAAACCAGTTTCTTTTGAGGCACTCAGAGGTTCCTCACATTTAGCTGGTATATGTGGCGCCCTCATTTATATCATCAATCATATGCATTTTGTGTGCAATCTTAATATCAAATTTATTACAAAGTAACGATACCTTAATATTGTTTTGTCTGCAAAACATGGATTACTTATATTGGTTCTTTACAGCACCTTGATGAGAAGAACGACATCAAAAATTGCGTTCTGATGTGCAGCTGGAAGAAAAATAATAAGCGCAACGTGCGCTTGCAATCTGCGCCGAACTACACCCCATGCGAAATTGCCAAGACTAAAGTCACAAAGGTAAAATCAGCCATACATACAATACTGAAGAACAAAAAATTTCTACATAAATCAAGCGCACAAGATTAGCATCTGAGGTAAAGAAAATGTTAACTTTGACCATTATACAGACAACTAGGTGCTTCGCTAAGTTATTTTTATTAGGTGGTATAGCGATCTCTTCATAAATATATGCCTGCAAAATATTTTTAAATAGTAAATGTAAGTTTCACTATACTAGCCCTTGAACTTCCTTCTCTAATGAGCCCAAGCTGGAGGTTCATTTTTTGTTTCTGCTGGCCACAGCTGTCGGTGTGAGTAGGGATCTGCTGGGTCGTGAACAAGGAAATGTAATTGAAAAATGACAAGGAAGAAAGGCTACAAAAACAAGAAAAAAAAAAGGTTTTGGACAAGGCAGTAAGGTGACTAATAAGATTTTTTTTTTGGCAGGAAACATTTGCAGTTTACAGTGTCCACATTCACTGCAGTAAACAGGTGGCTACTCCACCATCACAAGCCTTAGGCAGTTCCCACTAACTGATCGATTTCAGGCTTGCGAGCAAAACTAGGAAACATGTCTTTTCACTACAGTGAAGACCAGCATAATATTTTCTTTCATATAATGTTTCGTTTCCTTTGTGCGTTTAACGTCCCGAAGCAACCTTTGAAATAAAACGCTTTCAAATATTAAATATATTGTCACGCTAATGACGACGATGAAGGATGGTGATGGTGGGACAGAAGAGGAAGACGAAGCGTTGGTGCCTGGGGCTAGTAGGCTTCACCTTATCCCACCGCCATATCACTGTAAATAAACACCCCTTTGCTATTTCATCGTAACAACTTGGTGGAAGGTGCTCTGTTCGATCCCCAAGTACGGCGCAGCAAGAACAACTGGAGTTTCGACGTAGTCGCCGCCTTGCTGGACTGCCACCGCTTCCAAGCATCATGGACCACACCGATTCTAACCGTGCCGGCCGCGACGCTGCAAGCCAGGCTGGTGACAGGCCTGCCCCCTCCAGCTCTATTCCCTGCCAGCCTTACCGGGAACCACGACAGTTTGCAGGAGAGGAAGGTGGGGACGTTGAGAAGCGGCTACATCATTATGAACGAGTTAGTCGGTACAACCGGCGGGGCCCTATCACCATGCTCACAAATGTCGTCTTCTTTCTAACTCACACGGCGATGACATGGTTCGAGAATAACGAGGACAATTTGACAACTTGGGAACGGAGCTCAATTGCCGGATGAAACTTGTACCACTTATACAGAAGAGATCCTCAGATTGTGCAGATGTGTCAATTCCAACATGCCCGAAGAAGACAGAGTCGGGCACATTTTAAAGGGTATCGCGGCTGACGTTTACAACTTTTTAATCGCCAAAGACAGCCTTGAAACCGTCTCCGATGTCATTAAACACATCCGCGCTTTTCAAGCTCTGAAAACGCGTCGTATTGTGCCAAAATTTGGGCGGCTGGCCAACGTGCCTACAGTGGCCAGCCTTGATGACCACGCCCAACCAGATCTTCCATCGACGATCCAGCGAATCGTGCGAGAAGAACTCCTGCGGCTCAACCCACTTCCCCTGCACGAATCTGCTGAGGTCTCTGTCCAGAGGGTATCTAGACGGCCGGCTTCACCACCACAAGCGATTACCGTTCAGCCTTTCCCACAAGCTCCTGAAGTTGCAACTTCCATTGACTATCCTCCTATGCATTTCGCCAACCGGAATGCGTCGGTGCCTGACGCCCCAAGGTATGACGTCGCCTCAAGTGCCCATAGATCTTCCATTCGATCTACCAGGATTCCTGAGCAGTATGACCATTCAGCCAGACCTACGACGCACCCAGCTGTTCCCTGCTCTTATTCGCAACAGCATTTTCTACCTTCCCCGCCGATATGCTACCACTGCAGCGTCGAAGGTCACATCGCCAGATACTGCCGCAGTAGGTTCCCACCTCGCTATAACCGTCCGGCGCTTCCAACAGTAACCAACAATCGGAAATACAATCCCGTTTTTCAACAATCAAATACTCAGCGTGGGTATTACCGCAAGATCCATAACCAGAATCTCCGCGACCACTCCCCTGCATCTCATAGAAGTGTTACTCCACCACCCGCCTTCCGTGCGCGTCGTTCTCCATCACCACGACGGCGCCCCATGTCGCCTCAGCATCCTCAGCAGGAAAACTAACCAGCGCGACCAATGGGGTGAGGCCGCTGGAAATGTGCTGTGTGCCAACATCCCTCCAACTATAATGCTCAAAAAACAAAATTCGTGTGTTTATTGATGGTGTGTATACATTAGCTTTGGTGGATACGGGTGCGACTGTGTCTGTGATGAGTAATCAGTTTAGGCGCTTGTTGGGACGCAAAGAGATATTTGAGTATGACCGTGCTTCAACGTTTTGTGGTGTGAGTGGAGAGGTGTTGCGGCCACTGGGTGTGTGTAGTGCGCAAGTGTCTGTGGGTGGTGCAATTTTTCAAGCCAAATTCGTAGTCTTACCCCACTCTACGCATGACATCATTTTAGGAATGGACTTCTTGAAGTTTTGTGGCGCTACCATGGACTGCCGAAATCAAGAGGTTCATTTTGATGGCTCGCATCTGCCGACACTTTTTGAAAGTGGCCGTGATGAAACAGTTTTTAGTATTACTGAAGACACAGTAGTTCCCCCCTTGTCTGCCATGTTCGTCCCCGTGTCCGTTCCACTTCTTGAGAAGGTTTCATTCCAGGCCATGGTGCACTCAGTTCACTCAGCATGCCTGAAGAAAAATGTAATTATCCCTCACTGTATGATATCCGTGCATCATGGTAGTGCCTCGTTATGGACCATCAACCCATCGTCTGAGCCCGCAGTTTTACCAACGGAATTGAAGCTTGCCTCCTGTGGACCCGATGCGCCCCACGTCGTTGCTTTGGTCACAGATGCTACGAGTGCCGCCGTACCTTTGCCTGCTGATGAAACTTCGATCTTCCGCATGATCAGCGCCGATCTCAGCTCACCTCAACGCCGTACCCTTGTGGATATTCGTCTACCTTTTTCGCCTATGTTTGACTTTTCTGAAACAGATGGACCAACATCTCGCCCTGCACATTGGACCCATCATAGCATCGACACTGGTTCGGCTCGTCCCATTCGTCAAAAGCCATATCGCGTGTCCCCATCTGAGCGCAAAGTCATTCATGAGCAAGTGGAGGACATGCTACATAAAAAGGTGATACAGGAGCCATCTAGCCCCTGGGCTGCCCCTGTTAATCTTGTACGCAAGAAAGACGGTTCGTGGCGATTCTGCGTCGATTATCGGCGTTTAAATTCTGTTACGAAAAAGGACGTCTATCCTCTTCCTCGCGTAGACGATGCCCTCGACTGCCTCTCTGGTGCGTCCTATTTTTCTTGTCTTGATCTCAGATCTGGCTATTGGCAAATTCCAATGAACCCTACGGATAAGAAAAAAACAGCCTTCGTAACGCCAGATGGCCTTTATGAGTTTAATGTTATGTCATTCGGGCTGTGTAATGCGCCAGCTACATTCGAACGCTTTATGGACACAGTTTTGCGCGGCTTAAAACGGGACATTTGTCTTTGCTATATGGACGATGTCGTCATATTTGGGAACTTCTTCCAAGAACACAATGACCGTCTAGTACGTGTCTTGAATTGCCTGCACAACGCCGCTCTAATTCTGAACTCCAAAAAGTGCCGCTTTGGAGAGCGCCAAGCGCTGGTGCTAGGACACCTTGTCAATGGTGATGGTGTAATGCCGGATCCCCAGAAAACTGCCGCTGTTCAGTCTTTTAAACCCCCGCAGACAGTGAAGGAGTTGCGCAGTTTTCTAGGGTTGTGCTCGTATTTTAGACGCTTCATACATCGCTTTGCTGACGTTGCTTACCCATTGACGTGCCTTCTCCACAAAAACTCTACTTTTAACTGGACACCAGACTGCGATGCATCATTCCGTCAACTGAAGTTTCTTTTAATATCGACACCCATCTTACGTCACTTCGATCCTACTGCAATAACAGAAGTACACACGGACGCTAGTGAAATCGCTCTTGGTGCAGTCCTTGTCCAACGGCACAATGAACGAGAGCATGTTATCGCGTACGCAAGTCGTACCCTGAGCAAGCCGGAGCGAAACTACACAGTCACCGAACAGGAATGCCTAGCTGTAGTTTTCGCTGTGCAGCGTTTCCGTTCATATTTGTACGGCCGTTCGTTTACTATCGTAACTGACCATCATTCATTCTGTTGGTTGCGGAACCTTCGAGACACATGTGGTCGCCTCGCACGCTGGGCCCTCCGGTTACAGGTATATGACTTTGCCGTGGTTTACAAAAGCGGGAGGCGTCATGCAGACGCAGATTGTATTTCTAGGATTTCAATGGCCACGACTGGACCTGAAAGCGACGATTTCGACAATTATATATCGACCCTCGAGCCAGCGTTCCCCGACACGAATGTTTTCAAAACGGAACAGCAAAATGATACCAGTCTGCAGCCTCTCTTTGCCCAAGCCAACGTACCTACAAGCCGTTTTTGTGTGCATGATGGCCTCCTATGGAAAAAGAGTTATTCGCCTGTCGGCCAGCGATACCTACTCGTAGTTCCCAAGACGTTGTGCACGGACGTATTGCGTGTTATGCATGATGATCCAACTTCTGGGCATTTGGGATCGGTTCGAACACTCCACCGTGCTCAAGAAAGATTTTACTGGCCCAGAATGCGCTCGACGGTTGAACAATACGTTGCCAGTTGCAAGCAATGTCAACGCCACAAACGTCCAACTGCAACTCCGTCTGGCTTGCTGCACCCTGTGAAGACCCCGACAGCACCGTTTGATCAAGTAGGCATTGACCTCGTAGGTCCGTTTCCGAAGTCCGTGGATGGAAATCGCTGGATTGTAATCTGCGTGGACTATCTCACACGTTACTGTGAAACCGCCGCTCTTCCATCTGCTACGGCGCATCAGGTGTCGCTTTTCTTGCTGCACTCAGTCATCTTACGACACGGGCCGCCACGAATTGTCATCACTGACCGGGGCTGACAATTCACTGCTGATGTTGTTGAAGAGCTCATGCGTGTATGCGCCGTAACTTTCCGACACTCGACGCCATACCATCCCCAGACAAATGGCTTGACTGAGCGCGTCAACAGAACGCTTATCAACATGCTAGCCATGTATGTGGACGCAGGGCATAAGAACTGGGACACCATACTGCCCTTCATCACGTATGCGTTTAATACCGCCACGCATGAGACGACTGGGTACAGTCCATTTTTTCTGCTTTATGCCAGACCGCCACGCTACTTTCTGGATACTATCCTGCCCTTCACAAGCCGCGAAGACCCCTGCCTGGCTGAGACCCTCTGTCTCGCCGAAGAAGCTCGGAGAATCGCCCGATTACGGTCTGGTGCTTCACAAGAACGTTCTAAAGTGCGATACGATGCCAGTCACCGGCGGGTCACGTACTCTGTTGGTGATTTAGTCTGGCTATGGCGTCCAATTCGGCGCCGTGGCCTACATCAAAAACTCTTGGCCCATTATGACGGCCAATATGTGGTTATCAAACGCCTTAGTGATTTAACTTATGGAATAGCCCGCCTGACAGCATCGGGTCGCCGGTCTGCCAAAACCGAACTGTGTCATGTTGCCCGCTTGAAGCCGTGTCAGCCTCGCACGACTCACGAACACGCCCAGAGGGCTTCGTCTGAGTAGGGGGGAAATGTCACGCTAATGACGACGATGAAGGATGGTGATGGTGGGACAGAAGAGGAAGACGAAGCGTTGGTGCCGGTGGCTAGTAGGCTTCACCTTATCCCACTGCCATATCACTGTAAATAAACACCCCTTTGCTATTTCATCGTAACAATATTCACGACTTTATATATTTGAATGCAAAAAAAAAACAAAATATACGTATTTTTGTCTTTTTATTTAACATCTGCTGCTCCTTCCTTCCAGATGTGCTTGCAGAACTCGTGCAGCAGCATTCCGAACGATCTCCGCAGCTTTGTAGCTGTTCCGAAGCAAAAGTTGTGATGAGAAAGATACAAGGCACTGATCTGTTCTGTACAGACGATTCCAGAAATCAGCATATATTATACATACTGGATGCCCTAAGCTACTCTAATAAAACTTTTCATAATGTGCAAAATTATAGCGATTGCTGATAATCATCAACCATTTTCCAGCCTTGCAGCACCGGCCGATGGAGAGGTCAAGATAAATCATTGAGTATTACGTGTGCTCAATTAGAAATTCTACAAATTAAAACTTCTCTCTTTCTTTCTCTCTCGCTTGTGCTTCTTCATACAAATGATTCATACAGTGATGCGTTTAGTGAATAAGCTTCACTTTAACTTAAGGTACTGACCATATAGTTCTAATGTGATTCAGGACCTGCTAGCTTGCTATGCCGAAAATCTGATCAAGGACAGATACTGCGCCTTTCCCTTCCTGTGAACACATTATATATACATACTAACTTTCACTGCGCACGTCACGTTGTTCAGTAGCCGCACTCAAAACTTCAAGAAGCCAGAGTAGTCCAGAGAGAGCTCTGAACATGCGGCGTGCGCGATGTTTCAGTCTTTTCCCAAAATCCCCTCAATAGCTCTCGTGTTAAGAGAACTTGCGGTCCGTTCAGGCCGTCTTTTCAAAGGACGCTAGCCGAAAGAAATTTTGGGGACATCTGCTCGGTCGCAAACACGAGCAACCTTGCCTTTTTTTCAATTTTGTGGGCTCGGTTATTTCCTCTGCGGTGGATGAGCCGAAATCATCCCGCACTAAAAAGCGGCATTGCTCATGCTACCAGATCCGCTGCAGATCAGCTGTGGTTGCTTGCCTTACTACTCTGACAACAAAAATATGGCCGCTACATGGCGCTTGCATGACCGCTAGGAGGCTGTAGAGTGAGAGTCCACCTCACATCGGCTGTGAGAAAAGGCAGGTGAAATTCGTAAAACTTCCTTATCCTCGGTCCGTGCATTATCTTCCTGTCACCCCCCCCCCCCCCCCCCCCCCCCTACGATTGGCACTGCACTCCCACCGATTGCTCGCCCATCTACTCCAGTGTTAAGCGCCCAAGGCCTTTTCTTCACCGAGCTGGTAGAGCTAGCCCTCGCTGCCTTAAGAGCTTTGGTCTACTCCCTTCCCCCGGAAGGCTCCTCCACCAACGCAAAAATGGAGGTGTGTGTGCTGGGAGACTACTAATCCGCGTGATTGCCACCCAAGGAATTAGACCCACCTCAGTAGCACAAAGTCACGAGCATACATCGATTCCAGTCATGCAATATGCACTGGTAGCTGCCCACATCAACCTTGAATTCATGCCTCTGGTATATTCTGGGAAAATACACTTCAGCTGTCCACTCTACGCCTAAATGGCCCTTAATATGATCTGCATGGGCTTCATACGCGGGGCTTCGCATTTAGATGCGACACCAGTACTCACAGGCGATACGGTGGGCTCTCACGGTAGTATAGTGGACATCCGTTTATGGATTGCGAACGTGCTGACGTTCGGGGAACGACTGCAACTGTGTGTGGGAAAACACCTAGCAAGCCTGTATCTAGCACAGAGAGGTCACACGCAGCATTGCCAGGGCAGAACGCTGGGCACTGTAGTGGCGAAATGTGCCCTGGTAGAAAACCAGCGTTTTGTTGAACACATCAAAGCTCTCCAGCGTTTTTAATTGGTTTGCAGGAATGGAACGACGCGGTCTTGGTTCATCTTGTAATCCCACAGACATATCTCACGCACAACCCTAGCATCGCTCAGGCTTACTGATTTCTCCAGTACAAATTCTGGAGTGGTCTAGGAGATTTTTCGGAGTATTGGGTAGGGGTGGCCTGCATTTTGTAATGTGACTGACTCTGCTTGTGATGTGGCACAAAAAAAATATTGTTGGGGTAGTTTATTTTCATCTCATGCATATCCTCTGTGGATACCACAGCTGAGCAATATGTGCCGGGATTTTTGTGTTATAAACTGCCGCGCTAACTCTGCTCACACGTAGTTGTTGAGGGTACGCGCAGTGCATTACATGGGCAGTCTGGAGGGAGGTGGCCTATCTTCCCCTGTGGAGCACAGAGAAGAGCAATGATGTATCCAGCCCGGTGTCTTAAGGGATACTCTGAAATGCCAGCTATCTGACCATATACATCTGCTACTGTCCGTTCAGTGTTCTCCGAGAGGCACACCCACATAAACATTTTGTCACTTTCGCACCTTTTCTTGATGCTCGATCCGACGGTTCATTCTTTTCCCAATATACCAGATAGTTGTCTTTAAGTTGCTGCGCTATGGTCAAGCTCAAACGAAGCCCAACTACATAGCCATACGATACTTGCATGTTAATAAGCGGGTTAAGATGCGGATTTCGCAAATTCGAGTTTGCAGTGTCGGCTTTATGAAAATTTCCTGCTGGGAGAGTTGGTACTTCATCTTGAGGTATCGTTTTTTAGCGCAAATAAGGACAAGAGAGGCGAACAAGACACACACAAACACACAAGAGCTAAACAAATTTGCCGCCAAAGTTCCGGGCGCAGTAATCTGCATAGGCTTTTAACTTACCCCCAGGATGGTTTAACAGGGCCGAAGAGCGAACTTAGATCATACTGAACAAGCCGCGTCCGGATGCAAAAGGCATAGCGTCTTTCTCGGCATGTAGGGTCTAATATGTCACTAAGTAGAAGGTCAAAGATGGTAGAAGGTCGTGAAGAAACAAAGAGGGGCCCAGTTTACAAGACATAAATTTCATCAAAACTTCCTGTTGAGTGAGTTGGCAGCTCATCTGTATGCAGGGTTTTTTTAGGCACAACTCTTGTGTGCGTGTGCGTGTGTGTGTGTGTGTGTGTGTGTGTGTGTGTGTGTGTGTGTGTGTGTGTGTGTGTGTGTGTGTGTGTGTGTGCTGCCTTTCTTGCCATTTTCTTGGCGCTTACAAAACCACTACATCAAAGTCGGCTCCCGCGTAAAAAAGCGTGGGTGCCTGTCACCAACTGCTAGTCGAACGTCTGCCAGGCGAAAAAAATGGAGGCAGAGGGCCCGCTTTGCCCTTTCACCAGCACTTAAAACCCATTCGACAATATCTACGTTGTTAAAGTAGACCAGCCCTTGTAGGTTTCAAGCGTTCCCGTGCGTTGGTCGGCGAGAAAGAAGTCCAGAGTGAATATATTAACGAAGAATGTAATTTGTTATGTGCTTGCAGGAACAAACACAAGGTATACATAGCAGAAGTAACATAATCATAGTGACGCGAAGATTGAAATCTCTTTGTTGTTTTTCGATAGCGCCGGCATGCAACATTATCATTGTGATTCTAGTGCACACATCGATTCAGTATTCCTTGTTTGTTCATGCTCAATGTCGCGAGATGCTGCTTTAATATTTTCGTAGTCGCTCAAGATGTGTCAAGATGTATCCAGAAGATTCTGACCACTCGCGAGTATTTCTGCAATGATCAAGGCTATGATAGTCGCGGTCGGCGGTTTATGTACATGTTTCTTCGCCACCTTTAACTCTAGCGTTGGCGCGTGCAACAGAGTATGCTTAGATCGACTACCGACGAGCACGTTTGCGGCTATAGCTCCCGCTTAATTGCGCATGTTAGCGCGATAGAGTTTCTTCCCTTCATTTGTTGTCATCGGCCTTGTCACCACCATGTGACAATATGTTATGCAACAATTGTATCGCACCCGAAATGCGACGAAGACGAGAAAAAATACACTCAACCAGAGTATTGAAATAAAAATACCAGCGTCTTATCTTGTTCTGACGCAGCAGTGTACTAGTTTATAATAATAACGAGCCCCTCATTTCCCTTTCCATTGTCTGCATGATAGTTGGCGAGGGGCTCGATTCTGGCAGTCTGGAGGTCGAAAAGGTAGTGTAAGTGGGTTTTCGCACAGTTGCCGCTTTCTGTAATGATAACGTGCTACTTAACGCTCACGGTATTAACAGGATGTGCCAAATCCGCCGCTAGGTACGAGGATGGTGCTGGTGAATGCTCAGAGGTTTCAGTTAGTAAACATAAATACCCAAGCAAGCGGAAGGTTGGACAGCTGTCGACGTGGCTCAGTACATTCTACTTCCCGCCACCACCGCGTGTGGATGCAGGTAGAATTGGCTCCAGCGGAGCGGCGACAGCGGTCCTTGCCGGCCGCAGAAACATACTTGAAGATTCTGAAGATAAGGATTACCAGATCATTTTGCCAGCATTGCCCACTGGGCGTGTTGTTTTAAACACCGTATTTCTTCATGGCAACGTGTTAGCGAGCCTTTTCGATTTGAAGATTTCCGGCACGCCCTGGACGAGACTGGAACGCTCGTCGACGTGGTCGCGTTGGGGGCTTAACAAATCAACCATGTCTGGGCGGTTACGGTGGAACTTCCGAAGCAGCCAAGAAGCTTCTCGCAGTCAAGGAACTAGAAGTAAAAAAACGCCGATGCCTTATTATAGATCCCGACGACCATCAGGTGAAGCTCAGGCCACTCGATGCTTCACGGCGTGGCCGACGAGGACATCCGGACCGCCTTCGCAGCGTTTGGAAAGGTTGCGGAAGTGACCCGTAAGCACTGGCGAGTTCAGGGCGTCAACAAGGGCTCAACAACAAGAACTGTCCACCTGAAGCCGAAGCCCGGATTCAAAGTCGATGATCTGCCCCACCAGGCACGCGTCCGGATAGTAAGCCCTGGTTGTGGTGCCTGGGCGACCCATGCAATACCTGCGTTTTCATGGCACGGGTCATGTACGGCGAGAATGCAAGGTGCCCCGCTGTTCAAGGTGCAGACGCTACGGCCGTCTGGACAGCGAATGCGTCCGCACTTACGCATCGGGGTCATGGGTCGAGTGACGAGTCAGCGCTACTTATAATGGACGTGGTGGAGGCGGAAGAAGCGGCGAGAGGCACCGAGGGGCCCGGGAAGACGACAGAGGAGACGCCTTCTGTAGTGAGCAAGGAAACCAGTACGTCTGCCAGCGGAGGGAGGGCACCTGAAGCGGCACTGCCTCGCCAGACAGACGGTAGAAAGACTATAGGGGAGAAACCAGCTCTACGGACGTCAATGCTGACATTTTGTTGAGATGGGAAATGCAGCAGAGTATTACCGGCGGCCACGACACCAGCGTGACGGCTCCGGCTAAGCGACCACAAGCCCAGACCGACACCAAGGTCAACCATGCATCAGCCTGCAGCGTTGGAGAGGCGCCAGCTAAAATCCCCCAGGCCCGGTACTCAATGTTCAAGCCGCGGCGGTCGGAAAGGCGGGCCGTCGACAAGGTCCTATGGCAGCAGGCTGAGGCCCTCCCACTTGATGACTCCGGTCTCATAGATGACGTATACCAGAACGCTAGACGCGAGGGGTCAGCACCATACTCTCGGCCTCCTTACACGTCGCGAAAATGGCTCCTGCACCCCCTTTGAAAGTGGCCACACAATATCAGAGGTCTGGCAGGAAAGAAAAAGCAAAGCCAAGTGCACCGACATTTAACGGAGGAGGGGATCGATCTCTTGGCTATACAGAAAACGAAAATTGAGGGTGATGAAGAGACCGGCCGCATGGTGAGGCGTTTCACATCTAGCTTTTATGCTGTAGTGAGTGACGCAATAGGCACTTCTGCAGAATGTGTCCATTATAACGCGACAGCGTTAAGGAGCTCATGTCGCAGAAAAGCCGGTGTCGTCGGCGTCGGCCACGTTAGCCGTGAGCGATAAATCCCGGCATGCACTTCATAAATAAAATCAACTTCCAAGATGGGCTGGGTGGGAATCGAACCAGGATCTCCGGAGTGTGAGACGGAGACGCTACCACTCAGACACGAGTTCGATGCTTGAAAGCGGTACAAAAGCGCTTCTAGTGAATGCGGTGTTGCCTTAGAAACGTGCCGTAGAACGTTATACTGCGGTGTACATCGGTAATTATGAGCATGTTACTTACAGAAGTCGCAGTTACACGAGTAGCGAAATACGTTTCCGCTACATTTCTACTGCGCTCTGCGCACATGCAGAGCCATCTTGCGGCAAACACAGAAGAACCCCTCCTCGCAATGTGCGGCGCTGCCCCGACACGTGGCGCGCCACTCGCCCCTGACGTTTCGCCGTGCACCCTCACGGGTTGTAGAATCAAGCTTCTTTCCTTTCTTTAGATCACTATCTTCGCTCACCCGCTTCTCCCCTTCGGGTCGCGCGGGTACCGGTGCGAGGATGCCCCAATAACCTTGCGTTTAATAAGTTTTCTCGCTCTCTCCCCTTCCAGCATCCAGCGTGCGTCAATCGAACAGTGGTGTTTAGGCGACGCGGCTCCTCTTTCCGCTCACAGCGCGATTGCCAGGTGCAGCGTCTGATGCCGGATGCCTCTGACGTGATCGCTGCGCCGTAGCGCTTCTGCTGGGAAAGCGTCCCCTGCGATGTGTGCCGAGCTGCTTCTGAGGAATCATGCTTCTGCGTGGTGCTCCCAAGCGAGATAGAGGACGATCCCATCAAGGCGTCAGCCCCATGATCGCGTCCGCATTCATGGCGCGTCGCTGCCCGACTTTCTCCCTCCGAGACACCGAGTTCTTTGTTTCGTTCCGCTTGCTCAGGCGCACGTTTCGTTGCCGCGCCGAACGCTGCGTTGCTCGGCGCTCACCGCGTGATTCATGAGTGCAAAGTCCGACGCGGGGCGCCTCATCAGTGATTGCTGCGCCGTAGCGCATTGTCTTACACTCCTTGGCAGGTCGGCGGGTGTTGTATTGCAGGGCCTTGCGCGCTCGCTCTTGAGACGCGTGTGATGGGTGCGGCGCCGTCTACCAGTGCCGGTAGCGCTGGGCGGTGCGAACGAGGTTCAATAACGCTATCGCGTTCCACTCTTGAAGGCGACGCTTAAGCGTCCTCCAAATTTTTGTTAAAAAGCTGCCCGGACTAGCGGTGAAGGCCTATTTCTCATGTTTGTCGGGTAGATGTGTTTTTGTTGATTTCACTCTCAGCAATGCTGAGTGGTGCATTGTATGTTTGTATGCACCAAATCAAACACTGGAAAGGGCAGCGTTTTTTGAAAGCATTGAAAAGTATCTCAGTTTGCAAAAACACCTAATACTCATGGGCGACTTCAACTGCGTATTTATTAGTCGCGATAAGACCAGTGTGCTCGGATTCAGAGACGTAAGCACCGAGGTATTGTCCAAACACGTGGGGAGTGGAACCTTGAAGATGTGGCGGAATGTCTTGACGGCGCATGCGGTGTAAAATACACACATTTTCAGCGTGCAAGCCACGCTCGTCTTGACCGGATATATGTTTCGCTTGATGTGATTCCAAAATATAGTCGCTACCATGTTGTTACCGCCTCTTTTTATGAGCACTGTTTAGTAATATGTGTGATAGGATCACAAAAACGGGGCAGTGCTTTTAATTGGGACCAGTGGAAATTAAACGACAAGTTGATTAATGAAAAATTTTTCAGAGATGCACTAACGGAAGAAATAGGCAAGATAGACCCTAATAGTACACTGAGAACATGACAGCAATGGGAGTTTTGTAAGGAAGAGCTCAAAATAACAGCAATTAGTAGATCTATAGTGTCCTTGCCCACGACCAGAAACATATTGAACGTAATTTAAGGTCCCTGCTTGGAAAAATGCTTGAAAATAAATATGTAGCGCCTGGCAAATGAACGGAAGATATAAGGAAGATTAAACAAAAAATCGAACTGATAGAGCAAGAGCGTTATCGCGGTGCGCTTGTTGTTGTTGTTGTTGTTGTTGTTGTGGCTGTAGGAATAAGGAAAAGAAAATGCACGGGCCTGCTACTGGCTCTGTAGCTGAGCCATCTCCGCTGCCTCGTGCAGATAGAAGAGAATATAGATAAGAAAGAAAAGGAAGAGGGAAAGAAAGACGCGCGCCGCAACAATAGCCGTCGTCCATCACCAGCGGTGGCGTGTCCAATGACGGCCTAGAACAGATAAAAATTCGGTGCCAGGCTAGCCTGCGCCGCAATCGGCGGTGATCCACCTGTACCAGCCCCATCAGGTTGTGCGTGCGAGAGCGGAAGAGACAGCTGCAGGGGAGGCACCGTCGAGACGAGCGCTAGGAATTGAAAAGGCGCACGCACAGAGAAATCACATCCGAAATATAGAATGGGGCGGCGTTTTATCGGATGACAATGAGCATATTCAGCGAGGATGCTTCCAATACTACCAGACACGGTTTGCATTGCACGACTTTGATAGGAAAGCGTTTAAGGACAGGTATCTCGGGGCACTACCAAGACTAAATGAAGAAAAGAAACAAATATTAGAGATGTCAATAAGTGACTCACAGGTCGAACTGGCGATAAACAATTTAAACCCGGGAAAATCACCCGGTCCAGACAGCTTAAGTGCGCCATTTTATAAGGAATTTAAACTCGAAATAGCGCCAGTTCTGACTGTAGTGTTTATAGAAGCTTATGACGTAAAGAAACAATCTCCTTCTTATGACAAATCCCACCAGAGTCCTCATACCCAAAACTGATGAAGCAGATAGGCAACTACAAGTAACATCATACCGGCCAATGGCGCTCACGAACATTGATTACAAAAATTATATGAGGTGTTAGCACGAAGGCTGCAGTCGGTAATTCAAGAAATGGTTGGGCCACATCAAACGTGTGGGATAAAGGGGCGGTCCATTGTTACAAATATACGCAAAGCAAGAAGTGTATTAGAATGTTGTGAAGGGGGGGGGGGGGGAGGGGGGGTCATAAATGGCCGTGTGGCCATCCTGCAGCTTGACCTTGAAAAGGCGATCAACTGTGTTGCCAATGAAATTCTACTTTGTATAATGGACCATATAAACGTTGCTTTTGTTATTCGTGTGGGCGTGGCCCAGACGTACCGAAATTGCAATACGAGATTAGTCGTATATAAAAAAGTCTGGGGGCCCCCATAATCGTGAACTGCAGTACGGCAGAGCTGCCCCCTCAGCCCTCTTTTATTCTGCATTTACAATAAAACCCTTTGCTTAAATATCTTGGACAATAAGAATATTATTGGTTTTCGTTTGCAAGCCGTGGAAGTGAAGCTGCTGGCGTACGCCCATGATGTTGCGGTTTTTACGGTTAACCAGGAGAACCAGAAGGGTATAACCGAAGTTGTTGACTTCGTAAAAATCTTTAGCGAAGTTACAGGCAGTAGGGTTAACTGGTCCATGTCCCTGGGACTCTTGCATGGTAGATGATATCGAGATAGCGATACATATTGGAGAGCATGCACAGATGACATTGTCGTGACGCTGGGACTAAGTCGACCCGGCCTTCACTTGGTAGCGTGCAGAGACTCCGGGTTGATGAAAGATTGAATCTTTGATGTTGGTAAAATATATACAAGCATGTTTAATGGCACTTTGAGAAAACTTATTGACATGAAAAAAGCTACATCAGCAAAATGGCAAGCGTTAAGAGTTCATAGCAAAAAGCGTCTGGATGAGCCGTTTACCCAGGGCTCAGAGCCTCATTTCGTGCTCTGCAACGTCCTTAAATCCCCGATGTCCAGCCCCTAACTGCAGATGCTGAACAAACAGTTCCAGGGCACACCCATCTGATATCGGCAACTAATCGAACACACCACTGCACTGATGGTCTGATGCACTGACTGGTCCAGTATTGTTTCGTCGGGCGTGGACACTTGCCGGGTAGAGCTTGGGAACGGCGAGGATGTAAATTTCGATTCTTCTGCAAAGATCCGCTATGTTGGTTCCGGCAAGTGGATTTCTTTCCCAGAAACCCAAGTGTACGTGCGCGCAACGAATACTGCTCTCAGCATAGTTCCTTTCCGGCAATTGCAACTCTTTCCCGCATTCACGGGAAATCCTCTAATGGCCGTAATCCTCATGCTCCTTTTTTCTCCTGTACGTCAGCGGACGTGTCACTCCGATCGTCTCCTTTGGACAATAGGCGTTTCTCACTTGACAATAGCATCTCTCGACGGGAAGGGTGAACAGTTGAACAAAAGCACTTCCGGCTATTGCTCACAGGGCGACGTTTCTTTGTATTTTTCTTGAGGTTACCTTGACAGGGCCAACTTGGCAGTTGTATGGTCACGACAAAGCAAAGCATGCTCACACAAAAAGATTCATGTGAACACGCTCATTTAGAGCCCTTGCACAAACGGCACATATCAATACCATGCCCACAGGCGCACAATAGTGCGCGCAAGCGAGGACCATGCATGGTCACAACAGCCTCCTCCCCCGCCAGAAGAGTCACGGAGGGCAGCAGTCGCAGCTGCTGCATGAAGAGACGACTTAATGGTCTGCACATGAACGCTTGAAGCTCGCTGTCGCTTGTCGCGTTGTCTTAATTGTCGTAGGCCAAATTGCTTGAGCTGTCTCTGAAACTCAACCACATGTCTAAGCAAGCACTCGGCTCCCGTCTGAAGAGACCAAGTGAAAAAAAAACTGCCATCGTTTTCCGAGAAAAGCGCACACTCAAGACGCTCAGTACCCACGTATGCCTAGAAAACCAAACGTGCTGCTTTACATAGTCACATATACACAAGCGCACGAAAAAAAAAAGAACCTGAGTATCAATTTGAATACATGGTGAGGAGCACCTCGGACCGCTTAGAAACAGCGTCTAAGCGCGTCCGCATTCTCATTTAACTTCCCCCTTTTGTATCTTATTTCTAAATTGTACTGCTGTACAATCAAGCTCCACCTCAGAAGGCGACTGATCTTCGATGTCGCTGTTTGCAGCCAAGTCAGGGGACAATGGTCCGTCTCTACGGTGAATTTGGCCCCTCCAAGATAGCACTGCAACTTTTGAATGGCCTATATGGTAAATGCGCACTTCTTTATGCCTACCGGGGATTTATTTTCACTGCGTAGTTAGTGTTAGAAAGGTTTGCAACGACTTCAGCAGGTCCTTCCCACTGTACGTCGAGCTTATTCTGCCTTGTACCTCAGCAACATCACCTGGTCCCCGATACGAAACGTCCTTTGACGGGCTGACTTATCATAGTACACTTTGGAACTAGCCTGGGCTGACTTGATGTTGGCCTCGACGAGTTCCTTGGTGTTATGTAAGCGATTCAGGAGGTTCAGAATGAATTCTACTACTGTTGGTTCTTCTCCGCGCCCCTCCCAGGCTTCGCGCACCATTCGCAAAGGTGCGCGCAGTGACCTTCCGTACACCAACTCGGCTGGGCTAAATCCAGTGGATTCGTGCGGCACTGACCGCAAAGCGAAAAGTGCTGCAGGCGGGCAGGTATCCCAGTCGCGCTTGTTTTCATAGCACAGTCCCCTCAGGACGCGTTTGAGAACAGAATGCCATCTTTCTACGCTGTTGCTCCGCGGATGGTGGATCGAGCTGTGCACTACTTTAATGCCGAATCGCTCGAGAAATGAGGTGGTGGGGACACTTGTGAAAACGCTACCCTGATCACTTTGGACCTCGGAAGGGAATCCAACTCGTGCAAAAACTGACAGCAGCGAATCCACTACACTCTCGGACGTCACCTCGTGCAGCGGAACAGCCACTGGAAACTTTGCGGCTGGGCATAACATAGGGAGGATATAACGGTACCCTCACTCTGTCACAGGAAGTGGCCCAACTACATCTATTACTAATCAGTGAAACGGCTCGGTAATGATTGGCACTAACACCATCGGAGCTTTCCACTTATCTTGCGCCTTTCCAACCCGCTGGCACGTGCCGCATGACCGTACAAAATTTTCCGTGTCCTTAAAACATCCAGGCCAATAGTATTCTTGCAACAGCCTCTGCTTTCTTTTCCTTATTCCAAGGTGACATGACCACGAGCTGCCATGACCACGAGCTGCCATGGGAAAGTCGCAGTAAGTCTTCGCGGTACTTTTGAGGAACGACTCATTGGTCCCGCTCTACTCCGCGCTTATCCTTGAATAAGCGATACAGCACTCCCTTTCTCATCTCGAAAGAAATATTCTTTGCTGTCTTAGTGGCGCGGTGGCGCTCCCTTATCTCCTGTATCTTGGGATCATTGGCTTGCTCCATAGCTAAGTCCTAACGGGTTCCACTTAGAAGTCTCGTGAGATTACTAGACACTGGCGGCAACAGATTACTCTCAAGAACGCCCTCATTCCTAGTCTCATCAAGCTCACTTTCAAGTTAACTTATCTGAGATGCCTCGCTCTCAGTTTTCTGACGCGTTATCTTCCGCATCGACCCCTGTTCTAATTGCTGTTTCCTCCGCTGTGGAATTTTCTGTAATGAGCAATGTAGCTAGTTCTCGGGCCTTTGAACGTGTTAAGGCTTGCAAAACTCTGTCTCAGAAAAGGACGCCCCTCTTTCGCAGCAGCATCTCCGATTTGTTGGAAAACAAATACGGATAGCACTTAGGAAGCTTTCCTGAAACGGCAGCCTCGGTTGTTAACTCGCCGAAAGGGCCCTCGATGACCACGTTCGCGATTGGCAAGCACGCCCTCTGTTCCTCCACTACCTGACGGATCCATGCACACTGTCCTGTATAGTCGGAAGGCGACACATACGCCGGATGGACAACATTTATCATTGCGGCCGAATCGCGCAGTACCTTGCAAGGCTTCGCGTTGACTACTAGGTCATGCATGTAGGGTTCCAAAAGCTTCATGTTTTCATCGCAGTCACTGTCATACGAGAAAGCAATCTTTTCTTTTCGGCAGTTGACGGCAATGTGACCCTGCTCATTGCACCTAAAGCATGTGAGCGGCTTGCTAGCCTCAAGCTTGTTTTTATGTTCTGTGCGTTAGTCACTTTCCCACTTTTCTCACTGCCGTCCTTCCTAGGGAGTTTTGCCTGAAGAAGCCTCCCTTTCTTCGTTTTCAAATCTAGCATAGTGCCTTTCCTGACGGTTATACACACTCAACTTGGGATTGGGGTGCCTATCCACTGCTGTGTTGCTGAATTGTCGGCGCGAAGCGTACTCCTCAATGAGTTCGACAGCTTCAGTTGCCGACTTAATGTCGCCTTGGTCCTGTAACCAATTTCTTTCCTTTTCTGGGAGGCAATTATAAAACTGCTCCAAAAGAATTCGCTCGACTACAGCGTCCCTATTACTGTAGGAATCACTGCTCTTTAGCCACTCGCCCAAATTGACTCTTAAATTGTACAGGAATTCAGGGT
Source organism: Amblyomma maculatum (assembly GCF_055883805.1). Taxonomy (NCBI): domain Eukaryota; kingdom Metazoa; phylum Arthropoda; class Arachnida; order Ixodida; family Ixodidae; genus Amblyomma; species Amblyomma maculatum. Next base: position 92,876,774 of record NC_139354.1, on the reverse strand, counting down.
AACTCTCGTCGCTGGACTTAGTAGCGTTCCGAAAACGTTGTCTGAACGCCTCGGCGCTAAGCCTATACTTTCTCAGAAGGCAAGCCTTGACCTTCTCGTAGATGTCCGCGTCTTCCTTGCTTAGCCGCGCGACAACCTCCGCTGCCTCGCAGGGCAGAACCGTCAATAATCTCTGAGACCAAGTGTCTCGCTGGAAGGACAGTTTTTCGCAGGTTCGCTCAAAGTTAGCCAGATACAGACCGATATCCCCTGATATCACATATGGCTGCATGTACTTTGACATCTTGAAATCTGCCTCCTTGTTGAGAAGAGGTACCGCTAGCTGGGGACAATTGCTCGACCTCTTGCTCAACTCTACTTCTAATTTCCGGAGCTCAGTTTCTTGCTCCAGCCTTTTTGCTTCTCTCTCAATGTCATGCTCGCGCCTCTTTTCCTCTTTTTCCCGCTCTTTCTACTATCTGAGCTGCTCATTCTTTTGTCCGATGAGGTTCCATGCTTCACCGAGCTCCTCATCATCGGTTCCCAAATCAGTGATTGACTTTAAAATCACGGGTTTTCGTGCCAAACCACTTGTATCAATTTCCAATTCCTCACACAATAGCAACAGTTGCGGTTTCTGTAGCTTTTGTATGTCCATGATCGCTACGAGTGTCGGCTACTTCCAAAACAACTGTGCAATCTACCAAACTTAAAGGCGTTTCAATACTGTTTACCAGTTCTAAAATCTAACCCTGTTCTAGAACCTGGTCCACATCAGAAGAAAAGCCAAGCATTCACCCACACATGCGATTGATGTTCCGAGCTGCTCTCTTGTTGGCCGATTGTTGCTCCTGCTTGTTGCTAGAGACGCCACCTCCGATCACTAGATGTTGTGGCTTGTAGCTTCAGATGCCACCTCCGATAACCAGATGTGGCTTGTAGACTCTGATCCACCTCCAATCACCAGATGTTGTGGCTTGTAGATTCAAATCCCAACACTGGTCACCAGTTGTCGTGACGCTGGGACTAAGTCGACCCGGCCTTCCCTTGGTAGCGTGCAGAGACTCCGGGTTGATGAAGGATTGAATCTTCGAAGAAGGTAAAATATATACAAGCAGGTTTATGGCACTTTGAGAAAACTTATTTACATGAAAAAAGGGTATATCAGCAAAATGGCAAGCGTTAAGAGTTCATAGCGAGAAGCGTCTGGAAGAGCCGTTTACCCAGGGCTCAGAGCCTCATTTCGTGCTCTGCAACGACCTTAAATCCCCTATGTCCAGCCCTTCTCTGAAGATGCTGACCAATCAGTTCCAGAGCACACCCCTCAGATATCGTCAACCAATCGAACACATCACTGCACTGATGGTCTGATGCACTGACTGGTCCAGTATTGTTTCGTCGGGCGTGCTCACTTATTGTCGGGTAGAGCTTGAGAACGGCGAGGAGGTAAATTTTGATTCTTCTGCAAAGATCCGCTATGTTGGTTTCGGCAAGTGGATTTCTTTCTCAGAAACCCACGTGTGCGTGCGCGCCACGAATACTGCTCTCAGGATTGCCCCTTTCCGGCAATTGAACTCTTTCCTGCTGTCACCAGTTAATAATTAGGGGTGATTATTAACGATGCGCCCTTAACGGTGCGCACACTCCCAGACACCCTTAGAGTGAGTGGGGGTAGCTGTTCCGGTCACGAAGGAGACGCCCTCGACTTGCGTGGCAAGCTCAGCCGGAATCCAACTACCTAGTAGTGACAGAAGGGGATGGCCGTTTGGTGCCCAGCTGTCGCCGGTTCAAACCAGAGTAAGGATCGGAGTCAGAACTAACAAACAAAACACAATTCATGCACAGCAAGAGACGATACAAAGGAATACACAAGATCACTTGAAATACAACAGACGAGAGGTTCACAGAATACAAACGCTAAGCATGCATCTACAGAATGATCCAATAACACAGAGGCTTTACAACAAATCAAACACGAGAGAGTTACATAAACAAACACCAAATTGTTCACCGGGCACTGTTGCAGTCCGACGCCTCAAGAGTCACGATGTGGCCGCCATACGAGACGAGCGCCGCTCCCTTGAAAGTCCGTGGGCTTGCCAGCAGCGGATGATCCCCGGGAGTCCAGCCGCAGCACAGGCGAGCACGACGCAAAACACTGCCGAACTGACTGACTGGCTGACTGACTGACTGAACAAGCGGCGCGGTCGCTTTAAATAGGGCGCGCCGCGTCGGTTTGTTAACATGCGCCAAAGCTAGCGCGCACACACACTTAGCTTCGCTGGTTATAGCGCGCTCTTCTCCTCCCGTTGAACCGCGCGTCGTCATTGGCCAGGCCCCATAGAACGTTCTCGAAAGGCCTGGCACATTCCAGGCCGATGAACCACCGTCCTCCCCGGGCAATGAGAAAGAGGGTCACGGCAACGCGTACAAAGCTACGCGCTCTCCCGCGCGGGGAAGGGGGCTTTTCTCTCCATGCCTTCCACGCGACGCCGTGCGGGCCTCGCGCCGTACCGGCTTGATGAAAATGGACGCCGATTTCGTGACACTGCCCCTCCCTTAAAGAATATTGCCCCACAATATTCACAACAACCACGAACATCGCGCGCACATGCATGCGCTCACAAATATATGGGGCAAATGACCATATCACACACATTGCACAAATTTCACAAACTGTAATAACACCTTACAAAATTCACACATCAATGCCATGAAATTCACAAACATAGCAACATACTGTTGTTAGATACATGCCAGGGATCAGTAACATAGAAACACACAAATATTCAAATGTGAAGCACCTAAACCTAAGCCATGCTTTCGCCTATATTTCCACACTCGGGATGCACCTTCTTGGAACGTATCGGTTCCTCTCCAACTTTCAGGTAACCAAGTTCTCCTTTTTACTAGACACTGTCGTTTCTTCCTCCAGCGAGTTCGGCTCTTTTTCCGTTTACTATAGAGCCTTTTCCATTGCAGGTTGTTCTCGCTCCGCTCTTTACTCCTGAGTTCTGCTTCCCGATCGGAAGTTAGGCCAGATCTAACGCTACCTTGCCTAGCAGCGCTTCGAGCAGGCCGTCTCATTCTTTCTCGATCTGGGCGGCTCCACATGCGCTTGCACGTCCATGCGTTCGGCCGCTTCTTCCTTCCTTTTCTATAGGACATTTCCCTGTCGACTTTGTCTGACTTGGCAGGTTTGGATTCGTTTCTTTTTGTTTCCACTTTTATTCACACCTTTGGCCGAGAAACGTTTGATCCAGTTTTACCCGCATAATCAGAACATGGTTGTCTGAAAGGAACGTCTTTTTGAGAACTTCCCTCAATCCCAATTTTCTTTCTTTTCTTTACGACCTTCAGTCTTACCTTCTTGAAGCAGAGCTCAGTTGCAACTGGAGGCTCATTCTCCTCACTTTCAGTTACATCCCGTTCCTTGAAAGTTTCATCAAAATGTTTCTTGAATCCTTTCATTGCAGTACAGTCTTCGCTTTCTTCCCTTCCTGAATCCTCAAGGTTAGGATCTGTACTGTCACCTTTATCCCAGCTTTCGTGCTCACTGCAATTTGAAATCTCCTCATCCCGGTCACTCATGCACTCAGCCATGGTGTCATTTAATGAGGAGCTACAGTCCTGCCCTTCTTCATCTTCAGGCTTTGAAAACACCGAGGTTTCTGGCTCGACATCTGCCGTTGCAGCTTCTCTGCAACCTGTCGTCTCGGAGGGCACAATCTCTTTTTTCTGAGAATTCTGAACTTCAGTTCGGTCATCTGAAGTTTCTGTTGCAGGAACACGCAGGTCCACAACCTCATTCTGGCTGCTGGAGCCAGTTTCTACAGTACCTGTGGCTGTCAATGTATCACTTGGTTCACTGTACTTTCTAATATAAGGAAAGGTAACCTCCGGAGGCTCGGTAATACCTTTCAAACGCCGAACTTCAGCCAGCTTTTTGAGAAGGATATCTCTCTCTTTTAAGAATTCTTTTTCTTTTTCTGCCTGCTTCCTGAGCCATTCTTTTTCTCTTTCGGCTCTCTTCCTGAGCCATTCTTTTTCTCTTTCTTCTTCTTGTCTCTTTGCCTCTGCTTGCTTCCTGAGCCATTCTTTTTCTCTTTCTTCTTCTTGTCTCTTTGCCTCTGCTTGCTTCCTGAGCCATTCTTTCTCTCGTTCTTCTCTTTGCCTCTCTCTTTCTTTCTCAGCCTCTTCTCGAACCTCTCTTTCTTTTCGGTCCACCCATTCCCGCAGTTCAACTCCTTTTAGACCTTTCTCTAAGCCCAACGCAATAATCTCATTGAGATTCATCTTCAATCTGAACTGCCTAATGCTAACACATAGCACTATCAATGGACCTTACACAACCGCTTCAGCGCGGTACCTCACGCTATCGCTCTGCTGTTACACTGGTTACGACCTCTTCGTAAACTCTTCCAACTCGTTCTCCGTCCTCTGAGCTTGAGTGCACCAAACGTCCTGTCGCAGACGCCAGAATAATTGTCACCCGTTAATAATTAGGGGGGATTATTAACGATGCGCCCTTAACGGTGCGCACACTCCCAGACACCCTTAGAGTGAGTGGGGGTAGCTGTTCCGGTCGCGAAGGAGATGCCCTCGACTTGCGTGGCAAGCTCAGCCGGAATCCAACTACCTAGTAGTGACAGAAGGGGGTGGCCGTTTGGCGCCCAGCTGTCGCCGGTTCAAACCAGAGTAAGGATCGGAGTCAGAAGTAACAAACAAAACACAATTTATGCACAGCAAGAGACGATACAAAGGAATACACAAGATCACTTGAAGTACAACAGACGAGAGGTTCACAGAATACAAACGCTAAGCATGCATCTACAGAATGATCCAATAACACAGAGGCTTTACAACAAATCAAACATGAGAGAGTTACATAAACAAACACCAAATTGTTCACCGGGCACTGTTGCAGTCCGACGCCTCAAGAGTCACGATGTGGCCGCCATACGAGACGAGCGCCGCTCCCTTGAAAGTCCGTGGGCTTGCCAGCAGCGGGTGATCCCCGGGAGTCCAGCCGCAGCACAGGCGAGCACGACGCAAAACACTGACGAACTGACTGACTGGCTGACTGACTGACTGAACAAGCGGCGCGGTCGCTTTAAATAGGGCGCGCCGCGTCTGTTTGTTAACATGCGCCAAAGCTAGCGCGCACACACACTTAGCTTCGCTGGTTATAGCGCGCTCTTCTCCTCCCGTTGAACCGCGCGTCGTCATTGGCCAGGCCCCATAGAACGTTCTCGAAAGGCCTGGCACATTCCAGGCCGATTAACCACCGTCCTCCCCGGACAATGAGAAAGAGGGTCACGGCAACGCGTACAAAGCTACGCGCTCTCCCGCGCGGGGAAGGGGGCTTTTCTCTCCATGCCTTCCACGCGACGCCGTGCGGGCCTCGCGCCGTACCGGCTTGATGAAAATGGGCGCCGATTTCATGACACCTGCACTCACGGGAAATCCTCTAATGGCCGTAATCCTCATGCTCCTTTCTTCTCCTGCACGTCAGCGGATGTGTCACTCCGATCGTCTCCTTTAGCAAATAGGCATTCCTCACTTGACAATAGCGCCTCTCGACGGGAAGGGTGAACAGTTAAACAAAAGCACGTCCGGCTATTTCTCACAGGGCGACGTTTCTTTGTAGTTTTCTTGAGGTTACCTTGAAAGGGCCAACTTGGCAGTTGTAGGGTCACGACAAAGCAAAGCATGCTCACACAAAAAGATTCATGTGAACACGCTCACTTAGAGCCCTTGCACAAACAGCACATATTAATACCATGCCCACAGGCGCACAATAGTGTGCGCAAGCGCAGACCATGCACGGTCACAACAACATGAGGAAAAGGGCAGGTAAGTGGAAAGGAACTGGCTTATCAATTTTTGCCAGAGCGGCAGTGTGCAACCTCTTCGTCATTTCTAAGCTGTGGTATGAGATGCAAGTTTTACACTGTGCAAGATTGAGCGTGCAGAAGCTACATAGGATATGCGCGGTTTTTGTGTGAGCTTCAAATTGGGAAAGCTGCAGCCGCACAAATTTATTTAGAAATGTCAAGAATGGCGGCGTGGGCTTATTGAATCTTTTTTTTTGCTGCAGATTGTCAGCAGATTTCTGTTCCTGCGTGACGTTCATGATCCATTTTTGTTCACTGTCTGCCAAATTAGGCTTGGACGTGCACTGCCAGATTTTGTTTTGCCAACCGAATGTTACACGGGAGGTATTTTTGGTTACTTTTGAGAATGTGTTCAAAGTGTGCGATTTTTTCTGCAAGATTGAAAAAAAAATATTTATCAACTGCGAAAAAGAAAAAGTTATACAAAGATTTGTGTGACGTTGTTTTTCTGGAGCATATCTATAGGGCCATATACAGGGGAAGCCCTGGCAGGAAAGTACTGAAGAGAGTAAAGAGAATGAAAGTGCCGGCAGCGGCTAAAACTTTCTTTTTTAAGTTGCACGCTGGAACTTTGCCAGTAAAAGGGCTTTCACAAGAAAAAGGTTTATTTCTTCCGTTGGGTGCACATTGCTTAATTTGTACACAGCCAGAAACGATAGGTCATGTATTTCTTCACTGTTGGGAAGGGTTTTATTTTTGGGACGTACTTCAAAGAAGCATAAAGAAAATTACCTATTAATCCTTACGGAATACAGGTACTTGCACACGCAAAATGAGGACGGGGTTCCATATGATTCAATCATGCTAATAGGCCTCCACAGTATATGGCGCTCACGCATGGCAGGATATCACTGTGATCCTGATGCACGTCCTGCACGATTTTTTTTTTGCGCGAGGCGGTCCATTGGTTTATCGAGATTGTGAAGTTTGTCGATGATAATCCTGAGGGGTTGCCAAAGATAGAACCTTTGATGGATCTGAAGGAATTTTAGAACGACGATGCCAACCCCTGGCAGTCTTATTATATCAATGTCTTGTGTGTGTTTGTGTTGTTTTACAAACGTCAGGCAATAAAGGAATACAAAATCGACGTAGCTCAGTGGGAAGAGCACTGGACGCAATATTCGGAGGTCGTGGGCTCGACTTCCATCATCGGCGCGTTTTTTTTTCCAATCTGAATTGAATATTCTTTATCTTGATAATGACCATAAGTCTCATTCTTTTCAAATACAAAAAACCCCGACGTTTGCTTTGGACTCGTAGACTGTCAGCTCATTTAAACCATATATGCCTATATATACACATATACATATCAGGAAAACGAGAATGCACATGGTGAGCCTACATACCGGGATTAAGGCCAAATGTCCAATCTAATCCGGTGAGCGTCGATAGTTCGCTATACTCCCGTACAAGGTTTTGTGCCTATGCAGATATTGCTATGATTGCGGAGCTTTCTTCGCAGTATTTTTTTTTCTTTATTGCCTGACTTCGGCACAATACACAAAACCACTTACAGGGCACAATGAGCATTCATTAATACAACAATCAGCCAAGTGGGTTGTGGTGTCGTCATGCTAAAATTCTCTTAGGGTCACTATTGTCTCCAATCTTCCGAGCCACTCGGGAGATTCAGGAGCAAGTTTCTGAATTTCAATATATCTATTCATGCCTTCCCGAAAATAGATCCGTGCTGGCCGTGCGTCAGGATCGCAATGGTATCCTGCCATTCTCGAGCGCCAAATACAGTGGAGGGCCATTAACATAATAAGGTCAAATGGCACCCCATCCTCATTCTCTACTGGCAAGTACCTAATACCATACGAGTCTAATGGAAATTCCTTTTTTAAAGTCCTTTGTAAAATAATCCAAAAGTATACCCCTTCCCAACAATGTAGGAAAAGGTGGTCTATAGTTTCTGGCTGTTTACAAATTAAGCAATGCGAAACCCTAGGTAAAAATAAATTCTTCCCTTCCAAGAACTTCTTTACTGGCAGTGTTTCCGTGAACTTAAAGAAAAAAGTTTTTACATTTGGCGGCACCTGCATTGCCTTCACCCGCTTAAGTACATCGCGTCCTGGTCCTCCACTGTTAAGGCCCTGTACATTGGTATGGGAAGAACTACGTCACACAAATCCTTGTACAGCTTCTTCCTGCTAACACAAGGTAAATATTCATAAGAAAATCGAACTGACAGGAATCGCACACTAGCGACAACTTCTCTAAAATAACCAAAAATGCGTCCCGATACACTTTCGGTCGAGACAACAAAGTCCGGCAGTGCATTTCCGAGCCTTAATTGGCACACAGTACGCAAAATTGGATCTTTTACATAGCGAACAAAAAGAAATCTGCTGACAATCTGTCGTAGAAATGAATGCCCCAAACCCAGTCCACCGTCCTTCACCCACCTAAACAAACTGGTCCGGCTACATCGTTCTCATTCTGCTGCCCACACAAAAATGGCAAATATCCGGTGCAGTCTCTGTATGTTCATCCTTGCACAATGCAACACTTGCATCACGTACCACAGCTTCGACATAAAAAAACATATTGCACACTGTGGCCCTGGCGAAAACTGATAATTGTTGCCCTTTCCACCCCTCCACCTTTTCCCGCATGGCCTGAGTCTGTGCCCTCCAGTACGATTCGCTATCGCGATAACTATCTAGAGGGACTCCCAAGTACTTTACTGGTGTTGTCACCCAGGACATGTTTGCGAACTTCTCGGGCGTCGTCGGCCATTCTCCTTGCCAAAGCCCCAGGGACTTTGACCAATTAACTTTACTGCCGGAAACCTTTGTGCATTCTTTTACAGACCACACGGCCTCGATTACCCCTTCGCGATTCACTGCGAATACAGCCACATCGTCCGCATATGCCAGCAGCTTAACCTCTGCAGCTTGCAATTGGAGGCCACGAGTCTTGTCGTTTTCTATGATATTTAAACACAGTGTTTCGATGTAAATGCAGAATAGCAGTGGGCTGAGGGGACAACCCTGGCGCACCGATCGCTGCACGTTTATGGGGGCCCCCAAACTTTTATTTACAATCAATCTTATTGTGCAGCTTCGGTACGCCATGGCCACTCCCTCGCGAATGACGGACTCTACATTCACATGGTCGAGTATGCAGAACAGGATTTCATGTCAGACACAATCAAATGCTTTCTCCAGATCCAACTGAAGGATGGCTACACAACTGTTTGTGTGATCACAGCACTCAAGCACAGTCCTCACTTTATGCACATTGGAAACAATGGATCGACCCTTGATCCCACAGGTCTGGTGTGGTCCAACTAACTGTTGAATTACTGACTGTAGTCTACGGGCTAGAATTTTCATAAAAACTGTGTAGTCTACATTCGGGAGTGCGATAGGGCGATATGCTGTAACCTGTTGTAACTTATCTGCTTCATTGTATTTAGGAATCAACACTATGTGGGATTTGCCATAAGACGGGGGAAGTGCATTTACTTTGTAGGACTCATTGTACACGGCTGTCAGTACCGCCACTATTACATGTTTGTATGCTTTGTAGAACGCCGTGCTTAACCCGTCGGGACTGGAGATTTTCCCGGGTTCAATTTTTCTATGGCAAGCTCGACCTCCGACGCGGTTATTGACAGCTCCAGCCTATCTTTCTGCTCATCATCTAATCGCGGTAAAGCGCCCAGAAAGTTTCCTTTGAATGCGTTTACTTCCACGTCTTGCTTTGTAAACAGCGTTCGATAATATTCATGAAACGCCTGCTGGATATGACCGCTTTCTCCAGATAACGTCTCGCCCCATTCGATCAGTTCAATGTGGTTTCTCTGAGCATGCGTCTTCTCGATTCCTAGTGCTCGTTTCGACGGTGTCTCCCCAGTAGCTATACCTTGCGCCTTCGCCTGCACAAGCGCACTATTACTACACGATGTATTTCTTGCAAGAGAACTGGCGAAGGATAGGTCGGTGAGAGACGCTGATTGCAGTAAAGGTTAACTTTACTGAGGGTTTTTGCTCGGAATGGTTCCGCCTTTCGCACAGCTTGCTTATTTTAGCTCTTCAGGTAGCCTTCTTATTTCATAATTGCGTCGCTTACAGTAGGCACCTTCAACCCCAATTGAAGGTCACGAAGTCCGGAACAGGCTGAAATTGTTCAACGTACATGCTCAAAAAAAAAAAAAAAGATATTTTGGTCTTGCAAGACATTTACATCAATCGTCTCAACCAGATCATGAACATCGACAGGACTACCCTTGTAGAGCGATAAGGCGGCGGCCTCTCATAGGGTAGCATTATTGTAATGCAGCATTTCCACTGTTGGATCTAGGGATGCTGATGGCTTGTACTGTCTGATTATCTTTATTCTCGCGTTAATGTTGTTAAAGTCTACGCACCGAATAAAGTTCGTGAACAGGGCTGCGTTTTTAAGCCCCTGGACTCTCAGTTAATAGGTCTATTCAATATAGTTTTGCCCGTGCGCACGGCCCCGCGTCAGGTGATGAACAACTTTTATTCCCGATAAGAAGGCGTATATATACAGTGTGCTGACGTATTGTGTCGTGCGCAGATTAGGTTAGAGCGACTGACGTCAGCCTTACTCAGATCTGCTACATCTTCCTTTTTACGAAAAAAAACAAGGTTTAGCGTCGCTCGGGCAGAGCGTACCGACATGGTTGGCGTCGTTGCCTTGTGCTTCGGCGTAGCTCTTTGGCGGGCTCTGTGCGAGGGCCTTCTTGAGGGGCGGGACTTGTTTCATGTTGCGGTGCTATCAGTCATAGATCTTCTCGTGTGCGTCAAATTTCCATGCCGGCCTCAGTTTTGACGATCGCTGAGCGAGGTTCGTTAGCTGGCCTGAGAAATACAGCTGGAGACCAGCTCCGCTGGAGTGTGTCATACACGGTGACCTGCTATCCTGGTGTCGCAGGTGGCAGGTACCTGCTGCCGAGGTTGTAGTAATTCCTTTGGCGTTGGCGTATCTCACGAAGCTGGCTGCAAACCACGTTGCTGGGTATTGTCTGTGGTTCCAAGTGGCTTGTAGGCACCGGGAGAAGTGTCCAAGTTTGGCGTCCCATCAGCCTCTGCACAGGGGACTGTAGCACATCATCACGCGGAGTATTGCGCTATTCAAGCAAAGCCATTTGAAATGCAGGCATTTTAAAGGAGCAATTTTTTAGAAGCTTCTTTGCTTCCTGCACCGCTCTTCCTGTCATGCCGTTAGACCGCGGGTGGTAGGGGCTTAACGTGACGTGGGAGATACCTAGGATGTTCAGGAAGTCCCTAAATTCCCGGCTGTTAAAGGGCGGCCCATTATCACTGCACAGCTTCAAAGGCAAGCCATGGACAGAAAAGATTTGAGAACACCAGGTTTTCAGCGAGGTTGCTGTGGTGGTTCGAAGTTCCCGAATCTCGAAAAAAAAAATGAGTAAAAGTCCACAATGACGGCAAATTCACGACCTTCGTAAAAGAACAAGTCAATACCAACAACTTGTCAGGGTAAGGTTGGGACACCGTGAATTAATAGGGGCATTGTGGCGTTTCGCGGCTGATTCTTCATACACACCTTGCACCCTTTACACAACTGCTCAATGTCGCTCGCCATGTTCGGCCAGTACATCACGTTCCTAGCCCTCGTCTTCATTTTATTCGCGCCAGCGTGCGCCGCGTGAAGGAGGCGGATCATTTCGTATCTTTTTGACTCTGGTATAATTACCTTGTTGCTGCGAAATACGAGGCCATCCTGGTCGTGTATCTCGTCTCGGTACCCCCAGTAGGTCCGAAGTTGCTCGGGACTTCGTGCTTGTGAAGAGGCCACGCTGCCTCGGCGTATTCGCGCAGCTTTGTCAGGTTGCTGTCGCCACTGGTTGCTGCAAGCAGGTCTTTCAGGCAGTGATTCGAGGCTGAAACGCAATCAAGAACGTTGACATGAAATTCCTAGCGTTCTTCCATGTATGCCTTACTGGGAAAGCGAGATAAAGCATCTGCGAGGAACAGTTCTTTGCCGGGTGTATGCATACCAATGATGGGATAACATTGCAACGTCAGCCGCATGCGTTGCAAGCGTAGCGGGCACTGGTGCAGTGGTTTATTGAAAATGGCCTTTAATGGACGATGATCTGTCTCCACTGTTACTGCATGCTGTCCAAATATATAGCCATGAAATTTCGTGCAGCCGTGCACTATCGCGAGGGTTTCCTCTTCTATCTGAGCATATCTTTGCTGAGCATCTGTGAGCGACCGCGATGAAAACGCAACGGGGTGCGCATCCTGTATCAGAACGGCGCCTACTCTGAACTGACTTGCATCAACTGACAAAAACTCCTTTCTTGGGGTCTAAATAGCAGAGAATCGGAGCGGTTATCAGAGCCTCGCGTAACTTTTCGAAGCTTTCTTGCTGCTTTTCTGTCCATACCCATGCGATTTCTTTGCGTAGCAAAGATCGAAGAGGGGCGGTCACCACAGACATGTTAGGGATGAAACGGTGCACAAAGTTTATCGTGCCCAGAAAAACTTGCAGTTCCTTACTGTTCTTTGGTGCTGGCATTTTCAAAATATCTTGTACGTATTGTGGGTCAGCTAGCAGGCCTTCTGCAGTGAGCACGTGTCCCAGGTAGCGTACCTCGGGCTGGAAAAATGAACATTTCTTCAAGTTCCGTTTCAGGTTATGTTCGCGACAGCGTGTTAAAAAGATTCTGCAAGTGGTAGTCGTCTTCTTCTTTAGTCTTTCCCCATAAGAGGATGTCATCCATTACTACTGAGACATTTGGCAAACCTTCTAGCACGCGATGCATTGCTGCTTGAAACACTTCCGGGGCTCAGGCAATTCCAAAAGGCATGCGCAGAAAGCGATAGCGTTCGCAAGGTGTGCTCATTATGCAGAGCTTGGAGCTTGCGTGAGCTAGTTTTATTTGCCAAAATCCTGATGCCGCGTCTAGAGTTGTAAAGAACTTGGCTCCGGCAAGCTTAGACACTACATCTTCAAGAGTCGGCATGGGGTAATGATCCCGTAGCAAAGCTTCGTTGAGTGCTGTGGATCTAGGCAGATGCGTACTTTTTCTTAACTACAGTGACAATGTGACTGGACCATTCTGTAGGCTCATTTACCTTGAATATGACGCCTTGTCCTTCCACGCGCTGTAGCTCTTCCTTGACTTTTTCCTTGACTTCATCGTGTACTCAAAGCCTTTTAACTGTCCCAGTCCATTGAAATCATCTGCAAACGATTGCGCTGCTGGGTACAACTGGTCGACATGAACAGTTTCTACGCGACAAATAAACCCAAGGCGTTCAGCTACTGAGCCACTGAGAGTCACGGGCACATTTTGGTCAACCACGAAAAACGTCTCTTTGTGAACTTTGTTGTTAGCGCGCAAGTGCAGCGGAATGATTTTTTTTGGCCACAGTTTTGTGGCCGAAAGACGCAGTTAACTTTACGCGACATTCTTGGCGAGGCTTGTTCGGCAGCTTGCAGACATCCTTACTCGAGATTACACAGCAGTTCGCTCCTGTGTCCAGCTTGCTTGTGAATGGGCTTCCTTTAATGTCAACTGTCACGCTCCAATGGTATGAGGCTACAGCGCCGACGGTCAAAGTTTGTAAATTGACATCGCAGTCATCTGCGCCTTGCAGTTCGCGCAGTTCTTTTTTCGAACCTGTGTTATGACTGGGCGCAGATGCTTTGCATGCTTGGGCGAAGTGATTACGCCCAGAGCACTTTGTGCAGACCTTCCCTACGGCTGTGCTGCCCCACTACCCCCAAAACAGGCTGCGCTGACCCCCAGGTCAGCGGGCCCGAAGGCCTTGTCCCAAGGAGCAAGGCCTAAAACAAGTGCACCCGTGCCTTCTGCACGAACGTCCAACACATCTGAGGATGTGATGGACACATCTCCCTCCTCGCCGCCGCGTCAGCGGCGGCAAAGCTCTCTCGAGCGAAAACGAAGGGACAAAGTCCCAATAACAGGTCCAAAGGACCCAACTGCCTAAGTTTTTAAACCATCCTCAACTAATATTTTACTATGGCATTTTTAGTTCACTGGAACTGTCGTGGACTTGTAAACAATTACACTGACATAACAGATATATTAGGTTCTTTTTCCCCAGTCGCATTGTGTCTCCAGGAGACAAACCTTGGACCACAGAATAAAAACATCCTTAAAAAGCATCAAGTCTTTCGTTGCGATCGACAGAACCCAAGCAGACTCTCAGGCGGCACTGCTATTGTGGTCCAAGGTGGTTTTCCAACCCGAAAAATCGACCTTAAAACCACATACGAAGCAGTTGCAGTCACAGTGCTCCATTTTAAAGCCATAACAATATGCTCCATTTACATTGACCCTCATCTAACCGTTACACTTCATGACTTAGAAACTATTTTAATACAACTACCAGAGCCATATCTTTTAGTTGGGGATTTTAATGCTCACTCCTATTTTTGGGGAAGCAGACAAACCGACGTCAGAGGTCAGGTTTTAGAAAGTTTTATTCTGTGCAACAATGTCTGTTTGTTTAATACGGGGAAACACGCATACTGCTCTCCAAGCACTGGCAAATTCAGCTGCCTAGATTTGTCTTTTTGTTCACCAAGTGTTTTTACCGATTTTAAATGGGACGTCCTTGACAACCCCTATGGAAGCGATCATCTTCCAGTCATTATCAGCCTAGCATCATCACCATCAATCACCCTAACAAAACCACGGCGCTGGAAGCTAAATTTGGCCGACTGGGCGCTCTTCCGCGAGGAAGCTGCCCTAGAAGAAATCTTTTCGGACAGTTCTGATGTGGATAAATTAAATGAAACTTTCACAGCACGTATTATTGCCGCCGCTTACCTAGCCATTCCACGGACTTCCGGTGTGGTGCGACAAAATTGTAAAGCATGGTATACGCAAGAATGTAGAAAAGCAAAAAAGGAACAAAATAAAGCATGAGGAATTTTACGCCGCTACCCAACACATGAAAACCTGATAAATTTCAAGAAGGCAAAATCTAAAGCTCGGTATATCCGCCGCACAGCTGAAAAGCAATCATGGCAGAGGTATGTATCTTCTATCAACAGCTCAGTTACATCCAAGGACATGTGGGAAAAAGTACATAAACTAGATGGAAAGTACTCCCCCTTCACAGTTCCATTTTTCACAACCTCTGGTGCACAAACCAGTATAGAAGAACAAGCAGACATATTGGGAGAATATTTTGCTGCAGTTTCAAGCTCTACGCAGTATACACAATCTTTTTTAAAGTATAAATCAACAGTTGAAAAACAAAAACTCCCAATGACTGGTAGCATGAATGAACCTTTTAATGCTTTAATTACACTAGAAGAAATACATAGAGTACTGTCAGCTGGCAAACACACTGCACCAGGACCTGATGATGTGCACTACGAAATGTTAGCCCATTTATCAGAAACCTCTGTAGAAGCATTGTTAAAACTTTTTAACAAAATCTGGATATCCGGAAAAATTCCTGAGTCCTGGAAGAAGGCCATTGTAGTGCCACTTTTGAAGCCTGGAAAGTCTCCAAATTCTCCAGGTAGTTACAGGCCAATAGCCCTGACGAGCTGTCTTGCAAAGTGCTTTGAAAGTATTCTAAATATAAGATTGATGTTTGTCATCGAATCCCAAAAACTGCTTGACACTCACCAGTGTGGCTTCAGGAAAACATGTTCCACTACTGACCACCTTGTCCGCCTCGAAAATACAGTTCGAGAAGCGTTTCTACATAAGCAACACTGCCTTGCCGTCTTTTTTGACCTTGAAAAAGCCTACGACACTACATGGAGGTTTGGGATCCTGCGAGATTTGGGAGAGCTTGGAATTCGCGGCAGGATGCTAAAATGTCTAGCTGACTTTCTACATAATCGATCCTTCCAAGTACGTCTTGGTTCCGTACTTTCTAAAAACTTCACACAAGAAACTGGAGTGCCCCAAGGGTGCATTTTAAGTACCACGCTTTTCATAGTAAAAATGAACTCTATAGCTAAAGTAATACCGAAATCCATTATGTATTCAGTTTACGTAGACGATTTGCAAATTGCGTGCACATCATCAAACGTAACTACATGTGAGAGGCAGATTCAGCTAACTGTAAATAAGCTGGCATCATGGGCAGATAAAAATGGTTTCAAGTTTTCCACGCAAAAGTCTGTGGCTGTTCTCTTTTCTCTTAGACGAGGACTGCACACTGACCCCACCATCTACCTAAATGAAATCACACTACCAGTAAAACACGAACACAAATTTCTAGGTTTAACATTTGATAGGAAGCTCTCTTTTCTTCCTCACATAAACGTCCTGAAAAAGAAAGCTTCCAAATCTCTGAATATACTCAAAGTCCTCTCACGCAAACACTGGGGGTCTGACCGGACGTGCCTTTTACACATCTACCGCACAGTCATTCGCTCTTGCCTAGACTATGGCTGCATTGTATACGGATCAGCAAGACCTTCATATTTGAAGCGCTTGGACCCTGTACATAATTCAGGCTTGCGTCTTTCTACTGGTGCTTATAGGACATCACCTATCGCAAGCCTTTATGTAGACACCAACGAACCATCCCTAGAACTTAGAAGGACCATGCTCACATTTTCATATATCCTGAAAATACGCTCCCTACCAAAACATATATGCTACCCCATTGTCACTAAATGTGCCTCCAGAATATTGTCCAAAAATAGGCCTCAGTCAATCAAACCCTTGTTACTTCGATTTGAGGATAAATGCAAAGAATTAGGAATACTAAACGCCCTCCCCAATATTGCATCAAGGCAAAATTCACTGCCACCATGGTACAGCCTTCCTGTTGTGTGCGATTTCACACTAACTCAGTTTTCTAAACATAAAACACCACCTGAACACATCCTGCAAGAATTTCTAGCTCTTAAAGGAAAGTATGACAATTGCACACAATTTTACACGGATGGATCCAAGACAACAAAACACGTAGGAAGTGCAATAGTGCATGGAAAATGGGAAAAAAACTGTGAGATTACCTCAGTGTGCAAGTATTTTTACAGCTGAATGTTATGCTCTGGCAGTGGCTGTAAGCAAAATAGTAAACGAGAACATTACAAACAGTATTATATACACAGACTACTTAAGTGTTCTCACAGCCCTTCACCACAAAAATGCAGTTGTACCACTACTCGGAGAAATCATACACAGCATATCAACAGCCTCTGCTCGAGGACATAAAATAACGTTTTGTTGGGTCCCGAGTCATGTCGGCATTGGAGGCAATGAGAGAGCAGACTTTTGCGCTGCCCAGGCCCATGGAAAACGAATAAAGAACATAGACATGCCATACAGAGACTGTATGATGCTGGTGCACAACAAGCTAAAGGACGAATGGCAGTCATCATGGAGTAAGGAGGTAAATAATAAACTGCAGTTGGTGAAGCCCACTTTAGGGGAATGGAAATCATGTCGCAATCAAGAACGTTTTATAGAAGTGATTTTATGCCGTCTCCGCATTGGCCACACGCATATGACGCACAATTTTTTGTTGAGAAAAGAAAACAAACCTTTGTGTGAAGAATGCGGACAGCAACTCACCATAAACCACGTTTTACTTTCATGCACAAGATTTGAAATGCTAAGGAAATGTATTTTACTCGATTTTATGATGAACACATTCCTTTCCATCCAGCTTTGATTTTAGGTGAAAGCGGACTTGTCGATCTATCATGTGTTTTTAGCTTTTTAAAGGAAGCAAATGTTTTACGGAAACTGTAGAATAAATAGTGTACGCCGTTTACAACCTTGTGCTTGGCGCATGATAGCCTGAGCTGCTTATGCGCCATTAAACCCAACACAACACAACACTTCCCTACGGCTGGGCATGTTACCCCACGATGAGTGAAATAACCACAACGATTACAAGGTTGCTTTGGCGGGCCGACTGCATGGACTACTGCGTCGCCTGCTGTTTCAATGCCTTCGCTGATTTCCTTAAATTGTACCTTTCCTTGCTCGTGGGCTCGGCATATTGCGACTGTCTTCTCATACGACGCGTTTTCGGCTACAAGCTTTTGCTGTAAACACTTGTCCTGCACTCCCAGGATAATGCGGCTGCGGAGCAAGCGGTCTTCCAAGTCTCCGAACTCGCAGATCTTTGCTAGCAGCCTTAGGTCTGTCAGCCAGTCGTTAAAAGGTTCCCCTTGCTTTTGGTCTCTCGATCCGAAGTGGAACTCATGAAATGTAAAATTCGTCGATGGTTTGTAGAATTCCTCAACCTTTTTAAGCAAAATGTCGACGCTGTTCTTGTCCTCTTCGTTGTCGAATTTGAAAGTGCGATAAGCTTTCCTTCCGTCTTCTCCGATTGTTACAAGTAACGTTGCTGCTTGCACTTCGTTAGGCTGTTTCCTTAACTGGGTAGCCGTGAAAAATAGCATGAACTCACTTTTCCATGTTTTCCATGCAGTTCATGCGTCTTCCGAGGCGTCCAATGGTTTCGGGGCCGGCAGCAGCGTCGACGGGGCGGACATAGTGAATGGGCGCCGCGGCCACCATGTGCACGGCCCCACCTCGGATGATGAACAACTTTTATTCCCGATAAGAAGGCGTATATATACAATGTGTTGACGTATTGGGTCATGCGCAGATTAGGTTATAGCGAGTGACGTCAGCCTTACTTAGATCTGCTACAGCCTGATGCCTTCAACTCTATCCATTACAGGGCTCACGCCTTTCTGAAAGAGATACTCCGTCCAAGGAGCGCTACAGACAGGGGGGCGCTGGCATTTATAGTGTCGGATGAAAGATAGATTTGGGCTACGCCTGGAAGGTGCCTTGGTAGGAACAGTCAGAGATTACTTCGACTATGAAGTGGCTTCCGAGCAAGGTTGACCGCTTCTACGTCTCTTTGATCCTGGCCTCCAGCATGTAGTTCATGTGGTCTTTCCCTCCGCGATGGATGATCACAGGTGTGTTATCCTTCCCTTCGCTAACAACGGTGGTGACTCACGTGAAGGGGATTGGGCGCCTTACCCCGAAGCTTCTAGAGGATCAGTAAATTGTTAAGGGAATTTATAGTATCATTGGCTATTATTTGAACTCCAATTCGGATTGAGACGGCGCTGAATAAGACAAGATTAAGGCTGAAGTACGAAAGTATTTTAGGCGGCGGCAGCGAGGCGAAAACATGGGGAACGCGAGGTTACAATTGCCTCTGACGAAATACTCTTGTTCTCTAAATCTCTACGCATCCGGCTACGAAAATTGCTCTAACGCCGATGGGATAGGCGTCGTTTTGTGGCGCGCTCTGAACATTAGGATATTGATGCAGCTGGCACCAACACTAGCGCTGCATAGCTTGTACGAAGACTTCCCTCTAAAAATTGATAGATCCAACTAAGCGTTCCGTTGCAAACGCGCTGCACATAGTTTTATAGGCAGGACAGAATGTTTATTCTACAATATATCAGATTTTTTCTCAAACTATGGCTACCTGCGGCGGAAACGTCACATCATCGGTGAACAGACGTTCTTGGAGCTTTGATGCCGGCAGTCTGCAATAATTGGCAGTCGTCTGTGAGGCCCTCTGTGCGCTCATGACATCAACGCGTTGCTGGCTAACTGCCGTGATGCCGCGACAGGCTTTGTTCGACCTTGATCTAGCCCACTCTTGTGGTAACATTGCGCGACGGCCCTTTCTTCGGGTACGGGCCTCACTTCGACCCCAAAACTCATTCCCAGACTCAACTTGCCCGGAGGAGGACTGTCGCAGGTTGTGTAGGGATGATGACGGGGTGATGAGTTATGTGTGACTCCGGGGTTCGGGGCTTTGGAGTGTCCGGCCACCCTTTTCATTGCCAACAGTAGAAGTTGATCGAAACAAGAGGCTCCTTTGGTTTCATGTTCCGGCTTTAGTGCACAGCACTGAAGAAAAAAGAAATAGGCTACTCACGTTTTATTAGGTAGGCTTTGTCGTTGGTCTGTCATCGTCCCAAATTATATAAACGCCCTTAAAAGGGCTCACAAAGTTTCTATGTCCAACCTTTTTTGCCGCACTCAATTGGTGTTGGTATAGTTATGTGCTTTCCAGAGTGAGGCTTATTGAGACTTAAAAACAAGGACGAGAAATTTAGCATTCCCTAATAGTAGGCTTTCTAAAGAGTAAAAGTTTCAGACTGTGCTGTGTGATGCAAACTGCGACAACCTGTAGCACATTTAGGCGCGCAGCTTAGCATGGAAAATATTTTCATATTTTCTTCACGAAAATGGTTCAGCGGGTCTATTTGTATCTGTTTACGCCGACGCAAGTGTTTTAACCCAGCAGTCGTATCTGTAGATGTCATTAACCTCCCTTTACTGAAAGTGATTCCGCATAAGTGGCTTTTGATAGAAAGAGAGAGAGTAAGAGAAAAAACTTTATATAAAGCAAAAATGATAAAAATAATCTAGAGCTTCCGTGGTTGGGTCCTCAGTCCAGGACTCCCGCGGCCTTTGCTGCCCTGCTGGTCCATTCAATCAGCCAAAGCTGGTGTTTCGACTTCGAACTGGACAGCGCAGCCTCCCACTGCTCCGGCGTGGCGTTGTAAATGATCGGTACTGCATCTATTTTCTGGCAGGCCCATGTGATGTGATAAATTGTCGGTTTCTCTCCGCACCAGGGACACGTGCCCCTGTATACGGTCGGATGTATCTTGCTGTATAAAGACAGTCATAGATAAGAATTTCTTTGTAGCTGCCTCCAAGACACTGACTGCTCCCTGTTTAACAACTTGTGGGACGGAGGATACCGTTTTCTGGTCCCCCGGTAGTGCGCCAAAATGTCTGCGTAGGTACGAGTCACTGCCCCGGTCTCTTCGGCCTCTTACCTCCCTCGGTTTGCATAACCTCGAGCTATGAGATCGGCCTGGATGTTCCCGGGAATGTCGCCGTTCCCCGGAGCCCAAAGTACGAATTGTTTTGTGTCGCTCATCCCGTCGGCCTTCAAGATGGCGGCTCCCTTTTTGCCAATCCTGTCGTTGGTGAATCCTCGGCAAGAGGTTTGCGAATCGGTCATTACTACCAGCGAACGCCCGGACCAATTGTCCTCTGCGACCGCTAGAGCAATAGCGGCCTCCTCGGTGCCAGACACGGTGCAGTTCTGTAGCGAGGCGCTCATTTTCTCCTTTAGCTGGAAATATACAACCGTCACCACCGCATCTCTTTCGTTAGAATACATCGCCGCGTCTATATAGACGGTGTTTTTGTTCCGATAGGTCTTGGCTAGGGCTTCCGTCCTGGCCCTACGCCTACCCTGATGAACGACAAGATGCATGTTCTTGGGAATTGCCGCTACTACAAACGTAAACCGGATCACGTCCGATATGTCTAGCGTCCGTTCAATATCTAGCATGTGATCATGATAACCTAGTCTTCGAAGGAGAGCTCGTCCCGCCGTAGTGCGTTGTAGCCTCATCTTCTGAGAGACAAGCTTCGCTTCCCTGTGCTCTTCGTATGTGTTTTTTAAGCCAAGGGCCATTAAATTCGCGTTTGCCGTTCTTATTGGCAGCCCCAGCGCTGTCTTGTACGCCTTCCTGAGGATCGATTCCACTTACTCTTTCTCCGTCTGGCTCTGGTGTTTATAGGGAAGACTGTACGTGGCTCTGCTTACCACAAGCGCCCACACTAACTTGAGCGTGTCTTCCTCCTTCATCCCCTTTCTTCTATAGATCACTCGTCTAATCATTCTTGTTATCTGGGCCGAAGATCCAGATAGCAATCTGATCGTGTGGTCCGACCTCTGATTGGATTGAATCCACATTCCCAACACTCTCAGCGCGTGCACTTCTGGTATGCGAGCCCAGGCTAGCATAACGGTGAGGTTAACTTTACTGTCGTATGGGGGCCTATATACTCTGAGAATTTCAGATTTTTCGGGCGAACACGAAAGTCCCCTAGCCATCGCGTAGCTGTCGACACAGTCCGCGGCTGCTTGTAGCCTCTCCTCCTTGAGACCTACCGAGCCCTCCGTCATCCAAATCGTTACGTCATCGGTGTATATTGCGTACCGAATGCCGTCTATGGTATTCAACTTCTCCGCCAAACCAACCATAGCGATGTTGAAGAGAAGGGGCGAAATTACAGATCCTTGAGGCGTACCCTTGTTAGGCATCTTGATCTTGTCCGATCGCAAGTCGCCGATCCCTATAGCAGCGGTCCTATCCGTAAGGAAGGCCTTGACGTAACTATGAATCTTTCGCCCGCAATATAGATTACTCAGACCCGATAGTATGGCTTCATGACTGGCATTTTCGAACGCCCCTTGAGGTCGAGAGCCATAATCACATGCTCTCCCTATTTTGGCACGTTGCTAAGAACCTCTTCTCTGAGGAGAAGAAGGATGTCTTGCGTCAATAGCTTTGGTCGGAAACCAAACATTGTGTGTGGCAGGCGATCGTCATCTTCTAAACAGTTTTGAAGTCTGATCATAACCATACTTTCATACAGTTTCCCTAGACATGAGGTCCGTGAGATAGGCGGCAGATTATCCAGACATGGCGTCTTGCCTGGCTTTGGGATGGTGATGATTTCTGCGTGCCGCCACTCCTCCGGCACAGTCTCCGCCTCCCAATGATAATTCAAAAATTTTGTGATGCTTGCAATTTGTTCCGCCCCTAGATTCCTTATAATGGCGTTGCCGATCTTGTCTGCTCCTGCCGCCATGTTCTTGACAGCCATTCTTGACGCCGCGTACACCTCATCCTTCGTGATTGGACGGTCGAGGTTCTCATTTTCAATTCCCCGATACACTTCTGTGCAGCCGGGGATGTTTATCTCCCCCACGTACCGTTTTCGAATCTTGTCTAGCAAATCTTCATCGTCTCCCAGGTACTTGTGGCCGATTCGGTTAAGCGTCTTGCTGGTTTCGGCCTTAGACTTGGCCGGGTCGATGAGATTCCTCAGAAACGCCCAAGTCTTGGCCGTCCCTAGTGTTCCTTTTGGTGAGTCGCACAATTGTCCCTCGTTTTGTCTAGAGAGCTCTTGCGCATACTGCTCTGCCTCAGCGGTGACCTGGGCAATCTTCAGTTTGAGCTTCCTGTTGCCCTTCCGTCTCCTCCACCTCTTAGGCATACTCCTATGAGCTTCCCATAACCGCAGTAGATGGTTATCAATTTCAGGAACTGCGCTCGTCCTTTTCACGGTCTTTGTGGCTCTTTCGTAAACTTCGCGGAGTCCCTTGCTCCACGCCTCAATAGCTTGAATTGGTTCCTTACCGCAATGTACTCTAAACGCATTCCAGTCAGTTATTTTCACTTCTCCTAACTTTCGTCTGACCCTGTCACAAGGATAAAGTGAGCACTTCCAAGGCTCTCGATCGTGTTTTCCTAAGAAACGTCATTAGTGTTCTTTAAAAAAGCGAGGTCTGGGCATGTATCCCTGCTGACGCTTTTGCACAGTCTTGTCGGTTTTGTAAAATCCGTTACGAGATCCATGTCTGCTTGCGCAGCTGCTTGCGCCAGGTTCTTTCCCTTGGTGGTTTCTCCTACATATCCCCAGCTCTTGTGTTGGGCGTTGAAATCTCCTAACACGACCAGATCGTTATTTTTGGCTACCTTTCTTGCGTCTTTGAATAGTAGCTCAAAGTCAGCATTCCTTTGCCTGTGCGGGCTGTACACATTCAGGACGAATATGCTCTTCTTACCTCTCTTGTGCGGTATGATCTCGATTAGCGCATGCTCGATATCTGTGTTGAACGCCGGGTGTTGAATCGCCGTCACCGTTTTGGCTACCAAGGTTCCCGCTTTCCCCTCTGACTGAAATACGTAACGTACCCCGAAAGGCTAGGAGAGCAGCCATTTTCCTGCAGCGCTATAACATATGGCTTGACGTGAACCGTTTTCATGTAATATTTTGAATTGAACTGCTTCCTGCGGAAGCCGCGGCAGTTCTATTGCCAGATTTCTAGTGTTTCTTTATCTCCCCTAGCATGTCTGGCCATTATGGTTGGACCTGACTATCTTGGGTCAATTTGCTGTAGCTCACCGCAAGCGAAGGCCCACTGTACGCCTTCTCCTTGACTTTCTTTCTCCGAATGGTGACATTCTTCATGAAGTCGGTTGACTGCTGTTCGACCCTCAGTTCTTTTGGCAGTGGCGAAGGTGTACCCGTTCTGAGTCAGCTCTCTATATCCCCGGTGTCCATGATTTCCTCGCACACGGCAGTAGCTGCCATACCTCTAAAAACTTTCATTAATTCATCAACCTTGCGAGTGAGCTCGTTACATGTCTCTCGCATAACTGCAAGCTCCCGCCTGAGACCTGCACACTTTTCGGCCACGCGTGATCGGCTTTTGATAGACCGATTACGCGTGGAACGCTCACCTGCAATCCACGGGGCTTCCGCGACTGGCCTACAAAATTGATATCGTCCAAATTTGGCGTCTAACTCCTGAGTGCTGACCTGTTTAGCGTGCTCGAGGGCTCAATGTAAGTATGCTGGGTCAGTCATGGATCTGTGATTCTTTGTTGTGCGTTGCTGATGTCACGTTGATGACAAGGGAAGAAGAGGTGTAGCACAGAAGTAAATTCTTTACTCAGTTGACTTGCGTGCAAAATAACTAAGCAGCTCGGAGACGGTCAGAACAGCAAATATGCTCATTGGTCGTCGAATAGGAGACTGGCCGTTGAACTTGTCAAAGCTCATTTAAAAGCTGGAGCAGAACCAGATATTAAGATGCAACAAATGACCGGAGCAACCTTGAACCTTGAGGAAACACTAAGTGCCTGGTATTATTTTAGACACATCTCGCTGCATCTTGTGCGGCAACGAAAACGATAATGGCGCATCTCTGTGTCACTGAGCACGAAGCAACAGTATAAAATAGCTCCATACGCAACAATCACAGTACTAATGCCGCATGCAGCAGGTAGTTGAAAAAAAAAATAAATATTTCAATGGATCACGGCATCACTGCCCCTTTGAAGGACATCGCCTCCATGCTTACGAGATTAGCAGGGATTGGTAATCAAAAAAATAAAATTGAAAATGAGCCAAGGCCCTTACCGCGCATAATAAGGCTTCAGGCACACAAAGGTCCCTATCGAAAATCCCACCGTAGATTACCATAAAACCACCATCGTTTTGTGGTGAGTTTATGGTATTTAGAGTGGAAAAACGGTGGCCATGGTGTTTTTTTCGTGTCCATGATGGGCATGCTTTATGGTGGTCAATCTCGACCACCATACTGCCCACATCATGACCACCGAAAAATAACCATGGCCACCATTTTCCACCCTAACCACCAAAAACCCGACTGAATTCGAGGCGCCATGTTGGCGATGGTAGCAAAAGGTGTGCATGGTGTGTGATCTTGCTTCTGTGGTGGATACGGTGGTTATGGTTCCCTACGGTGGGGCCATCGTGGGGCAGCCTTGGTGTCAAGGTGGTCAAGGTGGGCGGTAATGAAGAATGGCGGCCAACTTGGCTGGATCATCTCGTGCATAGCGCACCATATGGCGGTGTGGTAGAACGAAGTATATAGATATGTCCGACGTATCGAGTCGATTCTTGAGCATTAAAGTGCACGTAGTAGAATGTCCTAAAGCCACGTACATTCGACAAATATACCAGTTATGCTGCTCGCCTTATTCCCCGCGAGCGAGCGTGCAGGCTATATTCGAATGTAGTACATCGGATGCTACATCGGAAGCCGCGATCGCGACGAGGAGCTCACTGGTTTTTCACGCCTGATCTGCATTCCCACAAACTAAGCAGGTTGATGTCTGCATTGGCCGGTTGTACCTGGCGGGTGTGCAGCCACGCAAACGACAGCGGCAGTAGCCTACGATTCGCACATCGCCGTGTACAGCGTGCTTGTATAATCGCGCGCCGGCCGCCTTCAACGACCGTTCATCCGTGAGGACTGGCCTCGGAAGACGTTTTTATCTTCAAAGAAAACAAATAACTTCATTTATAAAAGATTATACGTTATAGCTAAGTCAACGTATGCCGCCGCCGCCGCGATGTCTATGCACGCTGTGAGCGAAGCTACACGGCCGTGGAAAGTCAGAAACATGAAATATCCGTTTCAGGTAAGCTTCGCTTGTAAACTGGGGAAAACATGTCGAATTGCCCCAGCACACAGCTTTGTTTTCTCGCAAAATCTCTTATGTAGAGTTTAATACAGCTCGGGTGAAAGTAAGCCGAAGAGCCTTCGCTCACGCAGCCGTTGCCGCAGGTTTCATGTGTACGCGTTGCACAAATTCCACGCAATTTCGCATCTCGCAAGCTACGCTGCAGCACCGCGATGTGGTGGTGCTTATGCGCATTTGGCACAAATCAAGGGGTCTGCGCTCGATTTTGCTAGGAAATGATAGCAGCGCCGCGACGAGAAAACTGGGGCATCGCGATCGAAAGAAAAATGAAAGCCCAGCTACTCAGCTTGCGCCTTGCTCATGTATACAGACATGACATTCGCTTCCAGGGAGAACAGTAGTCAGCCTCTGCTATGAAAATGAATGCAATGCAAATTTTGTCAGAGGTACCTATTACGGCTGGAAAAGCAATTTTCTAGCACATGTGCAGTAGCAGTAGTATGTAATTAGTTTATTATATATCCGAAAGGAAGGAAAAGGTGTTTGTCAGCCCCGGTATCTGCTATCTGATATCTGAAGCACCTGAATTGGGACGGCAGAAATAAATGGGTAGTGAGGAAGCAGAAGACGAAATCAAAGAGGTGAGCGATAGGGAGAAAAGAGGAAAAATAAAGATATATACACTATGGCACAATGTGCAGAATCGCGGGCCTTAGCAATAGCTCCAAGTGCAGAGGATCAAAGGTATGTGCTGTAGTGGCGTTTCCACATCGTGAAACAAGCTCCATATGCTAGAGCTAGCTGCATATAAGTGGAAGTGGCACATAATATGGAATTAGGGAAAACAACACTGCATGTACTGCCGTTCTCTTTCTCCTTGTGAATGTTATGCTGACCCTCATCAGAGTCTCAAAAACAGTACAATTCATACAGAGGCTCTCTGAGAGTGCACTTAATTTGAGCACTACATTCCAGCAAAACCCTGTAACACTTTCCATAGGGACATTTTAAATGATGCAACAGCCACATAAAATCTTTTGTAGCCATAGGATACATTTTGGGATTAGCTTCAACGAGATTGCTGATGCATGTGTCATATGAGCTGATAAAAGAAAAAGTAAGGAAATAAGCCTGTCCCAAGAAACTTCGTAACGCCCAGTGTAATATCCCAAAGATAAATAATGGTTGGCATATGGAATATGAAAGCAAAAAAATCCACCAAGCCATATGCTGAGTATGTAAACAGTAACAGCATTGTTCAAAGCAGCTTTATGCTGTCTTCAAACAAGGCAATGACACTGTAGCAGTTCTACTTACCCGCTTTAAAGAGGTATGTATACGAGTATAGTTAAAAGAAAAATATGTTTCGGGTTTTCAGAACAGGAATAATTATCATCATCATCATTATCAGCCTGACTATACCCACTGCAGGGCGAAGGTCTCTTCCATATTTCTCTAATTAACCCGGTTCTGTGCTAGCTGTATCCACTTGACCCCTGCGAACTTCTTAACCTCCCCCGCCCACCTAACTTTCTGCTGCCCCCTGCTACACTTTCCTTCCCTTGGAATCTAGTTTGTTACCCTTAGTGACCATCGGTTATCCTCTTTTCGCACTACATGTCCTGCCCATGCCCATTTCTTCTTCTTAGTTTCCACTAGAATGTCAGTAACTTGAGTTATTTTTCTGACCCACTCTGCACGCTTCCTATTTCTTAATGTTACCCCTACCATTTTTCGTT
Source organism: Amblyomma maculatum (assembly GCF_055883805.1). Classification (NCBI taxonomy): domain Eukaryota; kingdom Metazoa; phylum Arthropoda; class Arachnida; order Ixodida; family Ixodidae; genus Amblyomma; species Amblyomma maculatum. The sequence goes on along the minus strand of NC_139354.1, from coordinate 92,849,152 downwards.
CCATAGCCCTCTGAGTTGTCCTCAACTTAAGTAGAACCCTCTTGGTTAGCCTCCACGTTTCAGCCCCATAGGAGAGTACAGGTACGATGCAATACTACTGGACAGGCCGCCATTGGAAACTGACCCTGGCAACGTTTAACGCTAGAACCCTAGCTAGTGATGCTAGTTTAGCAGTGCTGTTAGGGGAACTAGAGGGTATGAAATGGGATGTCATAGGGCTTAGTGAGGATGGTTGTTGTCAGAAACAAGTATTTCTCAAAGAATGCTAGGCCGCTGAAAATATGTAAGCCAGAATCCCTTTTGAAAGGCTGTTTTCTTGTAGAGTTGGCAATGAGCATTAGAGGTCGAAATATGGTTTATTCAGTAAGCATTATGGCAGGCAGCATAAAATGCTGAACGCTATTTTGATGTTCACAAGGTATATATGAAGACATTGATGAAAACAAATGCGTTTTCAATCTTATACTATTCAGACTACAATAAATGCTGATGCTCATGGTGAGAAGCTTACCAGAGCAATTTATCCTTGGGGCACACTGTATAGTTTTCGCCAGTTTATAATTATACAAGTTGTTCAATAATTTTGAAAAGTGAGAGATGCACACATCTAATTTTGCTTTGTCTGCAATTTAACACTTCACAGATACAAAACAAATAGAAAGTACTGTTTGTAAGCTAACTCAAAACTGTCTGATTAAGTATGACTGGTGAAAAGTGGATGCATCATGGCCACTACACTAATAAAAATCATGCCAAAGAAATTCTTGGAGGTACTGAAGAACTCATCCCATACAAAATTTTATTGCTGGAACATCTTTGCTTACCCACATATAAGTGTCCTAAGCAATGTTATCAGAACAAATATGATAAGCGACCATGTCACAGTTTCCTGAACATCAAAAATAAACGCAGCTATAAGGAGGAGGTGGAAAAACACAAGGAGTTGCTTCAGCCTATGAGTGGGGTCTTCATTCCAGAGCTCCACTGACATTACCTAATGAAATGATGTCAATTTAAGGAAATAGCAGAACTCATTTCTGTTCCTTCAGTGATGTTTTAAGACTACTGTCAGCTCTCTAAGAGTTACTGAAAGAATAAAATGTCTACAAGAAAAAGACTAACCATGAAGGCAAAATGCAACTTGGAAAGGAGGAACCTGAAATACTTTCACACTTGTAAAGCTTTCATATACATCGATGTCATATGTGCTATGCATTATACTAACAATCAGCCAGATGTGTTCTGGCCGTTTGGATCAAAGGTTTTATTATGGCTGCAGCTGAACATTAAAATATTGATTCAACAAATCTGTAATGCATTACCTAAGCCCTCTAAACTGCATAGAACCCAAGTGCTTTTTGCAAAAAATGACAATTAGCAGATCAACATCAGGTCAATAAATATATTAAAAAATGCGATAATTCTAAGTATAATGAAATAACTATGCACCATCATAAGAAGCAGAGCTAAAAAACAGGACACAGAAAAGAACACAAAGACAAAGTGAGCACAGCCAAGCTCAAAAATTGTGCTATGGCCTGTTTTTTTTTTGCTTCACAAGATGACGACCAACTATCGAGAAAATACCGTCTCAAGAATTCCATCAGAAATAACTAATAGTGCTTTATAACTTGTGGTGAATTACATTTCCTGCATTTCACCGTACCAAGATAAGGCACAGGACAAAAGGCAGATGCATGCGGTTGTACTCGACGTTTGTTGAAAGCATTACAGCACCCATATAGCCCTCCGCCACCGACTCGTTCTCATCTATAATCTAAACAGAATAAGAGTGAGAATGCAGCCATATGCTGAATTAAAATATGTGCCTAAAAGCTAATCAAACAATCTCGCTGGATAACTTGAATTGCAATCAATAGTGCCTCTGTCGAAAAGACAACAAACAATGCAGTCAAGTTGTTTTCTTAATACAGAGAGAGCTAAGCGTAGCAAAGAGGAACTCTCATTTCTGTTCGAAACCCTGCAATTATGCCTCGTATCTAGGAATTGTACAAACTTTCACTTTATACTGCACACATCACTGACCATAGTAATCATGTAGAGCAAAGGAGGTTAAAAAACAAAGGTGTGCTTGGCAACCTGTGTTCATTATATTTTTGTTGTCCTGTCCTTTACTTTTTAGCATAATTGCAGCCCCACAGTTCACTTCTATGAAGTAGACTTTCTGCTCTTGCCTCGGTAGTGCGAACAGCACGACTATGCAAATATTATAGCGTTCTAATAATATAGTAATAATAATAATTATATAGTGACTGTGAAGCAAAGAAACGGGTCAATCGGCATGTGAAATGATTGAGTTTGATCAGGCCATATTTCAAGTTAGGGGCACAGATTTGTGATTTCAACACCCTAGAGGCATCATCTGCCTGTATAGCAGAATTGCGAGGTAATTTAAAAGCAGACAATAATGTGTTATTATGAAGGTCAAGCCAACCTAATGAAATACTTGCGGTAACAAGCTGACAATTTTTTTCTAAACTGAACTTCAAGGAATAGGAGAAACAGTGCAAGTATAGGAATTGTGTAAGAAAGCATAAGATCAATGAATGAACTAATGGCACACTACAGTTTCGAAATTTCTTCTTGCATTCATAACCAAGTGCTTGCTTATTCATCCTGCATCGCAAGTTAATGGATAGCTCCACTTTTGCAAACATCGTGAAATCGGTAAGCTTGGGTAACTACAAGTGGTTAATACTATTAGCAGCTGTCAGTTGTTTGGCATAACTTAGTTTTCCAATGATACTCTTACGATGCACTGTTTTTTTTTTTTTCCTTAAAGTTGCCAGCAGGCAGGTAGTGGATTGCCAGACTTGTCAAGTATGATTGCAACCATGCAAAACAGCTTTCACAGTGTTTCAGATTTTAGTAAGCGCCTAAGGCTCAATTTCCAACTTGGATCCACACAAGTGTGGCCTAAACGGTCAGCAGTTTTGATCTTCATTGCCCACCATGCACACTTGCTGCAGTTGCCCTGGGGCACAGAGTTATATACACGAACATTACAAACCAATGAAGCTACAAAGGAATCGTTTTGATGCTGAACTCTTTTTTTTTTCCGCCTTCAAGTAACCACTTCCGTGGAGTAATTCTACTTCAATAAGATATGTAGCTATAAATAATTACGTACACTGCCTCCCGGCAGCGAATACAAAATTTCAAACGTACCAATGTTTTTTTTTTAATTTTTTTCTAAACAGTAGGTGCGATCTTCGCCGCTCCAAGCCCAAATTCCGAACACAGCTTCATGCACTTTCTTCCAGACGAGACAGCCACTCGAGGAAAGCTTCGAAATGGCTGTTTCCGCTTCACTGTGCCCTCCCCACATACAATTGCTGCGTGCCAATCTACAAACACAGGCGTTTCTCGCTTCGTTTTATGAATGAGTGACGCACTTGGCCCATCGTACAAAGCCGGTCGTGCATCGTACACGACACGCACACAGGCACGTAGAAACACGGCTTATTTATTTACAAACACGGGGGTTCCTCGCATAGGCTTATTAATGAATGGCACGCTTGTGGCCGATCGTACGAAACGTGCGCTCGCGCGCTGAAGCACGGATTATCTACAAACACAGATGCTTCTCGCGTGGCTAGCGTGGCATGCTTGAGGCTGATCGTACACGACCATAGCCTCATTTGACACGACATGCACACGCGCACGTACACAGCTTGTCACACGACATGAAGCTTCTTGGTGTTCCGACGGCAAGGCAGGTTGCTTCAGTTGTCACTTGCGACGTTGCACTCAGAGTATCACAAACGTTTACACATTTTATACGGGTGCGATCAAAAATCAGCTGACCGGGGATTGCCAAACCCACCGTAACAAGATTACCCCTCTCAAAGCGCGCCGTCTGTAGCTTGCAGTTTAGTTCATAATTTTACCGCTGTCGGTTAGCGCTGCATACCATACACTAAAATAAAAGAAACAAAGTGAGAATAGTAATTGTTTCTAATTTTGAACCCATTAGCTTTTAAATAATGTTAAAATATTGAGTGGTGTCGAAAAGGCGTAATATTATAAATAGTAAGCCATTGGAGAAGTTAATAAATAAAAAAAGATGAGTGAGTAAGAGACACTTAGCGGCCACTTGGCGAACCGGTTACGAAAAATGTGGTCGAAAAATGGGCTTGCGACGTAGGTGGGCGCAACGGCCGCGGCAGCCGCGATACTCTCTGTGTACGCAGCTTTGCTGTTTGCAAATACACTGCTCGTAAGCTTGTATGCTTGTATGATGTACTTGTAATGTTGAATCTGAAGATGGCCACTTTTCCCGGGCGCACGTCCAGCGTCTTCGGAGCAAAGTAACGACGTAAGGACGAGCGCGGTGCTGTCATCACTAGCAAAGCCGGTGAGTATTTTGCCCGTTGGTTTGATTTTCCGCTCGCATTCCATTCTTGCTGGGCTCTAGGGTACTGGACGCAAAAATGAAAAAGCGAATCTGACACAGCGCACTGTACAAATGTGGAAATTACAGACTTTGGATCGCGCGTCGCGGAGTGAAATGCAAGTGCAATTTCTCGAGCGACCGTTGTGGGCTACATTGAATGAGCAGGGATTGATTTTGACAGCGTATGAAGAATAAAAACGGAGAGGGCCACAGCTAGTTTACAGCCCGTATCTATTTATGCAGGAACATGAGTTGTTGCTTCGCGTTTCTTGAGAGACCCCCAGTGAGCGATTCTGAACACCGCGTTGACGATAGCCACATATAAACCCCAAACGCGTACAACTCGGCGGCTTGTGAGGGCTCGTACTGAGAAGCAGCGTGCTAAATTCGACTCGATATAAGGTGAGGACGAAATATTTTGTCAGGAAGTGAACTCATTTTCTTTACCGTAGCAGTCTGGGCGTGTTGGTTATTCATGATGGAAAAATACAGCGCAGAGAAGGACGAGGACAAAATGAAGACACATAGGACACACGAGCGCTGACTTGCAACAGTTTATTTCGAGCCTCAGAGCCTTATTATACAGATGAAACCTCCAACATCATACATGCGCAGTAGGCGATACATTCATATCTTGTCTTAGGTATATCAACTCCTCACGAGTAAGAGCGACAGAAGGCTTGGCTACGCAAGACCCACCCAACCGATCTATCATTTCAGCTTCTATAATCTCACGAGTCAGTTGACATCGGTTTTTTGCGATAACATGGCATTGTTGGTAGTCAGGATAGCACACGGACAATTTATCTGGATCGTGTTGGTTTACATTTTCGTCATTACAGTTTAGTTTACATTTCCTGCAGTGTACATCCAATGTACATCTTGGAACTCCTTAGTTTTTATCTCCGGTCAACTTTTATCCAATGGGAGGGGCAACCTTATCTGCAGAAGGAAGGAATTTGCATTGGTTTCTGTATAGCCCCAGTTCTGCGCTGCGCTGTATTTTTCCATCATTTTCTTTATTTTGAAAGAATGGTGAGTCGGCTACCTCCGCAATGATTTTATGGAAGCGGTAGGTTTTCAATACAACTGCAGCTGGCACCAGCTGGCACTTGGTAACCGCGGTTACCAGAACTTTGTGTTTTATTTACTGCTAACATATTTCAGAATTCGTATGTTTATAATTGGAAAAATTATCCTAATAATCGTAGTAATTTCATTCATAGTATGCACCTCAGCATTGGCACGTGACTGTGTACTATAAACTGACGGGTGCACTCTCGTGGTAATGATTTGTTTCTACAGTACGTATATATTTATTTGCAAACACTGAAACATGGAATTCTGGGCTATGGGCAGGTTTACACGAGGCATTATACGTAGAAAATAACGGTAGGTGAGAAAAAGGATTATGACAAAGGCCTGAACCAAATAGCACAAAATTTAATTATGCGTTCACCTTTGGAGAATAATTTATTTTAAGACTGTGCCAAACTAACATTAGTGTAGTGTGCTGGTTCCAGTTAACAAACTATTAGATTTTGCTAATCTCAAGAAAGTGGCGTTTAGAGCGTAGAAAACTACTTAAGCAACTGCGGTAAGGTCTCGACAAATGCCTGGCGCATACAGGGTGGCTGCACAGTTTAAAAGATCACTGAACAGGGGTAGAAGGGGAGCCTCAGATCTTAACCCAAGCCAGCGTTTCGACAAGTGGATTTGTCTTCGTCTAGCTGCCCAAATGAAGACAAGTCCTCTTTATAGAACTGTGGCTCGACTTGCAAACTGAGGCATCCTCTCAACCTTCGTTCGGTGCTCTGGCACATACAGGGATACAAAAGAAAAAATTCACAGTTCAGAGTTTAATGCGGGGAAACAAGTTTAAGGCCATGCGGCACATTAGTAGTACGCCACGCAGCAGCCTGAAAATGTCTTGTAATAACCTCTGTGTGAATGTGAAATTTGAATTTCCTTGTAGGGAGCCAGTACTAATGCGTTTAACTATCTTGCTTGAGGTTAATTTTCTTTATCGACCCAGCACGTTGTCTCTCTGCCATACTGATATTGCTGCAGGACTAGAAAAACTTTATTGCCATATGAAATATACCTTTAGGTGCAGCTATTGCCTTGTTTAGTTTTATTTCATCTGACATAAAGGCAAAAAAAATGCACCAATTTTACCATACATCTTCATGCAGGTGTTAAAACTTGGCATCTGATGGAGTCCGTCTCCCAAGCTTCATAGCTGGATCTTTGTGTAACAAAGACTGCAGGCATGGTTCATGCTGGAAGCTGCACCTTCCAGCCATTCAAGGTCTGCACTGCATGGATGCTACTTTCATTTCTGGGCACATCGCTACTCCAGTCTGTAACATGGTACAGTTCCAGCTGACCTGACAGTGCTGTTTTGCTGGGTCATTGTTATTTGTACAGGTGTGTTATTGTGAGCCTCAATTGCATCATGTATGTTTACTGGATTAATATAGACATACTCATGTTACTTTTGTTAGGGCCATCAGCATGCTTAACCCGAATTCTCAACAGCGTGCCCTAAACTGACGCAGGCATCGCAAAGTGTTGGCCACTGGAGCTGAGACAAGGCCTCAGCATATTTGTGGTGGCTGACGACAGCTGGAGTGCAGTTTGATACAAGTTGTTTTCGACTTTCTGAGGGAGTGCACTCCTGACAAGGCTGTAACGCTGCAACTGCATTTTGCTCGTGTCTGCAGCCGAACATGTTACAGTTTGCTTATCTAGTCAACCTTACATGCTGTGTGTGACTGCTCGTGCTCCCTTTTTTTTTCCTGCTTGAAACAAAGTTTAGGAAAGGAGGAGCGAATGTGGATTCATGGTGTTTATAAAGTTGAATGACAAATACATATGCTGGCTACAATTCAGCTTTTTGAGGCCAAACTTCTTTATTCTCAGGTTCATGACTTCATGAGCTTTGATTCTAAACCTGAAATGTGCATGAGCAGTCACACATCATGTCAAATTGCTAAGCAAACTTCGTGTTTTCTGTGTGCGCATGTAATTTTCTTAGTGTGTAATTTTCATCTGAATACTCAGTACACTACAGAATGCTTGCACGTTTGGTGTTTTTCATGTAAGTTATTTATTTAAACTGAGGGGAAAAAGTCTCTTCCTGAATAGTACATATCAAAGGTGAAACTATAGCCTAACAGAAAAACACACTCACATGGAAGGCAACAAGACACAAGGTTGACCAACAACTCTTCCTTATTCTAGGGCGCAGACGAATATAAGCGTGAAAGGGAGAGGGAATGTGGGGCTATATTAACACAAAAAAATGACGTGCGTGAGATTAAAAGCTAAAACCAATGTGAGGAAACGCGGCTGAAACACCAGCGCCGCGATAACAAAAGGGGGGCGGTGGGTGGAACGGTGATGGCTGGAGACACTAATGAGAGCCAACTTAGTCAAGCACTAGGGTGCTAAAAACTTGTACAACTGTCCGAGGTATTTCTTCTTTTCGACGAGTGCCACAAGACAGTGCTGATGAAGATCCCCGTAGTCATTAATTGACACCGCTTCCAGCGCTGCCTGCATTCACTGCACATTCTTGTTGTGGCCTCCCAATGCTTGCAGTGTTGAGACAAATGCCCCCCTCCCGAGAAGCATTGTTGGAATACCTTGCGTGCTTCTTTGCTTGTTCATTATAGCACCTACCAATCTGTTTTACGTACACTTTACCACACTAGATGGGAAACCTGAAGCCAACACCGCTTCACAACCACGCATATCACACCTGGGCACCTTTTCAATATTATTAACCTTTGAGCACATTAAAACGTTCAGGGGGGCATACATCTCAGCACTGCAAGCATTGCAAGCCCACAGGATCTGCCCACTGGTACACGAGCTGACCTGCTTGGCTAGGAAGAGCACCCAGGTAACTCAAAACGTGCTGGAAGCAGTGGCAATTAATGACTATTAGCATGGCCTCTGTGGCACCTACTGAAGAAGAGCAGAAATGTCTTGGACAGTCCTACAAGGTTTTAGTGCCCTAGTGTTTGACTAAGTTGGTTTTCTTGTTTGGGCTTCTAGCCGCCCCAACCTCTTCCCCCCCCCCCTTTTTGTTGTCGTCGCTTGTGTTTAGCCACATTTCTTCACGCATTGGTTTTAGATTTAATCTTTTCCAGGCTGGCCTTTTACAGCACCCATGTTCATACATTTTCTTCTTTATATTCTGCTCTTATCCTGTGGCATTGACTTCATTTATTTCATTGTGACAACTGAGTGCATTTTTCGTGTTAACGCCCTTTACTTCTTTACCCTCTTCCTTTTGCTTTCATATTCTTCTGCATCCTTGAACAAAGATTAGTTGTTTGTCAGCCTCATGTACTTTCGTTTTCCTTGTGTCTTTCTGTTAGGCTATAGCTTCAACTTTGACATGAAACAACTAGCTCAGATCTAGATCATCCTGGAGTAGTAAATGTTCTGGCTAAAGATTTCATAATACTCAGATATTTCGAGCTGAGTTTTTAAAAGCTTAAAGATGACACCTTGAACTGAAAAAAAAAGAACTAAATCGATAATGAATGATTTTGCAGTGACAAGTTCTTCATGCGTAATATAGAAGTACAGCTCATATACATTTTTTTTTCAGAAATTTTAAAGGTTTTTTATTATTTTTATGGACACTTAACTCCCTGACAACTTTCTTGTGTTTGACAGCGAAGGCTACACAAGAAAGGGAATGAGTCCAGCCTTTGTCTCCATGCCACTGGCAGTGGGTTGTTCAGGGGAGGGGTGATGAGGGGAGGTTGAAAGGATGGCGCGGGTTTTTTGCTGTCCCGACAGTATGAGGGCAAAAGCCTATTTCTTTCCCTTTCTTGTGTAGCCTTCACTGCATAGCCACTGAGTTTTCCATGAATACAGTCGTACAGTAGTCAGAAAAATTCAAGAGGCTATCACATGATAAGATCTTTAACCCCTATATAGGGAAATGGCTTTTGACTGTAGTAAATGCTGCAAATTATAAAAAAAAAAACATTGAGAGGGTCAAGCATCCAGATGCATTCAACATGGAATGGCCATAAAGAAAGGATGTGTTATTATTGTGGTTACTGCACTGTTCTGTCAGAATAATCTCGGGTTCTTCCTGTATGCACTGTAAGTGCACATTATTAGTTATGCCTATAGAAAAGCTGCTACATTATGAACCCACTGTGTATGGCATTTTCTAGCTATTAAGTTTTCTGTATCATTCTTGCAATGTGCCTGAGAGCCACCTTTATAACTGCAGGTGTGGTTATGGCTGGGCTGCTTGTGCCACTCAACACCGATTTGGCCCTGGAAATTGCTGGAACACCTTGGATGCGTGAAAGAGCTGCTGTCCAGAGCCTAACTGCGGAAGCCTGTTGCTACATTGCAGGCTCAACTACCATGGAGCACACCATGCCATTTTAGTCGACATATTCAAAAGTAAGTGAACTTTCCCAGTAGAAATTCTATTATACTGAATATATTTTCAGTATTTTAGGATATGTACTTAGTACTTAGATCATCTTAGCATGAGCCACTTTGGTGCTTTAAACCCCATGAACCAAGCAAGGCTGAATTTGAGAAAGATGGCTTCAGAGTATGAAAGAGCACTGCAGAAGGGTAGAGGAGAAGCCTCAGTTCGCAAGCTGAGCCAGTGTTGTGACAAGGGGACTTGTCCTTGTCTGGGTAACACCATCATAACTAGCAGGGTTTAAATGCACTTTTGCCTCAGAAGAACGAAAGCTAGGGAGGGAGAAGAAAGAAGCAAGGCAAGGAGTGAAAGAATGTTTCCTCGCGGTATGAATTTATGAGCCTGGAACCGGTAAACCCTGTGACCTGAAAACGAAAATAAAAAGTGGCAGTAGCGAAAAAGGTATAGTTCAAGGTAGATAATGACTCAGCATTTAAAGCAGGTTTAAGGGGTACTCAACTTCTGACTTTTTTTTGGGGGGGGGAGGTTGTTTTCGTAGTCCGGTTTGAGCGAAGGACCTGCAGATGCTCCCTTCGTCTGATGCGTGCATATGAGTGCATTGAGACAATTCAGTAAAAGCTTGGTAGGGTAGTAAAGGAAACAGAAAGATAGTGTGGCTAGATGTTGTTAATTTTCGAAAGGAGCAAGAGAAAGTCACTGCTTGCAATGGAAGTCGGCATCGCAGTGTAGTAGCGCAGTCCCGAGTCCCATCGTTCCGTGCGGTGTGCGCCACCAGCAACGACAGGCATTGGCATTGCCATTGCATGACACATCTCCAGGGATTGTTGCCTCATGCTGTTGCGCCTGTATGCGCAAAAGCATCGCTGCCGCTCGGCGATGCCTCCGCTCGCCACTTCGCTGTAAGCGGGTCAAGCTCTTCGTGCACTTCGAGTAATGCGGCTTAAAATGAATGTATTTGGGTCGGGACCGAAATATATTTCGAATAAAACGATATCGTTATAACGAGGGATTACTGCAGTGCAAATATCTCGAAAGGAAAATTAGAATTCCTTACATACATTCCCTCTGCACTATAGCTAGTAGGGACAACACTCCCATAAAGCATTAATTGTACAGTTTATTCTCAGCATGTGTAAAATCCACTACCTCCCCCCCTTCTTCAGACAACAGCAAAGCTGCAAGTGTTTTTCTAAACACGTTTCCTTGTCACCACTGCTTTGGCTCCACTTGAATCCTTTTCTTCAGATAATGCCTCGCTAGGCAGGTGTAGTCTACTCTGATTTGCTTTTTTTTCTATTTCCCTCTTCTGGAAAGCTCAGTATTCCCCTGTGGCCATATATCTTGTTAGATCTCTTTACGATGCCTGTCTGTACCCTTTCAAGAAACAGGTGTCATAATCCAACCTGCTTCAGGTGGTTATCTTGTAGCTTATCCTGCTGCTGCCACTCTTTATTTTCGTTTTAGGTCACCTTGTCACAGGTTGCAGGCTCATAGAAATTGATACCCAAGGAAATATTCTTTCACTCCTAGCCCTGCTTCAAGCTTGCATCTGTACAAGACATGGCAGAACAGAATTTGTCAAGGTACATGGGTGCCTTCAAACGTTATTAGCACTGACTTGGTCTTTCTCAACATGCAAGTGGAAAGGATCGTCGCATGCCGCGTTTGAAGAGTTTATAAATGTTCGGTTTCCGTAAGACCTTTCCCAGTTTCGTGAATTACGTCCCGGTACGAATTCACGGGGGGCCATCATGCAAGATCGGATGATATGAGTTTTGGCTTGAATGAATAACGAGGTAACTGCTGCTACCCTTTGCGCAGTGAATTCGTTGGTGGTCTTCAGAAGGATGACATTCTGGTGGTACTTGATTTTCAGAGTTCTTTCTAGCCCTCCCTCTTCCCTACCTGGCTTTTGTACAGAAGCAAAGGTGCATTTAAACCCTGCAGTAATGATTGAGCTGCCCAGATGAGAAGTTCTCTTGTCAAAATATTGGCTCAGCTTGCAAACTCCAACTTGCCCTAGATCCTTCTTCACAGCTCTTTTATAAACCAACCAGCCTACTTACTTTAGCTTGTGTAGCCATATACTATAAAAAAAGATGTTCACTCTGTCAAGCAACAATAAATTGTGGATTGAGGTGAAGATGTTTCTGACATAAAGTGCTGCACCACTGTCAGGCTAAGTTAATGTACACCTTCTTTTTACCCTATGCAGCATTTTTGAACATCAGCTTCTGCCTAGTGCATGAATGGAATTTTGTAGGCTGTGCACCAGCCTTAACTTTGCATAATTTTGAGTGTCTGCTGCAATAGTCTAATGTGACTAGTGGTGGTGATCCACTTGGTCTGAAGCAGCCTCAGTTGTAATGACACACCTTGCATTGACCAAGGGGCGGCACCTAATGTCTGCTGGCTGTCTTGCCCGTGTGTGCAAACTGTTCAGCTATGGTATACAAAAGCACATAGAAAGTTCTGTTGAATTAAAACAAACATGGAATGCATGTTTAAAATGAACAATACCAAATAAAGAGGCAGAAGTGAACTGTTTTGTGACTATATTTCAGCAACCCTTTGGCGTTCAGTTATGACCAATACAATAGTTAAGCAATTAAACATACTTATGCAAAAAATATGGTTCACTGCATTTTCTACCTGTTATATCACGAGATGTAAGTTTGGTTTGCCTCTTTAGGTTTAATGTCCCAAAGTGGCTAAGGCTATGAGAGACACCATAGTGGCGGGTTCAGGAAATTTCGACCACCTGGGGCTCTTTAATGTGCACTGATATCGGACAGCACAGGGGCACCTTGCTTTTTCCATCCATCAAGAAGCGGCTGCTATGGCCCAGATATAAATATAAAGTGCTAACCGCATGAGTGACTCTTCACAGCGGTGGGCTGAAGGCGCGCGTCTTTGGGGAAAGGCCGCGGCGCTGCTCTAGATCAGTCGTCGTCAAACTGTTCTCTCTCATTCCTTCCGCGCGTGGCTCGAAAAACGTCGCGCATCAAATTGCCGAGGGTGGTGCGATAGTCTTTGGGGAAGGAGCAGTGAAATTGGAGTTCGATGTACGACGCAGCTTCCCTATACTTTTGCATGGAGTTTTCAAGGGGATATTCCACGAGTTTGATGGAACCATAATTCGAATTATCCTGGTTCAGCTCTAGTCATTATCTGCGAGTACTTGCCAAATCTACCCTATCCCATCATATTTTTCGTTATTCTCCTTTCGTTGTCTAGATCTGTTCTTACTGCCTGTCCTAAGTATATATATTCTTGCTACTTTTAGTACTTCGCTACCTATTGGTAAACTGCTATACCTTCCCGAGGCTGTT